>NC_064559.1:12612965-13985465 GCF_937001465.1 Orcinus orca | reverse complement strand
TGGAAGGAGATGCACAGTCACAGTGCAAAGGGCTGGAGGCATGGAAAGGAGTGGAGAATTGAGATCATTTTCCCAAAATTTCTATTACACTAGGATTCTGCCTTTGGTTGTTCAGATATTCTCCCCAGATAAATCTAACCCATGTCATGGTGTTTCCCTCATCCCACAGCCCATGATGTCAGCATATATTATCTTCTATAAAATTTAACTTTTCTTCTGTCAAATTGAAGACTGTGCTTTTGTCATCACCTTCAGTGGACTGAAAATCTCCCAGCAGTGCATGGCACAACTTGGTGAAAGGATTCTGGATGAGGTGTAGTAGCAGAGACTGTTGCTTGTCCACTCAAACCAATCCTTCCCTTCTTTACTAGTAGAACGGCTGCATGGCCATGGGGCTCTTGGCTGCCCTGTTAGAGACTACATCTCCCAGCCTTTCTTGCAACTTTGGTCATGCCTTGTGTCCTACTTTTGGCCAATGGATGTGAGCAGAAGAAAACATGCCAAGGGAGGGGCCTGAGGTGTTCTGCCTTTCCCCTCTTTCCGAGTGGTTGGAAGACGGTCTGAGCTGGAGCAGCTAAGTTGAACCCAGAGACCAAAAGCACATGGAGGATGATAGAGTCACACTGTAAGCACTGGACTCTCTACTTAGGACTTGCAAAATGAGAAAAAAAATCAACTCCAATCTTATTTAAACTTTGTATTTGTGAGTGTTTTGTTACGGCAGCTTAGCTTGTGCCCTGGCAAATATGGTGATGCGAGAGGGAAGTGGAATGATGGAGTGTAACAATGACAAAGCCAGGCTAGGGTACTGAGAGCTTGCTGGGGTTCAAAGAGAGAGGGAACATCATTCTTTCCATGTTTTTCTTCTTTTCCTCTTTCAAACTTATTTTGCAGTTCTTTGTTTTTCTATTCTCCTCCTTCTCCAAGACATTTCCCTCCTGTTCTCTTTTTTGTTTCACATTTCTATATGGTGTGGTGGGAAATCCCTTGAAACCTTGACCTTAGGAGAGGAGATTAACAACCACAATAGAGGTGAATGATACTATAATGGATGTAAGAAAATACTTTATTTCAAAAAATAAAAGAAAGTAGAAAGATAGTATTGAGAGTGTTTGTATGCCCTTCACATAGCTTCCCCTAGTGTAAACATCTTACATAACCATGGTACATTTATCAAAATTAAGAAGTTAGCATCAGTACAGTAACATTAGCTAACTACAGACTTTATTCAATTTCTCCAGTTTCTCTAATAATGTTCATCTGTTCCAGGATCAAGTCCAGGCTACCATGTTGCATTTAGTTATCGGGTCTCCTTTGTCTCTTCAAATCTGTGTTAGCTTCTTGTTCTTTCCTTGTCTTTGGTGACCTTGACACTTTTGGTCAAGTGTTTTATAGACTGTCCCTAAATTTGCATTTGTCTGATGTTTCTTATGATTAGACTGAGGTTATAGATGTTGGGGAAGAATACACCAGAAACAAAATGCCCTTCTCCTTGTACCATACCAGGGGACAAAATATCAACATGATTTTTTTTTTTTTTTTTGCTGGTGTTGTTAGCTTTCATTACTTGGTCAAGGCACTTTTCATACTCTATTTGTTAGAAGTGAGTCAATAATTCTAGCCCATTTGAGGGGAGGGGAATTAAGCTCTTTTTTGGAAGGAGGAGTATCAAAGAATTTTGATGTACATTAAAACCACCACAGTAATTAATAAATATTTTCTGGAGGTACTTTGAGGCTCTGCACTACCCTGTTTCTCCTTAAAGTTTCTCTCACTAATTTTAATATGCATCAGTGGATCTTTCCTGGAGTAATTATTATGTTTTAGTGATGACTGTCTATTTTCCTCATTCCTTCTACCTTTATTAATTGGAACTCATTTGTCAGGAAGATTTGTCCTTAACTTTCTTCCTGTATTTATTTCCTCAAGCATTTATGTCTATCAAATGGATTTATGGATATTTATTTTATTTTTAGGTTATAATCCAATACAGTTGTTATTTTGCTGCTCAAATTGTTCCAGGTTTTTTCACTGGGAGCTCTTTGAGGCAGACACTTATGTCCTTTTGATATGCCCTCATCCTTTTATTTCTATATATCTTTTAGCACTTCCTTACTTTTTGGAACTTCAAGACATTTCAGGCTCATCTTGTATTTTCTCTGCCCAGCTTAAGAGTCAGCCATTTCTCTAAGGATTCATGGTCCTTTTCGGTAGAGAACGGTATTTAGAAATCAAGATCTGGGCAGTAGGGGTGTTCATTGCTATTAGCGTGTCACTGCTTCTAGCACCTCTGAACAGAGAGAGCTTGGAAAAATACGTATATATATACTCACCCATGAATACACAAGTCTACATTTATTTATGTGTCTGTCTGTAAGTATATCACATTAAGCATGAATGCATATTGATTACAATCCAGTCAGTACCACAGGATCTATTCTAGACTTCCCTTTGTTGTTTTTTTGTATCTTCTTTCACTGACACAGAGACCATTAGTTACCTTGTATTTACTTAGTTGTTCAACCCAAGAATATATGGAAATCAGTTTAAAAATTGTTTACCTGTTCCCCCTTGAGAAACAGCTAGAAAGGAGTGTTAAAATACAGTTCCTTTTTGCCTTTAACCTCGCAACATGGGGTCAAAAAACTGTTTTCCCAAGTTTCTCAGTTATGTTCCCTTTTTCTCTAGCCCTTTAAGTGAAGCTTTGTCATATATTCGTAATATAGTTGAATTTATTTGTCATAATCTGCATTATGCCTGGGTTCTTCTGAATATCCTGATTAATTTTTATAAATTTTCACATGGTGAAGTTCATTCTTGTGTTGTTCAGTTTTATGGGGTTTAACAAATCCATAAAGTCATTTATCCATCTCCAAAGCATCATAAAGAACAGTTCCAATATCCTAAAATTCTCTTGTATGGCTCCTTTTTAGTCAACACTCTCCCACTCAATAATCACTGATCTCTTTTCCATCCTTATAGTTTTGCCATTTCCAGAATGCCATAAGTAGAATCATACAATATGTAGCATTTGGGGATTGGCTTCCTTCACTAAAAAATGTATTTAAAATTCATTCATGGTGTTACATGGATTAATATATTTTTCCTATTAGTTGTGGAGTAGTATCGGGGTATATGGATATACCACAGTTTCTTTTATCCATTCACTTGTTGAAGGACCTATGGATTTTTTCCAGTTTTGGGAAATTATGAATAAAGCTGCAATAAACATTCACATTCAGTATTTTACGTGAGCATTAGTTTTCAATTTACTTGAGCAAATACCTAGGACTGGGATTGCTAAGCTGTATGGTAAGTTTAAGTCTAATTTTATAAGAAGCTGCCAAACTTTTCCAAAGTTGCTCTCTTGTTTTGCAATCGTTAGCAATGAATGAGAACTCCTACTGTTTCTCATCCTCTCCAGCGTTTGGAATTGTGAGTTTCATTTTGTGTGTGTGTGTGTGTGTGTGTGTGTGTGTGTGTGCCATTCTCATATGTTTGTGGTGGTATCTCATTGTGGTTTAATTTGCATTTCCCTAATGATAATTAGGTTGTTTATTCTCTTATTGTTAAGTTTTAAGTTTCTTTAAAAAATATTCAGGATACAAGTCTTTTATTAGATTTGTGAACTGCAAATATTTTTCTAACTCTGTGGTTTGTCTTTTCATTCCCTTAATTGTGTCTTTTGCAGAGCAAGTGTTTCTAATTTTGATAGTCTTATTTATTCATTTTTTTCTTCGTGGCAGAGCACAGGCTCCGGACACGCAGGCTCAGCGGCCATGGCTCACGGGCCCAGCCGCTCCACGGCATGTGGGATCTTCCTGGACTGGGGCACGAACCCGTGTCCCCTGCACCGGCAGGCAGACTCTCAACCACTGTGCCACCAGGGAAGCCCAGGAATTGTGCTTTTAGTATGTTATATTGGACTTTAAATGTGCCACAGACACCTTTTAAGTTATAGTTATATCTCATCTACTTGATAATATGCCATATTGGGGTTGGCTCTATATAAATAGTTTAACATTTATAATAACATATTCATATTTCTATTCATGTCCTAATTCTTCATGATCTCTGACACAAACTAGATATTGCTACTCATTAGTGTCTCTTTAGAAAGTATTTATATTAATTCAGCTCTTGCTGTGAAGGGTGGCAAGTTTGAGTGGATTTGGGGGCAGAAGGAGAATTAGACCAGGTGGGTGTTTGGTCTGCCTTGACCAGCTGTGGGAACTAGAATAATCATTTCACTTCTCTAGGCCTTAGCTTTCCCACTTGTCCTAGTCATACTTCCCATCGTTGTTGTACAGGTAAAATGAACCCAGGTAAATGCTCATGTGAATGTATTTTTTCATGTTTCTTTTTAAAAAAAAAATTATATCTGTCCCCAGACTCATCCATGATACATGAGAGAGAAGAGACAGTGGAGGAAACAGAGAATGATAGAAAATTCTGCACTTTGTGGGAAGTAGGAACACCACTACAGAAACAGAACCTGGCATCCAAAGCATCTGAGCATACTTGGACCAGGTGGCTGCACCCCATCTCCTCATGGGTGGGCTCTGGTCCTCCCTGATTGGAAGGTTATGTAAGATTGATAGTGATAAACTGCTAACCTGGGGCCCAGGTGGTAATCCTGCTGACGACCACCAATTTCACTTTTCATCATGAAATAGAAAAGAATAGAGGTCATTCAGTTCAAGGAGTTTCTTGAGTTGTTCAACTTTTTCTTGCCACTTAGAATTCTAAAAATCACGGAATGTTATTTCTGGATGGAACTTTGGCGAAACATGACTATGTTTTCTGATTCCTGATTTAGAACACAGGGATAGGCACATGATCTGCCTGAGGGGTATTTGTGTTTCCTACAAAATAATTAGATGTTTTTTCCACTTGCTCACCCACTCCCTGCGCTCCTCTACCCCCTAGCTTTGACCCTGGTAGGGCCCCTTACCTGGGATTCCATCTTTTTCATGTTTTCTCCTCCTCCTGAACTTCTCTTTCAAGACTCAGCTCAAATGTCTCCTTGCCTATGTCGTAATTCCATCTCTGATTCTCCTCCCACCTCTCCCTACCAAAATGAATCATTCTCTTGTCTGAGTTGAAATAGCACCTTAATGTAGCTGTTTTGCCACTCTATTAAAGGTATACTTCTGTGCATATTTCCCTCATATGCGAGTATGTGTACTTGCGTGTCTTCCTTGCTAAAGCATCTGTGCCTGGAGGACAAGAAGGGTCTTATCCCCATCCCAGCGCCAGGTGAACAGATAACTTTCATGAATGTTTGTTGCTTGGAATCTGACTCCACTCCTTTATCTTAAAAGCAAGGAAACTGATAAGTGACTTGTGTCATTCCTTTTTCAAAAATTCTTTTTTCTTAAAGATTAATTGACCTATGCTCAGTATTTCTGGGAGCTGGTGGTCTTTGCCTAATTATTTCTTAAAATTCTTTTTAGCACAAAGAACCCACAGTTCCTCTTTGCGTAAGCTATATGAGCAAGTGCGCAAGACTTAAGTAAGCAGACTGGGGAACAAATAGTTTTCAGTCTTCAGGGATGCACAAACAATTCCGCTTCTGCTAAGTCCAGCTGACAAAACTACAGGAGGCCCCTATATAGATTGTCTGGGATTTTCCTGTGTGGGGTGGACACAATTAGATCTGCAGAACATCTGATCCTGTGAAACAAACGCTGACAGTACGACAAATAGCCTGCTACTACATTTTCATCAGTGTTCCTACAAACAGACAGACACACTCTCTCATTCACTGTGTCCAGAAAGCCAAAATTTATAGATCTCTTCCTTTTCAAAAACTCCTAAACCTGGTTTATTTCCATGGACTTGACCTTTGGCATTCAGACTTTCTCCCCACTGGCAAACCCAGTGTCCATTTTTTCCTGCAGACGGCCATTTTGGCAGTCTCCTTAACAGCCTCAGGAAGGAACCAGAGGTCTACATATGGAGACCTCATCCCCGGTTGCCTAATGGATTCAAAAGACATCCTGCATATTCATCATTTCTCCTTTTATGAGCACCTTGGCAATTCCCTCCAAAGGTGAAGGCTGCAGTAAATTCAGAAGTGCCATTTAGTGAATACCAATTTATTCTCAATTCAAGTCTAGTTTTTTTCCTGCTCCTTGGCAGAGCACTGGAGATCCCAGTGAATGCAGGGCATTGTCTCAGCTCTGAGGATGCAGGATTGTTTGTGCAAATCCAAAGCCTGAAGACATTGTCTGCTCCCCAGCCTGCTTGCCTAAGTGCTGTGCACTTATTACTCTGCATTCTCTGCAACTCCCTCCCTGGAGAAGCTGGAAACGACCTTGTGGGAAAATGTTAAAATCATGCTGGAGTGCTTGGATTGGTGACAGGGCTTTTAATTAATAGTTGTAAATTAGCAAATATTATTTTTCAGCTCTGTGCACATGGTCTTACCCTTTGGTGTACTAGGGATCCCTTACAATGTTCCCCAAAGTATCCCCAAGATACTGACGTGGACACTTGTTCAATGGACATAGATTCAGAGAGAGACAAACACCCTCATTATTTTTGTTCATTTGAAAAGTTCTGCCTGGTTGAACCTGAGTAGTGACTAGGGAAGGAAGGGCGCTGTGAGAGGTGGGCTCTGACACTGTCTACTGTGGGGTCCACTCTGTTTCCCCCCAGGATTGACACTGCTAACTGTGCCTTTTCTCTCATCCCACTTCTCTATAACCCAAATAGCAGCACGTTCAATTTACCATCGTTCTCCTTTCCTCCTGGAAAAACTGGGACCTGAAACCTCAGCCCCATTTGCTTTTGTACCTTCTGACTCTAGAATGGAAACACGTGTATTGATCTATTTATCCTGGTATGCTCCTTTTTTTTTAATTTTTAATTAATTAATTTATTTATTTTTTGCGGTACACGGGCCTCTCACTGTTGTGGCCTCTCCCGTTGTGGAGGCTCACGGGCCCAGCCGCTCCGCGGCATGTGGGATCTTCCCAGACCGGGGTACGAAGCCGTGTCCCCTGCATCGGCAGGCGGACTCTCAACCACTGCACCAGGGAAGCCCTATTTTTTTATTTTTAATTTTTAAAATTTTATTATGGTAAGAACACTTAACATGAGATCTACCCTTTTAAAATTTGAAGCAATTTTTAAGTTGGCTGTACTGTTTTTTTCTTTTTTAACATCTTTATTGGAGCATAATTGTTCCACAATGGTTTGGTAGTTTCTGCTGCACAACAAAGCGAATCAGCCATACACAAACATACATCCGCATATCTCCTCCCTCTTGCATCTCCCTCCCACGCTCCCTATCCCACCCTTCTAGGTGTTCACAAAGCACTGAGCTGATCTCCCTGTGCTATGCGGCTGCTTCCCACTAGCTATCTGTTTTACATTTGGTAGTATATGCCACTGTCTCAGTTCAACCCAGCTTACCCTTCCCCCTCCCCATGTCCTCAAGTCCATTCTCTACATCTACATCTTTATTCCTGTCCTGCCCCTAGGTCCTCCAGAACCATTTTATTTTTTTTTTAGATTCCATGTAAATGTGTTAGCATACAGTATTTGTTTTTCTGACTTACTTCACTCTGTATGAAAGTCTCTAAGTCCATCCGCCTCCCTACAAATAACTCAATTTTGTTTCTTTTTATGGCTGAGTAATATTCCATTGTATGCATGTGACACATATTCTTTACCCATTCATCTGTTGATGGCCACTTAGGTTGCTTCCGTATCCTGGCTATTGTAAGAGCTGCAGTGAACATTTTGATACATGACTTTTTTTGAATTATGGTTTTCCCAGGTTATATGCCCAGTAGTGGCATTGCCAGATCATATGGTAATGTTCTATCTTTAGTTTTTTAAGGAACCTCCATACTGTTCTCCATAGCGGCTGTATCAATTTACATTCCCACCAAGAGTACAAGAGGGTTCCCTTTTCTCCACACTCTCTCCAGCATTTATTGTTGGCAGATTTCTTAGAGATGGCCATTCTGACTGGTGTGAGCTGATACCTCATTGTACTTTGATTCGCATTTCTCTAATGATTAGTGATGTTGAGCATCCTTTCATGTGTTTGTTGGCAATCTGTATATCTTTTTTGGAGAAATGTCTATTTAGATCTTCTGCCCATTTTTGGATTTGGGTTGTTTGCTTTCTTTTGATACTGAGCTGTATGAGTTGCCTGTATATTCTGGAGATTAATCCTTTGTCAGTTGCTTCATTTGCAAATATTTTCTCCCATTCTGAAAGTTGTCTTTTCGTCTTGTTTATAGTTTCCTTTGCTGTGCAAAAGCTTTTAAGTTTCATTAGGTTCCATTTGTTTATTTTTGCTTTTATTTCCATTTCTCTAGGAGGTGGGTCAAAAAGGATCTTGCTGTGATGTATGTCATAGAGTGTTCTGCCTATGTTTTCCTCTAAGAGTTTGATGGTGTCTGACCTTACATTTAGGTCTTTAATCCATTTTGAGTTTATTTTTGTTTATGGTGTTAAGAAGTGTTCTAATTTCATTCTTTTACATGTAGCTGTCCAGTTTTCCCAGCACCACTTATTGAAGAGGCTGTCTTTTCTCCATTGTATATCCTTGCCTCCTTTGTCAAAGATAAGATGACCATATGTGTGTGGGTTTATCTCTGGGCTTTCTATCCAGTTCCACTGATCTATATTTCTGTTTTTGTGCCAGTACCATACTGTCTTGATTACTGTAGCTTTGTAGTATAGTCTGAACTCAGGGAGCCTGATTCCTCCAGCTCTGTTTTTCTTTCTCAAGATTGCTTTGGCTATTTGGGGTCCTTTGTGCCTCCATACAAATTAAAAATATTTTTGTTCTAGCTCTGTGAAAAATGCCATTTGTAGTTTGATAGGGATTGCATTGAATCTGTAGATTGCTTTGGGTAGTAGAGTCATTTTCACAATGCTGATTCTTCCAATCCAAGAGCATGGTATATCTCCACATCTGTTTGTGTCATCTTTGATTCCTTTCAAGAGTATATTACAGTTTTCTGCATACAGATCTTTTGCCTACTTAGTTAGGTTTACTCCTAGGTGTTTTATTCTTTTTGTTGCAGTGGTAAATGGGAGTGTTTCCTTAATTTCTCTTTCAGATTTTTCATCACTAGTGTATAAGAATGCAGGAGATTTCTGTACATTAATTTTGTATCCTTCTACTTTACCAAATTCATTGATTAGCTCTAGTAGTTTTCTGGTAGCATCTTAAGGATTCTGTATGTATAGTATCATGTCATCTGCAAACAGTGACAGTTTTACTTATTGTTTTCTGATTTGGATTCCTTTTATTTCTTTTTCTTCTCTGACTGATGTGGCTAAAGCTTCCAAAACTATGTTGAATAATAGTGGTGAGAGTGGGCAACCTTGTCTTGTTCCTGCTCTTAATGGAAATGGTTGCAGTTTTTCACCATTGAGAACAATGTTGGCTGTGGGTTTGTCATGTATGGCCTTTATTGTGTTGAGCTAAGTTCCCTCTATGCCTAGTTTCTGGAGAATTTTTATAACAAATGGGTGTTGAATTTTGTCAAAACTTTTTCTGCATCTATTGAGATGATCATATGGTTTTTCTCCTTCAATTTGTTAATATGGTTTATCACATTGATTGATTTGCGTATATTGAAGAATCCTTGCAGTCCTGGGATAAACCCCACTTGATCATGGTATATGACTTGTAATCTACTGGTGGATTCTCTTTGCTAGTATTTTGTTGAGGACTTTTGCATCTATGTTCATCAGTGATATTGGTCTGTAGTTTTCTTTTTTGTGACATTTTTGTCTGGTTTTGGTATCAGGGTGATGGTGGCCTCGTAATATGAGTTTGGGAGTGTTCCTCCCTCTGCTATATTTTGGAAGAATTTGAGAAGGATAGGTGTGAGCTCTTCTCTAAATGTTTGATAGAATTCGCCTGTGAATCCATCTGGTCCTGGGCTTTTGTTTGTTGGAAGATTTTTTTTTTAATTTATTTATTTTGTTTTTGGCTGTGTTGGGTCTTTTTTTCTGTGCGAGGGCTTTCTCTACTTTCATTGAGTGGGAGCCACTCTTCATCGCGGTGCATGGGCCTCTCACTATTGTGGCCTCTCTTGTTCTAGAGCACAGGCTCCAGATGCACAGGCTCAGCAGCTGTGGCTCACGGGCCCAGTTGCTCCGTGGCATGTGGGATCTTCCCAGACCAGGGCTCGAACCCGTGTCCCCTGCATTGGCAGGCAGATTCTCAATCACTGCACCACCAGGGAAGCCCTGTTGGAAGATTTTTAATTACAGTTTCAATTTCAGTGCTTGGGATTGGTCTGTTTATATTTTCTATTTCTTCCTGCTTCAGTCTCTGGAGGTTGTTGTTTTCTAAGAGTTTGTCCATTTCTTCCAGGTTGTCCATTTTATTGGCTTATAGTTGCTTGTAGTAATCTCTCATGATCCTTTGTATTTCTGCACTGTCAGTTGTTACTTCTCCTTTTTCACTTTCAATCTGTGTGTGTCCGTAGGTCTGAAGTTGGTCTCTTGCAGACAGTGTATTTACAGGTCTTGTTTTTGTATCCATTCAGCCAGTCTGTGTCTTTTGGTTGGAACATTTAATCCATTTACATTTAAGGTAGTTATCAGTATGTGTTTTCCTATTACCATTTTCTTAATTGTTATGGCTTTGTTATTGTAGGTCTTTTCCTTCTCTTGTGTTTCCTCCCTAGAGAAGTTCCTTTAGCATTTGTTGTAAAGATGGTTTGGTGGTGCTGAAATCTCTTACCTTTTGCTTGTCTGTAAGGTTTTAATTTCTCCATCGAATCTGAATTAGATCCTTGCTGGGTAGAGTAATCTTGGTTGTAGGTTTTTCTCTTTCATTACTTTAAGTATGTCCTGCCACTCCCTTCTGGCTTGCAGAGTTTCCGCTGAAAGATCAGCTGTTAACCTTATGGGGATTCCCTTGTAAATTATTTGTTGCTTTTCCCTTGGTGCTTTTAATACTTTTTCCTTGTATTTAATTTTTGATAGTTTGAGTAATATGTGTCTTAGCATGTTTTTCCTTGGATTTATCTTATTTGAGACTCTCTGTGCCTCCTGGATTTGATTGACTATTTCCTTTCCCATATTAGGGAAGTTTTTAACTATAATCTCTTCAAATATTTTCTCCGTCCCTTTCTTTTTCTCTTCTTCTTCTGGGACCCCTATAATTCGAATGTTGGTGTATTTAATGTTGTCCCAGAGGTCTCTGAGACTGTCCTCAATTCTTTTTTCTTTTTGTGGCACGCGGGCCTCTCACTGTTGTGGCCTCTCCTGTTGTGGAGCACAGGCTCCGGACGTGCAGGCTCAGCGGCCATGGCTCACGGGCCCAGTCGCTCCGCGGCATGTGGGATCTTCCTGGACCGGGGCACGAACCCATGTCCCCTGCATCGGCAGGTGGACTCTCAACCACTGTGCCACCAGGGAAGCTCTGTCCTCATTTCTTTTCATTCTTTTTTCTTCATTCTGCTGTGCAGTCGTTATTTCCACTATTTTATCTTCCTGGTCACTTATCCGTTCTTCTGCCTCAGTTATTCTGCTATTGATTCCTTCTAGAGAATTTGTAGTTTCATTTATTGTGTTGTTCATCATTGTTTATTTACTCTTTAGTTCTTCTAGGTCCTTGTTAAATGTTTCTTGCATTTTCTCCATTCTATTTCCAAGAGTTTGGATCATCTTTACTATCATTACTCTGAATTCTTTTTCAGGTAGACTGCCTATTTCCTCTTCATTTGTTTGGTCTGGTGGGTTTTTGCCTTGCTTCTTCATTTGCTGTGTATTTCTCTGTCTTCTCATTTTGCTTTACTTACTGTGTTAGGGGTCTCCTTTTCACAGGCTGCACGTTCATAGTTCCTGTTGTTTTTGGTGTGTGCCCCCAGAGAGTAAGGTTGGTTCAGTGGGTTGTGTAGGTTTCCTGGTGGAGGGACTGGTGCCTGTTTTCTGGTGGATGAGGCTGGATCTTCTTGTCTTTCTGGTGGGCAGGACCACATCCAGTGGTGTGTTTTGTGGTGTCTGTGACCCTATTTTAATTTTAGGCAGCCTCTCTGCTAATGGGTGAGGTTGTGTCCCTGTCTTGCTAGTTTTTTGGCATAGGGTGTCCAGCACGGTAACTTGCTGGTCATTCAGTGGATCTGAGTCTTAGCGTTGAGATGGAGATTTCTGAGAGAGCTTTTGCCATTTGATATTATGTGGGGCCAGAGGTCTCTGGTGGACCAATATCTTGGACTCGGCTCTCCTACCTATAGACTCAGGCCTGACACACGGCTGGAGCACCAAGACTCTGTCAGCCACACGGCTCTTTCCTGATATTATATTCTTCCTGTGGGCCAGCACTTGCTCATCTCTGTATCTCTAATGCTTGAAAAATAGCTGATGCTTCTTAAATGTCTTGAAAAGACATCATAGAGACTTGAGGTGTAGGTGTGCCTCCTCAGTTTTTCATGGCTGGCCAATTAGCTGTGCCTTCCCTGTTCTCAGTTGGTCAAGTCAGAGAGTCTGGGTAAGACGGTAAATGCACAAAATAATCCACCTTGCTAACTCTGAAGGGCTGGTAAACCCGCAGGAAACCCATCCTGGTATGCTCTTTAAATTAGACTTCCAATTGTGTCTCCTAACTTATTGTAAGGAGATTATTTCTTGGATAAAGTGAAACAATTGTCAGTCCAAAAGGCTTGGGCCAACCAGTGCTGGCTGCTTGCCCAGGGTTTCCCCAGGGCTCTACCTTTCCTCCTCGCAGGTTGTTAAACTTCCATCTGAAGCCAGGAGGTTGTGCCATTTCCCTTTCCTCCTTATGTACCCCCACTGTCTTAGTGAATTTAAAAAGCCCTTCAGTCTATCACAGAGGTTGCACACCAAGGCTCACAGGCCACATCTGGCCCTTGGACATGTTTTCTTTGGCCTTCATGTTGTTTTGAAATGTTTTTAATTAGTTGCCAACATTTACACATTGGGAAATTTCACATTACAATATCCAGACTTTGGGAGCCTCATGGAAAATCTAAAGGTCTAGAGACTCCAGACCTGCATTTTGATTTAACTGTTGGCTGGAACTGAAGAGATGGGGATGTTGTGAGGGCTGTTACTAGTAAGTGTAAGGCTGCACTTACTAGTTTGCCACAATCCCCACCACGCTTAGTAGTTCATACCCACTCTGCTCACTTGCACTGACCTCTCCAGCCTCTGTAGGCATTGGAGTTTTTGAGGTCTGGTCTAATGGGAGATAGAAAGTCTGCCTAGGAAGATTATTGTTCCTGATTTGCTACCCATCTTCCCCAAGTATTCTTCTCCTAGGAAAGAAGGGACTCAAGGAAGATTTGTGACTTTCATCAGATTGGGGGGTGGGGGGGAGCTTTTGGCTGTTCACAGAGTAGAGAGGAAAGACGGAAGTCTCATGCTGTTAATTAGTATTATTGCTTTTTCACACTTGGAGGCAGCAAATAGACTTAGTCTTGGATTTTTGGAATCTTCAATTCTCTAGCAGGAATTTAAGCACATTGCATAAAGCAGGAACAGACTCTAAATGTAGTACTGGAGGAATGCAACCAAGAGGTAATCAACCTAACAGAACAGGAAATGGTGTAAGTCTCATCCAGAGCTGAACATGAGTCAATTTCATCTGATCAAAGCAATGGCATTCTTGCCAATCACAAGGAGTGAGAAAATAGATAAAAGTGGCCAATTATCTCAGCAGAAAAGATTAAGCATGTTAAACTTCTTTCTAAACTCAGAGTGCTTTGTAAAAGCAAAGGATCATTAATCTTGTTCGTTGTATTGGTTAAGAAGAAAGAGAGAAATGGTTGGCAAAGAGAGTTTGCTCCCTTGATTGAACAGTGAGTGGCAGAGAAAGTTGGACCTTCCTCTATATCCTGCAAGTGGCAAGCTGGTACAGTGATAGGGCATGACTCTGAGAATGGTGGATAGGAGTGAGAATCATAATGGTGCTCACAAGCAACCTTTTTCAGAATTTTGACTTACTCTTAGATTGTTCTTCTGTTGAAGAAAAAATGCACTGGGGTCCTCTAACGTGTATCAGTAGGGAAGTGCTGATGGGGTGGCCTTCTAGATCCAAGTATCCTCTGAAGTGGAAAACTTCACATATCTTGCTACTGAGCTGTATGTGATCTATTAATGAATTGGAAGAGTTGGAAGGAAGAGATACTTTGTACCTCTCTTGGAGACAGATAACACTTGAGCAGTCCATCCAAGCTTCTGTCTTTTTTTCATTTCATACAGTCAAAATCTATATGCTGTGAAGTCATGTTTTAAATAGAGGCTGACTTCCTGCTTTCTGTATTTGGGAATATTCTGATGATCAGACCCACATTTCCTGTAGGGCACTTAGACTTCTGACTCCAAAAACTCACAATTTTTGGAAGTAGTTCATGACTTTTGCTTCTACTTCTCATTCAAAGCCATGGTTTGGTGCTTCTTGGCTTTTGATGTTAAGTGCCCTACTCGTAATCTGTTCAGACCGAGAGGAGACTGAGAAACCAGAAGTATTTTATGTTCCAGGCTGCAGGCCTTCTGAGGTGATGACAGTGTTCTATAGGGATATCTGTTCTGCTTTTCCTATTGAGATCAGGAGAAGAACTGGAGCAGAGCACTTAACAGGGGCAGAGAGCACATGAAACTGCCTTTGAGATAAAGCTGAGAATGTGAGGATGGTGTGTATCAGCCCAGCTTAAGGAGATGGGGGGCCTAAGAGCAGGCTGGGGAGGCCAGAAGGAAGTGCAGGTTTCTACACAAATCTATGCAGGAGAAAAAGCCAAGGGGACCAAGACATTTTAAAGAAATAATAATTAATTTCAATAACCTTCATTGTAAACATCCAAAAATGGACCTTTTTGAATAGGAGCAAGTGACTGATGGCCACTGTGGCATGAGTTGGTTGCCAAGGGCTAGGCTATGTCTCTGGCTGGGGAACCAGTCATAGAGCTTGTGGGAATTCCTGTGAATTCCTTACACAGGCTATTCCCAAGGAGCCTATAGATAATTCAGGGACCTCTTTGGGCTATTTGCAAAACAAACCCAAATCTGCTTTTTCTTCTTCCTTTAAAGACAATAACAGAAAGAACTGGGGAATACCTATTTTGGTGACTTTATTTCTCTCCTTTTGTAATTATTTTGTTTCTGTAGTCAGTTATAATTAATAACATGTAAGTCTGTTCTGCATCTCCTTTGTATTGAGTGGAATTTCATCCTTCTCATTATTAATATATTATCTTTTTATCTAAAGTTCTGTATGTACCAATGTACTGTGGGTATAGTAATATATCTGGAGAGAGTCAATAACCGCATTATATTCTGGCTGAAAATCAGCGTGTCTTCATGATCATTTAGCATCAATTGTTATTGGCTAGACAATAAGTGAAGCTATTTAGAGGTTATTTTAAACAGGCTTTAAATTCCATGGAGGATGGAATTATACGTAATGCATCTTTATAAATATTTGTCCATTGGAACTTTCATTCATAAGTGAATAAATCTACTCTATGTCAACACCTGGGCTCTAGGGATACATTAGGGAATCCCTTGTCCTCCTGGAGCTTAAAATTGTAAATTTGAGATTATAAGTTTCTATCTTTATTTGGGATATAAAATAAAGTCCTACATGTCAGGACTCAGCACAGTGTGGGTACAAAAGAGACATTTCTTGACATGGATTTATTGGTTAACCCACCAGAACTTGGATGGGTCTATAAGAGCTGGGTTTCTGTTCATTGATTTCCATTGTCTCCATAATCATTAGCTAGGAGTTGCCTGATTAACTACTTGTGCTGTACTTCCTCATGGGAGTTCAAGATTCAGATCACTCTATACTAACCTTATAGTCCTGGGGTTAGTAGAGAAACTGCAAGTTTGGGCTTCCAGCCTTTTCTATGCTTCTCCACTCAGAGCCTCATAGAAACGTATGTGAAACTTAGGTTAAATGATGCTTCATGGCACAAAGCATTCTCAGGCCAAAGAGATTTGGGGAATGCTGGGTAAAACTGTCTTACAAGTCTTCTTTGGTGTGAGACTTCTCAGTTTTTACGTGCTTGTGGGCACTGTGCACCACTGACGGGGTTAGAACATGCATCATTTTCCAAATATTTTTGGCCACTCAAAGTTTATAAAAAAAAGTTTCTCAAAACATTTTCTGTGGGTCTATGTTTTGTGAAATCACGTTAGAAAGTAATGCAATGGTCCTACGCTAGTGTTGTATAGACCAGAAAGCTTAGACCAAGGATCAGTGACTTGCGGAAGGACCCAGAGACAGTGAATAGCTGAAAGAACTATAGCCTAATTTTCCAGTAAGCCAGGCTCACGATCTTTCCACTGTGGTGTACTCTTCTTTTTTAGTTCCTTTCCCCACCTCTATGGCTTCAGCCTACAAGTAGCTGGAGGATACATTAGAGAATCCATTGTCTTCCTGGAGCTTAAAACTGTAATTTTGAAATTATAAATTAGTTTCTTTATTTGAGATATAAAACAAAGTCTTATGTGTCAAGACTCAGCCCAGTGTGGAGTACATAAGAGACATTTCTTGACATGAGTGGACTTATGGGTTAACCCACCAGAACTTGGATGGGTCTGCAATAGCTGGGTTTCTGTTTGTTGGCTTCCATTCCTCTCCCTTTTCAGTTCCTTCCCCCACCTCTATGGCTTCAGCCTACCAGTAGCCATGCTTTGAATGGTCATTTTGACCATTTTGGAATAGTGAGAGGTGGCACAGTGGTTAAGAATCCGCCTGCCAATGCAGGGGACGTGGGTTCGAGCCCTGGTCTAGGAAGACCCCACATGCTGCGGAGCAACTAAGCCTGCAATCCACAACTACTGAGCCCGTGCAACGCAACTACTGAGCCTGCACTCTAGAGCCCGCGAGTCACCGCTACTGAGCCCACGTGCCCCAACTACCAGAGCCTGCGCACCCAATGAAGAGCAGCCCCTGCTCGATGCAACTAAAGAAAAACCCGCATGCAGCAATGAAGACCCAGCAAAACCTAAATAAATAAATAAATAAATAAATTTATAAAGAAAAAAAACCCCTCTCAGTTCCCAGTGTTCTGACTGGAGCTTTTCCCCCAACACTCTCAAGTTCAGCATTTCAGCCTCCTCCTGTAGGCAGTACCTCCATACCTCATCCTTAACCTGTCCTGGTCCAGGCTTGAGATTTACTGTGAGAGTGGCTTCCCTGTACCTCCTTCAGCTCTGGTCTTCCCACTTAGCTCTGTCAAGGGAAGCTCTGCTAATTTGAAGTCACCATCATATGACTTGTTTGTTCTTTTGGGTTAGCGATATTTGTGTTCACTCCAAACTCTATTCTCCTTAGCAGGTTTTATCTGGCCTCGTCTTTCTTACCTCTATCTTCTGTCCCAATACCATTAAGATGTATGCCAGTACTTTAAACTCCTCTGGCTGTCACAGTATGTTACTGACTTATGTGGCATCCAGCTGTACTAAATACCTGTCTGTGGCCATTAAAAAATATAAGAAAAGTAATTGGTGATAAAAATTTTGTTTGTGTCCCAAAGAAGCTTGGATCACTTATTTTAGTCAGTGTCTATTACTTAACTAAAAATATTATGAGGCGCCTGACAGAAGCACCAACCAGCTGACTGAACAATAGTTTTTAGTGATTTCACTTTACTTTGGTTATGTGCTTAGCTGATGTATTGTTTTTGTGATATTTTATAAAAGAAAATGTATATTAAATGAAATTTTATTTGTTTGTATTTGTTTCTTCTCCTTTTCTTTCCTCAGCAGTTACTGAGTTGCTATATTCCTAAATTCCTAGTTTTAATATATTTAGGGTAAAAAAGCTATTATATGAAAAGAACTATGAATTGTTTTAATTAAATCATTTGCTTAACAAATGACACTAAATTTAACTTCAGGGTGAGATGAAATTTCTCCGTCAGTGTTTCTGTTAGAGATATTACCTGATGAAGAAAAATGATCCTGTCTTTATCAGAAGGTGTTGCCCTCCTACCCTGCCAAGCAAGAATAAAAACTTGGCCTTAAATCCCCACACATGGAAAAAGAAATAAAAAAAATGATTCGCATATAGCCTGGCTTTTTACGTAATCCTTTACTTCCCTTTGGAGGAAGGCCCTGTTCATTGACTGGTCCCAGCAAGAGACACATTTAATTGCTAATTCTTTGTTTTTGCTTTTATTCAGTGTTATATTTATGATGACAAAAGCTTGTATAAGGCACTATGGCTAAAAAAATGTAGTCAAATATACTGGAGCTCTTAAGGAACTTTAATAGGCTATCAAAAAACAGTGAAGATTTATTTAATGTCTCCCTTCCAGGAGGATATATTGTTGGTTCAGCTGCAACTTCTTAACTTCATCATATTTTATATACTTTGGCCATCATAGACTGCCACAAGGCCTGTTACATGGTGTGATTTAGAACGTGTTCTGATTAAGTATACAGAAGTGATTCCGTTCCCCATTGGAGGAACATCATAAATATACATTGTTTAAGTGTAAATTCTACTTCGCACTCATAGGTTATACTGTACTTGCATGTTTTACGCTCTGTTGGTACTTCAAAATAATTCACTTGGGGGCATTTCCAGGGATCAAATCAAGAGCCAGGCAGCAGGGGCCTAATCAGAATTCCCTCCTTAGAATTTGTAACGGGGGGCAGAATAAGGCAAGTGGAGGAATTAAGTCCATAGAATAAAACTCTCCCATCTAATTACACAAATCTCAGTCTACCGGCTCAAATGGGCAAGGCTATACACGTTTTTATTTCCTACATCAAGGCTCCCAATTTGCCTGACAAGTAGAAATTCCATTCAGTCACTTGGACTCTTTTCTTTTTTTCAGAGAGGTCCCAAGAATCTGGGAGGCCATGTGAGGCCAAGAAAATGGGTAAAAATCTTCTCATCTCTGGATTTCCGTGTTCTTATTGACATCCTTATGCTCAGACCACCAAGTGGCCTTGATATGTGCTTGCTCTTTGCTGGGTGTGGGATACAGGCATTTCTGCTGAGCCTGGGATCCTGAACTGGGAAATTGAGGTAAGTGCTATTTCTCCATGTTGATTGCAGAACTGTGTGTACCCAGTAGAAACAGTTCATGTGATGAAAGCGGTACAATAAACAAAGACTGAACAATAAATGGAAAACAGACCCAAAGGCTGCCTAGTGAAGGAAAATGTAGAGGGCAGTGAAATGAAGACTCATTTTTTTTTTTGACGGCAATCGTTGCTTAATAAGTGTTGTTGTCTAGCTGTTCCCAACACAGGAGAATCCAAAACTTCTTTGGGCTCTTGCATTGTATTCAATCCCAGCCACAGTCCTAAACTTAAACTCCTAATGGCCAGATGCTTTTGGAATTTGTCAGTTATTACAAAGATAATATGATGCGTATACCTTGTACTATATAACACTTTCCATGTGGTCAAGGGTAGCACTTCTTTTTTTTTTTTTTTTGCGGTACGCAGGCCTTTCACTGTTGTGGCCTCTCCTGTTGCGGAGCACAGGCTCTGGACGTGCAAGCTCAGCGGCCATGGCTCATGGGCCCAGCCGCTCTGCAGCATGTGGAATCTTCCCAGACCGGGGCACGAACCCGCGTCCCCTGCATCGGCATGCAGACCCTCAACCACTGCACCACCAGGGAAGCCCAAGGGTAGCACTTTTTAACCAGCAATATTTCTGAAGCAAATATAAAGCATGAATATTTTTCCTAAATTAAATCAATAAAGACTAATAGTGTCACATCCATTCAGGTCAGGTTTTGTTGTCATATAAATTGAAATGAGGTCAGATTTTGTGGCCAAATTGCTACAAAAAACTTTCAGTGTTCAGGGATTTTGTAGTTTGGAATTGCATATATGGATTGTGGATCTTTAGTGAGAATCAAAAGTTGTCCTTCCCTGGGCAAGAAGAGAGAATGAGATATTCTCTGTCCATACCTCTTTGGTTATGCAGTATGAATGTCATTTTTCTTCTTCATCCTGATTTATTAGTTGTAACAGAAAACACATACATTTTTTGGCATTATGTCAGTTAAACGACATTTAAAAAAACATTAAAACAAAGAGGAGGCTTTAGTCTTTCTCATTCTGTTCATTCTATGACGGATGAGGATCTACTGTATATCAAGAACTGACCTGAGTGTTGAGGATGTAAAGTCCAGGAAGATAGCTTGTGCCTTCACAGTGTTCCCCATGTTGTGGGAGAGAGCAGGGAGTAAGTGGATAGTGATAGACAATGTGGCAAGTGCTAAATTAGGAGAAAGCACAGGATGCTATGCGAACAGAAAAAGAGTAGCCAACTCAGACAGAGGGTGGGGGTGAGAGTGGGTTTGTATGAATGAGGGAGAAGGTGGCCTTGGGCTGAATCTTGAGTGATATCTAGGCATTATAGGTGAATGGAGGCAAAAAAAGATGGGGGGGTTGATGGAATGTTCCAGACAGAAGGAGCCATGCATGCAAAGACAGCATTAGAAAATATCAGGTTGGGAGAGAGGGGACCATTGGGGATGGAAGATAGGGGCCAGGTGCCAAATTATGTAGGACAACTTGGTCTGATAGTCTGGACTATCTACCTCTGTGGCTCATCGATGAAAAACTTGCTCCAGTACAAACAGGATGATGGGAGCATCTGTTCATGAGCTACTACCAAGAGCTCATCTGGTTTGATTAAAGATCTGTTATTCATGTCAGAAACAAGAGATGAGACACTGCTCTACTGTAAGCACTAAGAAGAATAAAAAACCTGGAACACACATGGGAAGAAGTAGTCTAAATATCACACTTGGAGAATCAGCTGCTAGTGGCAGCTGAACAACTGCCCCCAGTCCTTTTCCAGGGAAGAAGAGACGGCATTAGAGACACAGCTTCTGACAGACCAGTTTTCTACTTACAAAAGATCTCTTTGACCCAAAAGCAAAAATAGACAAATGGAATTACATTAAACTTAAAAACTTTTGCACATCAAAGAAGACAGTCAACAGAGTGAAAGGCAACATATGGAATGGGAAAAAATATTTGCAAATCATACATAAGGGGTTTATATCTAGAGTATATAAGAGACTCTTAAAACAACAGCAGCAAACCCAAATAACTCAATTAAAATGTGGGTAAAGCTATAATAAAAAAGATACATGCATCCCAATGTTCACTGTAGCACTATTTACAATAACCAAGATAAGGAAACAACCTAAATGTCCATCAAGAGAGGAATGGATAAAGAAGATGTGACACGTATATACAATGGAATATTACTCAGCCATAAAAAAGAATGAAATAATGCCATTTGCAGCAACATGGATGGACCTAGAGA
This sequence comes from Orcinus orca, assembly GCF_937001465.1. Lineage (NCBI taxonomy): Eukaryota > Metazoa > Chordata > Mammalia > Artiodactyla > Delphinidae > Orcinus > Orcinus orca. The sequence goes on along the minus strand of NC_064559.1, from coordinate 13,964,200 downwards.
TTGTCATATTGAGTGAAGTAAGCCAGACAGAGAAAGACAAGTACCATATGATACCACTTATATGTGGAATCTAAAAAAATGGTACAAATGACCTTGTTTACAAAAAAGAAATAGAGTCACAGATGTAAAAAACAAACTTATGGTTACTGAGGGGAAAGGGGGAGGGAGGGATAAATTGGGAGATTGGGATTGACATACACACACTACTCTACATAAAATAGATAACTAATAAGGACCTATTGTATACCACAGGGAACTCTACTCAATACTCTGTAATGACCGATATGGGAAAAGAATCTAGAAAAGAGTGGGTATATGTATATGTATACCTGATTCACTTTGCTGTGAACTAACACAACATTGTAAATCAACTATATTCCAATAAAATTTGTTTTAAATGTAGGCAAAGGACTTGAATAGACAGTTCTCCAAAGAAGATATACAAATGGCCAGTAAGCATAAGAAAACATGCTCAATGTCACTAATCTTAAGAGAAGTGCAAATCAAATCCACAGTGAGATATCACTTCACACATATTAGGATGCTCATTATTAAAAAAAATAATAATAATAAGTGTTAGCAAGCAATCAGAGACATTGGAACCCTTGTGCACTGTTGGTGGGAATGTAAATTGGTGCAGCCACTATGAAAAATAGTATGGAGGGTTCTCAAAAAATTAAAAATAGAACTGCCATATAAGCTACCAATCCCGCTTCTGGGTATATACCCAAAAGAATTCAAACTGCATCTTGAGGGGATATTTGCACACCCATGTTCATTGCAGCATTACTCACAATAGCCAAAAGATGGAAGCAAACCAAACGCTCATCGCTGGATGAATGGCTAAAGAAAACGTAGTATATACACACAATGAAATATTATGTAGCCTTAAAGAAGAAGGAAATCCTGTCACATGCCACAACACTGATAAACCTCAAGGACATTTTGCTAAGTGACATAAGTGATTCACAAAATGACAAATACTGTATGATTGCACTCATATGAAATACCACAGAAACTGAAAGTAGAAAATGATTGCCAAGGGCTAGGGGCAGAGGGGAAGGAAATCAGTGTGCAATGGACCATCTTTCTGTTTTGTAAGATGAAAAAGTTCTAGACATTAAACAATGTCAACTTACTTAATCCTATTGAACTGTACACTTAAAAAGGGTGAAGATGGTAAATATAATGTTATATATATATTTTTTACTACCATAAAAAACTGTAAGATAAAATCTTGTTGGGTAACAAGGTTCTGATGATTGTGGAGGCTTCCTCAGGGCTAGGAAGGAGGTTGTGCAGGAAAGGGGCTGGCAGTCTACGCCGTGGCAATCTTAAGGGCACAGATGTGTGCACGGCACGTAGATCAGGCAAAGAGAGCTGGAGGCACGACAAGTTCTGGGCAATTGTAGCCTTTGCAATCCCGCTGCTCCCTCTTTTTCTACTCTTTCCCTCTTTCCTGGAATGGTTGCTGTGTTACTTCCAGTTCTTAGAGCTCATGAGTTATGAATGGTGGTTGTTTCCCAATTGCAGTGCGTTCCTCCTTAATTAAATTGGTTCATAATATTACAGTGCAGACCTGCTAGTAGGACATTTGGCACTGGGGCAGGTATAAATCTCTCGGCCAGCTCCCTACACACCATTTCTAGGAAGTAGCACATACTTTGCCACCACCCAGAGATCGTCATCTGGCTATAAGCAGTCACCTCTCTACTCACATGCCCTGAGGACTTCGACCTTTGTGGTGCTTTTTTTTTTTTTTTTTGTGCCAGTCTCAGTGACAGTTTTATGTTCCGGAAGAAAGAGAACAATAAACTTATTTCCATTTCACCCTAGGAAGCAGGTTTTTCAGAAGGAATATTGTGTCCTTTTAATGTATTTAAATATGTATTTAGGGGTTCCTTAAGACAACTAATGACCTAGTTAACACTTCTAGCTGGTATGGCAGTCAGGAAAAAAAATGACAAAAAAAGAACCACATGTCGCTTGGGGAAATGGGGCTATGGTAGGAACAGTATTGCTTGTAGATATTCAGGGATCTCTTATCTGCAGCGCGATCGTGGCAGAACTATGTATGAATTGAAATAGTTTCCCTCCAACTTCCTTTCCCTTGAAGTCCTGATTCTCGATATGGAAGACGGTTGTGCTTTGGGATGGCTTTCTGGAGCTCTTCATATTCTTTACACTTATCCTAACGTTTTGCTTTCCTTCCCTATCAAAACAGGTCTACGGTGGAAAGATACCTATAAAGGATTTTCTATCAAAATATAGCTTTAAGATTTTAATTGCAACAAATTAACATTAACAGGGAATCACCAGGGTCCACGGTAAGTGAATAGGAGCAATAATTAGAGGGCAACATTCATAGATTCCCACCATGGCGTGTCCACCTGCACCCACATTCTCTGCCTTCCTGCCTTTCACCGTAAATGAACTATCTCTGCTCTTCTCTGAAGCCAGTGTGGCAACTCATGCACTGGTCCCTTCATGCAAAATCAAGGTGTTGCTTCCACAGTTCTCTCTACTATTTAGTCATTTTTCTCTCTTCCAGGTAATTTTCATGAGCTTATTAACATGTTATTATTACTCTTCTTAAGAAATCCTACTTCTGACCCCCTACTCCACCCCCTCCTCCAACTAGCATCTCAACTGTTTGCTCTCCTTAGCAGAAAATCTCCTACAAAGTCTTGTCTCTCCTTGCTGCCTCCAATTCTTTTCTCTCATGCTTTCTTAAATCCATTCCAGTCAGACCTTCACTCCTTCACTCCACTAAGCCTGCTTTTGTTGAGGTCACTAGTGCTTTCATTTGCTAAATCCAATGACCTATCAGCACTATTTGACACTGGAAAGACTTTCTTCTCTCTGGATCCCACTCTCTTTTGGTTTTGCCCAAACTCACTGGCTCTCCTTCTGTCTCCTTTAAATGTTCGTCCTCTTCTCTCTTTTTTTTTTTTTTTTTGCGGTATGCAGGCCTCTCACTGTTGTGGCCTCTCCCGTTGCGGAGCACAGGCTCTGGACGCGCAGGCTCAGCGGCCATGGCTCACGGGCCCAGCCGCTCCGTGGCATGTGGGATCTTCCCGGACTGGGGCACGAACCCGTGTCCCCTGCATGAGCAGGCGGACTCTCAACCACTGCACCACCAGGGAAGCCCTGTCCTCTTCTCTTTGACTTCTGAACACTGGGCTCAGTTCTTGGATCCCTTTTCATCTCTATCTACAACCAATACTTGGTGAGCTCATATGATCTTGTGGCTATAAATACAACCTAGGCTTAGGAAAACCAAATTTTTAGGTCCATTTCAGTCCTCTTTCCTGAATCTCCAGATTCCTATACTCAAACTGCCTACTTTATATCTCCACTGGGATGTCAATTATATATTTTGAACTTACATGCTCAAGGTTGAACTCCTACTTTCCCCTTCAAACCCTCAGTCTTCATCAACTTATTCCCCTCAAATCCTCACACAGTCTTCCCCCATCTCAGTTGCTCAGGCCAAAAACGTTGGCATCAAATCCTCCCCTCTCTTTCTCACATCCCATATCCTGTATCCCTTAGGAAATCCCGAACACTCTATTTTCAAAATAATATTTAGGATCCAAACACTTTTCACCATCCCCACAACTGCTCTTTTGGTCCAGGCACTGACCTCTCTTATCTCGAATATTCAATAGATTCCTAACTCATCTCTCTGCTTCCTGTCTTCCTCCCTCGCAGTCTTTTCTCAACAGAGCTGGCAGAGTGATCACTACAAAGTTAAAAGTTAGCTCATGTTAATGTTCTGTGCAAAGGGCTCCCCATCTTACTCAGAATGAAAACCAAAGTCCTCATAATAGTAAGGGGACCTCATGATCTGTGGTCTTTCCACTTGTTACCTACCTGGTTTCCTCACCTACTGTCCCCCTTCCCCTTACTCTCACTCTGTTCCAGCCTCATTGGCCCCCTTGCTGGTTCTCATTGTCAGAAATGCTTCCTTCTTTGGGTCTACGTGTCTGGGGACCTCCTTTTTGAGCTTTCTACCTGACCGACTTCCTCAATTTTCTCAGGTCTTTGCTCACATGTCACCTTTGGTTGAAGCCTGTCCTGACCATCCTATTTCCCATTGTCACCCACCTCATGGGTGCTCCCAACTCCTCTTACTTCACTGTGCTTTTTCCTATAGCACTTTATCTTCTTGTAATCTATAATTTACTTATCTATTGTATTTATTATAATTGTAGGTCCACTACCAACCTCCCTCAAGAATCTAATCTCTCTAAGGACAGTTTTAAAAAATATTTTGTTCACTGTTATATTCCAAGCACTTATGTTAGTACCTGCTGCTGAGTAGGTTCTTAATAAATCTTAGTCAAATGAATGAACAAAAATGAACATGTTAGCATAATATTGACGTTTTACAAAGTATGATCACCTGTTATTCCCTTTAATCCTCACAACAGTACCGTTGTGAGTACACTATTATATTATCATTTTTATTTATTGACAAGTTAAACAGCTGTCAAAGATCAAGCAGCCAGTAGATGGCTGATATATTGGTGTGTGGAACTCGATTCTTAAAAACAAATCTTCCGCAACTTGTTGGCAGGTAGATGCCAACTAGACTGTAGATGACCTCTATACGAAATAAACATACCTGCCCTCTCATGTCCTTATGAATGTCTGCAAATACTCTAATTTGTGCCCTTGGAAGCTTCTGCTTTGGTGACAGGGTTTGAGGCCTGAAGCCTCATTAAGTGTTGGCTTGGATGGTCCGACATGCAATTGGGAAATGACCACGGCTCCAGTTCTTTCTAATGGAGAATGTTTCTTGAAGTCATTAGCAAACTTCCCCCGATGAAATTCCCAAGAATGTTCTTACAGACTTTTCTTTTCCTTGAGCATTACACATGCTTTCCTGAGAATAAGGGAATTTTCCTGGAGGATTTTTGCCTGATGACTTTCTCTATATATTAGTTCTTGGTACTTTGTAGATGAGTCTCCCAGGCATGCTTATGCTTCCTTTTGAAGCAGGAAGTGCTTATTTCTTGAGGTAATAAATCTGCATATGATATTAAAATTAATTCCTTTGGGATTGGCTGGGAGGCACTGCTTCAAGGCACCTTTTGGTTGAGTACTTGGGTTGCTCTGAGCAGTCTCTGGGATAAGCTGGTTGCAGTAGCATCAAAGGACTCTATGCTGAAGGAGAAACAGGATCCCGGGAGAGCTCAGTGAGTCGTGAGTCACTGCTTGGGACCAGGCCAGGGGAAAGCTCTCCACCTATGTCTTCTGATCTTTAGTTTCAAGGGCCTGCTGGGCCAAGTACCAGGAAGTGTCCTCAGAACCTACAAAGCCTGACTATGGGTCAAGTAGAGAACTCAGGCAACAGGTACTTCCTCTGACTTCTTGAAAAAGGAAATTTTTCTTGCTCTAAACAATAACGGATTGGGGAAAGTTTGAGAGGCCAGAGAGGAAAAAAAAATCGTGGAGATAAAACTCACATGAAACGAACAGCTTTAGTAAGCTCAGCTTTGGAGATCTATTAGACTCATTCTGAAGCAGGGAGTTAGTGGAGAATGGAGACACGAAGGGCAGTTGTGTCTTTTTTTTTTGTTTTAACATGTTTATTGGAGTATAATTGCTTTAAAAGGGTGTGTTAGTTTCTGCTTTATAACAAAGTGAACCAGCTATACATATACATCTATCCCCATATCCCCTCCAATACTGTATGTTAACACATATATATGGAATCTAAAAAAGAAAAAAGGTTCTGAAGAACGTAGGGGCAGGACAGGAATAAAGACGCAGACGTAGAGAATGGACTTGAGGACACGGGGAGGGGGAAGGGTAAGCTGGGACGAAGTGAGAGAGTGGCATGGACATAGATACACTACCAAATGTAAAACAGATAGCTAGTGGGAAGCAGCCGCATAGCACAGGGAGATCAGCTCGGTGCTCTGTGTCCGCCTAGAGGGGTGGGATAGGGAGGGTGGGAGGCAATTGTGTCTTGACTGGCTGCTCTCAGAGGAGGGTTATGGGTGTAGGAATTTCATCTGCAGAAACAGTTGGCCTTCGGGGCAGAGGATGCACTTAAAGGAACACCCAGAAAAGTTCTCTGCCCTCGTTATTTTCAGGGCATATATGCTTTCTCACACTTTATAAGTCTCCCCTTCAGATTTAAGAGTTTTCTTATTTCAGTGGCTCTTGAATCATGTTAGAGATGGAACTGTCTTATAGATCATCCAGTATGATTCTCTTAATTTTCAAAGGGAAAAATGGAAGCCCATTTATGATTTGCTCACCCAATATCCACGACTGCAGAGGCAGCAGCTGCTACAACAGCAGTCATCACTACTACCATGACTACCACCTCCAACACCATCTATTCAACATCTACCAACAAGTGGACCCCATGTGGCCTTTGAATAAATACTCTGTGGTCATCATTCCATTACTTCTACAAACTAAGCTATGAAGTAGTGTCATCCTATTTTAAAGGTGAAGAAATTAGGGCTGGTAAATTAGTTGTCTGAAGTTACACGGTTGATGTCTGGGTCAGAACTCAAATTCAGTTGTCTGGCTTCAAGACTTATGCTCTTAGAGGGCAGCCCTCCACCCACTATCCCCCACTTATTTTCCCTTTCAGGTAACATAAAAGAACAATTTTATTCAAGAGAAATGCTCTCTCTGGAGTTTCCTCATCACATGGGGCTTTTCAAGGTTCTCCTTTTAGTGAATCCCTAGTTATCACGGTGATCCTGATCAGAGTGGGGTAGTCAGGTAAGCAGCATCGGGGGGTGGTCAAGGCTGGCTTCGGGGTGGGTGCAGCAGGAGGTTGCCTGTATGGTTTGACATGAGGGCAACAGAACGCTCTAACTAGCATGTCACTGAGTCGGACACAATTATCCTTGAGTATAACCCAGGTACATCCAGGAGGAGTGACACGTTAACTATCAGGAAGTTACTCCTAAGTAGGAAAGAGTTTACCAGCTACTTTCCAATATTTATACCCATCAAAGTGAGGAAATGCCCTGACAATGAGATAAAGGGCCCAGGTGAGTTTGGACTGGGAGAAGTAAGTGGGAGGAGAAAGACACGGGGCCCCGAAAAGCAGATGGTATGGCAGAGAGAAATCTTTAAAAAAGAAATCAAGGGACTTCCCTGGCGGTCCAGTGGTTGAGACTTTGCCTTCCAATGCAGGGGGGATTGGGTTTGATCCCTGCTGAGGGAGCTAAGATCCCACAAGCCTCAGGGCAAAAAAACGAAAATGTAGAACAGAAGCAATGTTGTGACAAATTCAATAAAGACTTTAAAAAATGGTCCACATCAAAAAATCTTAAAAAAAAAGAAAAAAGAAATCAAGCCTTGACACTCCCCTGATTAAAGCTTCCAAGGGCTCCCCACTGCCCTCAGAACAAACTCCAGACTTCCTACCCCGGGTTACCACATCCAGTGAGACTTGCACCCTCTCTGAGTTCCCTTGCTCACCACCTTTCTTTTGGTCAAAGCTCCTTTCCTTCTTAGGGACTTTGTATGGCCCTTCCTGTGGCTTCAAATGCTCTCCCATGAACCCCACACAGCTGCCACTTAACCCTAACATGAAATAGCCACCAGTCTCTGACACCTTATTTTACTTCTCTTCATGGTAGTTATCATCGCCTGACATTTTTCTTGTTGGTCTGATGGCTCGTTTCTTTCTTCTCTGCCTCTGTCCATCAAAATTAGATGTCAGGACCTCTTCTGTCTAGTGCCTAAGAGTGCCTGACACATAGGACATGCTCAAGAAGTATTTGTTGACTGAGTGAATGAAAGGTATAGTGGGGCAGGTAGAGGCTTTGGATTCATCTGTTTATTAACTCCTTAGTTTATCCAGTGTTTGACCTTAGCTGGTGTTAACTTTGCTACCTTGGGTAATTTACCTAACCAACATGGACTTTCTCATATGTTAAATGCACATAAAAAGTCCTAGGAAATCAGCCGTACTTCAATAAAATAAATAAATAAATGGAAAAAAAGTCCTACTTCTCAGAATTGCTGTAAAGATAGAATGAGATGGCTCATGTAAATTTCTGATAGGTGAATGCACGCATAGCCTATTGGAGTGTGCGGCACAGAATAGGTTACTGTACAGCCAGCTCCTCGTGTTAATAGGTGAATGAACTACTCTTCGTTTTCATAGCCTCCTCAACCAACACCAGTTAATACAGAATAGTTTATTAGCTCAGACTTGTCTGGCTGTTTTATTGAGGTCAGAGAGAGAACATAAATTTCCCATGGGTAAGGGGAGCATAACATAGATAGGAGTAGTGATCTGGAGTTGGTATGAAGGGCTGGGTGTGCCTGGGTATTCTGCATTGGTGCGTGTTAAGGAAGAAAAGCTCGGGATCCTAGAATGTTTTTGAGGAGAGAGTTGTTGAAGTGTTTGTTTTACCTGCTCAGGGAATAGGTATAAAATGGAGAAAGTAATAGTCTCTACCTCCACAGGGTTGTGATGAAAAGTATATCTGTCAGATGGAAGGGGCTTAGACCAGTGCCTGGAGCACATTTAAGTGCTATGTGGCTACTAGCCATTACACTAGCAGCATTATCTTTCTATCTCTAGTTTATTGATCCATAAAACAGTGTTCATAATACCTGCCTTACAGGATTGGTGTAGAGAGTAGATAACAACTTTAAAGCTTGTTAAAAAGTGACTGGCTTGGGGCTTCCCTGGTGGTGCAGTGGTGGAGAGTCCGCCTGCTGATGCAGGGGACGTGGGTTCATGCCCTGGTCCGGGAAGATCCCACATGCCACGGAGCGGCTGGGCCTGTGAGCCATGGCTGCTGAGCCTGCACGTCCGGAGCCTGCGCTCCGCAACGGGAGAGGCCACAACAGTGAGAGGCCCGTGTACCGCAAAAAAAAAAAAAAAAAAAAAAAGTGGCTGGCACGATACAGGGAGTTCAGCTCAGTGCTCTGTGATAACCTAGATGGATGGGATTAGGGGAGAGGGAGGTCCGAGAGGGAGGGGATTTATATATACTTATAGCTGCTTCACTGTATTGTACAGCAGAAACCAACACAACATTGTAAAGCAATTATACTCCAATAAAAAAATTTAAAAAAACACACCTAACTCCTGCTAAAGACCAAAGCCCAAGATATAAAGAAAAATAAAAAAATACAACAATGAAAAAAACAAGTGACTGGTACACAGTAGGTACTATTATGTCCATATGCATTAGTCCTCATTCTGGTTTCACTTTCCTTCCCCTCCTCCTCTTATTTTAAATTTAGTGTAAGATGCCTTAAAAGGCAATTGGTGCTCAAGGATGGAGGCTACAGTTCTGATCCATGAGCTTACCTTGGGAGTCAAGCAAGTTGCTCATGTGTGCACTGTGATTGGGGTAGGCGTAGAGACCTTCCTGTGTGTGAGACGTGATGCTGCAGGTAATGAGAGAGGTTGCCATCCTTGGGGTACAAATACTGGTTCATCAACTTGGCATAAAACACTCTTAAAACTAATTTCTGGATGGAGAAGCTTTAATATTTTGTTTTGCTTCGTTGAGATTTGAATGAAGGAGAGGTTTACCAAATTTGGTCTCTTCTTATGCTCTCCCTTGAGACTTCAGAAACAACTGGAATTCCCTTGACCACTTCACAGGACGAAACTATCGCCTTTCGAACAGCTGATTCCATCATGAACAGGATCTGAAAAGCAATCGTGTGGAGGTTATTTTATTTTCACTAAAGTCAGACAACGGGAGGAAGGTGATAGATTTAAGGAACACGAAAGAAGGAGTGTTGAGTAGGGACATCTATCCTGTGCCATAAAGCTAGAGGGAAAAGCATGCTTTTGGTCTGGATATCTTGCATGTACCATTGGTGAACTATGGAACCCCTCAAATCACTAAAATCCAGGCATAGTGTGTTGTTAAAGGAACATGGCTGGATGTATGCGTGTAGGCATGTGTGGACCTTGTCAGCTCTCTCTTTGTTTTACACACTGTGTATGTGTTCATTGGCCTGAGACCAGCTCTACCACTTAACCTGCCCTTGCTCTGCAGCCATGGTAGTTTTTACATGGGAACACGCACCCTCTGTTTCTCTGTTCAATCTCGTATCCTCTCAGGGAAAGTCGTGTGGTGAACTAGTGGTGAAGCGAGAGGGAAATATGTACACACAGGACCCAGCTGAAAATGACTTTAGCACAGAGTTTATTTAATACATCCTCCAAATTGTGTTTTGAAGCCTCTGTTAACAAGAAACCACTCTCTTTTTGAGCAGTGGGAGTGTTTTATAAATGGAATTTGCAGACCGGCAATGCTCCTCATTAATTTTCCCTGTCTACAATTACTATCATTACATTCTTAAAGCACTTTTAAAATAAACTACACCATGATGTAATGCGCACACTCTGAGCTCCAGTGATGGGACAATGGGGCCGCAGCATCTGGATTTTGGACTGCTATCTTCTAGGGAACATCTTGATGGCTATAATTACTGTCATGTTATGGGAACTTGAAAAAAAAAAGGCGCCAGAGTTCCAAATAAAACATAAAATGGCTTTGATATAATAAATGTTACTATCATTGTTTAAAAATGTTGTGACCCGTCTGCTATAGTTTCTGAGAAAGATATTTTCCAGCACTTGATATTTCCCCTCTCTCTCTCTTTCATATTCTATTACTGCAGATAAGAATGAAGAAAATCCTTAGGACAGACTTGTTTTAAATCAATGTAACACAATGCCAGCATTGTCTCTCTTCAAGATGAACTTTTAAATTAAATTTGGCATGAGCTTTAGCAGAACTCCAAGCAGCTTTGCTCCAGAGACACTTTATCCACCCTATTAGGGAGCATTAATAATTCAAATGTTATGGAGGCGGTTAATTACATTCATTAGGATAAGGCAGGGGCTGAAGCATTTTCCTATAGGACATGCTTGCATCCATTTCACCACTAGCCAAGGCATCCAGAACAGTTTGGGCTCACTCCAGAGGAAATGGAACTACACAAAATGTGCATATGGTGTAAATGTTCTCATCCCATGGGAACCAGTTTTGGAAGAGCCCACGATGAACTTGGACCTAGGTATTGGACCAACTTCTGTTTAAAGTTATGAAGATTCATTATATATGGAGGAAGTCATTATTGTGGGTACTGATACGTGGTGGTGTCCATTCAGTTTCCCAAGAAAGTTTTATTATGTGAAACTCATTCAACCTTGTGAAATCTAAGTTACTGTTTCACAACGAGTGTTAACAACTCGAAGGAAGCCAGTTCATCTTACCTAGGCAATTGATTAGCTTTGACAATAGTATGTACACATAACCCAAGTGAGCATTTTTGATCATTTTTCTCCATTGCTTCACTGATAGCATCTTTCAGTTTGAGGAGGGACCTTCTGCTGTAAGAATTGGGACTTAACCAGGAAAAATTTACTTGACGTGGTCTGGATTTCATCATATTCAGTGAGTCTGTAGAGTAATCTTACATTTGTCAAATGATTGACTAGCTGTCTCTACATGTTCTCTTGGGTAGTGATTTCTTTTTATTTGATTTGGTATCAAGTCCCCCTTGTCACAAAGTTTGTCCATATGTCCTCCTTGTGGCTGATTAGCAGTAAGTTAGACCACAGATTTGAGGAGGACAATGGTTCAGTCTCCAGGTAAGATATTTCAGCCTCACTCTACTTACTGGGGTAAGTTTTCTGCAGCAGTCAGCACTGGCCAGCTCCCTAGACACAGCATAGGAGATCATCGAAGGCCAAGCTAGGTGGGGAGTACAGCTGATCTTGGTAGCCCATCCCACTTCTGGAAAACCCAATCCATACCGAGGTTCTACTGATAACAGATAATAGGGACTTCTTTGGGCATAGACCCGAGTGCATTGGTAATGTCTGGGTTTCTAAACCTGCTGTCCAGAAAATCTTCTATTCACTAGACATTTTCCAAGGTCTGCTCTTTCTCAGAAGTTGGACTTAGTTATCACACTCCGAAGTATGATGTTAGGTTGGAGAAAAATTGTAGATTTGCTTGCAATGGATGTGAGGCCAATTGACGAAAGGCTGTTTGTGTACTACCCTGAAGTCCAAGTCAGGTTTTAATTTTGCTTTGGTGATGCAATTTTGAAAATGCTCTGTTCTTTACTTTGTCTCATAAGTATGCTTCGGCCCTTTAAAAAACAGCTTCATCTTTGTAATGCTCATTCCACTCCTTTTTTTTTTTTCAGTATGGCTCCTAAGTACTGGATACTCAAAAAGGACTAATTGATGGTTATAATATTCCAAAGAATATTTTGTGTAAGTGATCTTTCTAGAAAACAAATTGAGCCTTCTCATTAAAACAATATTTTGCCATTTCAACGTTAAGTAGTACTTCATAAAAAGACTTCAGCAACATGAACTGAACATTCAATCTACATACTTTCTGTTTGTTGAAGTGTTTATGGCTTCTACTCAAGACGAGAAATAACAAGGAAAGAAATGACTCTGAATACAGAACATTTTATTACACAAATAAAAAAATGAGAGCATATCTGTTAGCTCTTGCCAACTTTTGAAATATGGATTCCATTTGTCTTTATTATGGTCTATTCCCATAGTGCTTTTCCCCTGTTTATTAATTTTTGTATGTTACTGTTAAACAGAGATATGTGCCTACTGGAAAGAGTCAAGGCTATTTCAAGAAACATGAAAAATGGGAAATATATCAACTCGTCTTTTTACTATTCTGTCAATAAACAAAGAAGCATGCAATTTTTGTAGCTTTTGATCCCTTTTTTAAAAAGTCACATACATTATCACGGTAAAATGTCCCATCAAATCTATAACAGTCATGATGACTCATAGATATGTGATTCCCCTTATTAAGAAAAAAAGGACAGGAAATCCAATATAAATGAGCTGTTTTCCTCAGTAGTGTAATAAAACTTGGATACTGGTGTATGAGTTTTTGATTATATCATCCACTGATTATCTCTGTGTTCATTTCCTCCCAGTGAAGACTCAGTCTCCTTCCTTCCCTGACCAGCCCCCTTTGGTCACAAGCACTTTAGCAATTCTACTCCCTCAGCTGGGGAGGAGGCCTCCCAGTCACAGCCAGGGCTGTAAATTTTCACCGTCAGATTTGAGCCAGTGGTGTTAAGCTCCAGAAGATACACATCTGCTACCTACAAAATGGTCTTTTGCTGCGCTTCTTGGTAGATGGAGAGTTGTAATGCCACAAGAATAAATCCCAACTGGGGAGGGCTAGATTATGGTGTTTCCAAAAGAAATGCTCATGACTACAACTATAACCAGCCTTAATTTGGTTCTTAAATTCTGTATTTCTTTTCAGAGTTCCATGGTAATATTTTATTGCTCTTTAATGAACAGAGTGAGTCACTACTAAATTTCTAAAGAGAAAAATTATTTAGTAACCTGAGTCGTAACCCCTGAATATATCTGGTTTCTAAGTTTGGATTTCCAAGTGTCAGTTTTTCCTAAATAAGATCACAGGAATATAGGGCCAGAAAAACAAAAGAAAGGTGCCTGTAGTCCATGCCAATGTAGCCGGACCACAAGCGTTTATTAGATACCTGGAAAGGTGAACTAAGAATACTTACTGTTAGAGGTATATTTATGTTCTCTCTATTCTAATACCTCCTTAACCAAGAGAGGAAAGACGATATAGACCAATTTCAGAATTAGCAGACATTCGAAGAGATACATAGAGTCAATCTTCAGTTTACTAATGGGTTTTGTTCCAAACTCTCTTTGCAAGTCGTTTTGAACTATCAGTGTCTTTTCCCATAGAAGCAAATTTATAAATGGTAGTTAGATTTCCCAGCTAGATCACAGAATATACTTAACTCATATGCAGCTGAAAACTGGTATGAAAGAACTCAATCACCAAGTTTCTGAGGATACAGGCATTTAATTATTTATTCAAGGATGCACTGAGTGCTTACTTGGTGGGAATAGAGAGATAACATGAGTCCCTGATCACAGTTGAATCAGAAGGTAACTGCCCATTTCTTAGTGTAGGTGCCATGGTGGATGATAGAATAGTGTGTTATGTGAGTACATAGGACCATAAACTGAAGATGAAGGTGATCTAGGCAGAGTTCTCAGAGTATGTCTGCATTCATTTTGTTTTGCTAGAAGACAAGTATGGAGTCCTGAAAGGGAGTAAAAGTGGGGAGTATCTTTGGGTATGGGAAAGGGAATCAGTATGAAGACTTAAAAGTTCTTAGCTTATAGCTTATTAACGACAGGTGGGGAGGTTGATTATTACGTAAACAAGGGCTAGAGTAATAGACTGGACAAATATGGGTTTGTTTGTACCATTTGGAGATGAGACTTCAAGTTGGGGACTAACATGATCATATTTGCACTTTAAAGCTTCACTTGGTCACTGTGTTAATACTGGATGGGAGAAGCCACCAGCACAGGATATGAAGAAGGGCTGGGAGACTGTTGGAGTTACATCACGGAGTATCCAAAAGGCATGAGGGCAGCATAGATGGGGAAGGAGAAGAGGATACGGATAGGTATATTAAGGAGGTAAAACTGATAGGACCTGAAGACAGATTGGTTTTGGTGATAAGATAACATCAGAGGTGAATATAGATGGCAATATACTGCTCCCTGTCTGCCAAAAAAAAAAAAAAAAAGAAAAGAAAAAAAGGAAAAAAGAAAGAGAAAAAAGAAAAGGAGGTTGTGGGGAGGAGGCACACTTGGGGGAGATGGAGCTCAGTTACAGATGTGTACTTGAGTCATTACCCTGCTCAGAAGGTTGGGGATGAGGGAAGCACTTAGGGGCAGTCTAGGCAGGAGATACAACAGGAGAGAAGCAAGTTCATAAGAATAGATAAGGAGAATCTAAAGGGAGCATCCAGAGATGCTGGGTCATAGCCAGAAGAGAGCAGTGCCCAGTAGTCAAGACAGTAGACAATTTCAGAAAAGACAAAAATTAAGAGACTAAGTGGTATTGATATCAAGACTGAGAAATAGACATTGGATTTAGGAGGAGGAGAATATTGGTGCTTCAGGTTCCAATTTGGGAGACCAGGAACACATTTCTCTTTATCTTATGCTGTTGATGAGGGAGGGGCTGCAGGCCTGTCAGAGGGTAGTGACCACTGGGTTGGAAGAGTGAGGGTGGAGACCTGTGACCCTGAGTGGAGGGGGATTTGAAGGTGGTATATGTTGGATGTGTGTGTCGGGGGGTAGGGTGTGAAGAGCACTATTCCTCTGAGGGAGAGACCCAGTGGCAGTGTCCTTATGGTGAACAGCTGTAGGGATGGGTGGTGGCTACAGACATAGGTTATCAAGAAGCTGATTCTTATCAGTCACTGTGTTATTATTATCCAAAGAACCACATTTTCAGAAAGAATGAGGATAAAGTCTAGTCGTCAGCAGGGCATACAAAGCTTATCACACACTGGTTCTCACTAGCCTCATCTCTTGCCACTGTCTTACCATGTGTCCCCCGTATCGGAATGCTGTCCCTACCCCCTCCACATACCCACCCCTGTGCTCTTTCACTCCTCCATGCCTCTCACATGTGGTTTCATCTATCATGAATGTTCTGCACCTCTTTCCCCAGGATTCTTCCTAAGCCACACAGCCTGAATGTCACCTCCTCCATAAAAAGCCTCTGGCAGTGCACTCTCACAGAGTAGCATCTCCAGTCTCTGCTCCTTCAGTGCTTTCTTATATCTTTTTAAAATAACACAATGTAGCTTGAAAATAGCATCTCCCTCCCCTTCTGGACTATGAGTTTTAAGCACATGGAGGTGCTTGTTGATTTGGAATTTCCCAGTTCCTCCTTAGCATAGTGTTTGCCCATGACAAATGCTCATGGTTGTTTAATGACAAACCCTGGTCTAACTCAAAAGTTAGTTGTGAAAACTATTAGTCAGGAAAGATGGCACCAAGCTTTACTGGCCTGGAGCTCTTCTGGGAGGGATGAAGACCATTACCCCAGACTCTCTTGGCAGGTATATGAAGGGAGAGGGCCTAAATGCAATTAAATATGTTATGTTAAGAAGTTACACAGATTCCTAGATCTATATGTCCTCCTTGATACTGGGCAGACAGAATGACTCATGACCCTCAACCTGAGCATCTGGAAGAGTTAATTTTGTTTTGGGAGAAACTCTGTGTCACCTTTACTGGAAAAAGAATTGTGTATGAGGCCTTGGCAAGAGGATAAATTTCATAAATATATAAACTAAATGAAGTTCTTTGGGAACAATTAACTTCTCTGTAACCTTGCTTGATGAGTTTGGACAGTATTTATTACGAGATGGAGCCAATTCCAAAGTGAAGCTCAGAGAATTCTCTTTCCTGAGCTCTTGGAACACAGCTATGGTCAATGCCACTCATCTGTGAGGATTACTCAGTGGCAGGAAGTGACACTGGACGAGCCTGGAGGCTTGGTTCCAAACAACACTTGAGGGGAGGGAGGAGCTGAGAAGACTGAGATCCTGTGTGGTTTTTCTCAGCGTCTTTACTAAGATGATTGCTCTCCTTCTTTCTTTCTGAGTCTAGACAGTAGCAGTGAAACGAAAGATCCCTGTAAGTATCATTTGGGTTTCTGGCACCAAAGCTACTGCTTCATTCAGTTAAACTCAATAAAACTGCATTAATGGTATAATAAAAGTTTTGCTTTTACACAGTGAGTTGGGAATCATAGCAAGAAGAGGACTGTATATGACATTAGAAGACTAGGTTCCAGTTTCAGATTTTCTACTTATATCTGAATGACTCCCAGTGTCACTTAACTTTTTCAAGTGTAGTGACCTTGTCAGTAAAATAAGGATGATACTACCTGGTGATAATACCATGCTGGCATTCACTGGGCACTAACTATGTGCCAGGCACTGCTTAACATGGGTTGTTCTCTTCAATCCCTGTGATGTAGGTAATGATTATTATCCATTGGATGGATAAGGAAATTGAGGTTTACAGAGGTTGTATACCATGCCCAGGTGGAGGATGTGTTGGAGCTGGGATTCAGGTCCAAGTCTTTCTGAGTCTATTTCTGAGGTCTTAACCATTGCTTTAAACATTGCACTTAACAAACTCAAAATTCTGACATAAAAGTAGAGTATTATCAGGTACTAAGTTCTTCTTGATTGAATGTCGTTCCTCACATGTTACTCTTCCTCAGCTCCCTCTGTCTTTCTCCTATTGAATCTGGGACATATCTCCCAATCAAGCTAATTGAGAATTCAATAGGTTTCTGGTTTTTTTTTCCTGCTTTTCCAAGTAGCAAGGGGCCATGAGTCTGACTAGGATGTGAAACATGACATTCCTGAGGGGATCCAGAGGAAGGAGCCCCAAGGAGAGAGTCCTTGAAGGATCACATGACACAGAAGTGCCATTACAAGAGTAGCGTTAAGATATACTATGTATTTCCAGTGAAAAAGTAGCATATGTCTACTTAGAAATTGAAAATTTAGAAAATGCAGAATAAGCAAAAAATTTAAATCATCCATATTACCTCAGTTTAGAAATTTAAGATTTTGCTAAATATCAATATTCCTTTAACAAAATAGTATCATGCATATTATTTGAGCTGACATAATTATTTATATTTGGCCAGGTATGGAACACCACGAAAGAACAGAGGAAGGGCAGGCTGCCACAGCACAGTGCCAGTGGGCATGGTTAAACAAACTCTGTTTCCTACTGAGGTTTAATTTTTACATCTGTTGTTTTTTTTCCTCTTCTACCCTCCATCTTTTCCATCTCATACCTATTCTTCTCCCTCCTTCAAATAATACTTTTATTAATTTTCTTTTTAAATCAAAGGAATATAGTTTATTAACAGATATCAACAAATCAACAAGGTCCACTGGACTGAAGGAAGACATTAATTAGATAATTCATGTGGTCCAAGTGGCAGCCGGTTCACTTAGCTTGTTAAATCTCAGAATCAGGCCTTTCTCTTGAGCGTCTGCAAGGTTTACACAAAGGCAGTTGCTTTAGTCCCAGCTTCCAGTCTTAGAATTGTGTTGTTGGTCATGGTAAGATCCAACAAGAGAGGGGGGATGACTCATTGCAATGCACCACCACTGCTAGAAAATTCCTCTTGGTATGTGTTCCTGATGATGGACCGAGGGTGTCTTCACATTATGTGAGATGATCAAGCACATCTCAGTTGGCTTCTGGCCAGTATAGGTCTTACACACTTCTTTGACATCTAAATGATCTAACTAAGCTCTTTATAGGCATCAAATAAACCCCATCATTGCCAATTACCACTTCCTGTAAGTGTTCCTCAGGATTAGGAAGAGGTTTTCTTTTTACCACACCAACTCTAAATAAATTCTCGCCCATGTTGCTGAGAAGAAATGGTCTATAAATTAGCTGGTTGTCTTGTCATCAGGTAATCTGAGCAAGGCAACCTTCTTGTACTCCTGATAGAACATTACTTAGGAAGGAAACTAGACCAGATTTTCCTGTTATTGAGTGAAGATTTCTAAGTTTCTGAGAAATAAGAGGGAGTGGAGCTGTGGTTAATGCTTGAGTCATTTGTGAATGAAGAATATTGATATAGAAAATGAAGATATCCCCGAGAATAGGAGTGAGAGGATAAACAGTTCCCTTCTGGGTAGAGTTGCCAGATTTAGTAAATAAAAGTACAGGACCCATGCAATCTTTGGGACATACTTATACTAAAACAATCATTCATTGTCTATTTGATTTAAATATAACTTAGTGTCCTTTATTTTATCTAGTAATTCTCCTTCTGGGTGATGAATCAAATTAACAAACTCGTAGGGACATAAAATACTTTGCACTTCTCTGGGGCCTTCAAATCTATGTAAGCAAAACCTCTCCCCAACTTTCCTCATCTGTCCTTCATAAATCATCATTTCATCTCAAATGTGGATTTCTTCTTTCTTTTTGGCTTTCTCTGACCCCTGGGGATGGGAGGAGTAGGGTTCAGGGAGCTACGTTCTGGAGAAGATCTTTCCTGAGAAAAAAGAAGCCACCAATTAAATTTCCTGACTGGAGAGATTCTGGAGTGATGATGAATGAAGAGGAGAAAGAGTCAGAGGGGTTGGGAGATTGAGAGAGAGTTCAGGGGTGGTCAGATGCAGTTCTGGATTGGAGTCCTTGGCTCAACTCAGATTTTTGTACTTGGAACTTCATACCTGGAAGACCTGGGGTTCCCAGGAGAGGTTTTCCACAAGGTTGGGGTTTAATGGAGGGTATGCACCCAATGTAAGCCTGGAAACAGGGATAACCTAAGAAGACCAGTACATAATTACATCTCCCTCCTGCTCTGGGTTTGGTGTGGGCCCTGCTGCTGCCTCCAGGGGATGTGAGTGGATGTGAAGGTCAGAGCCTGACGCCTCAGAGTGTCACTACAGGATTACTCAGTGTGAATAGGACTAGGTAAGTCTTGGGCAAAAGAAATCTTTCTTCCTAAGGAACAACCAGGTCCATGATAGGGCTGGCTTTTCCTGATGAGGGAAACTCAAGGCATGGAGCTAGGTTCAAGGATTTTGCAGTTAATGGGAAAGCCTATTTGTTTCCTTTGTAAGTAATTTTGGTTTTTCCTTATTAATTTTTTCAATTAGGAAATTAATTTTACTCATTTTAATAGGTTAAATCACTCAACGAGGTAAAACAAAAATTTTTTTCTTCTCTACTCCCAAATAGGGCCTGCTAGTCTGAGGTCTCAATGTTAACAGCATATTATTTTCCATTTTTCTCTATACTTATGCAGACACACAAACATATGTCTATGTGTGTGTGTGTATGTATCCCTGACTTATGATTTATTTGTCTTTAAGATGGTGCGAAAGCGATATACACCTTCTGTAGAAACTGTGTTTTTTGAATTTTGATCTTTTCTAGGGCTAGTGGTATGCAGTACGATACTCTCTGGTTATCTGGGCAGCTTCATCAAACTATAGCTCTCAGTCAGCCATGTGACCACAAGGGTGAATAAGCTATACACTTACAGCCATCTGTACCCATACAACCATTCTGTTTTTCACTTTTACTACAGTATTCAATAAATTACGTGAGATACAAAACACTTTATTGTAAAATAAGCTTTGTGTTAGATGATTTTGTGTAACTGTAGGCTAATGTAAGTGTTCTGAGCACATTTAAGTTAGGCTAGGCTAAGCTATGAAGCATGGTAGGTTAGGTGTATAAAATGCATTTTTGACTAAGGGCATTTTCAACCTAGGTTTATCAGGATGTAACCCCATCATAAGATGAGGAAGATCTATGTATATATATACAACCAATATGTACAAAGTTTTTGAAGAAAAGTAGAATCATTAATTACCCTAGTTATATTACTCTATAATTTCGTTTCTCACATAATATCATGGACAGTTCTCTAGTCAATAAAGATTATACTCCTTTTTAATATCTTAAAATTTTTCCATTGTGAGAATATATGAAATTTGATCAAGTCCTCTGTTGATAATTTTTTTCCATTTATTTATTTATTTATTTGTCATTAAGAGCTGGGCTAGGGTATTCCCTGGTGGCACAGTGGTTGAGAATCTGCCTGCTAATGCAGGGGACACGGGTTGGAGCCCTGGTCTGGGAAGATACCACATGCCGCAGAGCAACTGGGCCCATGAGCCACAACTACTGAGCCTGTGCGTCTGGAGCCTGTGCTCCACAACAAGAGAGGTCACGACAGTGAGAGGCCCGCGCACTGCGATGAAGAGCGGCCCCCACTTGCCACAACTAGAGAAAGCCCTTGCACAGAAACGAAGACCCAACACAGCCAAAAATAAAAATAAATTAATTAAAAAAGAAGGCTCAACATTTAAAACAAAAAAAAAGCTGGGCTACCGTTAACATTAAAAAATATCTTTATGTACATGTAGTTGAATATATTTTCATTTTTGGAAATTCATTTCTCTGAATTGCCTATTCATATTCTTTACCCATTTTTCCATTGACATCTTTCTCCAATTAATTTTTAGGCATTTCTTATATATTAGGAATTATATTATCTTGTCTCTGTGCTGAAATTAGTTTTCCTCCTAATCCATTATTTGTCTTTTGATTTTGTGTATGATTTTTTTTGCCATGTAAAATTAAAAATTTTTATATCGTCAAATATTTAATTTTATTTTTAAATGTTTTTATTATGAAAAAAATACATTTTCATGGTAAAAATCCAAATAATACAAAGAGTTGTAAAATGATAAGTGAAGGTCATCTTTCTCATTTTTGGACTTCTTAGGTCAATTCCCCAAAGATAATCATGTTAATAGTTTTCTCCTTACCAATTGGGAATTTTCTATGTGTATGTAAGCATCTCTCGCTGTCTATCTAAAATTGCTAACATTTAAGGAACATCTGTTACATGCCAGGACTGTTCCAGGCAAAATTCCTGCCTATGGAGCTAATATTCCAATGATGGGAAAAAGTAATAAACAAATAAACCAAAAGAGAAAATAATTTCAGTTATTGATAAGTTCTGTAAAAAAGTAGTGTTAGGGTGCAGAAAGTAATGTGGAAGGGGACATTATTTTAGATAGAGTGGCTGAAGGAGTGTATAAGGAGGTGAAATCTAAAGATCTGATAGGTGTGACTATTGTACAGTATTTTTTTATTACTGTGTACCATTTTTACTTAGTAATAAAATAGGAAGTATTTACTTATCAGTAGGTTGACTTGCAGGGGTAAGTTGTTTCATTGATATAAGACAGCTACCTTCAATGTTACATGGACAGACAGTGTGAAAGCATGTCTATCTTCCTGTCTGTATCTCTTGCAATAACAGTACACATGTAGAGTTCATTCACTTGATCACTTGGAGGGTGATTCTTCACATGATCAATTCTCTTCATTAACCAGAAAGGGAAGTGTGGAGGTTATTTGGAGAAGGGGCCTCACCAAAGAAGGGAGGCAGTGGATCTCCTGTAAGTACTTTATTTATGAGGGCACATGATGAAGGATGGATTCATGTGAGGTTGAGGCTGCCTATGGCTCTTATGTTTCTAGTTTACTTGTATCCCCCATGAGCATGCATGTCCAAGAGGGGATTATCTCAAGGCTGAAAGCTGACAGTCTGAAATAGCTTCTTTCCTCTCAGGTATTGCCAACCAGTTTGAAAATACAGAAGCTCCTGTGGTAATAACGGGGGTCAGTTTGCCAAATGGGCATCTCTTTGTTGTGGCTTAGTGTTCTAAGTCTAGTTTCTGGGAAACTAGGCAATGTGGAAGTGAAAGAGATGCTATGCCCCACATGCTTAGCCACCACTGAGCTGTCAAATACAAACAAAGCATGTTGCCTGTTGAACGGAGAAAGGAGAAGTCTGAGACTGAAGTCAAGGTCGGCAGTTATCATTGGATTCCTGTTGTCCATTCTGTTCTGATCCACTCTTCAGTGGGTTGTTGAGAGCTGGTTTGCTGACTCAAATAGACAGACAAACAAATGATTTATGGGAAGCTACTGAGTCATGCCTTGTCCCATAGCTACATTTTCCCTGCTCTAAGAAAGCTCAGTTATTTTTTTTTTTGACAGGAAATACTCACAGGGACCTGTCTACATGACAAATTCTTGCAGGGAGAGGTGGCTGTGCTGTGAAAGTGTGTTATGAGAAATATGGAAACTGCAAAAGAAATATGGAAACTGCAAAAGAAACAGAGAAACTGCATCAGAGGAACAGAAGACATGGTTCCTATTCTTTTAGGGAAACTGAACAATTGTGAAATGAACTAAAGACATTTTTTGGTAAACCTAAGTGGATATGCATACAGTGCATACTATGGACATATGCATTTGAAAGAGTGGTTTGCTGTATAATATGGGATAATCTGCATGAGTCAGGATTGGTCTGGGAAGACATCCCAGGAGGGTGAAGAAGTAGAGGAAGGTATTTCTGTTAGGAGCGTGAGTTGCATAGGCAGGCCAGAATGTGCATGAAATTATAATTTATTGTTGGTGAGGAGATAGGGATGGGGAAAGCAGGGATATTTTCCAGTGAGTGATTCTAAGTGGTGTTTCCTTACACATCTGTTGTTACTGTTCAAAGTTAGCTGTAAGACATGGCCATTGGTCTGCTTCTAATAATCTATTCAGTTTGCCTGAGGCATCTCATAGAAGTAATGATAACCAACAGTCACTAGGCACTTATTACATCCACGTATTGTGTGTGAGTCATTCCATTTGATCTTCTGAATGTATCAGAGGGGATGAGTTAGGTAATAACATGTAACAAACAACTCTCCAATCTCAGTGGCTTAAAATGTATATGCTATAATGGGTTATGTTCTATGTGGGTGGGGCAGAGGGGGCTAGACTCATTGAAATCATATACGGACCCAGGCTGACAGAGATTCCACCTTAAAATACATTTCTGTGATCTCTGGAGAAGAAAAGGGCAATCTGGTGAACTGCCTCTTAGTTTTTTTTAAAGTGATGCATTGCATTTCTGCTAACATTTCATTGGACAAATCAAGTCATGGGCCTATGCCTAAATTCAAAGGGAGTAGAAAAGGAAAACCCTAGCATGTAACTCGGGGGAGAGAAGAGTAATAACTGTGGATGGCTCTAATAACTATCTATAAGGAAACTAAGGCACAAAGAAGGGGGGCAACTTGCCTAAGTTTTTGCAGCTAGTGTGATTCCATAGCCCTCTCCTCTGAAGAACCTACATTTTGCCTTACATGCAAACTGAGGGCCTACTGGAATTAGGGATGAGATTTATTTCTTAATTCCTTGTTCTCTGTTTCTAGCTTGTAGGGATGAGAATAGAATCTTTGAAACATAATTTTATAGTATCATTTGGCCAAGAGGTAAAGGAGAGGGAGAAAGAGATTTTTAAAAAGTGTAGAGCATGCTGACACTGTATTCAAAGTCTCAACTTAGTTGTCAGAAATACCATGGATTTGTTGTGCCAATTCCTGTGAGAATAGGGAGGTGCTGAAAAGCAGTTATTAAAAAATAACAGATGAATTTTGCCAGAGTTGGCCTCCTTTGATCCTGAAGATGTTTGAAAAATTAGGAAGACTATTCTGCTGCTTGTTTATTTTGGTCATCTTGATGCCTGAATTGGAGTTGCCATGAAGTGATTCAACCAATTGCTGGGGCTAGGATAGAGGAAACCATTTATGGGAATAAAGAGAGAAAGAGTCAGAGGGAAAGGCTCTAGGAGAATGCGGGGAGAGAAAGGCCCACAAAGAAAGGAAAATGATTGGAGAAAAAGAATGGAGAGCATGAAACAAGGGGGTGGCGTGAGGGGAAGTGGAGGGAGGGAGAGGGAGAGAGAAGGTGGAGGAAGAGACAGAATGAAATGAGTAGGCCCACCCACGTTCATATTTTCTATTCCAAAAAAATCAAATTTCTGGGATATAGGATCAAAAATAAAAACATCCTCTACAAAGAGGCTGTTAAATCCGCAGGCCCAGCCAAGAATTTGAGCACTTCAGTGATCTTCTCTGCCTTGTTGGGGTTGGCAGACCCTTTTTCTGGAGCACATGGCATCAGTAAGGTTTCTGCTGAGTGACTGAAGTGTCAGGGGCCAGGGAAAAGTCAATCTGGAGAATTTTATCCTGGCTTCTACTTTCTGAGTGAGACACACAAAGGCTCATGTGGCTTTCTGTGGACGGAGGCTCCTGGATCCCGTGGTGTGTAACATAGCACCAAAAATAGCATTTTTAACTGCCAAGGGTGAAGAATTATTTTCTTTTCCAAGAACTGATAATTTGTTATATATGGGATTTTGGAGTTGAGTCCGTTTCAAATATGATATTAAAACCTAAAATTTAAGGCAAAATCTATACTATACTAAACTTAGTGAGCAAAATGAAAAAAAGTTAAATTAAAATTTAAAAAAGCCTGGCTATTTGGTATAGTACAGTCAGATTTTACCCACTTAATTTTTTTTTATTTCTTGGGATTATATTGCATATAAATGATCAGAATGATTCTGTTGCCCCACATTTAAATTTTAAATTTAAGAATAAATGTGTCAAGTACTTAATTTAGAGTGAAGTTAGTTTAATTAACTTAAATTTAAACGAAAGTAATTATAATTAATGCAAAAAATAATATAGTAATCAACAAATTCAAGATTGAAGAATAGAAAATCAACATACAGAATCAGTTGCATTTCCAAACACTCACAAAATATCAGAAAAAAATAAAACAATGTCATTTGCAATAACATCAAAAACAATAAAATACTTAAAGAATAAATTAATCAAGGAGGTGAAAGATCTGTACACTGAAAGCAATGAGACTTTGATGAAAGAAATTGAAGAAGACACAAATGAATGGAAAGATATCTCATGTTTATGGATCAGAAGAATAAATAGTGTTAAAATGTCCATACTACCTAGAGCCATGTATAGATTAAATGCAATCCCTATTAAAATTCTAATGGCATTTTTCACAGAAATAGTTTTTGAGTGGAATAATTAAAATTTTTTCTATATAAGATCATATCATCTGTAAATAGAGCAATTATGCTTCTTCCTTTCTGATTAACATGTCTTTATTTCTGTTTCTTGCCCAATTGCTCTGGCTAGGACTTCCAGTACGATGCTGAATAGGGAGCACGCTTGCCTTGTTCCTGATCTTGGAGGTAAAGCTTTCAATCGTTCACCATTGAGTATGATATTAGCTGTGGATTGTCACATATGAACTTCATTATTTTGAGATATATTCCTTCTATACCCCAAATATTGAGAATTTTTTTTATCATGAAAGGATGTTGTCTTTTGTCAAATGATATTTCTGTGTTCATTTGAGATAATCATATGATTTTTATCTTTCATTCTATCAATGTGATGTATCACATTGATTGATTTGTGTATATTGTACCATCCTTGCATCCTAGGGATAAATCCTATGTTATCATGGTGTATGATCCTTTTAATGTTCTGTTGATTTTAATTTGTTCGCCTTTGTTGAGAATTTTTACTTCTATATTCAGGTATACCAACATATATTTTTCATTTTCTTGTAGTGCCCTTATCTGAGTTTGGTATCAGGATAATACTGGACTTGTAAAATGAGTTTGGGAGTATTCCTTTGTATTCAATATTTTTGAAGAGTTTGAGAAGGATTGACATTTATTCTTCTTTAAATGCTTGGTAGATATTAATAGTGAAACCATCTGGTCCTGGGCTTTTCCTTGTTGGGAGGGTTTTGTTTACTGATTCAATCTCCTTACTCATAATAGGTCTGTTTAGATTTTCTATTTCTTCATGATTCAGTCTTGGTAAGTTGTGTGTTTCTAGAAATTTATTCATTTTTTCTAGGTTATTCAATTTGTTGGTTTATAATTGTTCATAGCAGCCTCTTATGATTTTTTTTATTTTTGTGGTATCAGTTGTAATGTCCTTCTTTCATTTCTGATTTTATTTACTGAGTCTTCTCTCTTTTTTCTTTGTTAGTCTAGCTAAAGGATTGTCAATTTTGTTTATCTTTTCAAAAAATCAACTCAATTTTACTGATATTTTCTATTATTTTTCTGGTCTCTATTTCATTTATTTCTGCTCTGATCTTTGTTATATCTTTCCTTCTGCTAACTTTGGGCTTTATTTATTATTGTTCTCCTAGTTCCTTGATGTGAAAATTTATTTGAGAGCTTTCTTTTTTCTTGATGTAGGCGTTTATCGCTGTAAACTTCCCTCTTAGAACTGCTTTTGCTTCATCCCATAAGTTTTGATATGTTGTGTTTCCATTTTTATTTGTTTTGAGATTTTAAAAGTTTCCCTTTTTATATTTGCTTTGACCATTGATTATTCAGAAGCATGTTTGTTTAATTTCCATCTAGTTGTACATTTTCTAGTTTCCTCCTGTTATTAATTTCTAGTTTTATATTATTGTGGTTGGAAAAGATACTTGGCATGATTTCAAACTTCTTAGATTTGCTAAGGCTTGATTGTGATCTAACATACAATCTATTCTGGAGAATGTTCAAGTATACTTGAGAAGAATGTGTATTCTGTAGTTGTACAGAATGTTCTGTATATGTCTGTTAGGTACATTTGGTCTAAAGTATAGTCCAAGTCCACTGTTTACTTATTGATTTTCTGTGTGGATGATCTCTTCATCATTGAAAGTGAGGTACTGAAGTCCCCTACTATTATTGTATTGTCTCTTTCTTCCCTCAGATTTGTCAGTATTTCCTCAATATACTTAGGGGCTCTGAAGTTGGGTGCATATATATTTAAAATTGTTATATCTTCTTGATGAATTGACTGCTCTATCAATATATAGTGACCTTTTTCTCTTGTTATAGTTTTTGACTTAAAACCTATTTTATCTGACATAAGTATAGCTACCCTTGTTTTCTTTTGGTTTCCACTTGCATGGAATATCTTTTTCTGTCCCTTCACTTTGAGCCTATGTGTGTCTTTAAAGCTGAATTGAGTCTGTTGTAGGCAGCATGTAGTTGAGTCTTATTTTTTTATCCATTCAGCCACTCTATGACTTTTGATTGGAGGATGTATTTTATTTACATTTAAAGTGACTAGTGATAGATAAGGACTGACTATTGCCATCTTATTACAGTCAGCCCTCCATATCTGCAGGTTCCACATCTGCAGATTCAACAAACCACAGATCAAAAATATTTTTAAAAAATTCAAGAAAGTTTCAAAAAGCAAGACTTGAATTTGATATGTAATGACCACTATTTCCATAGCATTTACATTGTACTTACAGCTATTTACGTAGTCTTTTACATTTCACATCATCTACAGATGATTTAAAGTATGTGGGAGGATGTGCATAGGTTATAGGCAAACTCTATACCATTTTATACAATGGACTTGAGCATCTGTGGATTTTGGTATCCATGCTGGCATCCTGAAGACAATCTTTCACAGATACCAAGGGATGTCTAATAATTGTTTTCTGGCTTCTTTAGTTGTCTTGTTTCTTTCTTTTTTTCTCTATTGCAGTCTTCTTGTGTGAACATATGATTTTTCCATTGTGGTATGCCTTGTTTCCTTTTTCTTTATCATTTGTGTATATACTGTAAGTTTTTGCTTTGTGGTTACCATGAGGCTTATATATCTTATAGACACAGTAGCCTATTTTAAGCTTATAAGAACTTAATTTTGATCTCATACAAAAACTTTACCCTTTTACTCCCTCTCTCTATTTTATATTTTTGTTATCACAGTTTACCTCTTTTTATGTTGAATATCCATTTAAAAATTATTGTAGCTATAGTTATTTTAAATACTGTTTTCCTTTAACCTTTATACTAGAGTTAAGTAATTAACACACCACCATATTACAGTATTAGAATATTCTGAATTTTACTATATATTTACCTTTACCAGCGTGTTTTATATTTTCATGTTACTAATTATCATACTTTCAATTCAGCTTGAAGAACTACTTTCAGCATTTCTTGTAAGGCAGGCCTAGTGGTGATGAACTCTCTCTTCTTTTGTTTGGGAAAATTTTTATCTCTCCTTCATTTCTGAAAGGGAAGTTTTCTAGGTTGGCAGTTTTGGTTTTTTTTTAAGCACTTTAAATATTTCATCCTACTCTCTCCTTGCCTGGAAAATGTCTTCTGAGAAATCTGATAAACGTATTGGTGGGGGGTTAGTTCCCTTATATATTAGGATTTTTTTTCTCTTACTGCTTTTAAAATTCTCTGTCTTTAATTTTTTAATAATTTTATTATAATGCATATTAAAGAAGATTATTTGGATTGAAATTTTGGGGTCTTCTTTTATCTTCATGACCTTGTATTCCAAATCTCTTCCCAGATTTGGGAAGTTCTCAGCTATTATTTCCTTAAATAAGCTTTTTGCCCCTTTTCACCTTTCTTTTCCTTCTGGAACTCCAGGTTGTTTCTCTTAATGGTATCCCATAATTTGTGTAAGCATTTTTCACTTTTTCATTCTTTTTTCTTTTTGCTCTTCTGGATGAATTCAAATAACCTGTCCTCTAGGTCGCCAACTCTTTCTTCTACTTGGTCAAGTCTGTTGCTGAAGCTCTCTATTGAATTCTTCAGTTCATTCATTCTATTCTTCAACCTTAAAATCTCTAGATGTTTTCTTTTTTTGTGTGTGGTTTCTATTTGTTTGTTGAATTTCTAATCTTGTTCATGGATTGTTTTCCCAATATTGTTTAGTTGTCCACCTGTGTTTTCTTCTAGTTCACTGAAATTCTTTGAGAGGATTATTCTGAATTCTTTGTCAGATAGTTCATATATCACCATTTCTTTAGGGTTAGTCATTGGAGCTTTAGTAGTTTCCTCTGGGGGTGTCATATTTCCTTGATTACTCATGATCCTGTGGCATTGCATTTGTGTCTATGAATCTGAGGAAGTAGGTATCTCTTTCAGTCATTAGAGACAGGGTTTAGCAAAGACAATCTTTACCAGTCATCCTGCCCAGAGATTCTGTGTGGGCCACCTGGTTGTGTCTGATGTTAAACTTGCTACTGGAATTATTGAGTGAATAGGTCTGGTGCCTGGGCCAGCAGGTGGACATGTATGGTGCTTGGGTCCAGGGGGCTGGGCTCAAGCATGGGTCTATGGTAGTGGGTTTGGAGCCTAGGTTCACTGGGTCAAGCTTTGTGCTTGAGTCTATGGTGATGGGCCTGGATGCTGTGCCCATGTGGTGGGCCCATATCCTGGGTCTGTTGTGGGGGCAACCAGGCACCAGGGATCACTAGCATGAGTCTGGTATCAGCTCCTGCATTGCTGACTCTGTGCTGGAGAAGGTCAAGAGTCTGGGTCTTGGATCTGGCCTCAAGGATAACTCTACATGGGTTAGCTTGGCACTAAGATGGACTGGGATCCTGGATCCACAAGAGGTTGTCTGAATCCTAGGGCTACAGGGGCAGCCTGGCATACTGGGTCTGTGGGAACTGTTATAGGGGCTAGGTCTAGGGTGAGCTGTGGCCCTGGGTTTGTGGGAGCCACCAGAGATCCTGGGTCCATGGGAGCCACCAGGGATTAATCATTATTAATACATTGCTGTGTTGTTCTGGCTTTTTCTTTCCTATGAAATACATATATCTTAAAATTTATTTATTCATTTCATTATCAATGCAATGGGGTGTTCTGAGACCAGACTCCAGTATTCTAGAAACTTTGATGACCAGAAACAGGGGATTCTACATTTTCAAAACTACAACAGTTGAACGTTTATCCAGAGGAGCACCCAATTCATAGTGTTAGACTGTTTTTCCGATTAGGAAAAACATTTCAATAGGCCCTTTGGTTACATTCTGTTGTGGAATGGGGAATTAGAGATGATGAGAAGCTGAACTGGAAAATCAGGTAAAGGGTTGTCACATCTCTCCAGAGAAGGTTGTCATGTTGACTAGGGAGATGGAAGGATTTTTTTCTATCATTGGAGAATGACACTTGAGAGTCATTGTAGGGCATGGATGGATTTGTGATGGGGAAGAAGACAAGGTCCCAGAGAGAGAGAGGCCAGAGAACTAAGGAAGGAGATGGCTAAGCTGAGAGCTGCTGCTGAGGGGCATGGCAGTCATATTCATCTGAGTCTGGAGACTGCCTGTGACCTGAGTGATCATGTGTAAGAAAAGTTATCACTCTGTGCCTCAGTTTCTAAGTCTGTGATATGAGGTTAATAATAATATTCATCTCCTAGGGCTGTTGTGAGGATTATGTGAATCTCTCTATATATCTGTGTATCTATCCATCAACTATTTATATCTGTCTATTTTCCTGTCTCCCTGCTCCCTCCCTCTCTTTCTCCCTTTCTCCCTTTCTTCCTCCCTTTCTTTCTTTCTTCCTCCCTTTCTTTTTCTTCCTTCCTTCCTTCCTTCCTTCCTTTCTTTCTTTCTTTCTTTCTTTCGCCCTCCTTCTCTCCCTCCCTCCCTTCCTTTCTTGTTAGGACAGTACACTATATGAGTGATTCATGCCATTAACAATTATTACTTTCTACTTTATAATCACCTTATTCTTAAGTCTTAGAGCAGGACCAACAACCATGTTTAAGATGAATAGTAGAGAGATATGAACTCAGTTTAGGATCCAGTTATAAGAATTTATGATGAGACTTCCAGGGAGATGGGCAGTGGTCTAAACCAAGACTGTCAGCTGAGGTGACAAGAGGTAGCCAGGAAGGACCCATGGGACCCAGAAGTATTCCTCAGAGATTCCTTGGAAATACATGAGGAGGAGAATCTAACAGAAGACAAGACATCTTCAAACATGCAGAAAATGATTATTTGGACATTAAAGAGAAGAGTAATCCCAGAGACTGGAAAACTTTAGGGTCCATGGATTATGCACAGGGTTGTATTTTTGTGCAACTTTCTGTTTTTACTTAACTTTACACTGTGAACATCTTTACAGGTTAGTGTATAAGGAGCTATCTTATTTTTAGGCAGCTGCATATTATTTCTTAAGGTAACTTAATTTATTTAACCATTCTCTCATTATAGATAGTTGCTGATTGCTAGCATTTTTTTGGTTGTTGCTGTTGTTATCCATAGAGTTGCAATGAACAACCTTGAAGATGTCTTTGAAAATGTTTTCTGGTATTTCCATAGAATGGGTTTAAGTGGGGTTGCCGAGTAGCATTTGAAATTTTAATATATTCCAAAAAATTGTCCTCTAAAAAGTTTGTAATTATTTACACTCACTATAAACAACAGTGTGTGAAAATGTCCATTTCAAGATGTTCTCACAAATCATGACTGTTATAACATTTTTTCCAGTCTAGGTGAAAAATGGTACCTCATTTTTTTTTTCAACACACATTTCTTTTATTATAAGTGAGATTGATAATCTTTTCATAGTATAATTATTCATGTATATTTCTGTGATTTCTATGCCTTTTTAATATTTCTATTTGTACTTTCTAAATGTAGGGGACTTTCTTATTTTATGAATATTACATTTATTTTGTTACATGTATTAAATTCCACCTGGTTCCTTTTAAAAATTTTTTTCAGCTTTCCTTTGGAGTTTCTCAGCATATGGAAATTTTAAATATTTATGAAGTTAAATGCAATCATTGCCTTTATAACTGCTGAGTTTTGGGCAATTTTTAAAAAGACTTTCTTACCCCAAGAACATAAAATTATCTTGATATTTTCTTGTAAAATAATAAAATTTTTATTTGTTTAGATCTTACATTCATGGAGCCTACTTAGAAGTCTGATGTGTACAGGGCAAAAGACTATTTTTCTTAAAATGTCCCAATATTTACTAATCTACATTTTCCCCTGACTTAATATTTTATCATATATTAAATGACTATATTTCTGTCTTTTAGAATGTTTGTTTTGCTTACTGAATTATTTGTTTCTTCTAAGATGATTAGTTAAATAAGCTTTAGAGTACCTTTATGGTACCTTTTGTTTTATAGTAAACTAAGCAACCCCTCATAATTCTTTGTAAAAGAAAATTGTGTTGCCTATATTCATTAAAATTCTTTTATTTTTCATAAAAAAATAGAAGTAACACAAAAGTTACACCCTCACTAAAAATGCTTGAGATTTTAAAATTAGAATTATGTAGAATTTATTGATTAGTATGGAGAAAATAGAGATCTTTTTTTATCTTAACAAATTTTATTTATTTATTTATTTATTTACTTATTTATTTATTTATGGCTGTATTGGGTCTTCATTGCTGTGCGTGGGCTTTCTCTAGTTGATGCGAGTGGGGGTTACTCTTCATTGCGGTGTGCGGGCTTCTCATTGCAGTGGCTTCTCTTGTTGCGGAACACGGACTCTAGGCTTGCCGGCTCAGTAGTTGTGGCTCTCAGGCTCTAGAGCACAGGCTCAGTAGTTGTGGCACATGAGCCTAGCTGCTCTGTGGCATGTGGGATCTTCCTGGACCAGGGCTCGAACCCATGTCCCCTGCACTGGCAGGTGGACTCTCAGCCACTGTGCCACCACGGAAGTCCCCAAAATAGGCATCTTTAATATACTGAGCCTTCATCAATAGCAACATAATATGTACATCCATTAATTTAGGTCTTTTGTATTTACTTTAGTAAATTTTATTTATTTATTTTTAATATTTCTAAGTCTTGCACATTTCTTGTTATATTTGTTCCTGAGTATTTTATAGCTCTAATTGATACTGTGAATCAGATTTTTAAAATTAATTCTTTTAATTGGTTATTATTGAAAATAAGAAAGTCGTTGATCTTTGCATTTAAATTGTGTATCAAACCATGTTTGCTATTTTAAATTCATAAAGACATCTAACACAGGAAGAGCTCTAAGAATGCTATAAATAAATGTTTCTCTATGGATGGTGAAACTGTTTTGTTAGCTGACTGATAATTTAACCTAAGCATTATGCAGCTAAAGTAGTTGAATTATGGATTAAAAAATATAGATATTTTTGATTTCAAAAGTAATACTCATTAATTTACATGGTTTTAAAAATGTAGAAAGATACATATTAAAAATCCATAACTCTCCACCCCATTCACTCATTCAACCTTCTGGGTACATTTCTTCTATCTATCTATCTGTCTATCATCTATCTATCATCTATCTATCTATGTATCTATGTATCTATCTATATCTATTTATCTACCTACCTATCTATCCATGTATCTGTTTATCTTTATGGATTTGTGTGTGTAAGTGTTAACATTTATGTCCTTGAACATGATTCACATTCTATTTTGTAGCCTACTTTTTCACACAAGAATATGTTGTGAATATTTCTTCATATTATTAAATATGACTAGCTGAACTTTTAGAACAATTGACTGCTTATTTTGGTATCATTTAGGCATAGCTTACAATACTCAGAATTTAAGTAGTTTTGCCACTATAGATAAATCTTATTTACACAATATTAATTTCTTTAAAAAAAAAAAAACCTTCCACCTAATATGAATTTTTCTTTGACGGAAAATGGAGGAAACATACTTTTCCCTATTCTTCCTGCTAAGTATAATTAAAATCTCTGAATGATGTATATATAACACAAGCATAAGAAGACTCTAAAGGTGGAGAGCAGAAGGCAGACTGTCTAAGGACCTTGGAACTCAAGGAATGGCATAGTGGTGAATTCTTGTGTGTGTGTGTGTGTGTGTGTGTGTGTATGTGTGTGTGTGTGTATTTTTTCCTCGTATATCTCAGACTTGACGCAAACAAAGCCAGCAACCTGGAAATGATAATAGGAGCACACAGAAATTCACCCCCAAAAGACTAATCTCTCTAGTCAAAGGCCCAGAAAAGGGGCAGTCTAGAAAGACAGAAAGCTTTGGCAATAATTGCTCTACTCCAGCTGAAACCATAGAAAAAAAACCTGTGACTCCAACTCCATGCACACCATTAAAGGCTAAATGGAGAGCCTAGACTTCTACACTTCAGAAGCTGTAATGAGGTACTGCAACCCGCCTATACTGGGGTAGTCAGAGAAATCCGAGTATGGATCTGGAGCTCTCATTCCCACAGGGTGATAATAAGCACTCTTTCCAACCCCCCAAACTCCCCACCTGAGGTGTCAGTAGACACTACTTGGGGAGTCTAGACTTCTACCTACACCAGTAGTATCAGAGGAGGCCTGGTGGATCAGGACGTTCATCACCACATATGGCCATCTCCTTTTGGTATCTGTGTGAAAAAGTAACTCCTACCTTTGTTCAGCAGTAACAAGGAACTTAATCCCCCACTCCTTACCCCCAGTATGTAATGGTGACTGAGTGGGAACTTGGAGTTTTACTTTCACCTGGTGGTAATGAGGTGGTGTCCTCCTTTTCCTGCCAGAACTGTACCAGAAGATATGAGCCAAAGTAGAAGGTTTAAATAAGAGCCTGAGTCTCATAAGATAATACCCAAATACCCCAAATACCCATTGACAAAGCATTGACAAAGAAATAGAAAATCTTACAAGAATTAAAAAAAAATGAACTAAATGGAAATTTTAGAACTGAAAAATACAGTAACCAAAATAAGAAACCCAGTGGAGGAGCTAAAAAGCAGCATGGAAGGGGTAGAGAAAAGAATCTGGTAACTGGAAGAAAGAAAAATAAAAATAAGCCCAAGCTGAACAACAAAGAGAAAATAATAACTGAAAAAAGGGAGCAGAGCCTCGGAGACCTAGGGGAACACAACAAAAGATTTAACATTTGTGTCATCAGAGACCTGGAAGGAGAGGAGAAGGGGTGGGGGGCTGAAAAAGTTCTCAAAGAAATAATGGTCAAAAACATCTCCAATTGAAAAAAAGATATAAACCTACAAATTCGAGAAGCTTAGTGAAGACCAAAGAGGATAAATCCAAAGATAGCCATATCAAAACATACCATAGTCAACCTTGAAAACTAAAGACAAAAAAAATATATATCTTGAAAGCAGTATGAGAGACATAACACCTTACCTATAAAGAAGAAACAATTAGAACTACATCAAATGTTTCACCAGAAACTACAGAGGTCAGAAGTAACATTTTTCAAGTGCTGAAAGAAAAGAAAAGTCAACCCAGAATCTGATATCCAGTGAAAGTATCCTTCAGAAATCAAAGAGAAATCAAAGCATTCTTAGATAAAGACAAACTAAGAATTTGAAAAGGATGGCTTAAGGAATCTCTTTGAATGGAAGAGAAATACTAGAAAAAGAATTCTTGAAACATCAGGAAGAAAGAATGAACATGGTCAGCAAAAATATTGGTAAGTACAATTGACTTCCATTGTCCTCCTAAGTTTAATTTTAAAAAACCCCTGAAATAAACAAATCAAAACACCCAACACAATGTTTTGAAGCAAGTGTCATATATAGACAAACGTGAAGAAATTTTTTTTTTATTATAAAATTCAAGTTAATACAAAGCATGCTTAATATGTTACTCAGAATAGGAATTTGGCTCTCAGAATAACTACTTGAAAGAAAATTCATCCTAAATAGAAATAGCCACTTCTGAAATTTTCTTAGAAGTTTCTTTCTTCCCGGTCTCATTATTTCATCATTCAATTGATTAATTATAAAACATCTTTATTGGAATATAATTGCTTTACAATTTTATGTTAGTTCCTGCATTATAACAAAGTGAATCAGCTATCTATATCTATATCTATATCTATATCTATATCTATATATATATCCCCATATCTCCTCCCTCTTGCATCTCCCTCCCACTCTCCATATCCCACCCCTCTAGGTGGTCACAAAGCACCAAGCTGATCTCCCTGTGCTATGCGGCTGCTTCCCAATAGATATCTATTTTACATTTGGTAGTATAAATAAGTCCATGCCAATCTCTCACTTCGTCCCAGCTTATGCTTCTCCCTCCCCATGTCCTCAAGTCCATTCTCTACATCTGTGTCTTTATTCCTGTCCTGCCCCTAGGTTCTTCAGAAAATTTTTGTTTGTTTGTTTGTTTGTTTTAGATTCCATATATATGCGTTACCATACGGTATTTGTTTTTCTCTTTCTGACTTACTTCACGCTGTATGACAGTCTCTGGTTCCATCCACCTCACTACAAATAACTCAATTTCATTTCTTTTTATGGCTGAGTAATATTCCATTGTATATATGTGCCACATCTTCTTTATCCATTCATCTGCTGATGGACACTTAGATTGCTTCCATGTCCTGGCTATTGTAAACAGAGCTGCAATGAACATTTTGGTACGTGACTCTTTTTTAATTATGGTTTTCTCAGGGTATATGCCCAGTAGTGAGATTGCTGGGGTCATATGGTAGTTCTATTTTTAGTTTTTTAAGGAACCTCCACACTGTTCTCCATAGTGGCTCTATCAATTTGCATTCACACCAACAGTGCAAGAGGGTTCCCTTTTCTCCACACCCTCTCCAGCATTTATTGTTTGTAGATTTTTTGATTATGGCCATTCTGACTGGTGTGAGGTGATACCTCACTGTAGTTTTGATTTGCATTTCTCTAATGATTAGTGATGTTGAGCATTCTTTCATGTGTTTGTTGGCAATCTGTATATCTTCTTTGGAGAAATGTCTATTTAGGTCTTCTGCCCATTTTTGAATTGGGTTTTTTTGTTTTGTTTTGTTTTTTGGATATTCAGCTGCATGAGCTGCATGTAAATTTTGAAGATTAATCCTTTGTCAGTTGCTTCATTTGCAAATATTATCTCCCATTCTGAGGGTGGTCTTTTCTTCTATTTTTTTTTAACATCTTTATTGGGGTAAAATTGCTTTACAATGGTGTGTTAGTTTCTGCTTTATAACAAAGTGAATCAGTTATACATATGTTCCCATATCTCTTCCCTCTTGCATCTCCCTCCCTCCCACCCTCCCTATTCCACCCCTCCAGGCGGTCACAAAGCACCGAGCCGATATCCCTGTGCCATGCGGCTGCTTCCCACTAGCTATCTACCTTACGTTTGTTAGTGTATATATGTCCATGACTCTCTTTCACCCTGTCACAGCTCACCCTTCCCCCTCCCCATATCCTCAAGTCCGTTCTCCAGTAGGTCTGTGTCTTTATTCCTGTCTTACCCCTAGGTTCTTCATGACATTTTTTCCCTTAAATTCCATATATATATGTGTTAGCATATGGTATTTGTCTTTTTCTTTCTGACTTACTTCACTCTGTATGACAGACTCTAGGTCTATCCACCTCATTACAAATAGCTCAATTTCGTTTCTTTTTATGGCTGAGTAATATTCCATTGTATATATGTGCCACATCTTCTTTATCCATTCATCCGATGATCGGCACTTAGGTTGTTTCCATCTCTGGGCTATTGTAAGTAGAGCTGCAATGAACATTTTGGTAGATGACTCTTTTTGAATTATGGTTTTCTCAGGGTATATGCCCAGTAGTGGGAATGTTGGGTCATATGGTAGCTCTATTTGTAGTTTTTTAAAGAAACTCCATACTGTTCTCCATAGTGGCTGAACCAATTCACATTCCCACCAGCAGTGCAAGAGTGTTCCCTTTTCTCCACACCCTCTCCAGCATTTATTGTTTATAGATTTTTTGATGCTGGCCATTCTGACTGGTGTGAGATGATATCTCATTGTAGTTTTGATTTGCATTTCTCTAATGATTAATGATGTTGAGCATTCTTTCATGTGTTTGTTGGCAGTCTGTATATCTTCTTTGCGGAAATGTCTATTTAGGTCTTCTGCCCATTTTTGGATTGTGTTGTTTGTTTTTTTTGTTATTGAGCTGCATGAGCTGCTTGTAAATTTTGGAGATTAATCCTTTGTCAGTTGCTTCATTTGCAAATATTTTCTCCAATTCTGAGGGTTGTCTTTTGGTCTTGTTTATGGTTTCCTTTGCTGTGCAAAAGCTTTGAAGTTTCATTAGGTCCCATTTGTTTATATTTGTTTTTATTTCCACTTCTCTACGAGGTGGGTCAAAAAGGATCTTGCTGTGATTTATGTCATAGAGTTTTCTGCCTATGTTTTCCTCTATGAGTTTTATAGTGTCTGGTCTTACATTTAGGTCTTTAATCCATTTTGAGTTCATTTTTGTGTATGGTGGTAGGGAGTGTTCTAATTTCATTCTTTTATATGTAGCTGTCCAGTTTGTCCATCACTGCTTATGAAGAGACTGTCTTTTCTCCATTGTATATTCTTGCCTCCTTTATCAAAAATAAGGTTACCGTATGTGTGTGGGTTTATCTCTGGGCTTTCTATCTGGTTCCATTGATCTATATTTCTGTTTTTGTGCCAGTACCATACTGTCTTGATTACTGTAGCTTTGTAGTGTAGTCTGAAGTCAGGTAGCCTGATTCTTCCAGCTCTGTTTTTCTTTCTCAAGATTGCTTTGGCTATTTGGGGTCTTTTGTATTTCCATACAAATTGTGAAATTTTTTGTTCTAGTTCTGTGACACATGTCATTGGTAGTTGGATGTAATTTGACAGGGATTACATTGAATCCATAGATTGCTTTGGGTAGTATAGTCATTTTCACAATGTTGATTCTTCCATTCCAAGAAGATTGTATATCTCTCCATCTGTTTGTATCATCTTTAATTTCTTTCATCATTGTCTTATTATTTTCTGCATAGAGGTCTTTTGTC
Organism: Orcinus orca; assembly: GCF_937001465.1. Taxonomy (NCBI): domain Eukaryota; kingdom Metazoa; phylum Chordata; class Mammalia; order Artiodactyla; family Delphinidae; genus Orcinus; species Orcinus orca. The sequence goes on along the minus strand of NC_064559.1, from coordinate 13,925,330 downwards.
TCCTTAAGTAGGTTTATTCCTAGATATTTTATTCTTTTTGTTGAAATGGTAAATGGGAGTGTTTCCTTAATTTCTCTTTCAGAATTTTCTTCAATAGTGTATAGGAATGCAAGAGATTTCTGTGCATTAATTTCGTATCCTGCTACTTTACCAAATTCATTGATTAGCTCTACTAGTTTTCTGGTAGCGTCTTTAGGATTCTTTATATATAGTATCATGTCATCTGCAAACAGTGACAGCTTTGTTTCTTCTTTTCCAATTTGGATTCATTTTATTTCCTTTTCTTCTCTGATTTCTGTGCCTAAAACTTCCAAAACTATGTTGAATAATGGTGGTGAGAGTGGGCAACCTTGTCTTGTTTCTTATCTTAGTGGAAATGGTTTCAGTTTTTCACCCTTGAGAACAATGTTGGCTGTGGGTTTGTCATATATGGCCTGTATTATGTTGAGGTAAGTTCCCTCTATGCCTATTTTCTGGAGGGTTTTTGTCATAAATTCATGTTGAATTTTGTCGAAAGCTTTCTCTGCATCTATTGACATAATCATACGGTTTTTATCCTTCAATTTGTTAATATGGTGTATCACATTGATTGATTTTCATATATTGAAGAATCCTTGCATTCCTGGGATAAACCCCACTTTATCATGGTGTATGATCCTTTTAATGTGCTCTTGGATTCTGTTTGCTAGTATTTTGTTGAGGATTTTTGTATCTACATTCATCAGTGATGTTGGCCTGTAGTTTTCTTTCTTTGTGACATCTTTGTCTGAATTTGGTATCAGGGTGATGGTGGCCTCATAGAATGACTTTGGAAATGTTCCTCCCTCTGCTAAATTTTGGAAGAGTTTGAGAAGGATAGGTGTTAGCCCCTCCTTAAATATTTGATAGAATTCACCTGTGAAATCATCTGGTCCTGGGCTTTTGTTTGTTGGAAGATTTTTAATCACAGTCTCAATTTCAGTGCTTTTGATTGGTCTGTTTATATTTTCTGTTTCTTCCTGGTTCAGTCTCAGAAGGTTGTGCTTTTCTAAGAATTTGTCCATTTCCTCCAGGTTGTCCATTTTATTGGCATATAGTTGCTTGTAGTAATCTCTCATGATCCTCTGTATTTCTGCAGTGTCAGTTGTTACTTCTCCTTCTTCATTTCTAATTTTATTGATTTGAGTCTTCTCCCTTTTTTTCTTGATGAGTCTGGCTAATAGTTTATCAATTTTGTTAATCTTCTCAAAAATCCACCTTTCATTTTTATTGATCTTTGCTATTGTTACCTTCATTCCTTTTTCATTTATTTCTTATCATATCTTTATGATTTCTTTCCTTCTGCTAACTATGGGTTTTTTTGTTCTTCTGTCTCTATTTGCTTTAGGTGTAAGTTTTGGTTGTTTATTGGAGATGTTTCTTGTTTCTTGAGGTAGGATTGTATTGCTATAAACTTCCCTCTTATAACTGCTTTTGCTGCATCCCATAGGTTTTGGGTCATTGTGTTTTCATTGTCATTTATTTCTAAGTATTTTTTGATTTCCTCTTTGATTTCTTCAAAGTTTGATTTCTTCAAAGTCTTCATTTAGTTATTAAGTAATGTATTGTTTAGTCTCCATGTGCTTGTATTTTTTACAAATTTTTCCCTGTAATTGACATCTAGTCTCAGCATTGTGTTCAGAAAAGATACTTGATAGCATTTCAATTTTCTTAAATTTACCAAGGCTTGATTTGTGACCCAAGATATGATCTATCCTAGAGAATGTTCCATGAGCACTTGAGAAGAAAGTGTATTTTGTTGCTTTTGTATGGGATGTTCTATAAATGTCAATTAAGTCCATCTAGTTTAATGTGTCATTTAAAGCTTGTGTTTCCTTATTTGTTTTCATTTTGGATGATCTGTCCATTGGTGAAAGTGGGGTGTTAAAATCCCCTACTTTGATTCTGTTACTGTTGATTTCCCCTTTTATGGCTGTTACCATTTGCCTTATGTATTTAGGTGTTCCTATGTTGGGTGCATAAATACTTATAATTGTTTTATCTTTTTCTTGGATTGATCCCTTGATCCTTATGTAGTGTCCTTCTTTGTCTCTTGTAATGGTCTTTATTTTAATGTCTATTTTGTCTGATATGAGAATTGCTACTCCAGCTTTCTTTTAATTTCCATTTCCATGGACTATTTTTCCATTCCCTCACTTTCAATCTGTATGTGTCCCTAAGTCTGAAGTGGGTCTCTTGTAGACAGCATATTTACGGGTATTGTTTTTGTATCCATTCAGCCAGTGTATGTCTTTTGGTTGGAGCATTTAATCCATTTACATTTAAGGTAGTTATCGGTATGTGTGTTCCTGTTACCATTTTCTTAATTGTTTGGGGTTTGTTATTGTAGGTCGTTTCCTTCTCTAGTGTCTCCTGCTTAGAAAAATTCCTTTAGCATTTGTTGTAAAGATGGTTTGGTGGTGCTGAATTCTCTTAGCTTTTGCTTGTCTGTAAAGGTTTTAATTTCTCTGTCAAATCTGAATGAGATCCTTGCTGGGTAGAGTAATCTTGGCTGTAGATTTTTCCCTTTCAGCACTTTAAATATGTCCTGCCACTCCCTTCTGGCTTGCAGTGTTTCTGCTGAAAAATCAGCTGTTAACCTTATGGGGATTCCCTTGTATGTTATTTGTTGTTTTTCTCTTGCTGCTTTTAATATTTCTTCTTTGTATTTAATTTTTGATAGTTTGATTAATATGTGTCTTGGCATGTTTCTCCTTGGATTTATCTTGTATGGACGCTTTGTGCTTCCTGGACTTGATTATTTCCTGTCCCATATTAGGGAAGTTTTCAACTATAATCTCTTCAAATATTTTCTCAGTCTCTTTCTTTTTCTCTTCTTCTTCTGAGACCTCTATAGTTCGAATGTTGGTGCCTTTAATGTTGTCCCAGTGGTCTCTGAGGCTGTCCTCACTTCCTTTCATTTTTTTTTCCTTTAATCTGCTCTGTAGTCGTTATTTCCACTATTTTATCTTCCAGGTCACTTATCCATTCTTCTGCCCTAGTAATTCTGTTATTGATTCCTTCTAGAGAATTTTTAATTTCATTTATTGTGTTGTTCATCATTGGTTTTTTGTTCTTCTAAGTCCTTGTTAAACGTTTCTTCTATTTTCTCCATTCTATTTCCAAGATTTTGGATCATCTTTAGTCTCATTATTCTGAATTCTTTTTCAGGTAGATGTCTACTTCCTCTTCATTTGTTTGGTGTGATGGGTTTTTACCTTGCTCCTTCATCTGCTGTGTATTTCTCTGTCTTCTCATTTGGCATAACTTACTGTGTTTGGTGTCTCCTTTCCCCAGGCTGCAGGTTTGTAGTTCCCATTGTTTTCATTGTCTGTCCCTAGTGGCTAAGGTTGGACCATTGGGTTGTGTAGACTTCTTTGTGGAGGGAACTGGTGCCTGTGTTCTGCAGCATGAGGCTGGATCTTGTCTTCTGGTGGGCAGTACTGCATCCAGTGGTGTTTTAGGGTGTTTGTTACCTTATTATGATTTTAGGCAGCCTCTCTGCTAATGCGTGGGGTTGTGTTCATGTCTTGCTAGTTGTTTGCCATAGGGTGTACAGCACAGTAGCTTGCTGGTCGTTGAGTGGAGCTGGTTGTTAGGTTTGAGCTAGGGATCCTTGGAAGAGCTTTTGCCATTTGATATTACATGGAGCTGGGAAGTCTCTGGTGGACCAATGTCCTGAACTCGGTTCTCCCTCCTCAGAGGCACAGGCCTGACACCCAGCCAGAGCACTAAGACCGTGTCAGCCACACAGCTCAGAAGATAAGGGAGAAAAAAAGAAAGAAAGAAATAATAAAATAAAATAAAATTTTTAAAATAAAAAAATATTAAAAATGAAAAAAGATTAAAAAGTAATACAAAAAAAGAAAGAAAGAAAGAAAGAAGAGGGCAACTGAACCAAAATACAGATCCCCAATGATAACAAGTGCTAAAAAGTATACTAGAAAAACCCCCCCAAAACACACACACACACAAATGGAGAGACAGAACCCTTGGACAAATGGTAAAATCAAAGCTATAGAGACAAAATCACACAAAGAAGCATACTCATAGCGACTCACAAGAAGGGAAAAAGGAAAAAAAAAATATATGGCTGCTCCCAAAGTCTACCGCCTCAATTTGGGATGATTCGTTGTCTATTCAGCTATTCCGTAATGCAGGGTACATCAAGTTGATTGTGGAGATTTAATCCTCTGCTCCTGAGGCTGCTGGGAGAGATTTCCCTTTCTCTTCTTTGTTCGCACAGCTCCCGGGGCTCAGCTTTGGATTTGGCTCCGCCTCTGCGTGTAGGTCGCCGGAGGGCGTCTGTTCTTCGCTCAGACAGGACGGGGTTAAAGGAGCAGCTGATTCGGGGGCTCTGGCTCCCTCAGGCCGGGGGAGGGAGGGGTACAGATGTGAGGCAAGCCTGCGGCGGCAGAGGCCGGCGTGACGTTGCACCAGCCTGGGGCGTGCCGTGAGTTCTCCCGGGGAAGTTGTCCCTGGATCACGGGACCCTGGCAGTGGCGGGCTGCACAGCCTCCCGGGAGGGGAGGTGTGGATAGTGACCTGTGCTTGCACACAGGCTTCTTGGTGGCAGCAGCAGCAGTGTTAGCATTTCATGCCCGTTTCTGGAGTCCGCACTGATAGCTGCGGTTCGTGCCTATCTCTGGAGCTTGTTTAGGCAGTGCTCTGAATCCCCTCTCCTCGCGCACCCTGAAACAATGGTCTCTTACCTCTTAGGCAGGTCCAAACCTTTTCCCGGACTCCCTCCTGGCAAGCTGTGGTGCACTAGCCCCCTTCAGGCTGTGTTCACGCCGCCAACCCCAGTCCTCTCCTGGTGCTCCGACCGAAGCCCGAGCCTCAGATCCCAGCCCCACCCGCCCCGGCGGGTGAGCAACAAGCCTCTCGGCCTGGTGAGTGCCGGTCGGCACTGATCCTCTGTGCAGGAATCTCTCCGCTTTGCCCGCCGCACCCCTGTGGCTGTGCTCTCCTCCATGCCTCCGAAGCTTCCCCCTCCGCCCCCCGCAGTCTCTGCCCGCGAAGGGGCTTCTAGTGTGTGGGAACTTTCCCTCCTTCACAGCTCCCTCCCAGTGGTGCAGGTTCCGTCCCTATTCTTTTTTCTCTGTTTTTCCTTTTCTCTTTTGCCCTACCCAGGTACGTGGGGAGTTCCTTGCCTTTTGGGAGGTCTGAGATCTTCTGCCAGCATTCAGTAGGCATTCTGTAGGAGCTATTCCACATGTAGATGTATTTCTGATGTATCTGTGAGAAGAAGGTGATCTCCACGTGTTACTCTTCTGCCATCTTGAAGGTCTCCCCAAGATTTCATTTTAGAGAAATAAAACTTGAAAAGGCTATTTTCAAGAAGGGAAATGAGGCTTTGTAGCTGAATCCTAAGAAAGGCATCAGCATGTGCTCTGTGGGTTTTATATATTGTTGCCTCCAAGTGTCCTCTGGGTCTTGTGATTTCTGGGCTTGATACACTCACTCTAGCAGTACCTGCTTTCCTCGTAAGATGCTTCGAAGGCCAGACTGTGCCCAATGGCATCATCCTAAGCTGTTAAAATAAAAAAAGTGTTCCCATAGCCATACTTTTTGTTCCTCTCTTCATAGCACTGACTCCAGGAAATCAGTTTTATTTTCCCAGTGAATTATTTGACTCTCTTGATCCCATGTAGGGCCTATGAAAGACCTAGCTTTTTCCCTGAAGAAACCCTTCATTATTTGGATTCCATCAGGCTCCAAAAGGGCCTCCTTTCTCTCTGGTGTCTGGTCTTGGAAGCATCTGACTTAAATTTTCTCTAAACCCCAGTTAAATTAAGTAGAAATGACTTCTTTTCTTCTCTTTCCTTTCCTCATCCTAAACCGTGCTGCCCTTCCACTTCTAGTTGTAACAATTCTTGGAAGTCAGCTCATCAGGGGACCTCACACAAAGGAGGGGACACGCTGCCATTTCAGAAGCCTCAGGCCAGGAGAAGACATCCAAAGCCAGGAGGGATCAGTGCCTGACCCCACTCCCCTCTCACTTCTGGAGCAGCCCTGCCATCACCTTAGATAAGACACATCCCAGAAAGGGAAAATGTAGGCCATCCCTCTTCTTCTTACCTTGACAAATGTTTTAAACACAGGCTTGGAAAATCTGCGGGGCTCCTCACACGTTCTCAGATACATGCCTTTGTGCCTGGCTGAGGTGAAATGATACGGTGCTCAGTGGAAGGAATCCGGGCCCTGCCAGGAGACAGTGAGGGGCCATGGAGCCATATAACTGGAGGCAAGCAGTGAACGCCCTCTCCACTTGGAAACTCCAACTAGCCTCAGCGAAGGCTGGCTCAACTGCATCACCTGTTAACCTAATGGTCCACAGGGGACGCTGGCACGTCCGTGGTTGGAGCCTTGTAATTAGACTGTGCGCATTGCTATGGATGAGGCACGATGCCAAAGACCGGGTGGCATTGACAAGTCTTGGTCCCAGTAGATACAGCATGTGGAAGCTGAACAAATCTCAACGTTATTTTTTCCATCACTCCTTTGATAGATCTCAAAAATGTCCCTCATCCCTTTGCCCACCACTGCCCCCTCCACAGTCAAGGACAAACACATGAAAGAATAAAATAATCGCACTAACAGGGATGGGAAAATGATATACTAATGATCAGATGTTAAAGTGTAATGTAATGAAAACAACTTTACCTCATGTACTTTTAATACATTTCATATACCACACAGCAATTTACTGGGATATGGGTTTTAACACACAACACTAATGGCAAGATAAGAATTACCAAGTTTAATGTGGGTTCACTAAATATGCTGGAACTCTTTTATAGTGTTGAGTCTGAGGAACAGGGGTAACACCCTCTTTATAGGCACATTGAGAGGAATTTTGCTTTTACTGTATGTGGTTGTTATGTTTCAAGGGACAAGATTTCACTGGTAACTGTGCCAAATTTTTTCAATAACAAGATTATACTGTATTTCTATTTTAGCACCACAGTCTCATGCACTAAAGCTTACTTGAAAAAAAAATAAAAAAGAATAAATTTCTGCCAAATCCAGATTACTTAGGATTTAAGTTATAATCCAGCATAAAGATTATCCCAACTGTTTGCTTCTCTTCTTCACCCAAAATATTTCTCATCTTAGGTAGATGTTATTGCTAGCACGTTCCTCAAGAGAAGTCAATGGGATTTAATTAATTTTTCCTGTGAAACACTGCCTAGATGCTTTTGTAGTGTGTGTGTGTGTGTGTGTGTGTGTGTGTGAGAGAGAGAGAGAGAGAGAGAGAGAGGGAGAGAGAAAAGGAGAGGGGGGGAGGGAGGGAGAGAGGGAGAATTGGAAGATACTGGTAATATTTAAATTAATACCTATTAATTTAAATACTTAATATTTAACTTAATAGGTATTAATTTAAATTATGTGGACCTCATGAGTATCTCTCATTTTTGTCCATTTAGAACAGACCCTTAAGAGGTTGCTGTATTTTATCCATCATATACTTTTCAAAGCTAAACTATTAAGAACAGGAAAAACCCATATGTCTGCTGTGAATAGCACACCATACGTGGAGAACATGTACAAACCCTGAGCTAACTGTAAGGGTGAAATTAACTACAGAGATATCTCAGTCTCTGGGAAGACATACAAACCTTCTGGAAAGATGAATAAAAGGAGAAGAATACTACTGTCAATAAGGAAATCTTAAGTTTTGGGTGAAATTAGTGTGTGGCGCCAAACCCTAAACTATACATGGCTTCCTCATTTTTTCTTTGATGATGTTGTGCCTCCTAACTAAAAAGAAAAAAAAAATCACGTTGAAGGGCAAAGTATTTAATCAATCCTTCAAACTGCTTGTCTGCATTATGTTCAACATTAGTATATTTGACTGAATTCTTTGTCTTTGGAATACATACCTGCAGAGATGTCCATATTCCACTAGAGAGATGAAAGCTGATGGGAGAATACAAAAAGTTAAAAATTCAACCAGTAGGACATTGGTCTTCAACTCACACAGCCTCATCTTTTCTATCAGGTTTCAACTGAGTGTTGGATGTGTGAACCATCTCTTTTTGATGACACAAAGGAATATATGCACCAAGAACACTCCCAACCTGGGCCCACTGGCTATAAAATGGGCTGATTAAACCAGTTCCTCCAACGGTGGGGGAAATCATGCTGGCCTCATCGGCACACAAGAGACCAAGCTATCAGTGGATAACATGATTTGTTCTCACTTTCCAGCTGGCTGCTTTTGTGTTATTGTTGACATTGCCATGGTCATCTTAGTGTTGGACAGTTAACAGACTGGCTTGCCAGGCACCTCCTTTTCCACCTCCTTGTTGAGACCTTGGCTTGGTCTCTTAGGAATAGCTCCTTTTAACCCAATGGACAGGGAAGTGGATTGATAGCTGTTAAAAAAAAAAGCATACATTTTAATGGAAAAATGAGGTATTTTCCATTGTGGTAAAGTGTCTTTTTTTCAATCATAAAATTGCTCAAAAGAGGAAGCAAAAAGAGGAACATGTATTCATTTGTTTTAACTTGAGTTTGTAAAATGAGTTCTTGGGAAAGCTAGCAGCCATCTATTTCGAAGAATGATGACTTTTGTTTTTGACATCTAAATGTTGTATCATTTACAGAGTATAATTATCTCCCTTAATAATCTGAACTTGTAAATATGACTATAGATCAAAAACTAGTACTCCTGTGTAGAGGTGACAGCATATGAGAGGGAGAGGGGATAATTTGAATGTGACTATTCAAATGATAAGATCAGAGGCTGTTAAGAGTAAGACTATACTTTTCCTTTTATAACCAGTTAAACGATGCTAGAAGAGTATTGTAGCTGGTAAGTGACAGAGAGATATTTTCAAACATGGTGTTTCATAGCAATCCCTGTAGTCTAGACTTGTGTATGGGTGTTTATGTTGAAGCTTACCTGTGCATCAGGATAGAATCAAACTTGTTATTCAGAGAGCCCCTCTGTGTTCCCAGTACTCCCTAATTGGGGACCTACTTTGACAACAGATTATTAATCACAACTGTTCCAGGCAGAGTAGATAGCTTAGCTTTGAGCTACAAAATATTGAAAACCACCACAGAGAAGTAACCTACGGCATCCAACCACCAACTTTCCACCAGCAATTGTAGAGAAGGCAGAAAGGAAGCAGACGTGGTTGCTGCCCAGTTGGAAATTCTGGTACTAACACGACTTCAAGGGCGGCCAGTGGTAGGAGTGTGGTGTTGGTTATACTCTCCCTGGAGCTCTATTCTGAGCTCTCCCAGACCTGGCTGGAGACCGTTTTTCTTTCTGTGCTAACTATCCAATGTGACAATGACTGTGGCAGTGTCAACAACAGCACCATAGCAGCCTGTAGGAAAGAGGGTACCTTCCTTCCACACCTAAAACTTTCTGCCTGGTAGATTTCACCCTATTTTCCTTTTCTTTAGCAGATTCTTCTCTGAGTGTGACTCCAAGGGGAGGAGAGCCAAGGTTTTCTAGGTTGCTTGTAGTACAAAAGCAGAGCAGGGCACTCCTTTAAAAGCTGGGAATGACTGTCAATGGTATTAGGAATCCACTCATGAGTTGGTTTTCCCTGATGGTAGATCTCCAAGTTCATGTGTAGGGACCTCAAAGGAAGATGGACTCATCAGATGCACTGAAGATCAGCTTACTCTTAAAATGAACTTGTCACAGGGTGGTATAGATTGAACTCTTTCTATGTGCTAGATTCTTTTTCACCATCTATTTGAATCCAAACAATATTTCAATGAAGAGAATGCTATCAGCAATAATATAAGCAGAATGAGAGCAGAGACTTAGGTTTACTTGTATAGAAGGGGCACCTGGCACATTTACATTTTGAATGATCTAAAAATATTGTCCTTATAGAAGAAGCAGAAGTTTAGTGAGATTTATATACTTTGTCCAAATCACCCAGCTGCAGAGTGGCAGAACAGGGAATCATGCCTGGTACCGTGGGGAGCTTTGAGGCTGGGCTGGGAACTGTGTGACCCAGGTTGGGGTTGGATACAAGAGGAATTTGCATGAGATTTGGAAGGTGGGAGTGAAGCAGCAGCCATTATGCTCAGAGGGTGGGCATGGTGTCACCAGGCATGGCTGTTGTTCACACGTGGTATCGCTGATCTGCTGGCTGACCTTGGCGGTGCAGAACAACAGCTGGGTCTGCACCTTCTCCAGTTCAGTCTCCTCCTTCAGGTTCTTTGAGTCCTGGCTCTTAGGTAGCTTTGTGGCCCAGGGTGTCTGCTTCTTCTGCAGGTTATGCATGTTGCCGGGGTCTGGGAGGCAGACATGGCTTCCAGGTAGTACTTTGTCTCCCTGATTCACGTCCAGCCTACTGCTGGCTGTGCTGACCTACAGCAACTTCGGGGTCACTACCAGACGCAGAAGCCTCCCAGAGTCTTCTTCACCAGCTCCCACAATTATGTCTGGTCTAATTCCTCCAATAAGCTCTTTGCTTCAAATCACATATGGTGGTCCACTTCCCCCATCAAAGCTTAGCTGTTCTGTTCTGTCAGATTCCAACTTGCTAGTACACTGCACTCACTAGGGAGGGTGGAGGTGAGGGGACAAGATGGCTTCAGGGTGATTCGAACGCTCTGTCTCTGAGAAACTCAGGACTTCCTCAGTCAGATGTTCAGAAAACAAAGGCAGGGGATGTACTAGATGCAAAACAGAAAAATTAAGAAGTTGTTCCAGTGTTTTTATTTAGCGTAACAGACACAGAGCTAGTTATTTCACAGTGAGTTCTGTTTTTAAGGTAAGCTAAAAATAAATGGATGAAAATATATTTCAGTGGTTATTTGTGGACAATGGAAAATGACATTTTTCTGATTTCCCAATCAGTGCTTTTCAATATCCTGGTCAGAGATTGCCTTAACATGCTGTACATCTGTGTGTAAAGCAAAAGTGTTCTCTGTTATTACTGAGATGAAACATCTGGAGGATGGTGTTTTCCCACTTTTTATTCATTTGGTGTCACATAGATCCAGGCATCAACATGTGCCTCTGTTCCCTTATGTTTTTTTAAAAGTATTATTTTATTTTTCAATGTGCTTTTTTTCTGGAAAACAATTTTGCAAGGTGCAAGTTATTCAGATGAAGTGATGAAATCTTGGCTGTAGGAAAAACTAAGCAAAACCAACCAATGCTCCCTTCAACCCCTGACTGCAATACTTCTGAGGTTTACCCTTTGCCATTTAGCACGTTCCCTTGGCTGTCTGCTTGCACACTATGTACCCTGGGACTTTCCTGTGTTTCTCTACCTTCGGCTTTTGGGGTAATATTGGTTTAACCACCAGAAGAACAACATTAGAAAGATCCAATTTTCTTACAAGGGAGCAAGAGGTTCTATACAACCCAGTGCTTCACTTGATTTCTAGAAGCCTTTCTGGCTCCTTAAAGAATCCATCATCCCCAGACTTCCTGCACCTCTACCCGCTCTTTCTTTAAAATGTATGTTTTCTCTCTTGGGTGAGAAAATATGCTCATAGATTGCTCCTCCTTTGTTTTATGTGGATTAGGTTTGCCAGATAAAATACAGGATGCCCAGCTGAATTTGAATTTCATCTAAACAAGGAATAATTCGGGCTTCCCTTGTGGTGCAGTGGTTGAGAGTCCACCTGCTGATGCAGGGGACACGGGTTCATGTCCCGGTCCGGGAGGATTCCACATGCTGCAGAGCGGTTGGGCCCGTGAGCCATGGCCGCTGAGCCTGTGCGTCTGGAGCCTGTGCTCTGCAATGGGAGAGGCCGCAACAGTGAGAGGCCTGCGTACCGCAAAAAAAAAAAAAAAGAAAAAAAGAATAATTCACAGGACATACTTATACTAAGAAAAAGAGTTGCCATAGAGTTGAAATTTAAATTAACGAGAAATGTCTATTTAGGTCTTCTGCCCATTTTTGAATTGGGTTGTCTGTTTTTTTTGATATTTAGCTGCATGAGCTGCTTGTAAATTTTGGAGATTAACCCTTTGTCAGTTGCTTCATTTGCAAATATTTTCTCCCATTCTGAGGGTTGTCTTTCTCCAAAGAAGATATACAGATTGCCAACAAACACATGAAAGAGTGCTCAACATCATTAATCATTAGAGAAATGCAAATCAAAACTACAATGAGATATCATCTCACACCAGTCAGAATGGCCATCATCAAAAAATCTAGAAACAATAAATGCTGGAGAGGGTGTGGAGTTGCACTCTTGGTGGGAATGTAAATTGATACAGCCACTATGGAGAACAGTATGGAGGTTCCTTAAAAAACTAAAATAGAACTACCATACGACCCAGCAATCCTACTACTGGGCATATACCCTGAGAAAACCATAATTCAAAAAGAGTCATCTACCAAAATGTTCATTGCAGCTCTATTTACAATAGCCAGGACATGGAAGCAACCTAAGTGTACATCAGCAGATGAATGAATAAAGAAGATGTGGCACATATATGCAATGGAACATTACGCAGCCATAAAAAGGAACAAAATTGAGTTATTTGTAGTGAGATGGATGAACCTAGAATCTGTCATACAGAGTGAAGTAAGTCAGAAAGAGAAAGACAAATACCGTATGCTAACACATATATATGGAATCTAAGAAAAAACAAAAAAGGTCCTGAAGAACCTAGGGGTAAGACAGGAATAAAGACACAGACCTAATAGAGAATGGACTTGAGGATATGGGGAGGGGGAAGGGTAAGCTGTGACAAAGTGAGAGAGAGGCATGGACATACATACACTACCAAACGTAAAATAGATAGCTAGTGGGAAGCAGCCGCATAGCACAGGGAGATCAGCTCTGTGCTTTGTGACCACCTAGAGGGGTGGGATAGGGAAGGTGGGAGGGAGGGAGGCGCAAGAGGGAAAAGGTATGGGAACATATGTATATGTATAACTGATTCACTTTGTTATAAAGCAGAAACTAACACACCATTGTAAAGCAATTATACACCAATAAAGATGTTAAAAAAAAAATCACTCATCAACCTGACATCCAGAGATGTTAATTTTTTCGTGTATATTTCTAACATTTTTCTATAAGTACATGCATTGTTTGAGCAAAAGTAGCATGCCACACAAAAATACTCTGTAACTTTTTGTTTTATTATTTAACAACCAATTGTGAACATTTTTTCAGTGTGAAGTTTACTTATATATCAATAATTCTCAATGGTTTGGGGATTGCCGATCTCATTCAAGAAAGTACTGAAAGCTTTTAGCTTTCTTCCAGGGAAACTACTTATACAGGTACCCAGAACATTTTGGATAAAATTTCAGACTCTTAGAATGCTTCTGTAGATCCTACAAGTAAAGAGAGAAAACATCACAACTGTTCTAAAACATCACAACTCATTTTAATTTGTACCTACACTCAGGATGTTTTGAGTAAGAATTCTCCCAGTAAGAATTTATTTTATATAAATGAATTGGGCAATTAGACATTTGTTACTTTGAGACCTCAGATAGGAAGTATTTTTCTTTTCTTTTTGTTTTCTTAGACTCTAGGTTTAGGCCAAGGTAAAGGGGAATTATTAGCAAATTTGCAGATTGTCCTTCTGTTTACACCGTCAGTTGTAAAGATTATTGAGGTGATGGGTCTTCCCTTGGTTACAAGCCAGTGCAGTCGTAATCAACAAAACTTGTTTGGATTTCACAAGAACTTTGTCACAAGTCTTGCATTTCCTGTAGGACAGCTGAATTCGCCAGTGCACTTACTGTAAGACTATAACTCTGCTCTCAACAGGAGACTTTTGCTGAAGATAAAAATTAATTCTTGGTGGAAATACAAAATTAATTCATTAACTCTTGGAGGCTAAAGACATCTTTTGGCTGTTCTTTGTCTGTATGTAACCTTCAGTCTATGTCTATGTCAGAAAGAAGGTGAAGCAACTTGGGAAAGCACAAGAAGTGTAGTCTTCTACATGAAGACGTGTGGTCCTACTGTCCCCCTGCAGCACTGGCCTGGGACAGGGCTGGGTGGACATCTGTGGCCCACAGAATGTAGCAGCAGGGCTGCTAACATATTATTATTAACTACAGCGATGATAGTTGCTCTTTATTGGACAGCCATTATATGCTGACCACTGGGCTATGTGCTTTACCTAAATTACTTTAAATTCTGGCCACTCTGAAAAATAGGTATAATTTTTCTCTTACATGGGAGAGGCAGTGAAGCTGAGCAGTGAAGAGTATAGACTGTGGCATTCCATGATCTGGATTCATACTTGTTGGACTTGTGAGCTTGGGCAAATTCCTTTGTCCTCTTGTGCCTCAGTTCTCTCATCTGTAAAATGAGGGTAAAAGAGGGATTTGAATCTAAATTGGCCAGACCCTTTGTCTTACAGATACTTCAAAGTTTCAAAAGTCAGAGTGACGTTCTTGTTCTTAAGAATGTGAAAACATTTTGGGCAAACAGAAAGGTAGCTAAGTATGATGGAAATATCCTGAAATAAGTAGTAAGAGGACAAGGGTTTGAGTCCTGGCTCAGTTTCTAATTAGCTGTGTGACCTTTGACAAATGGCTTAGTCTCTCTGAGCCTCCATTTACTCATCTGTAAAAGGGGTGTGATATTTTCTTTGACTGTTTTACAGGACGGTTGGGGATATTAAATGAGATAATATAGGTGAAATTACTCATACAGATAGCAATATTATGCTTTTTGTTACTTCTCTTTCTGACTATATTCATTGTTGGCTCTTGGCAGGCAAGGAATACTTATTAAATTCTACTCTGTACCAGACTCTGTGCTGAGTTTGGCATAAATATCATCTTATACAATCCTCCAACAATCCTAGGCCTAGGGAGGGTTGGTGCTTTGCCAAAGGCACTATGGTTAGTAGTGGAGCTGAGAATTGCAGAGCAACACTATGCCCTATTGTGTACCTATGAAACAAATCTTTATTGAAGTAATTATAAAATACATTATTTTCATAATTTATAATCTTTGAAAACAGGGGTTTATCCAAGAACTGATGTGAATAAGTTTTAAGAATACTTTAACATTTTATTATGCATGTGTTTTTCTTTTCATGGGTGCACACACATTTATATAATAAAGAAAATCCACATCAGATAAGTCTAAAAGTGCTCTTTAAATGAGTACAAAATGGGAGTTAGAAGTGATAAGAAAGCAATTTGACATAGTTTAACTGGCAGCATTTTTTTCTTTCTTTTGGGTATGTAAAATAAAGGTGCATCTTATCATGGACAGTGTGTTAGATTAAATGACATATACTGATTATTATTTAATAAATGTCTAATAAGTGTGAGATGCTTTACATCTCTAATCAACTCAGATTAAATAGACACTCTTATTACTGTTCATATTTTACAGATGAGGAAACTGAGATTGAAAAATGGTGAAATTTGTCCCAGGCTATGCAACTAGTACATAAAAGAACTAGAGATAAAATGAGACCCACAGGGCTACAAAGCCCATGTTGCTTTTTTTTTTTTTTTAATAAATCGATTTATTTTATTTATTTATTATTTTTGGCTGTGTTGGGTCTTCACTGCTGCATGTGGGCTTTCTCTAGTTGCAGAGAGTGGGGGCTACCTTTTGTTGTGGTGTGCGGGCTTCTCATTGCAGTGGGTTCTCTTGTTGCAGAGCACGGGCTCTAGCCATGCGGGCTCAGTAGTTGTGGCTCATGGGCTCTAGAGCACAGGCTCAGTAGTAGCGGCGCATGGGCTTAGCTGCTCTGCGGCATATGGGATCTTCCCGGACCAGGTCTCAAACCCGTGTCCCCTGCATTGGCAGGTGGATTCTTAACCACTGTGCCACCAGGGAAGCCCTCCATGTTCTTTTTAATTTGCCATTATTGCTTTCTGCTTCCAGAGGGAATATCAATTTAGTAAAGTAGGCAGAAGTACTGACTTGTTTAGTATCTGGCTCCACATTAACAAATGACCACATCTGAAATCAGAAACCGTTATCTGAAACCTGATAGCTGTGATATATTTGGACAACCGGACCTTATAGTTTGGATAGGAATCGAAGATTTTAAACTGTGGGTTCTCTATGTCCTCACATATCCTCACCTCCAACTGTATCTAGAGGAAACCACAGGACTTTCTTGAAGGAGCCAGGTAGGCTGCAGTGTTGAGAGACAGAAGAGGTAGAAAATGGATGGCAGCTAAGGTCGTGAACAGAATTGGCCCCTGGGTTCTCTAGCCCTTTACTCCACAGCTGAAGCTACTGTTGGTACTAGGCCTTCAGAGTTTGTGAGGTTCCAGAGGGCAGAATTTTCTCCAGCATAAGGGCCCTATGTCAACCTGGAGTTTGCCACACAGCTGTTGGTACAAACGGGAGATTTCTGAAAGGTATGTGACTCTCACTACCATGGGGGGTCAGTAATGAAGTTGTTGGTACAGACTCAAGAACTCTGGGAGGTGGATGCTGACCACATTCAATCTACAAACAGTTATTAACAGTCAACTATGAGGCATCTAAAAGTCCACAGCAGCTGTGGCACACGGGCCCAGCCGCTCTGCGGCATGTGGGATCTTCCCGGACGAGGGCTCGAACCCGTGTCCCCCGCATTGGCAGGCGGACTCCCAACCACTGTGCCACCAGGGAAGCCCCTCAAATAATATCTTTAGAGTTAAGTAGACAGCCTGGGAAAGCCTAATGTCTGAGTCAGCTCTCTACTACATCCTAAAGATCTTTGATTCTCCACCCCTGCTAGCCATATCTCCCTCTTTCTTTCGCTTCTCCTCACAACTTGCCATTCTCTTGCAGCAGATGCCTGCCTTCAGCACTGTGAGTGAAGCTATGAAAGAGGGGTATGTGGTATGATGGGACCATTACAACAAGGAGATTCTTAGGACACCAAAGCATCCGAAACACAGGACCTAATTTCCTAATAGAAAGGTGTCTGGAACTGGGAAGCTAAAGGAGATATTTGGTGGCATGTTCTTGCCTAGTGTGCACCCAAAACACACAGTATGGGAGGTGGCTACCTACTTTTTCCTAAATTAGTTGGGCTTTGATTTGAGTCTGGAAGAAAATTATGTTTTCAGCCTTCAGTTTAGGATCTTAATACCTCTTGGCCATGTTTGGACTAACTTGTTACGTTTGGGCCCAGGCAATAGGTAAGACAGTCCTCATCTTTCCCTGCATAAGCCCACAGCAGATGGACCTTACAGATGGGTACCTGTCCCTTTCCTCCCTTTCATGAATGGTGTAGGAGGAGAATAAGGCTGAATAGTAATTATAACCATCTGGTGGTTTCTTTACGATTTGGTCATGTTAAAATTCTTGGGAAGCTTTCCATCAGTCTCAGCTAATATCTTTCAAATTATGTTTGCTTTGACATTTGCCCTGGGCCCCTAGCTTCTCAATATATCTCCTGGAGCCATCCCATGCCTACGGGGCTTGGTGAGAAGTTCCCGAGGATGGCTGGGATCACCACTGCTGCTGCTGGTCTGTCAACGGAGAAAGTCAGCCAACAGAGGACTAGGATGAAACTACTCAGACATGGAGAAAAAAGAGAGTATGGACAGAGTTGGAGATCGACTTCCTTCTGTGCCTGTCCCTCACTTGACATCGTGGGACTCCTTTCACTATCATCCCAACAATTCCTCTCAATTCTTACCTGTCTTAGATGATACTTTGTTTCTTAAAGTATATGACATCTCCCTCCCAATTTCCTCTCTTGTCTTCCTCCTTTGCCTTCCTTCCTTCCTCCCTCCTTCTTTCCCTTTCTTTCTTTTTCTTTCTTTTTCTTTCTTTCTTTCTTTCTTTCTTTCTTTCTTTCTTTCTTTCTTTCTTTCTTTCTTTCTTTCTTTCTTTCTGTCTTTCTCTCTTTCTCTCTTTCTCTCTTTCTTTCCTTCCTTCTTTCCTTTCTCCTTCATTCCCTCCCTTCCTTCTCTCACCCTCTCTCTCTCTTTCTTTCTCTCTTTAACATCCTCCAGCAGGGTACTTATGAGGTATGTGTTTGAAGCATCAATTCTACTCCTACATTAAAAAAATTTTTTGCCTGGATATAACATTTTATGTTGAAATTCTCTTAAATTCCGAAGGTCTTGCTTTTTGTCTTATCCTCTGGTATTCAGGGTTCCTGTTAAGAAGTCAGATACCAATCTAATTCCTAATGCAATATTTCCCAAGAACTATTGTCTGTCTCTGGAAACTTTTAGGAACTTCTCTTTTTGCCCAATGTTTTAAAATTTCACAATGATATTCTTAGGTGATGGTCATTTTTTATTCATTTATTAGGCTCTTCATAGGCATTTCAATCTAGATACACAGTACTACAGTTTTGGAAAGTATTCCTCAAAATGCCCCAAATTTAGTCCATTATATTTTCTCTATTCTCTTTGAAACTGTTATCAGTTGGATGTTGAGCCTCCTGAATTAATTTTCTAGTTGTCTTATCTTTTATGTTCTGCTTTCTGTCTTTCTATCTTTTGGTTTTTCTTCTGGAAGAATTTCTTTCCTTTACTATCCTACTCTTCTATTGAATATGCTTCTGTTTCTGCAGAAGATATGTATATGTATATATATATATTTTCAAGGACTCTTTCTTGTTCTTGGAATATTCCTTCTTATATGGTATCTTGTTTTTGTTTTATGGGCCCAATCTCTTTTCTTTTCTCTCTGAGACACTAGTAATAGTTGTTGGAGGCTTTTTTCACCCTGCTCCCTGCGTTCCTATATTTCTTGAATCCAGGCTGCAGATTGAGTTCAGGATTTCTTCATGCACATTTGTCCTGAGCCTGGGATAAAGGTGCAATATTTACTCAAAGCAGGTTCACAGCAGGAACACAAAAGACCAAGCCTTACAAACACATTTAAGGCATCTACTCACATCATATCTGTTCATATTCTTTTGGCCAAAGCAAGTGGTATGTCAAAGTCCAAAGTCAGGTGAGCAGAGAAGTTGGATCTGGCCCAAGGCAGCTAGTTTGCTAAACAATCAGCCATACACACACACACACACATACACATTCACACATAAGCACAAGTCATGAAGCATTTTTATCTATAAGCCTTTAGCTTTAGGGATTAAATATGTTTTGTTTGGCAGATTTGGGCCATAATTACTGTTTATACAGTTTGTAAAGGAAAAGAGAGAGTAATAACTTCTGCATTTTAATTTTCATGATGGTAACGATAAAGGTTATTTCGTATCAAAGTTCAGAAAATGGTGCCATTGGGCTCCCCTTCTCATTCTTTATCAAGAATGCCATGACTCCATTTGCTTTCTGAAAACTATTTCTCTTTAGTTGGATTCTGATCTACTATTATATCTTTGTATTCATTGAATTGACTAAAGAATCATTTCTATTACTTGAGAAGTACCATTTTCCTTCAACAAACATGAAATAGAGCCAATGAACACACTCATTTATGAGAAGAAACCCTACTAGGGCTATTGTAGGTGGCATGGTGGGTGAATACCCAGCCAGCTGCCTGCCTCTGGAGGACCCGTTGGAAACCTTGGCTTGGCTTACTAGTGGAAATATGTCTAGTGGTCTCATCCTCTTCTCAAATGTCTGCTACCCTCACCAAACCACTGCCTGTCTTGGCAGTGTCCTAGCTTCTTGGGGGAGGCCCCCAGAATGGTATGAGGTATATACTGTATGATAGGAATGAGGTGTGTGGGGAAGCTTTCATAGTGTCTGTCTACATCAACTTTTCAGAAAAGAGCATATTAAGGGCCATTCCTTTTGATTTTATGAACTCTTGATTGAAAGAGCATCTTATCTCATCTTGGAATAAAGATTCCAGAATTGGATGGTTTGTATTTTGGATTCCACCTAAATACTGTGAAACTTATTAAGTTAAAAGAACATCTTCAACAGTTCTCAGTTAACAGAGGCAATTTTATGTTTATGTGGTGTATGTCTGTGTGGTGATTAGGATTTAATCTCTTGGGGGTGAAGCTCCAGGCATACAGAAAACACATGCACACACACACAGACACACACACACCCTGTGGGATAAGGAACATACCAGAGTTTATGAGCATTGGGATTTAATTCTGGGAAACCCTGTCTTTTGGCATCTGCCAATATATCCTCTGGAATTTATTATGTGCCCACAACATCTCTCCAGCCAGCCATTCTTCCCTATTTCCACAGTCACTAGCTTAATTTCAGCCCTTGTCATCTCACACCTGTATTATAAAAACAGCTTAGTCCCTTGTCTCTGGCTCCACTCTTCCCCAATTTCAACTCACATCTTTGGCTGATAGAATAAGACCCTTAAGACATTGCTCTTATCATGTCACTCCCTCCTCCACCTCTGCAGAACTCCATCACTTATTCTCTCAAAAGAAGTTGTTGTCCACACATCATTTTGCCAGGCCCTTGAGGGGAGAAGGTGACCCCAGCATGTCTGATCATTAGAATTACCTGGGAAGATATTAAGAAATACAGATTCCTGGCTCCCTTCCATTGACGGGACTAGGTAAGCCACATTTAAAAAACTTTTACTGAAGTATAATGTGTGTGTAGAAATGTGCACAAGTCATGACTTGAAGAATATTTTACCACGAATATACCTATACATCCAGCACCCAGATCAAGGAATAGAAAGTTAGCAGCAAGAAAGGTAGCCACTATCTTGACTTCTAAAAGGAATCTATATGTATTTTAAAATTTCCCAGGTTATTAGCTATGTCTGGGGACAACTCATTGCTTTATGAGAGTTAACAAGGATTAGCTTGTTGTCTTGAAGTTAATTTCAGCTTCAGATGATAGATAGATAGATAATTTTGCCCAACTAAATGGTAGGTTTTGAAGATCAAGAATTCCTCTTTCATTTATTTTACATTTATTTCATTACTGTTTCCTGTACTATACCACTTCAAAATGTTCTTGTTTTTGTTGACTTATTTGAGACATACTGTGATCATTAAATTGCTTCTAAATATATTATTTATACAGCTATTCTTATGCATAGTGGGTACTTGATTCATGTATAACAAATTGAATTATTTTGTCTTTTTTCTCCACATCCTAGTAAATGGATTAGGAAAGGAAAGCACAGAGAGGACTGACATGGCTGTGAGTTAGAGACAGTCAGCTCTCCATTTAGGGACCTCTGAATCCAGGGCTAAGCCTCCTGGAACTAGGTTTTGTTCCCCACATTTTGAGGCTGCATTACTATTCCTTGAAAATTTTTTAAAAGTAGAAGAAAAGTGACATCTAATATAGTGCTGGGCACATGGTATACAACCAATACAAATTTATTGAATTGAGCAAATTTGAGAGAATTAGTATAAATTAACTTAAATTATCTCTAACTGTTAAGAACCCTACACACAGTTCCCTGCATAATATTTTATTAATTGAAAAGTGTGACCCAATAATATTATTTCTTCAAATGATAACTGCTGTTTACAACCTAACTGGTTTTCCAACTCAATTTGTTATTACTGTGCATTCCAATGATGAACTGTTTGTTTATAGGAGTCTGTTTTTCCTGAAGTCTTAGGAAGCTGGTTGTTTCTTCTTTTAGACATCATAATTTTGTCATCAGGGACTGTGCATAAAATGGTAACTGTTGGCCAAAAAATAGAATTCATAGTTTTAGCTGTCTCTGTCATGTAAACTAAGAAACACCATTCTAGAAACTTTGTGCCAGGTAACTTTTTATATAATACTGACAGTACTATTCTGGTTCAGGTGTTTATAAGAGCTAAGTACAAGATATGGTCCTTGATGAGGTAATAGAAGATGAATGATGAATGAATTGTTATTTTAAGGAAGCCAGAGACTGGAAAGATCATCTCTAGCTAGAGAGGGCAGGGCAGCTTCATGGGGAAGATGATACTTGAAATGGATCTTGAGGGATGGTGAAGTGTTTGACAGGTGGTGACTGGGGCAGAAACAGAGGCAAGGATGTGGGAAAATGCAGGCCAATTCTGGTGGAGAGCTTGGCTGGAGCAGAAGACTCAAAGGAGCCATCAAGGGAGATAAATCTGATGAGGTAGCAAGGTTGCAGATTGCAGAGGGTGTAGAATCCTGGGCCAAAAAGTTAGGAAGTTCTCCCAGTATCTAGGTGTGAAATAACAATGATCTGAATTAAGATACAGCAGTGAAAATTGAAAGAAGTTTATTTTAGAGCGACTGATTTGGAAACACTTCAGCAAGTTGGTGACATAAGGGCTGAAGATGAAGTATCAGAGATGACTAGGTTTTGAGCCTGGGTGACTAGTACGGTCAATTAATCAACCCTCCATTTTTTTTTTTTTTCACAGCCACACTTCTAGGAACAGTCATCTCTAGCCACTATCATCCCTTTCATCTCAATTCATTGCTTGATCTGCTGCATCTGCCCTCTATCTCATAGACTCCTATCCAACCCACCAATGGCTTCCAGCCTGCCAAATCTAATAGGAATGCTTCAGTTTTCAAGCATTGATATCCTTTAATACATCATCTACCATTCACTTTGTGAAACTCGTTTCCACTGATTTTTATCATTCCTTTTTCAGCATGAAAAATATTTTTAAAAGAACAGAAAATCTGCATAGGAATCAGAGATCTTTGGCATCATAACAGAGCCAAGCACAGTGCATTATGGTCCACACGATGTAAACCATCTTCTGTCTCAAGCATTACTGCAAAGAAATCTTTGCTTTTTTGTTTCTTTACATGATAAATGAGGATGGCAAGTATAACCCTGATTCTGCAGATATGACAATGCCTAATTAATGTATTGCCCTAAAAAGAGATCAGAATGTATGAGGTGCTAAATAATATTGTGCACATAGAGATTAAATTTGACCAAGTGATTTATTACACAAGTCTAACAAGTGATATCATTGGCTCAAGGGAATCAAATTGGATTGGTTTATAAGATCACTTGAACTTTGAGGCATTGAGTTGTAGATATTTGTTGTTGTATTAACTGCAGGGACCCAGAGTAGCTTTTAGGTTTCCAAACTTTGGAATGTGACATTTATTAGGCCTGTAACTCCATCAAAAGTTATTGAAGCTATTAAGCTATTGTGGTTAAAGGAGTGAAAGTAAATAGATGTTACCCTCTGTTGGTTTTATTGGGCTGCAGTTTTGTACACAAATTTGATGCTTTGGCACAGCCCATATTTATTATTTCCTGTAATGATTGCTATATTACATTTTCCCATTTTGCAAGTTCAAACACAACTTTTCCCACTGCAGCCACATTAAACACCACATGGGACTTCAAGCCCAGCTGCAGCCTTTCTCTCCATTTCAGTTGCCATCAAAGCAATAAATAACAGTCCAGTTAAAGCTGGAGATCTCAGCATTGCCCAAAATGGCAGAACATTTTCTTTCTCTCCCCCCACTCTGTCTCTCTCTCTGTCTCTCCTCAAAACAAAGGCAGACATGCTGGTCAGAAGAGGTGAATTTCTGTTTGGTTGCTCTAATAAATAAGCAAGCTCAGGAGTCACGAGCAGTGGGACAGCCAACGAGGGAGACAATTTTAGGAACTGTTTGAGAAATATGTTTCCTCTTACAAATACTTTGACTTCAGTTTTCAGCCTTGGATTTGGAGCCTTAATTTTAGTATATAAGAGTTTCTTTCTAGTTATCTCAACGGAGTATTATAACCTGTTCAGGATAAAATGTATTTATAAATCATCCAATTTTTCAAATAAATAGAAGCCTCTTGGAAGGTTTGTTGTTTGTTTTTTTCTGGTATATGTGAAAAGCAGTCAGATAAAATGCACCAAAATTTAGCACATGGAGTACGGAGTAGGGGCTGGAGAAAACCTCTTTTCATGCAGTCAGCTGGGAATTGAAACATGGCAGGGCAATATGACATTTTTTTCTGTGGGTCACAGTATGTTTTAAGATTTTGTTTTTCATTTTAGCTGATTAGCCAGAGTTTTAGTACACCTATGATTCCCAACTCTGCTGTTATTTTGACATGCGAAAGTGCTATAATTTTTAACTCTTAACAATACTTAACATTTAATCATTGCTTTTGCAGGATTGTTATAGGATTAGTCAAAAATATATTAAATTCATAATACAGTGAATGGTACATAAGAGATACTCAATTTTTTCTAGATTTATCCAGGTATAATTGGCTAATAAAAATGTATATGTTTAAGGTGTACAATGTGATGTTTTGATGTATGTATGCATTGAGGAATGATTACCACAATCAAGATAATTAACATATCCATCACCTCCTATAGTTACCTTTTTTCTTTTGAGAGCAATTAAGATCTGCTATGTTAGCATATTTGAGGTGTACAATACAATATTATTAACTATGGTCACCATGCTGTATATTAGATCTCCAGAGCTTATTCATCCTGTACAACTGAAATTTGTACCCTTTGATCAACGTTTCTCCATTTCCCCTACCTTTAGCCCTTGGTAACTGCCATTCTACTCTCTGTTTCTATGAGTTTTTAAGAGTCCATGTATAAGTGAGACCATGCAATATTTGCCTTTCTGTGTCTAGCTTATTTCATTTAGCATAATGTCCTCCAGTTTCATCCATGTTGTCACAAATGGCAGGATTGCCCTTTTTTCTAAGGCTTAGTAATATTCCTCTGTGTGTGTGTGTGTGTGTGTTTGTGTGTGTATAGATGGTTCCTGACTTCAGATTGTTCGACTTATGATTTTTCGACTTTATAGTGGTATGAAAGTGATACGCATTTAGTAGAAACCATACTTCCAGTTTGAATTTTGATCTTTTCCTGGACTAGGATATGAGGTACAATAATGATGCTTCCAGTCAGCCACACAATCATTAAACAATTGATACATTTACAACCATTCTGTACCCATACAACCATTCTATTCCCATATAACCATTCTGTTTTTCACTTTCAGTACACTATTCAATAAATTACATGAGATATTTAACATTTTATTATAAAATACGCTTTGTGCTAGACATTTTGTCCAACTCTGAACATGTTTAAGGAAGGCTAGGCTAAGCTATGATGTTTGGTAGGTTAGGTGTATTAAATGTATTTTTGACTTATGATATTTTTAACTTACAATGGGTTTATTGGGATGTAACCCCATCCTAAGTTGAGGAGAAAATATGTACAGTATCACATTTATCTGTTATATGTTGCATTTTCTTTATTCATCTGTCAATGGACTCTTACGTCGTTTCCATAGCTTGACTATTGTGAATATAGCTGCAGTAAGCATGGGAGTGCAGATACTGTACCTCTTTAAGATCCCTATCTCATTCCCTTTGGATGTATACCCAGAAGTGAGAATGCTAGATCATATGGTAGTCCTATTTTTTTTATTTTTTGAGGAAACTCCATACTGTGCCAGTTTACATTCCCACCAACAGTGTACAGGATTCCCTTTTCTCCACATCCTCACAAACACTTGTCTAAAAAAATTTTTTTTGCTGATAGCCATTCTAACAGGTGTGAGGTGATATCTCATTGTGGTTTCGATTTGCATGTGCTTGATGATTAGTGACGTTGAGCCCCTTTTCATGCACTTGTTGGCTATTCGTATGTCTTCGTGTGAGAAATATTTATTCAGGTCCTTTGCCCATTTTAAAATCAGGTTATTTGTTTTCTTGCCATTGAGTTGTTTGAGTTCCTTATATATTCTGGATATTAAGCTCTTATCAAATATATGTTTTAAAAAGATTTTCTCCCATTCTCTAGGTTGTCTCTTTACTCTGTTGTTTCCTTTTCTGTGCAGAAGTTTTTAAATTTGATTTAGTCCTGTTTGTCTATTTTTGCTTTTGTTGCCTGTACTTTGGGGGTCAAAGCCAAAAATCCTTGCCCAGACCAATGTCAAGAAGTTTTTTCCTTATGTTTTCTTCTAGTAGTTTTACAGTTACAGGTCTTACATTTAAGTCTTTAACCCATTTTGACTTGATTTTTGTATGTGGTGTGAGATAAGGGCCCAATTTCATTCTTCCCCATGTGGAGATCAGTTTTCCTGGAACCATTTATTAGACTATTCTTTTCCCATTGTGTGTTCTTGGCAAGAAAGTGCACATTTATGATAGGGTAGGTTTTGTCCTGCTGTTTTCAAGATTTCTCAAAGTAAAATATCTAACATATAGACTTTTAAGAGTGGAAGTAGTTTCAATGCTAAAATGTCACAATTAAAAAAATGAAAAGTCACTAGTGTGCTGGGGAACCTGAACCACAGGGACTCAAATTATTAATACTTCTGTTTGCAAATTTATTTGACTAGAATTGAGTTCTCTCATAGAAAGTCAGAACAATTCAGAAATCACTCTGGGATTCAGTGCACACTCCATAAATGCTTAGTAAACACATAACAAACCCTACCAGGCATTCAGATTCACAATAAGGTTTATCATTTGATCGTGTTTGAGATCAGAAAAAGTTAGATTCTGTGACTTATTTTTTACTCAGATAATAAATTAACTAGTGACTGGAGCTGATTGAGTAGATTAAACAACCGATGTTGTGGACACAGTCTTTTTTCCTGTGTAATTAACAAGGGATGCTTTATGGTTGAAAACACTTACAGAGCAATTTGCTTTCTCAATCCTGGTCTTATTCATTCCTGACCTTGTAAGTTATAGGCTGCATTGGCTGGAGTCAAGCAATACTAGGGCAGAATCATCCCTTCAACAATTATTGGTTATGTGACCTGGCACAAATTATTAAACTTTCCTGAACTTTAGTTATTTTCATGTATAAATTAAGAAAATAATAGTTATCATATATGACCATTATAGAAATTAGTTTAACATGATATTGGGCACATTGCACGTGCTTGGTTTACTGGGAACAATTATTGTTGTTCTTGACATAAATTGGAGAGGGGTCAGTGATTCTGATTTACAGAAACGAAGACCCAAGAGTTTAAGTGACTTGCACTGCTGCTCTGTCTGAAGTGCACACATCTGCACCATGTGTCCAAGGGGCACCAGCTGAAGAGTGAGGAGGCTGGACCCAGACAACCTCATTAGCCACCTGGACCGTGGCATGGTTGATTTATTTTATGTATACTGTCTTGTGATACTAAAACCTTAAAAGAGCTTGGACTTCTTATTTATTTTGTTGCCCAGAAATATTACAGAATCACTTTATATGATCACTTTGAATTTTCTTATTATTTCAGAGGCAATATAAACATGTATTAACAAATTATTAGGTAATGATTGATAATGCTTTGTTTTTAATTAATTGTATGAAACTATAGCTTGCTGTACAATTGTGACTTCCAAAACTTCATCACACTGCAGGGATTGTAACTTGTTATTTATTGCCCTGGGATTGACCATCAAATCATCTGGAACTTGAGAAACTATCATTTGGCAGTGATTCTTCTTTTTTTTTTTTGCAAAAACAAGTTTATATTACTCCTAACAAGTAATCCTCTGAGATCAAATTTTTGAACTCTTAAGGACCTAGAAAAGGTGATAAATATTTGTGGTTCTTGACTTATTCCCCATGGAGATAAAGCATTACAATCACAGATATATATGGAGAGAGGTAGTATATTTTTTCCTTCATATATGCCATTGGTTTGAATCCATAAATATTTTAGGCTTTCTTTCCTGGATAACTAAATACAAAAGGAGCATGGTTTTGTCCACTCATTCCATAAAATATTAAGAAACTAGATTCTAATATTTCCCAAATTTTGCCTCAGAGAACTCAAATTTTTATATCAAGCACCTTGTTTTCAAAGTTCTAATAAATGGGATAGTCCTTCTCTGATGTTTGCCTTTTTCTCCTAAGGGATCTATTATTAATGACAATAAAAAACATTCAAATTATTAATTAATTCATTTTTCATATAACAAATATCTTTAAGTGCCTACTATGCAGTGATGTGCTGGTAAGCCTACTCTTTGGAACAAAAAGTCTTAATTTGCAGCATTTGGGGATTTCCGGGTATGTTTGTTCCCCTGTGGCTGACTTCAAGCTCTCTGTGTAATGCCGCCGAACACAGAGTTGGAAAGAGGTAAGAAGCTCCAGCCTACCCCTGACCCTATCTGACCCTATGTATCACATACCTTGGAGACACATATATATAATACTTGTACCAGATGAAAACGGAAAAATTCAACTAAATGTCAGAAAAAGCTAAGATGGTTTTATTTAATTAATTATTTATTTATTTTGCGGTATGCGGGCCTCTCACTGTTGTGGCCTCTCGCGTTGCGGAGCACAGGCTCCGGACGCGCAGGCTCAGCGGCCATGGCTCACGGGCCCAGCCACTCTGCGGAACGTGGGATCTTCCCGGACCGGGTCACGAACCCGCGTCCCCTGCATCGGCAGGCGGACTGTCAACCACTGCGCCACTAGGGAAGCCCTGAATTGTTTTTTATTCAGGTCATTTGCATTTACTTTTCTATGAATTACCTGCTCATGTCCTTTGCCTATGTAATGACTTCTTAGACTTTTAAAATTCTGTATCTAGTGAGAATGTATAATTTGTCTCATACTTGATGAAAGTACTTTTCCCAGTTTATCTTTTTATATTGATTAGCAAGTTTTTGTGATAATTTGGAAATTAACATGTTTGTTAAAATCATCTTTATATTTTCCCTTTGTAAATCCTTCCATTGAATTTAGGCTTAGCAAGTTCTTCACCATTCAGAATGAATAAATATTTACCTATATTTTCTTTTAATTCTTGTGATTTTAATTTTTTAATATTTAAGTCTTTATTCTGTTTAATCTTTAGTTCAGTGTATAAACATAATTTAAGGATACTCTAACAAATTATACTTGAAAATTGGTAAAAAATACATTAGAAAAAACTTTCTGTTGGAATTTTGATTATAAGTGTATTAAGCTTGTATATTAATTTGGGAAGATTTGTCATAGTAACATACTACTTTAATATGAATAACGGCCAAATTACTTACCTTACAAGTCAATACATAAAGAACAACCAAAAGGTGAGGTATAGAAGGGGCCACAGAGGACTGTGAAAGGGCATCAACAATTTGAATTCCGGTCAATCCTCACTTATTTATACTTATTAGCTGTGAATGCTTCACCACGTCCCTGAGATTTTTGAACACGTTTCCTCATTTGTAAAATGGGAATAATACCCCCCCTGCTTACCATGTAGGGTTGTTGTGAGGATCAAGAAAGAGTAGGATTATCAATGCCTTTTAAAACATTGTTATGTATATTTTTAAGAATCAGATTGTTTTGATTCCTATAGAGATCAATATTCCCCCCACAGGGACATACCAGGATCAGAATCTGAAAACTACAACTGATTTCAATTTCCTTCAGTTGAGAAATTTATAAACTATGTTCACCATCTGCCTAGCCCTTTTAAAAATCAAATTGTTCATTTTTTTCCTCCTTTCTCACTGCAGATACAGCTTATTTACAAAGACCAAAACTTTTAATACTGAAAAGAATGCCTTTGTATTTTATAAGCAGGAGGCCTGTCAAGCAGATTGCTCTTGGCCGGAAAGCAGATCATATATCTTGAGCTTATCTACCTTCTCTAGGCGGCATCCAGCCCTGGTCACCCTTGGATATGCACGCAGAGCTTTGGCAGACTCACTCAGGCTGTCTGGGCTGGGGCCGCCTTGCCCAAGCCATTTGAAAAAGGCTCTCTCTCCCCAGCCTGTGGTTTAGGGAGCTCAGCTTCTTCCCCTTGAGTGATGACTTTCTGCTGTCATTTTCAGAGGACCTACTACTGTTTATTTGGAATTTAAACATCTGGGAAGCTTAAAAGACCAAATTTGTTGAGGGCATAGTCTGCACTCTAATTTTACATGCAAGAGATCCATGACTAGTAAACATGTTGATAGCAGGATTTATTAAAATGTAACTTCTGCAATATAATCGAGGGCCAGGAAGACTGAGTTCCATCTTCTGTGGCACTGTTCATTTTAGATCTGGAAGAAACTTGAATGATCACTAGCTTAACCCTTTCGTTTTGCAAAGAAGGAGGCTGATTCAGAGAGATGGTGACTTTTCTAGGCAAAGTGGCTAGTGAGTGGCAGAGCTGGGCACAGAAAAGCATTTGCTGCCTAGATTTTCTCCGCAAGGCTCTGTTACTGCATCAGTCTGAATAAGGCACTGATGCAATGCAAAGTGTTAAAGAGTGTGCTGGGCAATCTGGGGAGGGAAAAGTTATAGACCGTTACAGAATATCCTAAAAATAACTGGCTCACAAGGTCTTCAGACACAGCCCTTCAAATGTCTGAAAGAAGTAGTAACATTGGGAAAATCATCTTTGCACCTTGAACAGTCTTCTTGGGTCTTAGGTATCCTCTTTCTCACTTATTAGAAAATATTTAATGTGAACAAATGTTTTTAGTTAGGCTTGTAGTGGAAAATACTACATTTGATCACAGCCCAGTTTTCAAAAATATGAATGTCCAGATTTGATCATCTCTTCAGCCAGTCTGATAGGCTCTGCAGACTGATTTTTATTACGATTGGGGACCAAAAAATCTACTTGCTGAAATCCCTTTGTCTGGCTTTCTAGACTCTTCTTAGACTGCCCCCATCTGACTTAGCAACTTTAATTTCCACTTGTCCCCCACAGGAACTCTGCTTTTAATGGACTTAATTCAAACTTAGAAAGTCTTTTAAACTTTGTTAATTTTGGTCTCGAAGACTTTTTGTTCGTGCTCCTCCTTTCCTTGGAACAGTCAACTCCTTTTTCTCACAGACAGTTTTAGTTAGCTATGTTCTTTCCCAGGTCTCTACTTCCAGGGTCCATGTCACACCGACCCTTACACCTTCCGACCTTGACTCTCCAACGATGAAGGATAGAGAATGCAAAATTTCCCTCATGAGTAGCCCTGAGGTTATTGTAGGGGGCAAAGACAAAAATATGGGAGAAGGGAGAGAATCAAATCAAGAAGCTGCTTCCATTTCTTGTCACAGAACTTGCTCCAGTCAGTTCTGACATGGCTTCTCTATTGATTCTTGAATTCTCATTACCGCAAGTGAAATGACAGCCCTTAGGGTGTTCTCATTTCCCGAATTTCTCTGGCTTTATTTCATGGTCTCTTTCCTCTGAATGACCTTGTTTCTCTTTGAGCCATGGCAGCAATAATTTGCTTTTCATAGAAATATCTATCTATCTATCTATCTATCCATCTATCTATCTATCTATCTTTCCCCTCAAATAGTTTCAGGTATTTACTTTCAAGATCTACAAGGACTATTGTAAGAAAAATAAATTAGGCAGACAGGCTGTGGCTTGGGTAAGATGTCTGCCAGAGGCAAACTAGAAAGCTTCTTCTCAAAGCTTATAATTTCCAATGACCTATCTCTGTCACAACCAGTCATCTTGTATTATCATGAGCCGTGTCTGTATTTCTTTCTCCCAATCGCCTGTGAGCTCAGCTTTATTCATTGTTACATGCCAAGTACCTAACACACTGTCTGGTATATTGTAAGCCCACAATAAATGTGTGTAGGACATTAAAGAAATTTTAGATTTCTTAAAAATAAAACAGTATCATAATAAGTGAGAAATCCTTTTTTTTTCTCTTTAGCTCTTCTTTCACTTTTTGTTTTCCTTTAGTGCCAGAAAAAATGATGGTCTGGACACCTCAGGCAACAAAATGGCATCTCCTTCTTCACCTCACAACCTTCAAGTTTCCCTTGAATGTTACCTCAACTTGTTATGTTTGCTTTGTCTGTGGGGTGGTGAGCATCTCTCCTTTCTCTTTAAGGTTGTGTGTAAACATTTTCTTTTATGAAAAAAAAAGGCCAATTCTTGCAGCAGTGGTTTGCTGAAGCTGGTGAAATGGATTGGTTTTGTTGACAACTCGTCTCGGTCTGAATTGCTGACATTTCGCAGCCCTCTGCTGGATTGCACAACATTGTGCAACTTTATGTGGAAATAAATGAGTTTATTAGCAATGAGTTGTATGCTTGTGGCTGTGTCCGTGCGTGATCATAAGCGTCTTTTGTGGGTACTTACAGCAATAATGACACCACTTTTTTCAGTTCACCCTTTATCACAAACTATGCCATTATTCATTTCAGTGGGAGCATCTGACCTCAAAGAATGTTATGAGAGTAGCTTGTTGAAACAGAGAAATGAACAGTAGGCTGTGAGTAATCCTCCCCTGGCAGGACCGTGCAATAGTTGAGCAGACGGCTTCTTCTGTGTTGGTGGTCTGTAATGGCTCTACATTAAACCATTCACATCGAACACAGCTTTGCCACACTAGACCCAGGAGTTTTCAGTGACTCAGAATAGCACAGTGTTTTCTGGACTAGTCAGCCCTAGTCATTGTGGGGTGAACCTGTGCTCTCCAAGGTGAGGAAACTCAGCTGAATGGAGGTCCCTGCCTTCACAGAGCACACAGTCTCAGAGAACTGGACAAGCCACTGAAGGTGCTCAACCCCTCAAATGGTGGGAGCCTAGAAATAAGCACGGAGTCAAACAGCTGAGCTCAAGGGTGACTGGGATGGCTGGTGTGCACGGGGATGGGGTGAGATAGGCAAGGTTAGGAGGGAAAGCTTTGAGGGAGATGAGCCCTGGACTAGTGAATGGAAGGACTAAATGTGATGGTCAACAGAAAGGAGTTGAGAGAATGTTCTAGTTTGCCTGGGGTGGGTCATTTGGGAAGTTAGGAGGAAGGAGTCATGAGTTGTGGGATATAGAAGGGAAATGAAACTGTTAGATAAGCAGGCCAGCTACAATTCCCTCAGGAAAAAATATATCATTACAATCTGTCTGAATCACTAACGAGTTTTAGGTAAGACACTAAAACAGAAGCAGAATCTGGGCTCTGGTCAACAGATGTTTACTGTGCGCTTGCCATCAGCAGGGCACTGGGCTTGGCGTTGGAGGACAAAGGTGAGTAAGAAGTGGTCCTGCCCTGAAGGATCTCAGTCTGGTCAGAGATGAGCTGTGAATGGCTTATTTCAATATGCTGGGGAGAGCGCTGCACTAGAGGTGTTCCCAGCAGCTAGGGAAGCACAGAGGGGTGGCACCCAATTTGACCTTGAGAAGGGGGGGCACTGTGGAGGAGCACAGGTGAGTATTAGAGGAGACGGCATAGGACGAATTCTAATAAAGAAGTCTGTGTGCGGTTGGGGGAGTGGAGAGAGTGGGAAAAATTCTTCTAGGTAGAAGGGTTAGGTTGAGGAGAAGCCCTCACCCATGAAACACACATGATATCTGCTGAAGCTGCTTGCTGAGTTGGAACTGCTGGATCATCAGCTTTGAGTAGAGGTTGGGTGGGAGTGGGAGATACACCTGGGGCCACAGGCATGGGCTGTGTTTCCATCGCAGGAGCTTATCTATGGGTAATGAGAACCTGTGAGGGGTTTGAAGATGGGCACTAGTGCAGTGGGATTTCAGAATCATCCCTCTGGTTAGTGTGAGGAAGGGTAGGGAGAGGTGCTAGCTGTTAACAGTTAAGAGACTGTCCTAGTGGGAGGTTCTGAGGACTTGAAGAGGGTGATGGCAATGAGAATAGAAAGGAGCGATGGGTACAGAAAGCATTTTTCCTGTAAAATTCTGAGGATGCTGGAATTGTTAGAACATGACGGGATGGAGAGAGGAAGGGGTCTGGGATCACCGTGAGATTTCTGGCTTTGATGGCTGAATTCATGGGGCTGCCTCCAACTCCCCAGGGGTTTGACAGTTTGAGGGGCCTCAGTGGCATTTACTGTAAAGGAAGACCGGAAGTGGCTCGACTTCATTCCGCCCACTAGTAGTTTGATTGACAGAGAACTGGAGTTTCAGCGCTGATCCTGGCTGCATCCCTTCCTGGTGTTTCTGTCACGACAGGCAAGGGAGGGAACCTCTCACAACTTCCGCTTCCTCCTCTGCCGGTGATGATAGTGATGTCTGCCCTAGAGGGGGCTGTAAGGACCACTCTGGAGATGGACGGGAGGGGCCGTGGAGTGCTGGGCTCCTGGTGGACTGCAATGTTCCTGTCATGGCTTAGCATCCATTGTCTCTGCTAGGCTGTGTTCCGACGTGTGGGGAAATAGTGGAGCTCTGCCCCAAGAATCCCCTCTCACCACGAATGCTAACCGAGCAGACCTCTGGACCAGCAGAGACGACTCAGCATTTCCGAGGGTTTGTGGGTTTAACTCTGAGTCAACGTTATTCTAACACTTTTTAGTTCACTTAATATTTACAGTGCATAGTAGGTGGCGGATAGAGGCACAGAGCCGGGAGGGGCTTCGGTGCCAGCAGAATCCTTGCTTGCAGCTCTAGGAAAGCCAAAGTGATGTTTTTTTCCCTCCTGGCAATTTTTTAATAGTTGAAAAATTTGAGCAGATTTAAATGTTTGCTATTAAACAATGAAAGGAATAAGGAGGCCACAGTGGAATCATTAGGAAAGACACTGTTGCAGCTCTGAATATATGAAAGTCAAAAAGAGGCTAAGTAAGGGATATTCTTCTGCATCTCCCCGCCTCCCACTGCCCCCGTAAAAAGTTTGCCATAAGCCACCATGGCTCAGAGTTCACAGACAGGAAAGAAATAGATAAATCAGAGGAAAGTTCCTGAAAGTGCCCTGCGACTGACACTGTTTCCTATTGGTGCTGAGTTGAGCTGGCATCGGTTCTTCCAGAAGAGTCAGAAAGTTTCACATGAATTTTTTTTTGAAGTTACAGAAACCAGTCAGGAGAAAAAAAAATAAGAAAAGTTCTCCCCCCACCCCTTCTTTTAATATCGTTTTCAGTAGCACAGTGCATTTAAAGTAAGGCATAGTTTCCTCAGAGTAATATGGCCTCAGGACATGATTTAGATGGAAAATTTAAGTAAGATTAATGCAATTTATTATCCGACAGGATATCCCTACAAGCCACACTATCTGGCTGAATTTTAGATTCCCAATCTAATATTTCAGATGAGATTTCCAGATGGGTGTCTTATTCCTCTATTAGTTTAGTCAGGGTGATATAGAGTTTGTAAAACAGGAGAGGTTAAACTAGTTTTAACACTTGATTAATCATTGAAATTACTTTGTGATTGTTTGAATCCATTGGCTTTTGTTTATTAAGTCACTCCCTAAAATTCAAAGCCAACTCAAACTAGAGGCACATTTCCAGCTTTGCTAATTTATTTGATGACTTCTTCAAAGGGAATTTTTTAAAAAAATAGTAAATTTATGGTTACATTGAAAAGCTGCTCAATGCTTGCGCCTCGCCTTTCAAAAAA
This sequence comes from Orcinus orca, assembly GCF_937001465.1. Classification (NCBI taxonomy): domain Eukaryota; kingdom Metazoa; phylum Chordata; class Mammalia; order Artiodactyla; family Delphinidae; genus Orcinus; species Orcinus orca. The sequence goes on along the minus strand of NC_064559.1, from coordinate 13,890,279 downwards.
GTAAAGTGTGGGTTTATAAGACTGAGGGAAACACACACACACACACACACACACACACACACACACGCACCAAACTCATATTCTAATTTCCTGGAACATTTCTGGGCAGATAAATCTTGTAAACAAATTGGATGAATAATTATCAGAGCTTTTGCTACTTTCATCAAGAAAACAGAAGGATAGAACAGAAACTGTGTGAGGTGGCAAGCCACACATATATTCTGCTATTTTATAAAACACTGGCAAGTCTGTTAAGGCAGGTGAATTCCAGAGCACCCAGTGAGGCTGTTCTGAATGGAGGGTGAGCTATGGAAAGAGTACCATAGAGAACTGAACGTGGTCCACAGCAGGACCCAGCTTTTAGCACAGAGGGAAGGGGAAGGGGGCTGATGCAGAAAGTGGACAGAGCTCCAAACCAGAACTTCTTTTAGAGATATGAAAATTTCCTGAAGTCTGGGTTTGGTTAATTGATTACAATCTCTTTTCAGAGACCTATCAGGACCAAACTAGTGAGTTGCAGACATAAATCTGAATTCCAGAGTCTCCGACTAACCCAACTCATAAATGAATTCCTAAATGCTGACTGAGCCAGAAGACCCAGCTTTGGAAAACCACTTGGCAGGAATCATTAGTTTCAAAATGAGATGAACTGCTCTATTTAGCCCTCATTCAAAACTTTACAGAAATGCCAGATTTCCATAAACACAGGTTTCCTTGAATTTCCAGGGCTTTGATTAACTGGTAGATGAGGGTGTCTCACAAATACAGATTTGTATGCAATATTCAGCTTGGACAAGATTGAAAGCTGGAAGCCAACACCAAGTATTCCCTCTTCTTTCTAAGATGTTAACTCTTCCCTTGTTTTTCAGAAAGCTCTTTTTGTTACGAGGAGTTTGGAGAATTAAAACATTCTATGGCTTAGAAAGTGGCTATAGATCATATTCTTGTCATTTATGTCACCATTCATTAAGCTTTTCATGACTGATCGACAGCCTACTGCTTTATAGTGTGGCTTTAATGCCCCAGAGGAAAAAGAGAATTAAAAAATTCACTGCTGTCTCTGCTGAAAAAGCCATAAAGTTGTGGCTTCTACTAAGTAAAGAGATTGCTTGCAAAGAGATATTTTCATGTTTTAATGTGTTTTCATTTTTCCTCTTATGACTGTTTTTCTCCATTGATACTGGCACATTAGGCAGAGTACCTAAAATTGGTGCAACGTACATTCACAAGGTTAAAAATTTGGGTGGCTGCTTTTTTTGGCTTTTATATTCAAGTCAATAAAAACAAAATAAATTTGGAGGGTAAATAGCCAATTTTCTGTATTCTGTGTTCTGTTTCATTCCAAAGGAGTGAGTTTGGAGCCCAACACTGACCTGAGTTATGACATGGATTCCACTGCCTTTGTGGGCTTTTCCCATATTTCTTTCAATTCCTGTTATTTGTCCACAGGGTTTTAAACATCAGAGATTATGCAAGAAGCAAGTATTAGTTAAGCTAGTTAGGCTGCCTCAACCAGGTTGAATCTTTTGTTTTCAGTGGAAGGACTTAAAAGGTACCCAGTGACCAGGTTTATGAAGTCCAAGTTGAGGCTTAACTTAAAACAGGGTAAAAACACCCACAGATATCAACAAGTTCAGCTTCAGTTTTAACCTATTTCTGGGTAGTAGAAACTCACATGCTTGTCTAAAGGAATTGAATCTTACATGTGATTTTCCAGAAGTTCAGCATCCAGTTATAGAAGGGAATATAGAAGCCAACCTAGAAAAGGCATCCATAAGACAGAGTTTTGCTCCAGGCAACAGGATGGATGGCATGAGCATTCCTGAAATCAGAACATGTGATGTTGCCCAAGAATGAAAACGAAGTCCCTATAGTAGTTGTTTTTTTTTTTTTCCAGTACGCGGGCCTCTCACTGCTGTGGCCTCTCCCGTTGCGGAGCACAGGCTCCGGACGTACAGGCTCAGCGGCCATGGCTCACAGGCACAGCCGCTCTGCGTGTCCCCTGCACCGGCAGGCGGACTCTCAACCACTGAGCCACCAGGGAAGCCCAGTAGTTTTTTTGAATAAGACAGTTTCAATATTTTCATCTGAGATTTGTCACGATAATAACCCTTTTACTCAGCCTTCGGTGAAGGCTTTGCCTACAGTACCTGGTAAGCAGCCTAGAGATGACACTATGGTGAGGTTTGCAGATTGATACCTGTTGTCCTTATCATTTATCTCCTGCCCTTCATCCTTCTCTTCCTCATCAAAATTATCACCATCACCATGACAATCACCCTTAGTGACTAATTGAGTGATTGGCCAGGGCAAAACACAATTTAGCCACTTTCACTATTTTCTTCTTCTCATCCTTCTCCTTTTTTTTTTTTTTTCTCTTTCAAGGACCAAAAATCAAGAAGATAAGATTTCAGAAACAGTCCCTATAGAATCCCACACAAATGTGTATATTTGAGGAGCTTGGCTCCAATGGAATAGGCAGATACAGAACTAATTGGCAGGTACTCCCGAATCTGACCACCTTATGAGACTTCTGGGATTCGTCCTTGGAGCCTCCTACTATACAGTGCAAAGGTCCTGAGAAATTCCATTTCTTCATAGGACAGAATAAGATGCCCCAGAACTTAGGGTTTTGTGTAAGGGAAGAACAAGTATGGGGATCCTGGGCAGTAAAGTAAGGGAGTAGAGTAAAGGAGTGTGAATAAAAGAAGGCAGCAGAGTCAACTCAACGATAAGTCTGATTTCCATTTCACACTATGGGCAGGACTCATTTGATTATAGAAACAAGAGGCTTTGCCAACATCGATCTTGGGTTGTGTGTACTGTTAGTGCACAGGGGTTGAGTTGCTACATGGGTGTACTTTCTCTCACTTGGTAATTTTTCTATGGAGTCTGGGATGCCTCCAAAGTTCCATGTTCTCTTTCTCTTGGAGTGCCTTGTCACCTGCTGCTTCTTGGCTCCTTGAGGATGGCCACCTGCCACTATGACTGCTCTTGGAATCTTCCATGAAGGAACTGTGCACCTGTACTTAAAGTGGTTCTTTTCTACCTTCACTTATTCAAAATTCTTTTTTTTATTTTTCATTTTTTGTTGCAGGTTTTTTGTGTTCTAGGCAGTGTACTGGGCACCAGGAGTACAATGGAATTTGCAGTCTGCAGAAGAGGCTGACATTAATCAAGTCATCCTAAAGAAATGTAAATTGCAAGTGAGGCAAATTCTGTGACAGTAAACTACCTGGCAGGGCACATCACCATGCATTTGGCCTGCTCAGGAAGGGCTGGGATGTGACAGCAGTACTGAGTCTGGAGTTTGAGCAGGAATTAACTAGATGAAGAAGGGAACGAAGAAAGTTCTGGTTACGGAACCAGGTTGTGCAAAAGTATGTGCTCTCTCAGCCAAAACCATACTGTGGTCTGTGTGTGGAGGTGCAGTAGGGGTGGAGAGAGTTACCCCAAAGCAAAGGCACATCTTTATTTTACTTCTTCCATGTCCCCAGGGAGTAAATCTCCGTCCTTCCTTCAGACAAGCAACATGTACACACACCCCTCCCCCACCAGCCCTCATGTATGTCATTTCAGGCTATGGAAAAGCGGACCACGCAGTTGAGTTTGCCTTTGGGGGCACCACCGCATTAGCCTACAGTGACCTCTTTCAGAAATGATACCTTCCTCCCCTGTAGAACCTATGAGATTGTATCTTCTTATAATTCCTTGACTTTTAGATCTGACCTATTTTATTGTTTTTTTTCATTCTGCATTCAGTTCCTTTAAAATTCTGATTTCCCACTTCAGAACACATGTCATGCATACTTGAGTAACCTTCCTCCCACTTCGATCCATAGCCCTGGACCCCTTTGTCCCTGGGAGTTGTTCTGAAAATAGCACCCCACCTGGGTCATCTCCAGTGAGACCTGGGCACCCATCTCTTTGTATGGTGACCCTCAAATCATACTGCTATGAAGAGCAGCTGTCTTGTCAACTACTTTTCTCTTTTTGGAACGCGCCATCCGTCATGCGGGATCTTAGTTCTCCAACCTGGGATCGAATCCGTGCCCCCTGCGGTGGAAGCATGGAGTCTTAACCACTGGCTCGCCAGGGAAGCCCCTGTCAATTACTTTTTAATGAGGTCTTTGTTGTTGTTCTGGTTTTTAAAATAGCACATACTAGCTTTGGAAAGTTGAAAATATGGAAGAAACAGAAATAAATTAAAAAACACCCATATATGCAGAAATGACCAGTACAAATATTTTTGTGTATTTTCTCCTAGTATATGAATATATATTATATATTCATATTAACATACATAGTATATATTTTTATCCTGTAGTTTTGATTTAACATATGTAATAAGCATTTCACATGTCAGTTAAATTATTGGTAAACATTATTTTTAACTGCCATTATAGTTTACCTAATGCATCCCTTGTTTGTCGTTTTGGGTGCAATAAACATTTTTGTGTTTAAATCCTTGTACCGGTTTTGCTTGATTTCCCTAAAATAGAGTCCAAGAAGAGGAATTATTTGCTTGTTTCCTTATTCATTATTTACTGCTTTCTTCTTTCATATTAATGTTCTTGGGGCTGGTGATTCAAAACATAAATAAAATATGATCCCTGTCTTCAAGGAGATTCGGGCTTGTGCTAGATTAAAGTATAGGCACATTTTAAAGTTCTTGATACATATTTTCAAATTGCTTTCCAGAAAGTTGTATCCACTTGCCTTCTACTATAGGAAAATGTCTGTTCTAAGGTATTTTTCTAGTATCTTTTCCTTTTGAGAACTTGCTCTCCCTCACACCTGTGATTCACATGGGGTGGCCATTACACGTGCCCATCTCTATCAGGAAGGACACCAATTACAGTACTTGTTCCCTGGCTTCTCAAAACAGAAAACAACAACAACACAGCAATTCATCCTGGGTCAGTATATTACGCAGGCTGGGCCATCACAGTTGTTTTGTTTTGTTTTTAGGGGAGTTTCTCTTTTTTCCTTCAAAATTGTGAGCTATGAAGAGGACCAGGTATACCGGAGCCACAGTTGATCACATTTCCTAGCACATGGAGACAACCAGCCTGAGAATTGATCCACAACAGGGGAGAGCAGAGCTGAGGGAAGGAGTGGAAAGAGCTGAACCCTGATTACTAGGTGGGACCACTGGGGTCCACCAATGACTAAAACCAGCTGGCACTACTCCTATATTTCTCTCTTATATGAGCCAAAAAATTAATTTTTCTTCCTTCTCACCTCCCTGTCTCTTTCTTTCTTTCTTTCTTTTTTTTGTTAAATTGGTTGGAATTGAGTTTCTGATGCTTGTAGAGACTCTTTAGTGTATATTCACACTCCCTGGTATCACCTTAGAAAGTGTTATTGACATAAAGAAATTCCTTTTTGGAAAAGAAAATTGTATATCTTTGTCTGAAATTTGTACACATACATTTATGCTTGATACTGAGGCTGAGAAATTTTTTTTCTCATTTGCAAATCATGTGAATCATTGTTTCAGTTCTTTGTTTTAAACATTTTGCATAAGTTTATTTTATACTAAAGATACACAGGCTACATGTTTGTGGATTATTTGTTTATCTTATGAATTTTTACTTAGGGCAATTTGCTTTTTTTGTAAAATTTAATTTATTTTTTAATAAAAATTTAAATTTTTGGTAAAATTTGAATTATTTTTCTTTATAAGATTTCCCCCTGTTTTTAAATTTAGAATTCCCTTCCTTATAGAACTTTTTTGTGTGTTTTCACTTATAAACATTCAAACTTATTTTTGTGTGTGATTTGAAGTTGATTTTTTTCTGCCTTATTGGCTATTTATTTTGTATACCATTGTCTAATAATCTGTTAATTTCCCATTGACTCATAATGCCTTGGAAAAAATTATATGTTATGTTCTTATAAACACAAGGATATATGATAAGTTTTGCTTGGGGGTCGCTTATGATGTTTCATCTATATTTAAGGTCATTTCTAAGTCTATATATACAATAGGATTTGGGTTCTATGCTATGTGTTTATTTCAGTCACACGTAGACAGGTAGCTACTATGTCACTAGCATCACTTTTGATTATACAGGAGAGCAAGTTATAATACATTTCTTAATTATTTATTGTATGGAATTACATATTGATAACTACCATCTATTGAGCCATCCCATGTCCTAGGCACTCTGCTATATTTAATTCTTTTCACAACTCTATGTGGTAGAAATTATTTCTTCATAGAAATGAGTTTATTATTATTTTTATATTGTTGTTTAAATATTTTCAAAATTTTCAGTTTTAATTTCTAATATGGTAAATATTGATAGATAAAACTCACATAAACAAAAGGTCTTTGGGGATAGTTAATAACTTTTAAAAGCATAAAAAGATCCTGAGATTTTAAAAGATTGGGAAATGCTGATCTATCTCAAAGTAGTCTCTAAATAATTATTAAGTACTAATATTATTAAATTTTGAATTTTTATTTAGTTATAATTGGTATACAATAAACTGCATTTTGAGTGTATAATTTGATGAGTTTGACATATGAATACTCCCATGAAACCATTGCCATAATTAAGATAATAAACATATCCATTACTCCCAGGTGCTTTGTAATTCATCCTTTCCTCCCTAGAGTTCCTGGATCCAGCAGACACACTGGTCTGCTTTCTGTCAATATAGAGTAGTTGGTATTTTCTAGAGTTTTATTTAAATGGAATCATATAGCATGCACTCTTTTGTAACTGGATTTATTCAACTCAGCATAATTATTTTAAGATGTATCCATCTATATTTTTGTGTATATCAAGAGTTCACTTTTATTGCTGTGTAGTACTGCATTGTATGGATGTACCACTACCTATTTATCCATTCAGCTGTTGATAGACATTTTGGTTGTTTCCAGTTTTGGGCTATTACAAACAAAACTAATATGAACATTCATGTACAAGTCTTTGTGTGGTTATCTCTTTTTAACTTCTCTTAGATAAATGTTTAGGACTAGAATGTCTGGGTTATGAATGTTTAACTGTTTAAGAAACTGCCAAAATGTTTTCCAAAGTGATTGTACAATTTTACATTTTCTAAATTCCTATCGGCAGTGTATGAAAGTTTCAGTTAATCCACATACTTGCTAACACTTGGTATGGTGAATTAAAAAAGAATTTTAGTGGATGTGTAGCAGTGTCTCATTGTGATTTTAATTTACATTTTCATATGTTTATTATCCATTTATATATCTTCCTTAGTGTAGTATCTGTTCAAATCTTTTGCCCATTAAAAACGTTGGGTTTTTGCATTTTTATTTTTGAGTTATAAGTGTTCTTTATACAGTCTAGATACCAGTCCTTAATTGGATATAAGATTCACAAATCTTGTCTCCCAGTCTGTAGCTTGCTTTATATTTTCATAACAGTGTCTTTTAAAGAACAATAGTTTTTAATTTTTAGGAAATCCAACTTGTTATTTATGTTATAAATTATAAATATATATTATAAATTACTGATATCACCATATTACAGATGGTGTCTTTTATGCTTATTTTAGAAACCTTTGCCAAATCTAAGGTCACCAAGATTTTCTCATCTGTTTTCTTCTGGAAATTTTGTAGTTTGGACTTTTACATCTAGTTCTATGACTCAGTTTGAGTTAGTTTTTACAATGGTGTGCCCATAGACTCTCTATTTGATCTATTTGCTGCTGCAGATATCATCCTGTCTTGATTACTATAGATTTATATCTAGTCTTAAAATAAGGTAGTATAAGTATTCCAACTTTGTTCCTTTTGTTTCAAAACTTTTTAGTTATTCTAGGTCCTTTAATTTTCCATACAAATTTTAGAATCAGCTTGTCAATTTGTACACAATGGCCTGTTGGGATTTTGATTGTGATTATGTTGGATCTAGTTATTAATTTAGGAAAAATTTACATCTTAAAATTATTTTCTTGATTGCTAGTATTTGCCTGTGAATATTCTTTTATTATCTTGTAGGTACTGTAGTGATTGATGTTCCCTGTTTCTAATGCTGGTAGTTTATATTTTCTCACTTTTCCCCTAGATGTTTATCAAATTTGTTTATCTTCTCAAGGAACCAGCTTTGATTTAATGAATTTTAATATCATTTTCCTGCTTTCTACTTCATTGATTTCTGCTCTTTTATTATTATTTTTTTGTATTTATTCTTCTTTTCCTTGTCCCTTAAGGTGGACATTAGGATCACTGATTTGAGACCAGTCTTCTTTTCTAATATAAGCATTTAAAGCTATACATTTTCCTTTAAGTATTATTGTAGTTATTCCCTCACAAATAAGATATGTCTTGTTTTCATTTTTATTCCATTCAAAACACTTTCTAATTTTCTGTTGATTCTTCCTTTGACCATTGGGTTATATAAAAGTGTATTGTTTAGTTTTTAAATACTGGGAGATTTTTCAAAGATATTTCTGTTACTCATATTTAATTTCATTCCATTATGGTCAGAGAACATACTTTGTGTGATTTGAATATTTTTAAGTTTATTGAGACTTGTCTTATGGCTTAGAATATGGTTGATCTTGATAAATGTTCTGGGTGCTTTTGGAAAGAACGTATTTTGCTGATGTTGGATAATGTTCCACAAATGTCAATTAGATAAAGTTGTTTGATAATGTTGTCTTTCTTACTCATTTTTTTCTGTCATTTATTGAGAGAGGTGTTAAATTATCTGACTGTATTTGTGAATTCATTTATTTCTCTTTTCGCTTCTCTGGGTTTCTGCTTCATATATTTTGAATCTCTATTACTAGCTGCATGAACATTTAAGACTGACATGTACTTTTGATAAATTGACTGCTTTCTTACTATGAAATAACCCTCTTTATCTTTTATAATATTTCTTACCAGAAATCTGCTTTGTTTGATATTGATGTAGGCATTTCCATTTTCTTTAATACTAGAATGATGGATCTCTTTCTATCCTTTTACTTTTAACCTATCTGCATCTTTATGTTTAATATCTGTGTCTTTATGTTTAATTTCATTTCTTGTAGTTAGCAAGTAGTTCGGCTTTCTTTTTTGTTTTGCATCTGTTTGTTTATTTTCCAATCTGATAACCTCTGACTTTTCATTGTTGTGTTTAGATCATTTATATTTAATGTGATTATTGATATGATTTCTGTTTATTTTCTATTTGTCTCATGAACTTCTCCCTCCCTTTTCTTCTTTTTTGACTTATTTTGGATTAGTTGCGCATTTTTTATGATTCCATTTCATCTTCTCTATTGGCTTTTACATTATGCCTTCGAAAAATACTTTTGGTGGTTACTTTGTAGTTTGTTATATGTATCTTTAGCTATTAATAGTTTACCTTCAGGTGATATTATACTATATTACATAAAGTATAAGAATTTCATAAAAGTATTCTTCCATTTCTCTCTTTTGTACCTTAGTATTATCATTGTCACACATTTTACTTCATAGGCTATAAGCTCAATGATACATTTTTAAATGATTTTTGTTTTAAATAGCTAATTTAAAAAGTGGTTTTGGGGGGTTGGGATGAATTGGGAGCTTGGAGTTGACATGTATATGCTACCATGTGTAAAACAGATAGCTAGTGGGAAACTGCTGTATAGCACAGTGAGCTCAGCTCAGCGCTCTGTGATGACCTAGATGGGTGGGATGGAGTGGGGAGGGAGGTCCAAGAGGGAGGGGATATAAGTATACATATAGCTGATTCACTTCGTTGTACAGCAGAAACTAACATAACATTGTAAAACAACTATACCACTATTAAAAAAAAAGTGGTTTAGAAAATAACAAAGAATCATTTACATTTAAACATATATTTTGCACTTCTGGTGTTCTCCATTCCTTTGTATACATTCAAAGTTCTGGCTGCTATCCTTCTGTTTCTGCCTGAAGGACTTTCTTTCACGTTTCTTGTAATGTAGTATTCAGGTGATGAATTTCTAGAGATTTTTTAAGTCTAATAAAGTCTATTTTGTGTTTAGTTTTGAAAGATATTTTTTCTAAGTATAGAATTTTAGGTTTATAGAGGCCCCAACCCTCCAGCATTTTAAACCTGTTGCTTTATTATCTTTTCTCCTCAGTATGTAATGTGTCTTTTTTCTATGATTTTAAAAAATATTTTCACTTTATTATTCATTTTAAAGAATTTGATTATGACATGTGTTGGCATAATTATTCTTCATTTCTCTTCTGCTGAGCATTTTCTGAATTCCTTAGCTCTCTGTGTTTATAATTGCATCAAATTTGGAAAAGTTTTAGTTATTATTTCTTCAGATTTTTTTTCTTTATTCCTTTCTCTTTTTCTTGAGACTCTGATTGTACATATATTTGGTGGTTTCATGTTGTCCTACCTCTCACTGATAGCTGTTCATTTTCTTCTCCAGTGTATGATCTGCTGTTAATTCCATCCAGTATATTTTCCATCTAGAATGTTGTATTTTTCATTTTAGAACTTCATTGTGGAGCTTTTAAAATATCTTTTGGAGCTATTTTTCCACAATTATCTTCCATAACCTTCCTAAATATCCTCATAAAAGTTTTCCATAACTATCCTTATCAGGCTGCTGCTTTCCTCTACCATTTTAAACATATGGAGTTTTTTTTATAATAACTGTTTTCATCTAGTGATTCCTTTACCTGTGCCCTTTCTGGGTCTGTTTCTACTGACTATTTTCCTCACTATGGATTTTATTTCCCTGTTTTTCTGCATGCCTGGCAATTTTTTAATGGATGCCAGACTTGTGAACCTTACATTGTTGGGTACTAAATTTCTTTGTTTTTTTTTTGTATCCCTTTAAATATTTTTGAGTTTTGTACTGGAATCTGCTTAAGTTATGTGGAAATAGTTTGTGGCTTGCCTTGAAGCTTTGTTAGATGGATCCAGAACAGATTTCAGCCCATGGCTAAGTTGGACCCACTTCTGACTCAATACTCTTCTGAGGACCCTCATATGCCTCATATGTTCTGAGGTCTACATTCGATTGCTAGGGCTACCATAACAAAATAGCACAGACTGAGTCACTTAAACAACAGAAATTAATTTTCTTGCAGTTCTGGAGGTTGGAAGTCCAAGATCAAAGTATCAGCAGGGTTGGGTTCCTCTGATCTCTCTCTCCCCTTGCCTTGCAGATGGCTGCCTTCTTGCTGTGTCCTCACGTGGTTTTTCCCTTGTGCATGTACATCCATAGTGTCTTGTTGTGTGCCCATATTTCCTCTTTTATTTTTTTTCTTTTTGGCCATGTCGCGGCTTGTGGGATCTTAGTTCCATGACTAGCGCTCGAAACTGTGCCCTCAGCAGTGAAAGCGTGGACTCCTAACCACTGGACAGCCAGAGAATTCTGAAATTTCCTCTTCTTATAAGGACACCAGTCATACTGGATTAGAGCCCACCCCAAATGCCTCAGTTTAACTTAATCAGCTCTGTCTCAAATGCAGTCACACTTAAGGTAGTTGGGGTTAGGATTTAAGTATATGAATTTTGGAGGGGGCACAGTTTATCCCATAGCAAACACTGCATACAACACATCTGAATTGACAGATTGACATGTTAAACTAGCCGGTGGAACCACTATCTATTCCTAGTTTTGTGTGAGCTCTGGGGCTTATTCTGCCTGTTCTTTCCCTGGTCTTGGTAGTTTCTTCATAAATTTCTATAGATCCATCCTCAGCCAAAGACTCAAGGGAATCTACAGATGTCCAGGGTTCTCTTTCTCTGAGCAATGTTTTCTCTTTCTTTGTTTGGTACTCTTCTCTGTGAATTCCAGCCCCTTTGGACTCCTCTAACTTGGAAGTCTGTCTTCTCAACTCAGGGCACCAGCAGGCTCTGTTTGGCTCTTCCCTCCCTGCACTACACCTTGGAAACTCTTTACAGGTAATAATCTGGAGCATCTGTAGGGCTCACCTTGTTCGTTTCCCTTCTTCCGGGGATCACTATCCTGTACTGCCTATTGTCTGAAGACAACTATTTCATGCATCTTTCCACTTATTTAATTGTTTAAGTTGGGAAGATCGCTCTAGTTTGCTACTCTCTTATACCAGATTTGGAAGTCAGCAAAACTATTTTTATTATTACACTGTTAGTATGCATACATGTAATAATATATCTGCTTATACTTTGCAAACCTTTACTGAGATCTTGCTCTGTCCTAGACTCTATTGTAGTCACTGCAAACAGTTAATAAGATATCTTACCTGCCCTGAAGAGATTGCCAGTATAGTGACAAAAGGCAAATTTATACACAGATATTTACAAACCTAAGCTCTGATAGATTTTTTAATGGTCACTGATTCTTATCCCAGTACGCATGCCTCTTTGCAATGCGGCTTTGCTACTTTTCTCCACCCTTAAATCTGACTAGAATTCTGAAGTGGAAACGATATCTTGTGAGTTTTGCAGCCTGAGCCTCAAGAGACCTTGCAGCTTCTACTTTCACCCTCTTGGGATGCTATTCTGAGACCTCCAAGTAAGGACAGCAGGGAGCCTAAATGGAGGATTGAGGTCACATAGACGAGAACCAAGATCCCCCAGTCAACAACCATTGGCATTCAACTGGCTAGCACAGCAGGCTTTCCAGTTGAATGCAGCTTCAGGAGTCAGCTTAGAGGAGATTAGCAAAATGATATCCCAACCAACTCACAGAATCATGAAAAAAAAAACAAAACTAAATCATTTTTCTTGAGCTGCTAAATTTTGGAGAGGTTTGTTACACAGAAAAGTATAACTGAAACAAAAGTGATGAGTTACTTCTTCCCAGAAATTCCTACAATTGCTCCAGTCTTAGGAATAGTTGCTGTCTGTGATATTTGACGCATGTGTTTTTCAAGCCATTCATCTGACGCTCAATGCACTTTACTTTCTATTGCTATGCACTGCATAATCTTTCTGTAGTGTGTCCTTGACTAAATCAGAAGCTCTTTAAGGACAGAACAGTTTTCTTAATTGCATTCCCAATGCTTTGGTAGGAATGATAGTTCAAAAAAATATTTGATGATATTGATAAAAATATTTTAAAAAAATTGCATTTCAATAAGCTTAAGAATTACCCTGGGTAACTTGGTTTCAACAGATCCTATAAATACTTAAAGAAGATCCTACGAAGTGTTAAGCACTGTGCTTTCAGAAACTTTATGGCTGTTGTTATTAGCATAATTATTATTATTGAAGTGATCGCCATAACTCTATAAGTTAGTATCCTCATTTTATAGTTATAGTGTCTGAGCCTCAGAGAAGCGAAAGCCTTATTCAAGCATGTACAATTCACGAGTGGCAGAGCTGAGATGAAAGCTCAGGTATCTTAACTCCAAGAAGAGAGCTTTTTCAGTACTTGCTCAGAAATAGGCAGGTGAGAAGACTTAAGAGCTGTGCCTGGGGCAGCCAGTTGGGATGAGTGCACCACATGGCCCCTTCCTTCGGTGGGGCCCCTTCCTTCGGTGGCCTTGGTGGGAAGTGTTTCAGAAGAAATGTGAATTAGCATAGGGTTGCCCAAGAGTGGAGGGTGTGGAAACACATCGCATTCAGGCAGCAGGTCCTCCCCCGTAACTCCCAGCCTGCCTTCCCCAGAAGGAGATGAGTTAGGCTGAAATTACCCTTATTTCTGAGGATTTGACTTGTTTTCTTACTGAGCGCCCATGGCCTAGGCTCGGCCAGTAGCAACATTGGGTCACCCAGTGGAATGCTTTCTAGCCAAATCAGCGAGATCGTTTTCGGGTAAAAATGATTTTTTTTAAATTGAAGTATAATTGATTTACAATTTTGTGTTAGTTTCAGGTGTATAGCACAGTGATCCAGATATATATAGACATGAAATATATCTCATGTTCTTTACCCATTCTTCTGTCGATGGACATTTAGGTTGCTTCCATCTCTTGGCTATTGTAAATGGTGCTGCTATGAACATTGGAGTGAATGTATCTTTTTGAATTATAGTTTTCTCCATACATATGCCCAGGAGTAGGATTGCAGGATCATACGGTAGCTCTTTCTTTAGTTTTTTAAGGAACCTCCGTACTGTTCTCCATGGTGGCTGCACCAATTTACATCCCCACCAACAGTGTAGGAGGGTTCCCTTTTCTCCACACCCTCTTCAGCATTTATTATTTGTAAACTTTTTGATGATGGCCATTCAAACTGGAATGAGGTGATACCTCATTGTAGTTTTGATTTGCATTTCTCTAATAATTAGCGATGTCAAACATCTTTTCATATGCCTGTTGACCACCTATATGTCTTCTTTGGAGAAATGTCTATTTAGATCTTCTGCCCATTTTTTTAACTCGCTCCTTATGATGTAATGTTTTGGGTGCTCTTGATGCCATTGCACTCTGAATATGAAGCTTCTGAGACCTTCTGAGGAAAAAGCAATTTGGATCAACCCCATGACCATGTGGCCGTGAGGAGAATCCAACATCAAAATGACAGAAAAAAATATATGGACTATTTTCCCTAATGGTTTTTCCTTTAGAAAAAAATCCAGGATCCTTCATGGTACATATGGAAATAAGCCTAAGAGAAAAATTGGAAAAAATGGGGGAGGGGAGTGGTTACGGTTTTCAGCAGCATGAAAAATTTAGTTGCTAGGATGCTGAAAAACTTATTTAATCAATGAATGATGATGATGAAATAATAATGTTAATTATAACTAATGTATATTAAAAACTAAGTCTGTGACAGGTTCTAGGGGTTCTATGTGAAATCCTGCGTTTAATAGTAGCAAAATTTAAAACAAATGGATGTGTCTTTGCTCATGAAATTTGCAACCTAGTAGAAGGACAAAGACTTTAAGCAAATAAGCACACAAAATAAATATATAATTACAAATAATGATAAGAGCTGTGAAGGAAGAACTGGGTGCTATGATAAAGAAAATAATGAGGAATGTGAAAATTGGATTGGGGGTCAGGAAGGCAAGAGATCTGATATGAACCTTGGAGCCGAGGAAACTAGACCCAATGGAAAGAGTCTAAGTTTGTGGTGGGCACAGGAAAAGAAAAAGATATTAAATGCAGGGAGATAACATTCTGCTGTGGCTCTCAAATGGGTAGTTAGGGAGCTTCCAGCTCTGGAAGGATTACAAAAAGTGAGAAAACTGTTTACTTATGTGAAATCAAACAGCTAGAAATGATTTCCCCATGTCCCTCTAGAGCTGGGATTCCACAGCCCTGATTGACCTCTATCCAGGATGAGTAGAATTAGGGGCAGGTAAAAAATCTTTGAGTAGGAGTGGGCTGCCACAATTATCCCCAACATGGCCTTACACAAGACTATGCCGTGACTTGAATGACAAAATTCATATTTTCTGTGAAATAAGCTTAAATTCCCAAACATCTGAAAAATACGTCCTCCAGGAACCATTTTATGAACCACCAAAGAGAACTCCGACCAGCCCCAGAGACCACAAATCGGCTGGTTCTCCAGTGAGTCACTAACCTCCAGGCTCACTGTCTCCCTAGAAGGAAAGAGGACAGCCACTGCAAACTGCTTCCTGAGAACCTAATCATGAACGATCCTGCAAAAAGTGTCACTCTGTTTCTGGCAGAGTTCATGCTCTTTGGCATTGGAGTGGAAGATCCACGTGGGGCAGGCTGGTGGCAGTCTGGAGTGACTCTCAGTGGGAACCGGCCCAGCCTATAATTATATCATGAGTCAAGCTCTCTCCAGGGATGTAAGATGACCAGAGGAAAATGAAATAACATTACATCCCACATGAATAGAAGCCCTGGTGGAGAAAGCTGACTCCTGAGAAACAATACTCAGGCTAAGAAGTTTCCCAGCACTTAAATATCTTATGATTTGTCCCTGTGCCCCTTCTCTTAAAAATGAAGGAATGTATGGGCACAAGGTATGCCTCTGCCTTAAACCCGGAGGTGCGAGTGATCAAACAATCCACTTGGATAGATAACCTTGATAACAAAAAATGTCATTTAGCTGGAAAGCTTCTTGTCTCATATAGTTCCAACAGAGCACTGTTTATTCAGGAAGACATTATACTGACAAATGTTGTGGTGGGAATTAAAAAATATTTTTCTCCTCGCTAAACCACTTCCAAAGGTATATTTTTATGGATCCAGGAATAGCAGCCTGTTTGTCTTGCTTGTGTTGGTTTTCCCTCTTGTTTCTTTTTGGTCAGCATCCAAAGAATTAACCTCTTTGCAGAGTGGCGATGTAGTAGCTGAAGCCAAATTGGTATGAACGGTGCTTGCTCCCCTCCAAGGCCTCTGCCTGCTTCCCAGATGATATAATTAGACAGGCGACTTTTGATCAGTTCACCGAAGAAAAACAGTTACGGGGCAGCCTGGGTTATGTGGTTAGAGACATCAAAATAAGAGTGACACCCTTTTAAGATGACTTTCAAATAAGGTTATTTTAGACAGAAACTGCAGAAACAAGGAAATGCTCTGGGTGGGAAAGAATAAATTGATTTTTTATATTTACCTGTCCTCATTCATTAGCAATGGTCACGAAGGAAACAAGAAGTAAGGTGAAATTTGTGGCAGAATTTGGGAGATCAGTGAAAGTGCCTCAAGGAGAGCACAGGGCAAGGCGGAGGCTGTCCTAACAGTCTTGGGGACATTAGTCAACATAAGCATTTAGAATTCAGTTTTGATCTGTTCAACGTTTAATGCTCACTTTGAACGTTAAAGTTATTTACTTGGGGCTAAAGTGCTGAAGTAGAGAGAGGAGAAGTATTTGAAAGAGACTGTGAATTTTGGTTTCATATTTACCCCTGGGAGGTGGCTCTTCTTACTGGGAACTTTTCCTTCAATTAGAAGTGGGTCATAGGATTAAAGGGAACACACTTACACATCCTCATCCTCAGAAACAAAGATGGAGGCGATTTGGCATTCATCTCTCTCCTGTGTTAATATCCCTGAAATGATGGTACCAAAGCAGTCAGTCAAAATTTACTGGTTGCCCACTTGATATTTATGTGTTTACTCTGAGGGGGAACTAGAGCCCTGTAGGGGCTGAAAATGAAGGGCCTACAGAAAAAGCCTGGTCAACGTACGGTGTTCTATTCCTTAATGAAAGAACTTTGGGGGAGTATGAACAGTTCCCCGGCTCCCTCCCTCACTCCCTATCCAAACCATGGGAAAGCTCCTCTGTGATGGTAGGAGTGTTTAGAATGTGTAGCTAACTGGTCTAAATGGATCATCAAATGGGGTGCCATGTTCCCACCCCTCTGTCATGGACCATAATGGTTTTAATTTAATTCTAACCCTTAGAGATCCAGTTCTTTGAATATTGCAGGAATTTCTTAGTTTTCAAAGTTGTCTATCACCATATTTCTTCTAAGACAATATTTTTCCTTTCATTTCACATTTCTGAATTGAGATGCATCTTGAAATCGATAGATATGTATGTTTAACCTGGAAGTGTTTTCATCCCACTTATACAGTTATGGAATGAATGAAATGGATTTAAGGTTGAAGAAGTAAAGTGTAATGTAAATAGGTCTCTGAAGTAAAGGACCCTAAGGTGTATTATGCACTGAACTGTGTCTTCCCAAAATTCATATGTTAAACTCCTAACCTCCAGTACTTCACAGTGTGACTGTGCTTGAAAATAGAGTCTTTAAAGAGGTAAAATAAGGTCATTAGGGTGGGCACTAATCCAGTATGACTGGTTGGTTTCCTTATAAGAAGAGGAGATTAGGACACATAAACACACAGAAGGAAAACCATGTAAAGACACAGGGAGAAGATGGTCAGCTACAAGCCAAAAAGAGGGGCCATCAGAAGAAATCACTCCTGTTGACACTTTGATCTTCCACTTCTAGCCTCCAGAACTGTGAGCAAAAAGACTGTGGCTGTTTAAGCCACCCAGTCTTTTGTACTGTGTTGTGGTAGTCCTGGCAAACTAATACAAGGTTATCAGTTAAAGGCTAGAGCAGAGAGAGCATGATGGGCAGTAAGGCCACTGGGAAGAGACTTACAGGACCAGGAGGACACAGAGGAAGAAGGAAAGAGGATTTTAGAAATTCTTTAACTGAATGTCAAAGAATAGCCATTTCCCAGATGTCAGATCCTTCTACAAAGTTCCAGCTCTATATAAAGTGGCCGTGGGGTACCGTACCTGGACAATTATCCTTCGTTTTGTCATTTTTCTTTTTCATCAAAAATCAGCCCTCTCAAGAGGTGTCCTCCATCTCCACAACTTCGTTCTGACTGGCCAGTTTTCTCCTTCCCTTTTCACTTCATTGTGGCTTGTTTCTATATAAAGTCAAAATAACAGGTCAGTTCTGTCAAATCAGTTGGGAAAATAGATCACTCAGACTGGTTGGTAACATCCAGGCATAATCGGAGACACTGTCCTGAAAAGAGCCTTTTTTTTTTCCGTTCCCCCTTTCCAAGCTTTTTTTCCCCTGAATATTATCTTTTAAATATTGTCAAAGCATTATTTATAAGATCTCTGCAAAATAGCTTTAGATGCTCTTGGTGGAGGAGATGTAGTAGGGAATCAAATTAGATTGGGTCACAAGGGAAAGTGTCTCTAAGAAATATGAATGGGACCTGGGGGAAATGAAAATTGAAGAGAAACCAGACTTGAGTTGCAAATTCTCTGTTTTGCCAAGTTGGACTTGTATTATGTCATCATATGTAATTTCAAGGAATGGGCAAAACTTTTGGATAAAAGAAAAAGTGATCTGACTCGTTTCCCAAACCATAAATTGAACCAGAAAGAGAGAATTTTCTTGGATACAAAATAAATGTTCCCGATATCTTGTCCCCCCATTATTCATTCTCATGAGCTTTTAATTCTAAATGAGATGCAAAATGCTAGAATTACGTAACGATTTCTAGGTTATGCATAACTTCCTCACACCTTGGTATTCATCTTATCATATTACATTCAACTAAAGTTTGAATTATTAATCTCCTTATTAATAGTTGCAATATATATATACCATATGTCTGTGTCTTTTCTTCTTGCTTATAATTACATTTTAAATTTTTCTGCACTTCTGAAAGGGCATAGCATAGTGCTGAGTACTTTGTAGATGTATGAGTTTGCTATTGCTGTGTAGCAAACCAACTTGAAACAGTATTTTCAAACAATAAAAATTATTTAGCTAATGATTCTGGGGATCAGCAATATAGGCTGGGCTGTCTTGATAGTACGGATTATCTGTGCCAGGTGTGGCTGATCGAAGCTGGGGTTCATTCATCCTTCTGCAGTGAACAGTTTAGATAGCTGAGGGCTGCGTGATACTGAGGTGCCTCAGCTCTCCTTCAGGTGGGCCCTTAACCAGCAGGGTAACCTGGCCTTGTTCCCATGGTATCTGGGTTCCAAGTTCAGAAAGCAGACAAGCTTCAGTGTACAAGCCCTTGTTATGACTCTGCTTGCATCACATCTACTAATGTCCTATGGGCCAAAAGAAGTCACATGGCTAAGCCCAGAGTCAGTGTAAGAGGACACGGCCAAAAGCATGGACACAGGAAGGATGAACAAATTGGGACTGGTACTGCAGTCAGTGCACAAAAGTAGGCATTTAAATAGTTGTTTGATTAGGAGAGTCCTGATTTTTTCTACTTTCCTAATTCATTATGCAGACAAATACAGTAACTCTTGCCATTATTCAAACGATTCCTTTTTTTTTTTTGAGAGCAATAAATAATAGAAAACGTGCTATGGATTAAATGTTTGGGTCCCTATCCCCCCCCCCGCCCCTCCCCGCCCCCCCCCCCCCATTTCATATGTTGAAACCTTGGCTCCCAGTGAGGCTGTCTTTGGAGATGGGTTCTCTAAGGAAGTAACTAAGATGAACAAAGGGTGGAGCCTTTTTCTGCTAGAATCCCTGTCTTTATAAACAGAGACACCGGAGCATGCATTCACATAGCACAAAGGCAGCCATCTCTAGGCCAAGAAGAGGGCTCTCTGTAGAAACCAAATTTGCTGCCACCTTGATCATGGATTTCTAGCCTCCAGAACTATGAGAGAAAAAAAAGTCTATTATTTAAGTCACCCAGTGGGTGGTATTTTGTTATGGCAGCTCAAGCAGATTAACACAAAACCATAGAAGAAAAAACTTGCTTTCCTTAGATTTTGAACTAAATATGACAAATATGAGAACACAATTTTGGGGGGAGTGATACAATCAACCAACCAACAAATTCATAACACTGAAGCCACCTGTACTCTGTTATAAACAAGTAACAGTTATCAAACTTACACAATGTTGTATGTCAATTATACCTCAATAAAGCTGGGAAAAAAGTAACAGTGAGTATACACTAAGCATTTAACCATTTATCTGGCACTTTGCTCACATTACAATCTTTAATCTTCTTAACAAGCCTGAGATACTTATCATTCTTACCATTTTACAAATGAGGAAACTTAGTTTTAGAAAAGTTATTTGTCCCAAATAACACAGCCAATAAGTGGTAGCGTGGGCACCCTCATCATGGTCTATCTGTCCCCAGTGCCACTCAATGTTCACTGCTCATTCTGCACATTGCCACCCCCAGAGGTACTGGAAACAGAGAGGCAGGATCAGAGCATTTCTACTTGAGAGCTTCCTGCTTTTCTTACCTAACCCCCTTCTTCTCCTTTCTATTCCACCTTCTTTAGATACACAAATTCATTATATTTTTGCCTCCAGGACTGGTGCCTGGTCTAGTTGACAAGGAGTTTGACAGTGCAGAGTATGTTTGATCAGGTAGGAAGTTAAATGTTCTTTTTTTTTTTTTTTAAACCAGGGATAAAGACCCTTATCAACAAATCCAGTAGAAAATGACAAGGAGTCACTGCTGAAAAATGTCTTGCCTACATCTAGGTGCTTTTTATCTATATGGAAGACATTTAGGAGGGCCAATGCAGAAGAGGAAACTTTGACTCAGGGTGTATACAGTACACCAAGTAGCATTTCTGAGAGTAGATGGTCATTAGTTGACAAAGGGTATCTAGGTTTGTCTAGGCAGGGGGATGGATATTAGGGCTTTTAAGGATCTTACATATGATATTACCAGTTGCTGAGACATTCAACTCAGTCCTTTACATTCTTCTATGAATCTAAACCAATATGAATTCTCTGATTTCTTGGGTAAAGGGTACAGAATAGGAGGAAAATTACATTATTAAAACAAACACCCCAAACACTTGACACTATGTAGAAAAGAACCCTCTATTATGCAAATTAGCAGGGTCTTTGTCTCTTCTGTACGTACTTATTTGAAGAAAGTTTGGATTAAGAGGATGTGGGAAATCTAAAAGGACACATCATTGTTTACTCTTTAGCGGAAAGAGTCCAGAGCAATTACCAAAGCCACCAGGGCAATTAGAGACCCTGAGGGAACTCTGGTAAGGTTTTTTGGCTTTAGTAGAAAGTGACTGGAAAAAATGAGTCCAGCATGGCTAGTCCAGGAAATCTCAGATCACTTTGCCTTTGGGTACCTCACATCTGTGTACAAAACAATGGTGTCTCAGAGTCTGTCCTGGTGTAGCCTAGGAACTGTATTATTTAGGGGGAGCATCCCGGGGATGGAACACCAGTTCGAAAGATACGTAGCAGGAAGAAGAAAGGCTAACCTGACTTTTGGCATTGTAAATCCCAAGTTGTTGTCTACAGCCTATGGAAGTCATGGTAACTGGGCATCTGGCTTAGTGGGCTCCTTAGAGCCTGAGGCTAATGTATTCAGTGGCACTGGCTAGAGTCCTGTTAAATTCATTTTCCTTCTCACAAGGAATCATTCCCTTCAGGGGTTCAAGACAGCCATGTTGTGAGTATGTGTCCATGTCACTGGGCAAGAGTGTGATTGGTCAGCAAAAGCCAGAGTCACGGCTGTCGGGTGAGCTCAACTGGAATGTCTCTGGTGGGGGCAGGGGGGTTAGGCTGAATCACCACATATTCAGAAGAGAATTGAAAGCAAAAGAAACCCAGTCATTTCTTGATGAATTCAACAGCTGTGGATAATCAATTAGGATAATTCAGGTTCGACTTTCTTCCTCACTAGTTGATCATTCTCATGAATAACTTAGATAATGAACCCCTTTGACTTAAGTTTTTTCTAAGTGTGGGCATACCTCATTTTATTGTGCTTCCCAGATATTGAGGGTTTTCTTTTTTGTTTGTTTGTTTTGTTTTGTTTTACAAATTAAAAGTTTGTGGCAATCCTGCATGGAGTAAGTCTAATGGTGCCATTTTTCCAACAGCATTTGCACATTTTGTGTCTCTGTGTCACATTTTTAAAATTCTAGCGATATTTCAGTATTCAAATAATAAATTTTTCATTATTATATTTGTTATGGTGGTCTGTGATCAGTGATCTTTGATGTTACTACTATGGCCCACTGAAGGCTCAGGTGATGGCTAGCATTTTTAACAATAAAATATTTTTAAGTTAAGGTCTGTTCATTGTTTTTCTAGACATAATGCTATTGCACCGTTAATAGACAATGGTGTAGTATAAACACAACTTTTATACACACACTGGGAAACCAAAAGAAATTCATGTGACTCACTTGACTGCAATATTTGCTTTATGGCTGTGGTCTAGAACCAAACCTGCAATATCTCTGAGGTCTGCCCTATAGTCATTAGGCTGATCTAAAGGTATCAAGTCAACTAAAGAGTCAGGTAATTAATTTATCATCTGAATTTGATTTCTATAAACAAGTAGTTTCAGTAAGCCCAAATACAAAACCAATTCTTTATATTATTCGTGTTACTGTTCTTTTATAAGTAGACTATGCTTTAGAAGAGTTTCAGATTTATAGAAAAATTATAAAAATAGTACAGAGACCTACCATAAACACCATACCCAATTTCCCCCATTATTGACATCTAACAATCTGGTTCATTTGTTACAGTTAGTGAATGAATATTGATAGATTACCATTAACTAAAACCCTTAGTGTATTCAGATTTCCTCTGATTTAATTAATGTCCATTTACTGCCCAGGACACCACATTGTGTTCAGGTGTCATGTCTCCTTAGGCTCCTCTTGGCAGTGAGAGTTCCTCAGACTTTCCTTGTTTTTGATGACCTTGACAGCTTTGAGGAGTACCTGTCAGGTGTTTTGCAGAATGTCCCTATATAACAATTTGTCTTATGTTTTCCTTCATGATTAGACTGGGGATTTATGTCGTTGATTATCTGGCTGAGGTGATGTTTGTCAGGTTCCTCCATTGCAAATTATTCTTTTTTCCCTCTTTTCCATACTGTACTCTTTGGAAGGAAGTCCCCAGGCCCAGCCCACAGGTGAGAAGTCAGGATTTATCCTCTCCCTCTCTGAGGGTGAAGTATCCACATAAATTGTTTGGAATTCTTCATGGGAGATTTGTCTCTTTTCCCTTATTTATTTACTTCCTTATCTAATCCTTTATTCATATTAGTATGAACTCATGGATATTCATTTTCCACTTTGGGTTATAATCCAACACTACTTCATTTATCCTGTTCCTTAAATTATTCCATCTTTGGATACTACACACCCCAGATCGATTATTTTTGGAGCACTTCTTTACCTCTGGTACTACAAAATGCTTCAGGACCATCTTCTGTATTTCTTGCCCCAGTCTTACAATGAACCATTTCTTCAAGGAGCACTGGTTCCTTTTATTGCAGAATGATAATAGAAACCAGGATATGGGAGCTGGGTGTATTCCTTGCTATTGGAATGTCTTTGCTTCTAGGCTCTCTCACAGAGTAAGGAAGTAGATATATATGAATAGTAACCCATGTGTAGACACACACCTATAAATATTTCTATATGTAACCCCTTTATTTATATTAAGCTAAACGTGAGCACACACTGATGTTTCCAGTTCTAATCATCACAACATAGATTATTCTAGCCTCTCTTACTTATCCATAAAATCCCACTCCAACAGTGAGATACTTGGTTCCCACCATCAATCACTCATTTTCTTAATTGTTCAGTTCCAGTATACATGGATGGGAGTATCAGATTTGTAGATTTATACCCCCATGAAAAACAACTTCATTTAGTAGAGTTCAGTGATTATATGCAGTTCCTTTTGTCTCTAGTAATATGGACTCAAATCATTCCAAAGTTGCTAGGTCAGCACCATTTTCCCCATCTTCTACAGTGAGGTTGTGTCATACATTTGTAATTCAATTTCTCTTATCACAGTCTGCAGTCCTTTCTAAGATCTCCTAAATGTTTTTTTTTTAAAAACTTGCCTACCTTAAGGTTTACTCTTTGTGCTATGAAGTTCTATATGTTTTAGCAAATGACAATGTCATATGTCTACCATCACAGTATCACACAGTTTTTAATAGTTTCATTGCCTTAAAAAACCTGGGTTTCACCTATTCAGCTCTCTTCCCTCCCCTCCAAATTGCTTGCAACCACCGCAGTTTTCACTGTATATAATTTTGCCTTTTCTAAAATGTTATATAAGTGGAATCATGTGGTGTGTAGCTTTTTCAGATTGCCTTCTTGTAATTAGCAATTTAAATTTAAGGTTCATCCATGTCTTTTCATAGCTTAATTTCACAGAATAACATTCCATTTTATGAATATACCACAGTTTGCCCATTTATCTGTTGAAGGGTATCTTGTTTCCTTCCAATCTGGGGTGATTGTGAAGCTGCTATAAACATTCACGTGCACATTTTTGTGTGAACATAAGTTTGCCAATCAATTGGGTAAATACCTTGGAACTTGGTTGCTGGATCATTTGATAAGACCATGTTTAGTCTTGTAAGAAATTGCCAAACTGTCTTCCAAAGTGGCTGTATTGTTCTGGTAACAAATGAGAGTTCCTGTTGCTCCACATTTTGCCAGCACCTGATATTGTCAGTCTTTTAGATTTTAACCATTTTAATGTGCATAGTGATAGCTCTTGTTGTTTTAATTTGCAATTCTCCAGTTACAAATGATGTTGAGCACCTTTTTGTACATATTTTGCCATCTGCGTATCTTCTTTCGTCATATATTGGATCTTTGCCATTTTGAAATTGTTTTGTTCTGTTTTCCTATTTTTTTTAGTTTTAAGAGTTTGTGTGTGTGTGTGTGTGTGTGTGTGTGTGTGTGTATTTATTTTAGATACAAGACCTTTATCAAGTATGTGTGCTACAAAACTTTTCTCCAAGTCTGTGGTTGTCTTTTCATTACTTTCTAGAAATTTTACAATTTTGAATTTTAGATTTAGGTTTTTTGATCCATTTGGAGTTAATTTCTGTGGACAGTATAGGGTCTGTGTCTAGATGATAATTTTTTTTCTGTGGACAGTATAGGGTCTGTGTCTAGATGATAATTTTTTTTTTTTTTGCATATGGATGTCGATTTGTTCCAGCTCCACTTATTGAAAAGATTATACTTTCTCTACTGAATTTCTTTACTTTTTTTTGTCAAAGATCACTTGACTGTATTTGTTTGGGTATATTTCTGTGCTTTCTATCCTCTTTCATTGATATCAGTATCTCACCTTTTGTTAATACCGTACTGTCTTGATTACTATGGCTTTATAATATGCTTTTCTTCTTCAGTATTTTGTTGATTTTTCTGGCTTTTTGCCTTTTTATGTAAGCTCTAGACTCTGTCAATATCTACAAAATAACTTCCTGGGATTTTGACTGACATTGTGCTGAATTAATACATCAAGCTGTGAAGAATTGACAACTTAAAAATATTGCATTTTGCAATCCATAAACATGGAATTTCTCTATTTAGCTCTCCTTTTATTATTTTAACCAGTTTTATAGTTTTCTGAATAGACCTTTTACATATTTTGCTAGATTTATACTTAAGTATTCCATATATTTGGTGCCATTATAAATAGTATTATGTTTTTAATTTCAACTTTCAAATGTTTATTGCTGATATACAGGAAAGCAGTTGAATTTTGAATATTAACCTTATATACTTTAACCTTGGTATAATTGTTTATTAGTTTCTCACCATTATATATGATGCTAGCTGTAGATTTTTTTGTAAATATTCTTCATAAAGTCTAGGAAGTTTCTGTCTATTACTAGTTTGCTGAGAGTTTTTATCATGAACGGGTGTTGAATTTTTGAAATGCTTTTTCTGTATCAATTGATATGGTCACATGATTTTTTCTTTAGCCTGTTGATGTAGAGATTACATTAGTTAATTTTGAATGTTGAATAATCATTGTATATCAGGGATAAATTCCACTTAGTTGTGGTGTATAATTCTTTTTACACATTGTTGGATTCAGTTTGCTAATATTTTATTGAGGATTTTTTATTTTTATTGTCATGAGAGATATTGGTGTGTAGTTTTCTTGTAATGTCTTTTTCTGGTTTTTATATTAGGGTGATACTTGCATCAAAGAATGAATTAGGAAGTGTTCTTTCTGCTTCTTTTTTCTGGAAGAGATTGCACCTAGGTTATTTGTGAACATAGACTTGTTCATAGTGTTCCTTTATTATCATTTTAATGTCATGCACATATTCTTCATTTTTTTCTTCTCTTTTTCTACCTTCTCTGGTTTTGACTGACATTTGATATGATTCTATTTTTTTCCCTCTCTTTGCATATTGGTTTCACTTTTTAAAATTTTATGGTTCCCCTAGGGTTTGCAACATACATTTTACAACTAACCTAAGTCCATATGCTGCTTCATCTGTAGTGCAAGTACCATAAAACAATGGTAATTTTAATTCCTCTTCTTGTCCATGTCCCTTAAACTTTACTTTAAATCATTTCACTTATCCATATGCTACAATTAACCAATACATTGTTACTATTATTTTAAACCTATATCTTTTATATCAATTAAGAATAAGAAAAATAAAAGGTTTTATTTTACCTTTATTTACTTCTCTCTCATGCTCTTTCTTTATGTAAATGTTTCTGACTTACGTTATTTTTCTTCTCCCTAAAAAAACGTCTTTTAACATTTCTTGCAGAGCCCACTGCTGGCTTTGAATTCCCTATATTTTTGTTTATCTAAGAAAGTTGTTATATTTCCTTCACTTCTGAAGGATAATTTCATTGAATATAGAATTCTAGGTTAGTGGTTTTTGTTTTTCAACACTTAAATATCTCACTTCACTCTCTTTTTCCTTGCCTGGTTTCCGATGAGAAGTTCACTGCAATTCTTATTCTTGTTCCTCTGTAGATAAGATGTTTTTATTTCCTCTGGTTTATTTTAAGACTTTCTCTTTGTCTCTGGAATTTTGCAATTTGAATGTAATATGTCTATGTGCAGACTTTTTTTTTCTTTTTTTTTCTGTATTTTTCCTGATTGTTGTTCTCTGAGCCTCCTGGGTTAATTTTGGAAAATTCTTTGTCATTATTACCTCAAATGTTTTCTTTTGTGTTTTCTCTTTCTTCTCCTTCTGGTATTCCAGTTACACAAACGCTATCTCTTTCAAAATTGTCCCACAATTCTTTGATGTTCTCTTCTTCTTCTCTTCCTCCTCCTCCTCCTCTTTCCCTTCCCCTCTTCTTCTTCTCCTTCCTCTTCTTCTTCCTCTCCTTCTTCCTTTTTTTTCCTCTCTCCATTTCAGTTTGGGAACTTTCCATTCACATATCTTCAAGTTCACTGATTCTTTTCTTGGCTGTGTCCAGTTTCAGATGAACCTATCAAAGGCATTATTTATTTTCATTTCAGTATTTGTTTTGAAAAAAAAAAAACTTGGCTAACATCTCAGGAGCAATCTGCAATAATGAGGGACAGGATTTCTAGCATTTCCTTTGATTCTTTCTTAGAGTTTCAATCTTTCTGCTTATATTACCCATTTCTTTGTGTACATTGTCATTTTTAAAATTAGAACCCAACATATTGGGCTTCCCTGGTGGCGCAGTGATTGAGAGTCCGCCTGCCGATGCAGGGGATGCAGGTTCGTGCCCCGGTCTAGGAAGATCCCACATGCCGCGGAGCAGCTGGGCCCGTGAGACATGGTCGCTGAGCCTGTGCATCCAGAGCCTGTGCTCCGCAATGGGAGAGGCCACAACAGTGAGAAGCCCACGTACGGCAAAAAAAAAATAATAATAATAATAATCAATTTAGAACCCAACATTTTAATCCTAGTTATTTATATTATATATATATTTTTCTTTTTCCAATCTTCTGTTTTTAAAAGATTTTTTATATTATTATTTTTTATTGAAGCATAATTAACTTACAATATTATATTAGTTTCAGGTGCACAACACAGTGATTTGATATTTTTATAGAGTATTTTAAATTCTCTGCTTGGTAATTCCAAAATCTGTATCATGCCTGAGTCTGGTCCTTGATACTTATTTGTCTCTTCAGATTGTGCTTTTGTTTAGTTTTATTTTTGTTTTTGTCCTTTGTTTGCCTTTTTAGCATGTCCTGTAATTTTTGTTAAAAGTCAGATATGATGTATCAGGTATTAGGAACTTAAGTAAAGAGGCCTTTAGTGTGAGTTTTAAAGTTAATATGGCTAGAAGTTGGGCTATGTTTAATGTTTGCTGTCTTTGTAGACAGCAGAGGCTTTGAATGCCTCAAGTGTCCTTATTTTTGTCTCTTTTGTCTTCTTTGAGCTTCACTAAGAACTCCTCCTTAAATAAACTCTGTATCTTGCAGTTTTTTCACCTGTAATCAGTACTTTACCAGAGCCCTGCAAATGTGCTGGTAAGGTGGGGGGGAGGGGAAGCATTCTATAATCTTATGATTTCATCTTAAAATTTTTTTGTGTGAGGCTGTGACCTTGGGCTCTTACCGTCACAAGTGTTTTTTAGTGCCACCTCCACCCCACCTTTGGTAAAGCAGGAGGGATTAGGGTTAGGTAAATGCCTTCTGCCTCCTCTGCTTAGGTGGGATAATGCTCTGTTAATTCTTCTTCCTTGGAGAGTAGGTTTTTTATTACGGAGCATGTTCTAAATATATTTCAAAATGGTCACTTTTCAACTCCTCCAGCTAGAGTCAGGGCACGTATTTCTTAGCTCTTCACTATGAGGCCTTGGATTCCTGGAGGTAAAACTCACAAATGTGTAGGGACCTCCTTAGACTTCGGCCTCTAGGAGTTTCTCACTCTCATGCAAGTCCACACTAAGCCTCCAGAAATTCTTCAAAATTACCACCAATGAGTTCGTACCAATTTATTTGCTCCAAGTACGCAGATCTTGGCTGTGATTCTTTAAATTCACCTGTCTCTCCTGCAACCTCAATTCTCTAGTGGGTCCAAGAAAAGTTTTTGTTTCCATTTTTTTTCTTGTAAGAATGGGAGTGATGATAAGATTTTCACACATTGGAGTTGAAACTGGAAGTCTTCATGTTACTTTATTTTTGGAAGTCCTAATTATTGATACTTTAAACCCTGAACTAAATAATATTCAACATCTCTAAGATACAGAATAAAGTTATACCTCCTTACCATATTTTACTGTATTATATATAGAACTTGGTTCAGAAACACGAAGTAACTTGCTCAGGCGTCTCACGGTCAGTTAGTTCCTATTTTGGAGACAAAGGTATCTAGTCCAGTGCCATTCCACTCATAACAACATGGTGTATGCTTAAATTGAATTAAATTAAATACAGCTTATTTAAAACATAGATATCTATATTGTATGCTCAGATATCTAAAATATGAAACATAGATATCTAAAATATAAAACATAGATGTCTATATTATATACTGTTATTCAGGTCAGGGGAGTCAAGACCAAAGTTAGGGTCTCAGCTAGGAATAGAGTAATCCTAACATCTTTTCCTTCTTCCATGCCTATTCTAGGCTTTCCCCTACTTGCTTGGCAACAGAATTGTCCCTTAAGAAGAGGCCATGTGGCCCAAAAAGGAAAAGTAAAAAGAAAAGAATAAGAGGAGGAAAGGTCTATAAGAAGTGTATTTTTTGGGCTTCCCTGGTGGCGCAGTGGTTGAGAGTCCGCCTGCCGATGCAGGGGACGTGGGTTCGTGCCCCGGTCTGGGAAGATCTCACATGCCACAGAGCAGCTGGCCCCGTGAGCCATGGCCGCTGAGCCTGCGCGTCCAGAGCCTGTGCTCCGCAATGGGAGTAGACCACAACAGTGAGAGGCCCATGTACCGCAAAAAAAAAAAAAAAAAAAAAGTGTATTTTTTTTCGTGTGTGTGGTACGCGGGCCTCTCGCTGTTGTGGCCTCTCCCCTTGCGGAGCACAGGCTCCGGACGCGCAGGCTCAGCGGCCATGGCTCACGGGCCCAGCCGCTCCGCGGCATGTGGGATCCTCCCGGACCAGGGCATGAACCCGTGTCCCCTGCATCGGCAGGCGGACTCTCAACCACTGCGCCACCAGGGAAGCCCCAGAAGTGTATTTTTCTACCCAGAAATAAGAGAGAAAAAGTAGCTTGCAAATATTGCCATGTCCACTTGTGAGTCCATTTTGATGACGTCTTAGCATGCCCTTGCCAAAAAAAGTGACACTTAAATGGTCACATCCTTCACTGGGATATGGATATATGTTTGGGCCCTACAGTCAGTAGAGTATAACCATGGGGTGTCAGATTGTCTGAATTTAATCTTGGCTCCCTCATCTAATTGCTGTGTGACTTTGGGAGAGTTACTTGAACTCTCTGTGCCTGAACTCTCTCATTGATAAAATATCCCTCAAAATGTTCTTGTACTGTTTAGATGAAGGTATCTATATCTGTATCTGTTAGAATAGTGCTTGGTATGTAGTAAGCACTCGAGAAATATTAATGATTATTGTATCCATTCCTTCTCCATTTAGTACACTTCATCCCTATCTGTATGAGATGAGTTCAGTAACTTGCTCCCTAGGGCTCATTCTTAGCTTTCCTGACCATAGATATATAACCACAGATTAGGGGAGAGGAATGATTTTTTGGCCAGCTTTTTATCTCACTTAAACTACTGACATATAAATTTAAATCCAGTCTCAGACTTCTAAGGGTTTTGCTAAGTTACTGAGTCCAGCAAATAACTCCTTGTGCCTAGTGCCTACAGGGTGTGGTACAAGATGTACCTTTCTGTTTTGGCATGGGCTCCCCTGATAAAGTCTTTCCACTTCCTACCCACGCACCCTTCTCTTATAAGAAATTATATTCTTTGGCCATTGCATTTCATTAATTGTGGCATTTAGTTTTGAACCTGTGCCCAGAGACCTGTGGGCTGTGGGGATATTCAAGAAATCTAATAAATGAAGAGAAATAAATGTACAGAGTGAAAAGTAAATGGGCCAGTACTATTTGGAGAAAAACCCCAGAGTGAGTGCCTGCTTGCTAGAACAGGAATAATTTTAGAACAGGTCAGTAATGTGAACAAAGTTAATGAAAACATTTTGCTTAATAAATACACTGGGTGTGTGCTTTCTACCTTTCTCCTGAGTCTTTGCTTCATAAGCGGAGTCTCATGACCCTCTTCTGGTGAGTAAAGTGCCTTGACCAGAAGCCAAGGAAAGTCAGCCTTTGCTCCACTCAGCTCTCAGGTGACCAAGACTATGTGGAAGCTGTAATTTTCTTTTACTAGCACCTTTGAGAAAGGTAATG
Source organism: Orcinus orca (assembly GCF_937001465.1). NCBI lineage: Eukaryota > Metazoa > Chordata > Mammalia > Artiodactyla > Delphinidae > Orcinus > Orcinus orca. The sequence goes on along the minus strand of NC_064559.1, from coordinate 13,858,885 downwards.
TGCATATTGAGTCTACAAAAATGGAGGAGCTCTCAATCTGCTTACAAACCTGTCTTTCCTTTGGCTGGCTTTGTCCCTGGATGTGCCTTGGTGGACTTAACTTCTGTCCTGCTCCCTCCTTGATGTAATTAAGTGGCTCCTAGAGAAGCTGATCATATGAATATACTTGTATCCAGCTAGCCACACCAGGGTCAGAAAGCACACACACTTATGTCCTTCATTCATTTTACTAATGGAGTTTAAAAAAAAAACACTATCTTTTTCAGTAAGTAAGAATGAAATTAGAACATCCTCTAACACCATATATAAAATAAACTCAAAATAGATTAAAGACCTCAATGTAAGACCTGAAACCATAAAACTCCCAGAGGAAAACATAGGCAGAACACTTTTTGACATAAATCATAGCAATAATTTTTTGGATCTGTCTTCTAAAGCAAAGGAGATAAAAGCAAAAATAAACAAATGGGACCCGATAAAAGCTTTTGCAAAGCAAGGGAAACCATCAGCAAAACAGAAAGACAACCTGCTGAATGGGGGAAAATATTTGCAAATGATATGACCGATAAGGGGTTAATATCCAAAATATATAAACAGCTCATACAACTCAATATCAAAAAACCAAACAACCCAATTAAAAGTGGACATTTTTCCAAAGAGGACATGCAGACTGGCATATGAAAAGTAGCTCAACATCACTAATCATCAGGGAAATGCAAATCAAAACCACAATGAGATATCACCTCACACCTGTCAGAATGACTATCATCAAAAACAACACAAATAACAAATGTTGGCAAGGACGTGGAGACAAGGGAACCCTCCTACACTGTTGATGGGAATGCAAATTGGTGCAGCCACTGTGGAAAACAGTATGGAGGTTTCTCAACAAACTAAAAATAGAGCTCCCATATGACCCAGCAATTCCATTACTGGGTATAGGTCTGAAAAAAACAGAAACACTAATTTGAAAAGATACCTGCACCCCAGTGTTCACAGCAGCATTATTTACAATTGCTAAGATATAGAAGCATCTTAAGTGTCCATCAACAGATGAAAGAAGATGTGATATATATATATATATATATATATATGTATGTCTATACACATACATATATATAAAGTGAAATTTTACTATTTGCAGCAACATGGATGGACTTGGAGGTTATTATGCTAAGTGAAATAAGTCACAGAGAAAGATACATACTGTATGATATCGCTTATATGTGGAATCTAAAAATTACAACAAACTCGTGAATATAACAAAAAAGAAGCAGACTCACAGATACAGAGAACAAACTAGTGGTTACCAGCAGGGAGAGGGAAGGGGGAGGGGCAAGATAGGGGTAGGGGATTAAAAGGTACAAACTATTAAGTATAAAATAAGCTAAAAAGACATATTGTACAACACAGGGAATATAGCCAATGTTTTATAATAACTATAAATGGTGTGTAAACTTTAAAAATTGTGAACCACTATGCTGTACACGCATTATTTATGTAATACCGTCCATCAACTTTACTTCAACAAAAAATGCTGTCTCTATCTATTTATCTATCTAGATAATAAATAGGACGGATTTTTATTTATGGGCTTATTCCATTGGTGTGACCCCTCTTGAGGGATAACTATGCATTATATTCTTAGAGTACTTTGTACTTAGCAAAGAACATTCAAACATTCAGTGGTGCAAAGAGCCTAGAATTGATAGTTATATACCTGGCTCAAATCCCATCTTTGTTGGTTGCTAGTTCTGTAACGTGAGGCAAACCATTTATCCTTTCTGAGCCTCAGATTTTCATGTGTTAAGCAGAGATCATCATTATATATATGTACAGTTGACCCTTAAATAATAGGTTTGAACTTCATGGGGTACACATATATGCGGATTTAAAAAAATAAATACATACTACAGTACTATGCAACCCACGGATGGTTGAATCCCAGGTTGTGAACCACGGATGCAGAGGGTCAACTCTGAAATTATATGTGGATTTTTTGACTGCTTGCCAGTTGGTGTCCCTAAACACCACTTTGTTCAAGGGTCAACTGTATAGCATCCTTAACAGAAATATGTGAGGAATGTATTACAAAATGCCTGTGAAAATACATTGTGAGCTATAAAGTGGTGTATAAATATGACTTGTGATTAATTTTTTCAACCACGTCATTCGGTGATTGAGGCAAACATTTTTATCCCCATTAAAAAAGGAGAAAACTGAGCGTAGCAAACTCTGTTTGTGCTCTATCCAAATGCATTTCATTTAGGTGGGATGTTACCTGCACATCGTTCTCCTGCCCTTGGTCATTTTCCTGGGTCTCTTTCCGTGTGTGTGAGGGTGTCCTTTGACCTTCGGGCAGGCCAGAAGTGCCACAGAGCTAACATTTCAGGGGCAACCCCCAATGAGTGAGGGACAGGAGTAGATGGATAAATACCCCGGTGGGACAGTTCCGAGCTAAGTACTGTAGCCTCACAGTGAGTTCTGGGTAGGGTGGGAGGGTTTACTGTGAGTAAACCCTCACTAACAGTCCCTTCCCTGTCTCACTTCTCCACTAACTCATCGTACTTCTGGGGATCACCCACCGCTGTCACCACCTCAAATGAGTAACTTGCACCAAAATCCTTGTCTCAAACCTGATTTGGGGATGACCCAGGTAAGACAGTGAGACTCTCAGAAGTTAGAACTTCACACACAGTCACATAGTACTTGAGGGGCAGAGGGGGTTATAAGCATTTTCTGCTGAAATACACTACAATTTTGTTATGAGATTACACATGCAGAATCCTAGGAAACAACTTTATTTGATTTTTTTTATTGAAAAACATAGTGATTTAAAAACATTTGTATTTCATAGTGGGGTATAGTTGATTTACAATGTTGTGTTAGTTTCAGGTGTACAGCAAAGTGAATCAGTTATACATATATCTATTCTTTTTCAGATTCTTTTCCCAGATAGGTTACTACAGAATATTGAGTAGAGTTCTCTGTGCTATACAGTAGGTCCTTGTTGGTTATCTATTTTATGCATGGTAGTGTGTATATGTTAATCCCAAACTCCTAATTTATCCCTCCCCCCACCCCCCACATCTTTCCCCTTTGGTAACCATAAATTTGAAAATATAGTGATAAATGATTAAATAAACCAAAGTTTTTCTTGTTTGCCTTTAGATTTATAAAGCATATTTTGAAAAGACAGGGACAGAAGTACAAAACTTGGGTGAATAAATGAAAGTTGCACAGCCAATACAAAGGAGATCTGGGAGGCAAGGATGGAAAATGAGTTTGTATTTTTAAGAAATTCTGAAGCCATAGAAATAAATTTTAAAACAATTATCTTTATAGTAAGAAGAAAAATAAAAGAATGGCATTTCTGCTTGGGGAAGATGGTCTAAAGTTAACCAAAGCAGAGAAGGCAGAAATGTTTCAATTTTTGTTTCTCTTTCATTTTTTTTTTCCCTTTGAGGAGAACAGTCTTTAAATGATAAAATTTGGCACTCACTTGCTTAAGATTAAATTGGCACAAGTTTTGGGGAGGAGTTACTAAAAATTTATTTAGCAGCTCACAAGGCATTCCTGTCTCAGACTTACACAGAACTCAACTTTGTGTACTGGAAAAACTAGGAGATATGATAACAGAATCATTTCAATAATTATCAACTTACCGTGAAGACTTGGAGACGTGGCAGGAGTTCTCACACATAAATCTGTAACACAGGAACTATGGGTAAATATATCTGAATTTTCTAAATTAAAACAATTCTAAAATAGATGATTAGAAACCAGTTGTTTAATATTTAGACAAAGTAATTTGTCGTCAGGAAGAACCAGGAAAAGTTTACTAAGACAGTTTATTACAATTACACTTATTCTGAATTTGTGATTTCATTATCAGATGTAAATCAGGGATTGTATTATCATATGTGTAGTAAATACTGTTATACACAACATTGTATGTTGATTCACATCTTTGTGTTGATTTGCAGTTTTGTTTATTGATTTGTGTATTAAATAAAGAAATGTCAACTGATTGGCATTCTCTCTTGATGGATTCAGAGCCATCAAACATGTTCTTAGGCTTATTGTTCAAGGTAGGCTTGCTATTTTTGCTATCATTTAGCTTTGGAACAGTGAGGTTTGTATGGTTTCGGTGTCAGGCCTGAGTTCAAATACTGGCTCCTCCGCTTTCTGAGTAAGTCACGAAACTCTTTGTTTCCTCAGCTACAAAAGAAGAAGAAGAAGAAGAAGAAAAACCCAGCTATTTCATAGTGTTTTTTGATATTTGGATGAAATAAAAAACATCAAAGAACTTTATAAATTGGAAAGCCTTATATAAATGATCATGATTATTTGCATTTAGCAAACGTGTTTAAATTTACAATCATTATGAGACAACCTAAATCCAAAATACATCTCTGCTTGCTTGTTTTTGTTGAAATAAAAATGCAAAACAGCTTCTATTTAGAGAGAGTTTCATTTGTTAAATAGAAACCCAACCCATTTTTAGATTAGGTACAAAATTACTTGGACTGGTTGTTTTATGGAAAGGCTGCCAAGACAAGGGGTGGACAAACTACAGCCCATGGACCGAACGCCTTCTAAATAAGGTTGTACTGGAGCGCAGCCATGCCTGTTTATTGATGTATTTATTGTCTGTGGCTGCTTCTGAGCTAGAATGGCAGAGTGGAGTACTTGTGACAGAGACATTATGGTTCACAAAGCCAAAAATATTTACTATCTGGCCCCTTATAAAAGAAAATGTTTGCCAACTCCTGGCTTACACTAAAAAGTGTGTATGTAATGTGATATAGCCATCTATATCCATATATACACACACATATACACACACATATATATACACACATGTATACACACACACACTTAAGGAGGATATTTAAGCAAAGATAAGGGAATTCTGGAGTTTATGCATTTCAGTAATCAGAATGGGAGTCCAAATATTATATACAGCATGTGCATTTTATCTATTAAAGTCATTAGAGAGTTATTAATGTCTCTAAGCTTGTAGTTAGAGACAATCACACAAAAATCATGACTTGGAAGCATGGATTTAAAAATGTCATTGGTGTTGGAAATCAAGGAGTTGGTCTGAAGAACCACGTGGGGAGAAAGACTCCAAAGAGAAACTGAGTGTGCTTTGGGACTGCTTGGCTGAGATTTTCCTGTTTAACTTTGATGAAAGTACTGGACCAGTGCTCTCACGAATCCAATCATTTTCGTGAGAGCTTAGGAAACTCTCTCTGCGGCTTCCAGAATCTACAAGCATTATGCTGTTGAAAAATATATTACTTGCAATAATAGTTGCTTTGTGCTAAGAGCCTGGCATACTGAACTTTGTGTACCAGTTCAGCTTAGTCGTATTTGAAACAGGCAGTAGCCCTTACTAAAATAGGAACTAATGTCATCCTATGCCCCAAATTTACACTGAACCCAAAACTTCTTTAAGAAGTTTCAAAATAATTCAATGTATTTCCAAGAGCATTGCCAGGCAAGCAGCCTACTCTGATTTCTGGTTCATTGGTCAAAGCTAAATGAAGACATTATGAAATGTATTTCCTAAGATTTCTGAACTGGCCAGAGATGGTGGTCTGAATAATGCTGAGAGCTTAGCCATAAGGAAGGTTTTAATGGTAGATTCTGCTCTAAGTTGAAGACGGTAGATTGCTAAATTATGACAATAAAAACTCTTAAGTTTGAATTTATTATGTATTTTGGGGGGTGGATAAATCTTTGATTAATTTTTTAAGTATATGATTTTGTGCTGGTGAAAATTATCTATAGGGATGTGTAGCTACACTGCTTGTTGGTGTGTGAGATACACTGAATTGTAGGAGTGGAGAAAAGGACAGCTTGAAGGAGTCAGGACAAAGTGACATTAACTAGTCTAGAGAAATATGTGGGAGCTTAAGTCAAGCCTAGATAATCTATGTATGCTCTAGAGTTTGGAACATTTATAATGATTTATATTAACCTTTCCAATTTCAACCCCATTTTGTAGGTGAAAAAAAAGGACAATAAAGTGATTTTGCTAATAGTCATGCATCTAGTTTCTAGAAGAGCCCAGTTTACAACCTGACCCTCAAGTTTTGTGCTGTTTCTTCTATACAACTTTCCTAAGTTAACTGAGAGGGAGAGTGCCTGTGAAGGAATTCAGTTAACAGGGTACAAATTGAGAGAATCATTGTGTATTAAGTGAATATGACCAATTCTGAGGAAGCTTGAACTGAGGACTGAGGAAATGATAGTTTGAAATGGTTCTGAGAGGAAAATTATTGTCATATCAGAAATAATGTTGACAATTTTTTGCCACTGACTGATTGGAAATAGATTTTTTAAAAGTCACTTCAGATAGCAAATTTTTAACAGGCTAAAGGCAAAAGTGAATGCTAATAAACATGTCTGATATCCTCAAACCTGTCAAAATCCTGTCAGGAATGCAGCCAGTGGAGCTCTTGACAGGGAGGCAGTGACTGATTGACACAGGCTGACAAGGTTAGGATGTTAAAAACATGGACTTTTTAGGGATGGATTATTTTTTGAACATCTTTATTGGAGTATAATTGCTTTACAATGGTGTGTTAGTTTCTGCTGTATAACAATGGATCAGCTATACATATACATATATCCCCATATCTCCTCCCTCTTGCATGTCCCTCCCTCCCACCCTCCCTATCCCACCCCTCTAGATGGACACAAAGCACCGAGCTGATCTCCCTGTGCTATGCGGCTACTTCCCACTAGCTATCTATTTTACATTTGGTAGTGTATATAAGTCCATGCCACTCTCTCACTTGGTCCCAGCTTACCCTTCCCCCTCCCCATGTCCTCAAGTCCATTCTCTACATCTGTGTCTTTATTCCTGTCCTGCCCCTACGTTCTTCAGAACCATTTTTTTTTTTTTTTAGATTCCAGGTATATGCATTGGCATATGGTATTTGCTTTTCTTTTTCTGACTTACTTCACTCTGTATGACAGACTCTAGGTCCAACCACCTCACTACAAGTAACTCAATTTCATTTCTTTTTATGGCTGAGTAATATTTCATTGTATATATGTGCCACATTTTCTTTATCCATTCATCTGTTGATGGACACTTAGGCTGCTTCCATGTCCTGGCTATTGTAAATAGTGCTGCAATGAACATGGTGGTACATGACTCTTTCTGAATTATGGTTTTTTAGTGTATATGCCCAGTAGTGGGATTGCTGGGTCATATGGTAGTTCTATTTTTAGTTTTTTAAGGAACCTCCATACTGTTCTCCATAGTGGCTGTATCAATTCACATTCCCTCCAGCAGTGCAAGAGTGTTCCCTTTTCTCCATACCCACTCCAGCATTTATAGTTTGTAGATTTTTTGATGATGGCCATTCTGACTGGTGTGAGGTGACACCTCATTGGGGTTTGGATTTGCATTTCTCTAATGATTAATGATGTTGAGCATCCTTTCATGTGTTTGTTGGCCATCTGTATGCCTTCTTTGGAGAAATGTCTATTTAGGTCTTCCACCCATTTTTGGATTGGGTTGTTTGTTTTTTTGATATTGAGCGGCATGAGCTGCTTGTATATTTTGGAGATTAATCTTTTGTCACTTGCTTCATTTGCAAATATTTTCTCTCATTCTGAGGTTTGTCTTTTCATCTTTTTTATCGTTTCCAAGTGGGAAGTGGTGTTGCTGAGGAAAGAGGAATGAATTTGGAGTAAGTAGATCTGGGTTCAAATCTGAACAGGAAATTATTTTGGGTGTGAATGAAAAATGTTGCTTGCCCAATCAGTAAACAAAGGATGTTGCAGCCCTCAGCCACTGCAGCTACCCCCAGTGGTGCACCCTGAGGGGACTCAGGATGGGAAAGCACAGGATACTGGCCCTAGATAACAAAGGTGCACATCAAAAGAATGATTTCAGTAAGTCCAGACTCTTGCATCTTCCCATACGTAGAAAAGTGCTAAATTCATTAACTTGAGATGTCTGGTTTTCTTTAATTAATGGTAACCTTTTGATGTTCAGACTACCTGGTCTTTGCTGCAAAAACCCATATGTATCCTGACTCCTCTCTTACCTCTTAGGAGCAGTCCCTCAGAGCACTCTGAGAGGCTGTCTCCCGGGCTTGAGGCTTCAGAATATCTGCCTAATAAAACATAATTCTCAACTTTTAGGTTGTGCTTTTCTTTTTTTCAGTCAACAGGGGCAAATTGCTTAGCCTCTTTGAGTTTTAGTTTCCTCATCTTTATAATGGACATAATAGCACCTATTTCAGGGCTGGGGTAGGTTTGTGTGAGCTAACAAATGTAAAGGAAGTTCAATTGATGTTAGTTCTTTCTTCCTTTGGTTAAAAAAAAAAAAGGTAGTTAAGAATTTTGCTCTTTTCCTACTAGCCTAGGAATCTAGATTCTCTCCCAACCTTTAGTTGAGAGAGAGGATGAAAAGGGTAGGGGATGAGCTGCTCTGTTCTCAGTGCTACTCTTTGTGTCTGCCAGATTGAGGAAGACAGATTCTCTTGGATGTCCCTGTGTGCCATGTCTTTTAGGGTCTCCTATCTGCTTAGGTCCTTGAGGGAAAGCATCTGCTACTATTGCTGCAGTTTCTACACTGTCATTTGTCTTTAAACTTGCTTATGTTTATTTGAAACTTTTGTGGATCATTTTATAGCCTCCCACTTGACTTTTTCTATATCCTCCTCCTCCCATTTTACTCTTCACTTCTCCTATTTTGTTTTCATATCCTCATCATTTATCTTCTTATCAGGTGTTTTGTTGGGGTAGAGATTTTGACAAATGTGTTATCTGTTGCTTCCATGTTGGAATTCCCAGATTTGCACAATGAAACCACATCAGGCACTGGGCATGGTTTCTTTTTCTTTTCTTTTTCTTTCCTTTACTCCATCACTCCTTTTTTTTTCTCTGGCCCTGCATCAGATTTTTCCTTTTCTGGAAGGAAATGTTAAATGTTGTCATCTTTCCCAATGCTGTCTCCAGAAAGTACTCTTGTTACCCCAAAATTGTATCCCCCTCTTGGTGGGTGTTGAGCCAAAAGACACAACCAAGGCAAAGATTAGGAGAAGGAAAGATTTGTTACCTGCAGTGAGCAAGGAGAACACCAGTGAGATTTCCCAAAGCAGTGTCTCCCCAAACAGCAAAATTGGGGAAGTTTTTGAAACCGAGCAGGGCCCTATGGGACTCCTGGGTACACAAGCCTTTCCATGTCCCCCGTTGCTTGTAGGGAATGGACTCCAGCTTCTGTGACCTTCCCTGAGTTCTGAAGGGCAGATTGGAACAGTTGCTAAGCAGGGAAGGGAGGGGATGCAGAGACAAGAGAGCAACAGCCATGAAAAAAAGTGCAGCCTTGGTTCAGAGTCCTGGTTCCACCTCAAGGGATACACATAACAATATCTTTAAGCTCTTCATAGAACTAAGACCCCCAACAAATGGAAGATGTCAGCATTCTTCATTCCAGAGAAGACCACCTGACAGATTAAAGGAACCAAAGAAGTTCATCAAAAGATTACTTGAGACCAAATTAAAGGAGTGCAGGCCCTGCACACACCCTAATCCTATCAGCAACCCCGTCCTTGTACCATTGCTATAAAATTCCTCACCAAACTCCCCTGGGTTGGGACACACAGTTCCAAGTGCAAGAGCCCACTGGGTCCACTTTTGCCTGGCAAAGCAATAAAGCTATTCTTTTCTACTTCTCCCAAAACTGTCTCTGAGATTCGATTCGGCACTGGGGCACACAGGTCAAGCTTTCAGCATCAGCTTAAGCTAGGGTACATGCATATTCATGAAGGGACCTGTGCAGTAGGCAGAGTCCAACCTTTAGTTGATTGAAGTCATGAGGGTCAGAAAAGGTCAACCTCATCATCCCTTAGGTTCCAGTTGATCAGGTGGTTGAGCACTTCAGGTTAATCTTTACTATTGAAACAGAACTGGGGGTCTTTACAACTGATATGTTATCTTTGCTATTGTTACTTCTCTTGCCTCATAACAGTCCTTTGTTTCTGCATTCTTTCATTCCCTTAAGATCATTAATTACTGACACCTTTTCAAGAGCAAGCACTGTGGCTAGGCTTAGATCACAAAATGACTTAGGCCAAAAATGGCTTCTCTTATGTCAAGAAAGCCCATGCCTGGTTCTCTTTCTCCAGGGACTCCCATACCCTATCTGCTTACACTCTGGCTTCTTCCTCCTGGGGCAGGTTTGCTCTCATTGGCTTTCTACCACTGACAGTCCATAGGACTATTGCCCTTTTCATTCTTAGAAGGCATCTCTAGCTCACAACCATTGCAGGGGACACTTTTCCTTTTTCTGTGGACCATCAGTTGATATTGCCAGGAAGATTTCTTAGGAAGTAGCACTTAGGGAAGCGAGGTGCCACAGAAGAAGTAGGACCTCACATATTTAAATGTGATAACATGTATGAAGCACTTCACAGTTGCTGCCACATGTTAAGTATTTAATAATTAGTACTGTTCGGGACTGGTTTATTATGGGATGGTATTTGGTATTTTGGGAGGTTGGGTTGGGAATACCTTACAGCATTTGGAAATTGTGAAACAATACTACGCTGATCTAGTCAGATGACATTTCAAACTCAACTGTAGGAAAACAGAAAGAAATATGATTTTGATGTTGGAAGTAGAAAAAGGAGTGCTTTGCTCACTACGATTTTCGATTAGTTTGGGGCAGAATCATCCCACCTCAGCTTTTGGGAGATTTGGTTAAAAGCTGTATAAACCCGCCTTTTTCCTTATTCCTTTTGACTAAAGTTCTACTTCTATTTTTTAAAAAATTCATTGACCATCTTGAGCTTGATCTAAAACTATTAGAAATAGAGGTACTTTCCTCTGCACCGTTTGCGCGGTATTTCTTCCTCTCCTGTTTTCCTATTTAAATCTGTGCTTTTAATATAGCACTTCCCATGGTCAGATTTGTATTATAGTTTCTTGCGTGTTGTCTGGGCTTTCTGAGGGACTGTGGGTTTCTGGAGGTCAGGAATCAGGTTTGGATCTTTGCATTTCCCCCACAACCAGCATGGAACCTCATATAGAGCAGGCATGCTTTCATATGAAATAAATTAAAATAAATTGTCTGTGCTGTGATTAAGGACTACATGCCAATTAGGGTCCACTGTAAGGAAATAATTCACAGTTTTCCAGGTGGTCTGCAGAAAAGTCATTGACAGAAACTTCTGCTGATGTGCTGGAGCCAGTTTGTATGGATTTGAAAGAGCAGATTATTAAATATTCAGGAATTCTTGGAGCCAGTTGCTAAATCATTGATAACTTGAAATTGGCTCTGCTGGGAATATTTATACCGTGGAAATCAGCACACACTATAAATCAAGGCTATTTCTTTTTCCTTTGAAAGTCATCTTGCCAGCAGTCTACTGATGGTAATTGCATTGGATACCTGGTGAAAAAGGCAAACCTTGAGGAATTGAAATAACTTAATTTAGTATTGGCTATAGTCAAGATTTTTTTAAAAAAACAACCAAACTGCGAAAGAAAGCTAAACACAAGTGCAATCCATGAATTGTCAGTGGGGCAATTAGGCAGTTTTCTAAATTGTGGGGTGTGAGGGCAAGTGGGGACACCATGCTTAGAGTGCCTTCATGAAGAACACTTCAGAGCTTCCTCAAAAACAAAAACAAAAGCAGACCACAGCTGAAGAAGGCAAGATAGACAGCTTCTCACAAGCAATTCCCCAAAATAGCAAAGCACGTTCAAGGTATTTTCAGGTGGTGAGATCTGTATTGTGATCTATTCTAGTGCTTCTTAATATTAAAAAAAAATTTTTCCCTGCCATAGACGTTATTAAGTCTATGGCAGTATCAAAGAGCACTTAAAGAAATACTGTGTTAGAAGAAAATGTTAAATGTATTTAGAGTTATGCAAAGCATGTTGCATATTTAGTACATATCAGAATAAAATAGAGAAATTATAAACAACTTCTCACTTTCTAATTTCCAACAGAGTTAATGATGCAACTTATGAGTGATTCCTCAGTGACCCTTATCTGCAAAGACTGTCTTTCTTGTTATTGTACCTGCTCATTCATTAAGAATATTTTCACAGAACTTTGTATTCATTAAAATCCTCAAACAATGGTAGTCTGGAGAAAGAAACACTAATCAAGGCCTTATACTGTTGTGAGGCAGTTTTAAAAGAATGATGAGAAAGCGATTTTAAGACTTTTTGACAACGAATCAAACTATCCTTCACAAGGTATCAGAGTTCCATGATCTGAATATAATAAAATACTGTTGGGCTTAATTTTACTGAAAAAAGTCTTTCAGATGTTGAGATTACAAAATAAATTACACAGGGTAAGCGTAAATGTTTTCCATTATGGGTAAATAGAGTATTTTTGGCTAAGAGACTTCTGGCATCTTACATCTGGTTTAGGAGGTCCACTAAGGAATTATGGGAAAGCTGGAGTTAACGAAGTTCCTTCAAAAAGCTATAGGAGTGTGTAGCATGTAGCTCACATATTACACTAGTCTTGACTGTTGAAAAGCACCAGGCAAGGACATTCAATCACCTAGTGGAGTGATCTCAGGAGATATTTTTCTGGCTTCCTACAAGTGCTCCTTGCTTTTCAGCAGTCCACTGTGTGCATAAAATTAACAACATGCTACAATGGCTTCTTATATCATAAATGGAGCCCCTTAAAGTGATATTCCTTCCCACACTTTTGCAGCCTTCCGGTGAGAATTACTACCGGACTCCACTTATTTGAACAGAAGGTGTGAATTTAAAGGCATGAAGAAACATGCCGGCAATATATTAGCTGCCTCCAGTGATGTACGGATGGATGGTTGAGTTACTCGTGGACTGTATCTGGCTACAGAAACCTATTTCATTAAATGCTAAATCTTCACCAAAACATCTTTTGGGAGATTGAAAGTGTTCTGAACAGCTATCTCTACTGAATTTTTCAGCTGAGCTTTTCATTTTTCACCTGATTGTTTTAGTGCCATGTAGATCCAACCATCATCACCTCCTTCTGTGAGGGTTTTTAGAGCAAACTTCTGTGACTCACCAATAGTGTATTCAGTTATTCCTTTATTTATTAAATTAATTTATTTTTAAAGTTAATTAATTAATTTTTATTTTAAAAATTAATTAATTAATTAATTTTAAATTTATTTATTTATTTTTGCAGTACGTCCTTGTTGGTTATCTATTTTAAATATAGCAGTGCGTACATGTCAGTCCCAAACTCCCAATCCATCCATTCCCCCCACCCTCACCCTTCCCCCTGGTAACCATAAGTTACCACTCAGATGTTTTAAATAAGGAAACAGAGAGCCATCCAAAGGAAAAGTTGAAGCTATTTCAACTATTAGTTGAAGACCAGTTTGTCTTGGAAGTGGGAATGATGAAGTTGACAGTGGTGGAGTTGATAAACCTTTATTGAAAGCTTACTAAAACCACTCTAGTAAATCATTTATTCCTCACACAGTCCTAGGAGATAGGCACTATTTTTATGTCCATTTTACACCTGAGGAGACTGAGGCAAAACGTAAGCACCATGTCCAAGGTCACACAGCTAGGAACTGATTTATGCTGGAGTTTAATCCCAGCAGTCTGACTCCAGAGCCCACATCTTAACTATCACCCTTAAATATCCAAAATGATCCTTCCTTATGGTGCACTCACGAATGACAGAGACAGTGTCTGGGGTAATATGCCTATCTCCTTGAAAAGACAGACCTCGCCCAAGGCCTAATCCCCCATTCTTCCTTGGCTTCTGTATCTTACCCAATATCAATAGGCAAGGTCAATCACATAAAGAATTTTTATTTGCTTGATTTTTGCAATAAAATTAGGATTTCCATACTTAGCAAATAAAAATGCAGAGTGCCCACACAAATTTGAATTTCACATGAACAACAAACACTTTTTTGAAGGGTAAGTGTATCCCAAATATTGCCTGGTACATACTTACATGAAAAATTATTTGTTGTTCATCTGAAATTCCAGGGCATCCTGTATTTTATCTGGCAACCCTAAATAAGCTGAGTTTCAAACCTGAATGTCAACATTGTAAAAATCACTCTTCTATCTCTTGGAGATGCTCGGAGAAAACCTAACTTGCCTGAAGTTTGTCAGGTTAGAGATGAAACGCTGGCCAAGTTTGTCTTGGGACTGATTTAGACAGATCAGACATGGCATTTCTATCCATCACAGCTCAATTCCCTGGTGTCCTCTGTGTTGTGTTGAGAGCTTGGGGAGGTGTGTTAGAGCACAGGTTATTTTACTTTGATGGTTGCACAGCACTGGAAACCCGTCACTTACATTAAAACAAAATCCCTAAATGTTGTTTTAATGATGTGAGCCCCACGTTGCAAATGGTCCTCTTTGCTGTGGCCTCTAAAATAAAGTAATCGACCCTGACGCCATTCAGCTTGGGACACATAACTCACGTCACGGTCAATTATCTTTTGGTGGAGTTTAACACAGTGGGAGCCATTGTCCACGTAATGATTGTGGGGCTTGCAGGGCCCACGTAACTGCAAAGGAGACTCTTGAGAGTCTCACCTGTGATTAAGGAGCCAAGCCTCATTCATCTTGGCATGCCCAGGACTTAGCACTGTGCCTGGTACATTTACAAACACTTACTGAGCATCTACTCTGCACTGGATGTGAAGGTCACAGGAGGCAATGACATAGGTCCTGCCCCTGTTCTCATGGAGTTAACACTTGGAGAAGGTGTTCGATAAATAAGTGAAAGAGTACTTAGTACAGAGATCCAAGCCTCTGAGGACTGGTGGATTCCTTGGCTACTTTGCATATAGATGAGAAAACTGAGCCCCCAGGATGGGTACCATTGTGGCAGTCAGAAGTTTAGGGTTTGGAAACCAGCTTTCCCTTTGAACAAGTCACCAAACTTCTCTTAAGCTTAGGGTGCTCATCTGTAAAATGGAAATAATATTGCTGCCTAGGTGATAAGGCAAAAATGAGATAATGGTCTTTAGACTGAAAAGCATTATGTACTTGTAAAGTTTAATGATAAAACACATAGAACAGAGTTTGCACGGTTAAAACGAGAGATAGATTCGTATGCTGGAGCCAGGGTGCCTGGGTTTACATTCAGGCTCTTCCATTTACTGATGTGTAAACTCTGGCAAATTATTTAACCTTCCTGTGCCTCAGTTTCCTCATCTGTAAAATGAAGAGAATCAGGGTACCTACCACAAAGGATTATTGTGAGCATTAATCGAGTTAGCACATGCAAACATGTTAATCGTTCAATAAATATTATTTATAATCAATATCCATTGCAACATCTGGGCATGGGGGATGGATGTGTTGTCTTTAGGCTTTTAAGGCAAATTGCCCATCTAATATTCATCCTTTTGTTTCAACTTCGAGAGATTCATTTTAAGAAAATAGCGAAAAGAGATGCAAATTCCACTGTCTGTTTCTTAAATAATTTTCAGGTCAAGAGATGTTTTTATAATCACGTACTTTGATCAGAGACTTCTGAACAGCCCCCAAATCAAAATAACAGCAATGGAGAATGGAGAGAAATGGGAAACTGATTTATTCATTCCTACTCAATAAAGTAAGCATGCAGTAGCTGGATTGTAAATACCCCTGCAAAGTGAGATTTACAAGACATAATATTGGAAGACAGATTTATCCCAGTTGAAAGTACATTATTGTTGAAGCAAGTTCAGTGGAATTTATAAGATGAAGCCCTTGAATGAGAAGAACTCAGAGGCCTTGTGGAGTCAGACTCAGGAGGTTTGCTGGGCACAAGTTGGATTTGCATCTTCAAGAAGGCCAGTCAAAGCATTTTCTGAAAATATTGCAGGGAAAGGAGATAAACAACCCAAGGCAGGGGCATCAGCTTTGTTTAAAACTTCCTTTTACTCGGGACTGTTGGGTTTATAAATCAAAATTATGTGTCCAGTGAGGAAATGAGAAGTAAAACTTTTTCCAAAACAAAAAAAGAAAAGAAAGCAAGTGATTCATTTTGGCCTAAATAATTGAAAACGCAGAAAGTTCAAGTGTTCCTGGCTGCACGGTCATGAGCTTATTTGTCGTTTTTGCTGTCATGTAGCAGACTCCATGATGGGGGCTTGGAAGAGGAGCCAGGAGTCTTGGTAAATCTTGAAACTGCTTGGTGAAGTTAGTTGGAGCCCAATCCTTGGAAATTTGCTGGGTTTTTGACTTCCTCTAGGGCAGAATCCTAATGAAGCAATGTGATGATATTTGTGAGAGAGAAAGAAAGAGAGAAGGAGAGAAAGAGAGGAGGGAAGGAAGGAATAAAAGAAGAAAGAGAGTAATGGAAAAGGAAGGAGGAAAGGGAAGGAGGAAGGGAGGAACTAAGAAGAAAATGGGGGCAAGAGGTCGCTTTTCCAGACATACAAGGTCAGATGTCTAAGTCTCACACTTAGATGTGGGGCATTTGGTTCACCTTGAGGGCTGAGTCATTTCTGGGTTCAGGACCCTAAGTGACTGAGACTCAAAGAAGATGTAGAACGTAAGCATGTTTATGGCTCTGAACAATTACAGCCCTGAATGATGCCACCAATCAGAGTAAGTTATATGTTTTCTTCGTGTCTAAGAAGCACATCTGTAAGAGGCCAGGGACCAGGATTTCATAGTTACTCAGGCTTTTCCTTCTGGGAAATCCAAGAACCCTTAAAAATATCCATCCTTATTGTAAAACACAGTAGAAGGAGTTAAATGACTCGAGAGAGGGTAGTGCATTGGGAGAAGAATGAGAAAGAGGGAGATTTCTTTTCTGGCTGGGGGAACTGAGGAATGCTTCCTGCAGGGAGTGGTTTTTGAACTGAGGCCTGGAATGTAGTATAGAATCAACAGAAATTGGTCAGCAGAAGGGCTGATGAAATGAAGAGGGGTAGAGAGGAGTGAACTGGTCATTAAGAGTATTTATAAAACAACAAGTGGTGGTTCTGATAAGTGAGACAAGGGTGTAGTTCTAGTCATGTGCCTATTTCTAATGTGAATGGAGATTAAAAGTCCCTTGTCCCTATCTGCCAACACTTGATATATTACTGGGGAGAGAGGAACATTCATATTTTGCCCCAAAGATGTAATCGTTTAAAATTTACAAATGTTAGACTCATAAGATGGAAAGAGAGTAAGTAAAGAGATTGCGTAATATCACCCGTTATTCTATGGATAACGTAACTGAGTCACAGAGAAATGAAGTGGCTGGTTAAAGGTCACAAGGCTGGTCAGCAACAGGGCTGGGACTAGCATCCAATTCCACATGCAGGACTTTCCCCAGTACACCACCCTCCAGTGGAAGGCAGAGATAACAATAAATATGTGGAAGGAGCCATTTGTATGCTAATGACCCAAATAAGGAACTAAAAAGCAGCTACAAGACCAATACCGAACAGCGCCCCTTCAGGACTCAGCAAAAACTGAGAAGGGAATTAAAACATTCAGGCTTCGACATACATGGTTCACCATTGCCAAATCGTGAATGAAAGAGAAATGTACTTGACAAAAGTAGAAAAATACATGCTTTTTTGTTTTCAAGTTTTAATACCTGGGAGCCATTCTGAGAGCAGGATGGTGATGAAGCTTTGTTCGTTGGTAAGTTTTTGTTCTTGGTCGACAGGGCTCAATCTGTCTACAGAATCTTCCTTTTCATTCAACCAAGAGGCAATGAGACCCAGGCTTGCTTAAGAAATGATTTCTGCTGGGATAAAATCAGGTATGTGCCTACCTTCCAGGAGAGGACGATTCCTTAAACTGTGAGCCCCATGGGGCCACCTCATGGCTTACTGATCTCTGTATCCACAACAACGAGTAAAAGTGTCTCACGTTGCGGCATTCAGTTACGGTTCTTAAATGGATGGATAATACTCCGAGACAATTTTATTCTGAGCTACAAACCCTCATTCTTTCACAACCTGCCTTATTAAAATGACGGCAACCAAACCCCAACAAGAGCGTTGCAATGGTATGTGATGTGATTTCCTGAAACAGGCCTTGTGGTGGATGAGTCCCCCAGCTGGGTTTAGGGCCCCATTGCAATATAGATTAGATAGCATTCCTTTTTTTAGAACCAGTTTAATCAAGTACAACTTCCCCTTTCCTAGTCAGGGACTAAACAAGTCAGAGCTCCGGCTTTCTAATTTATCAGCCAGTAAATTACAACAGCAAAGGTCTGGTGTAGGCCAGGGATTTTCCACGCAGAGTGAGGGGAATCCTGCGGAGCCAGGCATAGCGGATTAGATATGTGACTCAGGGCTTGGGTAGCATTACATGTGAACGTGAAAAGGTCAAGCAGGGAAAAGCTATTTTCCATAAAAATAAATTAAAAATTTAAAAGTGCTCCTCCGTGACACTGGAATTTTGAACTCAGCTGTACAGTTATTAATCAGAAGAGATATTAATTTAAGTAAGACATGAGGAAAGCACAATTAGAAAATAAAGCAGAGCAGCTAGAGACCTCATTTTCATGTACCTCGCAGGTTTTTGTACAAGGAAGTGTCATTTCTTTTCATAGTCTAATATTCTCCATAGAAAACAATAATTATTGTGTTTCTAGCTATGTTCCCATTCTGAACCTGAAACATTAGTTTGTGTAATTATGATGAATTATGTTATGCTTAAGTACATTAAATACATACCCATATTGACTCACAGGCGTAAATTAGAAGAAGTATTAAATTCAGACAAATTTGAAAATGTTATGAACTTGCAGAAAAGCATATACACAAGAACCTATAATTAAAGAAGGATTCTTATTTAAAATTACAGAGATGAGTAGATGGTCTCTGAAGCCCCTTCCAATTCAGTGAATCTAATAATTTTAAATAGTCTTGGGAATACGAACATCAACAGAAGGAAAATTCACACACTTCCTATGGCTTTTTGCTCTTCCCATTGGCATTTTGGATCCATGGTCCACTTGTACAGAGGTCATTATTTCCTCTGCTTTGTTCCCTCCAACTCCACACGGCCTCCTCATGGTAAGCTCCAAGCCTTCTAGCGTGTGGGGTTAGGTTCAGCACACAGTGGGCGCAAGTGAAGATTAATGGAGCAAAGGCGAAGAAGTCTCTGATTTGGACTAGAAGAGATGCCAAACAGGCCGACCCTTACTTATGAGGTCTGTGATGCTTCTCTAACAGGTCTCGAATATGACCTCTGACCACAGGAGGGAACGAAACATAGCAGATGTCTAGGCAATGTGAAATGAAAATATAAAAGGAGAGAAGGGCTACACATTGTTCTCAGCTTGGAAGTAGAAAAAGGAGGCTCTGGGCCTTTTTGGAGGAATAGGGATTTGAACTGTTTTTTGTTTACTTGATGAAGCCCAAGTAGATTGTGAAGAGGTCCCTGCAGAAATTGGGTGACAGGGTGTAAGCGATAGCCAAGACCATGGGAGGAGTCCAGCTATGCAGTGTAGCATCTTTTTTGTCTTATTTCCTTCTCTTGCCTTAGGGGAAAGAGATGATGGAGACTTCTGGGCTGATTTTATAGTGATCTCTTGATTTGAATCCCAGAATGTTAGTACTGGAAAGCCATGGAGCTGAGGAAACTGAGATCAGAGAGAAGTTACCCCAGGTTGGAAAAGGAACACTGATATTCAGATCTCCTCAATCCAGTGTTCTTTTTGCCACATTACCCAAGGATGCTCTGCTTGTCCTTAATTTTTATTCTATTTGCATTCAATCTAGGAATCCTTGTTTTTTTTCTCTCCTAAACCACAGACTGAATACTCACTGAATTTTTTGATAGTTTTGTTTTGTTTTGTTTTGTCTTGTTCTAGCCCTTCTGGGAGATAAGCTCATTTAACTTATCTGCAATTTAGATCATGAACAACCATCTCTCTTAGATTAGACATGTCTCATCAAAGGTCACTCCATCCTACAATTTCTTCCAATGAAAATAAGTGCTCTGAAAGGTGACCCAGCCCTAGTGCGGAAGAGGAGCACAGGGGACTCCTATGACTATGATATATGATGATATTTCTGAAGAAAGTCAAAACCATTTGGAAACCAGGTTTTGATGAATTGCAGGAAATGGCAGGTTTGCAACCATTCCAGAATTCCCAGGGACTGATTGTCATTGGGCAACGATAAGAATTTTAACTAGCATGTTATGGAACAAAGACCAAGGCCAGCCCCTGGGCAGAACAGGTCTCCTGTTATATAGCATTTGCCCCTGGGAGAAGTGCTTAAAATTGTTTTTGCCTTACCTGAGACTCATTGCTACTTGTCTGCTCAGGCCAAGAATTAGCAGAAAGGAAAAAAAAAGCCTACTGCAAAATACTTTGCTATGAAGACAGAAAATATGCCTCCCTCTCCCTGCTCTAAGGTGACACTTTCTCCTAGGAAACAAACCCATGTTGTAGAATCATTAACTTGGGCACAAGGCTGCCAGGGAAAGGACCAAAATTTCTTCTACATTAATGGGCCTCTACCCTCCAATACCTACTGATGGATCAAGATACAGCAGGGACATAAATGGGCATTCTGACATTTTTAATCTCTTGGTGGGAAATCAGTAAATATCAAGATGATATTTACATAAGAACAAGAACACAGCTGAGCTGATTGAAGACATTATCCCAGTATAGATTGTGATAACTTGGTTTCATAAGGACAGTTGAGAGTCAAGCTAGTAACTAAAAGGAACAACAGCAAACAGAAGCTTGGGGAGTATCCTGGGACCCAATGTTTTCTCCTTCCTCAGACTCTTTGATTAACCCGAGCCCTGAAACTCCATTTTATCATTTTGAAGGTGTTAGCGATCTCTGCCATCTCCTCTGCAAATTCTTCTCCATCTACCTCTCTGTAAAGTATGGTCTGGGGCACATAGTACATATACCATATGCATTGAAATTGATTCCTTTCTTTCAGGTGGTGAACCCAAAGGTAGGATTTTGTAGGAAAAAACGAGGTCTTCCCCTTTCAACACAGTTATTAAATTATTCAAAGCATGAGATATTTTTATAAAAGCCCGTAGCGTTTTAATAAGGCTAGCTATTTAGGAAGTGGTGACCATGTGCAATCTGCAGAAAGGGGAAGCCTCAGAGGTGCTGTGGTAATAATGCAGTTACTTAAAGAACATTTAAACTACAAATATCTCTGTGGTTTTTTATTTAGTTCCACACTACAGTCACTCTGAGAAATTTCTCAAACCTTGGCTAATCACTTTAAAATGTAAGGCTTGGCAAATGACTATACTTCCCCAAAAGCTCTGGGGCCTTTCAACCCCACCGCTTGTTTTATATTTGATAAAGTTAAGGAATTCGATGCCAAGAAGAGCTACTGAGGGAAATGGAGAGAATTTTAGCAGATAGATGGGGGAAAAGTAGCTGTGATTCTGAAGTTGCTGTGAAGTTCCTACTGGTGATACAGAAAATAACTAAATTATAATGAAAAAATAAAGGAGTCGCTTCCTTCGAAAGTCATATGTCTGATCCTTGGAAATAAAATCGATCCATTCAATGTGATAAACAACTACATCTTTGCCATCTCATTTTATATTCACAATAGCCCTCTGTGCTTTGTTTGTGTGACCGGAGAGTCAGGACTTAGAGGGGCCAGAGCCCGAGCGGTCCAGTGTGTGCTGAGTCGTTTTAAAAGAAGCAACTGGTGGGACTTCCCTGGTGCACAGTGTTTAAGAATCCACCTGCCAATGCAGGACAGCGGGTTCCATCCCTGGCCCAGGAAGATCCCACATGCCGTGGAGCAACTAAGCCCGTGCACCACAACTACTGAGCCTGCAGTCTAGAGCCTGCGAGCCACAACTGCTTAGCCTGTGCGCCACAACTACTGAAGCCTGCGCACCTAGAGCCCATGCTCCACAACAAGAGAAGCCCACGTACTGCAACAAAGAGTAGTTCCCCCTCGCCGCAACTAGAGAAAGCCCACGCACGCACAGCAGCAAAGACCCAATGCAGCCAAAAAAAAAAAAAGCAGCAGCTGGAAGTGTTTGTGTGCTTTTAGGTGTGCATTTGTGTGTTTTAACCTGATTTGGAAGGACATTCACCCTTCTCAGTACCCCTTCATTTGGCTGATCATTGCCCTAGAGTAGAAATCTTTTGTACAACCCAGTGAGTGGTGGTGTAGTAGGAACAAATGGATTCGGCTGACTTTCTCAGGGACCTAGAATTAGGCCCATGGACCAGGAGAGACATGGATATGCTCTATAAGATCAGGGTAACTACAATTTTCTGAGCTCAGATTTGACCTGCAAGAGGAGGAGTGACCCAGCGGTTTGCTTGGTCTCATCTTGGCCGAGGTCAGCAGGAGGTTATTATTTAGCTATTTCATGAAGGTTAATCTTGTGTAACCAACTAGATAATGAGTTTCTGGACTGTAGGGGTCATGCCTTATACTTTAAAAATTTAAGATATTTCTTTAAAAAATCTTTTTCTGTACCTGTCTCAGTACAGAAAAGGGACTTAAGATATCCTTGATGAATTAATGAAAGACAGCTTCAGATTGGAGGCTCTCCCATTGCTAAATTGCTATAAACTCACTTCCCAAAAGGTGCACTGTGGGTTCACTCATGAGGTCCTCAGGCTTTCTTCCCATAATACTGCCTTCTCAGGTGTTCACCAGGGTGAATCTTCCACCACCTGCTGTAGGAGATTTATGCTCCTGTGTTTAGTGTAGTGGGCCAGTGGCTAGTAAATCAGACCATCAAAACCAGAATCTTTACTTTATCAGAATCCAAAACCATGACCCGGATGGCCTATGGCACTACTTACACTGACGTGTTGGTATGTGCACAGTGAATACATTTCTGTATAACTCATTTTGATATTAATCATAGTTGACATCTTTTAAGTACTTACTGTGTACAACAGTCCAAGCCTGCACTTACAATACCACTTTTTCTTACAACACCCTTTAGGGTAGGTATGAATGTTCCCGTTTTACAAGTGAAGAAATTGAGGGTCAGAAAGACTAAGGAAGTAATCAAATAGTTCACAGCTAGAAAGTAGTGGAATCAGGATTTGAACTCAAGTTTCTATGGCTCCAAAGGCTGTGCTCCTGTCACCAAACACACTGCTGTCCTAAAAGCAAGCAACCACAAAATAAAATACTCAGTTCATCATAAATATTCAAGTGTACATTTATTGCTTAAAGAGGTTGAAGTTTTGAAGAACCATTCTGAATGCTCTTTTTGTTTTATTTTGTTTTGTTTTTTATACATATGTGGTTGCTCTTATATTCAATTATTGTACTTCCTTTTACCGACTTCAGACTTTCAATTTTATAAACAACTATATCTTTCCCATCTCATTTATGTCCACAATAGCCCCATGCAGTATATAAGGCTAAGTAATTTAGATTCCAGACACAGATGATAAAAATGAGGTCACAGAAAGGTAGGTAACTTGCCCAAGGTCATCCTGCTGGAAAGTGGCAGACCTAGTAACCTCTTTCACGTCTTTTCACTCTTCATTATTTCATAAACAACTCCCTGTGTAAGACATTTGGCCCAGGTGCCTAAAGACTGATATGAGCCCACTGTGAACTATCAGCCGCCATCATGTAAAAAAGTCAATGGAGAAGCCACTGAGGCCATCAGGGCTCCTATTTCTGTTTATGACTTTAATGTGACTCTCAGGGTATTCTCCCCTCTGGGAGACAATTCATAGTATCATTCTGCATGGATATGGAGATAATGTAGTTTGGAAGTTTGCAGTTCAAGGAGGCTCGGCATTTCTCCATGTTCTGCCTTTTGATTCCTTTGTTGGGATGACATCTTTGAGACAGCGGGAGGCTTCTAAACAACTTGGAATGGAAATGGGCTCCCTGACTATTTTCACGATCGTGTTTCTTTTTTTTTTAACATCTTTATTGGAGTATAATTGCTTTACAATGGTGTGTTAGTTTCTGCTTTATAACAAAGTGAATCAGTTATACATATACATATGTTCCCATATCTCTTCCCGCTTGCATCTCCCTCCCACCCTCCCTATCCCACCCCTCCAGGTGGTTACAAAGCACCGAGCTGATCTCCCTGTGCTATGCGGCTGCTTCCCAATAGCTATCTACCTTACGTTTGGTAGTGTATATATGTCCATGCCTCTCTCTCGCTTTGTCACAGCTCACCCTTCCCCCTCCCCATATCCTCAATTCCATTCTCTAGTAGGTCTGTGTCTTTATTCCTGTCTTACCCCTAGGTTCTTCATGACATTTTTTTTCCTTAAATTCCATATATATGTGTTAGCATACGGTATTTGTCTTTCTTTCTGACTTACTTCACTCTGTATGGCAGACTCTAGGTCTATCCACCTCATTACAAATAGCTCAATTTTGTTTCTTTTTATGGCTGAGTAATATTCCATTGTATATATGTGCCACATCTTCTTTATCCATTCATATGATGTTGGGCACTTAGGTTGTTTCCATCTCCGGGCTATTGTAAGTAGAGCTGCAATGAACATTTTGGTACATGACTCTTTTTGAATTATGGTTTTCTCAGGGTATATGCCCAGTAGTGGGATTGCTGGGTCATATGGTAGTTCTATCTGTAATTTTTTAAGGAACCTCCATACTGTTCTCCATAGTGGCTGTACCAATTCACATTCCCACCAGCAGTTCAAGAGTGTTCCCTTTTCTCCACACCCTCTCCAGCATTTATTGTTTCTAGATTTTTTGATGATGGCCATTCTGACTGGTATGAGGTGATACCTCATTGTAGTTTTGATTTGCATTTCTCTAATGATTAATGATGTTGAGCATTTTTTCATGTGTTTGTTGGCAGTCTGTATATCTTCTTTGGAGAAATGTCTATTTAGGTCTTCTGCCCATTTTTGGATTGGGTTGTTTGTTTTTTTGTTATTGAGCTGCATGAGCTGCTTGTAAGTTTTAGCTGATGATTTGCATACCTAGCTTCCAGGACTAATGAGCAGTGCCCTCCCCTCCCACATTTCCACTGCAGCTTTAAATGGAATCTGGAGAGGCTGTGTGGACTATTGACTTCTACTTAACAGTGGGTGGCAGGAACTCAGAAGTCTAATCCCAGACCTGCTACTAATTTCCTGGATGGCTTTTGGTCCATCCATTAATCTCTCTCTATCACCATTTCCTTCTCTGGAGGAGATAGCAAGAATAATGGGATGTTTTATGCATTAACACATTTATGATCCTAATGTGCCCTGTAAAAGCATGGTTTTCTGGAAATGCTCTGTGGTAGCAGGTAAATCAAAAGAAAACCAGTGTCTTTTTCTCTAATATGACATGTTGACGGGATCTATCTTTTTGTGACTTCCATATTTAGAAACTGGAACTAAGATGGATTAAAGAGCTGAGTGGTTTACTGGATGAAAAGCACTGGCTTTCCAAATGCTCCATCCTGAGTTATCTAATAATAATCACAAAGGCACCTTAAAGTGAGGTTGAGTACATGAGGGGATTTTTCTGGTATCAGAACTAATAAAATTAAAATCTCATACTTTCTCAAGAGGAGCATTTTCATTATTCATGGGGAATGTGAAGCTGAGACTGGTCTCATTAGGGCTTTGGCTGGAAGTACTTAATTTTTTTTATATAACAGAACACTTTGGTTATGAATTTCACAAATATTTTACCACATCAGCATGACTTATATGAGACCAGGGAGGACAAAGTAACCTCCAAGATGTCATTCTGGATGAACTGCATTGCATATTCTCTAAGAAATGTCCTTGCCTATTTTGTCTCTATAAATTCTTCAGTCTCCTAGGAAGTTATGTGAAAGCTCTAAGGAGAACTCAAGTCATGTGTGCAATGACCTTGTGCAAGATAGAATTAAAATGTGGTTCAGTTATAAAATTGTAGTCTAGTCTAGTATTATTTTCAAAAAGTAATTCTACAACTTAAATGCATGGGCTTGTTTTTATTCTTTGGCATTTTCTTTATTCAGGGACTATTGTTTTTGACATTAGAACTGGGAAAAAAACCAAATAAACAAAATTGGTTTATTTTTAAAGAAACCATAAAACTCTAAAAGTTTTTTTCCTTGTAAGGTAAAATTATAGTGTCTGCCTTTTCAATGTGCTGTCATATGAGAAACTATAATCTAAGATAAATCTGAGGAAAGCCTTAAGCAGGTAAGTTGCCCTAAAACAGGCCATTTTGCAAAGTGTTCACGCTGTTCTTTCAAAAATCTTCCATATTGGAAAATAATCTGGAGGGTCTCCATCAATAAAACTAGATATTGCATGATGGGTTACACAATGTGAGAAATACAGTAAATCCAAGAGCCTTTCTGAAGTTTAGTTTTGGGGTTTTCCCAATCCATTTATCTATAAATCATTTATAATTAGCGTAGTCAAGGGTCTCATGTATGATACTAATGTGAACTTATGTACAGTACACTGCAAAGCTCTCTGAGGAGACTCAGAACATGGTGGGAGACAAACAGTTTAGATTCATTTAAATAGATTTCCCATGCAACTTCCAAATTAAAACTGCCCTCTTATAAACCATGTCTGGTCATTGTGGTCTAGTTTAGTCAAATCTTGTCAAAAACAATTAAAACTTCTTGATAAAATTTTTATTTAAAAATCAGCTTAAAGTTTCGGAAGTGCTAAAAAATAGTAAGAAAACTCCAATTTATGGATGAAAGCCAGTATTCAGAAAGGCTGCTTATGCCCTTAAAATATTTGCCCATTCAGCACACTTGGATTTTGGGTCAAAGGCTCAGTGGAGTAAGGGACAGAAGTAAAGCCCCAAGATATGCTGAAGATTAAGAGTTTTATGGGATACCTTCTTTAATTAAGTGGAAACACAAAGAGCTTTATACTTAGCTGAACCAGAACTAAACCCATCTCTTCCCTCTAATGCTAGGGAGTGTAGAAAGGACTGTATCAGTACTGAGCATAGCAGGAGACGAGAAGGAAAAGTGGAGGGGGGAAAATAAAAACCCAAAACACTCTCCCTGACATGGCTATTGACTAGGTGAACCCTAGAGCCTCAAGCCTTAGTTTGACGTGGTTTCTGTCTAGAAGTGTCCTAGATATCTGGCAGAAGCAAATACAAAGCCTCTGTGGTAAACTATTCACCCTAAGTTGCAGATTATTTTTCAAGGGCAAAGATCAGCATGCACTCAAAGATAACTAGGCACCTAAGGAAACAAAGCAACGTGTGAGAACTAAGCAGAAACAACAGGCAGCAGCAGATATTGGTCAGCACAGGTATCAGATTTTGGAATTATCTGATCTAGATTATAAAACATGCTTATGAAGTTTAAATACTCATGCTTACAAAGTTTAAGTTAATATTACTAAACAAATAGCTTGAAATATCTATGAGAAATAGGAAACCATAAAAGGTGACAGAGAAGAGATTTAGGGTTTCAGGATCTCATAATGTAACTGAAACCTGCAAAAAGGCAGAAACTATATTACTTCTTATTCCCAGAGCTTCCTCCCCAATTTTGATCAGAAATGCAATTCTCAACATGGTTAGTGTCTTTGTAAACCTCAAGGAATCAGGGGATAGAGTAATAACTCCTTTATCCTGTCTATAAGGTAGTTACATCAGCAACTCAGTGAAAATAATCGTCACCCTTTCTCACATAACACAAACCTCTAAACAACCAAGAACAAACCTAGCTCAGTTTACTGCTTTCTGGCACATAGTAAGTGGTTATATAAGTGATAACTACTGTTTTGTGTTTCAGCCTGAAGTATATTGTTTTCTCTTGCATGGATGAGACAGTCTTGTAAGATAGTCTTTTTACAAATCTCACTTGGACTCACAAAGAAAGATTAAGGTTAAGTTCTGCATCTTTTGTCATTGAACAGTTCATCTTCTTTTGAGTATTAACTGTCTCTAGATATCTTTTCAACATCTGTATCAGAGTATATTTTTTGAGTATGTGTATGCATGTGTGTGTATGGGTATATATGTATATCTGTGACAAATATGGTGTGTGCTTGTGTGTATATGTAGGAGTGGCACACGATTGTGTGTATATGAATATGTATATGAGTGGTGTGTGTGTGTATGTGTGCACATGTGTATGTGGTCTGTGTACTCTGGAACTCCTTACATTTCTGAAATGAAACTCAGTGCTTTGGGTCATAAATCAGGACTTCCTTCCTTTTTTTAGTTTTAGACTTACTGCTGACAGCCACTTGTAGCCAAATTCCCCCAAACACACCCACACAATGAAAGAATGGAGATCTGGACAGTTGGGCTCACTTCCTTCAGGCTTATCAGAAATTTGCTCCAAAATTTATTGAAAAACTTTCTCAAAATGATCATGAGCCAAAGACTGGGGCTGTTAAAATTTATGTTTATGTGGTCCACTGTTACTGTGATCTCCTGATCCCAGAAATGACCGTGACAAGAATAATACAGACAGCTCAAGAACTTGCACTGATGCTTCTAGGATGGGCTTAAAGAATCATACCATGTGTGTACATGTGTGGTATGTGCATGTGGTGGTGTGTATGCATGCGTATATGTGTGTTTTGTGTGTATATGTACTATGGGGGTGTGTGTATATATGGTGTGGTATGTATGTATGTCATAAGGTGTGTGGTAGTCAGGTGTGTGTGTGTGCGCGTGTTATGGTACGGATATTTCTTCGTTTTTTAGGCTGCACTGGGAAGCAATATCTTTAGGGTTCCTGACATACTCAATCCTTCATACTTTCATTTCCTTCACTTTTAAACTGACTTCTGTCAACATGACAAATAAAGCTGAGGTTGATTTCTTCATTGTAAAATCAGTATTGAAAAAAATAAACTTGTAAGTAAAACAGAAAGCATTGGGAAAACAGTGAGTGATTCTTATCATAGCTAGAATTTTTTTAATTGATTTTTTTAAAAAGTATAGTTTGGACCCCCTTCAACAAAGGGTACAAAGGGTCACTTTGCAGAGGGGTAATTTGTATATCCTCAACAGTGCTCTAAAGCTGGTGTTTAGCAAGTTTCTGACACACAGTGTCAGCTCAATAAATATTTCTTGATTAAATGAATGAAGACATCAGAGCAAAGTAACAAAGAGCATAGAGTTCATCTTGGACAAAGTTACTAAAACTCCCTGTGCCTCAGATTTCTTATCTGCAAAACAGGAGTAAGAATAATACCTATCTGTTGCAGTCATGAAGATTAAGAGTTAGCACAGTTAAAATTCTCATATGGTATCTGAGATAGAAAATACAATGTAACTGTAATTATTGTTATTATGGTTACAGTGATTGCTTCCATTCTATATAAAGAGGAGACTAAAGCATCACAGATATTTTGATTTTCAGATCACATATCCAATCATGTCTTTAAGAAATGATCAGGTTGACTTAGATGTTATCATTTGGGGGAGAATCTCTGCAGTTGGGAAGAGCATGGAAGTTGTGTCCAAGACTCCAATAGTTTGTATGTAATCAAATCCCACGGTCTAAGGAGAGGGTTTCCTGGAAAGCCCTTTTCTGGTTGTTTTCCCAATTTCCCTTAATTCCACTAACCCCTGTGACGAGCTCCCCTACAATCTGGGAAGAAAATCGTTTTCATCTGCCTAGAAGGAATAGGTGTGACCTGAACAAATCAATCTTGCAGCCAGCACATTCTCTGATGTAGGAATGATTCTTCATCTCTTTTCCTAGCTGAGTTTGGAGGAGCTGAGAATAGCAGGCGGTGAGCAAATGGGATCTGCATAAATGTAACCCTCAGGCTCTAGGGGGAGTGCAGCTCAGGGCCGAGGAACACCACCCTTCCCTCAGCATCGCATTGGCCTCTAGTGGCCCCCAAGCAGCTGACAGACGGCTCAATCATTTCCTCAGGGCCAGAGGGCTCCCGGCACCAGCTGGCTTTGACATTAGTGCTCAGGCCCTGACTGACAGGGGACTTGTCCTTGGCTGAGCCCTGGAGGCCCATGAGAGTCTATTCAAACTCCTCCTTTAGTCTGTTGATTTACTGTCCCCGTTGGCCAGTTGTTGATCCATTTTTCCTCTCCGTTTGCTCACAGGGCACCCCAGAAACCATCCCCTAGTAATATATTTGGTTTATGATTTCCTCAGGAGCTGAGGAAGAAAAACAACCGAGGCTGTGCACCTGTTGGATTTTAATGTGCACGGGGCCCTTCTGCCAGGACGGCACAGAAAGACGGACCGTGCAGGTCCCAGGCCCACATGGAGCTCACATTTCTCTATCAGGATCCAAGCAGAAGCAGAATCAGGTCCCTTTGAAATATATTTGTTGTTTTATTTATGGCTCCACTTGGGCCCTGCCGCCTCTACGTCTGATTTTGGCCGCTGCGCCGCTGCAGAGTATGATTCCAAAGGGCAAATATCAGGGAGACAGCAGTGGCCTAGAGGCAGCCAGTGTACACTGCAGGTGGGCGGGGTTCTTCGCCACCACTGCTGAGGTTTAAGGCCAAAGACGACAACCTGTTCATTACCCACTTCCTCACAGACACAAAAAAGTTGGGTCATGGGCTCCTGCCTAATGTTTAAGAGACACTTGGTTAATCTTGAAGGAAGGCAGTCTGGGAGAAATTGTCTCCTCTGCCTCTCCTTCTAACCTCTTTATAATTAGACATTCATTCAGGATTGTGAGGCAGGTTGGAATGAATCTGCTCATGGGACACATTTTTTTTTTTTTCTTGTCTAGACTGGACTGTTGAGGGATTGAGGAATATTCCCACATGGCACACAAAGCAAGCTGAGATCTGACTTCCCTGGTTCAGGTGCGGATTTTCAGGATTCCAAAATCTTTCTCTTTCTCATTTTCCCTGAATTTAAAGGAACAACTAATAGGAATTAGGGGCACAGAAAAAAGGGAGCTGCAGTAAATGTGGACCATTTTCAGGTATAAGTGGGAAGCTAGTTAATGTGTATAAAAGGTGGTTTGGCACGTAATTTCTGGGTTGAATACTTACACCAATGGTTCTCAAAGTGTGGTCTCCAGGCCAACAGCATCAGTATCACCTGGAAACATATTAGACATTCAAATTCTTGGCCCCTACCCCAGACCTACTGAAACAACTTTGGGGGTGAGGCCTGGTGGTCTGTTTTGTCAAGCCCTCCACGGGATTCCCAAGTTGAAGGACCACTGCTCCACACCAAGTTTTCTTAACCATCTATTGATTTTGACTGTGAAGTAGAACCTAAGCCAGGGAGAAAGAAGGGTCATGCTGTGCGGGTAGAGGAGGACTTTCAGCACAGGAATGACAACGATACTGAGTATTTTTAAAAGGATTAAAACAACAGAAGCACAAACTATGCAAAATTACTCCACTGCTTTGATCTTGGCAAACCAAAGGTGTTACTTTCTCCATTTATGAAAAATAACAACGGCCACACGTGTGTCTTCTCTACATTTTTAGGGAACTCTACAAGGCTCATTTCTGAGACCTATCCCGTAGGTGATGTTCCTCAAATGAAACAATAAAGTTCAATGAAAGTCTGCTAATAAAGCATCCTTCTAATGAGGCTGGTCCCAGCACATTAGATGTGGAAGGGAAAGTGGGAGAGGGTGTTTTAACTCAAAGGAATCATGTTGTCATGACCACTGCAAGCTACCTTCTAAGCTCTTGCACTATGTATGCCCCCTTGTAAAGTTGGTTGTAGCAGCTTCTCAAAACAAAATAAAGCTGCCTTAATTCCTGAGAAGTCTTTTAACATTGGCAGATGTTGTGGAGGTGGATATTAAGAAATGTGAGCCAAGTTTGCCTGCAGAAGATCTTATTACATATGGAAGTTCCCAGCCCTCAGGACTCTGCAATCAACTGGCTTTGTAACATGGGGTCACTTTATTCCCTGGGCCTTTGTTTCCTCATCTATAAAATGGGGAGGTTGGACAAGAGGATCTGTGAGGGTCTTTGACAGTCTGTAACTATCTGATTCATTCTAGAGTCCCTCAGCCAGTGAACTGGAGAAAAATGATCTTCCTGTGTGAGAGATAAGTCTCCTTACTCATCCGAACATGTAAAATTGCCATTCCTACATAGCGTATTTAATTTAGACCCTACAGGTTTCAATAAATATTTAGAAGAAATAGATTCACACATGGTCCTGGACACCAGTGTCATCTTAATGTATAGCTTTGTAACAGCACAGTCTTTATAGGGTACAGTAAGTCCCCTAAACATGAACGAGTTCCATCCCAAGAATTTGTTCATTAAGTCCAACAAAATTAGCCTAGGTACCCAACTAACACAATCGGCTATATAGTACTGTAATAGGTTTATAAGTCTTTTCACACAAATAATACATAAAAAACAAAGCAAACACAAAAACTAAAGAAAGCATTTTTAATCTTATAGTATGGTACCTTGAAAAGTACAGTAGTACAGTACAACAGCTGGCATACAGGGGCTGGCATCGAGTGAACAGGCAAGAAGAGTTACTGACTGGAGGAGGGAGAGGAGGTGGGAGATGGTAGAGCTGAAGGATCGTCAGCAATAGGAAATGGAGGGCAAGCTGCAATTTCACTTAGGCCTGACGTTGATGGAACGCATGTTCGCATCTTTGAACATTCTCAACTTGAAGGTTCGTATGTAGAGGACTTACTGTATCCTAAAGAAGGGTGTACTTACAAGAGTTGCTTTGATCAGAAACCAGCCACTGTACCTGACACAATAGAGGAGATAGGCTGAGGAGAGGCAAGATTTTTCTCTGGGGCAGCTCTGTCAAGTCAAGCTTTCTCCCATGCTTGAGGGTGGGGAGAGTTTGGAAGGCATCCTGCTGAGGTCTTCCCTTAGAGTGTCTACACAGTGGCCTGCAGGTGCTAATCAACACACCTGCAAAGTCTTGTCAACACACACACACATACACACACACACACACATACACACACACACACACACACAACAACTTTTAATAATCTCCAGCTGAAATGATTCTAGGTCCTGGGAGAATGCTGCCCCCATAACATCTGGGAGGAATCTCAACTGTATCACCAGATCCAAAAGACTCACTCTCAGGAAACTGTCAGGTACTAAATATTCATTCTTGGGAGGCTCTGGTCTTTGCCAGAGTTTGATGTTGATTCCACAAACCTTGGTGTTCCAAATTCAGGCTTCATCCTTTGATTCTCTGTCTGCAGGTTGCCCAACCATGGCTTACAGTCATCCTGTGAAACTCAATTAGGGAGAGCAAAGGTCATATTAAGGACATCAGTCTAAAAGAAAAAAAAAAGAGTTGCCCCTGAGATCATGTGGTAGAAAGAAAGAGAGAAAGAGGAAGAGAGAAAGAGAGGAAGGATGGAAGAAGAAAGAGAGAGAGAGAGAGAGAGAGGTAAAGGAAGGAAGGAAGGAAGGAAGAAAAAGAAAAAAAGGAACCATGTTGTTCAGGATTAGTGGGCAAGTGTAGCTGGACAATTTTCAGATCTTTTATTGGGCTCGGAAGAAAACCCCTTTAAATATTCTTTTTCTTTCTGAGTTTGCCTGTGATTAGTGTCTACCAAGAGGTAGGTCAATATTAGAGTGGGTGTGGGTAATTCCTGGGGAAAGGTCAGATCTGCTGCTCTAACGTTTTTACTTGGATTAGTTTCCTGGAGCTGTAGTAACAAAGTATCACAAACTGAACTCCTTAAACAACAGAAATTTGTTGTCTCACAGTTCTGGAGACCAAAAGTCTGAGATCAAGGCACCAGCAGGGCTGGTTCATTCTGAGGGCTGTGACTGAGAATCTGCTTTAATTTTTCTCTCCCAGCTCCTGGTGGTTTGCTAACAATCTTCTGTGTTCCTTGGCTTGTAGATGCATCACCCCCAAACTCCAATGTCATGATCACACAGTGTCCTCTGTGTGTATGTGTGTCTGTTTCAATATTCCTTTTTTATAAGGACACCAGTAATATTGGATTAGGGCCCAACCCAATGACCTAATTTTAACTTGAGCATCTCTTTAAAGACTTATCTCCAAGTAAGGTCATATTCTGAGACACTGGGGATTAGAACATTACCATATACATTTGGGGGGATACAATTTACCCCATAACATTGTCTTTCCATATCATCCTGGGTAAAATGTAGTGGTCACACTCTCTGTCTCTGATCAATCTGAGCTGCTATTGGGAAGGAGTTCTATCTCCTTTAGGTTTAAGATGGACTGAATTTAGTGAAACGGATTGTAGTTTTCAATGATCCTGCTAAAGTATCTCCTTTCCCAGGTGTTCTTCTGTAGTATGGCTCTGCCACTTTCCGTTAAGACATGGAATCTAATTCCTCCCCTTGTCAATCATGGCTCTTCTTAGTGACTCAATAGAATGCAGCATAAACATTGCTCTGGAATTTCTGAGGTTAGGTCTCATAAGAAGCCATGCAACTTTCACTTGGATCTCTTGCTACCTTGGATTTCCTCTTCTTGTGAGGAAACCCAGGGATCCAATCAGAGGCTCACATAAAAGGAAATCAAAACCCCTTAGCTGAGCTTCCAGTTGACAATGAGTATCAACTGCCAACCATCTGAGGGAAACATTTTGTATGCCCAGCCCAGCTGAGCTTTCAGGCTGCAGCCCCAGCTGACATCTGATCAACCAACCCCAGGAGAGATCCCAAGGGAGAGCCATTGAACTGAGCCCCAGTCAAACTGTAGAACCTTTAAGAGATAATATTCAATTGTTGTTTCAAGCCGTGATGTTTCATGGTGGTTTGTTACATAGCAATCAATAGAACAGTTGGCCTTTGTGCTTGAAGAAAGAGGGGTAGCATATCAATACTTCCTGCATTTTAAAAGACATATTAGGATAAAATCATTTGCATTGACAGAAACTTTCTCATTTTACCAAATAATTTACTACCGGCTTTCAAAACAAGCCTCCTTAGTATATATAGAATGAATGAAAGATAATTGTAGTAAAAATATGCATGGGTCACTATATGGCAATATATATTTTGGTAGGATTAATACTTTAATATTTTATGTGAAATTTTAACTGATTTGTTTCTCGTGAATGATAGTAGAAGAATTCTGAGGCTAAATCCCTGAGAGCCTTGGATTCAGGGTTTGAAATCCAATCCAGAAGTATCTCCACATTTCTTAAAATCTGGAATGGAAAGAGCTTCTCTCTCTCTCTTTTTCTTTTTAATTTAGGATCTGGTTTATAAAGAAATAATAGATTCAAGTGCTTTAAAAATATCATATTTAACTGTCTTTAAAAAGCAAAGATAGGACTTCCCTGGTGGCGCAGTGGTTGAGAGTCCACCTGTCAATGCAGGGGACGCGGGTTTGTGCCCCGATCCGGGAGGATCCCACATGCCGTGGAGTGGCTGGGCCCGTGAGCCATGGCCGCTGAGCCTGCGCGTCTGGAGCCTGTGCTCTGCAACGGGAGAGGCCACAACAGTGAGAGGCCCGCTCACCGCAAAAAAAAAAAAAAAAGCAAAGATAAATGAATTAAGATATATAAATATATACTTTTGTGTGTCCTCAAGAATTAAACAAGGAGAGAGAGACAGAGAGAAAGGAAAAGTGGGGAGGAAAGATCTCTGGTGTACAGTACCTTTGAGTTTTATCAAAGTTGAGACATTGGGGTTGGAATTAAGCACTACGCAACTCTAAAATGCCATTTTGGTATGTTTCCTAAGGAGGCAGAGATTCATGACGTACGTTTACAGAGGCAATCCTGACACAGGATTTCTAAGTTCCTGAGCTGCATGATGGGAGGAACTATTAGGTAATCTGTACTTTAGGTATAGAACATTAATCACAGTTTAACAGCAGGCTTAGTGAAATAGTAATCTTTTTTTTTTAACAATAAGAGGGATTGAATTTATAATTTTCCTAGCAGGTACATTAAAAAAGTGATATGCAATCATCAAATTATGTGTCTAGAAATGATTATTAATATAATGTGGTCCATCTCCTGCATGGAGAGTTATTCAGTTGATTACAAGTTAGTCTCTTTAGCCTGAAGGGTAATTAACAAAAGTCATCATAGGATGTCTTAGAGGAGAAGAGAAAGAGCAAGGGGAG
This sequence comes from Orcinus orca, assembly GCF_937001465.1. Taxonomy (NCBI): domain Eukaryota; kingdom Metazoa; phylum Chordata; class Mammalia; order Artiodactyla; family Delphinidae; genus Orcinus; species Orcinus orca. The sequence continues at coordinate 13,823,002 of NC_064559.1, read as the reverse complement.
GAGGGTGAAGGAAGAGAAAAGAAAGCATAGAGAGAGAGGCAGAGAGAGAACAGCTTTCACAATAGTCAGCAATTTTGTAAACAGCAAAGCCCAGGAGTAGAATATATAAATCTGAATCTAGTCTGTGAATATACACTGCCCTAAAACTAGGGAATGCCAGATGATGGCTAAGAATCTGCTCTAACTGAAACCAGTTTTCTACTCCTCTATTGAACCATGAACTTAAACTAATCAAGCAACCAACCAATGAAAAAATAAAGTCAATTTATTTTAATCAAGCATTAACTAAGTGCCTGGCACTAGGCTATACCTGTGCAGGCAATGGTGAGAAACACACACACAGTCTCTGTCCTCCTGGAGCTTACAGTGTAGTTGGATAACTTTCAAACAACCAGAAAAAGAAATTGCAAAACTGGAACTGTGATAAGTTCTTTGAAGGGGGGTTTACATGTGTTTATGAAAATATAAGGTTATTAAACATAGTTAAAGAGTTAAGGGAAGATATGTCTCATTACAAAATGACAATGAACCTGAGAAATAGGATGAATAGGGGATAACTAGGTGAGGGTGGGAAAGGGAGAGTGTTTTAGACAGAAGAACAGCATGTGCAAAGACCCTGTGGAGTCAGAAACGGTGGTACAATCTGAAGGCAGGCCCACAGAGGTGGAATTCACTGCATCCCTACCTCCATCCCAACTCTTGCCTCCCTCTCTCATTTCCTATATCCCATCATCTGGAGCTTTTACTAGCAGGAAAGTATTGATCGTAGTGGTCCTGAAACAGTCTGCTTCCAAGCTGGTGGGAGGGAGGAAACCTGGCAGGAATGACTCTGCCCAACTGGTAAGAACTGCATTGGTCTGAGTCAGGTAAGTAAAATCTCTCTCTAAAGGGGCAGCGAATAGCAGGTGAGCCCAGAAAGCCTGGATCACACCTGGATGTGGGGAAAGTGTCAGAGGGTCAACAGGAGCAGGGAGCAATGAAACCTCAGATGACGGTTCCTTTTTTTTTTTTTTTACTTTAGGGTCAAAGGGATGAATTAATCTTAGTCCTCAGATCACGCTCTGGGCAAGGGTTCTCTCTTGCTTTGACCAGTAGAGGTGTATCTATAGGTATTCAGTTATTTTTTCCATTTATCTTGTTCTCCATTCCCTATAGGCCTCCTCTAAGGGACTTGGTATGTGTCCCTGAGATTGTATGTACCCTGTTACAGTGTTTTCTGTATGTTTGTATGTACGTGTTTAAAATTTTTCATAAAGGTCATTATGCTAGAGATTTCATACTGTTAATTTTTTACTAGAACTGTTTTGAAGACCTATTCATGTTGCCATGTATAATATGTACCACTTTTAACTGTTGTGTAGTATTTCATGGTGAGTATTTGTCACATTTTGCTTATCCATTTCTTGAGTGTTAAGCCCTGTCTTAGTTTGTTTGGGCCGCTGCAATAAAAATATCAAAGGCTGGATTGATTAAGCAACAAACATTTATTTATCATAGTTCTGGAGACTGGGAAGTCCAAGATCAAGGTGCTGGCAAATTAGGTATCTAGTATGGGCACATTCCTGGTTCATAAACGGCCATCTTTTGGCTGTGTCCTCACATGGGGGAAGGGATGAGAGAGCTCTCTGGGGCCTCTTTTATAAGGGCACTAATCTCATTTATAAGGACTCCACCCTCATGACCTAATCACCTCCCAAAAGTACAGCCTCCAAATACCATCACACTGGGGGTTAGGATTTCAAAATATGAATTTTGGCATACATACACATTAAGTCCATAAGAAGCCCCTAGATTATCTCTTTGTTCTTGATACTGCAAAGCTCTGGGATAACATCCTCCTCTGTGTTAGTCAGCATTTAATCAGAGAAGCAGAACCACTAGGAAGGGTTAAACAGTTTATGTATGGCTATTGTGTCTGCATCTAGTACTGGGCCTGAAGTCAGCAGAGCAGACAGTTGGGAAGGAAAGAGACAGGAAGTAGGGAGAGCAAGGACAAACTGGAGCCTTCAAAGATGACCAGAACCTGCACCTCTCTCTTGCTACCTCCAAGCCTTTGGTGGTACAAGTGACCTGCAGGAGAAGCTGGAGACCTTTGTCATGGAACTAAATACACCCTGGGCCCAAGATTTGAAGAATTAGAAGGAGGAGACTCAACAAAATTTGGAGGGGCTGTAGGCTCAGCTGCTGCCCAGGAGATGCTCATTACTAGTATGGGATGGAGAAGCTGAAGTAGGAAATCTGGCAGGAACTTCAGGAGATGCTGCCCAACAAGGTGAGCTAGCAGATTGGCAACAATGGGCATGAACAACTATAGTGTCTGACGCATGGCAATGATTTTCCAAGTGTGAAAGATTATGTTGGCTGCTTCTCTTCTGCCTTCCAAATAGCATGAAATGTCCCCATGACCTAGAGTAATTCAGAATTATACAGAAAAGATAATTCTTGGAAAAGTAATTCTAGGGTGTCACAGTGCAGATTCACAGTGCACATCATTGTGTGTTGTGGACCTGTGTGAGCCACTTTTTGTGGTGGATTTCTCAAAACTGAATTGCTCAGTCACAGAGTGTATATGGATCCAGTTTGACTACACAGTGCCACATTGCCCACCAGAAAGTCTGGACTGGGCTGTACCCCCAGCTGCAGGGGTTAGAGTTCCCGTCTCCTAGCATTAAACAACCTCTGTACTTTGGTCAATCTGAAAATTTTCTGATTACTCAAGTGTTTTAACATGACTGCAAATACTGGTTCACCATTAGAATTTCACATTTTTTGAATTGCCTGTTCATACCCTTTTCCCATTTTTCAACTGGAGTTTCTATCATTTGCATATTGGTTTTCAGAGGGCTTTTTGTATTCTAAGTATTAATCATATATTGCTTTAGGTGTTGAAAGTACCTTTTCCTAATTGTCATTTTCTCTTAAATTTGTTAGTGGTGTCCTTTGTTAAGCAGAAATTCTTAATTTTGTTTTAATCAGATATATCAATTTTCCACACTATGATTTCTGCTTTTAGGTCACTCACATTTCCTTTGACTACCCAAATCTGTGGCTTAGTCTTCCTTTTGATACTATTAATTTGGAAGCATTTCCAGAAAAAACCCCAGGAGAGAGTAGATGAAAATGAAAGACCTATAGATAATAGAGGGAAAATTAAATAATTTTGATTCTAATCTCAAACACTTTTCTATATAGATGAGCATGTCATTTGTGAATAGAGACAATTGTTTTTCTTCCTTTACATTCTGTATGCACTTTGTTTAATTTTTGTGACTTAATGTCCTGGCTAGCACCTTCAAGACAATATTTAATTAAAGTGATGAGGCAGATATCCTTGTCTTGTTCCTGATTTAGGGAGGAAAGTATTCAGTCTTTCACCATTAAATATAATTTTAGCTATAGGATTTTGTAGATGCCCTTTGTTAGGCTGAGGAAATGACCTTCTATTCCTAGTTTGAGAATTGTTGTCATGAATGGTTGCTGACTTTTTCAAATGCTTTATTTGAATCTGTTGATAATCACATTTTTCTTAATCTATCAGTATGGTCAATCATACTGATTAATTCTCAGGTGTTGAACCAACCTTGCATTTCTGCTGGTCCTTTTTTATGTGCTTTAATCTCATAGATATCTCTTCTTTTAAAAACCTCTAGGTGTGCTTTCTTTGTTCCTAAGCTAGATTATAGAACCTATCAAGTATATAGCCTGAGTATTTGCTGGAGTGGTGTGTGTGTGTGTGTGTGTGTGTGTGTGTGTGTCTGTGTCCGTGTTTGGGTGAGAGAGATGAAGGGAAGAGGAAAAGAGTAAAAAGGGGATAGGAGTTTGGAGAGTGAAGAGGGGAAAAGTGTATACAGATTGGCATTTTAGAACACTTGGTGACTAATGGTGTCTTTTTGTTACCTGTGTCCTTCTGATGAGGTCTGGGTAAAAAGCCTGATTGGAAGTTGAGGTTTTAGGGCTGGCTTCCTAAGTGACCCATGAAAGTTACAATTGTGATTATTATGATATAAAATAAGTGCTTTGAATTTGTTAACAAGAGGCTTACAAATTAAGAAATTTTGGCACAAAAAGGCAACAAGCAAACTATATAACACAAAAATGAATACAACCATAAGGAGAATGCCTACATCCATAACATGGTGGGAGATTTTAACCCAGTTTTCTCACAAAACGACTCAGAGTCAACTAAAAACAAACAAACAAAACTGTATACATAAAGAGAGTATTTGAATAACATAATATCTCTCTTGGAGATATATCTGTCTTGCAGATATATCTCTTGAAGATATATAAATATCTGTCTTGGAGATATATATATATATATATATATATATATATATATATATATATATATATATAGTCATGCTAAACACAGAAAGATATCCAACCCTGTTTCCCCCAGAGCATCAACATCATTTATCTATAAATTTAAACATATTAGTAAACATATTAGTAAATTAGTAAATTCATGAGCGAAGAGGAAATTAAGATAGAAATTTTAAAATATTTAGAACTAAATGAAATTTCTAATATCTATGGGGATGAAGTCAAAATGATTCTTAGGGGAAATTTTACACTCTGAAATGCATTTACAAAAGAAAAAGTAATAAATGAACTAAGCTTTAACTTATAAAGTTAGGGAAAATAAAACCACAAGCAAACAACAAGGTAAACACAAAGTGATTAAGAAGAAGGAAATAGTATAGGTAAAGAGGAAGAATTAAAGAACCAAAATAGAGTTGATCAATAACCCAGAATCTAGACCTCAACAAAGATTGTGGGAACTATAATAAAGAAAATTTAAAAAGTCATAAACTACATAAAGAAGTAAATAAAACATATATAACTTCCACACTCAAAAGAAATTAAAAAACTTGAGTTTACTAAGAATAAAGCAAATTATACTAATAAATTTAATATCTAGATTAATCAGCTTTTTAGAAAAATACACATTATCAAAATTGTTCCAAGGAGAGTGAGAAACCCTGTGACCATAATGACCTGAAAAGAAATTGAAACAGTGAAGATCTGCTCACATACCAGATTTTAATATCACTGGGCCAAGAAAATTATATGTTTGATTAAAATCTAAAAGGCAGCTAATTTTCATCATACAAATCATTTTAGGGCATAGAAAGGATGGAAAATTTCTCAATTATTTTAATGAGGCAAGTATGACCATAATAGGAAGATAGGAACAAGGGAAAACAAAATTACAGATCAATCTCAGTTATAAGTGCAGGTGTAAAAGTTCTAAATGAGGTTGTTAGGAAAAAAGAAACTAGCAATGTTTCAATAGAATAACCTATGGCCATGTAAGGTTCACCCTAGGAATGCAAGAGTTGTTTGATATTGTAGTAAATTATATTTAAACTTTAAAAAAATAACAGATTAAAGGATAATACCATACATTCATTCCATTAGTTGTTACAAAAGGCTTTGATATGTTATAATATTTATTCATGCTAAAAATTTTTATCATTTTATTTTGGAGTAAAAGACGATATTCTTATGCTAAAAAGAGTATCTACTAGAAGCTTACAGTGAATATGATGTAACAGTGAACCATAAAAGTCCAATTAAAGCCCAGGAGAAAGATGAGGGTGCCTACTGTTACTAATTCAGTATGATACTCAAGGGGTCTAGACACATGCTAAAAGGTACTAACAATTAAATGAGATGTAAATACTTAAGCAAAAAGAACAAAATTTTTATTTCATACTGTAGTGGATGCTGTGGTGTGCCATCCTTATCCTCCTCTTTCATGACTGGAACACTCACTCTCCCAGTTGCTATGACTGTTGATGGATGAAGGCTCATAGCTACTTGAATTCCCCCTCCTGGTGGTTGGCTCTTGGCTGAAGAGTGCTGCCTTACACAAGCTCACATCTTGTTCCTGGGTGTGGGTCATATACAAAGACTGGAAAAATTAAAGATAGAAAGGTCTGGCCCTATTGCCTCATATCTGCAACTCCTCAGGGCTATCCCAGCACAGAAGCTCTCTGGGGGAAAACCCTGTGGCCTTTGTTGTGACAGCATCATAACTTCTCACTCTGCCCAGTCCTGCTACTTTCCCTTCTCCAACAGGGGCAAATCTGGAAAGATCTTCCTAATACACTCTCTTCATGAAAATCTGTACTTCCTAGGGAACTTGACCTGAAACCCATACTGAGGATTTCATGATCTAATATAACCTTTCCCAAATAATTATTAAGATTTATTAGTTATTAAGCAAAATATTAAGATTAATAAAATGGTCTATCAGAAGGACCAGTAGAAAAATACAAGGCCAATGTACAAAAATCTGTAGCTTTCCTTTAATTAGCAAAAAGCAATTAGAACATATCACTGATAAAAATGTATTTCACAATAGTAGCAAAACTATAAAGCAATTACAAATAAAATTAACAAGAATACACAGGATCTTTTTGAAAAAATGATAAAAATGTTTACTGAAGGACATTGAAGACCTGGATAAGTAGAGAGAAATATTCTAGAAAACCTCTGTTCTGTCATGATTGGGACTGATAATTGGTCAGTTGATGATAAAAAGTCTCTTAAGGCATGGAATAATTAAGACAAAGATATATGTAAGCCTAAAATATTTTATTGCAACTTTCAACATATAAATTTACATTTATTCACCAGTATTTTTCCATAGAGCTGAACTGTAAGTCTTACCTTTAAGCAAGGTCATTGATCGGAGTTCCTCATTGACTTTTTTGCATAAATCATATCTGTAAAGGCAGTATCTCAATGTTCAGTTTCATTTTCTTTGAAGTGAAACTAGTAGTTGAAAGTATCAATGAAGCAATCTGAGAGTAGAATCCTTCTAGAATTTCACAGTTTGCTTGTCCTAATATTTGACTAATTTGTCATTTACATCTAATTTTATCAACTTCCCTTCATTGAGTCTTTTCAAAGCATTCAATTCAGCTTTGGGAGAAACACTAATTCTCTCTTTGTGTAATATTTAATTAAACTGCATAACAATATTAACTAGAGCAGATGTCACAAAAGGGTGTGTAAGCTCTCATCTCATTTGAAATATGTGGGCGTTCTGGAGTGTTCTTCTAGCTGGGTGCATTCAGAGCGTAATGTGTGTCAGTGAGTATATTTCAGGTAATTTGGTTATGAAGAGTGTGACTCAAAATTATAAGGATGTTAATTCTTCCAAAATTGCCTCATAAATGTAATGTGACTGCCAGAATTTTCATAGAACATTATAAACTGGTTCTCAAATTCATGTGTAAGAGTTTTAATAAGGATAAAATTGATAGAGAGCAAAAAAATGAATTGGTCTTACTAGATATTAAAACATTATGAGTTTGTAGTGTTGCTGTGGGACAGCATGAGAGAAATAGATCAGAATAAATAATAAAGAAGCTAGAATAAAGAAATAAGTACATGCATATATAAGAATTTGGAGGGAATTCTCTGGAGGTCCAGTGGTTAAGACTCCATGCTTTCACTGCCAAGGGCCTGGGTGCAATCCCTGGTTGAGGAACTAAGAACCTGCAAGCCAAAAAAATAAAAAATTTGGAATAAAAAGTGACATTTGAAAGTCAGGGAAGAATGGTACTGGGACAATTGGCTCTCCATATGGAAAAAAGTTTCAACCTCCTGACACTTTATGTCAAAAAAATTCTAAATGGATTAAAGGCCAAAATGTTTACATACATGTTATAAAACCTCAGGAATGATTTATTTAAAAAAACAAAAATAAAAGGAAATATTGATAAATTTGACCATATAAAAAGAGAGAAAGAAAACTTCTATATAACAGAAAGATACCATAAGCAAAAATAAAATACAAAAAACAGACTGGAAGAAGATTTTTCCAGACAATATTTCACAGACAACATATTTGCCCCTCAAATATCAATATATAAAGACTATCTACAAACCAATTCAAAAAGAACAGACAGTTCAACATAAAAAAATGGGCCAAATATATAAATGGGTATTACACAGAAGACAAAATACAAGTAGTCAATAAAATATGAAAAGATGATCATTTTAAGTACGTACTGTGAAAATAAATAAAGGAAACTTCATTTACAATGGAGTCAAGAAGCCCTGAAGGGGGAACTCACACACCCAGCCTTCTGACCCAGCAACAAGCTGCCCACCGCTTGCAGCCAGTGAAGAATCACCACAGCCCTCCCCAGTTTCTTCGTTTCCTCTGTAAGAGCAAGCCCATCTCTTCTGTTCTCTGGACTTGCCTATGGTTTACCACAGTTTGCTTGTCTGGAATCACAATCCTCTGCTATTCCCAAACAAACTCATTTTGCTGTTATAATACTGGCTCTGTTGTTTCTTAGAGGTCAACATTATTAATGAGGAAAATGCAGAATAAAAGAATAAATGAGACACTATTTTTACCCTTCAACTAGGCAGAAATTGAGCAAACAAACATTTAAGTAAAATGTAAAGAATGGCAAGTACCAGGAAGATTGTGGAGAACCAGTACTCCAACAGATTGCTGATGGGAGTGTGGCTTTATACCATTTTGGAGGGCAATTGAGCAGTATTCATTAAAATTAAAAATGCAAAGACCCAGTAATCCCCCTTTTCCATATCTAACCTACACTTGCACATGTGTGTAATGAGACAGGTGCAAAGGTGTTCGTTAAAGTAGTAGTGAAATAAACAGCCCACAAATAATGCAATGCTCAACAAAATGCGTTGCATTTATGAGACATGCTATTCTGTAACAGTTAAAAGGAATAGACTGGATCTTTGTATCATAATATGGATAGTGCTAAAAAATGTATTGTTGAATGAAGAAAGTAAGTACCAGTTGATACCTATAGTAGTAGTTTCTGTGGGTATGTGTATAATTAGAAAAATAATAACAGTTTAAAAATCATAACAGGATAGCAATGAGTTGAAGAGGAGTTTAAATTTATTGGTTGTGGCTTTTTAAAAGTATACTATATTTATGTTTTACTTGTGTAATTAAAGATTAATTTTAAAAAGTAACAGTGAACATACCTGAATTGCAAGTTCCTTGAGGACAGGACAGATAACTTTGTATTTCCAACATAAGCACAGTGTCTGGCACAGAGTAGCACTCAATTAAGTTTGGTGAAATGTTTCAAGAAATGGATGGATTAATAGATGAATGGTTAAACGGATGAGTCACTGACATGGTGATCTGACTTGGGCAGAGTTTGTCGGGGGATGACCCGCTTTTGTTTTTTAGGTCTGACAACCTTTCCACTGATGATTTCTTGAGAATAGTGATGGGTGGTGTGTTAGTCAGAATAGTTATGGTTGTCATAACAAGATACCACAGACTGAAGCTGGAAGTCCAAGATCAAGGTGCCAACAGGGTGGGTTTCTGGTGAGACCTCTCTTCTCAGCTTCCAGATGTCCACTTTCTCTCCATGTCCTCACATGACCTTTCTTCTGTGTGTCTGGAGAAAAGAGAGGTTTCTGGGGTCTCTTCTTCTTGCAACGACATCAGTCTTATTGGATTAGGGCCTCATCCTTAATTCTGGTGACAAGAGTGGTTCTAGAGTCTGTTGTACAGAGTGAAGTAAGTCAGAAAGAGAAAAACAAATACCGTATACTAACACATATATATGGAATCTAAAAAAAAAAAAAAATGGTTCTGAAGAACCTAGGGACAGGACAGGGATAAAGATGTAGTGGAACACAGTCTTGAGGATGAATTTTCTAAATTGATTCTGGGTTTTCTGGAGCTGGGTCTTTAATCTGATTAGATTTAAAAACACTAATAACTATTTCCAGTAGTAAAGAGCACTGATTCCATGGCTCTATCTGGCAATAGAGGAAGACAAAATGTCACCACTCATACTCCTGATCAAACACGTTTAAGAAGCAAGGATCTGGGTGACCATGTATAGGATACTTTCAAACATGTTTGCCAAACTACCGAGTATAATGAGATTGGCTGGTTGCTCCTAATGTTGCTGGACTAAGTAGGGGAAAGAAAAAAATGGGATGAGCCTCAAGGATTCGAAGTCCCAGCTCAAGTGCCACATAAGTGACCTGGAAACTTCTACATCTGCTCTGATAGAGACCCTTATCTCCTATAGCCACAGGACTGAGAATGCTAAGAACAAAACCAGAATCTCTCCTGCTAATGGCTGAATCACAATGAAAATTGAATTCCCAGCCTTGTGGAGTATCTACTGATAGAGTGAGGAAATGGACTGGGAAGGAACAGGGTCCTGGAAGTTGGGATGGGAACGTGTGGGGAGACATTGATGGACCTGGGGACACTGGGCCCTTAAATTCGAATGAGTCTTCTTTGCCAGTAGAAGACTTTCCGCCCCCATTTGAGGGTCTGAGGGGATTAACCCTTAATTGCCTGAGGAAACTTGAATGGTCTTCTCTGAGGCAGTTGCTTTGCAAGACACTGCTGATTTTCCTCAAGACCCACCCCTCCCCAACCCCTCTTTGCTTCTAGACCTATAGCTAGACTCAAGGCCCTGTAGACCCTTAAAGGTGAGGACTGATGTATGAACAAGAGAAAGAGATGTGCTATACTCTGAAAGAACTACTTGAGTTTTCTAATTTATACAGACTGAAATCTAGGGAATGGATATTAAGAGAGCCTCATCTAATAGGACCAGTGTCCTTAAAAGAAGAAGAAGAGCCATCAGAGATTTCCTCTTCTCTCCACACACACAGAGGAAACGCCATGTGGGGACACAATGAGAAGACAGCCATCTACCAGCTAGGGAGAGTCCTCACCAGAAACCAGTCCTGTTGACACCTTGATCTTAGACTTTCAGCCTCCAGAACTATGAGAAAATAAATGTCTTTTGTTTAAGCTACCAACTCTGTGGAATCTTGTTATAGCAGCTCTAGTTGATTAATACAGGTAGCATAAGGAAATATTATGGAAGCATCACTGGTATACCAGGCCCATTTCATTTTTCTACTACTTTATTATTTTTTTAAATTGTTTAAAATTAATTTTTATTAGAGTATAGTTGATTTACAATGTTGTACAGCAAAGTGAATCAGTTATACATATATGTATATCCAACCCTTTTTAGGTTCTTTTTCCATATAGGCCATTACAGAGTATTGAGTAGGGTTCCCTGTGCTATATAGTAGGTCCTTATTAGTTATCTATTTTATTTATAGTAGTGTGTATATTCTACTACTTTAAAAAAAAAAAACTAAGTTTTTTCTTTTTATTTCCAAGGCACTTTGTGAGCAAGCTTTACCTTGACAAGTTGGAGGATCACTAGCCTGGAAGTATATTCTCTTTCAGAGGAGGTGGGGATGACTAAGGTTTGACTCCTGACGCTGACGGAGGGCTACCTTAGGATCTGGGAAAGTGCAGCCTGCCTCTCTCACACTCCTTGTGTCCACTTATGTTTTGGCAACACGGGACTATTTCCTGCAATCTGTTCTTCCTGATTAATCTGTACTCTTCATGTACAACTTTGCTCAGCATCATCCACTCCATCCATTGTCCAGGAGGTTGGTCCTCATGGAATAACTTGGACACCTCTCAGCATGGAATTTATTACAATGTTTTGTAATTATCTCTATGTATATGTATTTTCCCCTGTGGACTGAAAACTTCTCGAAAACAGGATTTTTGCCTCAGTTTAGTATTTTCCAAAATTAAGATGCATCCAAATTACCTAGGGATTTTTGTTAAACTTCAGATTCTCATTCAATAAGTCTGAGATGGGGCCTGAGACTCTGCGTTTCTAACAAGCTCCCAGGTGATACCGATGGCACGCGTTCTTGGTCCACAATGGGTAGTGAGAGTTTTCTGTGTTTTCTGGTGCTTTCAGGATACAGAACAGCATGGCTAATGGTGCTTATGCAAAGGGAGGAAGCTATTAACTATTATTTCATTGGATTTTGATTCTGGCCTCACATTGGAAACACATGAGGAAGCTTTAAACAATTCTATTGCCTATGTCCTACCCTGAGGAATTGTGATTTAATTAGATGGGAGTGGAGCCTGGACACTTGTAGGTTTTAAAGTTTGAAAGTGCCTCTTGGATTGAGAACCACTGGTAGAGTCTGAAGATGGGGATCTGAAGATGGGCATTTTTCCTTCTTATTCCTGGGTCTATCACAGCGCCTGGGGTACTGGAGCCACTTAATGTAAATTGGTTGAGTAAATTAATTCCTTCATCTTGGTTTGGGTTCCGTGTTTCCCAGACACGTCCACGTCTTCTGGGTGGGCAGAATATTTTCTTCAGAAGGAAGGTGGTGCTGGAAGTGACACATTTATGAGGTGACAAAGTCAAGGGTGAGTGTGTCAGGGGACCCTGAATTAAGAAGGAAGTTGACTCTAGTGACATCTTACAGCTCTGAGTGGGTGGTAGAGGGGCCTCACTAAGGATGCCAGGCTTTTTAAAGTTATTGCAAGAAAGAAGCTTTGCCCAGATTATGTTCCAAGTAACCTTAAGAGTGAGTAACCCACTGCCAGCAATGAGCAGATTTAAATGAAACAATTTATTGTTTAGTCCATTTATATATTTAAAAATATTGGACGTGGATGTAAGTAGTCCAGGCATCTTAGCAAAGAGGATTATTGGGAAACCTCTACTGATCTCAGAAGAATCTTATTATTTTTCTTAAATAAATAAATAAATTTATTTATTTATTATCTAATTTTGGCTGCATTGGGTCTTTGTTGCTTCCTGCGGGCTTTCTCTAGTTGCGGCGAGCGCGGGCTATTCTTCATTGCGGTGCGCAGGCTTCTCATTGCGGCGGCTTCCCTTGTTGCGGAGCACGGGCTCTAGGCGCGCGGTTCAACGGGCTTCGTTGCTCCGTGGTACGTGGGATCTTCCTGGACCAGGGCTCGAGCCCGTGTCCCCTGCATTGGCAGGCGGATTCTTAATCACTGCGCCACCAGGGGAGCCCAGGAATCTTATTTTAATTAATAAGATTTCAAATGCTGAAAAGGTTAGAACAGTTTCTAAGAAAGGCCTTAATAGTGAATAAAGAAAAAGACAACCGTCCACGGCGGCTCATGGCATGAGAAAAAGGGGCAAACGGTTATCTGAGAAGCAGTTTGTGGTAAAGGCTGCCTGCTGCCTGGAGTGGAATTGCTTCTGGGAATTTCAGTGGGCGGGTCCAGCCAAATGTCCAGTGGCTGGAGGCAGGCAGTTGCCAAAGCCAGAGCAGAGCTGCTCAGGAGAGCCTAGGGTTAAATTTTTAGGGGTTCTGTGAGCTAGTGGTTACCCACAGCCATTATTACAATTTCAATTATAAAAGATTATACTGAAATAAACTGTAAGGAAATCAAACTAATAAATACTCAAAACTCTTTATTTCCTAATTATTTCACCACATTTCACTGTTATATAAGCCTGGACAGTAACTTTATGGTGTTAATAATGTATAATGGCGTACGACTTCGTGTTTGTTTCCTACTCCACATTCAATGATATCATCGTGGAAACGAGTCTTTACACCATGGAAATAGATAAATAGTGCAAACGAGGGTTTGATTCATTGTTTTGTTGACGGCATATAGAAAGCCATATGGTGCGTAGACTGTCATCAAAATCCTCAGCAGGGTTTGATGCAACAACTGTAGTCAAATACATGGTTATTTCTGTTGTGAAATCGATTAATATCCTCACTAGGTCACACAAATAAAGACTATAAATAGTATCACATCAGTTCAGATCAGGCTTCACTATCAAATGAGCTCAGATCAGGTGAAGTATTGCCACCAAATGAGTAATGAAAAATCTTGTGGGTTTGGAAAATGGATAAGGGGCTGTGGCCAAACCTGGCAAGTCTGACCAGAGGACTGGAACCCTGGGAATGAGCTTGTCTTTGTCTACATGTTGTATAGTTTTGCCTGCCTGCAGCCCAATTCCCTGCCCTTCCCATCCCATTCTCCCTTCTCCCTCTTCCTCCTCCCATTGGGAGATTTCTAGAGGGAACAAACAGAACACACACTTCTTTTCTTTCACATTATTCAGCAGCATTTTATCATCTCCCATTCATATCAGATAAGAAAAGAGGTCTGAGATCTTGTGAGAGTTTGACCTGGAAGTTGGGTTATGGATACACTCGCCTGGCATAGTGACAGGGAAATAACAAAGGGATAACCATATGTGTTTGCAGTTCCCCAGGAAAGGTAATGATTCAGTTATGGCAGATGGTTTTTAATGGTTTGCAAAACATCAAGTCTAGATTTTGGGGAAGACCAAATTCATTTAGAAGCTGACTCTGGGGATACATCTAGATTTAGCCAAAATCTCAGGGAATGGAGTTTCAAAGGCAAGCATCATTTCCAAGGATTTGCCTTTAACAAAATCAAGAAACAGCCCATTTTAATGGGCCCTTCATGTAGACATGCCTTTATTAATGACAGCTCTAGCTACCCAGGCCTTGGTAGACCTCCATCCTATTCTGGGGTTCTCTGCTCTCTTAGAATAAAATTCCCACTCAGTGACTGCCAAGGACTCAGAAAGAAAACAATACAAGAGTGTACCTGTCCTCCAAATATCACCATTGACAACTTCACATAATTTTTTACCAAAGAACTCCTACTGCAGAGGATATAAAGTATATCTAAAGAACCACACCCTTAGTGACCAACCTCTCTACTGCCTCCTGTTTTATCTTATATGTCTGTGAGAATTTAAATTCCAAACCATAAATTCTTCATTTTGACATTAAAGAATGGATTTTCCTCAAACATTTTAAAGAAAAATTAGTATACCAGGAAGATACTTCATGCTTTTCTGGGGCTTGCCTATTTGCTACCAGGATGCCAAAGACCCACGTGGGCCCATGTTTTTCAGTGTGAGAAGCATGGTATTGATATGTTCTCCTCTGAGGTGTCCTTGGAGGAGTGGACTTCAGGTACCATGTTGAGTTCATCTATATCTCCCCACTGGATCAAGCAGCCACATATCTTGGTTGCAGAAAACAAGGATGTGAAGGGACCCCGTTAGCCGTTAGGTTATGATCTAACACTTTTGTTCACGTATGTGCAGAGGCTGACACCCAGAAGAGTGGAAGGACTCAAGGCCACAGAACCAGGACTCCTTGCTGGATCTCCTGACTCTGGTCCTGTTTGAATTTGGCTGAGAGTGGAGGAGGGGCTGATATCAGTGAGAGAGCAGTGGATTACGTGCATGAACCAACCACCTCTCTTCCCTCTTCATGTGGCCTGGACAGTTTAAAGGAGTTGGAGATGCATTTGCTGTGTTTAACCTTTTGCAAAGGGCAAGTGTCTCTTCCTGACTTTTAAAAATTTGAATAATGATTCAACAATAATTCAAGACCCTGGCACAGGGCTTATGCAGAGATTAGAGAGAAGGCTTATAAAGTCTCTGGCATGTATCTGCTAGCCAAGAAGTGGTGGAAATGATTATATTAAAAATAGGACCAGTTAATTGTTTTGCTGTTTGATTGGTTGCTTGTGTGTGTGTGTGTGTGTGTCTTTAAAAGATTTTCCTAGATAGAATATCTGGAAAATTGGGAAAATGGGGAAGTTTCTTACACTGTCACTGCCTACTGAGACAGGTAGTCTAATGTCAATGAAATAATTATGATTATTAGTCTTTTAGAAAATGTATTGCCTTTCTCTTTATATTAAATTGCACTGAGGATTGTTGTTATTCTGGCTTATATAATAGAATTACTCAGATTTTGATAAATTATCATTAAATACATCATTATTTTTGTCATAACTCTTTGTAAGTCATTTTAGATGATTTGGATTCAAGCATTTCAGAAATGACACTGATGTTTGTAGGATCCTTTGAGAGCATGAAGTTGCATCATCATGGGTTGAAGCCACCAGAGAAGAGCCAGAGAGGGGGTGACGGGTCTCTCACCTCCCCAGCGAGCTGGCGAGCCTTCCATTTGGTCTAGGTTCGCTCTCCACCCCCACTGCCCTCTTTGCCAGGCTCCTCAACAGGAGAGAAACAAGGAGACATGGGAGAGAATTTGCAAGTCTTCGAATAAAAGACTGGAGGCAGCTATATGACTCAGTAGATGATTGGCCATCAAGAGAAAAAACTGACAGGATTGGACTGAATTTGTTAATTTATCGGACTTTTTATTGAACACCTATTATGTGCTAGGTGCTAGCCATAGAGTTGACTAATTGGTTCATCAAGTTCACAAATAGTCCCACAGAGTATTCTAAGCTAAGGATATAAGCGAGTTAAAGGCATTCTCTCATACTCATCCTCTATGATTAAGACTGCACTACTTTACCACCTTGCCCTGTTGGTTCTTCCTCCAGATTGACCTACAACCATAGGAGATAAATTGGGTCTTCTTCTCCAGTCTTGATCAAACAGATCAATAATAAAGTGATTTTGAAGGATATCTGAGGTGACCACTTTGGTTCCAGGTTATGCTTCATAACCTATGAAGGACTGATTATCTGGGATCTACAGTGCTGCCCTTTTCATTCTAGAATGGTGTTCAGCTCAGCGCTTGACTCTGGGGCCAGTGCAGTGGTTTATCTGCTGATTTGTCTAGAATAGTCCTTGGTAGAGGTTTAAAAGCAGAAACAGGAGTAGATTCTAACTTTAGAAGGACCGACTTCATAGGAACTGGGTAATCTATAATTTTTATAGAAAACTATTTTAAAATCTTACTTTCAAAGCTATCCACCCACTTCCCTTTGATTAGCTATAGCGTCTAGGGTTTGAGATAGATTTTAGGAAAATTCTACATTTTATTTTTCTCATACTCCAAGACATCATAAACAAGGAATAACTTTGTCTCATTTGAGCATGAAAAAAAATTTGTGAGGTTATGTGTGTTTTGAAAACTATTAAACTATGTAGAATACATAAGGAGAAGAGTGAGAAAAATTAAAATAGGGTCAATAAAACAGAAATGTTTGAGGAAATTTAAGTGTGTGAAATAATGTCATATTTTTACAATTATTAGGAATTATGCCCTTTGGCCAGTTCTTCTATCATACAAACAATTACCTTCTAATGTATTTAATGTGTTAATTCTGATTTTATATGTCAGATTTTATTACGTGGGCAGAGTTTTAAGAAGGAACTTTCTACTGAAAGGAATTTATGGCTCATAAAAGTTATTTATTTTTGAGGAGTCAGCTATTTAAACTAGTATGTACACATACAAACAACAAAAAAGGAGATGATCAATCATGGATCTTTATTTTCAACGTGGGGCTGTTCAAGATGAGAGTGAAGAAAATAATATTGGATTATATTTAGATTTTTGTGATATGTTTGAAAGCTGAAAAGAAAGTATAGGAAATTAAGAAATGCTTTTTCTACCCCCATTTAATATTTTAAAAGGAATTCAAGTACCTTAAAAAAAAAAGTTGCCTTTTGACTGTCCGTAATCTCTTCGGCAGGCATGGAAAGGGGAAGCCTTTATATCTTTGTATCTTTAGTTCCTAACAAAGGGCGACTGTGCATGAATGGGAAGAACATTAACCCCCATTTGCCCTTGAACGTAATCTGTGGTCATACTGTGCCAACTATACCAGTGAACACTAACAACAATTAACATCTGAGGTTTCTCAAACATCTGGACTTTTGGCACCCAGAACCAAAACATCTGTACATTTGTTGGAATTCGACACTGTTTTCCAAGTTTGACTTTGTGTCAGAATAATAACAGCCACCGAGTACTTCCTATGTGCCAGAGCCAGGCTAAATAATTTACCTGCATTCGCTTGTTTAATATATTCACCATTCCCGAATGGTGAATATATTCATTTTACAGATGAGGGGTCTGAGGCTCAGAGAGGGAGGAGCAGAGCTTTGGTCTGATTGTAAACCCTGTGCTGTTAACTATGTCCCACATTGTTGTCAAAACAGCTACAGAGGATTATGGCAACAAATGGTACATATCCAACTTGTGGCTATACTATTCAAAGGAAGGGAGACTACATAATATCTAAGTGAAAAATACTACTCAAAAATATCACTGTTCTTAGCCAATTTGGTAATTTGGGGGAAAATTGAATTTTCTTGAATTACTCTGATTGGTAACACAGACACATTCAAATTCACCCAATAATTGTGTATTCCATGTATTACACTTTGGGTAATAACAAAATAACTAAAAATAGTTACATCTACTTTGTCAGGTTAAAGAATTGAATGAAAAAAAGTGCATAAAAACAAATTGATTCAAGTTGAGAATTGATGCCTGGGTTAAAGACGAATATTCCAGTTCTTGTTCATAATCGTTATAATTTGAACTATGTAACCGTGAGCAAGTTATTTAATATCTTAAGCCTCGGTTTTCTCATTTTTCAGAGACAAATAAATAACAGTACTTACTCATCCTACTTTGCTGAAGGATGGGATAAAATAATGCACATAAAGCGCTTAATGCAGTGCCTGGCTCTGAATATGGTCTCAAAATATTAGTTACTATTATTATCATAAATATTTGTTACAAACTAAGCTAGTACGTGACGGAACTGGAATTCAGAACTACACCTGACGCTTAGCCCTGCCAGTAAGAAGCCCCTGGAGAATAGGGAAATCTCAGGCAACTTTCACCCTCTCTCCTTGTTTATATATCTTCACGTTCAGAGAAAGCAAGCTTCACTTCCTCTGCTACTTCTGCCCCCTGCTGGCAGGGGAGGGAAAGAGGCGATGGAAGAGCTAAAAGTCAATTTGCCTTCCTGCCTACTCCCTTCCACTTCTCTCTGCCAGGTCTTCAGATTTCTTTAAATATTAAATCTGAATAACCCTAGCTTCCTATAAAAGGATGTGAGAGCACGGATATAATCATTGCCTCTTTAGTGCTGTAAAAATTTATGGTTATGTAGAAATTCAATGTTAAACCCCCCTATCAAAACTCTCTGATGAAATTTCTCTGGATACATAATTAGTTATGCCCGGAGACACATTGTGCGGGTAGTGTATTTTTTGACTTTTCAACACAGACAGATGGTTTACGCATCTTCAGCATTTAGAGCTTTCCGAGGAGCATTATATAATCTCAGTGCAGTTACCAAATGAAATAAGAAATTCCTCATTTGGCAGATGGAGCTTGCATATCGAGTTCATAAACTTTAATACTTCTCCCAAGTCCAAAATCAGAGACAACCTGCTCCAAGTCAGCTTCCCATTTGCACTTAATTAGGGAGTGTGTTTTGGAGGTCAGTGAAAATCAGTGGAGTACATTTTCATAATAACTTTCCTCACAATAAAATCATTTGAGAGGCAGCTCTCCAACTTTTTCTGGAATGAGGGCAAGAAAAACGGGGACACGGAGTGAAGTTATTGGATACCTTATCTGGAACTGCCCAGAAAGTTGTCTGGGATCCAAAGAACACACAGTACCTTCTGGATCAGGGGAAAGGAGCCAAACGCTTTTATATTCCCAACAATTTTCATAACTGTGCAATTTCACACAATTTTAAGGATTCCAAACACTAGAGAACAAAAGCCTCCTCAGGGTTGTAATCATGCTGCACTTATAGAAGTAGAGGCAGCGAGCCTCCTGGTTAAGGAAAATGTAAGTGTGTGGGTTAGAAGGATGGTTGGTAGGGAGAATAGGTAACCAGATTGTCACTTAAAGCCTGGATGATCTTGTGCACTTGGATTTCTCAAAGATAACACCATGAGCCCCAAACATGTTACACTTCACTTTACGGATATGTGATATATTTGTAGCCATATGAAAACATATTATGCCTATGTTAGCCTTGTCCTAAAACATTCTAGAGAATCAGAAGATGAATTCTAAGTGACAAGCTCTGAGCAGAAAATCAAATCAGAGAGAGTAAATTTACTTAATAGATTAGGAAATCAAATTCTGGTAGGCTAGTAAGTTCTCCATAGTTGTTTATTTTTCTTTCTTTTTTAAAAATACTATTTTAGCTACTTCTCAATTCCATTTGGTTTGTATAATCCCCACTAATCTGGGAAGACATGGCCAAGATCCTCAATTTCTGAATTGTGGTTGATAAGCTTTTATCATAATATAGAGCTGTTGGCTGCAATAGGTTGAAAAGATCTTCAACTTCATATACACCACACAGTTAACCTTTTTGCCTTTTACACACACACACACACACACACACACACACACACACATAGGCAACTCGAGGTAGGATTGGTTACATTTATACTGTGTAGGTTCGGTGATAAATTGTTCTGAGATGAAGTCTTGAGGCTTCTAAACCAAATTTCCCTCCAAGGCAGTTCATATGTCAAGTTGCTACATTCACCGAACGACTGAAGTGTAACCATAACCAATGTAGCATGACCAACACATCAGAGTGAATGCACTATTTCTCTTTAGTCTCTTAATTTGATAGTGATAACAGGGAATTTGTCATACTTTGTTTCCAATAGTTGGCAGATCATTCAGATTATGGCCTTTACAAGTTACCTATCTATAAATCACCCTAAGTTCAGTTCAGCTGCTATTTTTTCTGTTAATAGAAGTTGCCCCATTGATATATTAATTCTAGGAAGCTTTAATGTTTCAAGCTGCTGTTGTGCGTCAGGGACTGTGTGGTAGGCAGCCTCTAGGATGACCCTCGATGATCCCTTCCTCCTGCTATTGAGGCTTTCGTGTAATTCTCTCCCTTTCTGTGTGGGTCGAACTTACTGACTCATTCTAATGAATAGAATATGGCAGAAGTGATGGGCTGACCCTACCGAGATTAGGTTGCAGAAGGACAGGCTTCCACCTTGGGTATCCTCTCGAGCTCTCTTTCTCGTAAGCCTCATGCTGGGGAAAGTATGCTGCTCTATTGTGTACAGCCCCATGGAGAGACCCACATGGCAAAGAACTGATGAAGCTTGCCAACAGCCGCGTGAGTGAGATTAGAAGTGGATCCGCCCACAGCCAAACTTTGAGATGACTGAAGCCCACGCTGACACCTTCATTGCAGCTTTGTGGGAGACCCTGCACCAGAATACACCCAGCTAAGCCACGCTCGTATTCCTGACCCACAGAAATTATGAGATATTATCCAAACTGCTAACTGTTGAGGTAATTTTTTACACAGCAATTGATAACTCATACATATTCCTACCTCTATTGGCGGTTAAATATCACAGAGTGTACTATTCCTAGGCGTGGTCAGTGTTCAGATACTGACTAGGGTGATCCGTACTCTTTGGCAGGCATGTGAGCCAAGACTCTACCCAGTAGAAGAAAGGCTAGAGCTTTTTGGGTCTAGAGTTAATGAGCCTATTGTGCACATGTAGTGATATAGCAGCCTCCTTTTACATGAGATTTAGGTCATCCCCGACACCATATAAAGAAGGGGAAGATGACTGAACAATAAATGGAAGGAAAACTATTTTTGAAGTTTTTTTTTCTTATTGATTTCTGATGACTTTTCCAGAATGATATTTTTTTGAGCATCTACAAAATTCCTTTTCTATAAAGTCAAGTCAGATTGTCTTTCTCCGATCCCTTTAACTATATACAGACTCAGTGAGAAGGGAAATTAGGCTTTTGGTTTTGTCTATTCATTCCTCGACGAGACAAATGCGTCAAAGTACTAATAGCTTAGCCTCCTTAAATAGTTTGTTGTGAAATAGAATAACTCAGGGTGTTGTGTCCAAAGCAGATTTTTTTTCTTCTTTAGAAAATTTAACAATACATGTCTCGGGGTCAGAAGGCTGCAGTTGATCAGCGCTGAGAGCCCACAAAGATTGTAGCAGTCGCATTAAAACAATATTGTTTGTCCTCCCCTTCATTTCCTCAGAGGTGCACAATACTCTTTCCTCCCCGCCCTGCAGCTCTTTTTCTAAAATTGTTTTGGACCTTTGGGGGCTTTCTATATTAAGACTGAAGGAAACTGGAACCGTTATTTGTTCTTTCTTCTGGACATTTTTCCTGGATGGGATAAACTGGGTGAATGTGGGAGAGGAGCTTCTCATGAGGCTCTGAGCTTGCCTCTCCCTGACCCCTCTCTCTGGCCCTGAGCAAACTGTCTTCTTCCCTCTTCTCCTCTGCCCCCCACCTTCACACTGTCTTTGACATCCCTGAATGCCCCTCCCCACCGCCAGCTTCCACAATTTGCCAAAGAGCTGACTGGGCTAAGGAGAAGGAAGGGAACACCACAAACAACAGAAGTCCATTGCAAAGTTTCTCACCTGCTCTGAAAGCAAGAGGCAGCTTCCTCACGCAAGCACAGTTGGTGAATTCTCCCAGGTAATAAGTTTCTTGGAAATTTTCAGGGTTGTAGAATCTTCTACCCTTGAATCTTAGGAATGTCTGAAATACCAGACAAGCGCTCTTCCCACAAAGTTATGTTAAGAGGTTTAATTACCAGAAAATAATGAGTGTCACACATATCAAAATTTCAATGAGAGGAGTGAACCTGGCCGGTAAGGTTTCTGAGAAACTCAGTGTTGCCAGAACCTATTTTTCTGTTTCCTTAAGGGAAAATAAAAGGTATGTTTCTTCCTGCAGTTTCCTCTGGAATTAGGCTGGTCCTGTCATTTTCTCCGGTAGTTACTTCTGGTGAATCTATCATTATCTATTGTTAATGTGGCTTTTCTTTAATCCACAGTACAGTCAATATGCATTTCTTGATTTTTCCATGGGTTGGGGAGAACCTCGTTTATTCGCTGGAGGTTATTTTTTCCTCTTCTTGTATTCTTCCTGCCTTTTTCCGTCTAACAGTTACTTCCTGTGCCTACTGTGCTCTCCAGAAGGTTTTCTGTTCTTGAATCGAGTTTTCTACTGACTGTAGTAGAGCCTTGAATTAGAGTTTTATTATAAATTGCAATTAAATCTCGCCCAAGTGTAACTAGAATTTCATCTCTCCCAATGCCAAGCCCTTATGTCTCTCCAGTGTCAACAGAGAAGTTTCCTTTTTCAAGATTTTGCAAAATTTAAAATCATACCTTCCAGATATAAGGGGAGTTTGCACAGTGACAAGAAAATGGGTGGATGGAGAGATTCATTGTTCTTTCTCCCCTTCCCCCTCCCTCTCTTTTCTTACTTCCCAAGAGGAACACTGCCCTTCACTTTGTATAGGCCTTTAAGATCTCTCTGCAGAAACAGGAGCAGGTCGGCTAATGGTTCAAAGGCATTTTCATACTTTCGTCATCGGGTGTATCTCATTCTGCTCCCTTCTGTAAAACAAAAGGCATGTCACCTCAGAGCACACGTTAGGATTGCCTGATGAATAGTGTGCTCCTGAAATAAAATATTATTAACAGATGACTTATGAAAATCGTCCTTGCACTTTTTTTTTTTTCGTCCTTGCACTTCTATGATGGAAAACAACTGTTATGAAAAAGCTAAGCCAAAGATGAAATTTTTATTGAATATATATGTTCCACAAATAAAATATATCGAATATATATATTCAATAAACATATACATTCGATTTAATCAATGCTCGCTATCAAATATGAAATGACTTTTTTGCTTTATTCTAGCACTTATAGTGAGTTCTGTGACATTGCCACATCCCTTATGCTCTCTGAGCATCAGTTTCTACATCTGTAAAGTGTGAGGGACTGAAAAATAATTCTGCTCTGTCTCCATAACTCCTCATTCTCTGCCCCTGTGACTCTCCTTTTGGTTTGGACGTGGATGCTATGGGCAATCAAAATCCACCCATGACCTGTCCTCAAGCCAGCCAGTACATTCAACATTCTCCTCTTAACACACTTCAGATAGGATGACCCAGAAGAAACAATATAGACTATATGAGTTTATTTTTCACCTACTGCTTCAACTGACCTCATAGAGCTTTTGTGAACAATTAGATGACAAGGAGGGAGGACAAGAGGGGAGAATCAGTGACCTTAGTCCATTCACACGCTGGTTAGTAAGCTGTCCTTCATTTCCCATTGCCTGTGTACAGCTTCATCTCAAGCAGTCCCACTGGACATTCTGGATTTCCTCTCAAGAGGGGCAGAACTTCTGTGGGTTCTGAAAGCTCAATGTGGTGATATGCTCTCCTCTGCAAAGGTGAGACAGTTAAAAACCATCTGTAGGAGCAGCCCTTTCAGTCATGCTTCTGGTCATAGTGATGACATAAGTGGAGCCATGCTTTCTCTGCCCCGTCTTCTGGTGGGAATGCTTATGAGTATTTGTGTAAAGATCTGGTGACAGAGTCCCAGAGGGTGTCACATCTGTGGTCAAGGAGCAGTGTTCATCTATTTGTGGATTGCTCTTTTTTTTTTTTTTTTTTTTTCTGTACGCGGGCCTCTCACTGTTGTGGCCTCTCCCGTTGCGGAGCAACAGGCTCCAGACGTGCAGGCTCAGCGGCCATGGCCCACGGGCCCAGCCGCTCCGCAGTATGTGGGATCTTCCCGGGCCGGGGCACGAACCTGTGTCCCCTGCATCGGCAGGCAGACTCTCAACCACTGAGCCACCAGGGAAGCCCTATGTGTGGGTTGTTCTTATATGATGTAAACTGGCTCTTGTAACTGAACAGCTTTTTAGTAACTTGACCCAACGAAATTAAGTAAATGTGCACTTATTTCCTACCTGACTGAAGGACCTATTGGCCATGAGAATGAAATTTCATTAGTATGATATAAAGAATTATGAAACTTTATCCATATTAATACTCAGCCGTCAGGGTGAACCACACTAAAGCTCTCCTTGACTGAGAAAAAATAATAATTTTCTTATCAGAATCTTATTTTTCTTATTTCAGAATCTTCAAGAGAAGTAGAGTTCATGATCCACGACCTCTGCCATGTTGAGGGATACATGATAGATGTCTGCCATGTTGAGGGATACATCTTTGTCAAAAGAATCTTTCTCATGTCCAAGGAATCCACAAATTACGCTAATATCAACACCTTCCAAAAGAAAATGTTTCAAGAGGGTTTTTCATCATTTACTTCTGACTTATTGACTACAAAATAGAATTTCATCACTGTGGTTAGTGCAGACAGTCCTGAGAACACAGAGTCAACGGGTCATGTGCAGTTGCCTGGGGAGGAGAGGAAGACTTGCAGAACTCGGTGACAGCTCAGGTTCACTCTTCAAAATCTGCCATGTCCACTGTACAGCTCATGAAGGCCTCTAAGCCATGGTGAAGTCTCCTTAGAGCCCCAACTTCTTTCTTGGGTTTCCTTAATTTTCAGGCCATCACTTATTAGCTACGGGATCTTTAAAAAGCCACTGTGCCTCTAGGAGATCAGTTCCCGGTTTAGAAACAGAGATAATAATTCTGGCCCTACCTACCTCACAGTCTCACTATAAAGGTCAAAAGGGATGATGTACATGATGGTTTTTTTTTTTTTTTAGGTGTTGGGGGTAGGAGTTTATTAATTAATTAATTTATTTTTGCTGTGTTGGGTCTTCATTTCTGTGCGAGGGCTTTCTCTAGTTGTGGCAAGCGGGGGCCACTCTTCATCGTGGTGCGCGGGCCTCTCACTATCGCGCCCTCTCTTGTTGCGGAACACAGGCTCCAGACGCGCAGGCTCAGTAGTTGTGGCTCACGGGCCTAGTTGCTCCACGGCATGTGGGATCCTCCCAGACCAGGGCTCGAACCCATGTCCCCTGCATTAGCAGACAGATTCTCAACCACTGCGCCACCAGGAAAACCCCATGATGGGATTTTGAAAGGTAAAATTTGTGATACAGACACAAAGTAATGGATTCTGGTGATGTTAGCATTCTGATATGAAACCCACCTGGTTCAGTAACTTAATTAAAGAGGATGAAATATATCTTAATATGCTCAGGAGCTTTTGAATTCCTTTCCCCCAAATTACCAAAACTCATACACTTTGATTAGATTCTCTGTGTCCCAACCTTTCAATAAGCTGACATCACAGCAGAGGTTAAAGTAAGGCAAACAGACAGTGGCCAAGATATGTGCGTTTATGTGTGTGTGAGTGTGTGCGTGTGTGTGCATTTAAGAAAATGCACGTGTACCTTTGGCCTAGCTACTACATATGTTCATACAATTAAAAAAGGAATAATGACTCATTAACCAAACAAGTCCTAGAAAAAGAAAATACTCATTTAATACAATCACAGTGACTTCCTCACTGTTTCCACTTCATTGCTGCTTATGTGAGTAAAAACAACATGCTAAACGGAGACTTTCAGGACCCCGTGGGACCAATTAATGCCACGTGACTTCCTCCCTGCCTTCCATGAAAATAACTCTATTATAATGGTCTGTGATATTAATATCAGCTTTGGAAAAGTCAGGCAGCGGCTCCATAGGGAAGGAAGTGGCCTGAGCAAGGACAGTGGAATGTGCAGTATTTGACAGACTAGAGGCCACATCTTTTTATAAGCTGCATCACGCAGTCCAGTGAGGCAGGGGCTCCAAATGGGCTCCTCGGTTAATTAGGGTTCAAAGGCCACTAGGGTAGTCAACCTCTGATCTCGAGCTCTAAGAAAATGCGGCTATGGGGGGAAGATTGGAAATTCAAGAAGTTCTCAGAAATAAAACCATTTCTAAAGCATTTTTTCCCCCTGAATTTCTCCAGATTTCTGCCCACCACAGAGGCAGGATGTATTTTGACAGCCTCTGTTTGTGTTGGAATATAGACCTGGGGTGAAGACTGGTGGGTACACCTCCCAAGTGGGTTGAGTGGTTTGGTGGGATTTTCCAGTGATACCAGAATTTAGGGCAGAACCAAAGGGAATATGAGCTACCACATCAGTAGCCCTGCTCCAGGTTTCCCTCAGATGCAATTGTAAGGATACCCGTCCCACTCACTGCAGGTTCTTGCAGAGATTGTGTCCTGCCTGTGGCAAGTCAGATTCTCTCTAGCATATGGCAAAGGGCCAGCCAATTTTCTTGGTTGTAAATTGCTGCAGGACATTCCCCTCAAGGGTGGACCCAAAGCACAGTGGAGAATAAAAATTCCCCTGGGAGCAGATGTTCAGTGGTATGTCCAGGAGAAATTGCCTAAGGCAATGATCTAGATCCAATTCCTAGACAGTGGCTAATGGTTTGGCCAGACAACCTGAGGCTCAGAAGGAAAAATATTGGAGAACTGGTGATACAGAAGTTTAGGGAAAAAGCTGGATACACTTCTTAGAATGAACCCAGAATATGAGAATATTTGTACCAAGTCTGCATGCTCATCAAAAGTCCTCTATGGAAAGATTTTTAAATAATCAGGAAGACAGAATGACTCTCACTGAAATTATCCATCAGGGTATTTTCCTGGTGTTTGATCAATGGACTCATAAATAAAACAGTTATGTTGGCAGAAATGGGTCTAATGACACGAACTGATGACAAGGACATGCTCCCATTATGGTGACTTATGGCTGGTACCTCAGCTGAGTCCCCCACTGGCCAGGACTAGCAACGAGGCCTGAACACCAGGATGGCACTATATCTGCAAGGCCAGTCAACTACACAGTAGTAACTGATTACATTGGACACTTCCATCATGGAAGGGGCAGAAATTGCCCTCACTGAAATAGACACCTATTCTACATGTAGGTTTGTTTTTGCTGCCCCACTGTGCTTCTGCTAACACTTTCATCATGTAAATTATTTACACTCTTAAACATCATAATGAAATTCTTACTCTACATACTTTTGTTTTATAAAATCATTGTGATTTTCTTGACATTTATTTTCTAAATCTGTTGAAGTAACATTTAATATGACTCTATATAACCGACGTATGATAAAAATTAAAATTGTAAGTAGATTGCTGTAAGGAACTCACTTTGCAGAGAAAGAAATAAGGCAGTGGGCTAGTGGCCATAAAATTCACTGTTCTAACCATCTGTCCCACTATTCAGAGCAACTGACCTTATAGAAAGATGGAATGATCTATTGAAGACTCAGATATCATACCAACTGGCTACCAACCGGTAGACAACTTCTTGCATATTTGGAGTGCTATCCCTAGGATGAAACATTTACTTTGAGTTAATGGTGAATAAATGGCCCTCTTTCTCCCTGTTCTAGAACACACAGATTCAGGAACCTTGGGGAAGAAATATGGGTAACCACTCACAATCACATCTAATAACCCACTACCAAACTTTTGCATTCTGTCCCTGGGCCCTGATGGTTTAATAATTTTAGTCCCCAGTGGAGATTTGATTCAACTAAGAGATATTACAATAATTCTATAAAACTTAGTGATGAAACATTCACTTGGACATTCAGGGATTCTCATGCCATTGACCAATTGTGAAAAGAGGAAGTTGAATTTTTGATGGGTTGATTGATCCTGACAACTAAAAAGAAGGAAAGGAAGGACCATGGACGCAACCTAAGGGCACATTTTGTACTATTATTTTGGGTGGGAAAGATGAATAGAAGACTATTGGAAGTTTATTCAGGCAGGAACAATAAGGGCTCAGATTTCTAAAGCATGAAGTTTCTGGTTTAAGTTGTCCTACTCTGTGATAGCTGAAGCAGAGAACACGGAATGGCGGTGAGGGAAAAGCTGCGTATACTAGCTATGGTCTACACGTAGAGATGCCTGTTGTGTATAGAACATGTTGATGGTGGTGGTTATAATTACTATTTAATCTTCAATTTTAGAAATTCAAGATGGGATTGTAACAGGAAGAATGGTCAATGGCCAGAGAACTTGGACTGAAACTGGAGGGAATAGATAAAAAATCTTATTATTTTTCTCTGTTTGGGGAAAAAGTGAGTATATTTTTGGCTGCATGAGATGGGCTACCAATATTGTGTAAAAATATTTTTGGAAGTGTAAGTTTGGGAGGAAGTGTTTGTCAGGATGTAAGGCAGACAAAGGAATAAATTATAATAGACTTGACTATCCAGAATCTCAACATTCTTTTTATTTTGGCAGAATCCCCAAATAGGTGTGAAAGCAGGACCCTATTTTACACTAGGGAAACAAAGGAGGTAGCTATTTCCTCTCTCTGCTTCCTGATGTCAGTATGGCCATGTGGCCTAGACTTGGTCCATCACATTTAGGTTCCCACCCAGGACTTTGAGACCTGAAGGAGTGATGTACAGACCAAGGATCAGGTAAGAAGCTTTTTATGATGACAGGAACAGCAGAGGTGAGAGACTTGAGGTGGGGTCAGCTAGTGTCCAAGGTGGATGTGGTGACAATGAAAGCAACATCACATGTTGAGAGCTGGAGATATTTTAACCAGATTGTTTCAGTGCAGTGAACTCAGCTATGTTTTTAGCTGTCCAACTTTCCTTGATTGCCATCCATTTTCTGAGTCAGGTTCTCCAGGCTTCATGTTGATTTGGAAGCTATCCAATATCCTTCCAACGAATTATTTTCCTGCTTGAGATGGCTAGAGTCAAATCTTGTTATTTGTACAGTGGTATAATGGCTCAAGGTGCCATTCATTCCACCTGAATAACCTCACTGCAGTCTTTTCTCATGAAATTGGCAGACACTGTGGTCATGTTGGGATTGGTCACTGTCTTGGTACAAGACTTCTTTTCACCAAAGACTTGTTCCTGCTCTGGCTTTCCATGTAGTGGCTGTCCATACTTCATTTTTGTAGTATAAAAACCCCTTCCCTTTTAGAGTATGGTCATGTTTTTTCTTAGGACTGGATTAGGAGACAATGTAAGGAGATTATCACTATGAACCAAGCAAAATTGTCCTTGAAGTTAATCCCAGCTCTTTTGTGACAATTGATTAGATGAACTCTGACTACTTTAGTTCAAGGTGAGTTCCTTTCCCATGAAGTTAAAGGTATGCTAATTTACCTTCCATTTTTGTAATGTAAAGTCACTTTGTGGATCTAGCAATTAACTCCAATATGCTCCAACCTTCTTCTTTCCAGACCACCTCTTAGGACATTAAGCGTTTTATCTCCTTAGTGTTCCCTACTCTAATACATTGTAAACTACCCCCAGTCCCAACAGAAACACAGGGAATTTGGGAGCCTTAGCCAAAGATCCATAGTTTTGGCTAGACAGAGCTCCATTCGGTGATACAATTTAGCTTATACCCATTGAGAATAATGGAAGCACAAAATGTTTTTAATGGAAAAAATAATAATTTATTCATTTAAAATTTTTTTTCAAAAGTATTTGTTGAGCAGTTATTATGTGTCAGGCATTACCCTAGTCATTGGAGATTTATACATGAACAAAATAAAGTGTCTTACAGTTACTTGGGGGAGACAGAGGGTAAACAGATTTAAAAGAACTATGTTTAATGGTGCTAAGTACTATTGAGAGAAATAGATCAGGGTAAAGGCCCTGGGGTGTGACAAGAGCAGGCTTACATGTTCAAAAAAGTGTGAAAAGGGCAATGTACCTGCAGAGTGAGCAATAGGGAGATTATTAGATTTAGTGGGGAACCAGAACTTATAGGACCTTAAGACCATTGTAAGGATTCACACTTTGGCTTTGAGATGGAAAGATGTTTGAGGGTTTGAATCAAGGAATGACATTACCTGACTTAGCTTTTTCCACAAGGATGAGTACATTTTCTAAAAATTGAGGTAAAATTCACATAGAGTGAAATCACAAATTTTAAGTGTATTCTCATGTGATTCTGCCAAATGTATACATTTCATAGAACCAACACCTCTGAATAAAATACATTTTTATTATCCCAGAGTTTCTTCTAATTTCTCTTCTCAGTCAATTTCTGGCTCTAGGCAACCACTATTTCAATTTTTTAAATCACAAAAAATAAGTCATATTTGTCCTAGAATTTTATTTAAATAGAATCACATGGTATTTACTCTTTTGTGGCTGGCTTCTTCCACTGAACATCATGTTGTTTTTGAGAGTCATCCATGTTGTTGTGCAAATCAGTAGTTCATTCTTTTTAATTGCTGTATAATGATGCCACAAGTTATTTAACCATTGTACTATTGATAGTTCTTTGGATTATTTTTGTTTGTTTTGTTTCCTTGTTTATTTTTGCCATTATTAATAAAGCTGCCATGGACATTTCTGCCATGTATGTGTTTGGATGTATGTTTTCATTTCTCTTAGTAAATATTACCTAGAAGTGCAATTCCTGTGTTATAGAGTAAATGTATCTTTAAAATTATATGAAAATGCCTAACAGTTTTTACGAGGTTGTACCATGCTATACTCCTCTCAGCAATGTAAAAGGGTCTCGTTTGCTCTACGTGCTCTGGAAAATTTGGTGTTGTCAGCTTTTTAAATTTTAGCTATATCTTTTACTTCTATACACATTATAAACCTCACCTTACAATGTTATTAGTTCTGCTTTAAATGGTCAATTTCTTTTAAGGAATTTATAAGAGGAAGACACATGATATTTTATGGTAAACCACTCATTTATTATTTCTGGTGTTCTTTATTTCTTCCTGTGAATTCTAGTTTCTATCTGGTATCATTTATCTTCAACCTGAAGAAAATCTTTTGGATTTTCTTGTAATAAATTCTATCAACTTTTGCTCATTTGAAGATGCCGTTATTTTACCCTTCTTTTTGAAGAATATTAATTGTTTATATGATTCCATGTTGATAGTGGGGTTTTTCCCCTTTGTTATATTAAAGATGACATTCCATGATCTTCTGGCTGCTATTGCTTCTGATGAGAAGTTAGCTGTCATTTGCATCATTGTTCTTCTTTATAGAACCTATGTTTTTCCTCTGGCTGCTTTCAGGGCTTTTCTCTCTATCTTTAATTTTCAGCAGTTTGTGATGTGGCTAGATGTGAATTTTTTTCTTTTCTTTTTTTTTCTTTTGTTTATATTTAGTCTGCTCGGGGTTCGTTGAACTTCTTGGTCTGTACACCGATATTTTTGAACAAATATGGGAAATTTTCATTTATTACTTATTCTCTTTCTGGGACTCCAAATACATGTGTATTAGTTTTAATTGTACATAAGTACTTGAGCATCTGTTTATTTTTCTTCAGTGGTTACGTTTCTGTTCTTCTGCCATTTCTAGTGTGTTATTTTTCTGCTATCTCCCTTATCCATTGAATTTTTAATTTATTGTTCTATTTAATAACTTTTATTTGATTCTTTATAATTACATTTGTTTTTATTCCCTGTATCTTCACTCATTAAGGTCATATTTTCCTTTAACACTTTAAACATATTTCCCTCTTTTAAATGTATTTTTTATTTTTATTTTTTATCTTGTCTGTGACACACAGCTTGCAGGATCTCAGTTTCCCAACCAGGGATTGAACCCAGGCCACAGCAATGAAAGCACTGAATCCTAACCGCTAGATCATTAGGGAAGTCACCAATTTTCCTTTATTTCTTTTACAATATTTATAATAACCATTTTAAAGTCTTTGTCTGCTATATCTAATATTTGGGCCATCACAGGATAGATATCTATTGCTTGCTTTTTTTCTTGACTGTCACAATTCCCTTTTTCTTGGCATATCTTGATATTCCTGATTGTGTGCTCAACTTAGTGAGTGCTACATTGTAGAATCTCTGAAGGGTGTTGAGTTTGGTTTTAGTAGGCAGTTCAATGACCAGCTGTTTACACTGAACTTGTAAAGTCTTAGTTTTCTGCTTTATTATGGCAGATCTATGGAGAGCCCAAAGTGTTTCCCAACCCCCTCCATCTTGGGGCCGGGTGGAAGAATCTCCAAACACTGCCTCCTTTGAGGCTTTTGTCAGGGCTTAGTTTGCAGCATTTTTAGGGCAGAAACAGAGTAGGAATTACTCTAACGTATGCTCCTTACTCCTCAGGCTTGGCCTTTCTGACCTCTCAGCTAGTTGCCTGGGATGTTCACAAGGTATTAACAAAGTTTCTCACTCTGCCTGTAGCAGAACTCCAACATCCCCAAGTACTTCTTATTCCTCTCCTATCTCTGTTTTACTTTCAAACACACAGTAGCCAGTCTCTTGAGAGCCTCATGTAGTCTTGCCCTGTGCATGTTTAGCCCAGCGACCCTCAACCAAGGACTCACAGATTCTCTCACTTGGGGTTTTGAATAGTTCCTTCCTCTCTGATTACTTACCCTTTGGATTCTAGCTGCTTAATTATTCTAAACTCAGATATATGCTTAGGCAATTTAGGGGGACTGCCATGCTCTGCATGGATTTCAGCTCAATGCACTATGATGATGAACATATCCCTAGCACAATTGTGCAGCTTACCGTGTGATCTTCTTTTTGTCTCAGGGACCATTGTGTTTCACTGCTTTTTGTCCAAAGCCTAATAACAGTTGCTTATATATTTTTCTAGTTTTATAGTTTTTTATGGTGTGTGGGTTAGTCTGGGACCAGTTACTTTGTCATGGCCAGAAGCAAAGAAATCCCCCTTTAAGCAGATCTCCCTCCTCCTCAATGGTTTTAACACTGGCCATCTGTGGGCCACATTACCTTATGTACTAGCTGTATGCCTGGACAAATTAGCCTTTTTTTCCCATAGGAAATTTTATTTTCTAAGTCTTCCAGTTCTTCTCTGTTACTGGACCTTCCCTGGGATTACCTTCACCTTCTCCAAATCATCTCCCAAGATGCAAATCATGGTGTTCCGACTATAGGTTTTTTGTCCCTTTCCTTCCAAAATGTTCTGGCTTCTAATGCAAACTGGCCCACCTTCTCTACTTCTCCTGTCTCCACTACCCTTTGTAGCAAACAAGCAATACAGAAACAACAAAAAGTCCAATCAAATCCTAATTCCAGTGCAATGGGTGATTACTTACTCTATATTAATACACCTAGGAGGGCTGCTCAAAGGACCATTCTCTAACTTAAGCAAAGCAAAGCAAAACAAGACAAGTGCATTCCATGATGTTTTGGCAAATAGCCAGGGGCTCAAAGTTGTTAAAGGATATACCCCAGCTCACACAACTAGCCAGGAGTAGAACTAGCTATAATCTTGATTGTTTGGCTCCCAGAAGACGCTTTTCCAGTGCACATATTTAACAACAGTTAACTTCTCAGATTGACTAGTCACTCAACAGAGCTCAACAGGATTGGTAAGGAGTTATACTTTGGTCGTGGTGGTGATGGTGGTTTGTGTGTGTGTGTGTATGTGTAGTATGTACGTGTGGTGGCAGGTGGAGTGCAGTTGTGGGTGGTGTAGGAGAGTAAGGTCTAGAGGTGAGTGGTTGCTCTGGGAGGGCAGGAGCTAGAAAGAGAACTCTAAGTACTTGGAGATGGAAGGGGGTGTTACTGGCCTGGCACTTTCTAGTTCTTCCTATCAACTAGAGAGTATACCCATGAGTGTCCCGTAATTTAAGGTGACAGAGTTGTCCTCAGTCAGCCCCTGGTGCCTCTTTAGCTGTTTTTACACTTAGAGTATCTTTGGTGATACCTATCTCCTTGGACCTCTGTGCAGAAGAGTATTTATTGCCAGACTCAGCCTTTGACTTTGCTGGCAGAATATTGAAACTCAGACTGAAAATCAGACACGCCTGGATTTTGGAGGCTCTGGAGAATCTCCCTCCTCCCATTTCACTGGGTCCTATGGGCAAGTTGATGGTGGAAATGTGATAGGGGAAGGTGCCTGTTTCTTCCTTCCCTCCCCAAAGGTATTCAGTGTCCACCCCTCGGTGATGCAGTCTTTCCTGAGAAACAGAACACACCCAAGCAGTCCTGAGTGGAGGGGGGCTGCCAGCTCTCTTGCCCCCCACCTGCACATTTCCCCTTAGTGTAGTGTAGCTGTGTTGCAGCCGCATTCAGAGGAACCTACGGGGAGCTCCTCCGCAGGGTGACTTTGATGATTTCTTCAGACACATGGAGCAGACTGACAAATTGACTTTCAAGTGAAAGGTCAGTGCAGAGAACCGAAGGGGTAGAGCATCTGGATTCACGATTAAAACGCCTGTGGAGCACAGTTTGCAGCTCCGGTGTCTCATTGTGTAGGAGGTGCTGTCAGAGGGACTCATTTGGCAGCTGTGTCTGACTCTGGATTGAGATTGGGGAAAATAAAAATTCCTTGTGGTTGTGTGTGTGTGTGTGCATGGTGCACCCGCAATTGTGTGTGGGTGTTTCAAGAGAAATCTTGCTCTTTGGCCAAAAGCAAGCACAACATTTTGCTAATTCAGTTCTGCCCTGGAGTTGACCCTCCAGAATGGTCTGTCCAGGGTGAGCAGATCCTTAGAAGAGCTAGCTGGCTCAGCCCTGTGCCCACCTTAGAGAGCTGAGAATTAAAGAACGATAAGGATGGAGTTGGAAAACCAAGGTTAATCACTGACTTACTCTCTGACCTTGGACCAGTTGTCTTTTGCAATGTACAAAGAGCTGCTTCCAGACACCTGCAGAAAATGTATTTCCTCATCCAGTTCAAAAGAAAGCCAGACCCCATCGATGCCTTTTCTCTGTGTTACTTGGTCACAGAAGCATTTGTTCTGTTTCAGTTTACAGAGTGATTCCATACTGAAAGACATGGTGCAAGAAAACAGGATATACGGAAGGAGTGCCCAGGACCTCAGAAGGTGCTGTGTAGTTTGGGGGCACAGTATACCTAGAGCTCAGTTTCTCAGAATGCTTTATCTGCCCAGTACTTGCTTTTGGGTTCTTACTGACATCATTAAGCAGGTGGATGATAAAACCCTGTAATGACACCATTCATTATGGCTTGTTTACTTTCCTCCCCTTTGGAGCAGTCAGCCCCACAAGGGGTCTTAAAAACCCTCTGTTGAGTGATGAGATGCAAACCCCTCTCCACCACGGAGGCTCTGCTTCTCCTTCTACCTCACACAGGCCCCACAGGTGTTTCCACTTTGGGGGGCCCTTAGGAAGGGATATTTATAGCTCACTCTTCCTCTTCCTCCTCCCAGGAAGCAGTCAGATAATGAAATTAAGCTTCTGGTAGAAAGTGTTGGAGAAGGTTGCTAGAAAGAGACAGAAGCTGAGCATGGAGTTTGGAGGGTCTTGCTTTGAAAGCACCAGCGTTTTCCAATAAGTAAAAATAACAGAGGACAGTCTGAGCCCCTGGCTGCACTGTTTGGGAGACAAAGTACCCTTTGCTTCATAATGCAGGCTCTGGAGCTACCCTGCCAGAGATTAAATCCTGCTTCTGTAACTTACGCACTGTGCGATCTTGGGCACATGATTTAACTTCTCTGTGTCTCAGTTTCCTTTTACACAAAATGAAGACAATAATAAGACCTATCTCACAGCGTTGTTGCAAAGAGAAGATCAGTTACCCCATGTGAAAGGCTTAGAACAGTCTCTAGCACACACTAAGCGCTGCAGGACTCTTTGTAACTATTCATTTTCTTTGGGTTAATTCATCATCCTTTTGTTTGCCTCCTCCATCTACTGCTGTCAGGTAAACACATATCACAGGCTCCAGACGCGCAGGCTCAGCCGCCATGGATCATGGGCCCAGCCGCTCCACGGCATGTGGAATCCTCCCAGACCAGGGCACAAACCTGCATGCCCTGCATCGGCAGGCAGACTCCCAACCACTGCACCACCAGGGAAGTTTCTTTGGTCTTCAAGGTCCTGATACTTACCTGGATTTTCTCTTGCATTTCTCCTGTTCACTTTTAGCATTTTCTGTGACATAGAGAGTTATTTAGTTTTACATGTAACAACTATTTATTGGATACTTACTTTATACTGGAAACTTCTGGGGTACTAGGAACATAAGGGTGAATAAGACACATAGAGTCCTTGCTCTCATGAAGTTTATAACTTCATCTTATCTCATCTCTTCTGTTAGAATCTAAGCTCCTGATAGACAGGGTATCTGTCTGACTTACCTTGGTATCCACCAAAGCATTTAGCACAAAGTTTTGCTCATAGTAAGTATTTAAATGTTTGTTGACATAATGGTTATAGCACATATTTGAATACTTACTAATGCTAGACACCGTGTTGTTTTATATTTATTATCTTGCTAATCCTATAATAGCAATCCTATGAGATTGGTATTTTTATTATTCCCATTTTATGGTTGGGGAAACCAGTATTAGAGACTTGCCTAAGTTCACTCAGTAAGTTAGCACAAGGCCTTGTCCCAGGCTGCCTTATCTCTAAATTTCATGCTTTTTGAGTTCAGAAATGAAATTGAGATGAGTGGGCTTTTTTTTTTTTTAATTATCTTAGTAGATGGGCAAGTTTAATCTCAAAGTTAAGCCACTGAAAGTTGCATATATCCTCACTACTCTCTGGCCTTTTTCCTTTGTCCCTTTTTGTACTCTTCCAAAGAATGAAATTTCCTACTTGGACTAAGGCATTGCCTACAAGGTAACCCTGTTTCTCCGGCATCCACGTTTAGCGGTAAATTGATGGTCTTTTGCATCCTGTTGGCAAGGAAGCAGCAATCTACATGCTGGGCTGTCACCACAACCCTGGGAAATAGAAAGAGCAGCCATTTCACCTGCTTGAAATATGGGGTCTATTTTTAGAACTATGCAGATCAAGGAAATAATTAAACAGTGACTTGCTTAGTGACTAAGTTATAGGCCTGTGTTCTGTGAAGACAACATAGATTTTAAAATCTTTATTTTATTTGACTATCAATTGATTACTTTTCTTCCAGCTCATAGGAAAGCAAATATAAAAAACTTGTTTTAGTGTCTTCAGTTTACCAGAGAGATGAGTAGTCTTTATTTCTAAAGCTAGGTTTTATGGTGGTGTTTGAAAACTAATCAATTGTCCAGATATATTTAAGGATTATTTAAAAACTTAAAAGTAGAACATACGATCTCCATATCTATAGCTCCTTGTCACAGCAACAAGCTATGACTCTGTGAGTTGTAAGTCTTTGTCATAGAACGAGTGACTATTGACAAATTACTAACACAATTTTTATGCATGGTTTGTGGAATTTGCCTCATTACTTTAGAGTCACACACTTACATATTTTAAAATAATAATAAAAACATTCTTGCCATAGAGAAACAAGGGGTAGTCATAAGAGACAAGAAACTTATCATTTAAAAATATTTTAATTAAGTAATTCCATCAGGAAGTATTTATTAAGCATCTATCCAACACATAATTGAACTAGGACACAGACATTGCCTCTAACTGTAAGAAGGTCACTAACTAATTTGCAATTGTGAATACTGTGTGTTAAAATTCACACATATGTCAGCCTGCTTGGGTGACATTTAGAGATGACCATATCAAGAAAATGGTGGAGGGCTTCCCTGGTGGCACAGTGGTTGAGAGTCCGCCTGCCAGTGCAGGGGACATGGGTTCGTGCCCCGGTCTGGGAGGATCCCACATGCCGTGGAGTGGCTGGGCCTGTGAGCCATGGCCGCTGAGCTTGTGTGTGCGGAGCCTGTGCTCCGCAACGGGAGAGAGGCCACAACACTGAGAGGCCCACGTACAGCCAAAAAAAAAAAAAAGAAAATGGTGGAGAACTTCAGTTTCTGGACATATTTTGGATTAAGTTTCATGAAAATCCTCTTCTAGAAATACTTAAAAATATAGACTAAAATAGAATAAACATAAAATAGAATAAACATTGATTAAATATACAGTGAAGTTTATAAGAAGGAAAGAAAATTTTCAAGGTAAAATGTGGAAACAACTAATAAAAAGATGGTAAGCATTTGAGGTGTTGCTCTATTTACCTTGGCCATGGGGAGGAGTTTGATCTTCAAGATCTGAGGGCCTGGGTATTAAACCTCTTTAGGGAATAAACACACAACAACAATAACAACAAACTCCAAAATGTCTCCCTTGAAATAAATAGATAGTTGTGTTCATGTGGGATTATCATTCAATATTTTTACTACCAATGTGGCCCAGGTATATCCAGACTATGGCATAAGTATGAAGCAGGTCCTGGGCTTGATGATATACCTACATTGACTGGCAGAAGGTAAAATACCTCTTTGGAGGGACATGCTTTCAGTCTTGGCTGTGTAAGATTCCCATAATAATATCTGCTAAAGATCAATTAATAATCCAAACTTATGAAACACAGATCCATCATAAATAAGAATCAGATTAAAAAAAAATAGAAGAATTAGGCTACCAAAATACTCAAATAACAAAACTATCTTTTAGAGATAATAAAATAAGTATGTCTTAGATGATGAAAGACATTAAAAAGAAAGGATTAAAAACATAAACACAGAAATATTATCAAAATAGATTCTAAAAGGAATCAAATAACAATTCTAGAAAAATTTTTAAAAGGCTCAGTAGCTATTGAATGGATGACATAGCAGGTTAGATATAACTGATGAAAAAATGAGTAAACTGAAAGGTAGATGTGAAGAAATTACCAGAGGCAGCACAATAAGATAAATATTTGAAATTGGAAAAGAAAAAATATATATATAATATATGTATATATTATATACAATATATACATATGTATATATGATATGTATATAATATATACATATGTATATATTGTATATAATATATACAATAATAATATAATATATACATACATATTATATATTTATTATATAAATAATATATATATATTTTTTTACTTAAAAATAGTTGTATTTATATTCCACAGTTTGCTCAAATACTAGTTTTCTTATAAACTTTCTACAGGATGTTTTTAAACAAATTCTTCACATTGTATCTTGACTATGTACTTACAGAATTTCAGGGAAATAGTTCTGTGTGTTTTTATAGCTTAATTTGTACTATAGGGATGGCAGGTGGTCACATGCAATCCATGTGGGATTCTAACATGACATATATTGAGTTTTCTGATGTGGACCATCCCTTTATATATATATTACATATATATAATATATATGATATATATTATATATGTTCATATTATATATATAATATATATGTGTATATATATACAGATGAAAAGTCATAGAAGATGAGATGGGATATTTCAACATCATACAGGATATGAAACATTTTAAAAGGTAAGACAAGAATACTCCATAGTTAGTAAAAGACATAAATCTCCCAAGCAAGATATATAAAGGTAAATCTCACTTAACTATGTCATGGTTAAATTCCAGGGAAGATCTTAAAGTCAGCTGAAATGAAAAAGGAAGATTATCTACAAAGGTAGGACAATTAGAGTAACAGCTGACTTTTCACAAGCATCAGTAGAAGCCAGAAAGAGATGGGATCATATGTTCAAAAAATGGTGGTGGTGGGAGGGAACTCTAGTTAGAGTTGTAAATCCTGCTAAATTTTCATTCAATCGTAGCATAAACTAAAGACATTTCGGATACAGGGGCTGGTGGTAATTGAAGGGGATGTGTGTGGAAGGAAGTGATTTTCATAGTGTTAGAAATGATAGTGAGATTAAAGCCTTTATTGATGGAATTAAACCACACCCCAAATTGTTCTAGATCTCTGATAATATGCCTCTAGCTAAAATCTGTACCAAGAACATTGACAAGTGAAGGAAATTAGGCAATACTTTGTTATTAGATGGAACTTAACTCTAAACTCCAAGACATAATTCTAATCAGAAAATTCAACCACATGAGAGGCTCTTTTTATTGTATGATAACTAGTCCAAAATAATCTCAAACCAAAGCAGTCTAACCTGTTCAATTTATCTTACCTTCCCTTTAATGCCCACAGCTGGATCACTTATCATTCTTCCTTCCAGCCATTCTTCCATTCTTCCTTCTTTCCTCCTTCCTTCCCTCCTTCTTTCTTCCTTCCTTCCTTCCTTCCTTTCTTTCTTTCTTTCTTTCTTTTTCTTTCTTTCTTTCTTTCTTTCTTTCTTTCTTTCTTTCTTTCTTTCTTTCTTTC
Source organism: Orcinus orca (assembly GCF_937001465.1). Taxonomy (NCBI): domain Eukaryota; kingdom Metazoa; phylum Chordata; class Mammalia; order Artiodactyla; family Delphinidae; genus Orcinus; species Orcinus orca. The sequence continues at coordinate 13,782,556 of NC_064559.1, read as the reverse complement.
TTTCTTTCTTTCTTTCTTTCTTTCTTTCTTTCTTTCTTTCTTTCTTTCTTTCTTTCTTTCTTTTTCTCTTTGCAGCTGTACTAAATACAGGCAGATCCAGAGAGACAGATGTGAGAGGCAGTATACCTATGACATTGCCCAGTCCACTAGTTCACCTTGGCCACTAGCTCACCTTGGTTACTCACACAAGGTATAGGAGAGTGGAGCACCTTGCCCTTTATATTCTATAAAAGCTTAAGCAAATGTACATTAGGGAAAAGGGATAAAACTGTTTTTTTTGTTTTTGTTTTGAGTGACAAGGTAGACAGAACTGATTTGAGAAGTCTTCTTAGGCTTTAATTTAAACTATGACATAGATTTTACTGCCAGTCCTGTCGCCATGTCTAACAAAGAGAAAGTGCTCAATAAATACTTGTTGAATTAATTAATGAAAGAAAATGAATAGAAAAGACAAGCAGTTGAAGGCTAGATATTTATTTGGAGTGAAGGAAGAAATTCCCTATATCGTAGGAAGGTTTTGCAAAAAAAAATTCTGTGTTTCCTACTCTTGGGCACAAATCTTCCTGGTGAGATTTTTGCTATTTTTCCTTGACTGGACATTGGGTAAGACATCTAAAACTGTGTACTGTTGCTCAGAGAAAAACGATGAGTAAATATAAGGGATTGTTGCTATGCAGTGGTAGAGTACTCAGGAACCACAGGAGCTGCAGAGGCAAATAGATTAATTAAAGGCTTTAAGCCTCCTCATGAAGGCCTTGAACTTTGTATGAGTGTTGTAGCCAAAGTAGTTTCCAAAGGGTGGGGCTCAGTGACTCTTTCACCTCAATATTAAGGAGTATCAACTCCCACAGTTTACAGCTGCTACAGCAACTGGATGTATTTCAAGAGACAATGACTCATTTTAGAATCCCTGCAGGCAAAGAGACTCATGTTAATGAAAGCAATAGCTTAATGGAGTTTATCTGATTTTGAAATATCACCAAGTCCTTTGGTAGGCATAAGATGCAAGTATGAGAAAGAATAATGATAATAATTTAGCAAAATTTCAATTATTCACACTAATGTTGTAAATTTCCCCGAGGTAATTTGTGTTTGGCTTTGGTAGATATTCTGTGATGTTGTCTTCGTTTTGCAGCAACAGATTTATGTACACAATCATGTTGGGCTTACTCTATTATTGAAATGATTTTCACATTGCCTGAATACTCCAAGGAAAGGAACAGAGGCCCAAAAGACATTACCTGGCAATTAGAAATCAACATAGAATAATCATCTGCACATAGCCTTAAAATTTTCAAAGCACTTTAAAATTTATCTCACTTTATTTTTTTAGTAACGCTGATCAGACATGGATGTCAAACCGTGGTAGGGATGCTTTACCTTACATAATCCCGATTAGCCTTCTATCATTTCCTAAGCAAATAACTTTTCTAAGAAAAGACAATATGTTTGCTGGGCAAGCACAGCTTTAAGACAAAACCTCCTAGCTCTCTCCTTCCAGCTAGATCAACATTCCATTCTTGTTGTAGTTGATTGCATTAATGACCCCAATTCTTTATCCTTTTCCTACTCACACCCTTTGTTATGTGACTTTGCAACTCCTCTCATCAAGAGGTGGAGTCTGTTTTCCCACTCCGTGATTCTGAGTTTAGCTATGAGACTTGCTTTAGTAGTTTTGATGCAGGCAGAGAATTAAAACGTGCCTGCAAGCTTATGCTAATACTCTTGTTCTTCTAGTGTCATAAGAAAATGTCTAAACTAACCTACCATGGATGAAGTGTAAGGAGCAGAGTCTAGTCACTTCACCCTAGGAAGGGATGCCTGCATATAGGAATGCAGGAAGGAAGGCAGAAGAAAGAGGGAAGGAAAGAGGGATGGAAGGAAGGAAGGAAGGCAGGAAGGAAGGGAGAGAAGAACAAATATATTAGGAATGAAGAAAAGATATCAGGAAGAAAGAAAGGAAGAATTCTATTAGTGAGAGCTAAGTACTATTAATATTTTGAAAAACCTCCTTCCCAATATCTTTTACATGTATAGGTATGTTTGTATGTAGGATGTAAATCAGAAGTTCAGCAAAAAGCTTTGCTTATTGGTAAGTATGCCATAAGCATCTTTATTAACCAATAAATATAGAATGACATTATCATTTTTAATAGCTGCAAAATAGTCTAATGTAATTATGGCCATAATATATTCAACCAGTTCTTTATTTTGGTGGGTTGAAAAATGGCCATGCTTTCTACCTCTCCTTGTATCTGTGCTCCTTTACAATGTAGTTTTGCTGCTCCTGCCATGAAGTGGAGTCTATTTCTCCATCATTTGAATCTGGGATGTCCTTGTGACTTGCTTTGGCTGAAGGAGTAAAATACAAATGATATTATGCAAGATCTGGTCTTAGGCTTCAAGGGACCTTGCATGCTTCTATTTGTTCTCCTGGAATCCTGCTAAACTGCTATGTGAACAAGCCCAGCTGAAAGCTAATCATAGACATATGAGTGAGGCCAGGCAAAGAGAAGAGCCATCCAGCTAAACTCCGCCCAACTTGCCAACCCACAACTCATTAGCTGAAGAAATGGTTACGGTTGAAGTCACTAAGTTTTGGGGTGTCTTTTTTATAGCAAATTGATAACTGATGACCTTATTGATGAACGTGTAGATCGTTTCTCGTTTTTCTTTATTATAGGCAATACTTTGATGAAAAAAATATTTGCATAGATCTTTACATACTTGTCAGATTATTTCCTTAGTATAATTGCCTGGGAGTGAGATTGCAGGATCAGAGGGAATGCTCATTTTAGGTTATAACATATATAGCTAAATTGCTCCCTGGAAAGTAGTATTAATTTGTGTTTTAATCAATCATGTATAGCAGTATTCAACATGGTTGGGGTGGAGGCAGGGACTCTCTTAAATAGGGTGTTTCAGGAACTCTTCTAGAGAGATGACATTTGAGCAGAGACCTGGGGAGGGAGGCAATGAGCCATGGTTGGGGAACGAGTGGTCCAGGCTAGAAAAAAGCAATTACAAAGACACTAAGAGTGGGGGGTGTATGAGGTGTTGGCAAGTGTGGCTGCAACTGAGCAAAGGAAGCCCAGTAGTTAGACTGCAGATACACAGGGCCCAGTTCATGTAGCACCTCCTAGGCTTCAACAAGCATTTTGCATTTTATTCTGAGTTTGATGGGATGCCACTGGAAGATTCTGTGCGGGGATGTGGCATCATCACCACTAGCATCAGCAGCAGCAGTAACATCTTCCTCATCACTAATACTTAATAAGTGTTTGCTATATGCCAGATGTTGTTCTAAGCATTGTCCATATATTAATTCACTTAATCCTTTCAAAGCAAGAACTAGATACTATTGGTATCAACTCAATTTTACAAATAACATAACAAGCACTAAAAGATTAGATGAATTGCTCAAGTTGACAAAATGAGTTGGAGGCAGAACTAAGATTCAAACCCAGGTAGTCAGGCTCCAGATCCTGGAATTATGTGATTTGTGTTTTAAAATGATGCCCCTTGTAAGAATTGCCTATAGAAGGACCAGCATAGAAGGCCACTTCAGAAGCTATTACAGGATTTTAGAGGGGAGAGTTGTTGGACTTGGTAGCTGTCAAAGTGATGAGAAGTGGCACATAGATGGATTTGCTGGTAGATTCTTAACGATCCTATAATTATTTAAAAAATCACAGCTAATCTGATTGATAAAAATGATATCTCTTTGGCATTTTATTTGCATTTCTTTAATTAATAGTGAAGTTTAATATTTTTCTTTATTAAATTGGATATTTGTATTTCCATTGTTAATTGTATATACATATTCTTCATACATTTTTCTATTGGGGTCATCCTTGTATTTATTTCTGAGAACTCTTTGTATATTAGCTATATTAACTTAAATGCATGAATTCATTTATATAACATAATTTGCTAAAATAAAAATATAATATTCTTATGTATTTCCCAGTTTGTTGTCTTTGGTATTTCAACTTTGCTGATTTCTTTTTTGTACAACATTTCATCTTATTTTTATTTATTTATTTATTTATATTTATTTATTTTGCAGTACGCGGGCATCTCACTGTTGTGGCCTCTCCCGTTGCAGAGCACAGGCTCTGGACGTGCAGGCTCAGAGGCCATGGCTCACGGGCCTAGTTGCTCCGCAGCATGTGGGATCTTCCCGGACCGGGGCATGAACCCGTGTCCCCTGCATCGGCAGGTGGACTCTCAACCACTGTGCCACCAGGGAAGCCCCATCTTATTTTTAAGCAGCAAAAGTTCATTATATTTTATGGTTTCTGAATTTTCTGTTATACTTGGAACAGCTCTCTCCAGCACAAAATTATAAAAGTATTCACCCATATTTTCCTAGTGATTTTATGTTTGCATTTCTTTTTACTTAAATACTTGATTCATTTAAAATTTATATTGGAATCATGAGTGAGTTTGGATGCAGCTTACTTTATTTTATAAATTACTGACAGATTTTTCCAAATATATTATAAGAATATGCCATCTTTTTTGCAGTGATTTGAAATCCCATCTTTGATATACACTAAGTTTACATATATGTTGGTACTATTTTTATACTCCATTCCTGCCTGAAAATTAGACTGTTTTAGTGACAGTGATTTTATAGTTAATTTTAATATCTGTTAGGATAAGTACCCCTCCCCCCATTAATCCTTCTTTTCAGAATTTTCCTAGCTATTTCTGCTTGTTAATTCTTTCAGCTACATTTTAGAATTATTTTTCAAGTTAAAAACATTTTGTTGAGATTTTGATCGGGGTTGTAGAATTCCATAATTTTTTTGTAGATCAGTTTAGGGAGAACTGACATCTTTAAAGGTTAAACTGCAGCTGCAACTGAAAGATACTATTATTCTACTAATAGTACAGTATTATTGTTATTGTAGCTACTAATATGTTGCATTTGGGGGAATTTCCTTATTATCATCTTGTCTTCTCTTCACCCCAACCTTTTTACCCACCTCTCCCCCTCAACAGAAATTTAAAATAGGGACTTTTCAGTACTTTCTCTTGAACTTAAGCTTTCTTCTTTTATTTGCTCTGCTTTATCTGCTCCCCAGAGCTGGGGAATCATTATTAATAAACTCCAAATCTTAGTTCCCAGAAGGGGAATGTGTATAAAAAAGCAGGTTGGCCCTCAACATCTGTGACTTTCCAGCCTATTGTATGACTATGCTATGAGCCAGCCACTGGGCATTTTTTTCCAATCTGAGACTTATTTCACGTAGGCGCACTTATGTTTTACAGCACCGTTTCCAAGTTTATGGCTTTCTTGTTTGGGCCGCTTGTTCCAATCGCATCTAATATTTCATCAAATATGGTAAAGAAACCATGAGAATGAATTGATGCTCCTTATGAGCCGTCTGAAGCAGACACCGCCAGATTGCTGTAAAATGGTTTTCCTTTTTAGCCCTTCTGAATTGTAATATGTTTCTGAGGCCAAATTCTTCAGGGAAACATTATGACTATTTAAGGTCTCCAAACTTTATGCTTCAGTACAAAAGGCCTAAGGGTGAGGATTTTTAATGGATGAAGTGGAGAAATTTGCACTTCCTTAAGCAAACATATAGCATTTCCTACCATGTGTCAGAAATGAAAACAAAAAATACAAACTAATTTGTCATGAAATTTTCCCTTTTATAATTCCCTCTTTGGTGCTTTTTCAACCTAACAAGTCATATTTTCTCTTCTTTCGTGTCAGGTTTATAGCTTTGCTGGTCACAATTTCAATAACCATGATGGACGATCTTCTGTTCTATATATCATGTACCAGTATTCAGCTTAAAAGTATCTTTGTGTTCACAGCTTGCTTTCTGTCACCTCCCCAATCTCTCCTCCCCACTGCATATGCACACGGCGTTATATTATATGCGCAGAGAGCTTTGGGGAAAGCTCATATTTAGGAACATTAAGTAAGCAGAGGATAGCTGCTTATTTGGGCTGAGCCTGACCTCACTATGAAATGAGGCAAATTGTCATATTTATGACTCAGGGTAAGTCAATAATATATTGGCGTTCACATGTGGAAACACATTTATTCCCCAACATAGGGCCTCACTTTGTTTTTCTCCCAAGTAGTGGTTTTCACCTAAGTATGAGTCTTTTTGTTTTTGGCCCCTTTTCTTCCTCTTCCCCTTTTCTCTTCCTTCTTTTCCTCTTGCTTCTTCCTCCCTGTCTCCCTTCCTTCCTTCCTCCCTTCCTTTTTTCATGCTTTCTTCCCGTTCTCTTCTTCCTGAACCCCGAGTAAACTTGGTGGGATTTATAGCATTTATGTAAAGCATAAAAAAGCCTTCTCTTCAGATAACTAAAATTACTATTCCCTTTACCCTCTTATTTCCACCCTCTGTTTGCTAGATCCCGGCTTACACACACACACACACACACACACACGCACACACACACATACACACACAAAGAGTCGTACACTGAAAAAAAATTATATGGCTGGATAAATGCTATTCACAACTCTTGCCTGGAAATCTGATCCTTGGGTCTTTTGGAATCTGAGTCAGTATCATTTGTTTTTCTTGCTATACTGCATCTCTGTAAATTACAGCAGGAGAAGGGAAGGTTGTGTGGTTTCTGATTTACTGTAGAGAATATTGAGAAGGAAAAAAAAATATCAGAGTAGTCACTGATAATCAAAAAACATAGAAAAACCTCATTGTGAAAGTCTTTATTATTTCTAAATTTGGTCAGCTGTACCTTCCTTGTCCCCCAACTACAAGGCCCCCATTATCCTTAAATCTATTTTTATAACAACTCCATTTTGCAAGTGAGATTTAGGTTGGGAAGGCATATAGAAAATCCCTACATTCCTTCCGCTCTCTCCAATGTGTTCTGGAAATTAGGTTTCTCTTCCTAGTTTTTCTAGTTTGTGAAGATTTGTGGAGGTTTTAGGCAACCCTTTCCACCTCATCTGCTTCCTGCTCCTTGTATTTGCATCCCAGTTTGGATTCCACAGACTGTTTTGTGGCTGACCACCCTCTTTCCCCCAATAGTGATGCGTAGATGGTCAATGTGCTCTTTTAGGAGAAAGAGTCTTGCTCTGGGAAAGGCCTCAGAAATGCTGGGATGTTCTTTGTTACCTGCTGTCATTATTGATTTTCCTTACCAAGGGGACAGCAGTCACAAGGCATTAGAATGGCCATCCAGACTCTGAGCAGTCTAAGTGTAGATGCTGAGTGTTGTAAACACATTAAACCACCGTTGAAATCAACAGTGACTTCCTTGCTTTGCTCTGTGCAATTCTAAGTAACTGGTTGGGATGAATTTTCCTCTTTTTACCCCTTAGATTCAGGAGGATTAAATTATTATTATTTTTCTTTTTTAGATATTTTTATATGGACCATTTTAAAAGATTTTATTGAATTTGTTACAATATTGCTTCTTTTTTTAATGTTTTGGTTTTTTCTCGCGAAGCATGTGGAATCTTAGTTCCCCGTGTAGGGATCGAACCCGCAGCCCCTGCACTGGAAGGCAAAGTCTTAACCACTGGACCACCAGGGAGGTCCCCAGAAGGATTAAAATTTTAAAGCATAGAACTGGGCACCAGGAGATAGGTTAAAAAAACAGTCATCTGTTTTGCTGCCTTTCTGGTCCCTGGGAGATGTCATTTTCCCGCAGCCTCTGTTTCCCAATCTGTGATTTGAAAGGATTGATTCTCTCTGAGGTCACTTTCTCATTTGATGCCCTGTTTGTTGTTGCTTCTGTTGTTTTCGAAGGGAATTGGGTAGGATTTTCTTACTACCACATTTTTAACTTATCCTCTGACTGAGGCAAAGAATAGAAGTTGTTTTTTTTTCCGCCTCGATCTATGTGGGGAGAATGATACTCGTGAGCGGTCTACTTCCCATAAATGTTGAAAAGATGAGGGACTAATGCTGTCTCCACAGAGCATAAAACAAAGCAAGATTTGGCAGGTCTCCATCTCATTTGATTTGAGTTAAACAGGGATGAAATTTTTATGTCTTATTTTTGGCTTGACACTAGTCACAGAGTTTTTGGGAAAGTTGATTATAGTGCAATTACTGATCATTTTAAAGACAACCTATTGTGTTGTATCGGGTAGCTTAAGAAGCAGGTGTCATTCTCAAGAATTCCCGTTGTGTGACTAATTTCTACTTATAAAAAGATGTCGCATGTGGGTAAAGATATTTGACCACGAAGTATGCATTTATTAGTGCTTTGGTTAACTTTATTGAAATGGATAATCAGGCTGCAGAAGCTGGGCTCAAGCTTAGTTCAGGGACTTGATTTATCTGTTTGCTCCCATACTGAAAATGCACATTCCCTGGCTGTAGAATCTAGATTTATACTCAAACAGGACTAGACTAAGTGATCCCTGATGGCAAGAATCATATTTTAGTCTTTGTGTCAGTAGCACAGTGCCTGAATGTAGTAGGTGCTTCATAAATATATTTTGAAAAAAATGTATAATTAAATAGCTGATCAATTCTTTTTACCACCTTTTTTATTGTGGTAAAATATACATAACTGAAAATGTACCATTTTACCCATTTTTAGTTCAATGGCATTAAGTACATTCACACTGTTGTGCAACCATCACCACCATCCATTTCCAGAATTTTTCCATCTTCCCAAACTGAAACTTTATACCCATTAAGCAATATGTCCCCATTGCTCCCTCTCGCTCCCCACACCCAGGCCCTGGCAACCACCATTCGACTTTCTGTCTTTATGAATTTGCCTACTCTAGGTACCTCATGTAGTGGAATCATACAGTATTTGTCCTTTTGAGTCTGGTTTATTTCACTTAACATGTCTTCAAAATTCACCCACATTGTAGCGTGTCTCAGAATTTCCTTTCTTTTTAAGACTGGATGATATTCGATTGTATGTACAGACCACATCGTATTTATCCATTCATCCATCGATGAACTTTTGGATGTTTTTGGGTTTTTTTTTAGATTTTATTTTATTTATTTATTTTAACATCTTTATTGGAGTATAATTGCTTTACAATGGTGTGTTAGTTTCTGCTGTATAACAAAGTGAATCAGCTATACATATACATATATCCCCATATCTCCTCCCTCTTGCGTCTCCCTCCCACCCTCCCTATCCCACCCCTCTAGGTGGTCACAAAGCACCGAGCTGATCTCCCTGGGCTATGCGGCTGCTTCCCACTAGCTATCTATTTTACATTTGGTAGTGTATCTATGTCCACACCACTCTCTCACCTCGTCCCAGCTTACCCTTCCCCTGTTCGGATTGGTTCCATTTTTTGGCTATTGTGAATAATGTTGCTATGAACATGGCGTATGATACAAATTTTTACCATTTTTAAAAGAAATAAAACATTGCTCAGAAAGAATCCATATTATAGGAATCCTTTAAGTCTATTAATGTAGCTGAAATTCTTAGGCCATTTTCTGGTCAGTTTGTTTTGTGCTGGGAAGTTCACCCACCAGACAGTGAACCCTATCAGGGTAACATCTTTGTTGTGTCAACCTTTATATCCCCAGCATCTGACATAGGGCCTGGCCAGAGATGGCTGAGTAGTGTTGTTGAATGGATTGGCTAGAGTTAATGATTGGATTTGTACTTTCAGCCCCTGAGAGAAAAAAGAAATTAAAGCTAGCACGCTGAGTGTTTTTATTGTCAACTGATTTCTAACTATGTTTTCTTTCTTTCCCACTAAACGGGATATTTTCTCCGCATAGGGACCAGTTTGAAATTAGTGAACTTCAAATTTTTACTTACTTTTTTATAAGAATGTTGAAAAGCAATGCCTTTTGTTCATTTTTATATTGACACCTAAATTTTTGCATAATAAGTTAAGCAATATTAAGAAAATTTCTTGTGTATTGACAATTAATATAACATTGTTACATCACTATTTTAAATATATCCAACAGTATTTTATATACAATAGTAATTTGATCCTACCATCATCTAAATATACATAAATAAGCCCTATTATAACAGTTGGAAATTTTATACTGTTTCTTTTTTTCCCTTGAATTTATACTTTCATTCCACTTCCCTCAGAATTTTGAGCTAATTTAATAGTTGTTTCATGGTTGAAAGTCATTTATGGAGTACCCTATCATTCTTATTAGCAACACTATACATTTTAAATGATTAATTTTAATTTTTAATTTAAATTTTCAGTGCTCATAAGGCTCCATGTTGGAAACAACTTCTGCTGGGTTGAATTATCCTCATTCAATCACCACAATCATTATTAGTGCATAGTCAATCAAAAAGCCACGATTATATCACAATTTTATAATTATTTATAATCTTACAATTTATGATTATTGTTCATACAGTAATACAAAATTTTATGGGTGGTAATCTTTTTAATGATTAGAGATTTAAATTTTTCTATTTCTTCTCTTTATTGCCAGATAAATGAAATTCAGAATCAATACTACTTCTGTTTTTTATTTTAACAGATATAGCATTGAGATATTTTGTTCACATAATAAATTAGATGGGAATGAATACATTTTGATTTAAGTGCTAAAAGTCAAGTAAGAGATCTGTCATCAAAAATTATTTTTAATAATTAATCAGATGGCAATTCAGTTAGGTGCTCCTTCATTTTCTTAGTGTATTTTGAAGTATAACTTCTTACAAGAAATGTTTTAATAAGACTACTGATTATACCTGTTGCTCTTTCACTTAGAGAAACCTGTTTAACCTAATATATTTAACCTAATATATTCAGAAGATATTGAAGAAATAAGCATAATGTGAATTTAAATATACCTCTTTATTTTTAAGTAAGATTGTTTTGTCTTATCACAAGTTTAAATGTATTTTTGTCAAGACCTTTGAATGACATGTCTAGTTTTATTAATCTGTGAAAACTATCTTCCATGTAACCACTTGGCAATCTTAACCCTCACTGTCAAATTCTCCAAATCAGATTTGCTATCAATCAGAAAGCCTGACTTCATATTTTAATTCCAATAAACTTATTCATTCACTGCTTTTTGACTACATTTTCACTTTTGAATTTTAATTTAAAGATGAATAAATAAGACATGAAACCTTGCCATGAGTTTGTGCCTGGGTGTACAAAGTTGCAGCTGCCTTCAATATATATATATATACACATTTTTTACCAGCATTTTTTTCTCTGTTCTCACAGAACTCTCCCTTAGGTACAGTTCATAGTAGGAGGATGGAAAAGACAAGGTCATTAAATAAAAATCTTCATCCCACTTGCTATTCCACTCTAAAATATATCTAACTTCAGAACATCCCACCTAGGTTGATAATACCTCAGATCTAATGCCACACTTTGATTTTATAAACATACGCATAAGATAGGGAAATACAAGGAGCCCTCTCACTGGTTTATGGTGTCTTTGATGGGTACAGGATCTTTCACCAACACCAATATTTCAAGTGGTCTGTTTGACAGGGGAAGGGATGGGGGAGTTTACACCTCAGGACAATGCACCATCATAAGGTTGAGCATTAGAAGTATGTCTGTCTTTTGTCAATCAGCAGAAGGAAGAACTGACAGGAAATCTCAACTCCAGACATTTTTTCAAGCAAATACTTTTTTTTTTTTTTTTTTTTTGTGGTACGCGGGCCTCTCACTGTTGTGGCCTCTCCCGTTGCGGAGCACAGGCTCCGGACGCGCAGGCTCAGCGGCCATGGCTCACGGGCCCAGCCGCTCCGTGGCATGTGGGATCCTCCTGGACCGGGGCACGAACCCGTGTCCCCTGCATCGGCAGGCGGACTCTCAACCACTGCGCCACCAGGGAAGCCCGCAAATACTTTTTTAAAAGAACAAATATGGAAGTTGAGGATCAGAAAACGTATCCTCTTAAAATTACCCAGGCCAGTTGCCACTTTGACAGTGCACACCTTCAGGGCTACACATATTCCAGCTTAACGACCACAGTCTTATGCTCCTCTGTGCCCTTATCACTTAGCTTAACACACATTGATATTTATGATGGCGTCATAGTTGTAACTTCCTTACTTTCATGAGGCCATTTCTTTTTTTTTTTTTTAATTGGGGTATAGTTGTTTTACAACGTATGATGCGACACTATTTCTTAGGAACTGGTTAGTTCCATGGGTTACAGATTGCATAGCTGTGTATGACAGACCCCTCATTCATTCTTTTTTTTTTTTTTTCATTTGTTAATTCAGCAAATACATGAGAAATACCTACCATTTGCAAGTCATTGTAGCTCAGCTGAAGATAAAGAGCACCAAAATTGAGGAGCTCCTATTTGGGAGGAATGAGAAGGCTTATACACAAATAACCAAGGTACAAATTAGAAGGTGTTACATTGTTATGTGAAGAGTTTAGAGGAGGAAACAGTTATGGCTTGAAGAATCAGGTCCCAAGAATGACAGTGTGCATATGTGTGGATAGAGGCAAAGCCATATCGACTTTTAGAAATGCAACTTGAGGGATTTGTTGGCACAATCTTCCTATTTGAAAGACAGCACTTTATTTAACATTCGTAATTCACATGCTCATGCTTACATTTGTGAGTGTTTGTATATAAAACCTGGAAAGTGAGTTAACTTATTTCCTACCTATGGAGTCAATTGAATCATGCATTATTTCTTTTTCTGTTGAGAACAGGCATATAGCATCATAGTCTGTCCGTTTCATATTTATTGGAGGAATGTTTTCAGTTCAATCTTTCCTCACTGGCTTGAGAACACATCTACTTTTATTTTGTGAACTCTACCTCAACCAAAAAAGTCTCTGATGCTGACTCAGCACACAAAGCTACATTTTATACCTGTCAGGCTGCATCTAGATTTTTATAAGGTGAACAATGGTTGTATTTAAGTACCAATGTAGTAATCGTGAAGTCTTCTGGCAGTATCCTTTGGAAACTGAATCCATAAATTGTATTAGTATTAAATGTTTCTAATGGGAGTTGACAAATAGTTGAATGGGATAGCCTTTTCTCTGTATTTGGCAAAGAGAGAGGGAAGAAAAAAGTCCCTATTACACAAGGAGAAATGCATTAATGCTCAAGCCCATTCATCTCAATTTTGCACAAATATAATTTAAGACCTTTTACAACTGTTGGTGAAATTACAGTGTGCTGCAGGGAAGTTGCAAAATTTTTATGGACCTAATAAAATTGTCATTGTAATACCATTATAGGGTGCTCGGACAATATAGATATTTGTAATACTCATACTCCCATGCCAAACATGAGAAGGGAGATAATAAGTTTGATTGGAGACAAATGCTGAACAGGGCTAAAACCCAAGTTTGTTTGATAATGAAAATCTCCCTATTAGTGTTTGGCATCCAATGAAATTGGATAGGTGATTAGGCGTTTTAACTGGTTGGCTTTATAATGGACCGGGTAAATACCATCAAGCACAGTCTATACAATAATTTATGGCTGAAATAATCATGCACTATCTTCAGATAAATTTCAGAATAATTTCCACTTGTGTAGTTCCTGCTTTTTCACCCAAGTGTGATTTCAGAAATATGCCCAGTGACCTTTCTCTGCTCTCACTTTCAGCATACAGCTAAAAATCTCTTAAAGGTCTTTAGTCAGACTAAAAGCTTTTGAAAATATCTGATAAGAAATTCAACCACTTTGAAGCATGAGGTCAAAATAAACAGCCCTTCCTGTTATCAGCACTTCTGGTAATGTCAGTTAGGAGAGAATAATATAAAGCCGCTCAACACTAAAATCTTGAGGGTTGAGAACAGAATTTGCAGCACGTACCCCAAATGGAGCTGTGGCCTTTTTTATATGACCATTGCCTATCCTGTATTCATGTCTGAGATCCACAACAGGATCAAATGGATCAAACATTCAGTTTCTCCAAGGTGGGTAGTAAGATACAACCATGTGCTCTAGCTGTGAAAGACTTGATGTTTATTCTTTTCTCTTGATGGACCTCATCTGATGAAAGTAACACAAACACAAACCCTTAATACATCACTGGAGGAGTCTTTCATCTGAATCCTCAACATCCCTTCCACTCCCCATAAGAATTAATTTGACCTAAACCTGTTAATCCCATCCCTCTTAGTAGTGATTGGTCTAGGAATGGGACCATGACCCACTGCTAGCTTGTGCTCTGTGAAGGGAAGTGTCCTGGTGCCTCCTGGGAAGACCTAGGAAGCAGTTTCTTTCTTCCTTATGTCTAGGTGTGACCCATGGAAATGCTGCAGCCATCTCGCTACAGCCGAGGATGAGGCAACACAGACAGGAGATCGGAGCTAGGAGAGACACATGGAAGACCTGAGACAGAGCCCTGATATGTTCTCCCTGGAACCTGCCTTCCCTCTCATGGGCAGGCATCTGAGCCAGGAAAGTAACTTGGCCAGGGACAAATTTGCAGAGCTATGCCACTCGCCAGTCACATAACTTTGGGGAAATTCCTACTCTTTCTGAGGCTTGGTCTCCCCACCTATGAATCAAGGGTATTAAAAGTACCTACCTTAGAAGGCTATTGTGAGTTAAGTGAAGTCATATATGTAGGGCACTCAAAAGAAAGGCTGGCGCACCGTGGCTTCTCAATTAAGCACTGGCTATTCTTATTATTTTGTTATGTGAAAAATAGTCTTTCTTATTGTTTAAACCACTTTGAATCAGAATTTTCTGTTATTTTACATAGAAATAGTTGGCAATATTACATAGCATAACTGATGCATTGGTTTTGCTCCAAGGCCATATTTTTAAGGAAGACTCCACTGATCAACCTATTTCAAATGATATCCTACATCTAGCATTGCCTACCTCCTCCCCTGACTTGTTTTCCACCACAGGACTTACCACCATCAGATCTATAATATATTTTACTTATTTATTTGTTTAGACAGTATCTCTCCACCACCCCAACCATGCGAATGTAGGCTTCCTGAGGGCAAGGATTTTTTGATTTCTTTCACAGCTCTACTCCACAGTGTTTAGATGAGTACCTAGTAGAGAGGAGGCACTCAAGAAATTTCATTGACTTAATAAATGTTGTATCATGTGCTGCTCAGTAACACTGTTCAACAAGCAGGGCAGGCAGACTTCTGTACCCTTGGATCACAATGGTGACAGACAGGCAGTGAAGACAATGCTACTTCCTCCGAATGGAAACACGAAAAATTTAGGTTGCTTCAGAAGTTATTGGGCAAAATAACCTATTACTTTCCAGGTCATGCCTCTACTCTAACAGAGAAATTATCAGCATCTTTAAAGATGGATGGTTATTGTATCAGTTTGTGGGGTCTGGTAAGACTGAAATCCATAGGGCAAGTCAACAGTCTGGAAAATGGAGCAGGAATTGATGCTGGAGTCTTAAGCAGAAGTTCTTCTCCAGGAAACCTCAGTTTTTGTTCTCAAAACCTTTAAACTGATTGAATGAGGCTCACCCACATAATTGAGGGTAATCTCCTTTACTTAAAGGCAACTGATTGGAGATGTTAACCACCTTTCCAAAATACATTCACAGCAGCACCTAGATTCGATTTTGCTTAAACAACTCTAAGCCATTCTCTAGACAAGTTGATAAATAAAACAAAAAACAAGTTGATACAAGAAAAAGTTGATACATCACAGATACGATAATTAGAGTACAGTACATCAACATTCTGCAGTTGATTTAACAAAGGGCTCTTTGAATACTCTTTATTGGTATTAATGATTAAATGGTACAAATAGCCCTACATTCATGTAATCTTTTGATATATAGTACATGTACATTACATCAGTTGATTCATGAGCCCAACTCAACCTGATCCTCATAATACTATAATGGCTTTTCTTATGGTAGTTTTCCAGTTAAGCTTTCAATCATGACTTAAAAATTCTGTACAAAAATATTTTGAGCCCCAGAAGTCATTCATTCTCACAAGGGTTATTTGGAGCTGGCAGGTGAGTAAATGCATGAATGAGCATTTATGTAGAATGGTCTTTTTATCTTTATGAGTGTTTTGTTTTCAGATGACTTGTTTTAGGGTCTGATCGTCAATGCAAACACTCCTAAAGATAAATTATAATTGTTATTATTTTAGCTAATATACATTGAAGTCTTACTATGTTCTAGGTAATACTAAGCACCTTACACAATGATCTCGTTTAATCCTCACTGCAGTCTTATGAGGTAGAAGGTACTGCTGCCCTCATTTTGCAGTTTAGTCCCTTGGACTACAAAACCCTTAAGATCATGAAGCATCTCTAGTCCTTCCAGTGTCTCACCTCATGTGCTCAAGTTCAGAGCTTTATGCGTGATGCATTCTAAAGCAGGATTGACTGTTAGACTGGCTGGGTTCCTTAAAAGCCTTGCTTTTTAAGAAAGGCCTGAGAGGACTCACTTTGGCTATCCAAGAAGTAATAAACCTGTGTCTTTTCAACCCTTTATTATAATGCTGCCAAAACCAAAACACCTTGGGTTGGAAACCTGAATGGGGAAACACTGTGATCAAAAGTGGCTCCATCTTACACTTCACGAGTTTTAAATTTAGGGTTCATTTCAATGTTCATTTCAATCTGGAAAAGCATAATTTCATTTGAAGGAAAAAGAAAACAATCACTTTAATAAAAATCTTTATGAACAAGGTTCAGAGGGCTTCTTGGACAACAAATGACTCTTACAAAACAATGTTGTGGTAAGTTAAGTGTAAATGGCTAAGAAATATGCAGATTAAAATTCCCTGGAAACACTCAAGGGCTTCCAAAATTAATGGGGGAAAATTCTTGGACAATGTATTTTTCAGATTTTATGCTTTTAATTTTTTTTTTTTCCTTTTCACTCTGCTGATTTAATTTTCTTCTACAAAACACTTCCTAGGATGACTTCATTTCTTGTGGTCAGGATGCTGTCAGGACAAATTGTCATTAATTCTGGTGCATTCTGGGTGGCCCGACGTAGTTATCAGCTGTGTCCTCTCTCTTACAGAGTTAGCTTTTGTCTCCACTATGTGTCTTTCAATACTGGAAAGGTATAAAAATAAAAACACAGTTCAAAGTCTGTGCCAAGCTTTTGGGCCTTGTGAAAGTCCACCATCATGACACTTGAGAGACAAATGTGTGAGGTTCTTATATGTTGAAAACTGATAAATATTATGTGCTTTAACTCAGAAAATACAAGTATGGATATGGATGTGGTAGGAGGATACATAAATCAAGATGTGAAGAGTCTTAGGAGGGACTTTTGAAAGGCCCTCTAACCCATTCCCAAGCCTCAGACATATCTCAATATAAAACATGACAGAAACATAATTATAGTCCCATTTCCTAAAGGTTGCCTTAGATAAATTTTCTTCAACATACTTTAGAAAAATATTCCTATGTTTTCTCCTCTACAGAAGTCCCCATAAAACGAATCAAATTCCATTTTATAGGAATTTAAGTTTATTTTCTATTTTCCTATCTTTGAAGGAGGCCAATTCTGGAACACTAGATTGGTATCCATGACTTTTCTTGCCTGGGCCTTGCCTGACTTTAGTCAGTGAAGCTTGTCAGACATTTCTCTCCTTCTGAAGATAATAATGCTGACAGTGCTTGTTTTGCAACTCTTCCTGCCATATCTCCAAGCAATATCCTCTCCAATCTTACTAAAGTCTATTAAATCCTTTCCATCACAGGACATTATGTGATAGAGAAAAGCAATTTACTTTATTTAATGAGTGCCAAAGTAGTGGAAAATATGGTGGCTCCCTCCTAGAGCTTAGGGTTTAGTTGGGGTTATAGAATTCACGTATATGATTGTGTGATGGGGATGGCAAATCCCCTCTCTAAAGGCAACTATCAAGCTAGACAAAATTGATAAAAACAGCTATTTCTGGAACTCAACCAAAAGCATGCAACAATATGATTAAGATGGCAATCCACCACAAATTAGTATATATAATCATTGCAATCTCTATCAAAATACAAGCAGTTATTTTTGTAAAAATTGACAAAATTTTCCTAAAAATTTTAAGGAAATACAAAGGACCTGGATAGCCAAAATTAGTTTGGGAAATAAGAACAAACTTGAGGTACTATTTTACCTGATTTCAAAACTTACTATAACATCATAGTAAAAAACAAACAAACAAACAAACAAAAAATCTGTGTGGTATTGGTGCTAGGGTACACAATAGATCGATGGAACAGATTTAAGAGTCCATAAATAGTCCAATTCATTAAAGGGTAATTGATTTTTAGCAAAGATGCCAAGACAATCAATTGGGAGACAATAGTCTTTCCAACAAGAGTGCTAGGACAACTGTATTCCTCACGCAAAAACCTGAACTTAGAACCTTACCTTATACCATACACAAAAATTGACAAAATGGATTATAAACCAAAATGTAAGAGCTAAAACTATACAACTTCTTGAAGAAAATATTGAGGAAAATCTTTGTGATCTTGAGTAGGCAAAAATTATTAAATATGACCCCAAAACATGGTCCATAAAAAACTCACAAATTGAAATTTATCAAAATGTAAACTGTTTTTTGTATTACCAAAGATACCATTAAGCAAATGGAAAGACAAGCCACACATAGGGAGAAAATATTAGCAAGTCATATTTTTTATAAAGGATTGGTATCTGAAATACATGAAAAACTCTTAACAACTCAATAATAAGACAAATAATCTGACATAAAAATCAGCAAAAAATCTGAATAGATATTTTCCCAAAGAAGATATTCAAATTGCTAATAATGATTCTGAGTAAAAAAGTTCGACAACATTAGTTGTAAGAGAAATGCCAATTAAAACCACAATGTTATACCTCTGTATATTGACTCGAATGACTATAAAGAAAGATGATACCAAGAGTCAGTGAGAAAGTAGAGAAACTGGAACCATTATGCATTGTTGATGGGAATATAAAATGCACAGCCACTTTGGAAAACAGTTTGGTAGTTCCTTAAAAAGCTAAACATAAACTTATGTGACTCATCAATTTCACTGCTAGGAATCTACCGAAGAAAGTATGTCCACACAAAGGTGTGTATATGAATGTTCAGAGCAAAACATGGAAACAATCCAAATGTCCATCAAGTGATGACTGTTTTAAAAAAATTATATATCAATATAAGGCAGTACTTATTCAGCAATAAAAAGGAAACAAGGACTCTACTAATTCATGCTACAACATGAATGAACCTCAAAAAAATTATGCTGACTTGAAGAAGCAAGATATAAATAACTACATATTGTATGATTCCATATATATATCAATAAAATCTCCAGAAAAGGCACATGTACAGAGACTGGAAGCAGGACATTAATTGCCTGGGGCTGGGCGGGTGGGTGGTGAGAATGAACTACAAATGTGCATGAGTGCACTTTTTAAAGTTTTGGAAATTCTCTAAAACTGGATTGTGGTGTTGATTGTACAACTCTCTAAATCTGCCTTAAAAAGTCATTGACTTGTACACTTATAATGAATAAATTAAATTATATTCACTAAAACTGTTAAATAAAGAAGAAAATGTCTTATTGTATATATACCATTTATCAGACACAGTACTAGGCACTGGCAATAGAGGGAGACTAGGTCAGACAAAATACCTGCCCTTCTGTGGCTTACAATTAGCAAGAGTCTGTAAGGATTTTGAGCAGGCTGGCCTACTTTTGAAGTTTCAGAAAGAAAGGAACCATGTTAAATATCCTATATTCCTCCAAAGCCCCTGCTTTCATGGAACTTACTTTCTATTATAGAGAATTTGGGGAAGATGAAAAATAAGGACATAAATACATAAATATATAATATTTTAGGAGGTGATAAATTCTGTTAATAAAACTAAATCAAAGAAAAGAAATAAAAAATGCTGACGGGAATAGGAGGAGGGATTATTTTAAATAGGATGGTAATGGAAGGCCTCCTTGATAAGGTAACATTTGGTTAGAGACCTGGGAGAAAGTGAAAGAGAGCCATGCCCTATCTGGGGAAAGAACATTCCAGGTGGAGGGAACTGAGTCAAGGATGTGCATGGCCTTTTTGAGGACTGGCAAGGAGGATGTGGCTGGAACAGACTGAGTTGAGTGGAGAGCATAAGAGATGCAGTTTGTGGGGGGTGCGGTCAGATCATTTAGGGCCTGGTACATATCATTGGATTTTAGATTTTACTGAGTGAGCTTAGAAGCCATGGGAAGGTTTTGAACAGAGAAGTGAAATGATTTAACACGTTCCAATAGTTCATTTTGGTAGCTGGTGGAGAACAGACTGTAGATTGCAAGGTTGGAAGCTAGAAGCACAGGTTGGGGAATTGCAATCATCCGGGAGAAAGATGCCAATGGATCAAATCAGGGTCATAGAAGTGTACGCGGTAAGAAGTGGTCCTGGGATATTGGGACTCTAGAGCCAACAGGATTTGCTTGTGGATTGGATGTGGGAGAAAGAGGAGAGTCAAGGATGTCCCCAAGGTTTCTGGTTGGGGGAACTGAACTAGGGTACTAAACAAATGTTCTTAGGAGGAATAATACCTTAGGTAGGATCCTACAAAATTAATTAATCATATGAAATGAATCTCTAAGATCCTGATGGAACAGAACAGCAAGAATGGGATACCTGAGCTCTCTTTATACAATATTTAAGTCAGATTATGCATAGCTGATGACTTTAGGAGTTCTAGTCTTTGCTCCTGACACCACAAAGGATTTCCCCCAGTGTCACTCAAATTCCTGACATTTTAAAGATGGTGGTCGCCGTCATTATTCTATGGCCTCTCAAACACCTTTTCCACCAGATGGCAGCACTAAAGTTCAGAGGCCTTCAGCACAGAGCCTCCTTCCTTAATGAATATAAATGAAAAGCTTTGGGCCCCCTTTTCAGACAAGTCAGACTTTTAGTCTCTTGCCTATCTCCCTTCCCCCACGGAGGGCAACCCCTTCCAATAATCAGCCATCTAGACTATACCAGAAGCTTTTAAAGTTATAATCTCTTGTCACATTACTCAGCAATCTCATCTAGGCCCCGGGAAATCATTTCCTGGAGGCCTCTTTTTTATTTGTGTTCATTAGCTCTGCTAATACCTTCTCTTGGAAACCACAGTTTAATAAATTTCATAGCGCATGACCAGCGGACTTAATGAATATTAGTCACTCGAAGCAATTTTTGTTTATTCAGCTTCTCTTTCCTCTCCTCCCTTCCCTTACCCCAGACCTCATTCTGTGGAATGATAATAAT
Source organism: Orcinus orca (assembly GCF_937001465.1). Taxonomy (NCBI): domain Eukaryota; kingdom Metazoa; phylum Chordata; class Mammalia; order Artiodactyla; family Delphinidae; genus Orcinus; species Orcinus orca. Next base: position 13,761,415 of record NC_064559.1, on the reverse strand, counting down.
ACACAGAGAGCTGACTAGCCACAGCAGACTGAAAACAAGGAGTAAAAGGATCTTTCTGAGCTCACACCTGTTTTAAGATTTGTTATCCTTAAAACGAAAAGCTGTAGGGATTCACTCGGCTCCTTCCTTGTAGCTCCCAGGGGACCTTGCTATTAAACCGCAGGGAGAAGCCCAGCCTTCAGAGCACTTAAAAGTACTATGTCAAATCTATCCCATTCTTCCGGCCTCCGTTCCTCAACCCAGCCACCATTCCCAGGGGCTAGAGCACATTACAAGGCATTCACTTCATATGAATGGGCACAAACAGACTTTTTCACCATTTAGATATGTCTACATTTGCAGGCATATCCTGTAGCCTGCTTGAAACAGCCTTAATTTCAATTTACTGTCTCCCCACGGACCTTGCCATTCTCCCGAATGTGGAAAACTCAATGGTCGTTTCTCCTCCCCGACCTCTCACCCCAGCCTCTCTCTGCCCTCCTCCTCTTTCAAGGAAAAATTGTACTGGGAGGAACGTTTTGTTTAAGATGAATAGAATGAAGTTTTGATGCTTCTAACGGTGCATATGATCTTTTATTTTTAAAAATATAATGAGCCAATTGCACCAGATTATCACATTTGGAACGTGTTCAAAGTCAGTGCACAAAACCCAGTAAATGCTGTCCTGGTCCCCCTGGAATATGGCTCTGCGAGAGAGCATGAAATTGTAGTCCTGAACTTTTACATTGTCATTTCTGCTCTGCTGGGACTAACTATATTTAACGTTTTATTATGGAAATTCTCAAATGTGTACAAAAGTAGAGCTAATAGTATAATGAACCTCCATGTAGCTCTGCTTTAACTTTCACAATAAACATGTGGCTACTCATATATTATCTAATCTTCCTCCTACACATACACATCTTCTTTATTTGGAGATTTAAAAACAAATCACAGATGTTATGTCTTTTTCTCTGTAAACACTTCTGTATGCATTGCTAACTAATAAGGACATTCTATTTTTATCATAATCACCCTGTCAAAATCATACCTAAAAAAAAATGATAATTTCTTAAAATCATTTAATAGTCCATATTTACTTTTCCCAGAGGCCCTAAATATGTCTTTTTATAGTTCAGAATCCAAGCAAGGTCCACTCATTATATTAGTTGTTTCATTCTTAATCTCTTTTGTTCTACAACAGTAGTTCTTTGCCCTCCCCCTCCTCCCCCTTCCTCCTCCTCCTCCCCCTCCTCTTCTTCTCCCTGCTCACCTCCCCCTCTTCCTTCTTCTTCTTCCTTATCTCCTCCTCCCCCTCCTCCTCCACCTCCTCCTCCCCCTCCTCCTCTTCCCCCGCTCTCCTCCCCCTCTTCCTTCTTCTTCTTCTGTCTCCTCCTCCCTCTCCTCCTCTTCCCCCTCCTCCTCCCCTCCCCCTCCTCCTCCTTCTCCTTCTTCTTTTTCTTCTTCTTCTTCATTGTTGTCATCTCCTTCTCCTTCTCCTCCTCCCCCTCCTCCTCTTCCTTCTTCTTCTTCCCCTTCTTCTTCTATTTTATGCTACAGATTTGTTGGTGATATTCCTATTTTTGTTCCATAGAAATGAAGCATACTTTTGATTTGACTGATTGCTTCCCTGTGGTGTCATTTAACTTGTTCTTGTACTGTTAGGACTATTTCTTGTTGAGAAAATTTTAGTTGAGTTCTTCATTCTTTAAGTGTACAAGAAATATACAGAGGTAGCTAAATGGATTAGACTGTTAGGGGCGATCATCATTTTGCTTTGCCATCTGAAGCTAGACTTACTGTTAATTCATTCAGTATGTATTAATTAGTTCTTAGACTGTACCAAGCACTGTGCTGTGATTTGGAAATGCAGAATGACTAAGAGGGTAGCGTGGGGAATGAAGGATGACTGAGAAAAACACGGACATTATCCTTGTGAAACTTCTTAAGCATTGTGGGTTTTAAAGCACTACTTAAACAGACACCTACATTGAGTTTTCTTAACACCCTTGTCAAGTCTATCAGGTTATAAAGCCCTCTCAGATTTACTGAAGAATACTGAGGATACAGTGGCAGGGACTATAGCAGAAATTAGTTTTGGGTTGACCAAAAAGTTCATTCAGGTTTTTCCAGAAGATGTTATGGAAGAACCCAAATGAACTTTTTGGTCAACCCAATAATAAGAAATCAGACACCAATCCTCCTGGGCCTTTGGATTCTAACCCTTTAATAAATTAATTTTGGATCTCAAACTCCAACACAAGTGGATCAGTACTGCTAAAAGAGTTAGGCAACTTCTGAACCAAATTGTAATAAGGATGTCAACTTGTATTGGCATAGGTTACACAAGAAGTTCCTTAACAGTCCCTTGATTTTGACACTCATCTCCAAGAAATCACCAATGAGTTGAAAACAGAATTACATTGCAATGTAGTGTGCACAGACTAAACACAACTGAAATGAGAGTTGCACAAAACAAAACTTATCTTTTATCTACCAGTGTGTCATAAACTCTGATATTTCAAAATGTATTTTATTTTATTTTTATTCTATTTTATTTCTAAAAATTGCTGATAGCAACTAAGTAAATCAATTTTTTGACCCATCAGTGGATCAGGGCCTGCTTATTGAACTGCTGACTTTGGGAATGACGTGGCTTTTGGATAAGATAGAGTCATGGACCATCTGCTTTAGTTATACAATTGAGCCATGCTCTATTGAAAGCCTAGCTTTTGTGCCTTTGAATCCACATTTGAGGAATAAATTGAGGTTTTCCAGCAGTTTTCAGAAGCTGTAAAAAGCATCACAGCCCTTCTCCTATTTATTTTTTTCTGGGTAGATGAGTCAGCAAGCAAGATGGAGGACACTTGGGACAAAGTAAGATCTTTGGGAATTTCAAATGTCTTATTGATAAGGAAGAGGACTAACATTTGTTAATTGGCTCTTACATGCTGGATGTTTTTCCACTTTATCTTATGTAATTCTCATAACAATATGATAGAGTAAACTTTATAGTCTACAAGTCACATATGAGAAAACTTGAGCTCCCAGAAGTTAGATAACTTGGTTGAGCTGACAGAGTTAGTAAGAGGCACAGACTACTAGCCAACTAATAAAGACCATATCTCCTGGTGACTGGGGACCCACAGAAGCTGAAGCCAGTCTTTACTTTGAGTCCTTGTTGTGTCACTTAATTGACTCTGTCCTTTAGTAAGTGAGGAATGAATACGATAAAATGTGCAAGCACTCCATATCTAGTAGACAAAGATTATATATTATATATATATGACACATATACATATATGAGATATATTAAAATATACATATGAAGATACATATACAAATATAAGATATACATGTATATTAAACTTTTTGTTTCTCCAGTTATTCCTTGGAAGAAGACAATGTGTCAAAGGGACTGACATTGCCTACATTTGTCTGTCAGTATGATGCACTATCAGATTCCCTAAGTCAGTAAACACTGAGTGTGGTCAGAGCCCTGCATGGACTGGGCACTATAGCAAAACTTGACAAGCAAACCAACAAACATACAAATTTAACAGCATTTGTCAAACTCTGGTAGAGAAATTTGATATGATGAGCCATAATTTTGAGCACCTGCCCATGTCTCATCAGGACTAGATAATTATTTTTTTTTAATCCAGAGATTGTCTTGGCAATAGCAACATTGCTCTGAGAATGTTTACTTTCTCACAAGTTTTGTAACAAGAGGCAATATTGTATGGCATTTAAGAGTAAGACCCTTAGAACCAGACTGCCTGGGTCCAAATCCTCGTTCTGCCCCTTATGTGCTATATGGTCTTGGACAAATTACTTAAACACTTTTTCCCCAATATCCTTATTTGTAAAACAAGTTTGATGATGTTGATCATGGGGATGATGATAAAAGAGCCCACCACCTAGGCTGTCATGAGGATTAAATGCTTTAGAATGCATTAAGCACTTGGAACATTACCCCAAATATAGGAAATACTGGCAAATATTATGTTATGAGTTAGGGAGATATTTCTTGTACCTTTGGAAGGGCCAACTTACCCAGTCTCAGTTGCATTTGGTAGCTTTCTGTAGTGAATCAAATCAGAGTTGTATCTCCGCTCATTCAGTGGGACTTGGTTAGCTCTATGTGATAGATGAGCCACAGTGCTCACATGGGACGGGTTCAAAAATGAGTGGAAGACCTGTTCTTTCCTCTAGACACTTACAATCTAATTGAAGAAAAAGTATTATCTGCAGCAGCTAGCTTTGAGACCTCACTCAAAACACTCTCCCTCCTTAAAAATAAGGGACTCTATTCTATAATACAACAAATGATGACTCACCAGAACTAAACACATTAAGTCACAAGGGCAAGATTCTCTTTCTAAGAATTATAAAGAAAATCATGAACTCCTGGAAAATTTTAAAATAAGATAGAGCCTGAAAAGTGAGGAATATTATTCCTCCAGATGAAAAGTACGCACAAGTTTATGGTTGAACATTCTTATTTGGGGTCCATCTTTCTTTTATTCCTCTTTCTTCCTCTCCCTCTACCTTTTTCTCTTCTTCCTCCTTATCCTTCCTTTTTCCTTCCTTCTCCTGTCTTCCTCCTCCTGGTTCATCATTTATAATGACTTGTCAAAGAGGCAATACACCTCCCAACTTGAGCCAGACAACCTCAGTCTCTCCTCTTGGAAATTATGATTAAAGAAGCTTTACTCACATATTGTCTTCCTCTCCCACAGGGTGAGTAATTTCAAAATCTCTGGACAGTCCTTCCCTTGATACCTAGGAGGGTCTTTGACAGAGGGTGCAATATTCAGAGTGACAATTCTGAACCTATTATTTTGGGCCTCACATGGATGACTTTATCTCAAAATTATTGCTAATTGAAAATTGAAAGACATGTTTATTTGTGACGTTAATAAAGCTCCCAAAGGGGAACCTAGATGTCTTCATTCTTTTTCAATTGACCATTCGTCTTCCTCTGAAGATGCATATCTTCCACAACAGCAAATAGAGTCATTTATCTTGAACTGGTTACCCTGCATTAGCCATATAACAGGACATTGACCTACTGAAATGATGGGAACCTCAGTAATGCATCACATGTCTCATTAGCAATGTAAAAATCTGTTCCTGGGCAGAAGTATTAGCTGTTGCCAAAAAGAACAACTGTCTGTCATACAAATGCACTGTAGGAGTCAGCTACCACATGTCGTATTATGAAAAGTTTCCTTTAGTATAGGGTGCAAGAGGCATGTGAATTTATTTTCATATGTGGTTCCTCAACATTTTTGGGTGCAGGCAACCTTGAAAATGGGTTATGTTTGAAGGGTTAAGTTATAAGCCTATTGTTTGCAACTGAAAAGGCATCTTCCAATAATGACAGTGCTGCAGGTCCAGGTTAGGTTCCCAAAATCATCCGTGAAAGTCTACTGAAAGCAAAGCTGAAATTTTATAATTTACAGCCACCGATCTACCTAAGCAACCCTCTGTCCCAGCACTGAGTTTCTTAGGCCTCCAAAATTTGAGTTACTTCCAAGATAGTGAAGAGCGGGGTGAGGGATGATTGGAGGAGTGCACAGCATTCTCAAAGGTGGAAAGAATAAGAAAGGAGTTCCATGGTTCCTACTATGTTCACTGAGGTCTTTGGTAAACCAGAGACAATTTGTATTCTACGACCTTGTACTTCCCATTGTAGAGTTCTCTATCTCAATTGCCTCTGTAAAGGTCTTAGGTGCTTGTAATTGAAAAACCTTGTCCTAAAAACATTAAAGAATTTATGGCTACAGCTAGAGCCCCCAGGAATGGATATATAAGTCTATTCATTGGGGGGAAACAAACAAAAGTTGCTCGGCATCATATGCAGGTTTTTTTAAACATCTATATTGGAGTATAAATGCTTTACAATGGTGTGTTAGTCTCTGCTTTATAACCAAGTGAGTCAGCTATACATATACATATATCCCTGAATCTCCTCCATCTTGTGTCTCCCTCCCAACCTCCCTAACCCATCCCTCTAGGTGGTCACAAAGCACTGAGCTGACCTCCCTGTGCTATGCTGCTGCTTCCCACTAGCTATCTATTTTACATTTGGTAGTGTATATATGTCCATGCCACTCTCACTTTGTCCCAGCTTACCAATTGCCTTCCCTGTGTCCTCAAGTCCATTCTCTACCTCTGCATCTTTATTCTTCTCCTGTCCCTAAGCTCTTCAGAACCATTTTTTTTTTTTTAGATTCCATATATATGTGTTAACATACAGTATTTGTTTTTCTCTTTCTGAATTACTTCACTCTGTATGACAGACTCTAGGTCCATCCACCTCAATACAAATAACTCAATTTCATTTCTTTTTATGGCTGAGTAATATGCCACTGTAAATATGTGTCACATCTTCTTTATCCATTCATCTGTCGATGGACACTTAGGTTGCTTCTATGTCCTTGCTGTTGTAAATAGAGCTTCAATGAATGTTGCAGTACATGACTCTTTTTTTGAATTATGGTTTCCTCAGGGTATATGCCCAGTAGTGGGATTGCTGGGTCTTATGGTAGTTCTATTTTTAGATTTTTAAGGAAGCTCAATACTGTTCTTCATAGTGGCTGTATTAATTTACATTCCCACCAACAGTGCAAGAGGGTTTCCATTTCTCCACACACTCTCCAGCGTTTATTGTTTGTAGATTTTTTGGTGATGGCCATTCTGACTGGTGTGAGGTAATATCTCATTGTAGCTTTGATTTGCATTTCTCTGATAATTAGTGATGTTGAGCATTCTTTCATGTGTTTGTTGGCAATCTGCATATCTTCTTTGGAGAAATGTCTATTTAGATCTTCTGCTCATTTTTTGGATTTTTTTTTTGATATTCAGCTGCATTAGCTGCTTGTATATTTTGGAGATTAACCCTTTGTCAGTTGCTTCATTTGCGAATTTTTTTCTCCCATTCTGAGGGTTGTCTTTTCGCCTTGTTTATGTTTTCCTTTGCTGTGCTTAAAAGCAAAAGCTTTTAAGTTTCATTAGGTCCCATTTGTTTATTTATTTATTTATTATTTCCATTTCTCTAGGTGGGTCAAAAAGTATCTTGCTGTGATCTTGCATTTTGAGGTGGGTCAAAAAGGATCTTGCTGTGATTTATGTCATAGAATGTTCTGCCTATGTTTTCCTCTAAGAGTTTTATAGTGTCTGGCCTTACATTTAGGTCTTCAGACCATTTTCAGTTTATTTTTATGTGTGGTGTTAGGGAGTGTTCTAATTTCATTCTTTTACATGTAGCTGTCCAGTTTTCCCAGCACCACTTATTGAAGAGGCTGTCTTTTCTCCATTGTATATTCTTGCCTCCTTTATCAAAAATAAGGTGACCATAGGTGCTTGGGTTTATCTCTAGGCTTTTTATCCTGTTCTGTTGATCAATATTTCTGTTTTTGTGCCAGTACCATCCTGCCTTGATTACTGTAGCTTTGTAGTAGAGTCTGAAGTCAGGGAGCCTTATTCCTCCATCTCCATTTTTCTTTCTCAAGATTGCTTTGGCTATTCGGGGTCTTTTGTGTTTCCATACTAATTGTGCAATTTTTTGTTCTAGTACAGTGAAAAATGCCATTGGTAGTTTGATAGGGATTGCAATGAATCTGTAGATTGCTTTGAGTAGTATAGTCATTTTCACAATGTTGATTCTTCCAATCCAAGAACATGGTACATCTCTCCATCTGTTTGTATCATCTTGTGTCATAGTTTTCTGCATACAGGTCTTTTGTCTCCTTAGGCAGGTTTATTCCTAGGTATTTTATTCTTTTTGTTGCAATGGTAAATGGGAGTGTTTCCTTAATTTCTCTTTTAGATTTTTCATCATTAGTGTATAGGAACGCAACAGATTTCTGTGCATTAATTTTGTATCCTGCTACTTTACTAAATTCATTGATTAGCTCTAGTAGTTTTCTGGTAGCATCTTTAGGATTCTCTATGTATAGTATCATGTTATCTGCAAACAGTGACAGCTTTATTTCTTCTTTTCTGATTTGGATGCTTTAATTTCTTTTTCTTCTCTGATTGCCGTGGCTAAAACTTCCAAAACTATGTTGAATAATAGTGGTGAGAGTGTGCAACCTTGTCTTGTTCCTGATCTTAGTGGAAATGGTTTCAGTTTTTCACCATTGAGGACAATATTGGCTGTGGGTTTGTCATATATGGCCTTTATTATGTTGAAGTAAGTTCCCTCTCTGCCTGCTTCCTGGAGAGTTTTTATCATAAATGGGTGTTGAATTTTGTCAAAAGCTTTTTCTGCATCTATTAAGATGATCATATGGTTTTTCTCCTTAGATTTGTTAATATGGTTTATCACATTGATTGATTTACATATATTGAAGAATCCTTGCATTCCTGGGATAAACCCCATTTGATCATGGTGTATGATTGTTTTAATGTGCTGTTGGATTCTGTTTGCTTGTACTTTGTTGAGGATTTTTGCATCTATGTTCATCAGTGATATTGGCCTGTAGTTTTCTTTCTTTGTGGCATCTTTGTCTGGTTTTGGTATCAGGGTGATGGTGACCTCAGAGAATGAGTTCGGGAGTGTTCCTCCCTCTGTTATATTTTGGAAGATTTCGAGAAGGATTGGTGTTAGCTCTTCTCTGAATGTTTGATACTATTCATCTGTGAAGCCATCTGGTCCTGGGCTTTTGTTTGTTGCTGGATTTTTAATCACAGTCTTAATTTCAGTGCTTCTGATTTGTCTGTTTATATTTTCTGTTTCTTCCTGGTTCAGTCTCAGAAGGTTGAATTTGTCAATTTCTTCCAGGTTTTCCATTTTACTGGCATATAGTTGCTTGCAATAGTCTCTCATGATCCTTTGTATTTCTTCAGTATCAGTTGTGACTTCTTTTTCATTTCTAATTCTATTGATTTGAGTCTTCTCCCTTTTTTTCTTCATGTGTCTGGCTAATGGTATATCAATTTTGTTTATCTTCTCAAAAAAACAGCTTTTAGTTTTATTGATCTTTGCTATTATTTCCTTCATCTATTTTTCATTTATTTCTGATCTGACCTTTATGAGTTCTTTCCTTTGCTAACTTTGGGGTTTTTTTGTTCTTGTTTCTCTAGTTCTTTGAAGTGTAAGTTTAGATTGTTTATTTGAGATGTTTCTTGTTTCTTGAGGTAGGATTGTATTGCTATAAACTTCCACTTAGAACTGCTTTTGCTGCATCCCATAGGTTTTGGGTTGTCATGTTTTCATTGTCATTTATTTCTAGGTAGTTTTTGATTTCCTCTTTGATTTCTTCAGTGATCTCTTCTTTATTTAGTAGTGTATTGTTTAGCCTCCATGTGTTTGTATTTTTTACAGATTTTTCCCTATAACTGATATCTAGTCTCACAGCGTTGTCGTCGGAAAAGATACTTGATACAATTTCAATTTTCTTACATGTACCAAGGCTTGATTTGTGATCCAAGATATGATCTATCCTGAAGAATATTCTATGAGCACTTGAGAAGAAACTGTATTCTGTTGTTTTTGGATGGGATGCCCTATAAATATCAATTAAATCCATCTTGTTTAATGTGTCATTTAAAGGTCGTGTTTCCTTATTTATTGTCATTTTGGATGATCTGTCCATTGGTGAAAGTGGAGTGTTAAAGTCCCCTACTATGATTGTGTTACTGTCAATTTCCCCTTTTATGGCTGTTAGCATTTGCCTTATGTACAGAGGTGCTCTTATGTTAGGTGCGTAAATATTTGCAATTTTTATGTCTTCTTCTTGGATTGATCCCTTAATCATTATGTAGTGTCTTTCTCTGTCTCTTGTAATAGTCTTTATTTTAAAGCCTATTTTGTCTGATATGAGAATTGCTACTCCAGTTTTCTTTTGATTTCCATTTGTATGGAATATCTTTTCCATCCCCTCACTTTCAGTCTGTGTGTGTCCCTAGGTCTGAAGTGGGTCTCCTGTAGACAGCATACACATGGGTCTTGTTTTTGTATCCATTCAGCCAATCTATGTCTTTTGTTGGAGCATTTAATCCATTTATCTTTAAGGTAGTTATCAATATGTATGCTCCTATTACCATTTTCTTAATTGTTTTGGGTTTGTTATTGTTGGTCTTTTCCTCGTCTTCTGTTTCCTGCCTAGAGAAGTTCCTTTAGCATTTGTTGTAAAGCTGGTTTGGTGGTGCTGACTTCTCTTAGCTTGTCTGTGAAGGTTTTGATTTCTCTGTCGAATCTGAATGAGATCTTTGCTGGGTAGAATAATCTTGGTTGTAAGTTTTTCCCTTTCATCACTTTAAATATGTCCTGCCACTCTCTCCTGACTTGCAGAGTTTCTGCTGAAAGATCAGCTATTAATCTTATGGGGACTCCCGTGTATGTTTTTTGTTGTTTTTCCCTTGCTACTTTTAATATTTTTTCTTTGTATTTAATTTTTGATAATTTGATTAATATGTGTCTTGGCATATTTCTCCTTGGATTTACCCTGTATGGGACTCTGTGTTTCCTGGACTTGATTGACTCCTTCCTTTCCCATATTAGGGAAGTTTTCAAATATAGTCTCTTCAAATATTTTCTCAGTTCCTTTCTTTTTCGATTCTTCTTCTGGGACACCTATAATTTGAATGTTGGTGCGTTTAGTGTTGTCCCAGAGGTCTCTGTGACTGTCCTAAAATCTTTTCATTCATTTTTCTTTATCCTGCTCTGTGGTAGTTATTTCTACTATTTTATCTTCCAGGTCTCTTATCCATTCTTCTGCCTCAGTTTTTCTGCTATTGATTCCTTCTAGAGAATTTTCAATTTCATTTATTGTCTTGTTCATCATTGTTTGTTTGCTCTTTAGTTCTTCTACATCCTTGTTAAACATTTCTTCTATTTTCTCCATTCTATTTCCAAGATTTGGGATCTTTACTATCATTTCTCTGAATTCTTTTTCAGGTAGACTGCCTATTTCCTCTTCATTTGTTTTGTGTGATGGGTTTTTACCTTGCTCCTTCATTTGTTGTGTATTTCTCTGTCTTCTCATTTTGTCTAACTTTCTGTGTTTGGGGTCTCCTTTTTGCAGGTGGCAGGTTTGTTGTTCCTTTTGTTTTTGATGTCTCGCTGCAGTGGGTAAGGTTGGTTCAGTAGGTTGTGTAGGCTTCCTGCTGGAGGGGACTGGTGCCTGTGCTCTGGTGGATGAGGCTGGATCTTGTCTTTCTGGTGGACAGGGTTGCATCCGGTGGTGTGTTTTGGGGTGTCTCTGACCTTACTTTGATTTTATGCAGCCTCTCTGCAAATGGGTGAGGTTGTGTTCTGTCTTGCTTGTTGTTTGGCATAGGGTGTCCAGCCCTGGACCTTGCTGGTCATTTAGTGGTGCTGGGTCTTAGCATTTAGATGGATATCTCTTGGAGACCTTTCACCATTTGATATTATGTGGAGCCAGGAGGTCTCTGGTGGACCAACGTCCTGAATCACCTTCCCCACCTCAGAGGCACAGGCCTGACACTCGGCCGGAGCACCAAGACCCTGTCAGCCACACAGCTCAGAAGAAAAGGGAGGAAAAGAAAGAAAGAAAGAAAGAAAAATAAATAAAGTTATTAAAATAAAAAATAAAAAAATTTAAAAGTCATAAAAAAAGAGAGAAAAACAAAGAAAGAGAGCAACAAAACAGAAAGACAAATCTGCTAATGATAACAAGCGCTAAAAACAATACTAAACAACAACAAAAAATGACAGGGCTTCCCTGGTGGTGCAGTGGTTGAGAGTCCGCCTGCCAATGCAGGGGACACAGGTTCGTGCCCCGGTCTGGGAAGATCCCACATGCCGCGGAGCGGCTAGGCCCATGAGCCATGGCCGCTGAGCCTGCGTGTCCAGAGCCTGTGTTCCGTGATTGGAGAGGCCCCAATGGTGAAAGGCCCATGTACTGCAAAAAAAAAAAAAAAAAAAAGACAGAACCCTAGGACAAATGGTAAAAGCAAATGTATACAAACAAAATCACACAAAGAAGCATATACATAAACACTCACAAAAAAAGAAAAGGAAACACATATGTATATATATCTATTTATTTAAAAAAAAGGAAGAGAGCAACCAAATCAATAAACAAATCTACCAATTATAATAACCTCTAAATACTAAAGTGAGATAAACATAAAACCAGAAACAAGTTAGATGCAGAAAGCAAAGCCCAAGTTTACAGTTACTCCCCAAAGTCCACTGCTTCAATTTTGGGATGATTTGTTGTCTATTCAGGTATTCCAGTAATGCAGGGTACACCCAGTTGACTGTGGAGATTTAATCCGCTGCTCCTTGAGGCTGCTGGGAGAGATTTCCCTTTCTCTTCTTTGTTCGCACAGCTCCTGGGGTTCAACTTTGGATTTGGCCCCGCCTCTGCGTGTAGGTCGCCGGAGGGCATCTGTTCTTCGCTCAAAGAGGACGGGGTTAAAGGAACAGCTGATTAGGGGGCTCTGGCTCACTCAGGCTAGGGGGAGTGAGGGGTACAGAATGCAGGGTGAGCCTGCGGTGGCAGAGGCCGGTGTGACGTTGCACCAGCCTGAGACATGCCATGTGTTCTCCCAGGGAGGTTTTCCCTGGATCACGGGACCCTGACAGTGGCGGGCTACACAGGCTCCTGGGAGGGCAGGTGTGGATAGTGACCTGTGCTCGCCCACAGGCTTCTTGGTGGCTGCAGCAGCAGCCTTAGCGTTTCATGCCCGTCCCTGGTGTCCACACTGATAGTTCACACCTGTCTCTGGAGCTCTTTTAGGCTGTGCTCTGAATCGTCTCTCCTCGTGCACCCCAAAACAATGGTCTCTTGTCTCTTAGGCAGATCCAGACTTTTTCCCATACTCTCTCCTGGCTAGCTGTGACGCACTAGCCCCCTTCAGGCTTTGTTCACACAGCCAACCCCAGTCCTCTCCCTGGGATCTGAACTCCATAGCCCGAGCCTCAGCTCCCAGCCCCACCTGCCCCGGTGGGTGAGCAACACTCTCAGGCTGGGAAGTGCTGGTCAGCATGATCCTCTGTGCGGGAATCTCTCCACTTTGCCCTCCGCACCCCTGTTGCTGTGCTCTCCTTCATGGCTCTGAAGCTTCCCCCCCACCACCCCCATCTCCACCAGTGCAAAGGCTTTCTAGTGTGTGGAAACTTTTCCTCCTTCACAGCTCCCTCCCAGAGGTGCAGGTCCCATCCCTATTCTTTTGTCTATTTCTTTTTTTTTTCTTTTTCTTTTGCCCAACCCAGGTATGTGGGGAATTTCTTGCCTTTTGGGAAATCTGAGGTCTGCCAGCATTCATTAGGTGTTCTGTAGGAGTTGTTCCACATGTAGATGTTTTTCTGATGTATTTGTGGGGAGGAAGGTGGTCTCCATGTCTTAGTCCTCTGCCATTTTGAAGGTCTCTCCCAGATGGTTTTTATCATTTGTTACCTTGATGTTGTATTTGGTGAGTAGTTGGACTGTGTAGTTTGTTGGCATTTGTTTGATCATAACCAAATCCCAGGTCTTCATGAAGATTGTAGAAAATTAGAATTATGGTTTTATGGAGCTGAATCATGCACAGTGCCCTGGAACATAATTCCCTGATTGTGCACTGACTCAGAGGGAAGACAGCCTCAACCCCATTTGTGTGTGATGGGTTGGGGGGTGCAGTCTGCATATCAAATTTCTGACACACACATTCACAGGGGCAGCCTCTAAATAGCTGGTACTACTAAAAAGGGGGTGTTCTTTGGGCTTCCCTGGTGGCACAGTGGTTGAGAGTCCGCCTGCCAATGCAGGGGACACAGGTTCGTGCCCCGGTCCGGGAAGATCCCACATGCCGCGGAGCGGCTAGACCCATGAGCCATGGCCGCTGAGCCTGCGCGTCCAGAGCCTGTTGCTCCGCAATGGGAGAGGCCACAACAGTGAGAGGCCCGTGTACCGCAAAAAAAAAACAACAAAAAAAAAACCCCCCAAAAAAACAAAAAAAGAAAAGGAGGTGTTCTTGGAGTAGACTGAAGGTTGTTCAAGTGAAAAAGAAGTGATTCTGGAAATATGTCTAAACCCTTCAACACTGCCCAGAACTGAGTATGTATACCCTGTATTACCTGCCAATATATTTATTTATTTATTTATTTATTTTCTGCCAATATATTTAATTAGAAATAAGTGTAATGTTTTATATGCTAAGGGATACTGGTGTTTCAGATATTAATCTCTACTCTTGAGGAATTTACAGTCTAGCTGTGAAGACACATGTGCCAGTAATTACCATGCAATGGGATATATGCTATAATAGAAATATGTACCCAGAGGAGGGAGAAATTAATTTAACCTTGAGGAATGTTGGAAAAACATCATAGAATCTGTGCCATCTAATTTATACCATGGGAAAGACATAGGACTGCTGTAGACAGTCAAGGAAGTGCGGGACATATTGGCTAGAAAGAGCCGTATAGGCAAATATCTGGAGGTAGGAAGTATCTAGCCTGATCGGGGAAGAGCAAGGCCCCCTGGCATGGCATAAATTTAATGAGGACAGTGAGGCTGAGAAGGTCAACACAGGCCAAAGTACAAAGATTCTTCCATGCTATATGCCATGCTAGGAAATTTGCATTTTAGTCCATTAATGGTGGAAAGTCATGAAGGTAAGATGCTGGCTAAAGCTCTTGCTAGAAAATTTGATAACAGAATAGAATATTAAGGAAAGTACAAGAGACCACAGGACTGGAACTTTTTGGATTTGGATCCCCTTGGGAATGGCTGCATCCCCTCTTTAGGTCTTTCTAGGAAACAAAGAAGCCTTATTCTTTGAGCTGAACTCAGGGGTCACCCAAGGCTGTCAAGTCACTTCCATCAATGGAACAAAGACTCCCCTCCTTCAGATTCACATTTGAGATGTGCTGATGTTTCCCGGGAAATGGTCCAGATTTTCTCCATCTGCCTCTTAGCAAACTTCTTCAACTGCCCAATAAATATCCTCACATCCAATAATGCAAGTCTCCTCTCCTCCTCTACCATCCCCTCCTCTCCCCTCCCCTCTTCTCCTCTCCTCTTTCTCCCTCCCTCTCTCTCTCTTTCACATCTGACAACTTTCATGAACCAGAGGAACACACAGGCTTTCTAGAAATTCATTAAGTAATTTTTGATGGAACAAACATTTGTTGAACATCTTCTGTGTGTCAGACCCTGAGCAAGACCTTCTGTATAGTGCTAAACAAGAGGGATGTGATTGGATGATGAATTGTGGGGAAGCATAAGTTACTCATGACTCCCTCATTTTGCTCTATCATTTTTTCCTGTGTAATACATATGCTTTGATTGATTCCATTCATGATCTGACTTTATATCTTCTACAAAAGCTGTAATTCTGAGCACTTGCCAATGTGTCCCCTCTCCTCTAGTCAAGCCTGTATGACATCTCCTTCCCCTAATCCAACCTTCTGGTCCTTCGTCATGCTTTCTTCTGGCCCCAAAGTCCCTTCTCTTTGCTGATCCAAACCCCAGTCATTATTCAATTGAACCACTTCCATGGCATCTTTCTGAGGGCTAGCATCCTTGTTGATTTCCTTGGGATATAGTTTAAGGTAGTAGTTAAGAATCTGAACTCTACATTTGGGAGTGTGGTTAATTCTAGGAAGAGGAAAAAGAGGTGTGATTAGGGAGGGGGTGTCCAGCGGACTTCATCTATCAGTAACAGGTCTCAAGCTGGACGATGGATATACATGTATTTTTTTAAACATAGTTCTTTATATCTTTTTGTATGACTGAATTATTTCAAGAAAGAAAAGGAATAAGTCATTCATTAAGTGTGTACCTTGTAGAAGTTATTTAACTTCTTTATGTACCAGTACCTCATTTGTAAAATGGATATGATGATAGCCTCCACTTTATAGAGAGTTGTGAGGGTTAATAATGTAAGTTAATGCCTGCCATGTATTTACAAACTGCTTGACATGTAGGAATCAGTCAATAACTATTAGTAATTGTTGTCCTCTCTCTCTTCCTCCTGAACTCACTAGATTACTTTTGCTGAAAATTATATAATTCAACACTTAATTGACCCTAGGCTGGTTCTGTAATTTGTGCTATTTTTTTCTATCACACTGCTCTTTTCTCCTCTGCCTCACATTGATGGCAGGCACTGTGTGTTATCCTTCTTCATTTGCTCTGTAACACCCCAAGTATATTCAAATAGATTAGGAAATACTTACAGGTTGATTGATTGGAATGGTCTTTTCAAGTATTAAATATATGATCCTTATGGTTTTTTCACTCATCTATGTCTGAATAATAAAAAAGAAACCCATGTGTGTTTGTTACTTTCCTCCTCTAATATGACCCATGAGACAGCCACTTTGGGCTCAAATTTGAAATATATGAATCAGCAGAGGACACACTCATTCACAAGCTTTCCAAAGCCCACCCACCTCTTCCTTTTTCCATTGAGTACTGGAACATCACCCAATAATTCAATAAGCATGCATATCTCCCCATTCTCAAAACAGTATTTCTGAGAGTTATAATCTTCTGTTTCATACTTTAAGGAAAACCTGAGCTAACCAGTTGCTCCAGCCAAGTTCCATTGGTGATAATCATCTCATTCTTGGTGAGACTATTTTAGGGGCTGCTTAAACCCGCATTGTGGGTTCCAGAGCCTACAGCAGAACTAAAATCTCATCTGGAGCTGGCTGCAGGGCATCACTTTACCCAGAAATAATCCATCTCCCAAGCTGTTGTTGTCCCTGGGGTGGATCCAACCCAACTCCAAAAAAAGGGGGTCCAGTAGACTGGTGTGAACCTCTAATGTGTTCTTGCCAATGACTCCATTCATCACACTCCAAAAGTTCTAGGAGGCCAAGTATTTCCACAGGTGTTCCTGATTTGCAGGTAAGAAAACTTAGGAGATCACGGTCTCTGTCTCCAGGCCTTTTAGTTAGAGTTTGGTGCCTCCTAGTCTTGGGTTCAGTTCATCTAGTTTCAAGGAACATGCTTAGCTGGACTGCCTTTGCTGGGATTTGTGACTGGGCAGCAGAGGACAGAGTGGCAAAAGGGAAAGGCAAGGGGTTGGAATAATGAAGATAAATAATTTCAAGAGGAAACCCCACTCAGCGTGATAATTAGGTGTCTGAATTTTATCTCTAAATGGGTTATAAAGTATGCTAAAATGATAAAATCGGACACTCAAATGAGTCATACTCAATTTTATATAATGAACTCTATTGCCTACAAAGTAGAAGAAGCATTTTAAGACAGAAACAGAAGGTGTAAATAAAGGTCATGTGCAGCATAAATCATAAATGCCTCATATGCTCCGACTTCTCCCATCTCCACCTCTGTCCTTATCTGCTAAATTGCATCCCAGTTACATTAAAAATACACATGCACACTACCAACAGCAACCACAGAGACTTGTCTGGCCTGGGAATTCCACACAGTCAGGTCTGACTTCTGTCAGTTACCCCAGATTCTAAACTAATTGGCTTGATACTCAGATGAAAGAATCTAAGTCTAGAAAGGCAGGAAAAGCCCCCTCCTGTGACCAAAGCCATTAAACCTCAATTAGGACATAGACAGGGAAGGTGTAGATGAGTCTGGGGTAATTACCAGGCATTATCTGACAGCTCAGTTCCTGCAGCCTGGGCCAGAGCAGGTGATTTGGAAATCTGATCTCCAGACAGCTGCAGACGGTGCAGGCTGACTGCACACTGCCAGCCTGACCTCCCTGCCACGGGCAGCTCTCTCCAGTGTGTGGCCCCTCACAACTTATCACTAGATGGTCAAGCACACAGAAAGACACCCGGGGGCAAAGATCTATAGATTCCAGCCCAGGAGACAACCATTGAATGGAGGGGTGGTGCTCCTTATTATGCTTTAGAACCGTCTCTACAAAACCCCTTCTAGCCGTGCTTCAGGTGAATTAAAAACTACCTAAAGGCTACATTGCTCTCGTCCTAGGAATGTGGAAACATTTGATGACTAGCTGGCCCAGACTGTTTGCTAAAGGCTTCCTGAGGTTGGAGTGATTTGTGCCTCACACACTGGAAGTTCAATAAGGAGAGGGAGGGGGCCACTCTTGGTGTTATGGACTGAATTGTGTGCCCCCCAAATTCATATGTGGAGGTCACAACCCCCAGCACATGAGAATGAAACTGTGTTTGGAGGTAAGGTTGGAAGAGGTTAAGTTACAATGAGGCCATTAAGGTGCGCCATTGGCCCTAACGCAATATGATTGGTGTCCTTATGAGAAGAGGGAATTGGGACACAGACTGAGGGACACTAGGGATGCATGTGTACAGAGGGATGACCACATGAAGAGTCATCCAGAGGGTGGCCGTCCGCAAGCCAAGGAGAGAGGCCTCATGTGAAACCAACCCTGCCAGCACCTTGATCTTGAACTTCCTTCTACTGTTTAAACCACCCAGTCTGTGGTATTTTGTTAGGGCCTCAAGCAGACTAACACACATGGGTTCATTAATTCACTCAAGACATATTTGTTGTTGAACATTTATTATGAGCCAGATATTGTATAGTTGCTAGCAATACAGAGCTGAAAATGACAAACTGGCTCCCTGCTGTCATAGAGGTTGCATTTCAGTGGGAGGGATAAGTCACTAAAAAGGTAAGTGAATGAACAAATTAATTTTAAAGAGTGGTAAGTGTGATGAAGGAGCCAGAACAGGATCATGTAATGGAGAATATGTGGGGGCAGCTTTAAATAGGGCACTCAGAAGGCCTTTCTGAGAGTGATATTAAATGTGGGAACCGAAAACAAGAAGATACTAGACATGCAAAAATCTGGGGAGGAGAATGGGCAAAAGTCCTGGGGCAGAAACAAACTGATGTCTTTGAGGAAGAGAAAGAGTGAGAGAAAAGTGGTTTGAGGTAAATTTATGTCTGGAAGAAAGGGCTAGAATGCCCTGAGGCAGACCTCTGTACATAACCTTGCCCTCCCCAAGATGGTGAGGATGGTTGAAGGTCATAAGTTGAAGGAGGCACATGTGAAGGTGAAAAGACACAGAGCAGAATCCTGAGAATTGAATCTAAGCCCCAGGTTCTTGGTTGGCCTGGACCAGTGGCTCTCAACCTGATGAGAATCAATGCTTCGTTCTATGGCAAATATTCCACCAGATCCTGTTCATTATCCTGAAATCATCATAAATAATATAACCTATCTGAACACATAATTTTAAAAAGTTTTTATTGGAATATAGTTGATTTACAATGTGTTCACGTCAGCCAAGTGAATCAGTTATACATGTATATATATCCACTCTTGTTTAGATTCTTTTCCCATATAGGTCATTACAGAGTACTGAGTAGAGTTCCCTGTGCTATACAGTAGGTCCTTATTAGTTATCTATTTTATATATAGTAGTGTGTATATGTCAGCCCCAATCTCCCAATTTATCCCTCCCCCCCACCCCTTGGTAACCTATATAAGTTTGTTTTCTACATCTGTAACTCTATTTCTGTTTTGTAGATAAGTTCATTTGTACCCTTTTTTTTTTAGATAACACATAATTTTTAAAAAATCAGTATAATGTCCTAACTATAATAAAAGAGAAACATTTAAAATAAAACAAGTTCAATACATAATTATGCAGGCACAAGTATATCAGAAGAGAAAACAAAGTAGTGAGCTGCTGGCAGGTAGAATCACATTCACACTGTGTGTAACTTATGGTAATGTCATGTAAATTTTAGGATTTTTGTCAAATTGGGGGAAATTTCTATCAAGCTTCTTTCATTTATGAGCTTTAAGATTTCTTGGTGTTTCAGGTTTCCTTGTGCAATGACTAATCTTTAATGCTCTCCCAATTGTCAACAATCATTAATCACTTCCCATATCCTTTAGGTGCCAGGAATTCTAGGATACATGCACACCCCAGGAGGACTCTTGGGCCTGAATCTGTATCACAGTTCAGGTGGTGAGGTGCAGTAGGGATTTTCTGAAAGCCAATCCTACCCTGGAATTAACTATATAACTGTAACTTAACTATATGTTGCAGTGTCTGTGAATCACATAAGTGTTTTCTACTAAACCTAACACCTTACTCGACTTCCTCTAAGCTGGATCACAAATATGCCTGTGACCTGACAAGAGGGGAAGTGTTACAGACCAAGATAGAGTAGAAAAAGAGATTTGCCTTAACCAATTAAATATTTTACTTTTGTAAAATTTAAGAAAACCTATGACCATGTGAATGCTCTGTGGTCCTCGCAGGCATGCATATCAGAGGCCCTGGACCTGAAATTTCATTAGCTTCACTATTAAAGTCCCTCTATTCCTACTCAACTTCCTTGTACTTCTGACCCCAAGCTAGCAATATATATATACATATATTTCTTCAGAAAATGGGGGCGGGGAGCATATATATTCTCAAGTTAACGTTTTTGTTTTCTTTAGTTAAATACCCAGAAGTGGAATTGCTAGATCATGTGATCTATGATTGCTAGCTCTATTTTTAATTTTTGGAGGAAACTCGATAATGTTTTCCATAGTTGCTATATCAATTTACATTCCCATCAATAGTGCACAAGGGTCCCCTTTTCTCCACATCCTCACCGAAACTTGTTATTAGTTGTCTTTTTGATAATAGCCATTCTAAGGAGTATAAGGTGATATCTGATTATGATTTGATTTGCATTTCTTGATGATTGTGATGAGCATCTTTTCATATGCCTGTTGGCCATCTTTATGTCTTCTTTGTAAACATGTCTATTCAGGTCCTTTGCTTATTTTTTAATTGGATTGTTTTCTTGCTATTGAGTTGTATGAGTTATTTATATATCATGGATATCAATCCATTATCAGCTATATGATTTGCAAATATTTACTCCCATTCAGTATGTTGACTTTACATTTTGTTGATGGTTGGTGTGCAGAAGCTTTTTAGTTTGATAGAGTCCTAGTTGTTTACTTTTGCTTTTGTTATATTGCATTTGTTGTCAGATTTAAAAAAAATCATCACTGAGACTTATGCAAGGAGTTTGGCACCTATATTTTCTTCTAGGAGTTTTGTGGTTTCAGGTCTTACATTCAAGTCCTTAATTAACTTTGAGTTAATTTTTGTGTGTGGACCAGTTTCATTGTTTTACATGTGACTGTCCAGTTTTTCTAGCAACATTTATTAAAGATGCTGTCCTTTCCACATTGAATATTCTTGACTTCTTTGTTGTATATTAGTTGACCATATAAGTGTGGGTTTGTTTCTGGGCTGTCTATTTTGTTCCATTGATCTATGTGTCTGTTTTTATGCCAATACTGTACTGTTTTGATTATGATAGCTTAGTAATATAGTTTGAAATCAGCTTTGTTCTTCTTTCTCAAGAATGTTTTGGCTATCTGGAGTCTTTTGTGGTTCTACACAGATTTTAGGTTTGTTTTCTCTATTTCTGTGAAAAACTGAATTTTAATAGGGATTACATTGAATCTATAGATTGCTTTGGGTAGTATGTATATTTAAACAATATTAATTCTTCCAATCCATGAGCATGGAATGTCTTTCCATTTATTTGTGTCTTCTTCAATTTCTTTCATTAATATCATAGGTTTCAGTGTATAGATCTTTCCTGGTTAAATTTCTTTCTAGGCATTTTATTTTTTGATGCAATTATAAATGGGATAGACTTCTTAATCTCTTTTGGATAGTTAATTACTACTTTATAGAAACACAAAAAAATTTTTACATTGATTTTGCATCTTGCAACTTTACTGAATTTATTTATTAGTTCTAACAGTTTTTTGGTGGGGTCTTTAGGGTTTTCTATATATAATATTATGCCATCTGCAAATAGTAACAGTTTTATTCTTCCTTTCCAGTTTGGATGCCTTTTATTTCATTGTCTTGCCTGATTGCTCTGGCTAGGACTTCCAATACTATGTTGAATAAAAGTGGTGAGAGTGGGCATTCTTGTCTTGCTCCTGATCTTAGAGGAAAACTTTCAGCTTTTCACCATTGAGTATGGTATTATCTATGGGCTTGTCATATACAACCTTTGTTATATTGAGGTATGTTTCCTCTATACCCACTTTGTTGAGAGTTTTTATCAAAAAATGGATGTTGAATTTTGTCAAATGTTTTTTCTGCATCTGTTGAGATGATTATAGACTTTTTTATTCTTCATTTTATTAATGTGGTGTATCACATTGATTAATTTGTGGGTGTTGAACCATCCTTGTATCCCTAGAATAAATCCCAGTTGATCATGGTGTATGAACTTGTTAAGGTATTGTTGAACATGGTTTGCTAATATTTTGTTAATGGTTTTTGCATCTATATTTATCAGGGATATTGTCCTGTAATTTTCTTTTCTAATGGCATCCTTGTTTTGTTCTGGTGTCAGGGTAATGCTGGTCTTGTAAAATGAGTTGGGAAGCATTCCCTCTTCTGTTTTTTGGAAGAGCTTGAGAAGGATTAGTATTAATTCTTCTTTGAATGTTTGGTAGAATTCACCAGGGAAGACAACTGGTCCTGGACTTTTGTTTGTTGTGAGGTTTTTGATTACTGATTCAATCTTTTCACTAGCAAATTGTTCATATTCTCTATTTCTTTATCATTCTTTATCAGTGTTGGAAGATTGTATATTTCTAGGAATTAATCCATTTCTTCTAGGTTGTCAAATTTGTTGTTATATGATTATTCACAGAAGTCTCTTATGATCCTTTGTATTTCTGTGGTATGATTTATAATATCTCCCCTTTCATTTCTGAGTCTATTTGTTTTAGTATTTTCCTTGTATTAACAGAGGGGTGTCATCTTTCTGGCCCATCCTTTCTACCTGTACTTTGCATCATGGTCTGGGGACATGGATCCTTCAATTATTTTTCTTTTTCCATCTTCAACTAATCCCAATCAATTGGTTGTTGCTTTTTACCTATAAATAAACTCAAATCTCTCTAAACTTAAAGTTCTTCTTGGTCCTGAATAAACCTCCAGTCACTTTTCTATTTCATTTTCATTTTATAGCCAAGATTCTTTTTAAAAATGATTGACACTTACTCTCTCTATTTCCTTACCTACAATTGCCTCCTCACATAGTCAAATATCCACCCTCACCACAGCATCGACCCTCCTTCCTTCAAGGTTTCTAGTTGTCCAAGAATCTTCTAGTCTCCAAATTTAAGGAGAACTTTAATTTACTTGACATATGTGTGCATTTACCACTATTGGTCAGTCTCTTATTTTTAAGTCTCTTATATTTATTGGTTTATGTATGTATTATCTACATTGTTCCAGAAATAATGTAAAGTGTCCTGTCAAAGTACAAATAATTTAAAGAGATAAAGTAAAAATTTTAAAGTGCTTTAGAGGTTCTCTAGGCACTTAACATATGTATTTAATGAACTGTAAATGTAATCAGTATTGTTACCTCTCTTTAGATAATAGAATGATCTAAGAACACTCAAATCAGTCTCTTCAAACTGGTATACATCTTTTGGTCCTTTATTTCAGTTTTATCTTTTTTAACCTATAAATATATATTAGTGTTGGTTTTAAAGAATAAATGATTTATGTTTACCCACATACTTATCAGTTTCTTTGTACATTTTTTTTTTTAAATCTCATGCCTTTCATCTGGAGCCAATTCTTTCTCCTTTATGAAGTACATATTTTAGAAGTTTCCTAAATGTAGCCCTGTTGATGGCAAACTATTATTTTGCTTACCTGAAAATTTCATATTTTTTCTTATTCTTGAAAGAGAATAAACAACCCTAGAATGACAGCTTTGTTTTCTCAGTACACTGAGAATATTATTTTACTGTCTGTTTTTACTAAGAATTCACATGTCAGTCTTCCTCTTTCTTTATGAATGTTCTTTTCTCCCTGTCTACTTTTAAGATGTTGTCTTTGTCTTTGGTACATTGCATATCACTACTGTGTCTTAAAACACATTCTGCTTGAAATTTGTAGGTTGCCTGGAGATAAAGATTGGTTTCTTTAATCAATTCTTTAAAATTTTAGCCATAATATCTTCAGATATTACCTCTCTTTCAGTCTCTTGTCTCCTTCCATAAATTTGATTAGTAATATTTTGGACTTTTTATTGTATTTTTTTTTTTTGGTGGTACATGGGCCTCTCACTGTTGTGGCCTCTCCCATTGCAGAGCACAGGCTCCGGACGTGCAGGCTCAGCAGCCATGGCTCACGGGTCTAGCCGCTCTGTGGCATGTGGGATTATCCCGGACCGGGGCATGAACCTGTGTCCCCTGCATCGGCAGGCGGACTCTCAACCACTGTGCCACCAGGGAATCCCCCTTTTTATTGTATTTTTAATGCACTCTTTTATTTCCTTAATACATTAAATATTTTGTTGTTGCTCTTTGCTTGATAATTTTAGAATATTTAATCTTTGTTAACGTGAGAGAAGATCTCTGCTATTTCTGTTGATTATTATTTCAGTGTAATGTTTACTTTGTGTTTTAGTATTTTGTGTTTTTTTTTTTTGTCTTACTACGATTTTATATTCAAACATTGTAAGGTCTAGTTTGCAACTCTGAATTCTTAGGAGAAACTTTTTTTCTCAGGGTGATATATTTTCCCCCTTCTTACTGAAGAGAAGCAACTCAAACTAGGCAAGATTCTTGGTGTTCCTCCTCTGTTGGGCTGATTTATTTATTTTCAATCTTCTCTTAGGATCCTCATATTTCTAGAGCATCTCCTATTAGACTCTTCCTCTATTGTCTCCTACTTTGTGTACCCTACATGGCTATCAAAATGAAAGCTCAAGGTCTCTGGAGTTCAATAATTATTTCTCTGAGAAAGTGGGCCTCAGTGCCAGCTTGCTTCTCTGGATCCATGCCTGCATTACAATTTTTGCTTTTAAGGTTTCCTTACTTACCAGTTCAGCAATTCATTTGAAAATATCTTAAAAATTTTGTCCAGCATTTTTTTTCAGAAGGAGGATTGTTCAGGATATCTAGTCTGTCCAATTGCTAGAAGTGCCAGACTCTCCTGCTTTCTTGATAATTTTTCCTCCCTTCTCTTGAGATCTCACTAATTTTTCCCTTTCGCTCTTTTTTCTTAGCCTTCTTCATTGGATCCTCTTTTTCTGTTCATCTCCCAAAGGTCAATCTCTCACAGTATTTTATCCTCTATGCTTTCCTAATCTGCTTGGAAAACACATTCTGCTCATGCCTTCAGCAATCAGCTATACACTGATACCTTCCAAGTTATGCAGTGTCTAGGCAAATCAATCTTTAGAGCTTTGGATCTTTGGGTCTAAAAGCCTGCTTTATTTGCCTTTACCCATGGCATCACAAATGTAATGTGTCCAGAGTTCACTTAATCTCCATCTCCTCACCTTCTTTTTTTAATTTTTTGTTTGGGAAAATGACACCAACATCCATCCAGTTAACCAATATAGAAACGTGGGAAGCATTACAGACTCTTACCCCTCCCACATTCTCCCTATGCAATTGATCACTAAGTCTGTTGATTCCACCACCTTAAAGCCTCTCAAGTATAACCGTCCTATAACCGTCCTCCCCATCACAACTCCCACATCTTAATTAATTAAAAGCTTCATCATTTCTCTCCTGGATTGATGTAATAGCCTCCTAAATGTCTGCCATCAATCCACAGTCTTCACTGTAGTCAAAGTAATCTCTCTAAAACACATATGTGATCATCTTATAACCTGCCCCTTCCCCTACCTAAAATACATCAATGACTCTCCATAAGGCACAAGATAAAATTCACATTCCAAGTTCATCTCTTCTAGTCCCTCTTAACCCAGACTGGAGACAAATTGAAATATTTGCAATTCCCCCAGCACATCATGCTTTCTACACCTTTGTGACTTTGCACACACCATTTCCTCTGCTTAGAATTTCCTCCCTCTTCTTCATTGTCTGGGCTTACATATTTTTACTTAATAGACACAATGTACATTCATCTATTAAGACAGAAATCCTCCAAGTCTCCCACCTACCCCACTCTGTTGAGTATCTTTCCTCTGCACCCCTGATTCATTCATTCAAGGAACATGTATTGAATCTGTATTATGTATATCTATCATCTCTATCTATCACTATGGCACGATCCTGGGCCATAGGAAAGTAATAAAAACCAAGAAACAATCCATATTACATTGTAGTGTAATAAATACGAAGACAGCAGAGAGCACAGTGAAGGGGAAACTGAACCAGCCTTGAATGAACAGAGAGGGTTGTTCATAAGTTGATGTAATTGCTTCCTCTTCTGGTTCCTTACCTTTGATTTTTCTATGCCTAGCATTCAATCATTTGTGTATGAAATAAATTAGCATATGGTTCGTTATGAAATTTTTTTATTTTCATAAATTTTGGTAGTTTAAATCAGCCTAACCTCTGCTTCTTATTACCACACTAGATATTATGAAGCTCCAAGTAACTGTGTTCACATGTTCCAGTAGGTCTTTTCTAACCCTGGGAAAATAGTGGCATCTGACCCAACAGGACTAGCAAAGATCAAACCCAAGAAATGAGATGAAAATATATTGAAATATATTTTTATAATTTTTTATACATTCATTTTTGGTTTATTCCAAAAAGGCACCATAGAAGTGTATAAAAATATACACTGTTCAATGGGATAAAATATATTATCAAGGGAATGAGAGCTAAGGGGAAATAAGAAAAGGCATATTACAAATCTGGAATAACATTAGTACTTGGAAGTACTAGAGAAAGGCAACAAATTTGACTCTAAGCTTCTTACCAGCCAAAACAAAGAAAGATCATGATTAGTCACAGTTCTCTGTAAGAAAAATAAAACAAACCACATACTCAGAAAGAGCACAATTTTATCGAAAACTGATTCCCAAGGAATTTCTCCCATGAATGCATAAACTGCTGCGTGATATGGTAGACAATAGTCCTAACACGATCCCTTTAATAGCTCCAATCACAGATGTAATGAGTCTGTCTCATTATATTCTTTCTTGTGGGTATTTGGCATAATTCCAAAGAACAAGTCAGTAAAGCTGTTCTACAAGGAATAAATTTCAGTAAAGCTTATGAAAAAATTCCAAGACTTTAGAATCAAACAGCTGAGGATTGAGTCCTGGTTCAGTTAAACACAAGATGTATGAACTTGATCCTGTTACTTCCTCTTCCTTAGTTAAATTATTTGTAAAAACTGTGATGACAATACATACTACCTTTTTGATTCTATACGTGGTTAAAATTCAGAATATGTAATAACAACAATCAACCTCCACTAAGCTCCTCCTCTATGCCAGGCATTGTTCTAAGCACTTTACATGGACTATCTGATTCAATCCTTAAAGCAAGTCCATTAAGTGGGAATTGTTATTCCCATCTACCAACTAGGAAACAAACTAGAATGGTCAGGTAATTTGTTCAAAACCACAGAACTAGGGAGAATGGAGTTGAGATAATCAGCACAGACAGACAGATTGTGGAGTTTATGCTCTTAAAGCATTCTGTTTTATAATATTATACAATTTTAAGGCATCTCTTGATAAAAATCATTTCTCACAACCACAGTCTTAATAGCAGGTTCATGGTAGCATTATCTTGTGATAATCTGGAAAACAGATTTTTCTCTATAGCAATTAAGGTGAGATCTCTTTACTTTGCCAAAGGTAGTTTCATCAAGTTCCTCTAATAAAAATCAAGGAGTCTGATAGAATAAATGGCAGGTTACCCTATAGAGCTCTAAGACCAGAAGAGTTAATCCTTGTGTTCTGCTTACTGTCTGTGGCAAAGCAGCCTTTTGCTGTCTACTCACCTCATTTATTCAGTTGACAGACAGCTGTTGGCTAATTGGCCTGCTGTGTTGCCTCTTTGCCTGGTTTGTGTGGCAAGGCAAGTCTGGCAGGAAGCCTTAAACAAAGCTCACCCAGCATGTCTTCAGCTGCGCTAAACTCTAAAAATAGAAAGCTCAAGTTCTGCAGAGCTGAGGAGTCGAACATCCAACCAGTCAATAGGTTTGTCATCTCAAGGGTGGCTTGTGTTTCCTATTAAACTGGGGTTGAAATGACAAGAGGCAATCTTTTGAGCACTCGAGTCTAAACAGAATGGCACATGACTGCTATGGACTGGGCCGAATCCTGGCTATAAATCATAACAACAGCCTGAAACTGAGCTATCACAGACCCTTAAATCTCCAAAGTGTGGCCTGGGTAAGCCATTAGGGAAAGTTGGCCTTTGTAGATATTAGAATTCCATGCCTCAACGCATAAGGCACACCTTCTTATAATCCATTCCTTTGTTTCATCCAGACTTTTATTTTCTGGAATTTTCCTCTAAGCTTCATGACCCAATAGAAGGTTAAAGAGGGTTCCATTTTCCACACTATTTTAGAGAAAAGTGGCAGCATATCAGAGAGAGGAAGTATTTACCTATGTTTAAGTCAGCCTGTCTGGATCGACATCTTTGCTCCATCCTTTACTAGGTATGTAACCTTGGACAAGGTAATTAATCTTCATGGGTTTCATTATCACTCTTAGCTTTGGTCTCATTATCTGTGAAACATGGGCAATAAAAGCACAAACTTCACAGGGTGGTTTTGAGACTAAAGGGAGATAATCCAAATAAAGCACTTAACATATGTTCTAGAGAAAATGCTCAAAAGTTATTTCATCATGATGATTAATATCATGTATCATCTGGAGACATCTTACTGGAAGCACTCGGGGAAAAAGTAGTGCAGATCTTGAGTTAACTTTAGAAATCCAAAATGATACAGAGGATAACAAAAGGAAACTCAATCATATTCAGGAGTGAAATACTCCATAAAACACTACACTCTTCAAGGAAAGTCTTTTTCATTTTGGTAATTGGGGATTTCCTGCTCCTCATTCATTTACCTAAAGGGAAGCCTGCTTATTAGCTACCTACCCATTTACACAAAGGCTAAAGTCTTCTTTCCCTTATACAGGTTGGTAAAACAAACTTCCACAGGCAGAGAAAACCCATAGCAGCTATCAATACTAATCATCTTAGTCATAAATCTGAATGCACAGTGAAAAATTACTTGAGAACAATGTACAGCATTTAAACAAGACACAATGAAGAAACATAACTGGTATTGGAGGAAATAGAAATCTTGCATAAGAAAGGAGAAAACTAGAAAAAAATTCTACCAAGTAACTTTGGGAAAATTAAAAAAAACCTATTTCATCCAAACAAAGAACAGATGGTTATGACAGAGAAAAAAAATCAGAGAAGGAAAAAATATTTAGGAAATTAAAGCATTAGTGGTCCTGCAATCAGTTTCCAAAAAATTAAATGAAAGGGGTCAAGTAACAGAGTGGACATGGATGAAGAATATTAGTTATAGAGAAAGTAAGTAGACAAAATTGTCCATAATGTAAGGCAGAAGTTATTGGTCAGCAATCTGAAAAAACATAATGAAAAATAAAATTAATAACAATAAGACAACCTGAAATAAAAATTCTAGATTATGTCAACAAAACTTTAAGCATAGGAGCAATGGAGAAAGCATGCTGGTAGTCTCATATATTTTAGGAGGGATGGGTTGTAGATGCTGAGTAATTATCTATTTTGTTTGAAAATATGTTGAAATATGATTGATCAAAATTTAAGTATTATCATTAGGGGTATACAAATAAAAGGTGTAAGGTTCAAATCATTTACAAGAGAAAGAGAAAAAAAGAAAAAGAAAACTCAGACAAGAGAAGCAGCATAACCTGGAGGTTAAGGTCATGGTCTCTAGAGATACATTGCTAATATCCAAGCCCTGGTTTGGCAATTTAGCAGTTATGGGACCTTGAACAAATTATTGAACATTACTAAGCCTTTCTTCATTTGCAACGTAAATCATAGGGTTATTTTAAACATTAAATAATATAAAAACCCAAAATCCTTGTAATATGGATTAGTACATTATACATTGTAAAGTACCCATACATGTCAGCTATTAATTAAGACTACAAATGGTGGGAAAAATAGTAATAGACAACTTCAAATGACAGCAATAAGTCCAAATATATCAGTAATCACAATAAACATGAGCGGGTTATATTTCCATGTTAAAACACAGTTTCCTAAACTGAGTGAAGATGCAAAAACCAGATAGATGCTGCTGGTCTAGGTGAAACAAAATGTTACTAAAATTTTGAATATGAATATAAATGATACACAGGCAGATGTTAAAACTATTAATAGTAGACAAAATAAAACTCAAACAAAAAATCTTTAAATGAGTTAAACAGAATTCTTATGAGAAAAGTGTACATCCATTCACTTATTTATTAGTTAACACCTACATTTATTTTTTGAACATCTACAATGTGCCAGCCATTGTCAAAGTGTTGGGAATATAACACTGATCTAGACAAACACATTTGCTGCCTTCAAGAACCTTATATTCTAGTGAAAGAAGACAAAAATAAATTTATGAATGTATAAATATAATTGGTAGTGGTTAGAACTATAATAATAATAAAGGAGATCAAGGAGACTAAAAATGATGGGGGCTTCTACTTTAGTAGGTAATCAGGAATGCCTTTCTGAAGAGGTGACCTGAATGGAGTGAGCTAGTCATGTGAATATTAGGGGTGAGATGGGTGGGAAAGTGTTCCTAGGCAGAGTAAACAGCATAATGTATTCTCTATACACAATGTATACACAAGTGCAAAGGCCCTGAGGCAAGAACAATCCACCAAAACAACATCAAAATGGATAAAGCAAGATCTGCTGGAAATAAAAGGAGAAATTCAGAAATACAGTGATGGTGAGTTGCTTTATCAATGTCTCAGAAATTGATAGATTAAATGGTCATAGCTAAGGGTATAAATTTAAAAATCAAATTAACAATATTGGTTACATATACATGTATATAACTTACCAAGAAACAAGAAAACAGATTTTTCTCAAATAGACAGGAAGAACTGGTTCTATATTAGCTATGAAAAACACTAATAAGTTCTATAAATAAAAATCAATAGGTGAATATTCTCTAATTATAATGCAATAAAACTAGATATTGAAAAAAGCCAAGTATTATATCCACTTAGAAATTAATAAAATACTCTTCTGAAAAAATGAGGGTTTAAGAAGAAATCATAGTAGAGTTACAGACCATTTAGAAATATATAAAAATCAAATTACTACATTAAAATAAAACAGAACTCAAATGTAAATCAGTACTCAATTGACTATGTATTATTTAAGTGCATTTTTCTAGAAAACAAGAAAGAATATAAATAAAATAAGCATCCAATTAAAAATGTTAAAAAAGTATAAAAAATAAATGAAAGGGGCAAATAAAGATCAAGCAGAAATTAATGGAATATATATAAAACTATGAAATTAATAAAATTAACACAAACTTCAATTAAACAAAAATCATTTTTCTTTAAAAGGTCAATAAAATAGATAAATATTTAGCTATTTAAAGTTTAAAAAACCCACAAATCGCATTATAAATCAATGAAGAAGAGAAAACAGATACAAAAAATTTCAAAATTAGAGAATATACTTATCACTTTTTTTTTCTTTTTTTTTTTGACCAGACCATGCAGCATGCACGATCGTAGTTCCCTGACCAGGGATCAAACTGTGCCCCCTGTAGTGGGAGTGCAGAACTCTAACCACTGGACCACCAGAGAATTCCCCTACTTACCACTTTTTCATCATTGAATTTGG
The DNA here is from genome assembly GCF_937001465.1 of Orcinus orca. Lineage (NCBI taxonomy): Eukaryota > Metazoa > Chordata > Mammalia > Artiodactyla > Delphinidae > Orcinus > Orcinus orca. The sequence continues at coordinate 13,729,879 of NC_064559.1, read as the reverse complement.
AATGTAGATGAAATGGATGACTCTAGAAAAATATAAAGCAAAAAAACTGACTCCAGAATACATATAAAACCTGCAAAGAACAACAGAGAACAATAATCATAAAAGAATTTGAAGTAATTATCTATCTTTATAGAAAAATTTGAAGTGATTTTCCTGGCATGTTCTATTAAGCTTAAAGAAACATGTCATTTCTCTGTTTAAACACTTTTAGAGCATATAAAAATATGGAACATTTTCCAACTGATTTTTCAAGACTAGCATAATTCTGACACTATAACCGAAAAGGAGAGTATCAAAAAGCTAATAGATAAATTTCACTCATGGTCATAGATGTAAATATCATAAATAAATATATGCAAGTAAATTCAGGCAACTTGTAAAAAAAGAGTAATACATTGTGCAAGAACGACTCAACATAGGAAAAACTGAGCATAATGCAATGTTTTTATGTTTCTAGATTAAAAGACATGAAAATACATAATAACCTTAATAGAGACCCCAATGCCTACCTGAAAAAAATTCCTAATAAGAATATAAAGAAATCATCATTACTTTGATAAAGGATAATTACCAGGAAACTCCTGTAAACATCAAACTACAAAGTGAAACTTCAGAAGCATTCTCACTGGCAATAAGAACAGGATAATGCATGAGAGGCCACCAAAATGACATTTGTCAAGAGACAACTTGTTGATTGGAAAAATAAAAAGCATTGAGTCAGCATTCTTATCCATGCATAACTTCCAAAAGAGACTTTTGCATACTTTTTAACCAAAGTAATTACCTGTGTGTGTGTGAGTGTGTGTGTGTATGTGACATTGTTAAAAATACTTCCTTCTAAGGAAGGAAAACTGTTCTTTAGGCAATGCTCAATTTTATTTTTTGCATAATTGTAATTTGCTAGACACATTCCTATGGAGCATAGCTCATAGGACATGAGTGATACTGACTGAACAAATTAATAGTTGGCTTTAAGTGCATATCTTCATGCAGGAAAACAATTCAAATGCACCATTAGATGTTTTTGTGGGCTGTTATGCTCTATGGAAGCCATGTAATTGACACTGACCATGGGACCCAGAGTCTAATGTAATCTCCTGGGAGTCAAAAGACTCTTGGAAAATTAAAAACAAGTCAAATTCTCTAAGCGGAAGTTTTGGGAACCAGCACAATCTTTTAGAAATCTAATAATTTTTTGATCTGTAATTAAAACAGTATTAAGTGACTTCCCCTTAACTGACTCATGGGATTAACTGACACTCTAGTCCCTCCATAAAAACTAATTTCTGAATCCCAAAGCATGCTGAGCTTCTAGGTGGTGAGTCACTCTTCAGAAAGCCCTCTCACTGTTGTTCTTACCAGCTGAATGCAAGGCTTGCATGATAATTCCCAAACTTGTTTGTCAGTTGTAATTGTTATTGGAATTAGGTAATTTAATTGAATAGTATGTAAACCAATCACAAACAATAATATAAAACAGAATTATTGTTTCTATGAAAACTAAGTTGAAAGTTTAGAAAGACTTAATTAAGGTAGGTGGCTACCATCTACCTTGTACATTCTAGGTATGAGTGTCCTCTCTGTTTTAGACCTTACAAATAACTTCTCCCAATCTGTCACGATGTCTGATTACTTTATCCATGTTATTCTTTATTGGGCAAAAATTAACTTTTGCCTTATAATTTGGGCTTTTTATAAGAAGTCCTTCCCCACCTCTAGGTCACAAAGATAGATTCTTATGCAAGATTGGCTACATAAATTGCCAGCCCAGTGCAAAATGAAAGTATGGAAACTTTTGTTCAAAAATTATTAAGAATTTCAAGATGGCAACAGTAGGGCATTCAACCTAGCCCTGGGCCCTTCTGAATACTGGGCCCTGTGCCTGTCCCACACCCATGAAGCCAGCTGTGTTCTGATGTCATCTTCTATGAATATAGCTATTTTACTTTTCACATTTAAGGTTTTAATCTCTCTAGAGTGTACATTTGTATAAAATGTAAAATAAAAGTTTCATATTTTTTTCTTTCATACAGTGAACAAATTTTCCCCAAATCATCTACTAAGCAGCCTGTTCTTTCCTTATTGTTTTATGGTGCCATTCCTATCACATGAAGTTTTACATGGATCTCTCTCTGAGCTTTCTAGTCTGTTCCATTGATCTGTGGTTTGTTTGTTTTGTTTTTTGTTACTCTAGCTAGTTCTCACTTTTGACTAATTTGCCTTTGCTATTCATGGACCTTTATTCTTCATATATGCTCTTAGAATAAGTTTATTAAGTACCTGTAAAAGTCTCTAGCGGGAATTGTGATGAGGATTGTGTTAAATTTGTAGATTAATTAGGGGAGAATTGGTATCTTTATAATATTTGTTTATCCACCCAAGAACGTGGACTATCTAGCTAATCAGATTTTCCTTTAGATCCTTTATTAGGATGTTGAAATTATCTCTAGAAGCTTTGTGTCCTTTAGGTTAAGTTAGATCTTGGATACTTTTTGTAATAATATATTTTTATAAAATATAAATATTTTATATTTTCTAATTGATTATTGATAGTTTGGAGAAATGATCTTAAAAAACTGATCCTATATCCCACATGCTTTTATTACTTCTAAGAGTTTGGCTATTCTTTTATTTTTTTCCTCTATGTAAATGATCATATTATCTGCAAATAAGGCCAGCTATTTAACATGTAGAGCCCAGCACAAAATGCAAATTCAGGACCCTTTATTTAAAAAGCAGGAAAAAAAATTGCTGGTAAGAGTACTAAAATGTAAGGTTTTTTCCAGTGGTCTTTCTCTTGGCTTGCCATGGTATTTTACTTCTGCTATTGAATGCTGTTCTAAGTAAAGTGAAGTTAAAATTTTTCATCATCAGCACGAATTTTACCATTCATCTTCATACTGTGCAATGCCAATTTAAAATGCAAATATAAGAGCATTTAATTTGTATTCAGAATTACACAATTCATTTTTTCATAGCTCATACATGCATATGTTACCAGAACAGTGGAAATGATATGCACAGAACCAACTCAACTATTTTTATTTCACTGCTTGATATGTGCTGAGCATTCTACCAACACTCTTGGCCTTCTGCTCACTGATGGGTAAGAAAGGATTGAAATGAAAGGGAGCTATGGCTTGGCATATCTTTCTCTTTTCTTCTGTGTCATAATTTTCAGCATAAGTGTTTGGTTAATACGGGCAAGTAACATGAATAAAAAAGTATAGGTTTCTTTAGCCATTCATGTTTCTTAGAACATCTTTGCCTTCCTTCTGCATTTAAAGTAAGTTCTGTGTTTGAACTGAAAGCATGCCTTCTCCTGGCTATCAGGACTCCACTTACTTGGTCATCAATATCACACGCTTACCTTTTACTTGTTATGAGTGTTGCTGAACTCCTGTGCATCGTGGGTGCACCAGAGTTCTGTGCTCATGAAGTATTGTGAACACTGTGTGCAAATGCAGTGGAAGAAAGAGTGTACTGCACACTTTCCCCTCTGATCCCATGAATGTTCCATTGTCCTATTAGATTTCATTTAACAGTTCATATATAAAGTTATTAAGAATTCAACCATGGGCAGAGCACTAAACCAAGCATGGGGCCCTTCTGAGAGGAGTCCTGTGCCACTGCAGAGGTGGCATGCCCATGAAGTTGACCCTCCTGTAAATAATGCCTACTATATTTCTTCCCTTCCAATTCTTATACCTTTCATTTCTTTTTTATTTCATTATATAATTTGCAGGTGATAACAGTAAATATCTACTCATTTACAGACGTTTGACAATAGTAGCAACAATATTTGGCATTCTATTCTTGTTACTGATCAAATGTGTCTAAAATTTCTGTATAAAATAACAATTTTGCTATATTTATGTTACCTAACCTTTAAGAATAAAGTTTCTTTCTATTCCAAATTTGGTGTATTTTTTTAATCATAAATACATATTGAAGTTTATTCAATACTTTTCCTCAACCAATTGATGTAACCCTATGAATTTTCTGCTTAGTCCATTAATATGGTAAATTTTATCGATTTTTTTCTTGTTAAACCATCCTTGCCTATATGAGATATATTTTACTAATCTTGATAAAATTAAAAATATACTGAAAACCATAATTCAAAAAGATACATGTACCCCAATGTTCATTGCAACACTATTTACAATAGCCAGGACATGGAATCAACCTAAATGCCCAACAACAGATGAATGGATAAAGAAGATGTGGCACATATAAAAAGGAATGAAATTGAGTTATTTGTAGTGAGGTGGATGGACCTAGAGTCTGTCATACAGAGTGAAGTTAAGTCAGAAAGAGAAAAACAAATACTGTATGCTAATGCATATATACGGAATCTAGAAAAATGGTACTGATGGACCTAGTGACAGCGCAGGAATACAGATGCAAATGTAGAGAACAGACTTGAGGACATGGGGGGAAGGGGAGGCTGGGATGTAGTGAGAGAGTAGCATTGACATATATACTCCACCAAATGTAAAATAGATAGCTAGTGGGAAGCAGCTGCAGAGCACAGGGAGATCAGCTTGGTGCTTTGTGACCACCTAGAGAGGTGGGATAGGAAAGGTGGGAGGGAGACACAAGAGGGAGGGGATATGGGGATATATGTATACATATAGGTGACTCGCTTTGTTGTACAGCAGAAACACAACATTGTAAAGCAATTATACTCCAATAAAGGTGTATAAAAAATATATACTATTGGATTTGGGCTTCCCTGGTGGTGCAGTGGTTGAGAGTCCGCCTGCCGATGCAGGGGACACAGGTTCGTGCCCAGGTCCGGGAAGATCCCACATGCCACGGAGTGGCTAGGCCCGTGAGCCATGGCCGCTGAGCCTGCGCGTCCAGAGCCTGTGCCCCGCGATGGGAGAGGCCACAACAGTGAGAGGCCCGCATACCGCAAAAATAAATAAATAAATAAATAAATAAATAAAAATATATATATATATATATATATATATATATACACACACACTATTGGATTTGGTTAGTTAATACTTTATTTAAGATCTTTTACAGCTATATTCACATGGAAATGGGCCTGTGAAATAGACCTTTTTCTCTGATTTTCCTTATTCAGTGTTAGAATCAACATTAACTTCATAAAATGAGCTGCACAGCTTTTTCTTTTTTTCTAATTTCTGGAAAATACTACATAAAACAAGAATAAACCTTCCAATTAAAAGTTTGTTAGAACTCATCTGTAAAGATGTCTGAGACTGAGGGTGTTTTAGAGAAGAGGTCTTTAATTGTCCTTAATGCTTATTAGACTATGTTTTCCATTTTTCTTCCCTCAATTTTGCCATACTATATTTTTTCCAGAAATATATCAGCATGTATACATAATACTTTTAAATATTATTTTAATACTGTTTGGGTTATAGTTCCATTTTTTTGCTCTTTATTTTGCATCTTTTTTCCTATTAGTTTTGATAAAGTTCTTTTTTATTAATTCTTCCAAAGACCTGCTTATTTTAATCTATTTTATTTTTTTTCCCATTTTTTCACTTTATTTGATTTTAATTAATCTTTATCTTTCTTAAATCCTTTCTTTTTGTTTAATTGGGTTGAATTCCTTGTTAATATGATTTCAACTTTTAAAATTTCATGATAATTGTATGTAAAGCTGCAAATTTATCAATAATACAAATATCTTGGTGTGTCTTAACTACCTTGAAGAAATTCTTCACCTATCCCCACTCCATTATATTGATTTGTCTAAAATTTTAATTCTGATTGTTATATACTATCTCTTTCTCTTTCTCTCACTTTTTAAAAATATTCCCACTTAAAAAAAAAAAATATTCCCACTTAGATAAACCCTTTGATCAGCTTTAATTCTTATATCTCTTATAACATCATTCTGATTTATTTTTCCTTTTATTTTTATTTGCATACTCTTTTTGTTGTCAAACCCAAGTTTGTGTACCCAATGCACAATGAGGCCAAAACATCAGAGTCTGAAGCAGAGAAAAGTTTATTGCAAGGGCCAAGCAAGGAGTATGAGTGGCTCATGCTCAAAAGACCAGAACTTCTCAAAGGTCTTCAGGAAAAGAGTTTTTTTTTTTTTTAACATCTTTATTGGGGTACAATTGCTTTACAATGGTGTGTTAGTTTCTGTTTTATAACAAAGTGAATCAGTCATACATATACATATGTTCCCATATCTCTTAGGAAAAGAGTTTTTAAAGGCAAATTGAGGGGGGAAGGCTGTAGGTTGCATGACTTTCTTCTGATTGGTTGGTGGTGTCTGATTGGTTGGTGGTGAGGTACAAGGGTAGTATTCTAGGGATCTTGTCCTCAGCCTGAGCTTGCCATCCTCTACCTGGGTGCGGACCTTAGTTCCTGTAGAAGAACTAAGAGATATGTGTCAGATTGTTATGTATATCCTGTGAGGAGGAACTAGGACTCTGCTTTATTGCTGCACTATTGTTTGTTGACTGCTTTTCCTTTGTTTCTGCATTCCCTCACTTCTCTAATTAAAAACTGTTTAGTGAAGTAAGTAGACAGAGAAAGACAAATATCATATGTTATCACTTATATGTGGAATCTAAAAACATGGTACAAATGAACTTATTTACAAAACAGAAATAGAGTCACAGATGTAGAAAACAAACTTATGGTTACCAAGGGGGAAGGGGGGGATAAATTAGGAGTTTGTGATTAACATACACTCTACCATGTATAAAATAGATAATTAATAAGAACCTACTGTATAGCACAGGGACCTCTACTCAGTACTCTGTAATGACCTATATGGGAAAAGAATCTAAAAAAGAGCGGATATATGTATATGTATAGCTGATTCACTTTGCTGTACAGCAGAAACTAACACAACTGTGTAAATCAACTATACTCCAATAAAAATAATTAAAAAAAAAAAAGAAACTGTTTGAATCTGCCCTTTGGAACTCAGGGAGGGTCTAGGAGGCTGAAATCTTTTTCTGCAAACAAGAAGCAGAGGCATGGAAAGTCTTCTGTACCCAGGAGGGTCCTGCAGGGCCCTACTTGGTTTCGTTTTCAGTAATTTCTTTCAAAGTGAGAATATGAAAGATCTTCTAAAGCCCATATATTTGAGGATATTTTTATTCCATCCTTATATTTAAGTGACAATACCCTTGAATATGAAATTTAAGATTCTAAGTTATTTTCCTTAGAAAAATTCTTTTAGTTCTTGCATCCAAGTTGCTGCCAAATAAGATGCTATTAATTTGATTTTTTTTCCTGTGTAAGTTATATTTTCTTACTTTCGGAAGCATTTCAAATAATTTCCTTATCTTTGCTATTTTAAGGTTTTAGTATTATACATTTAGGCATTCTGTGAGCCTTTTAAAATTAAATTATTTCATTTTGTGTTATTCTGAAAAGTTGATCATGATTTTAAAAATATTTTTCCCCAGTATTTATTTCTCTTATTTTGGCAACTTCATCATCCGTACACTGATATGTCTACTTGTACCCTCTGAATCTTTGAGATTTTCCTTTATATTTTGTATAAAGGATTTTCTTCTTTTCTTATTGCCTTCTGATTACCCAAACAGCTAATTAATTCCAAAGTGTTATCCATTCTGTTATTGATTTCATCTATTGGATTCCTTATTTCAGCTATTAAATTTTTTATACTTAGTATTTCTACTTGATTCTTGTTATGATCTCTTGTTCATGATTTTTGTTATTAATACCTTTATCTCTTGGAGTATTTTATTGTGTTTGTTTTACATTATTGGTCTGTCCATCCCAACTATTCTATTACTAGAGCTTCATGTTCTTCGTTTGGTTGTGTTTGTTTTATAGTGGATACATTCCTCAGGTAAATAAATTTATCAGTCTGAAAACTCATGTTTCTCAGGGTGTGTCATGTACCCAACCAGGTAGCATTCTTCAGAGATGGGCAAAAAGGTTAAGTCCTGGTATATCTATCCCTCCTTGTAAATTAAAAGGGACTGAAGATGATGAGATCCAGTTTGGAGAGCCCTTGGTACTATGAAAATGTTATCAACTACTTCCATTTGCTTTCATTCGACCAAGAGAATCTTCTGTTCCTGGATTTACCTTTAATTGTTCATCAGATGACTTTATAATTTACCAAGGTTGGGGGGGGCTCTGATAGGAAAGAGGTATAGGAGTAAATGCTCCAGGGTAAATAGTCAGGTGTCTCTTGTTTATCATCAGCTTATTGCCCCACAGAGTTTTTATACTCCCCTGAATGTACCTTGACAAGTGGCCAGGGCTTTATGGCTAATTTTTATGGCCATAAGACATCCAATTACTGTCCCACGCAAGAAGAGAATTTAAATGTGCTTCTGAAAATTAGCCTCTCAGAGCTAGCCATATTTACTTCCAACTTTTATTCCTTGGTGTGTAGATACATTGTCTCTGAAGTCAACTGACCAGCAAATTTGACATTCAGAGGTAATATAGACCTAAATTGTTTCTGATGACTTTTTAATTTTGTCAGAAGCAAGGAAAGAATGCTATGTAAATGGCTGAGGTCAATTTTAGGAAAGGAAGGGAGAAGACCAACCCACAGAGCCAGCCAATTAAGACTGAGACTGGGCAAGTGATTGGGGTGTGTCATCTGGCCAGGAATGAAATGTAATTTAAGATTTTCATTAGGACTGACTTGCCCTGGAGGAGTTAGCTGGTTTTGGGAACAGTTGGTGTGGTACGTGGGAGAACTCTTTCCAATTTTTAAAGCGCTTCATATAAACATGATCTCTTTTAATCCTTACAATGATCCTATACGGTAGGCCTGGCTGTCAGGATTCCCATTTTACAGATGGGTAAGTGAAGGCTTGGTGGATTCCCCTTGACACATTCTCGGTAGAGCCAGAAACAGTACTTGAACACAGGCCCTTCTGCTGCTCCACCGATATCCACACACTGTCTTTAAGAGAGAACATGACCCGTTTTATCAGCAAGCAAATAAACACAACATTGGTAAAGGCTTGCTGACTCATTTAGACAGAAAGGAGTACCTAAAGTATAGAATTACCTTATAAAAATATCTGCCTGGATTAGGGCCAGCTGGGAATTTAGCCTTAGACCTATGGGGAGGTGTATGGAACTCCATGGAAGGCAAAGGAAGAGAAGAGAGAGTGCAGAAAGGAAAGAGTGATCTCAGCAGTACTATTTCACGAGTCTCTTTTCCTGTGAGTTTTACTCCACAAGATTATAAAAGCTAATCCCAGACTGCAGATTTTTAAACAGGAAAAGAGGCCCTTGGTTTGCTTTCTGACCTAGTCCTCTTCCACATAACTCAATTTATCCAACACACAGAGCACCAAAGTTACATTTCTTGGAGCAAATCATAAAATATTTCTGGTCTTTCCCAAGTGGTTTGTTTACTGGGTTACGGTTGGTTTAATCTTATCAGTTCTGCTGAGCAAGATGCTCTGAAAAATCTCCCTGAAGTTTGTCTCTCAGCAGGCAATTCTCCACTCCTTGCTACCTCATTAATGTCAGAAATCCTGAGGTGAGGTGTTTGCCAAACTGTAGCTCTCCAAAGAGAGAGACAGAGCCTGCCTCATTTCCTGTAGATATGCACGTATTGTACATTTTTCCTCTTCTCCCTCCAATCCCTTCAGTGAGAGGAGGAATAACGTCCCCCAAATAGAATTCAGCCTAAAGCATAAATCATAGCCCTGAGGAGAATAAAAGAAACACTGTAAGAGAAAGTAACAAAAACCCTTGGACATTATGGTTAGAAATTACTCCAAAGGTAGGTCTTAGGGACCCAGGATTGACTGCTTTCCTCTTGATCTACTTGGGATTGAGGATTTATCCTAGTGTGTGGTGGGAAGGAAAAGACCTGTGATGGAAGGGGTGTGGGTGTGACAGGTAGAGGATGGGGAGAGGAAAGGAAGAAAGAAATGACTGTGGATTTCTGTCTTCAGTGATGCTATGTGGATTGTGAACCTCTCAACACCGAAAGGATGACAGTGTCATGGAAGATGGAGTCCAGGCAATCGAGCTCCATGGTTGCCATCTTTCCAGATCCCACAGCTGCACCCAATGTGGAGGATGAGCAATGACTGACACTCTGAAACAAGGAACTATTCTTAATATTCTGTGATAAACCATAATGGAAAAGTACACACAAAAAAGAATGCATATATATGTATAACTGAACCACTATGCTGTACAGCAGAAATTAACATAACATTGTAAATCAACTATACTTCAATAAAAATAATAAATAAATACTCTGAAACATCAGCATGGCTGCAGTGCTAGGATGAATCCTGGAAAAATTAGAGAAAATCTGAGCAAGCTTGCCTCATTATATTAGCAACAACCAACAACTGTATAGCTCTTATGATGTAGCAGGTGTTGCCTTAAGTGTCTAAGCACTCTACATGTAGTAATTCATTAATTCCCAATCAATCTGAACATAAAATGCTTATAACAAAGAAAAAATTTCACTGCAAAGGGGAAAGATGTGATTGAATCTTTCTCTTTTCCCATTAAGTATATTCCGTCCTGAGATTGCTGTTCTCATTGCTGGCTGCTCTTCATCGTGGGGAGGGGGATTCTGCTTGTACCCCCTCCACCCATCCCGTGAATTCCCTCCTGTTCCATTTCCATGCTCTATAAACTTACCTCCGTCCACAGAGAGGAGCCCTGTGGTGAACTCTGGGGTGGTGCAGACCTCTTTACAGTAAGGTTAATCACTTCCTAAATTATGATGCTTTGAAGTTTTGGTATTGTGTATCAGATTTCTGTTCATAAGACAGAGGTGTTACCTGGGGGCTGAATTAAGATACACATGATGATTTAATTAAAGGATTTAACACGAATGGTAACAGGTAGAGAATATATTTATATGTGTGCAGGGGGGATATGAAGACTTTAAATAATAGAACTGTCCGTATACACTTGTTCATTCATAAATAGTTGAATGGATTATCAGTGAAGTACAACTTTAGATCTTTTGCACAACGATTATCATACCGTGAATACAAACAATCCTCTGGTCTCAAATTCTCGGTTAAGTAAGAAAATATCCATTCCCCTACCCCTCACCTTCTGTTGGATATTTCTTCCTTAAAAACTGACAAAATATTATTTTACTATCCTTGCCACTTGCGGAATTTTCTTTTTAGTGTTATATAACCTGAAGCCTTCCTTCTGTGATTTAAACATGTTTTTCTCTTTTTGTTATATTCAACAAATGTATCCCCAAAGGGCAGCTGGCCTTTGGCTCTCTGAGATGAACTAAGACATTAATTAATGGCTCTGTTCTATGACTCTTTTAGTGAGAAATTCAAAAACATAAAGCTTTAGGACCAAATTGGACCCAGACGAATTCTAGAATTCCCATGCCACTCGCAAGGTACTCTTATGATTGTTGGTTTGACTTCCACCATTCTCCAGACGACAAAAGGGAGGATCCGGAGAGGAAGAGGGAGGGGAAGGGAGCTTGGCTACAGACAGACCCTGGTCTGGCTGCGAATTCCCAGCAAACTTGTCTTATACCTCCTATCGCTAGGGCATGAGCCGTTTACCTAGATCCTGCACCAAAACGGTTGACATTCTAGGGCAGAAAAAAAAAAAAGAGAGAGACAGAAAAATATTAGGTCCTGCGGGGAAATGACTGCGGGTCTGCACAACTGTTTTCCACTTACTGGTAGGACGGAAAGTATCCCACACAACCCTCGGTGACCCAGTGTCAGCCATGTCCAGATGTAGGGCCAGCACACGCTGCCTCCGGGCAGCCCATGAACCAAAGTCCTCAGTGCCTCTTGGGCCCCCGGGCATAAATCACCGATTTTCTCTGAATTAGAGATTACTGCTAAATCGTGTGCTTTCTATTAATAGATCTTCATAAATGCTGCAGGTGCGGCTGGAGCTCTTCTTTGAAGTACTACTTAATCGTCCACCTTCCAAATCCTCATAATCCAACCCTCATAAAAAACCCCGGGGATTATTGATTGAGAGGGCCTTGGGGATCCCTAAAGGCGCTGCAGCTCAGACGCAGGCCTGCCCCCGAGGTGGCTGAAGCCCCTGGAATGAGTGCCAGGTGTGGCGATGCTGCGGGGCCAACCTGGGGGTCGGGCCACGCCTCCCAGGCAGCGACAGGGGCGGAGCCCCAGCGAGGAGAAAGCCGGAGGGAGGGGGCATCGGTGCCCACAGGCCGCCCGCTTCTGCCTCACCATCTTCAGCGCGTGGATTTTTTCCCCCCTTATTAAATGTCTTACTTAATATTCTCTGGAGCTATAATTTTTTTTGCTCTAATTAATTTTACTCTAATTAGCTGATTAATGAAAATCAATGTGAATTAAAATAAGTTCATTTGTTTAAATTTGTTAATTTGCTTATATTATTTTAGTTACTTAAACTTTACTTAATTAATTGATTTCTTTACTGTAAATTACATATCTGTCCTCATCTGTGCCTCCCCTTCAGGCACTGTACTGACTCTTAGGCCATGCAGGGTCACATTTAATAAGATTTTGACATGTATATGAAGTTCCTACACCTAGAATGCCTTTCCCTCTCCTATTTCATGAAATCCTGGCTCAAATGTCACCTTCCTTGTGAAGCTTTCCCAAATTTCTAGGTAGATTTAGTCACTTTCCGCTCTCTGTTTCCATAAGACTTTATTCATGCCTCTACTTTAGCACTATTTATATTTGAGTCTATTTTATTAGTATAGCTGTTATTTATTCTGCACATCTCTTGTCTCCTGGGTTCCAGCCACTGGGCTGAACGCTGAAGATATAAAGTTGAATAAAACAGGTACCTGATTTTGAGGAAATCACGACATCCTAGGAGAAAGATAGGAAAATAACTAGGTGAGTAGAAGATGCTAAGTGTTATAATAAAACACACTCTGCTCTCTGAGGTCTTAGGTAGAGAGTCACTAGTCCTCTCTGGGTTGTGAAAAGTTAAGAACTGCCTTACTGGGAACACCCAGTAGGATGCCCAGCACTTACCCAGTGCTTTTGATAAACCTTAATGGAATTATTGGTGCAGTTGAATGATGCCTGAACCTGGACTCAAATTTCCCAGGTTGGGGTCCCATGTTGTGCCTGTCGCAAGCTGTGTGGCCTAAGGCAGATCACTTGAATATTCTCTCCCCCATTCTCATAAATGCAATGCATGTAATATCGACCTTCTTCTAGCACGGTTATTAGAAGCAAATGAGGAAATGTAAGTGAAAACAATTTGAACACTCTGAAGAGGTGAGTAAAGGCAATCCTCCATGGTGAATGCTGTTATCTTCACGTCACAGAGTCAAGATTCCTCCTGCTGGAAGCAACTCTGTGCATGAAACCCCATGGGCTCAACTACATGATTTGGAAAACTAAAACTATGACCCGTGTTAGAACAGTCAAGAACAGACCGGACATCCTGTTTTTTCACTTCTCCTGATCTTTGGTCCGTATGATGAACATGTTTGCATGGAAACCATTGGGTTCAGAGATTTGAGATAACTATGAAGTAACCTTTGAGGTGTCGTTGGTTAATTCTATTTTATGTAGAACAGAGTCAGTGCACAGGGATATCCACACCTCCCAGGAAGAATTTTCCCAGTAGCTTTCTGTGGTCTAATAGAAATAACTCCTACTGGACCCAGAATCAGCCAGACCTGTGCATTATTGGTGGGTCTTGAGAATTGCTGTCGTGTTCAGATTTCTTCTCATTGCCTTGATAACTGTGGTCAGGAATGAACAATAGCCTGTCAGTGTGAGTTTGGAGGTGGGTAGACAAATCCATCACTGGTTTAAGCAGCTTTGTACAGCACCATAGTGCTAAAAATCACAAAATTCATCAGCTGGTAGAAAGACACCCTTGGAGGTGAATGGGTGGAAGAAGATGTGAATAGAAAGGAATGTATTTGGACAGGGATCTATTTATCATTGTGCCTCAAGTGCTTTGTGAGCTTATAAAAATATGGAAACGTGTGATAGAGTGGAATTTACAATGAAGGGAGGCAAGGACTTCCAAAGGAAGAGAGGATGCTTTGTTTCTGACAGTAATATCCATTCCAAAGAGAATGTATTTGGCAAAATTTTGGAGTATCCTTCCCACATGGAATGGTGTTTGTTTGATGAGGTAATATACAATGAGAAATAAATCCTGCAAAAAGAAAAAGAAATCTTTTGATATACTCCTCAATGTATGATTGAGTCAGAAGCTGGGTTTAGTCTACATAATTCATTAGTTCCAAAACCGCTTGCCACTTCAGGGTGAACCCGAGAAGCCTGGCAGCCATAGCGCAGCAGCTTTGAGGTGTGCTGTCGCGTGGAGCACACAGGCTGGCTTGTGTCGGAAACCACCGCTCTTCCATACACACCCTTCTACCCAACAGGTCAGTGCAGTCCTCCCTATGGCTGTATGTCCTCTGGCTTTTGTTAAGGTGCTCTCTTACTGTAAAAACAAGAAAGAAGAAAATATATCCACAGCTCCCTTTGGTTCTGAATCTGAAAACTGAACTGACCCTGTCCTCATTGGCTGAGTGTGTTGGAAGAAGCACTGTAAGCAGAGTGCCCTCTATCCTCTAAGCCCTCACTCCCCACACTGGCATTTCAGGGGCAGCCACACTGTTTCTGCTCCCTGAATAGTACCCACATTTCCTTCAAATTAATTTGCTGTGTTTCTCTTTCTGACTTAAATACCATATGCTAACACATATATACGGAATCTAAAAAAAAAAAAAAGAAAAAATGGTTCTGAAGAACCTAGGGGCAGGACAGGAATAAAGACGCAGGTGTAGAGAATGGACTTGACACGGGGAGTGGGAAGAGTAAGGTGGGACGAAGTGAGAGAGTGGCATGGACATATATACACTACCAAACGTAAGGTAGATAGCTAGTGGGAAGCAGCCGCATAGCACAGGGAGATCAGCTCGGTGCTTTATGACCACCTAGAGGGGTGGGATAGGGAGGGTGGGAGGGAGGGAGATGCAAGAGGGAGGAGATATGGGGATAAATGTATATGTTTAGCTGATTCACTTTGTTATAAAGCAGAAACTGACACACCATCGTAAAGCAATTATATTCCAATAAAGATGTTAAAAATTAATTAATTTGCTGGCCACAGAATTGTCAGTGGCTCTGATGTAGATACTTTTGTTATAAAGTTTGTAATACAGTTTGACTTTTGAAAGTTTGTAAATATAGTACATTGCTTAAAAGAAACTAAAAAAAAAGTATCAAGTACCCATACCTATTGTTAATTGTTGTTATATATTTTATTCATAGCTCAATGCAAGATATCCAGCTATTGTTGAAAACATCGTGCTTAATCCTCTGTAGTTTAGAGGTTACTTTTGCTGGGAGGAAAGACTTTCTGGACCATCTGACCCTTGGTGGGTCCCCACTAAGGCTCTTACCAGAATGAATGGGATGGCTGCTTCCCCTATCAATGAGATACTGATTAGGTGGTGTTAATTTCAAACTCAATGGGATATGCTAACTAAATGGAATGAATATACTAGAATTTATAAGATGAATACTGCTGGAGGCCAAGCTGTTGACCACCAAGGAGGGGACTCACAGTGGTATTTACTAGTGTTCCCTGGAGTGCTCTCTGAGATCAGCTGATCCCTAGGGAATCTCCCAGCAACCCCAGCTGTAAATCTTTTCTGTAAGGAAACATGCATGAAAAATTGAGCCATTTTTTCCCAGAAAGACAAATAAAAATTAAATGAAATATTTGATCTCTTCATGTAACGCTGCGCTGTGATTCCCTGATGTGTAGGCATTTTCTTTGTGGTAAAGAAATAACCAAAAAGAAAATTCCAGTAAAACTTCATAATGCTCTTAGCAAACACTTGTAAGTTTTCTTCTTTGAGTTGCCATTAGGGATCCATTTCTTTTTCCCCAGTTTGCCTTGAAAGGTGAGCAGCTAGAAGTACTCATTTAACCTCCCGATACCATCCGGGAGGGCTTACAGTCTTTCCGCTAACACTACTAATTAAGGACAGATCGGGGTCCTTGAGGGAGCTGTGCTATCCAGTACCACCCAGGAGGCAGGCGGGATTCTCATAAACTGTTTGCCCCAAGTCACCCAACAAAGGTGGCAAATTCCCGGGGAAAGTATCAAATGAATTTGTTAGTGAGCCAAACATTAGGAAAGAGGGTGAGGGAGGAGGGCTCTGTGAAGATCCAGAGACTGAGTGAGTGAGGAAGTAGAGGATCTATTTATCTGGTTCTTAAATGAGTGTTAATGCGAGGATCTCTCATCTTGGTTGAAAGCATTTTCAAGCCAAATCTTTCACTACATTAAAGAATCTCAGATAAACCAAGGGCTTCAGAGTTTACATTCTGAATAAAAAAAAGGCAATTCGAACCTCACAAGGGTGAATATTTTTATATAAATTATGGTTATTATTTGTCTGCCTTGAAATTTTTGTCTCTTTAAGTAGAACTTGTCCTGAATCAGACCCTGAGTTAACTGGAAAAAAACTTAGAGGTTAATTTGTTTAAACTCTTTATTTTATAAGGGAACTCAAGGGATGGGTCCAAATTCATATATCCAGATAAGGAATGACATGGCCTAAGCTCATTTCATTGTGCCACAGTGATGTGACTTCTACCATATTATTATGTATTTTCTATTTGTCTAGTTTGTTTTCTCTTCCTTCTTCCCTCTGCCATCCCCCTCATCTTGCTTATTTTGAATGTACAGAAATATCACCAGCCTGCAAATGTATCACCTCTTCCTCACCAGTTCCATCCTTCACCCCTCTACTACTTTGGAAACTACACTCTCTACCTATATTCTTTTAATACTTACTCTAGAAATTTTAACATGCATATTTAACTTTAAAATTATAAGAGTAATATCTGTCCCCTCCTTTAATTATGAGAGTAATCAAATATTTTTTTCCCTCCTTCTGAAAGACCTTGGAAAATGCTTAACTCCAATCACATTTATGTTCTACAATAGTCCAGTATTTTGGCTCTCTTGATTTTTAAAATTAAGGTAAAATGTACAGTGAAGTACACAGATTTAAGTGGGCAATTCTATGTGTTTTCATCAACACATAGACTTGATGTTTATATTGATGTAACCTCAGTAAAAATATACACCATTTTCATAAAGTTCCTAATTTCCTCTTCTATTCAATCCTCACCCTGCATAGGCCGCAACTATTCTGATTTTTGTCACTATGAATTAGTTCTGCCTAATGTAAAACTTCACATGAATGGAATAATACAGTCTGGAGTTTTTGTGTCTGGTTTCTTTGGCTCAATATGTGTTTGAAACTCATCCATGTCATTTTGTGCATCAATAGTGATTCCCAAAATGTGTGACTGGGGGTCCCCAAGGCCCTCTCAAAGGGGTCCATGAAGTCAAAAGTATTTTTATACTGATAAAAAGATGCCATTTACATTTTCACTCTTACTCTCTCATGAGGGTATAGTATAATTCTCCCAAGGATAAATGAAGTATGATATTGAATCAGACTGATCAAAGAATTGATAAAAGAATCTGGCTGTCTTTCTTAAGCCAGACATTGAAGCAATTTCCAAAAAGTAAAACAATATCACTGTTCTCACCAAATGTTTTGTTTTGAAAAATATTGTTATTTTCGTAAAAAAACCACATTTCATTTATGTTAACATGTAATAGGATTAGTATTATTATTTTAAAAGGAATCATAAATACATATTTTAAAATTACTCAGTTGGTAATATGGTAAATATTGAGAGCTGTAAGCCGTGTTAAAAAAAACCTCTTTTAGAGTCTGCAGTAATTCTTGAATGGAAAGTAATCTTGAAATCAGAAAGTTTGATAACCACTATGGTAGTTGACTCCTTTTTATGCTCAGTAGATTTTCACTGTATATACCACAATTTTTTTTATACTTTCTCTTGTTGGGTTATTTCCAGTTTGGGGCTGTTATGAATAAAGATGCTAGAAACATTTTTGGATATATCTTTTTATGAACCTATATTTTGATTTGTCATGAATAAATATTTAGGAGTGTGATTGCTGAGTCACAGAGTAGGTATGTTTTTAACTCTATAGAAGGCTCTCATGTTGTTTTCTAAAGTGGTTGCCCCATCCTACACCCCACCAGCAATAGATAAAAGTTCCAGTTCCTATGCACCCTTCTCAAATTTGGGTGTTGTCAGTCCTTCTAATTTTAACCATCCTAATAGGTATGCAGTATTATCTCTTTGTGGATTTGATTTACATTTCTTCATGACTAATAGTGTTATGTAACTTTTCATATATTAACTGGTCATTCACACAGTTTTAACTGTTATATTTAGGTGTATGTTGTATCTCAAATGAATTTTTGTATGTGATGACAGAGAAATAGGCCTCTTTTCCTTAGCCCGAATTCTACCTCCAGGGGAACTAGAATCAATTGTTCTAGCACAATCTTCTGGACACCTAGGCCCTGTCTTATTGAAAGAAGAAATGCATCCAAAAGAGGAGACATTTATGACCCTCTCCAGGATTGTGCCCATCTACTCTTGCACCTTAACCTAACATCACTTTCCTGCATATATTAGATAACCCAGAGAACTGGATTGTTTTTTACAACACCGTGTAATTCCTTATGCTATTTCTTATTTCTGGAAACTCTAATCTTTTTTCTCTATCTCCTAATGTCCTACTTATTCATCAAGTCCTAGCTCAGATGCTATTCAAGTCCCGGCTCAAATGCTTTTTCTTTCATGAAGCCAATACTGATTTACCTGCCTTATTTTCTTACATCCTTGACTTTTCATATGCATCTTACAAGTTATTTAAAGTAGGATTTTGTGTTATTCACTTTAAAACCACCCAAAGAAACTACTATAGTAAGTCATACACAAGTCTAGTTCTCAATAAGGATTACTAAATTGAATTTTGTTGCAGGTTAAGGGTTTGGAAAGATATTTTGTTGTTGGAACCTTCCCTTTATATCCTGTCTTATCTCAGATAATGTGTTTCTTGATATTAAATAATCCATCATGGGATAAAAGCATATACCTAAGCAAAGGACATTCTGGAAAAAGCCCATTTATAATAGGTAAACCCAGACTCTTCAGAATTCCAGCCAGTCTATATCTAGACCAGTTTAGATATAACTGAAGTTTCATGCACTAAATGTTGCACTGTTGATGGACACTGTTGGCATTTTTAATGGAATATCAGTTAATCTATAGATTTTTGTGTATGTGGGGAAGAAAAAAAATCTGAGTTGTTTAAGTAAAATATATGCATAGTTAAATTCTATCTTCATTCAGGGGTTTTGTGGAGGTGTCCTGCATTCTCAGGCTCTCACCTCAGCTTACTTATCAAATCTTCTAGATGAAGAAGCCAAGCATAAGCTAAAGTTTTATGATTCCTTACTTTATTGAAAATAAGTATATTTTCCAGGGGAAAGAACATTAGGGAAGAACTTGATTGGTTAAAGAAATCTAGTTCTTTCATCCTACAGTCTTGGGTGCATGCAATACAAATTAACCTTGGTTAACTTAAGAAAGAAAGGGGAATTCTTTGGAAGGGTACAAAGACTCTCACAGAATCAGTGAGGATGTTAGACAACCAGGCTTCAGAAGTGTTGGGAACAAGGGATTTAGGGAACAAGAACTAATGGAATGTTTATTTGGGCAACCACCAATAAGATGAATCAGCTCCAACCCTTTTCTGGCTTTGTCTCACTCATCTGTAGATTAAACTCCCTGGAGAAGAGAGATGGGTTAGCCTGGCTTGGAGCTCCTGCCTCAGCCTCACTGGGGTAAGGGAAGGTCTCTGCGTTGGACTGGACTGGTGAAAGGAATGGTGAGAGGATTTGTTCCGGAGGAAAATCTGGGTACCGGTACCAGAAGAGTGGGGAGTGGATGGTGGATGGGCAAAAACAACAGATGTACAGTATGGGCTTTTAAGCCCCAGTGCATGGCCCCGCCCCCCCGCCCCTCACCCCGCCCCCCACCCCTCCCAACCCCTGTGCTAAGTGTTTGCTCACACTTGGTCAGAAACAAATGCTTTCCCAGTAATAAAGGGGATTTTGGAACTTGTAGTACATAGTGGTACGTGTGTTTTTCCTGGCATATATTTGACTATAGCTTCAGAGAATGAATTCATTTAACTCTACTAATCCATTTCCCATAAAATAAGAATACTGCTCAACACAAGCAGCACACTGTACCTCCTCCATTCAATGGAAATATAAACTCAGGGTCACGTAGACAGCTGTCACAATAGCTTATTGTCATATACTTGTGTGTTCTCTCACTCACAGGCACATGGAGCCTATGATTAAGAGAACAGGACCACCAGTGAGTCCATGTGCCTCCTTTGACTCAAGTTGCAGTTCTGAAAAGACATTTAATGATAATGATAATAACAGTAATAATAACCATATATTTAACAAGTGTTTACAATGTGCAAGAAATATGTCTAAGTACTTAATGTGTATCATGTCATGTAATCAGCAAAGAAAATATTTAAGGCTTTCTTAGCACCTAAAGCCAAGCTTTAGATAATACGGGGACAGGGCAGTGGATTGTGCTCAGAGTTTTCCGTTCATCTCGTGTGGTGCACACCGAGATGCATCACCTAGCATCCCCTTCAGGACTGGTAGGCTCATTCCTAGGCTGCTGGGAGTCCTGTGGGCGGACGGCCCTCAGCCCTCGGCCTTCTCTGGGAATGGATGACAGCTAAAGGGATCTGCTGTGCTCACTGGCAGCTTACGTCCAACGATTAGACAGACATTGTCAGGGTACAAAAGCCTTCATCCCTTGACCCCAACCTGGGGCCACCGCAGCTTCAGCAGAGTCCCCTGTGGGATGGGCTGTGGCCTTTTCTGTGTTACAACCTAATTTCTCCTTTTGTCCAGTCCTGTTGCCTTCCCTTCTTTCACAACCATAAAGGCAGAGCTCTAGTTAGTATCGTTTTTGTGTCCGTATGATAGAGCTATTTCTGAGTGGGTGGCAAATATGGAACACTTGGAATGGTCCCCTGACTACCACCATCTCCTCTAGTATCTCCTGATCAAGCCCATGCTATTTCTCAGCCCAGGATAAAGTGGGTATACACACAGCCAGCACTTATACATCACCCCGTCTAAGGCCTCAGGAAAGATCCCTTGACAGGGTGTGTGAATATCTGGATTGCATCCTGGATCAGTCACTATGTCACTGTGAGACTACAGACCCTCTAACCATAAATCCTTAAACTCTCAGGTGAGGGATGAGGAGAGGCTCAGATTTTCTACTTGTAACTTGAGGATGTTGAAGTAATCTCTAAATTTTCTTAACTTAAAAATTCTGTGATTTTAAAGAAATAATAATGCTTATACATATGCAACTTACCTGAATCTCACTTTCAAACTGAAAATGGGACAATATTCAGCTTTAAGGGCTGATGCAAATGTTTAATAATAGAGGTAAATGTGCTTTAAAATCCGTGATGGTTACTTTTATGTCAACTTGACTGGGGCACAGCATGTCTAGATTAAAAATCGTTTCTGGATGTATTTTGAGGCTGTTTCTGGATGGGATTACTACTTGAATCTGTGGACTCAATAAAGTAGATTCATTCTCCTATGTAAAGGGCATCATCCATTACATCGAAGGCCTGAATAGAGAAAAAAGGCAGAGGAAGGAGGAATTCATCCTTTTTTCTGCCTTCCTGCCTGTTTGAGCTGGGACCTTAGTTTCCTTCCACCGTGGACTGAGATTTATGCTATCAGCACCCCTGGTCCTCAGGCCTATGGACTCAGAATGAATGATAGCACTGACTTTCCTCGTTATTTAGCTTGTAGATGGCAGATCATGGGACTTCTTAACCTCCATAATTGTGTGAGCCAATTCCTTAAAAGAAATCTCTCTCTTGCTCTCTCTGTAGACACCTCCTGCCTTCTCATCTACATAAAGAAAAAATCCCCAGGTCTGCTGCAGAGGGTCTTTGAGCCAACCAGCTTCTTTGCACTTGTCCTTGAAAGCTGGACCCACATTTCATAGAGCCACATATTTACATGCACCGTCTTATTTTGGTGACTTTCCCACTAGACCTCAATCTTCCTTGTTTTCACTCCTTAGTGTGCATCAGGAACACTGGCAGAAAGAACAGGTGTGGAGACACTGGGACCTGTTGGACCAAGTACCAGCATGCAATATTCACGTCTTGGGCTCAGCCATTGCTTTGCGTAAACCACATCTCTCTTCCTAGTCCCGGTGTAACAGTTGAAGAACTTGTTCCTGCTGCAGAGGGCGGATCCCTACCCAAGGGATAGATTTCTCCTAAAGCCAATGTTCTCAAAGGATCATGGCTCCCCTTGGCTTCTCAGCTTTCCTTTTTATATTGTAAATGAATAACTGTTTTTCAAAGCGTTCTTCCCATCTGCTCTTAGACAAGGTGTCTAACTAAATTACGTTCTGCAACACATGCTGACTGCAAGCTAATAAAAGAATAACCAGATACATAGTAAGTAGGTTCTTAATCAGAAGACTATATTGAACTGGAGATAGTAAAAGCCCACATAACTACCTACATATGCTAAAAATCTATAAAAGTATAGTCTGGGGCAGCATGGTTTACCCCTCTAATATGTCAGCCTTTGTTTTGCACATAGCTTTATTATTGAACTTAATAAACTATCAGTTTTATTATGTACAGTACATAACTCCTGGAGTTTTATTATAGTAACTATAATCCCAGCAGAGTTGAGAGAGACAAAAGAGGTCATTTCATGGGTGAATACTCTGAAATACAAAACTAAAGACAAGTTTATTGAAAACATTTATTTTCACTAAGCAATCTGACTTTTGAAAAAAGTTGAATACGTCATCATTGAAAATAACATTTTACCTCCCAATTCCTTAAGGTGGTATCTCCTAGGATATAGACCCAAATGGATCCTTGAAACATTGAAGCATTTTACCAGTAAAATTATTATGACTTCACCAGAATCAGTGTGGAATGAAACCAAAGGAAAAAGATGGGCTGTAAGGAAAAGTGACACCCTTTTCACTCCCTCAAACTTCTTGTAGAAACCCTGGCTTAAAAAATCAGGAAGGAGAGAAAATATTTTGGAATGCCTTTGGGATATTGATGAATTTTGCAGACTTTCCTATACTCAATGGTATATTTAAGCTTGTGATTTTGGCATTTGAGTGTCTGATGTGGTTTAGAAAAAAGACGTTTTGCTGTCATTTTGCTTGGTGTTTCTCTTGAGAATGCTCAGTTAAAACTAGGTTAACTTGACTTGAAATCTAACTTGACTAGACAATAGCCAGAGAAATGATCAATTTGTCACTAGTATGCTTCAAGGAGAGGTTTGTGTTTGGTTTAACTTGAGACTTGAGTTCCCCAGAGGGAAATAATACACTTGAAACTGAGTCCATTTCCTGAAAGACACAAAAAATGATCAACATTACCCATATTAACCCAAGAAGCAGGGCCTTTAGATTAAAGTAGGTATCACATTCGCTTTTCCTATCTGCATTTTGGAACCATAAAGCTGATGGTCCAAGTTTTGAAAAGATTTTTTTTTTCAGACCAATGTGCCAGTTGAAATTGTGGGGATCTCTGTCTTAGACCTATCCTTGCCATCCAAGCACAAACTCTTTGAGACGACTCCTGTTTTCCATTTATCTTGCCCCCTCCTCCCATCTCTTAGCAACCACCTATACAGGAGACAGCTCTATGGCACTATCACAACTCATTTGGTTTGCCTGGAGCATGACAGGATACAGCAAGAGAATGGCAGGGATGAGCCCAGAGAAGAAGGTGTAGATTCAGTATCGGTGGACCTTGTACACCATCCTGGTATTTTGGATTCCTTGGAATTTCAGTAGCATATATACTGGTCTTGCCAATTTCACATCACTGTTGTTGCCTTGTTTTAGTACTCTTAATAGGTGCTTATTTTCAATGAGAATGTGAGTGTAAATGTCTTAAGGGCTGAGACTGTAATGCCTTATCTGGATTCCTCTGAGAGGTTGGTTTCTTTAGGAGAGGGTGACAAGGATGTGATGACCGAGCATTACAGAGCTTTCACCTCAACCACTGGGTAACCTTTGCTTTGTGTTTCTCTTTTCTGGAGATAGGTTGAAACAGGTTAGAGGTTACCTTAGGAAACTGACTTCATATTTGGTGGAAATATTCTGCCTTATCCTAATGATTCCATCTGAGTTTTATTTTTAAGGAATTCTGACACTTTGCACAATGCTGCAAATGACCCAGCAGTTCATGATCTTTTGATCTAGGAGAAAGAGAAGGAGTCACATTTATACATCCAGAAGGCTGGAACAAGATCATTTTCATGTTTGTTCCCATGAGAAGTTGTTATTCTCTATGATCTGGAGGGCTTGATGGATAAGAGGGTGGAGGGTGAAGTTTGTTCACAGTAGACACCAGAAGAATAAGTGAGCTCACTCACACTTGAAACATAGATTTATTTTCTTAAGCAATTCAAGGACCATTAGTAGTAGGTGGAATGCATATCAGAGAAAGGGAGGGGGAGGGAAATTTCAGACAAATAATTCAACTTGCTACTGTGATATAATTGATCCCATGTTGTGCACACATCCCAGGTTATATAAATGCTTTGTCTAGCAGCATACCCAGCACTTAGACTCACCGAAGTACTTGTGAATGAATATTGTTGTAAAGCTAGATCATCAGCAAATAACATAGATATATTCTGATATAGAAAGATGAAGTTTCAAATGTCAAACTGCACTACTTTTTCTGTGGAGTGGCAATGAATGACATCATTAGCCTACTATACATTTTGAGTCATTTCTTCTTCACTGTTAAAATATCATTCACACATTTTACAACCTATTTTTATTGTCTTTTTGGCTTGTGCCAAGTAGCACAGCATGGTGATTCTGCTAACTAAGATCAAGATTCAGGCAGCAATAAACTTGTTTCTTTCATTGAAATGCTACGTCATTGTCAACTATAGGAGTCAGCAGAAATATGGCAACCTGGCCACATGCATCTGAGAAAACTAAGTAGAACTGTGAGTTCTCAGCTGCAACTCAGGAGAATGATGTTGGGCATCTTCGTAAGACTGTCCTTGAAGAAATCAGTTCACTGTGGGACTTCAGTCAAAAGTGTCACAAAATATCTTCTCAAGAAGGGTACAAAAAGGTGAACTGAGCTGATATCACTACTGGTCAAAACCATGGTGACTCTGGACCTGGCATACCTAAAGGGCACTGTATAACAAAAGGACACTGTGATCACCATCGCTTTAGCACAGAGATAAAGAACCTGGAGAAAGTCTCAAGCACAGCAACCATCATTTGCACAATGATGGGAAGCATTTAGCAAAAGACGTTACATCCCAGGTCACAGAATCAAAAGACTGCTCCCTCTGTTAGAGCACTCTTGCTTTATATACTCATATTGCTCTTTCTCTCCTTAGGTTGGGTCTCTGCTCAACTATTACCTCTGGGAGATGTCCTTCTTAGCCATGTCTAAAATAACAGCCCCCTTCTCTTTCTATACTTTCCCCTTAGTCTCCTTTATTTTTCCACATCACTAATTATAACACTACAATGCTTGACATCATATCATGTATGTTTATTTATTGTCTATTATGAGATCATATGCTCCATAAGGGACAGGGACTCTGTTTTGTACTCTGGGTATTGAGATCATTCTCTGACACATAGTGGGTTTCACAATAAATGTTTGTTGCAGCTACTCACTAAATCCCTTATCTAACAGAAGTACAGATCTTGAAGTAGATGAGCTTCTGAGCTCCATGATTTTGTGGTTCATTCAGGTTTTTATAGGGCTGGTGAGTGGTTGAAAAAGGGGTTCTGACTCCCTGTCACGTGCTCCTTCTATTCCCTCACACCACCTCCTCGTTACCATGGCTCCTTGATAGACTTTTGTCAGGAAAACAGCTATTTGAGGGATGGAAGCCTATGAGATTTTCACCAGGAAATGATCTGGAGTCCAAAGTCAAGCTGGTCGAATACACAGCACTACTAGGAATCCCACTCCACCAACCTCTGACTCCTTCTTCTGAAATATGGCCATAAAATAATGGATCTGTAAACTGCTCTGGGCAATTATGGCACTCCTGGAGTGAAAGTGGGCTGTCGTTAGCCACACTTATGGATACCAGCTTGCCGCTGTTGGCTCTCAGCCAGGTTGGGAAACTGCCTTCCACTGAGAGGACACAGGTTCAAGGGGATAATTAGGCAGAGTTTTGTGCAAGTTTGTTGATATAAATGTGCTACAGATTAGCCTTTTCCCCTCTCCTTGCTGAGTAAAGATCAGAAAGAACAGGTGGTAAGCTAATGGGGGAACATGAAATTAATACTTTGTTTCCTGGTCCCACCTTTGTTGTTTTTGTACAGAGGATTTCTTCAGAATCTTCAAACACATTGCAAGCACCTTTTCCCTCCCAGTTTTATTTAGTTTAGTCTAAAAAGTCTGACCCAAAGGGATCTGAGACATCCAGGTTTTCAAAATGAGTTCCCTTATTTTTGTGGGAAATGATCTAGGAATAAACATCTGGAAAATGGAACAATTAAAAACAATATGAAGTAAAACACAAACCTTTCAAATTAGCTTTTAAACCCCAACCACAGTACCATCTCAGGCTCAAAATGTCAGCTTAACCTTAGTCCAAGCAGTTTGTTCATGCTTTAAAATATTCCAGGCAGTAATACTGCAGCCACTCACGCCTCTCAAATGACAGTTTGTTGCATGGTGAATGATGGGGTTTTCATAATGTTTCATAATGTTTATGTCCCCCCACAAGAGCTTACTTCTAGATGTCAATTGTCAGTCCACAAAAATAAAATGAAACAAACATATTGGTCCCACCCTTTATTATGATGAAACCAACTTCCTTTCCTCATCTTTGGACCCAATAAAAAATATTTCAGAATTATTTTAGAAGGATCTGGAGACTCAGAGTTTCTTCCTTTACGGAAGATCCTCAACAATGGAAACTTGTCCTGTGATGTGGATTTGAATGTGTGTGTATGTATGTGTGTGTCTGCAAGTCTCAGTCCAGTTACCCTTTCTTCCATGAAGTTTATTCTTTTTATTCTAGATTTAATCATTTCCCTTTATCCTCAACATGTACTGCCTCATGATTTTCTACTTGATTACAAAATGGCTTAAGTGGCTCTGTTATATGTTGGTTTAACTTCAGGTGGGAAGCAACATGGTATAGTCAAAAACTATGGGCTTTTGAGTGATGTTAGCAAGATGGCAAACTAGGAAGCTCTGGGCCCTTGCTCCTCAATGGAAATAGTAAATGAGCAACAACATACAGACCAAAGTTGCTTTGTGAGAATGCTAAGAATCAGTTAAGAATCTTCAGCAACCAAGCAAATGCGTAACCAAGAAAAAAAAAATTCAAAATTAAAAAAAAAAATTTGTTGCTTTGTTGCTCACCCTTGCTCCACTCCTTCCCCAGCACAGCTCTCACAATCAGGAGAAAGTCACTAAATTCCTGGTTCCTCCCTAAGGATGAAAGAAAAGAATGAGACTTTTAAACAATGTTCCTCCTGTCTAGAAGCTACACAAGGGAGCAGGATCTGTTTTGCCTGAGTCAGAGTGCTGATAGGAACAGTGGCATAATTTAGATACTATATTAAAGGACACTGAAGGCAGTGGTGGCTGCTGTGGCACATGAGATCTGCAAGGGGACTGAAGATCTGTGGGTGCCTGGGGGCAAGAGATTACGGGGTGGAAGAATATGGTAGAACATTCAAAGCCCTGAGAAGAAGCAAGGGTGAGACTTGCAGGGAAATTAAGATATTTAAAAGCAATCATGTATGCAGGGGAATTGGGCTTAAAATGCACATGCATATGCCCAGGGAAGACATATGCCCAAAAAAGATCTGTGAGGACCTTCAGCCTTCATGCCAGGCTAATTAGTGAAGGTATTCTCCTTCACAGAACTAGTTCACAAAGATTGAGGGCAGTGACTGGTTTTTCAAATGCCTAAGTTTCAACAACATATCACAAAGCATACACAGAAACAGGGAAACATGGCTCATTCAAAGGAATAAAATACATATCCAAAACGAATGTAAGTAAATACAAGCCTCAGGCTTACTTGACAAAGACTTTAAAACAAATGTCTTAAATATGCTCAATGTGCTAAAGGAGAACATGGACAGACAACTAAAGGAAATCACAAAAACTGCATATGAGCAAAATGAGATTGTTAGCAAAGAGATAAACATTATTAAGAAATAACCAAATAGAAATTCTGGAGCTGAAAAGTGTGATAACTGAATTGAAAAGATTCATTAGAGTTGTTCACCAGAAGACTTTAACAGGTAGAAGAAAGAATAAATGAACTTGGACACAGGTAATTTGAAATTATAGAGTCTGAGGAACAAAAAGAAAAAAGAAAGAAAAAAAGTGAAGAGAGCCTGAGACTTATGAGACACCAACAAGCAGACCAAGATACACATTATGGGAGTCCCAGAATGAAGACAGAGAGAGTGGTGGGGGACTTATTTGAAGAAATAATGGCTAACCCCACTCCCCAATTTGAGGAAAGATATGAATTATGACACAAAAATTTCAAGAAATTACAAGTAAGTTGAGTCCAAAGATATCCACACAGACACATTACAGTCAAACAGTTGAAAGTCAAATACAAAAAGAGAATCTCGAAAGCAGTAAGAGAAAAGTGACTGTGATGTTCCAGGGATCCTCAGTAAGATTTTCAGAGATTTCTCAGCAGCAACTTTGTAGGCTACAAGGCAACAGGGTGATATATTTAAAGTGCTGAAAGAAAACAAAAAAATGAAAAAACACCAAGAATTCCATATCTGACAAAGCTGTCCTTCAAAAATGAAGGAGAGGATTTCCCTGGTGGTGCAGTGGTTAAGAATCTGCCTGCCAATGCAGGGGATACAGGTTCGAGCCCTGGTCTGGGATGATCCCACATGCCGTGGAGCAACAAAGCCCATGTACCACAACTACTGAGTCTGCATGCCACAACTACAGAAGCCCATGTGCCTAGAGCCCATGCTCCACAAAAACAGAAGCCACTGCAATGTGGAGTCTGTGCACTGCAATGAAGAGTATCTCCCGCTCACCACAACTAGAGAAAGCCCATGTACAGCAATGAAGACCCAATGCAGACAAAAAATAATTATACATATTTTTTAAATGAAGAGGAAAGAAAGACATTCCCACCAAAAAAAAAAAAAAAGAAAGAAAAAAAAGAAAGAAACAAAAAGAAAAGAAAAAGAAAACCTGGAGGAGTTCATTCCACTAGACCCACCCAACAAGAAATGTTAAAGGGATCCTTTAAGTTGAAAAAAAAGGACAATAGACAGTAACTCAAGAATCACACAAAATATAAAGTTTTCTGGCAAAGTTGAATATACTGACAAATACAAAATCTCATACCATTGTAATTTTGTTTGTAACTCAGCTTTTTATTCTTTTATAGGATCTAGAAGACAAAAGCATAAACATAATTATAAATCTGTTAATAGGTACACAATTTATAAAAATGAAATCTGTGACATTACAAATAAAGTTTATGATACATGCTACAACATAGATAAATCTTGAAGACATTATGCTAAGTGAAATAAGCCAGTCACAAAAAGATTAACACTGTATGATTCCACTTATATGAGGTACCTAGAGTAGTCAAATTCATAGAAACAGAGAGTAGAATGAGGGTTGCCAGGGGCTTGGCACAGGGAAGAAGGGGAGCTGTTCTTCATCGAGACAGAGTTTCAGTCTGGGAAGATGAAAAATTTCCAGAGGTTAGTTGTACAACAATGTGAATGTACTTAGGCCTATTGAACTGTATGTTTAATAATGGTTGAAATGGTAAATTTTATGTCATGTATATTTTATCACAACTAAAACTTTTAAAATATGGGCTTTGGAGCTAGACAACCATGTGTCTGAGTTTCAAGCTCCTTTACGTGTTATCTGAGTAACCTTAGGCAAGTAACCTATACACCTTGAGTTTTAGTTTCCTCTGGGATAATGTGGAAATGAAGCCTTGTGAGTTGTGGTGATGACAAAATGAGCAAATGCATGTCAAGCAATTGGGACATAGTAAAGAGAGTGACCATTCTAGACAGCAACCTCCTTGATGGCAGGCCTCAAGTCTTATATTACTTCAAAATGCACAGATAATTGTAATTTTACTTTAGGAGTTTACTTTGCAAATGTTCACTAAAAGATTTTGGAACAAAAAGAAGCCACAGTGAAGTCATCACTCAGGTGGATGGGTGAAGAGGAGAATGGCTTTTTCAGTTTTCTGTGTACACACTTTACAGTAAAACAAAGTCAGTCTCCCCAAACCAATTTTTAAAAATCTTTACTGGAATGAGAAGGAGGGTGGAGATAGGAACACAGAACTAAACAGATATATGAGCATGGACATTTTTCCATTCTATAAACGATATTTTTATAGGATTCCCCGCTGATGGCTTTGTGAAAACCCACATTGTGTCCTTTCTCATCACCCCTTCATCCCTAGGGACAGCACCCCCCCCACATGCACATGGTTTCCTGCACATCCAGCATCCGTAAAGAAAAGACCTGGGGCACCAGGTCTTTTGCTCATCCAGCCTCCTCTGCCAGCTAACGGGGAAGACTCCAGAATGAGGATACTGGGAGAGAGTGTTCTGTGTTTTTTTGTAGTTTTTTGTTTTTGTTTTTACTGCAGCTTAAAGCCTGTCCTACCAGAATCCTGCCCAGCAAACCCCAGTCTTGGCTTCAGCCACTGCATGAAGCGTAGCTTTCTGATGACTAGTTTAGGTCCCAAAACCCTTGTTTATATGGATTTATTTGGAAAAATAAAACCTTAAAATAGAAGTCTGGGCTTATCATGTGAAGGCCTTTTCCTACCAACCTATAAGCAACGAATGTTTGGTTTATTTTTTCCTTCAGATAGAGTACATTCCAAGAGGAAGTTGATGTCAAGTATTTGGACAGTTAAGATCTGAGCACGAGCTTTCCTGGGATGGGGGAGGCTTTTTTTAAATACTTCATCAGACTTGTGAGTTACAGGTTTGTAGCGATTCTTAAAAAAAGAAAAAAGAAAAAAAGAGGCATTCTTATCCCATCAAGGAAAAGATCTCTTTAATAGACTACAGGGGCACATGGACCCTGGTCTCTGTAACTGAGATTTCTAGGGCATCCTTTTGCCCTAGGAAACTACTCAGGCTGCCTGTTGGGCAATCTTCCCAGGGGAAACTGAACTAGCATGGTGACAAAAGGGAGCCAAGCCAGCTCCTGAGCCCAAGTAGGGAAGGAAGCAGGTGACTGAATGGGGAACAATTACTGAATACAACTGCTTCTCTTTTTCTTGTCTTCCTGGGAGCAGTTCATACTGCTGTCCAGGGTGAAATGCTTCCTTATGCATTCCATGGGGAAATGGGTATGTCTTACAATTGCCCCTATCTAGTGATGAAGAAACTATCAGTGATGGTCCACTGACTTACCCAACAGAGAGAACTTTGTTGAAAAATGTGTGAGGTGTGTGTGTGTGTGTTCGGGATCTACACGAGGGCTCTGCAGATTCTTACTCAAGTGGCCATTGCCAAATAAGCAGTGATGATTGAGTGGAGAAAGCTCTTGAACCAGAGCTCAGATACTTGTGTGGAGCAGAGGGAAAGGGACTGAAAAATCTATTCTGGTGATGAGCCAGTTTGTACAGCAGTGAAAGCTGGAGAACTAAAGGCTTCTTCCTGAGAGTGTGAGAGATGGAGAAAGATAACATCAGAGCATCAAAGCTGCCACATTTTTGTGGTTAGATGGAGATTACAGTAGAGAGTGACAAGATAGAATGTTACACATCTGCAACATTCCAGTTTGACGCAGCAGCTCCTCCCCTTTCTGGCCACAGGAGCTGTTCTATGGCCAGCACTGCCCAGAGAGGATAAATCAGTTAGCCAGTGGCCTAAGGGTAAGGACTTTGAAAAAACAACAACAATAAAAACCAAACAAGTTATAAACCCTGAGTTCACAGGCACTCCTGGGAGAATTGCCTCTGTATTGCATCCATTCTCCGATTCCTTCCTGGGGGTACTGGAGGGGTCTCTGTGAAGCCCTGAGTTCTCAGTGTCAGGCACAGGGAACAGCTCCACCTGTTGCCAAAATACAATTTGGTTGTTTGGGGTGGGGTAGACAGATAAATGAAAATTGTTCGTTCATGGCCTGACACCTGAGGGGAGGCAGAGGGAGTAATTTTCCTATCATCCATGCAGGATGAATTCTGGGTCATTTCATGAACTATCTTCTCTAGAAAAGCTTCAGAAGCAACCAACAGAGTGGAAATTGGAAACGCTTTTGTGC
The DNA here is from genome assembly GCF_937001465.1 of Orcinus orca. Lineage (NCBI taxonomy): Eukaryota > Metazoa > Chordata > Mammalia > Artiodactyla > Delphinidae > Orcinus > Orcinus orca. Next base: position 13,697,629 of record NC_064559.1, on the reverse strand, counting down.
TAGGGATGGGGAACATCAGCAAACAAGACCATTGCTCCTGTCACTAATTAACTCTAGAGACAAATTACTTCATTCTGTTGCTCATTCGTCTTCCTCATAAATATGTGAGTGTCCTTTCCAAATCCAAAAGTTACTAGTTATTTTCCCTCTTATTTACTCATCTTGTCAGCTTTTTTCTGACATCAGGATCCAGAAGAAAGCTGAGATCTGTTACCTGACACAGTCAGTCCTGAAGAACTGGGGACCCCCTTTCAACTCCTTCTTTGATGCTATCTCTTGGGAGCTGTTCAACATATAAACTGAGTTCAAGGCTCATTTCTTGTTCAGCAATATAACATGTTATTCTTTAGGTTCTCTTCATATTCAGAAATGAAACCCTGAATAGTCAAAGCAATCTTGAGAAAGAAAACTGGAGCTGGAGGAATCAGACTCCCTGACTTCAAACTATACTACAAAGCTACATTAATCAAGACAGTATGGTACTGGCACAAAAACAGAAACATAGATCAATGGTAGAGTATATAAAACTCAGAGATAAAACAATGCACCTATGGTCAGTTAATCTATGACAAAGGCATCAAGGATACACAATGGAGAAAAGGCAGCCTCTTCAATAAGTGGTGCTGGGAAAACTAGACAGCTGCTTGCAAAAGAATGAAATTAGAACACTACCTCACACCATACACAAAAATAAACTCAAAATGGATTAAAGACCTAAATGTAAGACCAGACACGATAAAACTCTTAGAAGAAAACATACGAAAATCACTCTTTGACATAAACCACAGCAAGGCCTTTTTTGACCCACGTCCTAGAGTAATGAAAATAAAAACAAAAATAAACAAATGGAACCTAATTAAACTTAAAGGCTTTTGCACAGCAAAGGAAACCATAAACAAGATGAAAAGACAAAGCTCATGATAGGAGAAAATATTTGCAAATGAAGCAACAGACAAAGGATTAATCTCCAAAATATACAAACAGCTCATACAGCTCAATATCAAAAAAACAAACAACCCAATCGAAAAATGGGCAGAAGACCTAAACAGACATCTCTCCAAAGAAGACATACAGATGGCTAAGAGGAAATGAAAAGATGCTCAACATCACTAATTATTAGAGAAATGCAAATCAAAACTACAGTAAGGTATCACCTCACACCAGTCAGAACGGCCATCATCAAAAAGTCTACAAACAATAAATGCTGGAGAGGATGTGGAGAAAAGGGAACCCTCTTGCACTGTTGGTGGGAATGTAAATTGATATAGCCACTATGGAGAACTGTAGGGAGGTTCCTTAAGAAACTAAAAATAGAACTAGCATATGATCCAGCAATCCCACTACTGGGCATATACCCTGAGAAAACCATAATTCAAAAGGACACATGTACCCCAATATTCATTGAAGCACTAATTACAATGGCCAGGACATGGAATCAACCTAAGTGCCCAACAAAAGATGAATGGATAAAGAAGATGTGGTACATATATATAATGGAATATTACCGAGCCATAAAAAGGAACAAAATTGGGTCATTTGTAGAGATGTGGATAGACCTAGAGTCTGTCATACAGAGTGAAGTAAGTCAGAAAGAGAAAAACAAATATCGTATATTAACGCATATATGTGAAATCTAGAAAAATGGTACAGATGAACCTATTTCCAGGGCAGGAATAGAGACCCAGATGTACAGAACGGACATGTGGAAACAGTAGCGGAAGTGGAGGGTGGGATGAATTGTGAGATTAGGATTGACATATATACACTACCATGTGTAAAATAGATAGCTAGTGAGAACCTGTTATAAGGCACAGGAAGCTCAGCTTGGTGCTCTGTGATGACCTAGATGGGTGGGATGGGTGGGTATGAGAGAGGTCCAAGAGGGATGGGATACATGTATACATGTAGCTGATTCATTACATTGTATAGCAGAAACTAACATAACATTGTAAAGCAATTATACTCCAATTAAAAAAAAAGAAATCAAGATTGCTTCTCATATATGCTTCAGGCCTCCTGTGTCATATGGAATCCTTTTTCTGAAGCATACTTTAGTCACCAAGAGATCCAGAGACAGTTATTTTAGAGTTATGGTTTTGGGTTTCCCTCTCCGCCACTGAGTAATAAACAGACATACCTGCTATGAACTGTTTTGAAGTGCTTAAAGAAAATTATTTGAAAATATATTCTTTGAGCTTCCTGGCTGACAGTGGTAATAAATAAAAACTATCCCTTTTATTTGTGAATATGTATCTCTTCAACCAGGGCCATCTTAATTCTACAGAGACTATTTAGTCTTTTGTAGAACTCTAGGTTACATTTGAAAGAAACACCAGGCTTTATATTAATACCAAGGCTTTAAGACCACAGTGGTTAATGACTCAACCAGCTGCCTTTCCTCGTCGCTAATACTGATCTCTTTTTAGGAGTAACTGCCATCCAATACCTCCCTCTCAAATACTGGGTCAACAGAGAGTCATTTGACTGATTTTTCCATCAACACTAGGGAATTGGGGGTTGGCACCAACTGGTTATATCCATTTCTTTCTTCAGCCTCTCGTTGTGCCTGGGTCTTAATATTTCTCTGATGAATACTAGCTGCCTCTGGTCACAGTACAATGATGGTACTCTTCAAATCTTACCCTACTAAGGAAATGCACTGACCTCCTCCCCACAACAACAACAAAAACATATACACAGACACGATGTACTGATAGCATCTTTGCTATAAATACAGTCTCTTGATATTTAAATATTTGTGTTTAGCATTCATCTTCATTCATCCCTCTTTTGCCTTTCCTCAATTATGAAATGCCTACAATTGCAGTCAATATCAAGGCATCCAGCCTCTTAGGAGGAATGTTCGGGAGGTCAAAGTTTTTGTTTATTGGGTAACAAGCTTGCTGGGGTCAGTACCTGGGAGCAGATAGTGGTTTTCTGGCATCTGGGACAAGCATCACCAGAGTGTGAGCCCATTACTCAGAGAAAGTAAACCCCAAACCAGGAGATGGCCCTCCAGAAGAAACAACTAACTTAAAATGGAGATGATTCCAAACTGTTCCTGCCCTATTGGAGTTGCTGCCTATTGCAGCAACTGGCCAGTGTCCTTCCCAGGGTTTCAATCTCAGACAGTAGGAGTGAGAAGCTCTCTTTCCCGTGGGGTTGATGGCTGGCTGCCATCATGTAATCATGGAGCCAAAAGGTCATGATAACCTCACCACAACTGCAACTTGGGCTTCCTCACTGTTCTAATTTGTGACTGTTGTTTATGTGTCATATATAATCAACCACACATCATTAGTCAATGTATTTATAGGTGGAATTATGTCATATTTAAGAGCACAGCCTTTATAGTTGGACATTTGTGGATTCAAATTTTGTCTCTGCTATTTGCTAGCTGTGTGGCCAGAAGAGAGTTGCTTAACTGAACCTCACTGTCTCATCGGTAAGCTGTTGATAATTACATCTACTTTATGGGGTTAGTGCGAAGATTCAAAGAGATAGTGTATATAAAATGATAGCTGTGGTCTTTGCATGTTTTAAGCATTCAAAATAATAAGTGATTTTATTATTAATAATATTGATATTTTATGATTATGTAAAAGTATTAAATTTACAGAGGGGCATACATTGAATAAGAGGGTATTCTGACCCAGAAGATAATATGTTTTCCTTTTTTTCTGAGGCTGAGGGCCTAAGAAACATACTAATAGTGATAACCAAATACAGAAACTTTTTTTTGTCACCCTTTCAGCTACATAGACATGATTCTACCCAGGTCATTAGGATTTTCCTCAACAAACTTAATTCTTGTTCAAGGATTTTGGAAACCAGTCTGTCTTTTTAGTAGAGCCAATCCATTATTCTCATTGTCAAATATCAAATTCAGCCCTTTCCTTTTACTGTGAGACAAATAGATGTTTCTAGCCTTAATTGAAACTATTGCTAATTACCCAGAATTATTTTCTGGTGGAGAAGGTCTAAGGCAAAGACATAAGCAAAAGTCCAAAGTGAAATAGTGGGTGGTTATTTAACCATCTAAGCTTTAGTGTAGACTAAACCTGTAGACTCAACCCTGAAGAAAAAAAGAATCTTTGATTTTATGCTTAGCTTCTCTCCTTGCCTCCCTGATATTGCTTTGAAACTTTGAACTAAGTAGGCAATAGGCAAAAAATTGTTTTGATATATTCCTTCTGAGGAGAGAGGTCAAAGATGCAGTATATTTCGTGTGTTTGAAGGTGAGTGTGTATGTGCGCATGTGCACAAGGGCATGCACACGCATGTTCATACATGTGCACCCATGTACACATTCCCAATGGGAAAATAATTATCCTTGATGATTTAGGGCTGCTTACAAAGCACATTTACTATTAACGCCCCCACTTTTTTTTTTTTTTTGCCGTGGTCTCACTTTCCAAAATCCATATGTTGTAACTGATATGAGGCGCCAACTGCTTTGCTGCACATGTGAACTTAATAGAGGCAAATTTAGATGAAATTGTTCAAAACTGCCAGTGTATTTTCATCAGTGCCAAACATCACCACATTAATTCTTTTTCCAAGTTGATGGTGAGGCTAGGCTTCTCTAAAAGAATGATTGATAGTGCTGGCTGCAGCCAGGCGTGATAAGCAAAGATGCTGGCTTGGAAGCTGGTCCCTCTGAGCCCAGCTGGTGAGACAACTTCGGGACTGCATAGCTCCTTCCTGAATTTTAGTCCTCAGTTTTCCATCATCACAGAGCTCTTGTCTTTTGCTATCTTGATGCTGGTGTCTCTACTCTGTGTAGGCAGATTGGTCTAAAGAGATCATGGTGCAGGTGATTTCTACTTCTAGCCCCACAGCTGGGTGCTGACATTGGTTTGCAGTTGTGCTAATCTCTGTTTGCAACTCTGCTCCTTCCTCTGGAGATTGATTCAAGACATTTGCTTAGTTCTTCTCCTTTCCTAATCTTTCTAATGGTAATTTCTTCTAACTTTCTCCGTAGAAGTCTATTTCAATGTAGTATGGTTTTTCTGCCCAGCTTGTTCACTTTAATCTTACTTTAAAATCACCTAATATCAGCTGAGGGGAATCCTACTACATGCTCTTCCTTATCAAAACCAAATGTGCAGATTTTTGTTTCCATAAACTCCATTTCAAGCTGGTCAGAGTACCAAATAAGGGTGAATACTGCTTAGAAAGCATATTCATACATCTTATTCTTTTGTGCCTTTATAGAGGTCTCCTGGACCTAATATTATTATTATATCATTGTTATTTTATACATGAGGTCACTCTATCTCAAAAAAAAATTGCGTTTGCCCGGGGTCACATAGCTACTAATTCAGCCAACAGTTAAACCCAGGTCCTTTGTCTCAGAGTATCTGCTGATTTTAGTGGATCACAGTTACTTCTGAGTCTGGGGTCCTGAGTTTCACCAATAGACTGCTATGGAAGCATTTGTATGGTTTCTGGTGCCCCAGACCTCCTCCCCAGATTTTAGGGTGAGGTGGAACCTGGGCAAGAGTGTAGGAGGAAAAGGCCACCAAAACTGTGGGAACAAGCTAGGATTAAAAACTGAGGGGGATCAGAAGGTCACAGATTCTAAAAGGAACGTGACAGTCTGCAAAGCCAAGATTAGAAGATGTGTCAAAGATGAGGAGTGGATAGAAGAATAGATCATAAGTGAGTAGAAGAGAGTAATGAGAATGAGATCATGAGAAGGAAGTGATCCAGGATAGCTGCCTAGAACCAGCTTAGTTGTCTAGTCATAATTATAATTCCAGGGATAGGATTGATTGGTAGATAACCAGTGGCTTTCTGAGCTGATATTCTCATGCTGTGGTATTGATGTGACATTGATTTTATAATTTTAGAAAAGGAATGGAAGTTTGGCTCTACCCTCAGGTTATCTGCTAAAGGTCATCTGGAGGTGCTAGAAATGTGAAGTGTCACTGATCTGATCCCTTCCCTCCATCCCCCAATTAAGTGAAGATGAAGATGGCATACTTACTTACCCAAGTCAGACTCCAGGATTCACATTTACTTCTGTGGGATCCTTTAATTTTCTGGTGGTTCCCAATGTATGGATTTCAACAAGGCCTGGAACACAAGCCCAGCTATATATCTGTCAGAGCTTCTGAGAAATGAATACTGCTCTACTTATGTCATCTAGAATTCTAAAGGATAGAGGATTCTCCAGGATAGATTCACCTTTGGTTTCTTTCCTGGAGAGGCAAGCATCTGGTGAACTAATACTAAGGTGAACCTTACCACCTTGGAGTCTTAAGAGAAGACCAATGCCTCTTACTCTAAATACTGCCCATTAACTAGGGTGAGACTTGAGGCCTCTGAACTGACCTCCTCTTGAATGGGAGTCCCAGCATTCCCTAAGAAAGACTGCCCTAGCCATTTGCATATATTTGTGCCTTGTTTAAATTCAACACTGATCCATTTATCTGTTCATTTATTTGTCAAAAAATTTCATTCCAATACTAGGCATGGGAGAAACAAAATTTAGTGAGATTATGGACTAAGTATTTCTATTTTGTTTTGTACTGAACAGTGCTCTTACTGCTATTATAGAACTTAACCTCTATTATGATGATATTCTGTTTATGTATCTACTCATTAAAATGTAATCAATATAAGGATAAACTTTTGTATCACTGGTGACTAACACATAGGAGGTGCTTGGTGAATATGGTACTGAACAGATGCAATACATTTACTTTCTAGCATGTGAAACAAATATTCATGTGATGAAGGTAATAGAAAGTAATACAGGCAGTATTAAATTAATTATTAAGCACAGTGGTGATCAGTATTCAAGTACTAACTAGTTAAATTCTTCCTCCTAAGGCAGAGAACTGTCTCTTATTAGTGGGATCAGAATTTCTTACCCTTCGGCATTTATTCACTCCTTAATTTATTTAATAAACATTTACTGAATTCCTACCAGATTCTCAGATAAAGCTGATGGATCCTTTAGATCTTCATGGTACAGGGCATTGGCCATCACTTCACTAAACCAGTCAAGGTGGAAAGACAAGAGGTTCTGTGAACTAGGCACCATAAAATATGCTCATCCTTTTCAAGATATTATAATTTTATTCTGAATTACATTACCTTTGAGTTTTAGGGTGGAAAATCCCCAAACACTTGTTTGATGACTATCTTTCATCTTTGTCCATCATTCACATCTTGTTCAATTCTCAAATCTTTCAATTTTTGAAATTATAAAATTTCTAGTGGATTTCAGGATTCCTTCAAAGTTTGTTTTCTAGATGTCTTTGGTAAAACATAGTATCATGGTCACGATGATCACTTATTCTTTCCTAAGTTTGGACATCTTATTGTTCCTTGGCTCTTTTTCTTATTACCAGATTCTGGCTAATTTTTTTGCCAATTTTCATTACACTCTTACTGCAAAATATTAACTAATAACTCAGGGCTCTTATGTTTTGAAAACCACATCTCAATTTTTCATTGGAAATTCTCTGACCCCAGAGCTAAACATGCTCTTCAGAATTAGAGGTGAGTCAATGTCTAATTTCCAAAATGGAAGCCAAGGAGATAGATATGTGGGACCACTTTTTGCTTTAAAATGAATTTTGAGTGAGACCATGCAGCTCCTATGTTTCTTGCTGACCATTGTAGCAGTGACAGGGGCTAAGCCTTTGGGCCATTGTGTAAGTGAAAGCAGAGGGGCAAACTTGTTGATTTCCAAGCTTTGAGACAGAGCTATAGAAGACAGGTGTCAAGAACTGCTGAAAGTCTAAAGAAGTTGAGGTGAGAGTGGACTCAGGTAGGTCCTGAGGCTCTGTGGGACCCCAGGGAGTTCTGCCTTGCCCTGAAAGGATATCAAGTCATTTAGATAGAAACAAAATCTTCTTCATGCCCTGAGTATTTCAGGATCCCTAGACCTGCTTTTGTTGTAAATCCCAGTTTTAAACCAAAACTGAAGGAGTTCAGAAGCTAGTTTCAGAGGTTTTAAAATGCAGGATGGGGTTCCTCATGCCCAGTGGTGTCAAGGTGAAAAATACGTGAAAGTGGAGTTAGAGAGGATGAGGGCAGGAGAATGTGTATATCATGGGATGAGAGGTCATTACAAGCATGTGATTATTACTTTCCAAAGTGTGATAGGTAAAAAGCAAAAGGAAACAATGTTTACTATAAATATTTCTTCTATGTCCAGCACAATACTAAGCTCTGCCAACTGTGAGGAAGATTTAGACTGGTATGTTCGTCTATGTTCATATTATGTGTAGGCTCATTTGATCAAGAAACACATGGTATTAATCACATGCAAATGAATTGGCTATGAGGCAGAATTGTAATGCTTGTTTCCTATTCTTGGTTCCTGTTGTTGCCAGAGAACTGAATTACCTGGCAGAATTTCAGGGTCTGCTTTTCTCGACCTGCAAAATGGTGATGATGGTCATTTCCTCAGTTGAGAGAGAAATGACATCTCAAAAGGCAGTTGTGCATAATGGAAAGAACATAGGATTTGGTATTTAGAAGATCTTGCCTTCAGTCAAATTTATGACCTTTATTAACTGTGCACCCTTGTCCCAATCACTTAATCTCCCTAAGCCTTAATTTCCTCAATACCTACATGGGATAATAATACCTGGCTCACAGGATTGTTATGTTATGACAATATGACATAAAGTATATAAAAGTGCTTTGCAAATTTAACAAACATTTAAGTCAATTTTTGTGCCAGGGACTCTGCTAGGGGTTGAAGATAAATTGGTGAAGAACACAATCTTTACCCTCAAGGAATGGGAAATACAGAAATGTGAATAATGTGATTATAATTATACTAACCCCATAAGGTAATATATTTAATGTTGTTAAGCAGAAAGTACAATAGGATAAATACCTGAGCTAAGAGACAAAAGGTGAGTTAAAGATTTCTGGGCAGACACATTTGTGAAAGTTTATAAGAAGAGGTTGTGGAAGAAGAGATCAAGATGACAGAGTAGGAGGATGTGGAACTCCCCTCCCCACATGAATACATCAAACATACATCTACATGTGGAACAATTCTCACAGAACACTAACTGGAAACTGGCAGAAAGCTTCCTATACAACAAGGCTGTAAGAAAGATCCACATGGAATTAGGTAGGAAAGGAAGAGAAGGGATCAGGTTGGGAACTGTGGCCCGGGGAGGGGGCTCAGAGAAAAAGGGAGATTACATGGGTGGAGATGCTCACTGGGGAGTGAGCATCTTGAGCCACATACTGGGTGCCCCGGCCCTGAGGTCCAACATGGAAAGATGAGCCTACTTGGCTGATTGGAGAACCAATAGGACTAATAGAAGGGCTATGGGAAGAGTCCACTTGGGAGGAGTACCAGAACACTTCCTCACTCCTGATGTAGGACAGAGAGGGCAGATTGAAACTGGGCAGGTGGTTGACTGATTTCTTGTAAACACCTCAGCCTAAACTGAGTGAACTCTCCAGTCCCACTTTCTTCGTGCTGCAGCTCTACAGTGGAGCAAGAGCCATCACGACCAAGGAAAGAGCTCAGCCATGAGACACAAAGACAGATCAGACTCAAAGCAGCCTCTGAGTGGGGGGTGAGTGGGGGGAAGCCATTACTGGCACTTACACAGGCAATACATCAAAAACAGCCCTGACGGGCTTCCCTGGTGGTGCAGTGGTTGAGAATCTGCTTGCCAATGCAGGGGACATGGGTTTGAGCCCTGGTCTGGGAAGATCTCAAATGCTGCAGAGCAACTAGGCCCGTGAGCCACAACTACTGAGCCTGCGCATCTGGAGCTTGTGCTCCACAACAAGAGAGGTCGCGACAGTGAGAGGCCCGTGCACCGTGATGAAGAGTGTCCCCTGTTCACCGCAACTAGAGAAAGCCCAAGTATAGAAACAAAGCCCAACACAGCCATAAATAAATAAATAAATAAATAAATAAAATTAAAAGAAAAAAACAGCCCTGACCTCTGGCTGCAGCCAGACTGCCACAGCCTGTCCCTTGAGCCTACATGAGCACTGTCTGCCCTGTGGCACAGTGCCACACCAGGGTGAGGACAGCAGAGGCCAAGGGGAGAGATGGACTGTGAGAGATAAAGGAGACTCAGACATGCGTGGCGTCTGAAAAATGCAGGGGCAGCCATTATTGACCTTGCATAGGCAGCTTATAAGAAGCAGTCCTGAAGTCTATGGCCAGACTGCCACAATCCACATCCTGTCACATGCCAAGAGGCCCCACCAACCCTCTGGCTCTAACAATGCTCTTCCCAAGGGCAAGAGTGCCTGTGCTGGGTGGGAGGAGTGCTTACATTTAAAGGGAAAAGAACCAGCTTGGACCCAAACCTCAGGGCTTCTGCTTTAGCAATTTGCTTCCTGACCCTACACCTGATACTGTGGTGACAGCTACTGAGCAGAGGGCAAGCCCTGGCTCAATCCTGGCTCCAGTTCTAGCCACTCTTTCTATAGCCCAACCTCCTAACAAGGTGATAGCTGCCAGCACACCCTGAGGAAAGATGTGACTTGTGTTCATCTCAAAATCCAGCTCTCTCACCAAAGCCATTGGGCACATTCAAACTCCAACATAAGGACATGCCTTAAAGACTGAAGTAGGTAACTGTTTCATCTAATTTCATAGAGATGATAAAAGTTAAGCAAAATGAGGAGACAGAGGAATTGATCTTAACAGAAAGAACAAGAGAAAACCCCTAAAAACAAATAATGAAACAAAATTAAACAATTTACCAAATAAATAATTCAAAGCATTTGTAATAAGAATGTTAAAAAGAATAGAACAGTGAGAATTTTAACAAGGAACCAGAAAATATAAAAAAGGAAGAGAACTGAATAATACAATAACTGAAATGAAAAACACTAGAAGGAATTAATTGCAGACTAGGTGATACAGAAGAATGAATAAGTGATCTGGAAGTTAGAATAATGAAAATCGCCTAATCAGAAGAGCAAATAATAAATGAATAAATAAATGAATAAATAAACAAATAAATAAATAACATGAAAAATACTTAGAATTGCATTACAGAGGTCCTAGAAGGAGAAGAAAGAAAAGAGGGGGCCAAAAATATATTTCATGATATTATGGTTGAAAAATCCCCAAACCTGAAGAAGGAAACAGATATCCAGGTACAGGAAGCACATAGGATTCCTAAAAAGATGAATCCAAACAGACCCACAACAAGACTTACCATAATTAAAGTGGCAAAAGTAAAAGATAAAAAGAGAATTCTAAAGGCAGCAAGAGAAAAACAGAGTCATATACTAAGGAATCCTCATAAGGCTATTAGCTGATTTCTCTGTAGAAACTTTATAGGCCAGAAGGGATGGTATATATACCTATATATGCCTATATAGGCATGATATATCCAAAGTGCTGAAAAGGAAAAACTTGCAACTTACCCAGCAAGGATACTCTACCCAGCAAGATTATCATTTAGAATAGAAGGAGAGATAAAAATCTTCCCAGACAACCAAAAACTAAATAAATTAGTTCAATACTAAACTCACCCTAAAATAAATGTTAAAGGGTCTTCTCTAAGTGGAAAAGAAATGGCTATATGAAGAAGTAAGAAGCTATGGGAAAGTATTGTACATCAACTGTACCTCAATTTTTAAAAATAATAATAAAAAAGAAACTGAAGGAGAGGAAAAATCCAACTAGTAAAAGGAAATATATAGTAAAGGCTGAGGATCAACCACTTAAACGTTATTATGATGATTAAGAGACAAAAAATTGTAAAAGCAACTATAACTACAATAAACAATGGAAGAATAAACATGAAGATGTAGACTATGACATCAAAAACACAAGATGTTGGGGAGGGAAGTAAAAAGTTAGGCCTTTAAAAATGTGTTTGAACTTAAATTACTGTTTTAAACAAGTAGATATGGTTATAGGTCAACATATATAAACCCCACATATGGTAAGCACAAATCAAAAACCTACAATAGATACACAAAAACTAGAAAGGAACAAAAGGATACCACTAAAGAGAATATGCAAACCTCAAAAGGGAAAAAAGAAAAAAGAAAAAAAAACAGAACTACAAAAAAAATAAGAAAACAAGTAATAAAATGGCAATAAGTACATACCTATTAATAATTATGTTAAATTTCAATAGACTAAATGCTCCAAATAAAAAGACAGGGTGGCTGATTGGATAAAAAAATCCAGAGCCATTCATATGCTACTTCAGAGCTAAAGAGACACACAGACTGAAAGTGAAGGGATAGAAAAAGATATTTCATGCAAATGGAAACAATAAGAAAGCATGAGTAGCAATACACACATCAGACAAAATAGATTTTAAAACAAAATCTGTAACAAAAGACAAGGAAGAGCATTACATAACAATAAAGGAATCAATACAAGAAGAGGTATTACAGTTGTTAACATTTATGAACATATTACAGGAGCATCTAAATATATAAAAGAAATATTAACAGATATAAAAAGAGAAATTGACAATAATACAATAATAGTAGGTAACTTTAACACCCCAGTGACATCAATGGGTAGACCATCCAGACAGAACATCAATAAGGCAACAGTGGTCTTAAATGACACCATAGAACAGTCCGACTTAATAGATATCTACAGGACATTTCATCCAAAAACAAGAATGCACATTCTTTTCAGATGTGCATGGAACATGCTGGGCCACAAAACAAATCTCAACAAATTCAAGAGGAGAGAAATCATATCAAGCATTTTTTCCCAACCACAATGGCATGAAACTAAAAATCAGTCACAGAAAGAAAATGGGAAAAGCAGAAACACATGGAAATTAAACAATATTCAACTAAGAAACTAACAGGTCAATGAAAAAAATCAAAGAGGAAATCAGAAAATAATTTGAGACAAATGAAAATGGAAATACAATTTTCCAAAATCTATGGGATGCAGCAAAAGTAGTTCTAAGAGGGAAGTTTATAATGATATAAACCTACCTCAAGAAACAAGAAAAATTTCGAAACACAACCTAACCTATTATCTAGAGGAATTAGAAAAAGAAGAATAAACAGAGTTCAAAGTCAGCAGAATGAAGGAAATAATAAAGATCAGAGATGAAACAAAATAGAAGTTGAAAAAATATAGAAGATCAATGCTGCCAAGAGCTGGTTATTTGAAAAGACAAACAAAATTGATAAACCTTTACCAGGCTCATCAAGAAGAAACGAGAGAGGGCATAAATAAACATAATAAGAAATGAAAGAGGAGAAATAACAACGACAGAGATACAAAAAATTCATAAGAGAATACTATCAACCATTATATGCCAAACAATTGGATAACCAAGAAGAAATGGATGAATTTCTAGAAACACAAAGAATGAATGAGTAAGGAAGAAATATACAGTCTGATCAGACCAATCACTGGTAGTGAACTTGAATTGGTAATTTAAAAAAAACCTCCCAACAAAAGGCCATGACTGGATGGCTTCAGAGGGGAATTCTACCAAACATAAAAGAAGAGCTAATACACATCCTTTCACCCTATTCCAAAAAATTAAAGAGGATGGAACACTCCCAAATTCATTATACTTGGCCAGCATTACCTTGATACTAAAACCAGGTAAAGATACTACAAAAACAGAGAAAATTACAGGGCAATATTGCTGATGAATATAGATGCAAATATCCTCAACAAAATATTAGCAAACTAAATCCAACAAGTGTCAAATTCCACAATCAAGTGGGATTTATTCCAGGGATGCAAAGATGGTTCAATATTCTCAATTCAATCAATGTGGTACACCATATTAACAAAAGTTGTAATTAAAACCACATGATCCTCTCAGTAGATACAGGAAAAGCATCTGATAAAATTCAACATCCATTCATGATAAAAACTGTCATCAAAATTGGTATAGAAGGAACATATCTCAACATAATAAAGGTCATTTATGGTAAACCCACAGTTAACATCATACTCTACGGTGAAAAGCTGAAAGCCTTTCCTCTAAAATCAGGAACAACACAAGGATGCCTACTGTCACCACATCTATTTAACATAGTATTGGAATTTCTAGCCACAGCAATCAGACAAGAAAAAGAAATAAAAGACATCCAAATTGGAAGGGAAGATGCAGAAATGCCATTGTTTGCAGATGATATAATACTATATGTAGAAAAGTCTCCACCAAAAAACTGTTAGAACTAATAAATGAATTCAGTAAAGTTGCAGGTTACAAAATTAATATACAGAAATCTGTTGCTTTTCTATACACTAATGACTATCAGAAAGAGAAAGCAAGAAAACAATCCCATTTACAATTGCATGAAAAAGAATAAAATACCTAGGAATAAACTTAGCCAAGGAGAAAGACCTATACTCTGAAAACTATAAAACATTGATGAAGGAAACTGAAGATGATACAAAGAAATAGAAAGATCTAAGTTCAAGGATTGGAAGAATTAATATTGTTAAAATGTCCATACTACCTAAAGCAACCTCAGATTTAATGCATTCCCTATCAAAATACCCATAATATTTTTCACAGAACTAGAACAAATAATCCTAAAATTTATATGGAACCACAAAAACCCCAAGTAGCCAAAGCAATGTTGAGAAAGAAGAACACAGACAGAAATATCATGCTCCCAGGCTTCATATTATAATACAAGCTACAGAAATCAAAACAGTATGGTACTGAAACAAAAATAGACACATAGATCAATGGAACAGAATAGGGAGCCCAGAAATAAACCTACACACTTGTGGTCAGTTAATCTAAGACAACAGAGGCAAGAGTTTACAATGGAGAAAAGACAGTCTCTTCAAAAAGTGGTGCTGGGAAAACTGTATAGCTACATGTAAAAGAATGAAATTAGAACATTTTCTAACACCATATACAAAAATAAACTCAAAATGGTTTAAAGACCTAGATTAAGACCTGAAACTGTAAAACTCTTTGACATCAATTGTAGCAATATTTTGTCTGATCTGTCTCTAAGGCAAAATAAACAAAAGCAAAAATAAACACATAGGATCTAACTAAATTTAAAAGATTTTTCAGAGTAAAGGAAACCATTGGCAAAATGAAAAGATCTACTTAATGGAGTAAATGTTTGCAAATGATATGACCTATAAGGGGTTAATATCCAAAATATATAAATAGCTCATGCTACTCAATATTAAAAAATGATTAAAAATTGTCAGAAGACCTGAATAGACATTTTCAAAAAGAAGATATACAGATGGCCAACATGAAAATGAAAAAATGTTCAACATCACTAATCATCAGAGAAAGACAAGTTAAAACCACAATGAGATATCACTACATACTTTTCAAAATTGCTATAAGAAAAATATACAAATAACAAATGAGGGTAGGATGAGGGGGAAAGTGAACCCTAGTATGTGGTCAGTAGTGATGTAAATTGATGCAGCCACTATGGAAAACTGTATGGAGGTTTATTAAAAACTAAAAATAAAACTACCATATAATACAGTAATTCAATTCCTGGGTATGTATCTGAAGAAAATGAAAATCCTTGTTTGAAAAGGTACACGGACCCCAATGTTCATAGCAGCATTATTCACAATAGCCAAAGTATGGAAGCAACATAAGCACAGTTGAAAGGATAAAGAAGCTGTGGTATAAATATATGCAGTGGAATATTATCATGTATAAAAAAATGAAATTCTGTCATTTGCAACAATGTGTTTGGACCTAGAGTGTATTGTACTTGATGAAATAAGTCAGACAAAGACAAATATTCTGTTATTACTTATTGTGGAATATTAAAAAATAAAACAAATAAATGTATATATCAAAACAAAAACAATCACAGATAGAACAAACTGGTGGTTATCAGTGGGGAGAGGGAAGAGAAGAAGGGCAAGAAAGGGTATAAGAAATAAGAGACAAAAAAACTATGTATAAAATAGAAAAGCAAGAAGTATGCATTATACAGCACAGGGAAATGCAGCCATAGTTTTATAATAACTTTAAATAGAGTATAATCTATTCAGTATTTTTATAGGTTATACTCCGTTTAAAGTTATCTGCATATCCATGCTTCTGTGTGACAGTGTGCAGAAAGCTTGGAATGCAACAACTTATAACAAATGATCTTTTATTCCTACATGTCCTCTGGTTCAGTGATTAAAATGTGCCATCAGGACTGAGATAGAGCATTGGGTGGGAGTTTCAGAGCACACTGGGAGAGGAGCTGATTTAAGAAGAAATGGCACAAAAGCCAGTTTCACTCACTAGGCAGGGTGTTTTGGAGGGAAATCAGGTTGGGGCAACCCGCCAGAATAAATTAGTAGTAAAAATGATTACGCAATTACCAAAAACAAATCCAAGAAAATTTAAAATCAGATTAAATTGGGACAATTTACAAGTGGAATCAACAGAAAATGACAGTATGTGTTGTTAAACACATAGGTACCATACACAGAAAACTTCTTCAAAGGAACATGAGGAATTGATTTCATTTTTATGAAAATAAAGGAGTAAACATTCCACATCCAGTACTTTCAGGGCAAGGGCTTGTCAAAGGAGACATGTAGGTTTCATGCATTCTATCAGAAGTGAGTCCTGAACCACATTTTCTGTGAGCCTCACTCATTCTATCTGACTTCCTAGTTTCAGGGAGGAAAAATGAATAGGGAAAATTAGTAAGAGGAAACACCCTTGGTTCACCTCCTTTACCAGAAAATAGACTAGCAGGGGTCAGAAGGAGCAATGAAGATGTAAACAAGTGGCCTTTGAAAAGATGCATTTTCCTTTTATTATTGAACATTTTCTATAACATTTATGAATTTGTATATATTAATTTACATATAATAAATAGTTGTCTTATAATTGATGATCTAATCAGGGTCTACCTATGACCAAATTCTAAAAGAAATGAATATTTCCACAGTTTTCCAACTGCAGGCCTACAGACATTGGAAACCTGGTTGCTTGAAGTTGAACATGGGCAGAAAGAAACTGGGGACAGTTTACTTATGGTAATCCAAGGACACAGGACAGACACAAGGCAAAATGTTTGCTAAATCATAAACAAGAAGACAGAGGGGTAAGGTGAGGATAAAAGGGGAAATGTTAATTATTTCATTTATTTATACAACATTTATTGTTGCTCCTTCAATCTCTGTTCCTTTCCCAAAACTGTATCTTTAGAATGTGGAAGAATGACACAAACCAGAGCACCAAGCTCCCTGGTCACACTTCTGTCAATATAAACTCTCAGGAGAAGTAATTTCTATAGGAAAATTTGGGAATAAAATCAGAATTTCAGATGTGAGACATTGATTCAAGTATTTGTGGACCATGGTGCCACTCACCAGGGATGCATCATTGAAAGAGATCTCTGCAATCACAAAGCACGAGGGAGGTGGGGTGACGGTTGCAGGAGGAGAGGAGATGATCAAAAGTGGACAACAGTTAATTTTAGAGGTGTAATGTCAGAGAAACTAACAATGTGATACTACAGAGATATTTGTGTTAAATGTTTGAGGCAGGGCTAATTTAGAAGAGATATTAAATTCAAGCTGAGACCTTAATATTGAGAGAAAGCCAGCCCTGCAGAGAACAAAGGAGAAGAGCTTTTCAGGAAGAGGGAACAAGAAATGAAAAGACCCCAAAGTGGGAAGGGACTCGGATAATCAAGAATCAATTTGTCTGGAGTCCAGTAAGTAAGGTGAGGAGTGGTCCAGGATATGGTTGGTGGGGTAGATGGAGGCAAGGGAAAGTGTAGATGTTTTTGGTTCCTGAATTTATAAAGTTCGGGGAACAGGTTTAGGAGAAAGAGAGCAGAAATACAAATAGAAAATTAAGTATGAAAGTGAATATTTTTTAATTTCCAGCTTTATTGAGATCTAACTGACATGGAACACTAAGTCAAAGGCGTAAATGTGATGATCTGATACAAGTATATATTGTGAAATGATTACCACAGCAAGGCTAACACATCCATCAGCTTACATAATTACAACTTTTTTTGTGTGTGTGGTGAGAACATTTAAGCTTCACTCTCTTATCAACTTTCAAGTACATGATAGAAGATCGTTAACTATAGTCATCATGCTGAATATTAGATCTCCAGAACATACTCATCTCATAACTAGAAGTAAGTACCCTTTGACTGACGTCTCTCCATTTCCCCCACTCCCAGCCTCGGGTAACCACCATTCTACTCTCTTGTTTCTGAGTTTGGCTTTTTATTTTTGGTTCTGCATATAAGTAAGATCATACAGTATTTGTCCTTCTCTGTCTGACTTCCTTCACTTAGCATAATGCCCTCAAAATGCCCTCACCCAAGCTGTCATGAATGGCAGGATTTCCTTAAGTGTGATTGTGATATATCTCTATCTATCTATCTATCTATCTATCTATCTATCTATCTATCTATCTATCTATATCACAACTTCTTTATCCATTCTTCTATTGATGGACTCTTAGGTTGCTTCCATGTGTTGGCGATCATGAATATTCTGGAATGAATATGGAAGTGCAGATATCTCTTTAGATCCTGATTTCAATTCCTTTGGATATACCCAGAGATAGGATGGCTAGGTCAAATTTAATTAAATTAAATTTGAGGTACTTCCATACTGTTTTCCATAGTTTTAAGTTCCTGACAACAGTGCCTTATGATTTCCCTTTCTCCCATCCTTGAAAACACTTATTAGCTCTTAGCTTTTTTATAAGAAACTGCTAACAGCTGTGAGGTGATATCTCATTGTGGTTTTGATTTGTATTTCCCTGATGATTAGTGAGGTCAAACATCTTTTCATGTACATGTTGGTCATTTGCATGTCTTCTTTGGAAAAATGTCGGTTCAAGTCCTCTGCCTATTATGTAATTGGATTTTTTTTTTTTTTTTGCTATTGAGTTGAATGAGTTACTTGTATATTTTCAATATTAACCACTTTTCAGATATATAGTTTGCAAATATTTTCTGCTATTACATAGGTTGTCTCTTCAGTCTGTTGATAGTTTCTTTGGCTGTGCAGAAGCGTTTTGATTTGATGTAGTCACCTTTGTTTATTTTTATTTTTGTTGTTTGTGCTTTTGGTGTCATATCCAAAATAATTGTTGCCAAAATCAATGTCAAGGAGGTTTTGCTCTATGTTTTCTTCCAGTTTTATGGCTTCATATCTTACATTCATGTCTTTGATCCATTTCAAGTTAATTTTCATGAGTTTTGAAAATAGGGGTCAAATTTCATTCTTTTGCCTGTGAATATCAATTTTCCCAGAATCATTTATTGAAAAGACTGTCTTTTTGTATTTGAATATTTTGGTTCTCTTGTCAAATACTAGTTGACTGTATATGTGTAGACTTACTTTGGTGCTTTTGATTCTACTCCATTGGTCTATGTGTCTGTTTTTATGCAAGTATCATACTGTTTTATTATATATATATATAAGTTTAAAATCAGGAAGTGTGATACCTCCAGATTTGTTCTTTCTTAAGATTGCTTTGGCTATCTGGAATCTTTTATGATTCCATATACATTTCAAGGTTTTTTTTTTTTTCTGTTTCTGGAAAAAATGTCATTGGAATTTTGATAATGATTATATTGAATTTATAGATTCAATATTCAATATAGAATTTTAACAATTTAATTCTTCTGATCCACAAACATTGGGTATCTCTCCATTTATTTTTGTCTTCTTTAATTTCATTTATCAATGTCTTAAGTGTACAGATCTTTCACCTCCTTAGTTAAATTTATTCTTAAATATTAATTGTTTTTTATACTATTGTAAATGGGCTTGTTTTCTTCATTTCTCTTTCAGATATTTTGTTGTTAGTATATGGAAATGCAACTTATTTTTGTATGTTGATTTTATATCCTGTAACTTTACTGAATACTGATTTTGTGTCCTAACAGTTATTATTATTATTATTTTTTTGTGGTACGCAGGCCTCTCACTGTTGTGGCCTCTCCCATTGCAGAGCACAGGCTCCAGACGCACAGTCTCAGTGGCCATGGCTCACGGGTCCAGCCACTCCGTCTCATGTGGGATCTTCCTGGACCGGGGATGAACCTGTGTCCCCTGCATCGGCAGGCAGACTCTCAACCACTGCGCTACCAGGGAAGCCCCTAACAGTTTTGTTGATGGAGTCTTTAGGGATTTCTATATATAAGGTCATGTCATCTTCAAACAGGGACAATTTTACTTTTCCTTTCTGAATTGGATGATTTTTATTTATTTTTCTTGTCTAGTTGCTATGGCTAGAACTTCTAGGACTATGTTGAATAGAAGAAGTGAGAATGGGCACCCTTCTCTTGTTCCTGATTTTGGTGGAAAACTTTTCAGCTTTTCACCATTGAGTATGATGTTACCTGTGAGTTTTTCATATATGGTCTTTATTATGTTGAGGTATGCTCCTTATATGCCTAATTTGTTGAGAGCTATTATCATGAAAGGGTGTTGAATTTTATGAAACACTTTTTCTGCATCTATTGAGAGGATCATATGATTTTTTTTTATCCTTAATTCTGTTAATCTGGTATATCACATTTATAAATTTGTGTATGTTGGTTGACCCATCCTTGTATCTCAGGGATAAATCCCACTTCATCACGGTGTATGATCATTTTAATGTGCTGTTGAATTTGGTTTGTTTGCATTTTGTTGAGAATTTTTACATCTATATTCATCAAGAATATTTGTTTGTAGTTTTCTTGTGGTGTCCTTATCTGTCTTTGGTGTCAGGGTTATGCTAGGCTTGTAAGATGGGTTTAGGAGTGTGGGAGTGTTCTGTCCTCTTCAATTTTTGGAAGAGTTTGAGAAGGATTGGCTTTATTCGTCTTAAAGTTTTCGTAGAATTCACCACTGAAACCATCTGGACCTGGACTTTTTTGGTGGTTTTTGGGAGTTTTTTGTTACTGCTTCAATCTCCTTAGTCATTATCTGTCTTCAGGTCTGGTTCTGAATGGGTGTGTCTCCTACCAAGTCTCTGGGTATACTGGACTGTTTCTTGACTGTGTTTGGAGAGACTGGAGCCAAGTATAGGGCCCTTCCAGTATTCCTGAGGCTCAGACATGCATGTTTCCTATCTGGTCCCTGTGCAGCAGACCTGCTGTGGACTGCAGCTATGACAAGGTTTGAGATCATTATAGGGCCCTCTGGAGATCTCTGGAGATGCAGCCAGGAATGTCTTCTGCCTGGTCTCTATACCAGCAGGCCTGCTTGTGGTTTGTGGCTGGGAGAGGCTTAGAATTGAGTATAGGGCCACTTCAGCATCTCCAGGGGCACAAAAGGGAGGGTCTCCTGCTGGGTTCCTATGTCAGAAGGAGTATTCATTGGCTGTAGCTGGGATGGGCTGGAGCCCAGTTACAGGATTCTTTCAGAATCTACAGTCTGATCAAGTTTGGCAGGCTTATCTTTATGGGATCCCAGACTGTGGCTGAGAAGGGCTATAGCCAATTCACAAGCCACTTCATGGTCCATAGCTGGGTCTGAGGTCTGTATGTCTATTATCTGATGCACCAGTGGTGTGACTTCTCCTGGGTTCCTTGGTGTATGGTGCTGATGAAAGACCCAAAACCAAGGGTCTGTGTTCTGTAGCCAACTTCTCAGGGGAGTGGAGCTATTTCCAGATCTGTAGCTGGAACCACAGCTGGCAAGTTAGATCCCTGGGTGGGAGCCTGCCTTTTCAAAATGGCTCTCCATGGTCTGCACCAGGGTTTCACAACCTCTTACGTGAATCCCAAAGTTCCCAAAATGGCACTTTGTTCATAGATGTATGCCAAATTATTGTTGATGAGGGGTAGACACATGCAAGGGATGTCTTATTTGGCCATCTTGCTGACATCATTCCACGGATATTTATTTAAAATAAACACAAAATTACCAAGACTTTGGAGAGTTAGGTTTTTTTCTACTGAAATAGCTGCAAGCAATTTTCAGTAATGCTTACATAAAAATGTTTCCTGATTACAATCTGACTCTCTCTCCTCATTTAGTATGCTCTATAACCTCTGTGAGTACTCATGGTATGCATGAGTAATCACAAGGACCCATGAAAGTGAGAGTCCTAAAGCTAAAGCTTTATTAGCTTCATGGTAAATCCACCTTTGGGAAAGGCCAGGTATAGAGAATTCTGTAAGACATGGCAAGAAGTTTGGACTTCACTCTAAGTAAAATGGGAAAACATTGGAGGGGGTTAAGCAGTGGTGAAGCAAAAGCATATAATATACAGTTGAACCTTGAACAACATGGCTTTGAACTGCATGGGCCCATTTATATGCAGATTAAAAAAATAAATGTATACTACAGTACTAAATGATCCATGAAACAGCAAATATGGAGGGCCACTTGTAAAGTTATACATGGATTTTTCTACTGTGTGGAAGACCCCTAATCCACATGTTGTTTAAAGCTCAACTGTAAATGTTTGTTCTTGTATGGGGAATAATAATAGAGGGAAGAGTGGATGGAGAAAGGCCATTTAGGAGGCTTCATATCAGTCCAGTGTGGTAGGCAGAATTCTGAAGTGGTCTCCAAGATTTCTACCCTGTGGTGTGCATACCCTGTATAATTTCATCCCTTATAGTTATGATGAGACATTACTCCTCTGATTAGGTTACTAATCAGTTAACTTTTAGTTAATTATAAAAGATCTTCCAGGTGGGCCTGGCCTAATCAAGTGAGCCCTTGCTAGGGATTGGGCCCTTCCTGAAGTTAGAAAGATTAGAAGTGGGAGAGGGCCTAGAGAAGGGACCATGTTGCTAAAAGCTGAGGGCCAGGCTGTAATTGCTGAGAGCATCCTTCAGCCAATATTTAGCCTGCCAGAAAATGGGGATGTCGGTCCTCCAAACTCAAGGAACTGAATTCTGCCAACAACCTGAGCTTGGAAGAGGACTCTAAGCTCCCAAGGAGAACCCTGCTCTGGCTGATCCTTAATTTTAGTCTGGTGAGACCCAGAGCAGAGAATCCAGAAACACTGTGTCTAGACTTCTGACTTACAGAAAACTAAAATAATAAATGTGTGTTGTTTTAAAACTGCTAAATTTATGGCAATTTGTTCTGCATCAATAGAAAAACTAATACAGCCAGAAAAATACAAGGTAGAGCCAACAGGATTCACTAGCGGACTGGAAGAGGATGGTGAAGAAATGGAGGGAAACCAGAATAGCTTTTTTAAAATGCAACTGGGTGAAAGTTGTGCCTTTCAGGCAGGCAAGAGTTAAATATTTTATTACTTTCAGCGTAATTTTTTAAAATTTTTATTTGAAATACTTATAGAGGTTGCAAAAATAATATCACGTTTTTGAGGTACTCATATAACTTTTGAGGTACTCATATAACTTTTAAATGCAGGTATCAAACAGAAACTGGGATATATATACAAGATGGAAACTCAGGGGAGAGATCAATATCAGAGCATTAATATGGATGGTACATAAGGCCATGGTACTGAAAGAAATGCCCTAGAGAGAAAGTGAAGCTAAAGAAAAGAAAGAAAGAAAAAAAAAAAAAAGACCAAGGCTGAGTCCTACTCAACATTAAGAGTTTGAGTAGAAAGGAAGACCCAGCAGAAGAATCCGAAAAAGAGTGTTCACTTTTTGGTGGGGAACCAACAAAGGGAGGTAAACTTTGCTTTCAAACTTCCTCCAAATCTCAGTACTTACCATCAGACTCTTGAATTCAAATATATACTTACTTGAGGACCACAAAGGAGTGGCAGAGGGATTGGGACAGACCTCCAGAGATTTATTTAAGTCTCTAAAGTTTCTGTGAATGACAAATTGGGGTAAAAGCACCATATTCAGATGATTTAAGTGTAAATGAAACATATGGATTAAATTTCCTTCCAATTGCATATGAGGTTAACAATTAAGCACAAAGGGGTACTTGGGGCAAAAGGCTTATTGGGGATTTATTAAATGAAAAATATGGGAGCAGTGGTTAGAGAATCATCAAGTTAAGCAAATAGCATGGGTTACCATGAGAAACTGAATCTGGAGTTTATTCTATCTCTCCCTCCATCTTTCTAGGTCTGTCTCTGTCTGCCTGTCCCTCCTGATCTTCCTCCCCCATCCATCTCTGTGTTCAGGCCACCATCTGAGTGCTCTTGGACATCTTGAAAGCACATTTCTCAGCTGCGTAAAAGCAATAGCCAGGGTCATCTTCTGTTTGTAGAATTCCACCAATGATTTCCAATTTGAAGGGAGAAAAATCAGTAGCAGGTGTCACAGCTCTTCAGGGAGAGTGTTGTTTATTATAGCCATTCTCTAAAGAAATATTAAGATTCATGCTACAGTGGATAATATATTGCTTCATATAATTTTGCATCATAGCCTTTCCTTTATTTCTTCCTCCAGCTTTTTTACTCTCACCTTGGCCCCCAACTTGCTCTTTGCTAGACAAGCTCAATGCAAAGGAATTAAAAGCCATTATACACTTGTTGTTAAGCATGTCTGAGGAATGTGTTCATAATTTAAACACTGTTTGATGATAGAAATTATATGATTATGGAGTTGGGCATGAGTCAGTGTGGTTTACCTTGTTCTAAGGTTTTTGAAGAAGCAGTGGTGGTGCCTAGCATGAGAGGATGGGCAGAGCAGAGGTAAATGCCAAAACTAGGTGGATATTTTTTTGATTACTATTTTTGTTTGAAAGTGGAATGTTTTTGCTTTCAAAAGAAATACTATAGCCTTTATAATATTTCAAAAAAATACTGTAAGCAATTAGGGAAATCTATGCAGGCTAGGAGGTTTGAGCAGAGCGAAGGGGCAAACTCAAACATTGTCCCATCCCTTCCCAGACTCTA
Organism: Orcinus orca; assembly: GCF_937001465.1. Lineage (NCBI taxonomy): Eukaryota > Metazoa > Chordata > Mammalia > Artiodactyla > Delphinidae > Orcinus > Orcinus orca. The sequence goes on along the minus strand of NC_064559.1, from coordinate 13,672,892 downwards.
CGGGAATGGCAGCAATGGAATGCTGGAGCACAGGGTTCTTAATACAGCACAGGAGAAATATGAATGATTTTGTTTTTTTTTTTAAAGTATTCAGTTTAATGAATTTCCATAGCTTTATACAGTTGTGAAATACAGATACAATCAATATGTAAAACAATCAATGTATACAATCACATCAAAATTTTCCTCCTGCCCCATTCAAAACCCACCCTGATTCCCAGCTTCAAGTAACCACTGACCTGACTTTTATCACTGGGGTTTGCCTATTTTTAGAATTACATGTAAATAGAATCATAGAGTATATATTATTTTTTTGTCTGTGTTTCTCCACTCAGCATAAATTATCTTGATATTCTCTGAGTTGTAGCATGTCTCAATATTTTGTTCCTTTTTTATTGCTGTGTAATATTCCATGGAATGGATATATAAATATACATATCCTTTCATCAGCTGATGGACATGTGGATTGTTTTTGTTTTGTGCTTTTATGAATAATACTTTGATGAGAATTCTTTTAAAAGTCTTTGGGTGGACATATGTTTTCATTTCTCTTCAATAAAAACCAAGGAGAGGTGAACATATGCTTGACTTTGTAAGATATTGTCAAAGTGTTTTACAAAAGGTTTGTACCATTTTACATTTCCATCAGCAGTTTCATGTGCTCTACATCCTCACCAATACTTGCTATTTTCAGTCATATAACTTTTAGCTATTTTAATAGATGTGTAATGGTAGTTTATTGTGGTTGTTTTTCCTTTTATTTAATATGGTAAAATGAATGTAACAAATTTTACCATTTTAACGATTTTTAAATGTAAAGTTCATTCATGTATTGTGCAACCATCACCATTATCCATTTCCAGCACTTTTTCATCATCCTAAATGAAAACTCTGTAGCCAATAAAAAACAACTCCCCATTTCTTTCTCCCCACACACTCTGGTCATCTCTATTCTATTTTATGTCTTTTATGAGTTTGCTTATTTTGGGTAATTCATATACATGAAATCATACTATATTTGTCCTTTTGTGCCTGGCTTATTCCACTTAGCATAATATTTTCAAGTTTCATCTATGTTGTAGCATGTATAAGAATTTTTAATTAATTTAAGGTTGAATCATATTCTGTCATCTTTCTCTCTCTCTCCAGATTTTGTTTGTTTGTTTTCATCCTTTGATGGATATCATTTGGGTTGTTTTAGCTATTGTGAATAATGTTGCTATGAACATTAGTATACAAGTATCTGAGTCCAATTTTCAAATTTTAAAATATATATCTACAGGTGGAATTGCTGTACCATATAGTGATTCTGTTTAACTTTTTGAGAAACCTCCAAACTGTTCCATAGTGACTGCAATATTTTACATTCCCATGAGCAAAGCAAGAGTGTTCCAATTTCTCTGTATCTTCAGCAACACTAGTTATTTTTCATTTTTTAAAATAATAGCCATCCTAATTGGTGTGAAGTAGTATCTTACTGTGTTTTTATTTGCATTTCTCTAATGACCAGTATGTTCAACACCTTTTCATGGCCTTACTCTCCATTTACATTATCTTCCTTGGAGAAATGTCTATTCAAGTCCTTTGCCCATTTTTAAATTACACTATATCTTTTTGTTGTTGTTGTTAAGTTGTAGATGAAAGATTCTGATATCAACCCATTTGTTGTGCTTTTTAGGATGAATTTAATAAATACATACTTAAGTAATGACATTATAGCTGAAGTTATTAGATAATACAGAGCTTCAAGTCTTAGAATCTCCATTCCTGAGGTTCTGATCAGATTTTTTAAGATGAGTTAAATGAAAAGTGAGAAATATAACCATTCAAGCTGTTATTTGGTCTCTGTGATATAAAGAAATCAATGAATTATTTTGGAGGTGGGGTGAGGAGAATGAAATAGAAGACTGATAACTGAGAGGGAAGACAGCAGAAGCAAGAAGAACTACAATCCTGCAGCCTGTGGAACAAAAACCACATTCACAGAAAGATAGACAAGATGAAAAGGCAGAGGGCTATGTACCAGATAGAGGAACAAGATAAAACCACAGAAAAACAACTAAATGAAGTGGAAATAGGCCACCTTCCAGAAAAAGAATTCAGAATAATGATAGTGAAGATGATCCAGGACCTCGGAAAAAGAATGGAGGCAAAGATCGAGAAGATGCAAGAAATGTTTAACAAAGACCAAAAGAATTAAAGAACAAACAGATGAACAATACAATAACTGAAATGAAAATTACACTAGAAGGAATCAATAGCAGAATAACTAAGGCAGAAGAATGGATAAGTGATCTGAAAGACAGAATGGTGGAATTCACTGCTGCAGAACAGAATAAAGAAAAAATAATGAAAAGAAATGAAGACAGCCTAAGAGGCCTCTGGGACAACATTAAATGCAACAACATTCGCATTATAGGCGTCCCAGAAGGAGAAGAGAGAGAGAAAGGTACAGAGAAAATATTTGAAGAGAATATAGTTGAAAACTTCCCTAACATGGGAAAGGAAATAGCCACCCAAGTCCAGGAAGCGCAGAGTCCCATACAGGATAAACCCAAGGAGAAACATGCCGAGACACATAGTAATCAAAGTGGCAAAAATTAAAGACAAAAAAAATTATTAAACGCAGCAAGGGAAAAATGACAAATAACATACAAGGGAACTCCCATAAGGTAACAGCTGATTTCTCAGCAGAAACTCTACAAGCCAGAAGAGAGTGGCATGATATACTTAAAGTGATGAAAGGGAAGAACCTACACCCAAGATTACTCTTCCCAGCAAGAATCTCATTCAGATTCGATGGAGAAATCAAACTTTACAGACAAGCAAAAGCTAAGAGAATTCAGCACCACCAAACCAGCTCTACAAAAAATGCTAAAGTAATTTCTCTAAGTAGGAAACAGAAGAGAAGAAAAGGACCTACAAACACAAAACAATTAAGAAAATGGTCATAGGAACATACGTATCAATAATTACCTTAAACGTGAATGGATAAAATGCTCCAACCAAAAGACACAGGCTTGCTAAATGTATACAAAAACAGGACAAATATATATGCTTTCTACAAGAGACCCACTTCAGACCTAGGGACACATACAGACTGAAAGTGAGGGGATGGAAAAAGATATTCCATGCAAATGGAAATCAAAAGAAAGCTGGAGTACCGATACTCATATCAGATAAAATAGACTTTAAATTAAAGAATGTTACAAGAGACAAGGAAGGACACTACACAATGATCAAGGGATCAATCCAAGAAGAAGATATAACAATTATAAATATATATGCACCCAACATAGGAGCACCTCAATACATAAGGCAACTGCTAACAGCTATAAAAGAGGAAATCGGCAGTAACACAATAATAGCAGAGGACTTTAGCACCTCACTTACATCAATGGACATATCATCCAAAATGAAAATAAATAATGAAACAGAAGCTTTAAATGACACAATAGACCAGATAGATTTAATTGATATTTATAGCACATTCCATCTAAAAACAGCAGATTACACTTTCTTCTCAAGTGCTCACAGAACATTCTCCAGGATAGATCACATCTTGGGTCACAAATAAAGACTCAGTAAATTTAAGAAAATTGAAATCATATCAAGCATCCTTTCTGACCACAACACTATAAGATTAGAATTGAATTACTGGGAAAGAAATGTAACAAAACACAAACCCATGGAGGCTAAACAGTACGTTGCTAAATAACCAAGAGATCACTGAAGAAATCAAAGAGGAAATCAAAAAATACCTAGAGACAAATGACAATGAAAACACAATGATCCAAAACCTATGGGATGCAGCAAAAGCAGTTCTGAGAGGGAAGTTTATAGCTATACCAGCTTACCTCAAGAAACAAGAAAAATCTCAAATAAACAATCTAATCTTACACCTAAAGGAACTAGAGAAAGAAGCACAAACAAAACCCAAAGTTAGCAGAAGGAAAGAAATCATAAAGATCAAAGCAGAAATAAATGAAATAGAAACAAAGAAAACAATAGCACAGATCAATAAAACTAAAAACTAGTTCTTTGAGAAGATAAAAAAAATTGATAAACCATTAGCCAGACTCATCAAGAAAAAGAGGGAGAGGACACAGATCAATAAAATTAGAAATGGAAAAGGAGAAGTTACAACAGACCCCGCAGAAATACAAAGTATCCTAAGAGACTACTACAAGCAACTCTATGTCAATAAAATGGACAACCTGGAAGAAATGGACAAATTCTTACAAAGGTATAACCTTCCAAGACTGAACCAGGAAGAAATAGAAAATATGAACAGACCAATCACAAGTAATGAATTGAAACTGTGATTAAAAATCTTCCAGCACACAAAAGTCCAGGACCAGATGGCTTCACAGGTGAATTCTATCAAACATGTAGAGAAGAGCTAACACCCATCCTTCTCAAACTCTTCCAAAAAATTGTGGAGGAAGGAAAACGCCCAAACTCATTCTATGAGACCAACATCACCCTGATACCAAAACCAGACAAATATATTACAAAAAAAAGAAAATTATAGACCAATATCACTAATGAATATAGATGCAAAAATCCTCAACAAAATACTAGCAAACAGAATCCAAGAACACATTAAACAGATCATACACCATGATCGAGTGGGATTTACCCCAGAGATGCAAGGATTCTTCAATATAGGCAAATCAATCAATGTGATACGCCATATTAACAAATTGAAGAATAAAAACCATATGATCATCACAATAGATGCAGAAAAAGTTTTGACAAAACTCAACACCCATTTATGATAAAAACTCTCCAGAAAGTGGGCATAGAGGTAACCTATCTCAACATAATAAAGGCCATATATGACAAACCACCAGCAAACCTCATTCTCAATGGTGAAAAACTGAAAGTATTTCCTCTAAGATCAGGAACAAGACAAGGATATCCTCTCACCACTATTATTCAACAGAGTTTTGGAGGTCCTAGCCACAGCAATCAGAGAAGAAAAAGAAATAAGAGGAATACAAATTGGAAAAGAAGAAGTAAAACTGTCCCTGTTTGCAGATGACATGATACTATACATAGAGAATCCTAAAGATGCTACCACAAAACTACTAGAGCTAATCAATGAATTTGGTAAAGTTGCAGGACACAAAATTAATGCACAGAAATCTCTTGCACTCCTATACACTAATGATGAAAAATCTGAAAGAGAAATTAAGGAAACAGTCCCATTTACCATTGCAACAAAAAGAATAAAATACCTAGGAATAAACCTACCTAGGGAGACAAAAGACCTGTATGCAGAAAACTATAAGACAATGATGAAAGAAATTAAAGATGATACCAACAGATGGAGAGATATACCATGTTCTTGGATTGGAAGAATCAGCATTGTGAAAATGACTGTACTATCCAAAGCAATCTACAGATTCAATGCAATCCCTATCAAACTACCACTGGAATTTTTTACAGAACTAGAACAAAAAGTCTTAAAATTTGTATGGAAACACAAAAGACCCCGAATAGCAAAATCAGTCTTGAGGGAAAGAAACGGAGCTGGAGGAATCAGACTCCCTGACTTCAGACTATACTACAAAGCTACAGTAATCAAGACAATATGGTACTGGCACAAAAACAGAAACATAGATCAATGGAACAAGATAGAAAGCCCAGAGATAAACCCACGCACATATGGTCAACTAATCTATGACAAAGGAGGCAAGGATATACAATGGAGAAATGACAGTCTCTTCAATAAGTGGTTCTGGGAAAACTGGACAGCTACATGTAAATGAATGAAATTAGAACACTTCTTAACACCATAAACAAAAATAAACTCAAAATGGATTAAAGACCTAAATGTAAGACTGGACACTATAAAACTCTTAGAGGAAAACATAGGAAGAACACTCTTTGACATAAATCACAGCAAGATGCTTTTTGATCCACCTCCTAGAGTAATGGAAATAAAACAAAAATAAACAAATGGCACCTAATGAAACTTCAAAGCCTTTGCACAGCCAAGGAAACCATAAACAAGAAGAAAAGACAACCCTCAGAACTGGAGAAAATATTTGCAAATGAATCAACAGACAAAGGATTAATCTCCAAAATATATAAACAGCTCATGCAGCTCAATATTAAGAAAACAAACAACACAATCCAAAAATGGGCAGAAGACCTAAATAGACATTTCTCCAAAGAAGACATACAGATGGCAAAGAAGCACATGAAAAGCTGCTCAACATCACTAATTATTAGAGAAATGCAAATCAAAACTATAATAAGGTATCACCTCACACCAATTAGATTGGACATCATCAGAAAATCTACAAACAGCAAATGCTGGAGAGGGTGTGGAGAAAAGGGAACCTCTTGCACTGTTGGTAGGAATGTAAATTGATACAGCCACTATGGAGAACGTTTTGGAGGTTCCTTAAAAAACTAAAAACAGAATTTCCATATGACCCAGCAATCCCACTACTGGGCATATACCCAGAGAAAACCATAATTAAAAAAGACACATGCACCCCAATGTTCATTGCAGCACTATTTGCAATAGCCAGGTCATGGAAGCAACCTAAATGCCCATCAACAGATGAAGGGATAAAGAAGTTGTGGTACATATATACAATGGAATATTACTCAGCCATAAAAAGGAACGAAATTGGATCATTTGTTGAGATGTGGATCGATCTAGAGACTGTCATACAGAGTGAAGTAAGTCAGAAAGAGAAAAACAAATATCGTATATTAACGCATATATGTGGAACCTAGAAAAATCGTACAGATGAAACGATTTGCAGGGCAGACATTGAGACACAGATGTAGAGAACAAACGTATGGACACCAAGCGGGGAAAGTCACTGGGGGTGGGGTGTCAGTGGTGGTGTGATGAATTGGGCGATTGGGATTGACATATATACACTGATGTATATAAAACTGATGACTAATAAGAACAAAAAAGAAAAAAAAAGATGAAGACTGATCACTTATTTGGAATCATTTCTTATTTAATGATTTATTTCCACTCTTCTGGATCACTTAAATGCAGATTTTACACTCTAGCCCAGCAAACTGTACTTTTAAGCTGTTCATAATCACTCTATTCTGCTTTTTAATATCTTTTGATGAAACAAAGAGCCACACATGTAACTGTTATCAATAAGTATATGTTATCTTTCATTTCAATGAAATATATGTTATTTGATGGGTGGTACTTAGAAAAACAAATTTTAGGTTCTTAGAAGAATGATTCTATAATTTAAGGAAAGATGTTATGTACAATAGACAAATTCAGTGCTCACATCCCTTACTGGCCTTATATGTTAAATGAAGTAAAATTTTAGAGAAAGTATGAGAATCTACCTCTCTCCAAATATCTCAAGATACCTAGAGGTAATTGAAATGCAACCATCTAAAATGCACGATCCCTTATTAACATGTAAATGCTCCTGGTGCAGATATTGAACTGGGGTCAGCTGTCCACATGTTAGTATTGACACATTCATCTCATTCTTTCATCCACTTCAACTAGTAGGTAATTAACTATAAATCATTGCCAAAGACAAAATGATAGTCTCTGGGCAGATCCTCAACTTCCATATGAACATTTCACTAAAACAGAGCCACTTGAGATCATGCCATGCTGATGGGGCTTCAAGTGGGATTTCCTTTCCCATCTTCCTTTTCATAACAATCTTCCTCTCACTTTAGGCACACCACCCACAAAGCCTGAATCTATGGGGTGCTAAACTGAAGGAAAAAATCAAAATATAGGTATTAGCAACGTCTCTGATAATCAAGGCACCATATCTCACAGGAGGGCTTTGTCTTTGTTTCCTTTGTATTTCTATTAAATGATGAATGATGGTAGAAATGACATTTGTTGAGATGTTGTGAATTGAAATATATTAAACAGTGGGATGCTTGGTATCAAAATTACCTTTTTCATTTCCTTAATACTCTCAAAGATTTCATTGTCCTTAATAGGAATCCTGTGATACCCAGGCAAAGTGAATGAGTGTTAGTAAAGAATATTGAAGACAGTGATGCTTTATTTTAATTAGGCTACAGATTCATAACAAGGCTCAATTCCTTCCTCCTTTCCTCCCTCCCTTTCTTCCTTCCTTCCTTCCTTCCTTCCTTCATTTTCTTCCTGATGGAATAACAAATATTTATAAAAAATAGTCTGAGAACTAAGAATCACAAAGAACGGCACCCTCTGTTTTCACTATTAATAATGAGAAAGAATTTGATGCATACTCTCATTGACTGAATGTCTTGTTTGCACATTCTGCATGATTTTAAGGATGGTGAAAATTTCGTATTTATGTCTCATGAATTTACATGATGTCTTCAAGCAAATGTACTATATATTCGGGAAAACCATGTTTTATATTTTCTTGAACATATATTAAAATGCATAGAAAAATATTTTCATTCATGTGCCAAATACTATTAAAAGTAATTTTAAATTGCTTAAGTAATTAAAAGATTACTTGATAATGTAAATTTAAATTCACTGTTGTTTCTTGGGTACAAGTCTTCCTCTGCCTGTCATTTGTCAATTATTTCTCTGCTCATTAATTCATTCCTACTTTTTACTTATTAGAATTATATTAACTGGAATATATTGTGGATTACACCCTAAATAATGTCCTTCTTTACAATTACACCTTAATTGTTTTTTGTAAGTTCCACAATTACTAGTGGTCCAATATCTTCTCTTCTTTTGGTTCCTAATTTCCACGAAATATTGATAAATTAAACTGCACTCTTAAAAGCAGAATATCAGCTTTTATCTTGGTATACAACAGAATGACTTCTGAAAACATTACCAAGAAGCTCTAGGAATAAACCTACCTAGGGAGACAAAAGACCTGTATGCAGAAAACTATAAGACAATGATGAAAGAAATTAAAGATGATACCAGAAACAGCTTCATTTTATTAGGATTAATTTCTTTCTCTCAGATGCTAATACTCTATTCTAATTCTGTCAAATGCATATGTGCAAATGCAATTGTTTTTGACCAAGATTATTAATGCATGTCTATATTGATTCTCAAATGTCTTTCTGTTTCTCTGTCATGACATTTATTGTACTTCAAAACTATCTAGAAAATGCAAATTTGCCACAGATAGTCCTTGTTAACTGTCAACGTAAATGTACCATAAACTCCAAATTTATGAGTTTAAAAGAACCATAGTTTCATCCAATTATAGTTTCATAAACATAGTTTCTTTGAATGATAGAGGACCATGTATAACAAATATTTAATAAGTTACAATAAAGCTTTTTTGGTCTACTTGGAAAGCAAGAAAGTCAGTTAAGTCTAAAAAATTCTTTGGCAGGATCTTTCAGCAAAGTGTTCATATGGAAGTTGAGGATCTGCCCAGAGACTTCATTTTGTCTTTGACAATGAATTATAGTTAATTACTTACTAGGTAAGATGAATGAAAGAATGAGATGAACATGTCAATACTGACATGTGGACAGCTGACCTCAGTTCAATAATATCTGCACCAGGAGCATTTACATGTTAATAAAGGATCATACATTTTAAATAATTGCATTTCAATTATTTCCAAATCTTTGCTTTTAAGAAAGATGAAGGAAAAAATCTAGAAAATTTTCAGCTGAGGGTTCTTAAAATGATTTCTGATGCTAAATTATTTTTGTGATTTTTTTGCTCAAAACTTGAAGCTATACCAAAACTGCTTCTATATCCCTTCAACTTTGTTTGGTCAACAAGGTGCCCTCCCAGACAATGGCAGCCATGTAGGGCTTAGACCTCACAAGACACCACTCCTGACACCCTTCTGGGGAGATGCTGGGGAGGCCAAGATGCTCTGCTTGGAGAAAGGAAACATTTCTTTAGAACCCCCTGAAACATCTTCCTAAACTGGCCTGCCATTCCTCATTTCCTCAAGTTCAGTAATAGTGGCACAAATGGCAGAGAGAGGTTGTTTTCTCTAAGCCATTCCCTACTGTGTCCCTTAATTTGTGGTTGTCATTGTTGTGTTCCATCCTTTACTATTACCTATTAGTTTGAATGTCTTACCTAATATCCCTCGACAGTAATGTGGCTTTATTTATGTCCTAATGGAGATGAGGACATCTCACTTCTCATCAAAAGGCTTCTCCATGGATATGCTTTTGTATGGTCCATGAACTGAATAGTTTTTATACTGCTTTCTTCAAATTTTCTTAATTCTACTTGTGCTCTTTTTCTGTTTCTTTTCTGTTTTTGTTTTGTTTTATTGTAGTATAGTTGGCTAACAATATTATATTAATTTCAGGTGTACAACATAGTGATGTGATATTTTTATAGATTATACTCCAGATAAAGTTATTACAAAATATTGGCTATATTTCCTGTGCTGTATATTGCATCCATACATGAAGGGAATTATGCTTAGTGAAATAAGTCAGACAGAAAAAGACAAATACTGTATGTTTTCACTTATACGTGGAATCTAAAAAATAAAACAAGCAAATACATATAACAAAACAGAAATGGACTCACAGATACTGAGAACAAAGTAGTGGTTACCAATGGGGAGAGGGATGGGGGGAGGAGCAAGATGGGGGAAGGAGATTAAGAGGTACAAATTACTAGGTATAAAATAAATTACTTGTGCTCATTCGTGTGTGTGTGTGTGTAATTAGTTCAATACAATTTTATAACACGTATAGGTATATGTATCAACAACCACAGTAATGACACAGAAGAGTCTTATTACCCCAGTGCTTTTCATAGCCACACACACCTGCCTCCCATCTCTCCACTCCTTACTTGGGAGACCACTACACTGTTCTCATTTCTATTTTGTCTTTTCACAAATGTTATATAAATGGAACATACTATATGTAACTTTGGGGGATTGATTTTTTTTCACTCAGCGTAATTCCCTTGAGACTCATCAAAGTTGTTATTTGTATCAAGAGTACACCCTTTTTATTGTTGATGTTCTTCCATGGTATGGATGTACTACATTTTATTTAACCACCCATCCACTGAAGAATATATGAGTTGTTTATATTTTTTGACTATTATGATTATAGCTGCTCTGAACATTTGAGTACAGGTTTTTGTATGAATGTAAGTTTTGTATTTCTCTGGGATAAATTCACCAAATGCAACTGCTGGGTTGTATGATAATTATATGTTTCATTTTATAAGAAATGGTTAAAGTATTTTCCAGAGTGGCTATAGCATTTTACATTCCCTCCAGCAAACAGCATTTTCTGCTATTACTACTTTTCCTTTTAGCCAGTTTAAAGGGTGTATAGTGAGAGTCCATGGTGGATTTAATCTGCATCTCCTTGATAGATATTGATGTTGATTATCTTTCCATGTTCTTGTTTGCCATGTCTATATTCTCTTTACTGAAATGTCTGCTCATGTCTTTTTCCCATTTTGAAATTAGATTTTTTGTTTCTTTCTTGACTGTTGAGTTTTGAGAGTTCATTATATATTCTAGACACAACTCCTTTGGCAGATATAAGGTTTGCACATATTTTACCTCAGCTTATAATTTGTCTTTCATACTCTTAAGAGGAAATTTCACAGAGCAAAAATTTTGAATTTGATGAGGTACAGTTTATCAAGTTTTCCTTTTGTGGCTCATGCTTTTGGTATCAAGTCTAAGTAATATTTGCCTAGCCTTAAATCTTGAAGATTTTCTCCTATGCTTTTTTCCTAAAAGTTTACATTTTTACATTTTATGTGTAAGTCTATAATTCATTTTGAGTCAGTTTTCTATAGGTATGAGGTTTAGTTTGAATTTGCTTTATTATTTTTTTCACCTATGGATGTCCAATTTTTCCATATCATTTATACCATAAGAGATATTGATCTGTAGGGTTTTTTTTGATACTGTGATCATCTAAGTATCTTTGTAAGACTGACTTTATAAAATGAGTTGATAAATGTTCATTCCTCTTTTAATTTCTAGAAGAGATCACATAAAATTGGTGTTAATTCCTTAAAAGTTTGGTAGAATTCTCCAGTGACACCATTTGGGCCTGGAGATTTCTTTTAGTGGAGCTTTTAAATCACGAATTCAATTTCTTTAATGGTTATAGGACTATTCACATTATCTATTTAATGTTGGTTGGGTTTCAAAGTTTGTGATTTTTTAAGAAATTGGTCCATCTCTTATAAGGTGTTAAATTTATGAGTACAAAGCTTTTTGTAATATGAACTTAATATCCTTTTAATGGTTGGAGGGTCTGTAGTGACATACCCCTTTATTTCTATTCCTTTCCTCCCCTTCTCCCCCAATCAGTCTTGCTACAGGTTTACCAACTTTACTGATATTTTTGAAGAACAATCTTTTTGTTTTATTGATTTTTCTGTTTTACTTTTTAAAAGTTAGTTGATTTCTCCTCTTTATTCTTTCTGCTTGCTTTTTTTTCTTTAGATTTATTTTGCTGTTAGTTTTCTATTTTTTGAGGAAGGCACTTTGATTATTAATTTGAGATATTTTCTCTCTTTAATATAGGCATTTAGTGCTATACATTTCTCTCTTGGGACTGATTTACCTGTATTCTGAATATTTTGACATGTTATATTTTCATTTTTATTTCATTATATGTATTTTTATATTTCTTTTGAGACTTCTCTTTAACCCATAGATGACTTCAGAGCATGATGTTTAATTTCCAAGTGTCTGGAAATTTTTCTCTCGTCTTTCTGTTATCAATTTCTAGGTTTACTCCATTATGTTCAGAGAACATATTTTGTGTAATTTTAATTCTTTAAAAAATTTTGAGGTTTGTTTTATGGCCCAGGGTATAGTTTATCTTGGTGAACATACTATACTCATTTGGATAAAAGTGTGTATTCAGCAGTTGTTCGGTGATATGTAGTGAATTAGATCCTGTTGCTTGATTGTATTGTTCAGATCTTCCACATCCTTGTTGATTTTCTGTGTAGTAGTTGTATGAATTACTATGTTGACCTGAAATAAATAGGTTGTCAAATGTTTCTCCAGCAAATATTGGTTTATTCAGAACCAGTAGAGAATTGCAATTTGGGGTTTGCAAGCATGGAAAGCCATGTGCAAGTCCTTGCAGGTCAAGGGAAGGAGACCATTCTTATAGAGAGGAAAAGGAAGTTGGGAGGGCTGTAATAAACAAAGAGTCCATGGCATTTCATTGGCTAAGTCCTTGCCAGGAAAGAGGGGTCTTTCTTCTTCCTGTTGGGCTTGGCTATCATGGTAGGGCATACAGAGCTCCCCCATCTGGTTTCCCAACTATATTTAATTGAGGTTTCTGTTTATTAAATTTTTACAGCAGAGAGGTGAATGTTGAAGTCCCTAGTGTGGACTTTATTTCTCCTTTCATCTTTGTCAGAATATGCTTCATGTATTTTGAAGCTTAATTTTTTGGTGCATACACACTTAGAATTGTTGTATCTTCCTGGTGGATTGATTCTTTAATCATTACCTGATGTTCCTCTTTTTGTCTCTAGTAAATTTCTTTGCTGGAGTCGCCTTTATCAGATTTTAATATTAATAAAACAATTCCTCCTTTTTAATGAATAATGTTTATATGGTATATCTTTTTCTCTATTTTACATTAGTCTATGTTGTTGAATTTGAAGTCAGTTTCTTGTAAACAGCATTTGCTTGGGTTGTGTTTGTATCTTTGTTTTTAAATCTGTACTACTAATCTCTGTCTTTTAATTGACCTCTTTAGACCTTCTACATTTAAAGCAATTATTGATATGTTAGAGCTTTAGTCTGCCATTTTATTATTTGTTTTTCTGTTTGTTTCCTCTGTTTCTTGTTCTTCTAGCTATCTTTTCTTGCCTTCCCATTGGTTACTTGAACATTTTTTAGGACTCAATCTTAATTGGTTTACAGTGTTTTTGTGTTGTTTCTCTTTCCATAGTTTTCTAAGCGCTAAACATAGTACAATATGCATATGTGACTTGTGAACAGCCTATAGATATCAACATTTTTCCACTTTGAGTAAAGTGTGGGAGTTGCTTGCATTTATGTCCCTTTAAGAGTATGTCTCCTGGTGACAAATTCTTTTAGTTTTCTTTCACCTGAAAGTGTCTGTATTCCCCCATCATTTCTGACGTATAGTTTCCCTGGACATAGAATTTTCATCTGACAGTTCTTTTCTTTCACCGCTTGAAAAATGTGCCAATCCCTTCTAACTTCTGTGGTTTCAGATGAGAAATTTTCTGTCATTTGGATTATTTTTTTCCCCATAGGTAATACATTGTTTCTCTCCAAATGCTCTCACAATTTTTTCTTTGTCTTTATTGTTCAGAAGTTAATCATAATGTGTTTTGGTGTGGCTTTATTTGAGTTTGCTTAGATTCTTGAACCAATCAATCTATGTCTTTCACCAAATCTGGGAAGTTTTCTGAATATTTCTTCAAATACTCTTTCTGCTCCACTCTGTTTCTCCTCCCCTTTTAGATCCAGTATTGGATCTTTTTGTCATTTCTGCACAGGTCCCTGAGTGTCTGTTCATTTTTTCCCCAGTCTTTTTTTTTTTTATCTCTGTTGTTCATTTTAGGTAACTTCTATTGATCTGTATTCAAGTTCATCAATTCTATGCTCTGTCATCTCAACTCTACTATTGAGCACATACAGCAAGTTTTAAAATTTCTATATTTTTTCATATAATTTCCATTTGATATATTTATTATAACCTATTTCTTTCATGTGATTTTGTTTTTTCATTTGTTTCAAGATAATTTATAATTGTGTATTGAAACATTCTTATGATGGCTGTTTTAAAGTTCTTGTCAGATGATTCTAACATTTTTGTCATCCTGATGGCAGCATCATTTGATTGTGTTTTGCCATTCAAATTGTGATTTTCCAACAGGTGATTTTCTACTGTATCCTGGACATTTAAACTATTATGTCAGAAAACTCTATATTAAATATAAATATCTTATTTTAGCAGGCAACTCTTTTTAGGTTCAACATGCAGATCCTGGACTACTTTTGTGGGCTCTGGTACCAATGGCAAATTTATTTCAGAACCTTTACTATGGTTAATTTGGTCTGCTTTGTGTATCTGGTGCAAATGAGACTCCCATTGGTCACTGTTTAGGAAATTGAAGAATTTTTCCAGGCTATCTGCATCTTGGTGGAGTAGGGAGTGTCTGCTCCATTGGGAGGAAGAGGCTTCCTGGTCCAGGACATCTATTATGCCAAGGTTCCCGCTTCATGGTTCTACCTGGTCACTGGATGTCTTTAGGTGCAGGAGGTGAGTCTCAGGTCTTGTAGGGACAAAGGGTTTCCTGAGCTGGCCTCTTATTGTTTCTGAATCCCCATTGCAGGCACTCCTAGCTGCCTGTTATCTCTTAGTTGTAAGGAGATTCTCAGGTCCAGAGGAGAGACAGAGTGTTTCCTAAATCAGGGTGATTACTGTGGTGAGATTCCCCCTTGATGAGCTGCCAGGCATCTCTGGGTAGGGGAGGAGAATCCCAGTCCTGCCCCATCCCATGGACCTGGTTTTGGATCCTGACAGCAGAACTTAGCCAGAAGCTTAGTCTCTCTGCATTCCACTGCTGATGAGCTCCAGCAAGAGAAATTATTGTGGAATGGCACCGTCCTCTGTCTACAGACTTCAAACACTCACAACAGATGAGGCCTGGTGTTGGTTAAGGGCCATTTGCAACTGTGGCTCTGTGTTTCCGCTGTACTTTTTTATGTTTTGCATTACCCATTCTGCTCTGCCTCCCTCACACAGGCCCTGGAGACGGACTCTGCAGGCAGACACTGTCTGCAGTCCTTCAGTGGGAGATGGAGGCCTGCCTTCACTTGCACATATGTCATATTTTGTATGTGAGGAAACTACAAGCAAACCCTCACAGTCAGATATTAGGCTGCTTTTTCTGCCATGGATGGTACTGGGCAGAGCTGAGCCCAGCACTTTGCATCCTGCCCCTTCTGACCAATAGCACATTTGGTGAATCTATAGTCTTTCCCTGGGGAACAGAGGAATTAGTTGTGCAAAAAGCTACAGTTCCATTCAGGAATCTCACCTTTGAGCAGGACGAAACCAGAAACATCTCTCTCAGAGGACAGCCACATTTCAGAGACAAAATATCACATTCTGGGTTACTATCTCCCTTATAGCCCCAAGAAGATAGACAGCTGCCCGTAGGTCTCCCCCAAGAAGGGGGCTAGACTGAGTCCATGAGCTGAGTTGCCAAAGGATCCTGATCAGAAGATTGGAGAAAGATTGAGGTCATCGAAAGGACTTTCCCTACACTGGCATCTCCACAACCTAATTTGTACCATTTTCTAGAATCTTGTCTTTAAGAGACCTTATTGAACTGCAAGGCCCCCAAGAAGAGATAATTTGGGGAATTCTTTCTTTCTTTCTTTCTTTTTCTTTCTTTCTTTCTTTCTTTCTTTCTTTCTTTCTTTCTTCCTTTCTTTCTTTCTTTCTTTCTTTCTTTTCTTTCTTTCCTTCTTTCTTTTTCTTTTTTTTACATTTCTTTTCTGATCCTTATTATTGGAGTATAATTGCTTTACAATAGTGTGTTAGTTTCTGCTGTATAACAAAGTAAATCAGCTATGCATATACATATATCCCCATATCTCCTCCCTCTTGTGTCTCCCTCCCATCCTCCCTATCCCACCCCTCTAGGTAGACACAAAGCACCAAGCTGATCTCCCTGTGCTATGTGGCTGCTTCTCACTAGTTATCTATTTTACATTTGGTAGTGTATATATGTCCATGTCACTCTCTCACTTCGTCCCAGCTTACCCTTCCCCCTCCCCATGGCCTCAAGTCCATTCTCTACCTCTTCATCTTTATTCCTGTTCTGCCCCTAGGTTCTTCAGAACCTTTTTTTTATAGATTCTATATTTATGTGTTAGCATACGCTATTTGTTTTTCTCTTTCTGACTTACTTCACTCTGTGTGACAGTCTCTAGGTCAATCCACCTCACTACAAATAAGTCAATTTCATTTCTTTTATGGCTGAGTAATATTCTATTGTATATATGTGCTACATCTTTATCTATTCATCTGTCAATGGACATTTAGGTTGCTTCCATGTCTTGGGCATTGTAAACAGAGCTGCAGTGAACATTGTGGTACACAACTCTTTTTGAATTATGGTTTTCTCAGGGTATATGCACAGGAGTGGGATTGCTGGGTCGTATGGTAGTTCTATTTTTAGTTTTTTACAGAACCTCCATACTGTTCTCCATAAGAAAGATACTCTTGGGTTAGGAGGGATTGTGGGGAGAGGGAGAAGGAGAAGGTAGCTACAGCATAAATACGGTTCATTTTGCTGAAAAAATAAATATTACTCAACTTTTTTTCTACTTTGAAATTTTTGTTTAAAAAATTATAATAATATGGAGTCAAATGAAAAACTTGTTTGCATTTCAGTGACAAAATAAGATACTTCAAAGACTGTTAGACTTTACTTTAGGTTGCACTGAGCTATGTCCACCTGATTGCAAGTCACTATGCCCTGTCACAGGACCCATAAGGGGGACATCAAGGAAGCATCTTATCTGTGCCTCTTGAGGGATGATCAGTTCAGAGATGGGGTCCTCTGTGGGGCTGTTGGGAACTGAAGGGAGGAAAGGGGACCTCACAGGAGATGGGAATCTTGCCTTAGTAAAACATTAGGCAAATCATGAGGATAGGCTTACTAAAAGCTTGTTGCCTTAAGATTGAGTGTCTATCAATCTGGCTGGGGGGCTCACCCATGAATGGTTCTGTGTCTCTTCTTCTGCTATAAAAATCATAAAGACTCAATCCTCAAGCCAATCTTCCAACAAACCTGTGTTTTTAGAAGGATTTGGGGCATGAAGGATGCATATCCATTATTGTAGAATTTCGTAGAGAATGTAAAATGTATTTTTAACCATAACTTGTGTTATCTTCTTTAACTTCAGAGGTAAGCAGGGCAGTAAAGCTATTTTTAGAAATGAGAAAACTGAGGTTAAAGGAATGAGGAAACTAGCCTAAGGAGACCTGGTGGGTAGAGCACAGCAGAGACCATCATCCCAGTATCCTTGTGCCTTTCTCCACTACACTTCATGGTCTCCAACTAAAAAGTGTACAGCAATGTACTTCCAAGCCATGTGGCTTCGTACTTCTTTCACTATTAAAGATGTAAATATAGATTGGTTCTAAGAATGCAGTGAAGAGTTGAGAAATGCTGATATCTGCTTACTTAGCATCTTGCGTTATAAACCTGGAATTTAGCCAGCTTTGAAACCTAGATTTGCATCTAGTTCTAAGGTCTATGAAAAATTTTAAAGTTTCCGAAGTATCCTGTTTTGTCACCAAAGTTCGAAGTTTTCCATTTGACTCCATAATATATCCTGTTTTTTTATATAAAATTTTCAAAATGAAAAAAAATCTTTGAAGAGTATTGATTTTTTTTTCAGCAAAATCTCTTATTGGGGGCATTTGTATGTGAGATAAGCAGCAATTTACATTTGGGCAGAAGAGAAGGAGAAAAGCATAGTGACCACTTACTTTCGGAAACAATTGGAAACTACTTTTGGGAATGGTGTGTATTGCCAGATTGGCTGTGTTGGGACAAGAGTGTGTCTTACATGCTGACACTGTCTAGGGGTAGTATATTTTTTCTTGCATCCTCTTTTGTGCTGACAGCCATGGTTGGGAAGCCTATCTCTACAGAGCACAGATCTTGGCACCTGCTCATTGTTCCACCAACTTCTGGTCCTACTACAAACCCATGTGACAACTGAAGCATAAACAATAAAAATCGAGGACCTCAAAGCAATATATCATGAGAATGTGGTTCAGAGCTCAAAGCTGCTGATTTCTAATCCAGTCCTGACTTCACTTGATTTTATGGCCCTCTGAGATTTAAAGCAAAGTGAGCAGACACACTCCCTAAACCCAAGACATGTTCTGCCCTCCACATTGGTTTCTGAGGATTAGCCTCTAAATTAAGAAATACTTCTTCATTAGAAACAAACATTACAGGTGGAAGGAGTCCTTGATCTGAACACAGGTATGAGGCTCATTAAAGATTGTAATCTTTCAACCCCTTAGTTTTCTAAGTCAATCTGTTTCTCTTTACATTTCTAAATCAGAGGCTGCATGATAGATTTTTCATAAGGCTCTTTCTAACCAAAGAAACTTTCTCTGGTTCATTGACATTGTAAGTTTTTGTTTGTTTGTTTCACTTAACATGCACTTATTTGAAAAACAAATCTTGAAATTTTTGCCATTGGGCTCACTGCCTATAAAATCATCTGTTTGGAGAGCTCCTCTCAGGGGTACCTTGCAGGTGCCAAAGCCTCAGCAGCTGTGGCAGTTACACACTGATGAATTTAGGGAATGGAATGCACTTCAGACCAAGATGACCAGTGAGATATACTTTACAACTCAAGCTGAAGCTTATGTTAAAAATTAAAAGAACTTTATAGATGGCTCTTTTTCCCCTCTGAGTCTTCTAAATCAGGAAGACAGCTTGCAGCAGTCCATGCACTAGATGTTTCTTGCATGGACGGGCTCCCTAATAAACCAGAGGGCCAAGACATGTGCCCAGTTGGGTTTGGAACAACTGGGACAGGGTTGCTAAGAGGGCTGCTGTGGAGGTCAGACTCCTGCAAATGAGGGTAGATGGCTTTTCCAAGTGGGTTTTAGCAGCCATCTGTGTCACCTGCATTTCCAAACTTCCTTGTGATTTGTATTCTCCTAAGGTGTCAGCTCTGACAAATGTAAAAGCTAATGAGATAATGTGGGTCTTGCTATCGTTCAAAGTAGACAAAATACCGGCAAACATACCAGCAAACAATTCCCTTGTAGTGTAGACAATTTAGACTATAAGTCAATTAGGAAAGATCCTCTAACAAAACTGAAGGTGTGGTCCCATTGCAAATCAGGTTCCCTGATTTGTAGCAATTATAAGAGTGCTTCCCCACCTTACCAGCCTGGAGTTCTCATGCTGTTACACAGTTACAGGACCTCTGGGTTGTACATACACTGTTTCCTCATGATCTACTCACAACTATAGCTAAAAGGGATATGACAAGCAAACTTAAAGCATTTTGTTCTGAAAAGGGAAAGCAAAGAGCTTATGTCCTTTATTTCAAATATTTTAATCTTTTAAATAATCTTATTGAAAATAAATAATGTTACTGAGAAATAAAATGATTAATTTATCATGTGGCTTAAAAAACAAGCTCATCCTTAATGTTTTAATATTATCTTACCAAAATTATTTACAGTACTTTATAAACCACCATCCATCAGTGTGCAGAACATGTGCAGCTGGTGTTACCAGAGCATGCAGTGTTATTTGGAACATTCTTTGTACAACAGCTTTTCTGGTAAATGTCAATAAGGGGAGCATGCTCCTTTCAACAGCACATCTCTTGAAGACCCTATACAAAGTCTGTGAAGATTTGCATGCTTACTAGTAGCAGTAAAACAGAGAAAAATGGAAATATTAAAGAAACTCTAGATGGCTAAACTCCCAAGAACAAGCAAGTCTGGATCTTGGGCATATATTTCCTCAGAGAAGGACTTTGAAGTTCGTTTCAATCTGTGAAATTCTAGTAACGGTCTAAATTTGCTCCTCAACATCTGGTGGAGATAATTGCAACAACAAATGGTATAGACATGTCCATTTGTTCATGTATTCATTCATTAATTTAAGACAGTTTTATTGAAAGCTCCTATGTATAAGAAAATGGTCTCAGCATTTAAAGGAGTAGAGAGGTAAGATCATCCTTGCCCTCAAAGACCTTACTCTGAACTTTGGATTCATAAGTACATAATGGTAATATGTGGTACACTGAGATAAACATCATAAGCTGTATCAGATTCAGAGATGTTTAATATGATGGCATATAAGACACTGATGAAAGAAAATGAAGACGACACAAACATTGATGGAAAGCTCATTGACTGGAAGAATTAATATTGTTAAAATGAGCATATTACCTGAGGCAGTCTACAGATTCAATGCAATCCCTATCAATACCAAAGGATTTTTTCACAGAACTAGAACAAATAATTCTAAAATTTGTATAGAAACACAGAAGACCCTGAATAGCCAAAACAATCTTGAGAAAGAAGAACATAACAGGAGGTATCATGCTCCCTGATTTCAAACTATACTACAAAACGTCAGTAATCAAAACAGTATGGTACTGACACAAATACAGACACATAGATGAATGGGAAAGGATAGAAACCCCAGAAATGAACTCACACTTACATGGGCAATTAATCTACAAGAAAGGAGGCAAGAATATACAACAGGGAAAAAACAGCTTCTTTAATAAATGGTGTTGGGATAACTGGACAGCTACATGCAAGAGAATGAAATTGGGCTACCTTCTCACATAATATACAAAAAACCCTCAAAATGGATTAAAGACTTATATGTAAGACCTGAAACCACAATACGTCTAGAAGAAAACAGAGGCAGAACACTCTTTGACATGAGTCTTAGCAAATATTTTAGATATGTCTCTCCAGGCAAGGAAAATAAAAACAAAAATAAACAAATCAAACTACATCAAACTAAAAAGCTCTTTTATAGTGAAGGAAACTATTAACAAAATGAAAAGGTTGCCTACTGAATGGGAGAAGATATTTGCAAACAATATATATGATAAGGGGTTAATATCCAGAATATACAAAGAATCCATACCACTCAACATCAAAAAAGCAAACAACCCGGGCTTCCCTGGTGGCGCAGTGGTTGAGAGTCCGCCTGCCGATGCAGGGGACACGGGTTCGTGCCCCAGTCCAGGAAGATCCCACATGCCATGGAGTGGCTGGGCCCATGAGCCATGGCCGCTGAGCCTGCGTATCTGGAGCCTGTGCTCTGCAACGGGAGAGACCACAATGGTGAGAGGCCCGCATACCGCAAAAAAAAAAAAAAAAAAAAAAAAGCTCCAAGTCAATGAAAAGTGCAGTCCTCATAGAATCATATAACCTGGAAGGGTATACTAGACAAAGCCTAGTTTTCTTTTGAAAATATACTCAGTAATCTTTTTTGGTCCACTTAAAAGCCTTTAACAATTTTTTTCCGGACCAAGTCTTACTGTCATCGCTGATAAGAGAACAGTTCCATGGTTCAGTTATGTTTGGAGACGGCTTCTTCTCCGTGTTGGTGATCCATGTATAATCGATGAGGAACATCAGCCATGACCCTGGGAGAATACACTCAAGTATGCAAATTAATGAATACAGACAAGTGCAAATGTAGCACAACTAATTGCACTGGGGGTGAGCTGAATCAGAGGATAAGTAGGGTTCCTTGTTTGAGTGACAACCTCAACCATGAGAAGCCAGGAATAGGGCTTCTCTTAACACAGAATTAACAAATGACTTTAAGAAACTGAAGAGAGTACTTGGAACATTACTGTGTTAGTCAGTGGAAATGATAATCAGGAAATAGAAGATGTGGTCCAGGGAAAGAAGAACAAATAAATTAAAGCAGGAAGCCGTGCAGTCTCACATACCGCATTGTGCATTGCGGTAGGAGTTTGGGGAGAGATAATGGTGCACCACAATACTGAGAGCAATTTGTTCACATGTGGTGAGTGGGAACAGAATCAAGGGGACTGATTGGCACAGAGGAGAAATCAACTGTGGGCACATGTGACAAACAGATTTCTGAGTCTGACATATAATCAGCTAAATATGGAACATGTTATTACATAATTACATTATTATTATACAACAGAACTGACAAAATGCTGTTATGGTTCATAAATAAGGGTAGGACATGTAGGTAATAATAAACACTTCCATCTCTACAGCATTTTGTACGTGAATGTTCTCATTAATAACCCTTAGATGTATATACTGTTATTTCTGTGTTTCAGTGGAAGAACTGAAGCTCAAACAGCTAATGGGTGGCAGAGGCATCACTTATCCAGCTTCTGATTTCCATTAAACCACAGCTGCTTCTTCTGTACCATGAGACAGTTCTCCTGTCACGCTGCCCTGGCCAAATCCCACATAGAATTCTGTGTGGAACCAGAAGTCATGCAATAACTATCCAGGAGGCCAAACCATAGGAAAGCAAGACCCACCAATAATGTCCAAAAGATCTATGACTACATCCTTAAGAGACCAGAAGCTGAGGGGAACAGAGTGGGTACCTTGTGGAGGAAACGCTGAATTTAAAGTAGTGACCAGAAGGATGCCCTGATGGAAGATGCAAAAATGAGCAAATAACAGCAAACTTCTTGGGAAGATTGACCATGCCAGGCATTGGCTATGTAAGTTACATTGGCTTTTCTCCTCTATTCTTATATCCTTACCAGGTAGGTACTGTCTCCATCTTTCAGACATGGAAACTGAGGCACAGAGATGTTTGAGGAGACCTAAGGTCCCTACCTTATAAATGGTAGGGCAGAGATTGAAACCCAGGTCTGTCAGATTCTAAATCTGTCACTATTTTCCACTCAGCCCTGTATGCACATTGCCGTAAAAGAGATTATGGTTAATTAGGGCTTTTCAGAAGTGTCTGAGAGAATTTGGAAAAAATTATTTGGAGTAAAGTCAATAATTAGGTCCAAATCTTATCAGACAATATTAGTAGTTTGCATGAAGCGTACAATTAACAACAGAAACAATCTATGATCTTAGGAGAATATTCAGAGTGTCCTAAAATTGCAGCTCTAGTTGCCATGGGACCTCAGGGTGACAATTGAGGAAGGAATGGTATAATTTAGTGGAAAGTGTATTATACCAGGTTTTGAAATAAATTGGACACTATTCTAGGTTAATAGCCATTAGATGAGTTATAAATAGATACTAATATGGTTGCTGTTTAGTAAAACAAGAAAACAAAATCATTACTATTCACAATAAATTATGTTGCACAAAACCTATGAAAGCTTATGGAATGCAACGCATTTTAAAACAGCTGTTGCCTTTAGATGGCATTACAATTAAACACAAAGAAGATCTTAAGGATTTCCCAAATGCTGTCTTCGAATATTACACTGGCCCTCAATTATCATTCATTGAGCCAGTGGCATCTGACCTGGGGAGATAGTACCATTTTCCCCCAAATTGCCTCAGAGGAAAATCTAATGCAATTTAAAAAAAACCCCTGAAATCCAGAAAAACCACGATGTCTAATAGCCCAGGCTGTCAGAGATTGCTTCTATTTTCTTTTACTTCTTCAGTTTGATCCTTGTCCCAGCTGGCCCTCTGGGCTTGTTCAGACCTCTCTCATCTGTCCACCTCTCTATCAACACTGACTGAGTTCAGCTCCTCCTCCTCAGATCTGCTTAATACCATTTTGGGGACCAGGGCTCCCAGATGTACTCCACTGAAATACCAGACCCCCAGCTAGCACTGTGGGGCGAGTTTTCTATAATAGCCCACCCTCCACAGCACATTGTTAAAGAAAACACAACATCATCGGAGGAAAAGCTTGCATCTGGATTAGTTTATGGAAGCCCAGTAGTAATACCAAGGATAATGAGAACTTAATTGACTAAGAGGGTTCACTAAAGCAACTAATGAGGCTGCCCGACCTAGAATTCCTGTACCTTCACAGCCAAAGGGGGGATTTTTTTTCCTGGCAATGTTTGAATAGCCCTTTTGTTTTTACCTTCGATCATCAAAGTTTTAGAAATATTGAGATCTAAACTCATAAAGCATAGCCATGAAATGGGGACATTTAAAAATTATATTAAAATAATATTTATATGACCTATTTTCATAATTTCACTAGACCAAAAGTTAAAATGTCAGTCCCATGCAGCTGAAGGCATGGAGCCACCCTGGTGACAGATGGCCTGCAGTTCCCAATCAAATAAGTCCCCCTCACTGGCCCTGATCTTGGGAAAAAGCTTTCCTCCCATGGTGGACCTTTGCCAGGGTAATCATGCTCCAGCCAGTATTAGTTGGGAAACCCATTTGTTTCGAGAATCTGGCTCTTTCTGGAGGCAAGCGGGTTGGTCAGGGAATCTCCCATACTTCCTTCATTTTTCTGTGAGTGATTCTCTGCTTTTCTTCAGGGTATCTCTTGCTTTTTCTCCAGCACTCTCTGCTTCCCCTAATGACTGATCAACGTTCTGGCATTTTGCCTTCTGAATTTTGAGATCTTGTCATGGCTCAGAGCAGCAGTAACTATTTCTATTCCATTTTCAAAATCGTTTCCGAGGGCAATGGAATGGTTCTATTTGACTGATCCACATCATTATTTTTTCCCCATCAGAATTTTTTTTTTTTTCCTATTGCCTTGTTTGGCAAAATTCCTGATTTTCCCTTGGCTAATTCCAAGAACAGGCAAAGAGATGTTTACAGGTATCCTTAATCTCAAAGTTGATAATATATAACATAGTTATTAAACTTGTTTTGCTGCCAAAGGCAAACTGAATAAATATGTTTGTTCCAATGAAGATAACTCTATATTTCTAGTCTTTTCTAAATCTTACCTGGATCTGTAGGACATTAGCACATTAAAGAAAATCTTTAACAGCGACTAAAGATCTCCAGCCCCCAAATCATCCTCACCCTACTGCTTAATCATTGCTCCTTGGAGCCAGGGCTCAGAGGAGAAGCACATTTAGGAAAGAATTTATAGATGGAAAACTACTGAAGACAACTTGATGGAATGAGCCAAACCATCCCAAAGTAAAACAAACAAACAAAAAACATTATTTTTTGGGAAATGCTATAATCCAAGGACTTATTTATTTATTTTTAGTTGTATTGGCTATCGGTTGCATATTTTTGCTTTGCTTGTTTTTTTTTTTTTTTTTTTTTTGCGGCCATGGCTCACGGGCCTAGCTGCTCCGCGGCATGTGGGATCTTCCCGGAACGGGGCACGAACCCGTGTCCCCTGCATCGGCAGGCGGACTCTCAACCACTGCGCCACCAGGGAAGCCCTGCTTGATTTTTTTTTTATGGTATGCATATTCCTCCAGATTCCAGAGGTCCGCGTTCTTCTTCTTGTGCAGACCTTCTATATGTGCAGACTAACCCTGCCTACTCTCCAAATCTCCCTACTGCTGTTTAGCCAACTCCCTTCTCTTGCTTAGCTCCAAAATCTCTGAATGAAACCTTTATGGTAGGCGGTACAAGACTGGGCCTAGAGAAAATTACAAACTAGGGGAAACTTTCTTTAGAGCTTTCCAGTTCCCTTTCTAAATCTCCAAAGCTAGTAATAACACAGTCTTGCTGGCAATGTCCTACAGTCTGGTAGGAGTGTAGATATGTATATAATATTCTTAGAGAGTGTTTTAACAATGTGTATTGGGACTTCCCTTGTGTCAAAATGGTTAAGAATCCTCCTGCCAATGCAGGGGACCCGGGTTCAATCCCTGGTCCAGGAAGAACCCACATGCTGTGGAGCAACTAAGCCCATGTGCCACAACTACTGAGCCTGAGCTTTAGAGCCCATGAGCCACAACTACTGAGCCCATGTGCCACAACTACTGAAGCCTGTGTGCCTAGAGCCCGTGTTCTGCAACAAGAGAAGCCACCACAATGAGAAGCCTGCACACTGCAACGAAGAGTAGCCCCTGCTCACCAGAGCTAGAGAAAGCCTGTGTGCAGCAACAAAGACCCAAAACAGCCAAAAATAAATAAATAAAATAAATAAAATTAAAAAAAACCCAATATGCATCAATAGGCTTATTGCGTTCATATATTTTGGCTCAATAATTTTAACTTTGGGAATTTATCCTAAGGAAATAATCTGAAATACAGCAGAAGTTTTGTACAAAAAGATGTCAACTTCTTCATTGTTTATGTTAGTATACAATTAATGGCAGTCTAAATGTCCAACACTGAGGGAATTATCTGTAAGTTGTGATATAACCACATGATGGAATATTATGCAGACTTTAAATGTGCTTTAACATGGGGAAATGTGTATCATAAGGTTACATGATATTATGTTAAGTCTAATGTGAAGTATGAGCTCAACACATAATTTTTCTATAATTTGTATAGAAAAAAATAAAGGAAGAAAATACACAACAGGGGAAATACGACTTTCTGGGTGATGAAATTGAATAAATATTTTTTTTTGGCTTTGTGCTATTCATCAATTTTCCAAAGTTGATGTAACAAGCATATATAATTTTGTAAATAAGAAAAATAAATTCAGAGGGACATTGGGTTTTCACCGCTTCAGCTTAGAGAAAGAACAGGAAGAAAAGCCACATGGTAGCTGCCCATGATCCCTCCTAGGAAGGGTATGGATGGAGGAAGTTA
This sequence comes from Orcinus orca, assembly GCF_937001465.1. Lineage (NCBI taxonomy): Eukaryota > Metazoa > Chordata > Mammalia > Artiodactyla > Delphinidae > Orcinus > Orcinus orca. Next base: position 13,645,709 of record NC_064559.1, on the reverse strand, counting down.
TCTTTCTTAATGCGGCTCTTTGGGTGTCTAAGTCCACACCCTCAGCCTGTACTTACAGGGCTTCTGTACTCTGATGGAAGGAGACCTACTGAGACCCTGAGACTTACCAAGTTTAGAATTAAGTCCACCTGGATAAGGGCCTTGAGTAAACTTGCAGGAGAGAAGGGGCCTCAGGGTATATAATTTGGGGGGGTTCCCTTGGGTGTGCAGTTGCCAAAAAAGACAATGGAAAAGCCAAAAGCACTTTTACTGTCTTCAGTATCTCATTGAAGTCTTGGTTCACATATACTCCCTCCAAACCAGTCCTTTTTCACCTTCAGAGTACAGGCTCTAGAGTCAGACTGCCTGTTTTCAAGTCCTGGGCTCAACCCTTAACACCTATGAGACTTTGGGGGAAGTCTCTTAACATTACTAAATTTCAGTTTCCTACCTATAAAGATAATAATCGTCCTTATTTCATAGGGTTTTCCTAAAGATTAAATCCACATAAAGTGTTGAGGTTGGCACACATAGAAAACACTCAATGAATGTAGGCTTTTATTATTGCCAGTTATTCATAGCAGTTTTTATATTAGTTATATAAGTTTATTTAATTTATTATTAGGTTACTTGCTTATTACATGTTTCCTTCACTCAATATGATTTCCATGAAGGCAGGACCCTTATCTGTTTTGTTAATAACTTGTTGAAACAAAGCCTGATAAGTAGTGGGTGCTCGAGAACTAATTATTTGATGGCAGAATGATCATGTGTGCGTCTGATAAGGATCAATCTTCTTCCCTGGCTATATGGGCATGGCTGAGGCTAGCCCATTTGAAAGGGATCCATTGGGAATACTCTAGTGGCAGGAGGATCACTTAGCAGAGGGGATCCATAAAACAAGGGAGTGCAATGGTGAGAGCCTGGTGAGGATAGATGGGAGGAGGGTGAAGGTCACAAAGTAGGGGGTTTGGAGCAGAATCTGATGTTGGAGAAGCTAGGGCATCCAAGGACCAAGGAGACCAAAGCAGGGAATGCGGCTCTAATGCGGAAGATAAGGATGGGGTCTGGGCAAGTTGTGGGAGCAGGCTGGCTGCATGAGAGGCAGGCTTTGGTAGAACTCCCAGCAAGGGCACAAGCAGACAGGCCAGCTCTATTGCAAGCATTAAATTCTTGCCTGGAAGCCTAGCTTGGACTTTCATTATAGAAATTCGTTAAGGAGCAAAAAAATTTGAAAGAGTAGAAAAATAAAATAGCTGCCCCCAAATAACTCCCAGGCCCATATCAAATACTACTACCGTTAAACTTCCCCAAATCATTCCAGCTAGCTACTTATATGGCATTTAGCTTTCACTGGCTTGTGTTTTGAATAAATTGTGTTCAGTACTTACCTGGATTACTAGACTGTAAACTGAACTTTTCTCCACCAGGGATGGTTTTTCCTAATTTGGTGAGACCAGTAGCATGAAAGAAAAGATAGACTTATTACATCAGGTTTCAAATGCCATTTTCAAAATGTTTTTTAACAGTTGTAAGTTGATCTATTCCTAACTCAATCTCAGTCCCAAACTGTAATTTCCCTGAACAGTTCTCAATTCCAACTTTCTCTTTCTTTTTCCTCTGTCACACACCATTACCATTTTTGTCCTGAATTTTAAGCCATGTTTGTTATTTTAATCTTGGGTTTTTCCATATATTTATGTGAATTGCTGTTATCTAAAATTGTAAGCTGTTAGGAGATGGACACTGTGTCTCATTTGTACCTCTGTCCTTTGAGTTGAACAGGCATACCAAGCCCTAATTTTGCAATATCCTGGAGGTATTTTTAGTGATATCCACTTTTTCTTCTCTGGTAACTATATCTTAATGACCAAATTCTTAAAATAATTTTCAATTAACTTTAATCTAAAAACACAACGTGCCAGAAAGTACTTCTTAAGTACTTAAGTTGTTGGGAAAAATACAAACATTTGTCCCAGTTCCCCAGTGATGGAAAATGGATTAATGAAAGGATAACAGACCTAATAGTGTTAGTATCCACATATGTAAGAGTGACTTAATTGAGGAGGTTTAGGAGTAAGACAGGCTAAATATTCCCTTTGATGAAGACTGTTGTTTTCTGATATGCCCCATTTTCAAGAAGTTGATCAGACTAGAAGTTGGATTATGAATTCATCATCTGTGACTCACGAGGAATGCACCCTTTCTGTCCAAACCTTGTGTTCCAGTAAGATTTCAACTTCCAAACTCTTGGCAGTGATGAGAACCAAACACAGGCATGTAACATATTGTGCCAGGCATCACAGTATTTATGCTCTCTTTTTAACAAAAGTTGCTTTAGACAAATTTTGACTTTGTTCAAGAACAGCACTAAGTCTTAGAAAAAATGTGGAGTTGTGAAATCAAGGAATTTTCAACCGAAATAAATCATGTGCTAAATGATAGCAGCAAAATAGCATCAATTGGTACTCCTAATATGGAGGCAATGTTTCTTCTCTCTGAGGCACGATTAGGCATAGAAATGCTAAAGCCAAGCTTTGCCTAGTGCACTGTTATTTCCTTGCCCAACCCTGAACAATAAGGTAACCAATTGGCCTTGGGGTCATGAAGGGGCCAATGCAACTATCAGATGCCTTACTGTGATAATAATCTCAATAAATCTCTTATAATCTACAGAGAACTTTCATGTATTTTACCTCACTTGATCATAGTAGTGACTCCTTGTGATGGGCAAGGCTGATATTCTTATTGCTACGTACAGGTCTCTCTCAGTGCCCACCACATACATAGTTAGCACTTAAGAGCTACTTATAGGATTGAAGTTGTTGAACCCACAGTTTTCATAATAGTAAAGAGTGTTTAATGATTTTTTCCCATACATAGTTAGCACTTAATAGCTACTTATAGAATCTAAGTTTTTGAATCCACACTTTTCATAATTGTAAAGAGTGTTTAATGATTTTCCCAAACTCAACCACACCAGATAAAATTCATAGGACTTAAAGCCATATCTTACACACTGTGTCTAAAGCTCTTGTCATTGGCACCTGTGAAAGCATTTCTTTTTCCCCAATTGACTGTTTACACCATAGCAAGCAAACTATTCCTGGTGCCCCTAGACTGCAATGATTTGAACAGTCTTCAGAATAGGCTTAAATCTAATTAGCTACATGCTAAAGAGAAAAAGAAGAGGGAGCTGGGAAGGAGCAGAATGATGACGAAAGCTTTGGGTGTGGATCAAGTGGTATTTAAAATAAATAAAATAAAAGTTATCCTGTAATCAGTAAACAGCAATATAATTAGAATTTTTTTTTCCTATTTACTTCCTTTAACATGCAATGGGGGGAAATGAAAAAAAAGTCAAGGACTCAATCAAACAGATGGTTCTCAAGTTATTATTTCCCCCTTGATGTTGTTTACAAGAATAAGAGGCTCGTTTAATGAAACATGACTCCCAGATTCCAGTGAGGCCAGCAGTTCTCTATGAGAAGGAGAGAGGATAAGAGTAGGGAGAAAATTCAGATCATAAGCTTTTATTATGTGCATTATTATGCCTCATTAATTAACCTAACCACTGTCCTGGTGACGTTCTGGTCTCACTCCACAGGAAAAAATTAGTCTGGATTGCCAAGTTAAATAGACAATTACAGGAAGATCAAATTATGCCTACATTGCATTCTGTCGGGGCATCAGGCCAAATTCATGTCAAATTCATAAGATTGGAATATCCTCACTAAAAACAGCCCTGAAGAACCGACGTCACTAGCCATTTGACGTCTACACAGAGGATGTATTGATCTTGCCTGAGTTTCCTTTCTCAGAAGCACATAATAGACCAAGAGAGAGGGCTTTCTGGGCATCACCAGCTGGTTAGATCCTTTGTTATGTCCAATAAAGCACAATGTAGCAGGGGGAAACATCCCCACCTCATGAGCTCCTGTCTCCCATCCTGGCTGGCAGCTGTCACAGCCCTGTAGAGACAATTTGGACATTTAAAGAGAACAGTGGGAACTTCTAGTGTAGGTTTTCCACTGTGGAATGCTTGGTTCTGTCTGTAATCTTGAGGAAAGCTTTTCCATGGAAGAATGGCTGAGGGCTTCCCTGGTGGCGCAGTGGTTGGGGGTCCACCTGCCGATGCAGGGGACACGGGTTCGTGCCCCGGTCCAGGAAGATCCCACATGCCGCGGAGCGTGAGCCATGGCCACTGAGCCTGCGCGTCCGGAGCCTGTGCTCTGCAACGGGAGAGGCCGCAACAGTGAGAGGGCTGCGTACCGCAAAAAAAAAAAAAAAAAAAGAATGGCTGAAACAGAGAAAAATTCCACTCACTGTCCTTGAATATCTGATGTTTCCAGCACCAGAGATGACGCTACCCTGGGGTGAATAAGAACAAACACTATAATGCTTTTAAGAAGAGTGTATTTACCAGTGGTCCAGGGCTCAGAAATGGAGAGTAAATGTGATTTGTGACCACTAAAGAGTGAAACATTTAAGAAAACTTAAGTTTGGATGTAACTTGGAAAGAAAGCTGCTCCCTGACTCCCATTCTAGGGCATTCCTCCTTGGTAATTAAAGGTGTTCAAACCAAGGCCCTTTTCCAGGTTACTTCCCTTTTAGGCAGAAAGACCCCAACTTAGAGTCTTTCACTTCTATTTTCTTGCAGATGTATTGAGTACACATAGATCAATTTTTGACATCGTTACTTTGAAAGCAAAAGTTCTAATTCTTTTCTTATGATCATTCATGCATTGGATGGGAATTCACTATATGTACATTTACCAGGCACAAGATACTTTTGGGGCACTGAATAATCCATTTTCTCTAAGGTATTCTGAAAAAACCTAACCTTACCAATTGAAATCTTAAATGTTGCTGCTCCTCAATGTTCTATGCTCAGACCTTTTCCCTCCTTCCTCTTCTGACTTTCCTTGGGTGACCTCATGTGTTTTCATATCTTCAACTTCTGCTTGTGGATGAACCCCAAGTTTGATTTTAATACCCCAGAATTCTCTTTCTGTCTCTCAGGCTGAGACTTGTGTATAATATTTATCCTGGACATCCAAAGTTTTCACAAAGTTAACTTTTTCGAAACTTAATGAATTTTCATCCTTAAAATAGCTACTTCTTGTACATGTTCCCCTTTCCAATGGGTGGTCCTGTTGATTCTATCTTCTTTCTATTTCTTTAATCTGCCATTTCTTTATACCTTCACTGCTGCTCCTTCCTTCATCCAGATCATCATCATCTGTCTTGTGGATTTCAGCAACAATCTTGCCCATAGCACATGTCTGCTCACTCCTCTTCCCCAGATTCCTCAGTAAGCTCCTTAGGGAGCTCAGCAGAGCAGACACAATTCTTTGTGGTTTGGCACCCGACTAACTCTACAGTCCGAGTTAGTATTTCACTCAGGATTCGCATCATACCTGCTAGCCATTCTGAATCTCTTGCAGTTCCCAATCACATTATGTTCTCTCTCACCTGTGGGCTTTCATTATATAGTAATCATTACCCGTGCTACCTCGTTTTGCCTGGAATCACCTTTTCTTTCTTCACTCAGGTATCACCTAGTGATTTTTCAAGACTCCAACCAGGCACTGCTTCCCTTGGACCACTCCTATACTTCTGTGACCATCATCAATTTCTTCCCGCTTGTCAGCATATACCGTCCTATACTTCAAGAGGTGGAGTCTATTTGCTCCCCATTTATGACTTTTATGAAGCAGAAATGATGTTCTGAGACTTCTGGGCCCAAACCTAAAGAGTGCTGGCAGTTGTCACATTCTACCTCTGAAAACATATAAGTGAACATATAAGTTCAGCCCCCCTCAAGACTGCCATGTTGTGAGGCATCCCAAGCTAGCATATGGAGAGACCACACAGAGGAGAACCGAGGAACCCAGACAATGGTGATAAATAACTTAGGCCCCACTCAAATGACTCCCATCACATTGCTCCAGCCTGCTCCCACTGGTCAAGCCATTCAGCAAATGTCCAGACATTGTGGAGCAGAAACGAACCATTCCTTACTCTGCTCTGTCTAAATTCTTGATCTGCAGAATTATACGCAAATAAATGGCTGTTATTTTCATGTACTAAGTTTGAAGGGGTCTCTTCCAGTGTAGATGATTGAAATACCCTCTAAATCTGGCATGGATACTTCTCCCATCATCTTCTTAGTGTCTCTGTGGGCCTCTGGAGTATTACTATCCTACTGCAATTCTCAAAATAAAGGTTTCTTTCCCTGTATTCCTTCTCTGTCCCGACTGTCTTTCTTTAAGCATGTGAAAATTGATGATGATCTTAACAGCTGGCAGAATTCTTTTGAAGAAGGAAACTGTCTTCATCTGTAAAGATAAGTTTCTGAGCCCCTGGAAGTTGAAGAATAAAACTTTGTGGGGAAGAATCAAGTCTTCTGAGGATCATGGCTGAACTGAATCTGCATGGAAAGTGAAGAATAATTTTTTGTAAGGAGTAGGGAGAGAGAGAAAGAGGGATGAGAGAGAATTCACAAAGGCCCTGTGAGTCAGGGGACTGTGTGGGGAGGGAGGCAATGGCTACTGCTCTGTGGGAGGTGACTAAGACACATTTTGAAACCAAGGTAAGTAATGTACAATTTGAAATTGCTTTAGATTTTGACATGTAAACATTTCCTTTCTCCCTTGCCCGTCTCCCCACCACAAAGCCACCAGTAAAGCTTACCACTTCACACCAGTTAAGTTTTTGTGTGAATGGGATATTTTTTTGGGAAACATGGGAAACATCACACATCAGAGACCAACAGTCAGAGGTGACCTGAGAATATAACCTCCAAAGAAAATGACAGAAACTGAGCGAGAGTCATGGAATTGGGGGTTCAAGCTAAAATTACCTGGATCCCAAGGGGCCAGAAGAATAACTGACTCAGGGTTTGTGGGTTACTTCTCTATTCCTAGCACCTAGCATGGTGTGTGGCACACTGTAGTTTTCAATAAGCATTTGTTGAATAAATGATTGAATAAATGAAAGAAAGAATGAAAAGATGATTTGTAGGATAAAGTATGGCTCTTTTAGAACCTTTGTGCTATGGCAGAACAGCATGAGATCCAAAGTCGGAGAATCTGTGTTCGAGTCTCACTCTTAGGTGACATTTGGCAACTTGCTTTTCTAACTCGGTCTCATCTATATAAAGTGGGATTAATAGTAATGCCTCCTTCACAAAGATTTAGCAGACACCCAGTAAAGGTTACTGCTCCTTCCCCACTGCCCAAGACAACAGCAGCTTGGTGTACAGACATGAGGGAGTTTTCTCAGAGTCGTAGGTAGGCAAGGAACAGGACCACTATGGGAGCAGGACCCAAGGTAGAACACAGAGTTGTTTTCCATTACTGTTACCAGAACTTTGTTTGGTAATGTTCTTGCAAAGAGTTTCCTTTCCTTTCTTACTCCTAAGAGTAAGAAATCTAGGAATGGTTGCTATCTGTATGTATGTGTTTTTCATTTTGAGGTTCTAAATCTTGGAGATGGAAGGACATGGGGAGAAGAAAGGGTAACACATTTTGGTGAAAAGCAAAGACAACTAAAATTAGCCATTAAGTGTTATTGAAAATAAGCAGCATGTCCATGGTTGTCATTTTATTAGTGATGGGGCCAAGGAAAGAAAAAGAACAAGGAAAAATTTTAGCTTTTGAACTACATGGCTTCTGACACTCAGATAGTGGTTCCAGAGAATACATTCTCTTTCCAAATTGGACTTTTCCCCCACCCATCCCCAATCAAAAAATAGAAGCAATGTTTCTGCTGGGGCTGATTACCTGCAAGTACACTTGGTTCCCTCTTCTCTGCTCCTTGTACCTTGCCTTCCTTAGTCAAGTGGGCCATATTTCCTTCTTCATCTTCCCTGTAAAATGATGATGAAAATCATTTTACACATGGTTGCAATTCCAAGAAAAATCCCCACAGCAGTAAGTTGATTTTGATCTCTGGTTTTTGTGACATGGAAAATGAATTTCATTGATTTCTGCTCTAATCTTTATTACTTATTTTCTTCTGCTGACCTTGGGTTTATTTTCTCTTCCTTCTGGTTATTTTTAATGTGAAAGCCAAGGTCATTGATATGAGACACTTCTTTTCTAATAAAGATGTTAAATGCTATAAATTCCCCTCTGAGTACTGTTTATTGGCATCCCACACATTCTGATATGTTATGCTTTCATTTTCATTCAGTTCAAACTGCTTTCTATTTCTCATCTTGAGAATTTCTTTGACTCACAGGTTATTTTGAGTCTGTTATGTAATTTCCAAATACTTGGATATTTTCCATATATCTTCCTGTTATTGATTTATAATTTAATTCCATTGTGGTTAGAGAACAATCTTCGGATGATTTAAATACTTTTAATTTATTTAGGCTTGCTTTACTGCACAAACCATGGTCTGAGTACATGTTCCATGTGTACTTGAAAATAATTTTTATTCTATTGTTCCTGGTTTTATGAATGTCAAATAGGTAAACTTAGTTAATAATGTTGTTCAAATGTACTATATCTTAACTGATTTTCTATTTATGTCATAAATTACTAAACGAGGGCTAATGTAATGCCTTGCTGTAATTGTGGGTTTATCTACTTATTCTTTCAACTTTGCTTTCTATCAAATTTTTCTTTATGGATCTTGAAGCTGTATGCATCAACATTCATGATTGTTATATCCTCTTGATGAATTGATCCCCTATTAATTAGAAAATGATCCTTTTATGCATAAGATCTTTGCTCTGAAACCTACTTTGCCAGCTAATAATTTAGCCACTTCAGCATTCTTTTGATTTTCCTTTCTTTTAACCTATTTATATCTTTATATTTAGAGTGGATTTCTTGTAGACAGCGTATTTTTATGTGTTGCTTTTTTATATACTCTGACAGTCTGTGGCATTTAATTAAAATATTTAGATCATTTGCATTTAGTATAATTAAAGTTGAGTTTAAATCTGCCACCTTGCTAATTGGTTTCTTTTTGTCTCATTTGCTCTTTATGTTTTCTTATTTTTCAGCTCTGTTTTGTATTAATTATTTTCTATGAATTCCATTTTATTTCCTTTTAGGCTTAGTAGCATAACTCATTTTATTTTTGTTTTATGTAATTATTTTAGAGTTCATAATACACATACTTACCAGTGGGGAAAGGGATGGGGGGAGGGCAATATAAGGGTAGGGGATTAGGAGATACAAACTATGTACCTATGTATAAAGTAAATGAGATACAAGGGTATATTGTCAGTAGGAAATATAGCATATATATATATGTATATATACTTTTAAATGGAATATAATCTATAAAATATTGAATCATTATGTTGTATACCTGAAATAAATATAATATTGTAAATCAAATATACTTTAATAAAAATAAATTAAAACAAAAAAAAGAGTATATTACCATTTCCAGTATTTTCCATTACTTTTTGTAAATACACAGTCCCATTTGGTATCATTTTTTTTCTGCCCAAAGAACATCCTTTAACATTTCTTATACTTCCCATCTGCTGGTGATTAATTCTTTCAGTTTTTATATGTTTGAAAACATAATTATTTTGCTTTGATTTCTAAAATGTTTTTTGCTGGGTACAGAATTCAAGTTTTACAGATTTTTTTTCCTTTTCTTATTTTAAAGATGTTCCACCTTTTCCTTGCTTACAGTTTTTGATGTTATTCTTATCTCTGTTTCTCTGTTTGTAACATGTCTTTATGCTCTTGATGCTTTTAAGCTTTTCTCCTTATCACTTATATAGATAATTTTGATTATGATGCCACTTGGTGTCTCTTTTCCATGTTTCTTTTGCATAGGGTTCATTGAAATTCTTGGATCTGTGGCATTTGGCAACTAGCTTTTCTAATTCGGTCTCCTCATCTATAAAGTGGTATTTCATCCGTGTTTTCATCAAGTTTGGAAAGTTTTCAGCCATTATTTTTTTTTCTTTTTTTCCCTCCAATTTTATTGAGAAAAAATTGACATACATCACTGTATAAGTTTAAGGTGTACAGCATGATGGTTTGTTTTATATATATTGTGAAATAGTTACCACAGTAGGTTTAGCTAACATCCATCATCTCATACAGAGCCAATGAAAAGAAAAGAAAAAAGAAAAGAAAAAAAAAATCTCCTTGTGATGAGACCTCTTATGAGTATTTCTTTAAATAGGGTTTTCTGTCCCTTTCCTTCCTCCCCTCCTTCATGGTCTCTAATATATTAGGCCATTTGAAGTTGTCCTATTGCTCACTGATTATATTTTCATTTTTTTTAAATATTTTTTTCTCTGTTTCATTTTGGATATTTTATATTGATATAACTTAAATTCACTAATTCTTTCTTCTGCAATGTCTAATCTGTTGTTAATGCCATCCAGTGTATTTTCCATTTCAGATACTGTAGTTTTCATCTCTAAAAGTTTGGTTTGGGTCTTTGTTACTTATCATTCATGTTTTTGCCTAACATTTGAAAATATATAATTAGTTAAATAGCTACTTTAATGTTATATCTACTAATTCTATTATCTATTCCTCTTCTGGATCAGTTTCAATTAATTGACGTTTTTCTTCATTGTAGGTCATATTTTCCTGCTTCTTAGAATGCCTAACAATATTTTATTGGATATAATCTTTGTGAATTTTGCCTTACTGAGTACTACATATTTTTGTATTTCTACAAATATTCTTGAGCACTGTTCAGTGATGTAGATAAGTTACTTGGAAACAATTCCACATTTTGGATCTTGCTTTTAAGCTTCCTTAGCTGGGAAAGGAGAAGTTTTTAGTCTAGGGTTAACTTTGCCCCACTACTGAGGCAAAGCCATTCTGAGTATTCTATCCAATGGCCTAGAGGTCATGAGGTTTTCTACTCTGGCTGGAGAACACATGAGTTGTTCTCGTCTCCACGTCATCTCCAGGATTGTTCCCTCTAATCTATTCAGATAGTCCCCCACCCCAAGTATTTTTGTGTTACATTTATACTGAACAGTACTGAGCTGAAGGTTCAAGGAGGACCCTCTTTCTTGCCACAGGTTTCTCCTCTCTGGTGCACTGCCTGTGAACTCTAGCTGCTTTGTCCTCCCTGGATTTGTAGGTAGCTTCATTTCCTCAACTCAGCATAACCACTGGACTCTGCCTGAACTTTCACCTCCTTGGGCCACAATCTGGGAATTCTACCTAGCCAGTAAGCTGGGAAAATCACAGGACTCATGACTTTTGTTTACCATCTCTTAGGGATCCCTGCCCTTTGTTTCCTGATGTCCAGTGACTGAAGGTTATCATTTCATATATTTTGCCATTAATTAAATAGTTAATTAGGTGAAGGATAAGTCCAGTGTCTGCTATTCCATTTTAGTCAAAAGCAGAAATCCACTGGAAAGTGACTTTGAATAACCATTTGGTAGGGATTTTTCACCTAGGATATGGTAAGTTGAACACACCTTAAAACTTATGACTTGTTTTGCTTTATCTTCTTATCCTCCCATTTTCTCAATCTGATTTACTCATTGCTTTCTTTTAGCTTGTCTCCAAAATTTTTTTTTTTTTTTGCGGAACGCAGGCCTCTCACATTGCGGAGCATAGGCTCCGGACGTGCAGGCTCAGCAGCCATGGCTCACGGGCCCAGCCACTCCACGGCATGTGGGATCTTCCCAGACCGGGGCACGAACCCATGTCCCCTGCATCAGCAGGTGGACTCTCAACCACTGCGCCACCAGGGAAGCCCTCAGAAATTTTGTAACATCAATCTTACCCTTTGAGCTATGAAAAGATCTCTTTGGAGCTTCCAAACTCCCCATAGGCTCAGGAATTGGTGATTCTTACCAAAGCTTATAAATTCAATTATTTAAATGAACCAATGATACATAAATTGAAATCTATCTATCTATATACCTACCTACCTACAAAAATATATATGTCAATCAGTCTACTAGTCATTGTAGTATAGAGAACATAAAATATCTAGTATATGTATTGTCTCTCTGATTGACAGAGATGTCTAAAAGCTGTTATCACCCAGCTCTAAAAGGTTTAATGCCCAGTCTTCTTCAGAGTATTTCTTTTGAGAAACTTTGGTATGGTCTAAGATTTCTTTTTCAATAGAACTGTGTCCTGCTGGGTGGCTAGATTAAGGAAAGTTATTAACAAGAATGCTGTGAAGATACTAGGTGAAAGGGATGTTGCTATTTCACAGCATCCCTTTGTCTATCCCACTTGTGAAAGCTATTATGGTGCCTGTCACATGCTTGGGGGAAGAGGCAGTGTCAGAGAGATGATAAAGATGCTGTCTGGAGTGAGGGAGCTCCAATCATCCAGAAACATCTGTCAGCAATATTTCTACTTCTTATGGCATTTGCAGCTTTCCTGTTCTTGGTGTATGTTACCTGTAGACTTTGCTTCACTTTTTCCCTCACCTCCTTAAAATATAGACATTCTGCAATAGGATTAGGGCATGTCTAAGTGTGCTGCTGTATGATTTAAATCTTTGGTCTTACCATCTGAGCCCACATCCTAACAAAGACAAGCAAGCCACATAAGTTCTTACCTCATTTCCAAATCTCCAAACTTATCTTCCCCTCTGGAATACTCTCCTCCCTCACTGCTTCAATATTATCACCCTATAAACGCCTGGACTTCTTCTTAAATATCATATTTGACACTTTGTGTTATCTGTAATCAGTGGAAAGCTAATGGATATGGAATCACATTATAGCTGATGTTTAGTAGCTAGAGCAAACTCTTAAATATGGTGATCAACCTCATTCAAAGAATTCTGGATCAATAGTCACCCTACATTTTAAGATTGGAAGAGTCACAGCATAAAGAAGGAGAAAAAAAAAAACAATCAAAAAGCCCAGGGAATTTTTGTCTTTGAAAATAAAATGTGTTTCATTTGGGAGCAGTCAAATTTTATTATACTTTTTATTAAGGTAGACTTGTATTCTAATAAATTTCCTATTTTGAGCTTCCACATCATAGGAGTTACTTGAAAACTCTCATGAAGTGGATTTCCTTAGGGTAGCATGCTGAAATCAAGGGATAGATCAGAATGTTGGACCTCAGTCTTCTTGCTTCACACCTGAAGCATGTGCCACTGTGGTGTTTGTGTCTGAATACCTGGACAGTGATATGAGGTGAAGAGAGAATCTGAAGAGAATCTTCCCTCAGGCAAAAGCAGGAGCTATAATATATGTTCGCCCTAGGGTCACCCATGCCATGACCATGTTTATCATCCATGTGCCCAGCACTGCCCAGGGTGATGGAGCAGCCATGTCCAGGGTGATTGAGCAGGGTGATGGAGTGTAAGCCTCTACTTGCACTTAGACATAATTCTGGCCGAGTCCCTCCTGGTGAATAGACTCCAGACCTGGAAAGCACATGGGAGTCAATCAGTCAGAAATTATGGTAGGGGACAGGTTAGTGTAAAAGTTAAGAGCGGATCTAGAATCAGATTAAATCCTGTCTTTACTACTTTCTAGCTATGTGACCATGAATGTCAACAAGAATGCTTCCTCCCCACCCACCATGTTTCCTTCCACGTGGATGGAGTTTATCACAGGTTATAAAAATGACCACATATTTTTTACCCTCCCTGCAGTCACACTCCTGGCCATGTAACTTGGAAAGTTCTTCAGCTCTGAATTGAATTTGGCCATGTGCTTGCTTTGGACAATGAAAGGATAGCAAACTTGATGCAAACAGAATCTGAAAATCACTTTCATGTTTGGCCAGTTATTTCTTGAAGCTCTTGGGAGCCATTTGATACTGTAAAAAAGAAAGGGACCTCAAATAAGACCTGGCGACTGGGGCTGCCATGATGACAAACTTCCCAAATTCACGAGGGGATATCAATGTCTTATATGCCAATTGGAGAGAGAGAGGACAGAATGCATATTAAGATTTCCTACCCAGATTTGATGAATATATTGTGCCAAAATTAATCTTTCCTAGAAAATTTCCTCCAATTGACTTTGAGTTCCTCAGCTATCAATTCTGACAGTGAGTGACTTGCGACTTGGTATGGCTGAAGAAAATGAAATCCCCATCTATCTTAATTCCATAAGCTTTTTGGTGGTGCTCTTTGGCCATACAGGTCTATAATTCCTTCTCCAAAACCCTTTATGTTTCTGAATTCAGTTATTCTTATTATACCCAACATCACATAATACTTCAAGTACGGTCTTCAGAAGCACTCCATAATCTAATATTCATATTTTTTGCAACAAAATACTATGTAAATGTTAATACTTGGCATGATACACAAAAACTATAAATCACATCAATCAGTTGATGTGAATATTTACCACTGAATGCTTTTTGAATTTTGGAAATACAGATAAGGGACTGTGAATTACTACACAGTTTTAGGTTCTAGGAATAAAATTTTCCATAGGATATTGCTCTAGAGCTGGGGAGAGTTTGATTTCTAAATTTGGTAGGTGTGGGGTTGGTCCTAGATAATCTTGTGTGTTCTAGTCACTCGAGTTTATTAAAAAGGTAAAGTAGATCAGATACTCAGAATTGAGCTAATATACTGTCTTAAGCCTGACTGAGCTACAGTTACTCCAGTGAGATATAGCCCAGGCTTCCTCAGCCACAGGAACTCTACTTAGGGAGTAAGAACCCTTTTAACTGAAACTAAAATGAGTAAAAAGCTGTGGGGAATTTAAACTTCCTTGGAATTTTGACTCACATGTGATTTCTTCTCTGATTCTGTCCTATTTTACAATCTTCTTTAGAACAAAATCTAAACTTTCTATCAGTTAAGTCAGGAAGATACCCTGTAGAATTGGGCAGCAGCTCATGAAGATGGGGACATAAATGCTGATTGTTACCACCAAGTAGGAGAGTCACACCCTTGGATGACTGTAGGCTTAATGATTAAATCTGATATACTAAGGGAATAAAAATCTGGAGAATATTGTAGGGGAACATGTTTTCCCAACCACTGTTATTTCTTCCATGTAGAAGCAGCTCAGTCATGAATGCTGTGCCTATCTCTGTCCCCTTTACTTGCTTTATCCCAAGGGAAATAGATCAGATTGGTAAATTTCGAAAGAATCTACTATATTTTCTCAATTCAGCCACTCCCTTCAGCCTCCTGGGCGTGACTTGCCCACAGAAAACAGGTGTACTGGTCTTCCTCTTTTCAGCACTGCTATAGCTGGGCAGGTAAGCGTTCCCAGTTCTGGGGTTCAGTATTAATATACTGTGTTTTTTTAAGCTTCTTCCTCCAATGCAGGTTTAATGAGTAAAAAGAGTGATATATTAATCCTGTCTATCTTATTTTTGGCTTATTCCTAAATTGATTCACAACTCATAACTTGGTTGAGAAGATGGATGCTATCAGTTGGGTGCCCTTAAAATTTTCAATATTGCATAACTTACTTTACTTCTCTGTACATATATTTTCATCTTTATAATGAAGATTTTTGATGATGATTAATTATGTGCGTTAATACATGTAAAGCACTTATAGTACTGCCTAGCATGTAGCAAGGACTCAGTATCTACTATTATCATTGTTTCTATCTAGTTTGTGTCCAATGTTGTGTGGAGCAATTTGCAATGTCAGAGGTACTGGATAAGAGGCTAAAATGCATGCCCAGCTCCCAAAAAGTCTATTATCTGGCCAAGAAGACAAATTATAGAGAATATGTAAGGCATGCAATATATATGACTTGTAACCATGCATTTGGCTTGGTAGCATCCATACTCAGGGCTATTATAGATATGTAAGAGTGAGATTGGGGCTTGACCTGGAAGGACAGGTAGCATTTAAGTAGAGGGAGGGGAAACACTCTCATTGCCATTTGCTCTGTTTCTTTAATTGCATAAATTTTGCTTAAACGCATACTGTTGCTAATTTCCTACATGACTTTCTTTTTCACCAGATTGAAAACTCTTTAAGAGCAGGAATTGAGTATTATTCATTTCTGTATCTTCCACACTAGTATCCAGGAACATAGGCAATGTGTGCATGCATGCACATACACATGCACATGCACGCACACAGTTTGAATAATGATTGTTTAAGAAAAAAAAGAAAGAATGAGGGAGAGAAGGAAGGAAAGATCTATCTGACTCGTCTGAATAGAGGGCTGAGCTGAGAATGGAGACAGAAGGCCAATCAGACAGTCAGGCAAAAAGGGCATACATCGTGGAAGGAAGATTGAGGCTGTGGTTCAATTCTCACAGAGGACAAAGGGTCTATTATCCTTAATGCAATGGCTCTTGAGAGTCGGGCATTGGATCAATATGCATTCCGCACTCTCTAGTGAGGTAGAATTTCTCAATATAACAAGAGGTTTGGTCCTCAGAAGTTCAAGACTGGAGTGGGTCCAAATCTTCTCATGAGAGGATATTAATAGAGTTGAGAGGATCCTGAGCAGACTGAGACACATGACAGCTACCAATTCTGCAAAGTTGTTTATTTGGGGAAAAGGAGGAACTAATAAATGCATCATTTTTAAACCTCTCCAAAGAAAACCACTAGATTACTTTGTGTCTATTTTTAGATAAAAGTTGAGACTTCACAGTGTCCTGTCAATTACTATCTAGTAATATTTTATACTTGGCACAGATTTTCTTTAAAAGCAGTATCACTAGAGTTCTCATATACCTCCTAGAATATACATGACTTGACTTCCTCTGAAAGGTGACCTGCTGAATTTTACTAATGACCCTGCTAATGAATGTCAGAAAGAGACTACTAACCTAATCATTTTTCATTTTCCACTAGGGAAAAAAAAAAGCGCCCTTTCTTTTTCAGTTTAACGTTTTCCCTTAGATCACAAAGGAGGCTTGGTAGAGAAGCCAACATCAGAACTAATATAATTGTTCTTACGGGAGACTCTTCCTGGCCTCCCCATCTCCATGGGCAGTGACAGTGCTGGCATGTATCCAAAAAATGTCATGTCAACAATCATCTTTGTTTTATGTCTCTTTGTCATCAGTGGTTACTATTTCCTGGTGCATCAGAAAAGGATTACATCTTGATGCACAGGCTTCCTTCTCCTATTGATAGCCTTTGCAATTTGTCATAAATTGTTGGTCATTAAATAAGCGTGTCTTTTAAACATGACTGGCTTGGGAACCGTTTAGACTAGCAATCCTAAGAAAAGCCTACCACTCTTTCCTAAGTCAGATTCCTTTCAGCAGAACTGTATTACACTGGGCTTTGTTCTATTTCCTGCTTTGGGCCAATAATGGGGCTTTAGTGTCCCTTGCATGTTTTTAAGAAGGAAGACATATTTCCTGTAGCTCTTTCTACAAGCAGACAGCTGTGGAAACATCACAATAATGAACCAAACGTCTTGTGGGTACCCAAGGCAGCTCCTAAATATTCGCTATCCTTTTGTTCCTTGCTCTGGGAAATTTCTGCTGATATAACCTGGGGAATCAAGTAGCTTTTCTCATCCAAGGTCCTTGCCTCTGGCATCAAACATGGTCTTTGCCCTTTATCAACCTATATAGTAAGGTAACTCTTGGGTATTTTTCACACTAATGCTGATTATCTGGGTACAGCCAATCATCTGGAGAGCAAAGATTTTATTAGAATGAGAAAGAGACTTAAGGATACACACTAGACATAGATTAGATAACTTTCAGACGTAATGCTTATGTTACTTAACTCGCTTAAAAACAAGTAAAGCTATAAATTGTGTTTATAAGTTGATTTTCTATCTTAATTCTCAGTGGAAATATCTTTTCTGCATATTTAGGGAGCATAAACCATATGTTTAATACTTTACTTGTACAAATACAACAGTGTATATCTCTAGTCAATTTATTTTTTTAAAATAAACTGGGGCCAGTCCAAATATGTTACATTTCCTTTTTTCTGTCTTTGTATTATAAAGTAAAATTTTCTGCATACAGAAAACCCAAACACAGCTAATGCAGGGCTTAATGAGTTATTATAAGATGAATATCATTGTTATCATCACCCAGGTCAAGAAATAAAATTTGCTACCACTTCAGAAGCTATTCCAATTATATCCTCTCCCCCCTCAAATTTAACCATGGTTCATGCTTTTATAGTGATCACTTTCCCGACTTTCTTTGTGGTTTTATCACCCATGTGAGCAGTCTTATAAACTATAACCTTGCCCATTTAAAGGAAATGAGCATGTCTTTTAATCTTTTAATCCACAGGTTTTCCCTTCATACCTTACTTTTCTTTACAATTTATCTGTTGAATAAAGGGCATTTGACATGTATATTTCCCACACAGTCTGGATTTTGCTGATTGCCAGTACAAGGTTCAATTCAACGTATTCCTCTATCATTGAAATTTGCTATTCATTTGGTAGGACTATAGACTGTGGTGTGTTTTCAATGGAAGGCATTTGATATCTGGTTGCCACTCTTTTTGTGATGTTAGCATGCACTGATATGTGATGAATAGGTCCCTTAATATTTTGTGGGGTTGCCTATGGTGTCATTCTAAATTTATTATTTATTATATGGGAAATTTTATAAGAGAAACATCCCCTTATCTACAATTGGTTACCTACTGGAAAAGTTTATACTGAAAAGGAGGGGCAGATGCTTTTTCTCGTCCTTTAATTATAAGTTTTCAAGATGATATATTGGATCCCAATAATTTTTTGTGATGAACTACTAGTTTCATGTTTTAATATCAGTATGAACATATCTAATGAGTTTTAAGCCACTGCAATTATTTTTTTTTTTGAAGCACAAAATTGAGCCTCTGGACAGTGGGAGCCTCTTCAAGTTGACTCCTGAATGTTTTCACAGCTTTCTCACTATCTAGTATGATAATTTTGTATATTTCTAATCTCCTAGAAGCTCTGGATTCTTTTAGCAGGCAAGTGTGTTTCGAGACTACAGTATGATCAATAAAGATGTTCACTGCTCTCTGTTTGGTTACTGTTTCTAAGCTTCTTCAGTAGACACAGCCAGGAAATAAATTCACATGTGCTTGTGCACATAAACACAGAGTCACACACACACACACACACACACACACACACACACACACACACACATATCATGAGTTCAAACTAATACTTCTAATTCAAAATCAGGACTACCTGGCTTTTCCCTAACAGATTCTGTATTATTTCTGCAACTCTTTTCTTCTACACTAGGGGTCACAGACTTTCAAAGTGCAGGACTAGATAGTAATTAGTTTACCTTGTAGACCATATGGGCTCCATTGCAACTACTCAATTCTGCCATTATAGCAGGCAAGCAGCCATAAACAATATGTAAAGTATGGGTGTGGCTATAGTCCAATAAAATGTCACTCACAAACATAAAGGTGGTAGGTTCATGAGCCATAGTTTGCCAGCTCCTATCCTGCATTGGAAATCCTGGTTCTTAAAGACATAAATGATGTTGAGATATCTCAATGATGTTGAGATTAGAATATGGGATATTCTGCTCTTTTACTTGTCTCATATTACACACATTTAAAGTCTCAGGATAATGATAATAATACTTTTACAATCCATATACCTGCTAAGACAGTTAAAAATAAACTTTTCATTTGTATTATATATCCTTTCCCTTTTAATAGTTGAACTCCATCTACATTATCTGTGGATTTAGCCATTGCATGCTAATTTCATTGTCTCTTTTAATCCTCATTTAGCCCTAGTTGTACAACTAACTATACATTAAATTTTCCTCTCCAGGACTTATCTCTATGTGTCTCTAATCCTGTTCATTGTCTGAAACTCATTCTTTAGTAAGTTCTTTAGGGAGGGCCCGTAAGGAGTAATATTTTCTGAGCTCATTTAGACTGATAATAATTTGTCTGTGCCCTTGGTACTTTGGTTTTCCTTTTCTTCTCTTCAATATCTTAAACATGTTACTCTATTTTCTTCTCTCATAAAGTGTTGCTGTCAAATAGCCTATTGATAAACTACTTTCTTTCCCTTATAAATCACATGCTGTTTTTGCCTACATGCCTATTTCAGATTAGGAAGGAAGTACACACTGATATGACCATCAGCATGAAGGAAGTTTATTAGAGAATGTCCTCAGCTCAGGCGAGGGAAGAAAACAAAGTTAGATAGAGAAGTTGAGATGTGGTGCAGTTGCAACAAAGCTTCACCCAACCCTAAATGGAGCACTGCAGCTGGGAGATGTCTCAAGCTGGGGAGAGGAAATTGGACCTTTCAGTCTCAGAGTGAGTTGACCAGTTCCCCAGAAGGTGGGTATGACATTGGGCATTGTGGCTTTACTCAGCCAAGTAAATTACTGAAGAGGCCATTACAAATGTGATCTATCAAACAACAACTTCATAGCAACTAGTGAAATTAAATAAATAAATAAATAAAAACTTTAGGTTCGGTAATTTTTCTAGAACATGTCTTGATATTGGTCATTCTGGTTCAGTATTCTCAGGGAGACAGCATGCTCTTTCACTTTGAAGTTTCAAGCTACTCTTTATTTCAAGAAACATTCTTAAATTACAGTTTTTAGCATTTGTTTTACTCTTTTGCTTTGGTTTCTGTCATTATGGACTCCCATTATACCTATACTGAATCTTGCTTTTCTTCCTTTTTTTCACCATCTCTTCTCCTTAAGATATTTCTGTTGTGTTTAGTAGCTTTTGTATTTTTCCCAGGTTAGCCCTCACTTCTGAAATTATCATATAATTGCTTCCTGAGTTCTGTCAGTAAATTAATAAATTTTTCTAAACCGGATTTATGTTTCCTCATTCTGATTTGCATTTTCTTTCTTCCATTTGAAAATGTTTATAGTTTATTCTATTATAGGGCCTATCTTTCTGGCACATTTCCATTGCCTGTAGGGATGTTATTTCATATTATCTTTTTTCTTCTAATAATTTTATATGGAATTTAACTTCAAGTATTTTCTGTGTTCATTTTTTGTGAAATTAACTTTCCCCAACTTTAGAAAGAAATGTGGTTCAGGGAAACTTTTCTCACTCCACAGAATTCCCTGATATATTATTTTCTTGTAGTGTTCAAATATATGGTGGTTTGCTTCTGAGCCTTCCTGACTCTTTTCCCTTTTCCCAGTTTTATCTGGACCTTTTATTATTTCATCTCCATTGTCCCTATTCCTATCAATTTTGATTCAACTCCCAGAAGTTTCTCCTTTGTGCATGGATCTATCTGTAATGGAGATTTGCTGGGCCAGTTTTGAGAATTCATTGGGGATTTGCTACTCCATACCCATTGGTATTTACAGTAGGCCTGTTTCATTAATTTCCAATTACATTGGGTAAAACGTCTCCTAGTTTCAGGTGAAAATCTAAAATTGGCCCATGACCTTTCCCACTGCACTGCCCTGGTTATTTTGAAATTCCCCTGTTCTTAGACATTTCAGGCTATTCAAATATCAGTACTATGCAGGGCTTGGCTGCTGGTAGTTTGTACTCATTCTTTTGTTGTTTGAAAATTGTGTTATTCAGTTTTATTTTAAAATATCCATGTGTCTTTGGTTTTGCTGTCTAGTTATTCTGTCTTTTGTCATGTTAGGTTTTGGCAAGATTAGAAAACAATGTAGCTGATACTGCTGCCCTCCTTGCAGAATCACATTTTAACTGGTTTATTAGAAGTTAAGAGTAAGTCACATGCCAAATAAAATGTGAGTGAAATAAAAGTGTGAGAAGAGGTCTATGGTAGGAGATGTGCTTTTATTTCATTAAAAGTACCAGGATTCCAATTTTTACCCCAGAGGCCACCAGTCTTTTTCTGTTTTGTTGTTTTTTTTTTTTAAATTGGGGTATAGCTCTTTTACAATGTTGTGTTAGTTTCTACTGTACAGCACCCGTCCTTTATCTTTTATTTATTTTTAAAGCATTTTTAATATAAATTTATTTATTTATCTATTTATTTTTTTGGCTGTTGTTGGGTCTTCATTGCTGTGTAGGGCTTTCTCCAGTTGTGGCGAATGGGGGCTACTCTTCATTGCAGTGCGCAAGCTTCTCATTGCAGTGGCTTCTCTTTGTTTCAGAGTACAGGCTCTAGGCATGCAGACTTCAGTAGTTGTGGCACGTGGGCTCAGTAGTTGTGGCTCACAGGTTCTAGTGCACAGGCTCAGTATTTGTAGCACATGGGCTTAGTTGCTCTTCGGCATGTGGGATCTTCCTGGACCAGGGTTCGAACCCGTGTCCCCTGTATTGGCAGGCAGATTCTTAACCACTGTGCCACCAGGGAAGTCCCACCAGTCCTTTTTAAAGTGTTTCATTTCCCAGGTCAAATTTACTCTCTTAAGAACTGTTTCAGCCATGAATAAACTGCTGGCTTTGTTGTTGGACTCACTTGGGTTCAACTCTGGCTAAGCCATGGATTATTTCTGTGAACCTGGGTAAAATTTGTTAAATTATCGGAGGTTCATCTAAAACTCAAACAAAATAATATTTGTGTTATGAATCTAATTTTCCCAGAACAGTCTTACAATCTCTCTCCCTCTCACCTCTCATCCTCCAGCAACCAATACATACCACAAATTCCAACTGATATTACTCAATAAGTATCTCTTGCATTTACTCACTTTTCTTCATCTTCACCACTACTGTTTCAGCCATCTTAATGCAAACTATCATCTTCTATTTCTTGGACCAGCTAAACATTTTCCTCAATTACCTGCCAATGTGCTCTCTGGCCCCCTTCATACCCTTTCCTTAAACTCAGCCAGAATAAATTAAAAACACAATTTTGTCAACTTCTTGCTTAAATAACACTGATTATAGCAAATGTTTTCTTAAAATTCTTCATGGTTTCTCATTGCTTGTAAGATTTAGGCAAAACCTGTTTTGAATTAAAAGTTCTGGTCTCTGCCCACCTCTCAAGCTGATCTCACCTGGCTCTCTCCATTTGCCATCTCAGAGTTAGTCCCACTGGTCTGCTTTCTGCTCCTTATCCTCAATACTCTCCCTCTTGTCAGGGACTTTGTACATGCTCTGTCCGTTCTTGAAATCCTATTCTCTCCCTTCTTCACCAAGTTAACTTCTGATGATGCTTCATATCTCAGTGTAAGCATCAGTTTCTCAAGGAAGTTTTCCCTGCCCTCCTGAGCAAAGCAGATCTCATATAGTGCCATGGACCGCTCCTTCAGAATATGTAACCCTTATTTATTAAAGTGTATAATTAATGCCTCTTTACTCCTCTAGATCTTAAACTCCATGAGAACAGGGAGTATTTTTGTTTACCATTGTAATTCCAGCACAAAGCCCGCACATAGTATTTAGAAATTTCTTTTATTATGAATAAATATGAATAAATGAGTAAACAAATGTTTTTAAGATTGTTGGGAAGATGAGAAAAGTTTACTTGTGTTTTGGATTGGCCTAAGCCATTTAGCTTTAGGCACTATTTAGTTTCTTTTAAATAAATCTTAGTAGTCACCACACTGCTGAAAGTGATGGGGTTATTTGCTTGCTCCCAATCTCACTACAAAGGTTTTCATGAAAGCAAGTCTCAGATCACATTTGGCCACAAAACAAACAAACAAAAACAGTTCTGTAAACATGACAAAGCTTCACAGCCCTCTGTACTTCTTGGTGATCTGAGAAAACCATTGGACAGGTATCCCTGAGGCAAAATCAACAGTGTCCCTGGCTTGAAATTCTTAATCTATATGGGACATTTGAGGAGAATTTCCTTTAGGTTGTAACAATTAGACTGTTCAGGATTACAGAGTTCTCTGAACTAAGGCAGAGTGACAGCCTTAGAGCAAGATCATCAAAGCCCTAACAGTTTTTAAATTCCTGATTGATTTCTTTGCCCTGGATTATCAGTTTTGTGAAAGCCTGGAATTCTAAGATAAAAGAGTGCAATAAAGAATAGAGCAGTTCCTGTGTATGTGTGATTACTGTAGGAATAAAGCAAATAAGTAGAAAGGAACTTCCCTCATTTTCAAAAAATTTGAAGTCATTGTTCCCTAGGTCTATAATAGTAGCTCCAAACAATCCAGATAATTATGATTTATAATGAACATTCCCGGTGTACCTGAAGGCTGAGGCTTCTCGTGCCCAGAGTGAATGAGTCACTCTAACTTGTTTGTGCAATACTGAGAGGAAAACAACAAGATCGTATCTCCCTCTCCCACTAATGATAAGGTGACACACACTTAATCAAAATAAAGGGCACTGAAATAATTCAAATGGGTCAGTTTTCAAAGGAATCATTAAGAAGGGTCTTCTTGTTACCAGAAAAACAAATTTCAGGAAAAGGATATAATAATCATTCAGATGAGATTAGTGGTTCAAAACGGAGTGATTTCACTTCCCTAAGGAACATTTGATAAATCTGGGGAATATTTTTGGTTGTTACTGTTGGGTGCTACTGGCATCTAATAGGTAGGGCTAGAGATGCAGATAAGCCTTCGGCATTGCACAGAATGACCCTTCACAACAAGGAATTCATGATCTAGCACAAAATGTCAGTTACAATGCTGCTGAGGAACCCTGGGTTAGATCATACGTAAGGTACCATTGGAGCTCCCCAGGACCTGTGGTCATCAGACCCATGCCAGGTTTTGAGATGTAATGTCAGCGGCCAAGTAGCTGAAGCCAAGCAAGCACCAAGTTTTTCGTATTCCATCATACCTTCAACTAACATAAAACCTAGCTTTCCTCTATGACATAGTGTGAAGATAAATGAAAGGCAAGTCTTACAGTGATGTCAGACATTCAAATGAAGATTAAAAATGTCGCTTGATTTTTAAAGGCAGGTATTTTTGTCCTTGTACATTGTCTTTAATATAGCCTTCCCCAACTTTATGATTCTCTCTTCCTCCAACCTTCTGTTTCTCTACCTCTTCATTATTGTTCTCATCTCCTTTTAACAACTCAGTATATAACCTTTGTGGTTTTCTATGCTCATACACATGTACAGGTGTAAATACGTATACAGTGTACATATTCATACATGCATTTTTTTGTAAGTGTGACTTCATAGTATGCATAATTTGCTACAACTTGCTTTTCTCACTCAAAAATATTTCATGGGAAATCTCTCAAAGAAAACTTTTAAAGCTCTCTTTCTTTTTTTTTCTTTTTTTTTTTGCGGTACGCGGGCCTCTCACTGTTGTGGCCTCTCCCGTTGCGGAGCACAGGCTCTGGACGTGCAGGCTCAGCGGCCATGGTTCACGGGCCCAGCCGCTCCACGGCATGTGGGATCTTCCCGGACCGGGGCACGAACCCGTGTCCCCTGAATCGGCAGGCAGACTCTCAACCACTGCGCCACCAGGGAAGCCCTCTTTCTTCTTTTAATAGTGTTTATCCTCCATGATTTATTCAGTCATTCCCTGAGTGATGGACATTTATTTTATTTCATATTTTATTATTCCATGGTAAAACATTCTAAAATAATATCCCTCTGCAAATATCATGTCCCAAGTTTTTATTTTCACGGGATAGATTCTTATAAGTGGGATTGCATATTTGAGAATCTAGAATATTCCAAGTACATCCAAGGGCAAGACAAACCTTCTTAAAGACCAGAAATTCAAAGTCTATGGTTGTTTATATTTATACATTATAATTATATGTACGTAATTTTAAGTTTTAATTAAAACTTTAAAAATTTTAATTAAAAATATATGTGGAAAATACAAACATTGTCAACAAGTGATTAATTTTGGAAAATGTTTGTAATATAGAAGGTGAACATAAGGAATTATTATCATAATATTCAAATAGCTTTTTAAAATTGCCAGAAAATTTGGTATGGGACATGTATAGGCAACTCATTGAAAATCATATGAAAACAGCTACCAAACACATGAAAATATGCTCAAATTCTACAGAAGCCACATTACAAAATAAAGTAGCAGTGTACTCTCCCTTTGTACCCACTAGACTGGCAAAAAATAAGAAGGATCAAAACACCTACCGCTGGCAGAGATGTGAGAAAATGAATATCCTCATGCATTCTTGGTGATAATGCAAAATTTTAAGTCAGTTTGGAAAACAGTCTAGCTTAATTTTTAAAAAATTTATATCTGCTCACAGAAGCAACTGTTGCTAAAGCAGTTTGGAAGACAGTGCAGCAGGAAGGAGTTCTATTAGTAACTTAAAATACCAGTAAAACAGCAAAATGAGAGCCAGAAATGGGTTTTGACAAGTGTGCACACTTTAACTCCTCAGTGGACAATTCTATCATAGCACTTGAGTCAGGTATTCTGCAGTTCTATCTCTTTCTTATATTGCTAGATGGTCTGGCGAAAGTCTAGTCCTGATGAAATCATGGTGGGGAAAGTACGTCTGACATACCCACATCTAAGCTGTGACTCAGGTGGGATTCCAGACACACAGGCAGGATTAAGTGCTGCCTTAGAAGTAGAAAAACCATCAAGTGCATGGGAATTCTAATTTGTGGGTAAATCTGAAATCAGCACCAGCTGAGGTCTGAAGAGATGAAGGCTCAGGCAGCAGGGAGAGAATATTCTGGAACATTTGTCATGCCTAAGATGATGTCCTTGAAGCCTGGTGACCTGTTCCAACCTAGGAGGATCATGCCCAGCGAAGAAGAGGCTCCTGGTTGAGAAAAAAAGCTAATTCACGAATTGCACACGAGGGACCCATCTCTTTGTTTCCTCACTTTCTTTAAGTGGTAGGCTCACAAACCTATGCTGTGTCTTTTGTCTTTGAAAGTCATATCAGAAAGAAGAGAGCTCATGTACTGGAGAATTGGAATGTGTATAAATTGGGACTCGGCATTGTCACTCATTTCAACTTGAATGGGGACAAATTCCAGTAGAGATTATCTGTTGAGGCCATAGCAAAGTAGGCTATACGTTTTCTTAAAATTTTCATTAGATTATAGCTGATTTACAATGTTGTGTTAGTTTCAGGTGTACAACAAAGTGAATCAGTTATACATATACATATATCCACTCTTTTTAAGATTCTTTTCCCATATAGGCCATTACAGAGTATTGAGTAGAGTTCCCTGTGCTATACGCTAGGTCCTTATTCGTTATCTATTTTATATATTCTGAAAAGTTTCCAAACCCGGATTTGGGATGAATGGTCTCATAAGAATAAGTGTTCTCTTAGGAACAACAGGATGGAATATTTTCAATCATGACTGTTTCAGAAAATTTGAATACATGTAATTATGATGACAATTTAGGGACATGTAATGACAAATCAAGTTTCAGGTCAGCTCTGATAGGGAGATATGATGGTCCTGAAGTCCTTTCTCACTTTCTCTGTTCACACTACTCCCAGGTCCAGGTGCCAGCTTGGCCCTCCGGGTTTGGTGTGCAGCACAGAGCATGGAGCAGGCCACTGAACTGTAGAAGGAACAGAGAGCCTCTGTTTCCTTCATTCTTCTTCCTAATTACTGCTGAACAGCCTACACACCTGCCAAAATAATTTGAAAGCAGCCCGGTGTTAGGGCCAGGTCTGAGCCACGTACAGACAAACAATGGGGCCCCAATATGCAGGCCCGTCTCAGCAACCGCTGAGATTTATGTATTAACACCCACAATTTCTCATAAAAGCAGCAGAAGATGTGCTTCCTATATGTCAGTGGAGCTTGGCTTGGATCCCCAGCATCGGCTCCTATAATCAAAGCCAAGAGGCAACCCCCTCCCCCCAGGGCAGAGACGAGTATGTGTACCGTTGTCATCCATCCTGGGGTAGCCACTCTGTCACAGACATTCCTTCTCCCTTGACACTGTAGTAAGCCAAGCTCTGTCACTTCTGGTTAGGGTCATATTTAACAAGAAGATGTTAAAAGTAAGACTTTATAAGTCTAAGAGCACCGGGAAAAAATTTGGCTGAAAGTCTAGGTTTTGAGGACATTAGACTCAGAATACGTATGTTGACAGATTGTGTGCAGCCAAGAATAAAACTTCTCTTGTGCAGAGGAGTCACGAGACCCTTTGGTACACCCGTTAATAACTGAAAACCCAGTAATAAGTTCCATATTTCATGAGCGCAGTCTTATACCAGAGATATTTCTCCGTCAGTGTGTACATGCTCCATGCTTATATATCATCCTTGTCATGGTTGCAGGTATATTCTGAGTTCTTCGTGCTTTTTTAGGTACCGGATGTGCCTGCTACAGATAATGTTCAGATGTCTCATGCCTTTCTATAGTGTGGGGATTGGCTTTGATTCTTTTTTAACACACAGCAAAGATCTTAAATGGAATTAGTGTATAACAAGGCAGACAGTTCCATTGCGCTATTATAGTTGAACAGTTGTTAAAAATCCACATTTTGGATGAAGAAGATTGCTGGTAGAAAGGCTTCATTCCTTAAAAAGAAATATTACTTTCATAACGAACAAGAGAAAAACAATTATGGTCTTAAAAGAAACAAAGAAAATCAGGCTCCAGAAAACTTCTTCTTTTTTTTTTTTTTCTGGTTGCTCTGTGTATGTACCACTTTTATTTATTTATTTAATTTATTTATTTTTTACATCTTTATTGGAGTATAATTGCTTTACAATGGTGTGTTAGTTTCTGCTTTATAACAAAGTGACTCAGTTATACATATACATATATCCCCATATCTCCTCCCTTTTGCATCTCCCACCCACCCTCCCTATCCCACCCCTTTAGGTGGTCACAAAGGACCGAGCTGATCTCCCTGTGCTATGCGGCTGCTTCCCACTAGCTATCTATTTTACGTTTGGTAGTGTATATATGTCCATGTGACTCTCTCATTTTATCACAGCTTACCCTTCCCCCTCCCCATATCCTCAAGTCCATTCTCTAGTAGGTCTGTGTCTTTATTCCCGTCTTACGCTTAGGTTCTTCATGACATTTTTTTTTCTTAGGTTCCATATATATGTGTTAGCATATGATATTTGTCTTTCTCTTTCTGACTTACTTCACTCTGTATGACAGACTCTAGGTCCATCCACCTCACCACAAATAACTCAATTTCGTTTCTTTTTATGGCTGAGTAGTATTCCATTGTATATATGTGCCACATCTTCTTTATCCATTCATCTGATGATGGACACTTAGGGTGCTTCCATCTCCTGGCTATTGTAAATAGAGCTGCAATGAACATTTTGGTACAAAACTCTTTTTGAATTATGGTTTTCTCAGGGTATATGCCCAGTAGTGAGATTGCTGGGTCATATGGTAGTTCTATTTGTAGTTTTTTAAGGAACCTCCATACTGTTCTCCATAGTGGCTGTACCAATTCACATTCCCATCATCAGTGCAAGAGTGTTCCCTTTTCTCCACACTCTCTCCAGCATTTATTGTTTGTTGACTTTTTGATGATGGCCATTCTGACCGGTGTGAGGTGATATCTCATTGTA
Source organism: Orcinus orca (assembly GCF_937001465.1). Taxonomy (NCBI): domain Eukaryota; kingdom Metazoa; phylum Chordata; class Mammalia; order Artiodactyla; family Delphinidae; genus Orcinus; species Orcinus orca. The sequence continues at coordinate 13,616,495 of NC_064559.1, read as the reverse complement.
GTTTTGATTTGCATTTCTCTAATGATTAATGATGTTGAGCATTCTTTCATGTGTTTGTTGGCAATCTGTATATCTTCTTTGGAGATGATATACAGATTGCCAACAATGTGAATTTGAGTCTAATTCATGGGGTTTAGAATACAATGAATGTATTAACCAGTAGTAACATAAAATAATAAGAGGGTAATCTAAATTAAGGTTTTCAAAGTTCCAAATACTATTCTGGAATAGAATTTAAAATATCCATTAATTATAGATGTCAGTGAGTTGTGTATACATAGTAAATTTCTATGGTAACTGCAGAGAATCCAGAATGTATACTTTCTAAAAATAGGGGTAAACAAAGTCAAGCATTATAAAATAAGTAGGAAAATGAGAAGAAAGAGAAAAAGCAGAATAGAAAGTTTAAAGTGAGTTAGAACTACCTCTGTATTAATGAAGTTATCATAATAAATGTAAATTAAGTTTTTCTGTTCAAAGACAAAGATTGTAAACTAAAATATATCTTTCTATTTCAGATATCTTATATTTACAATAGACATCTCTAAAACATAAGGACACAGAAAGGATTAAAGTAAATTAATGGAAAAAATATATGCCAGGCAGAAAACAATCAGAAGAACCTTATGTAATTTTATTATGTCAGAAAGATAGGACTTTAATAAAAATCATTATTGAAGATAAAGAAGATTACTGCATAACATTTTAGCTTTAAGTCATCAGGAAATAAAATAAATCTGATCTTGCAGTTTTCTAATAAAGTAGTTGCAAATGTATAAAGAGAAATTTAAAAATTTACCATTGGGAGACTACATATATATATATATATATATATTCAGCAGACAAAAAAAATCAGTAAAATTATATAACAACATATATAGGCAACTGCTCAATAATTAGAAAATAAAAATATTTTCAAGTACTTGGATCATTTACAAATTTTAACGTCTACTAGGATATAAAACAATTCTACTAAATTTCAAAAATTAGTAGCACACAGATTCTCTTCTCTAGTCACAGTGCAATTAAGATAAATATAAATAGGGCTTCCCTGGTGGCGCAGTTGTTGAGAATCTGCCTGCCAATGCAGGGGACACAGGTTCGAACCCTGGTCTGGGAAGATCCCACATGCCGCAGAGCAACTAGGCCCGTGAGCCGCAACTACTGAGCCTGCGTGTCTGGAGCCTGTGCCCCGCAACGAGAGAGGCCTCGACAGTGAAAGTCCCGCACACCGCGATGAAGAGTGGCCCCCGCTCGCCGCAACTAGAGAAAGCCCTCGCACAGAAACGAAGACCCAACACAGCCAAAAATAAAAATAAATAAATAAAAATTAAAAATAAAAGATAAACATAAATAGTGAATAAATAGTGAAAAGATAGCTTTTAAACTTTAGAAATTCCTAAGAAGTCAAAGCTGAAATAATTTGGGAAACATGATAAATAGCACAGTATTAGAATATAACCTGAACTATAAAATAAATATCTGCAAATTTATACTAATCTAAATAAATTATTGAATAAATGGGGGAGAAAAGATAAATCTACTTTGCAGAAGAATACCAAATAATTTATGCAGATACTCCCCCCCTCTCCCCGTCCCGCAATGTGATGGAACGTAACTCCTCACTCTGTAAAGGTGGACTGTGCAGAGTGATTTCCTTCTAAAGAGCACAGTGTGAAACAGGGCAAAAATAATAACGCCACAGTGGAGAAACCTGACAGATACTATTTTAAGAAGGTGATCAAGGTAAACATCATTAATAATGTCATGTCAGTAGCATGAATTTTGATATGATGTGATGAAAATGGTACTTTACCTTCCCTTAAAAACCCATAACCCCAGTCTAACCATGAGAAAAACATCAGACAAATCCATGTTGAAGAACATTCTACAAAATACTTGACAAATTGTCACAATGTAGAGGAGCCTAAAGAAACGTGAAAACTCAATGTAATGTGATATCCTGGATGGGATCCTGGAACAGAAAAAAAATTAGGTAAAAACTAAGGAAATGTGAATAAAGTATAAACTTTGGTTAATAATAATATATCAATATTGGTTCATCATTTTTGACAAATGTACCATAGTAATGTAAAATATTAATGATAGAGAAAATTAGGTGCAGGATATATGGAAACTCTTTGAATTCTCTGTATAATCTTTGAAACTTTCCTGTAAATTTAAAACTATTTAAAACAAACATTTTATTTTTTAAAAGTCTGTAAGTTTGGAATTAAAATTTATAAAACTTCACAAAGTTTTTAGTGGACATTAGAGAGTACTTGGAACAGAATAATTATGAAAATACCACATTTCAAAATTTGTGGGATTTAACTAAAACAATTGTTTAAGAAAATGTAAAGCCTTAAATGTTTATACTAGGAAAGAAGAAAGTCCCAAACTTAATTAGGTAAATACCTAACTTATGAAGTTAGAAAAAGGTCAGTATAATAAACCTTACTAAACTAGCAGAAGGAAATAATAAAGGTAAGAACAGTAATCACTGAAATAGAAAACCATGATAGAAGAAAAGATAAACATAGGAAAAACTGATTCTTTGAAAAGATTTAAACATTGGCAAGATTTATCTGGGAAAAAAGGAAGAGATCCAAATAAACAATGTTACAAATGAAAAGAAGACATACCTGCCGACACAACAGAGATCCTTTTTTAAGTAAAATATTGTGAAAAGTTTATACCAATATATTTTAATATCTACATGAAATTGACAGATTTCTAAAAAAAAAAGTAAATTATAAAAACTGATTCAAGAAAACATGAAACACAAGATGATTTTAGAGATGAGTGATTCAAATTTTTAAGGAAAACTCAGTTCTTATACCAAATCTTCCAAAGAATAGAAAAATGGAGGCAACTTACTCCCAGCTAATTTTATGAGGCTCATATAACCTGCATAACAAACAAATGATAAAGGCATCTTGACAAGGGAATCAGACAAGCTCTACTTATAACATAGATGCAAAATACTAAGGAAAACATCAGCAAACAGAATCCTTTATTGTTTGTATGATGTTTTATAACAGTAATACACGATGACTAAGTTGAGCGTATGCCAGAAATACAAGATTGGTTCAAAGTTAGAAAATCTATTAATGTGATTCACCACATGAACAAATAAAAAAAAATCATATGATTGCTTCAATATATACAGAAAGAGCATGCAATAATATTCAACACCTATTCTTTATATTTAAAAATTCCTTAGTAAAACAGGAGTCAGAAGTGCTTCTGCAACCTGAAAATAAATGCACTTACAAAATATTAAAGAAATCATTATAGAAATAGTAAAACCCTTAAGGCACTCTCTTTAAGATTAGGAGCAGGACATGTCTTCCCACTCTCACAAATGCCATCCAATATTATCTTAGAGGTTCTATCCAATATAATTACTCAAATAAAAATAGATGTAGGGCTTCCCTGGTGGCGCAATGGTTGAGAGTCCACCTGCCGATGCAGAGGACACGGGTTTGTGCCCCGGTCCGGGAAGATCCCACATGCCACAGATCGGCTGGACCCATGAGCCATGGCCGCGGAGCCTGCGCGTCCGGAGCCTGTGCTCCACAACGGGAGAGGCCGCAACAGTGAGAGACCCGCGTACTGCAAAAAAAAAAAAAAAAAAAAAATAGATGTAACTGTTGGAAGGGAATAAAAATTATTATTTTCAGATGACATCACATCATAGTCTACGTAGAAATCCCAGAAGAATGTGTAGACACTTACTTTTAGACTTACAAGAAAGTTACACAAGTTTTCTATATATACCAGCTACAATTAGAAAATACAATGATGGGACATTATTTACAGTATCAGTTAAACATATAAAACACTCATGGATAAAGATAAAAAACCTGTGTAAGACCTTTATAAACATTTATTGAATGACTTTAAATATTCAATTTGAATGAAAATATAGACTAGGTCCATGGTTAACAATATTTAATATTATAACTTTGTCATTTCTCCTCACATTTAATTGATTGATTTAATGCTAGTCCTATCAATATTCCAACAGAATGTTTTTCAATAGAACTTGACCAACTGACCCTAAAATGTAAATGAAAAAATAAAGGGTCAAGAATAATCAAGAGGTTTCTGCAGAAGGTAGAGTAGGAGGAGTTCCTCAACCAGATATTTAGACATTTGTATAAAGCTTTACTAGTGATGCTGAGTTATACTGGAACAGGAATAGAAAGAGCAATGAACATGACAGATGTCTCAGATATAGACCCACACATATTTGGGAACTTGATGCAAGACAAATGTGACAGAGCACTTGGATGAATAAAAGTTGGTGCTGAAAAATTAGTTTCAGTGTGGAAAAAATTAAAGTGATACTTGCTTCACATTATGCAAAAACTAAATTTCAAATGGATTAAGGATTTAAATCTGAAAGATGAAATTTTAAAATCTTTAGAACAAAATATAGGAAAATATGACTGAGAGGAGAGGAGGATATCTTGAGATCAAATACGTACACATAGCCATAAAGGAAAATATTGATAAATATGAATATATTGAAGTTAAGAACATTTCTTATCAAAACATTTCATGAAGAAAATAAAGTAGGTAAACCAGAGAAGATATTTGCAACACATGTAACTAGTAAAGCATGGGTATTAAAGAAATGTAAAAAATATCTAGAAATCAATTATAAATGCATGCATCAAAGGAAAAATGGGCAAAAGTGATGAAGCAGCATTTCACAGATGAGAACACAGAAATGGAATTTATATATATAGAAAAAATAGGCTCAATACCTTAATTACTCATGAAAATGCTGAGATTTCATTTCACACTCTCTAGATTCACAAAAGTTAAAATATCTGACGATACTAAGTGTCAGCAGGGATGTAAATCAATGAGGACTCTTACACTCTGCTGAGAGTGTACACAGCACACTCTTAAAATGACTTGTCATAATCTAATAATCTTTAAATTGCATCTAATCCACCACTGAGTGAGTCCACTCCCAGGGACATATGCTAGAGAAGTTTCTGCCCATGTGAACCAGAAAACATGTACAAGAATATTCATCATCATATTGTTTATAAAAACAAAGAACTAATCCATTGGCAGGAAAACAGAATTACATTGTATGCATACAATAGAATTCTATGCACCAGTAAAAATGAGTGAATTATATCACAAGCATTAACAGGGATGGGTCCCACAAATTTGATATTGAATGAAAGAAAAGCAAGTTTAGGAAAAAATATGTGCAGTATGGGTTTATTTTTTACATAAAGCTAAACTCATATCAAACATGATATTATTTAAGGATACAAATTTTTGCCCTCGGAGAAAAACAGAAGACTGATGAACCCCACATTTAAAATAGTGATTCCCAAACTATTTATTTGTTCTTACTATGCAGTCAGTCCCCAGTATGTCATAGACAATGACCAGTCAGAATGGACTCTGCCTTCTGCTATGCCCGGCAGCACTCCTTTAAGATGCTGGTTGATGGAGTTGTCCAGAGGGTTCCAGGAAAAGTACCTGAATGGCTGGGGCATCCCGAGGCAGTGGTTCAGCTAACAATGTGTAACTACTTCAAGGATGGTCATCTCAACGTGTACTAGTTGAGCATTAGCCCAGGAAGGAACTTCAAGGGGTGTGGAGTGAGGAACTGTTAGGGAAAGGTACACAGGAAATTCAGCGTTCTTGGTAATGTTTCATCTTTCATACTGGGAAGGGAGTACATTTCATTTCACCACAATTTTTAACTTACCCATATATTCTTTTGCATGTATGATGTAGTCATAATAATCATAAAAATGAAAGTATCTGTATTAATGCCAGTAGTTAATTTTCTTCGGAATAAAAATCCTTCAGAAATAGCACTTGAATACTTGAAGGAGTATAGGGTGAAAAAGAATTGTGCTTAAAGGTCAATTAAGGGAGACAGCATTTCCTTCTTTTATGTTTAATCCCCTTCTCCTCATGTATGTGTCCAGCTAGTTCCAAGTTCACCATTGCCCATCTGTTGGTGACTCACAAGCTTGTATTCTCAGCTGCAATCTGAGCTCCAGATATGAGTAACTCCTGCCTGTCTGACATCTACAGGGACTTCCTGTAGGCATCTCAACTTAACATTCCCAGTCCACTGTCTGGTCAGGTAGTCTGAGAAGGTGTACCTGCAGAAAGTCTACTGGGGACAACTCTCTGGATAAAAGTGAATAGGGGAATGAAGGATGTATGGTTTGGCAGAGGGAGGGGTTGAACTGTGATGCAGTTACAGAAAAGTCCCCAGCTGGTTCTACTGGCAGGTTTGGAGCTGGATGGTCCTTCAGAGCTCCCCTGCCTTGAGGAAAGGGGGCTGGCTATTTATATCCTACCATTGACTAGTTATGCATCAATTCCTGCTACGTCCAAGGGGCTTGCCCATGAGTGAGCTGACTCTCTTCAGTTGAGGACAATTCCTGGAGATAAAGCTGAGAGCTGTCAGCAGAAACTCTCCCATTACTGATGAAATGATAGCTGCCTTAATCTTAAAGGGGGCATGGGGGTGGGACCACAGCATCCACTCGGTCCATCCTTGTTATTTCTCCTCCTTGCTCTTCCATTCCTCTTCCTGTGTCCCTGCCTTGTTCATGGCATCATCACCCCAGACTTTCTGGTTGACAGTTTCTGGTGGGAAGAGTGGGTCTCTGCCATTTGAGTTTCCTTCCGCTACCTGGCAGAGTATCAGACACATTCTCTGACAAGTTATTTGATGAGTGATGTATTAAATGAATGACTAACCCATATGAAAGAGATTAAGGAAATATCAAATTATCGGGAAACTGATCGTTAATACACTTTTCAGGGTGACAAGGAACATGAGGTGTGTTTTCTTCTCCCTCATCATTAAATCCATTTAAGATCCCTTGATGCTACTTTGGATATGCCTTTCTTGCTCACCCTCTCCCTGCTGGTGCACTGGCCCTGCCATCCTTCAGACAAGGAAGTCTTCCTAGCCTCTCATCCTGCCCGTGGTTTCCCTCACCTTCAGTCTGTCTTCCAAACTGCCACAAATCTCCTTCCTGAAAGTGGACCTGGCCATATCACATCCTTGACAAAAATCTCTAGTGGTCAGTGTTTAGGGTTATTCTAAAATGACAGCATACAACAGCAAGAGACTGGGAATTAGAAGGCTCCTCTGGCGGTGTGCCAGCAGGGAGAGAACTTCCTAGCGAGTCCCTTCACCTCTCAGGGACTTAGTTTTGTCTTGTGGCTCAAAAAGGACTCCTCTTTCTTTTGGCCACAGTGATTTGAGAGCATCATGTCTTCTCACAGCCCAGGCTACAGGGGTGGAGTCTATGTCTTCTGCTAAAGAAACAACAGTGCATCCCATTACCTTGACCACAGTGCTTGCTTCAAGACTTGGTGTGTGGCCAAGTGAGGAACTCATTGCCTACATGATCATTTAGCTATCAGGAGATGCGGTTTTCTAGCTGGGTGTTTGATAATGTGCCTTTGAGGTCATGGCAGCAGGGCAAGGTGAAACATTACCACCAGGAGCCTGAGAATAGAGCCGACCTCAGACTCCCAGAGAGATGAATCCTGGTGATGCCATTTGGTCACTGAATTCAAACAGTGCCTTAAGTCAACCTATGAGCTTTCTCATTTATGCAAACCAAAAAATTCTCTTTCTGCTTGAGCCATCTGTCCTAGGTGTTCAGTTGCTTACATCCTAAAGAATCCCAAGTGATAGTCATGAAACATTTTTTTTAAAAAAAGCATTTTCTGAATGTGGCTATTACATAATAAGTTCTATGCTCCTATTCACGGTATCAAGAACTATCATAACATTTTTCAATTTACCTTTTCATCTTAATCTCTTGCTACTTTTGTCCCATACACACATGCTCTAGCCACTCTATTTTATACTTTTTTCCAAAGAATATAATTCCATGTTGTCTATATTTTCATGGTATTCTTCATTTTCCCCTAAAATACCTTTCTGCACCTCATGGCTGACCAAAAGCTAGTTATAACCTAAGACTAAGCTCAAATACTCCCTAGTGTATGATAGTAAGAATGAACTCTCTGAGTTGCTAGAGTTGAGTTCCTATCGTTATAAATTCATAATGTTATAATTTTGGTGAGTTGAGGAATCCATGTACTAGCTCATTAGACACAGAATAGCTTGAAGGTCAGACCCACTTCTATTCATTTACCTGTCCATTATTAAATGCTGACTGACATTAATTGAATGAATTCATGAATGACCTTCTTAAATGGAAAATAGCAAGATGAATGCAAAAGCTTACAGTTGGCAAATTAGCCAAAGTACAGCAAATAAATGAAACTAAATTTCCTTGACCCTGTACAGACTTTACAGGGGCCCTTCCTGCTTCTTATTTTCACAGTTTTACAAAGCAGCACAGCCCTTCTTGGTTCTTTTTCAAATCAGAGTAACTGGCCCAGATTTGATGTCCTCAAAAAATGCAAATTTCTCTCCACTGTTTTTTCTTACCTAGTGGAAAAAGAAAATCCCATTCATTTGGTCTTTTCACTATTGCTGTAACATGTACTCTGGGATTTTTAAGAATGGTTTTCAGAGGAAACAGAGATGGATCCTCTCCATTTCATTCTAGCCAAGGTTCACCTAAGCCTTTAGAGTTAGTTCTTCCTTCCAGTTTTGTGCTGCTTTTATTTCTTCTTCTATATTCATTCATCACCATGGATCCTATGCTTGGAGAGAAAGGGGTTTCAGTTGCAGAACTTGCTTCCTGTTAATTCTTCCATTCCAGAACATTTTGGAGACAGATGTAATGACTTAAGTGTAATAATAAAAGTAAAATAATTATATCCAGACAACTGAAGCCAAGTGAAAATAATTTTACAAAGTGAATTTCTATTTCCCCTTTTAGAATGGGTATAACAATCCTTGTCTCTGTTTGCATATATTAGTTTAAATAATATTGGAGAGATCATCTGCATAGTAATTTTATGTAAACAAGCAGTTCACTGTGTTTTATCTCCACTGTAATATGACTCAATATTTCACATATTTGAATAACAATGCTCTCTATACGTAACAACTATATGTTGAGTGTTACATGACTGAAAAGCAGAAATTTGTTTTATACCACAAGAATATTTAGGAAATAAATGGCAAAATTCTATTTATTGGTGTAGTCATTTTTTGTAGTCAACCAGTCATTGTAGTCAAGCAGTCATTGGACTGGTTCTTAGTCATTTTTATTTTATCCACAGCATGAAGTTCACAGTAAGTAGTAAATAGTAAATAAACATTGTAGTAGTTGTAAGTAGTAAATAAGCATTGGTCGAATTAGTAAACAGATGACATAAAAATGGTGTTATTAAACACAAAATTTGGGAGGAAAATGAGTTTTAATAAATATAGCTAAAAATATTTAAGGGACTAGAAATGACAGACAGCATTGATGAGAACACAACCCCGAGGGTTTGTTTTGCTCCTGCTACAAATACCTTGCTAGATAAACTGATTTTAATGTCCTAAAGGTATAAAAAATAATGAACAAACAAACGAAAACAAAAAATAAACAAAACCAAACAAAAATTAGCAACAATGACAGAAAAGGAAGTCTTCAGGTTCAACACTGTGCTTTGATATACAATATATTTATCTCCTCTCCCTCCCAAGACCCCACTGAAGTGTTTGTATAGGATAGTGCAGTTCTTTCTCATAAGGTACATCTCCTGGACTAGTTGATTGTTTTAGCTATGTCTGTGTACAATTTAATTAAAGCATAAACAAGGACTTCTAGGGCTCTCAGAAACCTCCATGTTTTGGTCAGCAAGAGTGAAGTGGGGGGAGACTCCTAAATTGATGGTAACTATTCTCTGTGTAACTGACTAAATAAATAAATGGAGAGGGAGATATAAAGAGATAGCCATGAAACTGCTCAATCAGGCGACTGCAAGAGCAGCTCTTCTTCCCTCGCATGGACTCAAGGGCATCATTTGTGCATTCCAGACCCCTCTAGGGTTATCGGATTAGGTAACTATTACAATGTCACTCCCAATTCTGGGAAGAAAGAAATCAAATCTTATTCTTGCACAAAGAGAGAGAGATTTTTCAACCGTATTAGGGCCAAGGATTGAAACTGAAATTCTGCTAAGGCAGAAACTGAACCATCCCATTTCACTATGGAGTAAGAAGCCAGCTCAGAAGAGAATTTGTCTATTTTTACCAAAAGATATGTTCCTGGGAACATAAACAAACCTGTTTGCATGCTAAAAACATTGAATTTTACAAACACCAGATGAGATTTTGGAAGAGGGCATATATATATATATATATATTTTTTTTTTTTCACCATTTCCCAAACCCATTGGCCACGTAACTTGCCTCAATTAGTTCTCCCAAACAACATCCGAAGAAAAACACAAGGTCCGATTGATTACTCCTACTTAGATGAGGAATTGCAAATTATTTAGTTTGGCCCTGAGACTTCACTTTATACGTGCACATGTATATCCACTTGTACCAACATCTAGAAAAATTGCTTTAGTCTTAAAAAGAATCTGGCAGTCAAGTAGTACATCACACAAGCAAGACTGCTTGTGTGAAGACAGACACCTGGTGGTCAATGTGTAGAACTGCAGCCTAAGAAAGAATTCTTTGAGGATGTCTTCCCCCCCACCCCACCCCCCCGCCATTTTCTCTCCTGCTTTCTGGGTACAGACTGCTGTTGACGGTGGACATATTGCAGCTGTATGAAAGTGAGTCTCAAGTTCAAGTCAAGAGATTTCCAGAACAGTTACATCAACTCCATGAAAGCTCCAGGTCACAAGTTCTCTAAATTATTTAGAAAGCAGAACCGATGTAGCATGCTAACCATTTTTAAAACCTATTAAAATCTCTTAACCAAGAAGCTGAACAGGAGCATCAGTGTTTGAGAATAGAGTTTAATCTCCACCTAAAAACTTCTGGACTTCCTCTGTCAGGATAATGAGCTTCTGTTTTCTTTTGGGAAGAAAAAAGAAGTGTAGATTCCTTTGGCACCACAAAAACAAGCATTTTGAGCTTCTAAATATGGCCTTGCCCCTGAACCGACCCTGCCTCTGTCTAACTGCTTTTCTGAAAATTGAACTCCACAAGACAAAAGTACGTAACTGAAAGAAATGGAAAGCCAAATCCCTCTTTCTTGTTGCTCCTGGCTCCTGGTTTTATTCTCTTTAATTTTTAAGTCTGGAGATAAGCTTCTAGAATTCTAGAGAGAAAGAGTAGTTCCTGAACTTCCTCACGGTGTACTTGGTTTCAGACACAGGATGGACTCGGATCGTGGGCCCTCACTGTAATCTTTGTAGCAGTAAATGAGGAGGAAAGACAGTGTGTCTTCCACTCGGGCCAAAGGGATGATAAAGTGGCACGCTGCAGAGCTGGGGAGTCTCTGATTTCCCCTCAACCTACCCCAGAAGAAGGCATCCTTAGTCTAATGGAATGAGTTCCTGATAGAAAATTCCATGTACTGCTACACCTGAAATGACAAGGTACCGTGGTCAGCAAGACCTTTGCCTAACTTTATCGGGCCTTTGCTATGTGCCAGACACTGTCTCAAGTCACATCACGCGTGTTTCAGGCTCCCCTGATGGGCACACAGCATCCCCGTCCTGGCGAGTAGAGAGAGGGCTGAGGTGTCCATGTTTGAGCCTCATCCATGTCTGCCATCCTGTTTCTAACTCACACATGTGTGTACACGTACACACCATAATGCGAAAATAAAGGCCTTCCTTGATATTAGGGGGCTGACTGGTCAGTATTTTTATTTACTACCGCAAAGAAAAATGGGAAAAGTATCATAAATCCTCCTTTGTTACAAGGGAAGACACATTCGTTCAGGTTGAATAAAGCACTGTATGTAATGTCCCTTATTCCTATCCTTGGTCACAGTAGTGAGAACTTGTGACAAGCATGAGGAGAGGCCCGAGGAAGAGGTTTCCTGTAGCCACTACAGGAACTATCATGTCACGAGAGACCTTTAAATTTCAGGTACACCATCCTCTTCCTGTAACGCTTATGTTACAGAATTCATATTTTTTCAGATGTTAGTAGGTAGGGTTGTACAGTCCATATATTGAATATTAGGTAATACCCCAGTTTGGGTCCTAATTAACACGCAAAGAGTTCTGTAACAGAATGTATAAAGGTCACATTAAGAGAGATAAAGACTAACAATAGTCTCACGCTGGTTCAGATCAGGTGTAGTCACCAAATGCATCTGACATACACAAGAAACTTGCTTATCAGATTTTTTTTAAAATTATTAAATTGTAGACAACAGACGGTAGTCCTCTATGTGAGGAAAGAGCCATTCACAGACATGCTGTCTGTCTAAAAGTCTCTGGTAACTCCGTAGAATTAGGAGGAGCAAACTACAACATTAAGAAGGAAACCGGGCTTCCCTGGTGGCACAGTGGTTGAGAGTCTGCCTGCTGATGCAGGGGACACGGATTCGTGCCCCGGTCCGGGAAGATCCCACATGCCGTGGAGCGGCTGGGCCCGTGAGCCATGGCCGTTGAGCCTGTGTGTCCGGAGCCTGTGCTCTGCAACGGGAGAAGCCACAGCAGTGAGAGGCCTGCATACCACCCCCCCCCCAAAAAAAAGAAGGAAATCTATCATCAAGTACCTCATTTCCTTTGTTCATCAAAATTCAATTCATTCATCATAAAAACATAAGTTTTAGAAGCAAACAGGAGAAAATCTTCATGATCTGGTGTTAGTTGAAGTGTTAGAAATGATAACAAAAACACCATCTATAAAAGGAAAAATTGGTCTTTATTAAAATTAAAAACTTCACTTTGCCAAATCATTGTCAAGAGAGTAAAAAAGACAAGCCACAAACTAGGAGAAAACGTTTTCAAATCACATATCCAACAGAGGACTTGTAACCAGAATAAAGAACTCTTAAACTCAACGTTAAGGAATCCAATTAAAAATGGGGAAAGGATGTGAACAGATGTTTCACCAAAAAAATATAAAAACAGAAAATAAGCACATGAAAAACAGGTGTTCATTACCATAAGGCATTAGGATAATGCAAATTTAAACCATGATGAGATACTGCTACACACCTATTAGAATATCTGAAATGAAAAAAATTACTGACCATACCAAGTGTTGGCGAGGATGTGGAGTGCCTTAAACTCACATCGTGTGATTGAAAAATGGTCCAGCCAACTTGGAAAATGGTTTAGCAGCTTCTTATAAAGTTAAATATACACTTAACTTATGACCCAGCAATCCTGCTCTTGGGTATTTACACTAGGTAATTGAAAACTTATGTTCACATGAAAATTAGTACACAAATGTTCATAAGCAGCCTTTTGCGTAGTATCCCCAAACTGGAAGCAACTCAGATATCCTTCAGTGTGTAAAAGGATGAACTAACTGCGGTATACCATATGATGCATTACTACTCAGCAGTAAAAAGAACAAACTATTGATACACACAACAACTTGGATGAATCTCAGACAGTATGATGAGTGAAAGAAGCCTGTCTCAAAAGATAAAACTACAGTGATGGAGAACAGATCCGTGTTTGCCAGAGGTTGTGGGTGGAGGGAGAGTATGCCAATAAAGGAATAACATGAGGGAGGTGTTTTGAGAGTTGATGGAACCATTCTGTATCCTGGTCACAGCAGTGGTTGTACAGATCTGTAAGTATGTTAAAATGCATACAACTGTACACCAAAGAAAGTCAGTGTTAGTCTATGATAATTAAAAAAACAAACAAACAATAAAAGCCAACACATTCACATTTGACTTTTGTGTTCAGTTTGTTGTCAACTTCATGTTTCCTTAACTGATGACATCTTCCTTCAGCCAAACCTGCCTGCATGACTAGGAGGTGTGAGCCATGTGTGAGACACTGAGGGCACACAGATGAGTCAGGAAGAGACTCTGACAGTCAGGGCTTATGACCTAGGCAGGGAAATGGGACAGTGCAGTGAAGTGATGTAAGTAATTTGCACTACACCAGTTCAAGCTGGTGATCACCAGGGGCTGTAAGCATGAAGAATGTTTTCTCAATTTGACCAAGAAGGAATAATTGCTTGTGTTTACTATTTTCTCACTAAGTATGTATGTGTGTATACATATACATATATAATATATATAATTATAACAATATGTATATATTTTGGTAATTTTGAAGAGTCCTGTGTTTTGGCTAAAAAAATACTAAATGAAATATTCCATTAGGTGATAAGAATGGTGATTGCAAGCTTATCAAAACATGGCCCTTGTCTATTTCCACTTGTATATTCCAATAGCTACTACTCTGACACATGGAAGTTCTGTCACTCATGAAATATTTGTGAAATAAATAAATGAGAGTTGACATCATTAACATAACATTTTAATCTTTACAGTCCTTTATAGTATTTTTTTATTTAGCCAGCATATTCATCAGTATAGCTTCTGTCATAGTCATCTGGAGAGGAAGCATGTATTTTTATTAATGTGTGCGTAGCACATTGGCCTGCTGTTTGGGTGGCATTTCTAAGGGGAGAGTCCCTAAAAGTGCGTCATAATGATTAGTCATGTCCTATGGTATTGGTCTTTGAAACCAAAGACCATAGCATACCCTCTTAATATCTTCAGGAAATAAATACCAGGAATGTGAATGCAGATCCTTTTAGAAGACCACTAATCCTGCTGTGATGAGTGACTGGGCAGTTAGTTATTCAAGTGGGATGTTTGCGCTGCGATGGAAACAAAGTTGGTGTTTTCCAGCGTTCTAAATCCAGAGTCCTAATCTAGATATAAATACGCTGAATGTTATGAATGTAGTTTCCTGAACTGAGCCCTATATCAACGTCCTCATCTGTGAGATAAAGGTCACTCACCACAGCCTGAGGTGGATTCATGACGATTAAGGTCCTTGCTTATAAAAAGTCACTTTTTTATTCCCATCTGGGCAAAAGTGAAGTTCAAAGTCAGAGTTCCATCATAGTTCAGCTTCTGTGATCAGTCAGACCATCCCTGTTTAGAAAAGAGTTTTCTAAAGTAAGTGCTAAGTATTCTAGGCAAAGAAACCCAGCTGTGAAAATACTGTTAACATTTGTACAGTTGTTTTATATGTGGATTTATTTTTACTTGTACTTATTTCAGGGCAATTTTTTGGAGAGAAGTTCCTCTTTCCCTACCTCCTTCCACATTACTTATTCTTTCTGCCTTTCATGGGTCTTTTGAGAAATGACAGTCTCTCTAATTCTTGTGGGTCGCAAGTGTTCTGCATCACAGCACACCCCTGACTAATTAGCATTAATAAGTGATGTTAGGGGAAAGAGCCCTGGAGAAAAAGTAGTACGCCTGTTTTTGCCAAATTGGAATTGACCCAACTAGGAAACATTTCCAGTGTACTTTCATATTCTCCTGCCTTACGTGTGTTCCTGCTGCCTAAACATACATTTCTGACATGGGGTCTTGGACACCCCAGGAGGTACAAGGCCCTGCAGACTTTTTGTTCCAGGAGGTATGGGGATTTCATTTTTTTAGATAAGCTCTTTCCTAACTGTCTACTATGTGCAGGCACTATGGGGGAAAAGACATTCATTGCTGCCTCCTAGATCTGAAGATGTTTTGGCAAAGATACAGCAAATGTTCATCTAATTACTCTTATTGAGCATCTACTGCATGCAAGGGACTGGGCTGGGTACTGATAGTAGAACCTTGCAGAATGCACAGCATTTCAACAGGGAGGGAACCAAAGAAGGACAGGGAAGGCAGGCAGCTGGAGAAAGAGCTTAGACACAGAAAAGCGAAAGGCCAGTGAGAAATCTCTAAAGAGTAAATCAGAAGAAAGAGGGTAGAGTGGAAAAACTGGAAATTCAGGACTTTCCCTTACACAGAGTCTGAGTTTCCTGGTACACAAAATCAAGATAACAATGACACTTTGCAGGGTTGGCATAGGTATGCAAGATACTATATGGGGGCTTCCCTGGTGGCGCAGTGGTTAAGAATCCACCTGCCATTGCAGGGGACTCGGTTCGATCCCTGGCCCGGGAAGATCCCACACGCCGCGGAGCAACTAAGCCCAGGTGCCACAACTACTGAGCCTGCACTCTAGAGCCCTCGAGCCACAACTACTGAGCCTAAGTGCCACAACTACTGAAACCTGCGTGCCTAGAACTCGTGCTCCGCAACAAGAGAAGCCACCTCAATGAAGCCTGCGCACCGCAACGAAGAGTAGCCCCCGCTCACCACAACTAGAAAAAGCCCACGTGCAGCAACGAAGACCCAACGCAGCCAAAAATAAAAACAAACAAATAAATAAATGAATTTATTAAAAAAAAAAGATACTATATGGAACCCACCTGACACAAGGCAGGCAGTTAGTAAACAGTATGTCAGTTTGCCTGTAACAAACAAATTGTGAAAGGGAAATTGGGAAATAAGCCTTCAAAAGTAGTTTGGAGCCTCAAATAAAGGGCCCTTACTTCCTGGCTAATTCTGTGAATGGTGAGGAGTCACTGGTGGTCAGGGAACAAAAGAGTGACAAGATCACAGATCTGTTTTTAGAATAATGTAGAGCGGGCTAGGAGCAGAGAGAGAAGAGGCTCAGACCAAACAGTCTGAAGTCGCTGCGATTGTTCTGCTGAATGAATAGAAAGCAAGAGGTGCATTTGCAGTGCTGTCGGGAAGTTTTTATTCTACTTGAAATAAACTCAAATTTATATAAAGAAACTTCCAGGTAGGACATAAATAAATCAGTGATATTTTCTGTCCTTTAGCAATTTCCAAGTTTTATCAAATATTTAGGCAAGTATTTGGTAACAAAACGTAAATGTGAAGTGGTCGCCTTCCATCAGAACTTGCGCATGCGTGTTAGCTAAAAGGTGACCCTCGATTTCATAAATGCCAGAGCAGAAGGCCCCTGCCTGCAAGAGACCATGCTTCTTCAAGGGTCCATACAGATCTGAGTGGAAAAGGACAGGGAGAATAGTTTTGGAACGAAGTCACCTCGAAGCCTTTATTCAGACCTTTCAGCACATTTTGAGGGAAACAACCTAAATGTCCCAAAAGAGAAAATCATTAAATAAAGGTATGTGTTAAAAATGGTGCAGCCATTAACACCATGTGTTTACAGATTATTTAATGACATGAATAAGTGTTCATGGTACCCTAAGTGAACTAAGCAAGACAGAGTTGTTCCTCCGTATACAATTTTTGTTAAAAAATTAAACATATAAACATAAAATTTATGTATATAAATAAAGAATGAAAGAACACACGTTAAATTTTTAACAGTGGTTGTCTATGACCAGAAAAAATTATTTTACCTGAAGGATTACAAACTGACAGCCAGGAACTAAAGGTGACTTGCAGACATTTTCTGTTTGCCTATATCCTCCCTTTCATACCATCCATCCACTTTGTTCTCTGAGGACCCACCTGCTTTGTATATTTAGGTCACTGGCCTGAGCACTGCAGGTATTCCTGAGGGAAGTTTTCATCTTTGCACTTTTCTACAAAGCAGAATTTACTTTTGATCATTAGAAAAAGCAAACATTAGCAAAATTAAAGCAAACTTTAATTGATGCAAAGCTAAATTGGCATCAACTGCAGTCTGCACAATTCAATTGGAATATTGGAACATATCATTTCTTTTAAAAAAAAATTAGGTAAATTTTTAGCAGAAATATAGCCCTTCTCACCACTCTTACCCCTGGAGTACAAGAAACAACTTAGGGAAACGCTTAGTTGAAAGTTTTGGGCATGACAAGCCCTACCTCGGATCTTGTCCCCAAAGGCCCTGAACATTCTGGTCTTAGCACATATGTAAGAACTAGGGTGAAAGATTTACATATGGATGCTGGTCTGTAATTATTTATTATTATTATTATTTTTTTCTTTGGCGGTACGCGGGCCTCTCACTGTTGTGACCTCTCCCGTTGCAGAGCACAGGCTCCAGACGCACAGGCTCAGCGGCCATGGCTCACGGGCCCAGCCGCTCCGCAGCATGTGGGACCCTCCTGGACCGGGGCACGAACCCATGTACCCTGCATCGGCAGGCGGACTCCCAACCACTGCGCCACCAGGGAAGCCCCTGGTTTGTAATTATTTTAAAGTGCAAAAGTAATGTAATTCAGTAATTACAATTTTTGGATATATAGAAGCTTTGAAACAAAAATCAGAGCAGAATTTGGTAATGACTCACTGAATATCATCTACTTAATCCAAGTTCCTCATTTAAAAATTGGAAAAGTGATGACTGAAGAGAAAAGGGAATTAAACAAGGCTTGGTTAATGAAACACTGGGTAGATGCTAGAAGACACTTACACAGTGATTACCAAGGGCCATGCTCTGTCCACCTGAGCTGTGTGCTTATCTAATCCTCTCAGCAATCTGTAAGGGAGGTATTACTTCTGCCATAGCATTTGTTCAGTTCCCACATATATTACAGATATGTACAGACGCTGCGGCATAGACTTTGGAGCTAATGGAGACTGTGGTGATCGCTTCACCCAATTTCCACGTCATGAGTGAGGATACAGCAGTCCGTGCAAATTGATGACTTGCTCAAGGTCACCCAGCTTATAGAACTAAAACTTCAGCCTCCTGGCTCTATGCCCAGTGGTTTTTCATCACATCATGCTCCCTTCATGTGTGAGCTGAAATAGAAATAAATAACTGAAGTTTTGACTCAATAAAGTAAGATGATATTAAAGAATATTTGATTAATGAAACCAGGAAAAGCCAGCACTGAAAAAAATGGACATATTTTTAAAATTTTATAACATGGACTTTGGTTAATAAAAATAAACAGCTATAACATTTTTTATTCTACCCTTTGAAAAATACAAAGTATTAAATCTTACTAAAAAATGAATTAGGTAACCTGAATAGCCCTACATCTGTTGGATTGTGATAGCCCAAATCTCACTGAATGTGAAGTTAAAAATCTTCCTATAAGAAAACCCCAGACCCAGAATGATTTCACTGGTGAATACATTGTTTGACAAACTATGACCTGTGGGCCAAATCCAGCCCATCACTTGTTTTTCTACATCCCCTAAGCAAAGAATGGTTATTACAATTTTCAATGATGGCAAAAACAATCAAAAGAAGAATTGCATTTCCTGACATATGAACATTATATGTAATTAAAATTTCAGCATCCACAAATAAAGTTTTATAGGAACACAGCCATGTCTATTCATTTATATATTGTCTATGTTTTTACAGAAGTTTGCTGATCCCTGAATTCTAATGAGGATATAAGTAATACATAACTTTTAAAGAAAATAGAAAACTCTTCTTAACTAATTTTGAGTAGCTAGCATGGCTTTGAGACCAAAACCAAATAAAGACATTAAAAAAAGCCAAAACTATGGACCAATGTCTCATAAATATATTGGGTTGGCCAAAAAGTTCGTTCAGGTTTTTTCTGTAAGATATTATGGAAAACCCGAATGAACTTTTTGGCCAACCCAATAGATGCAACCACCCTTTAAACAAAGTTATCAGATTGAATGCAAAAATTTAATTTATAAAAGTTCAAGATATCATGACCAATTTCATCACAGCAAGGCACAACAGTTGTTTGACACTTAACACTCAGTTGATATACTTAACCATATTGACAGACTAAAAAACAAAAGCACATTAATAACCCAATAAATGCAGAAAAGGGATTTTACAATATTCAATACTTATCATGATAAAAAACTTACAGAAAGCTAATGACCTAGTAAAGAGCACCTACAAAAACACCTGTAGCTACCTAAAGACTGAATACTTTCTCCCCAAAGTAAAGAACCACAAAAGTTTGCCCTCTTTACTACTTCTGGAGTAGCATTGTACTGGGGGATCACAGCCAGTGTGAAAAGACAAGGGGAAAATTGCATCCAGATTAGAAAGGAAGTGTAAAACAATCCTTACAGATGGCATGATCATCTATGTAGAAAATCCTTAAAAGTCTACAAAAAAAAGCACTTGGAGCAAATAAGTGAGCTTATCAAGACTGTAGGATACATGGTTAATACACAAAAATTAGTTTTATTTCTATACTTGTAACAAACAATTGACAGTAAATTTTTTTTTTTTTTTTTTTTTTTTGCGGTACGCGGGTCTCTCACTGTTGTGGCCTCTCCCATTGCAGAGCACAGGCTCCGGATGCACAGGCTCAGCGGCCATGGCTCACGGGCTCAGCCGCTCCGCGGCATGTGGGATCTTCCTGGACCGGGGCACAAACCCATGTCCCCTGCATCGGCAGGCGGACTCTCAACCACTGAGCCACCAGGGAAGGCCAGTAAATTAAAAAATATATACCATGTAAAATAAAATAGAAAATTATAAATAGAAATAAATGTACAAAAATGTATACATGACATTTATACTGAAGACTATAGAATATTGCTAAGAAAAGTTAGAAAGACCCAAACAAATGAGTCCTCATGAATTGAAGGACTCAACAGTGTTAAGATATTAATTCTGTCCAAATTGATCTATAGATTCAACGTGATCACAGTCAAAATCCCAGCAAGGATATTTTTGTTTTGTTTTGTTTTATAGAAATTGCTGGCTGATTTCAAACTTTGTAAGGAAGTGCAAAGGACACAGAATGGGCAAAATCTTATTGGAAAAGAAATTAAGTTGGGGTTCTTATACCATGTGATTTTAAGTTTTATTATAAAGCTATAATAAACAAAACAATGTGATATTGGCATAAGGATAGACGTATAGATGATTAAAACAGAAGATCAAAACAGAAGAGAGTCCTGAAGTGGTAGTACACATATTTGATCTACTGTCTTTCAATAAAGGATCCAAGGTAATTCAATGGAAAACATTAGCCTTTTCAAAACTGGTGCTGGAAAATTTGGTTATCCATATGAAAAAGAAAGAAAGAAAGAAAGAAAGAAAGAGAGAGAGAGAGAGAGAGAGAAAGAGAAAGAAAGAAAGAAAGAAAGAAAGAAAGAAAGAAAGAAAGAAAGAAAGAAAGAAAGAAAGAAAGAAAGAAAAGTAAGAAAGAAAGAGAAAGAAAGGAAGAAAGGAAGGAAGGAAGGAAGAAAGAAAGAAAAAGAAAGAAAGAAAGGAAGGAAGGGAAGACGGAAGGAAGGGAGGACATGAAACTATAAAACTAGAAGAGAACATGGGCAGAACACGCTTTAGCATAAATTCATAAATTGTAGCCATATATATATATGTGTATATATATACATATATATGTGTGTATATATATACATATATATGTGTATATATATATATATATATCTCGTCTCCTATGGCAAAAGAAACAGAAGTAAAAATAAACAAATGGAGCCTAATTAAACTTAAAAGCTTTTGAACAGCAAAGAAAACCATCAACAAAATGAAGACAACCTACTAAATGGGAGAAAAAATTTGTAAATGATATAACCATGACCAATAAGAGGTTAATATTAAAAATATATAAATAGTTCACACATCTCAATATCAAAAAAACAAACGACCTGATTAAAAAATGGGCAGAAAACCTGAATTGATATTTTTCCAAAGAAGATATTCAGTTGGATGGCCAAATATTTTCATCTTTGCATTTTTCAACACTTCTTGAGTTTTTATTATTAGTATTTATTTTTACAGAATATCAATGGCATTATTTTTCAAAACAAAATAAAACAAACATTGAATGAGTAGTACAAGAATTAGGGGCAAGTCTGAAATATTGGTCATAGTTATGTTTTGATATTGTTCTCAAAATAAATAAAAAGTGAAATAAGCATTAAATATATTAAAATTCCTTAGGTTTTCTGTGGGGTTTTATGAAGTCTTTTATTGAAGAGTTTTGTGGGGTTTTGAAGCTGTGTCTTAATGAGGGCCATATAGAAATCTTTATTCTTATTAATTAATCAATTGAATGCTTGTCCTAAAAGACTGGGATTCACATAAATCGAAGGGCTAGGAAAAGGTAGATATGTACTTGGCTTTTCTGAGTATAAAAGAAAACGTGTCCTCCAGAAGGTTGAGTGATGAATATGTTACAAGTTTGGAGAGAAAGGTTGTAACAAAAGAAAGGTGGGAACTGACTGCCAAGACCAAAGAGTTTTTTCTTTATTATAAAGGCAACAGGACACATTGTTAAAAGTTTTGAATGGAAATGGGAAAGGGCATTTTAGAAAGCATATTCAGACTGAAATTGTAGAATGGGCTTAAATATGAAGAGACTAAAATTATGGAGGAAAGATTTTACCAAGTTGAGGCATGAACAAAGATGAGCCAGGTTAGAGGGGTGTTTTTGGATGTGTTTCCTGTCTTTAGGGGCTGACAAATCCTGTGAAGGAAAGAATGACACATATGAAACAAAATGAGCCATTTCATGACAAATGTGATCAAGTATGAAAGGAGTTCCAGGGAGAGGAGGTTTAATGAAGGATAAAATATTTGAAGAAGGCTTTATGGAGACAGTCATTTAATTTGAGCTTTGAAACAGAATGGAATTGAAATGCATAGATTGGTATAGTTGCAAAACAAAGAAAGAGTCCTAGGCATGTATTATGGAAAAGTGAATTTGGTACTGTAATTCTCAAATATTCAAAGAAAAACATTTGTGTCAATCTTAATTTAGGGAAGTAGACTAATATAGTATGTAGTATTAGAATAATGGCTTCCCCAAAGATATCTACATACTAATTCCAGACCCCATGAATATGTTACTTGATGTGGCAAAAGGGACTTTACAGATATGATTAAAGTTGAGGACCTTGAGATGGGGAGCCTGTCTATCCTAGATTATCTGAGTGAATCCAGCCTAATCACGGGAGTCCTTATGGTTCTGGAGCATTTGAAGTCTAACACATGTCTCATTCTTTGACATAATGAATTTGTGGGTGCTGGTCTCTAAAGAGATCCCCCTGCTTGACATTTCCTCTCTTTTTTGTACGCACATGCTTTTATTTTTAATTAATTAATTTGTACCTACGTTTAAAAAAATTATTGAAATATAGTTGATTTACAATGTTGTATTAGTTTCAGGTGTACTGAGGCCCTTGACAAATAGCCCCAGCTAAACTTGCATTCAGAAACAAGCACCAATGTGTATGACCTCTCAGCCAGACTAGCAGTGTCTCATACTATGTAATAGTTGGTACCCAAGACAGGATTACTTTTTTTTAGTTTCTTTTTTATACTATTTAATTTAATATTTTCTTCTGCAAGTATATATTCACCAAATTTGTAAGCACTTTGACACAAGGACCCTGTCTTATTTGTATTGGTATTCCTAAGAATGAGCCCATGCCTGGCATATAAAAGGCACTCAGAACTATTAACAGAATGAAAAAGTGAGTGAGTGAGTATTTAACTTATAATTGGAATGAAAAAATATACAGTGTGCTAAACAAGTAATTAATATAAGTTAAGTACTCAGTTACACGTGGAATCAGAATTTTATTTGGGGATTTTATCCAAACCAAGCCCTAAACCATTGCCACTTAAACCAAGTAATGAATACCACCTAATCATAATTCTAGCATGCACTGGCAATATGACTTAATCCCTATTCCCAAGGCAACTCAGTTCTTGGGTCATGTTGTCTATTCATGTGTATTCTCTTCAGCAGCTCTGAATATACTCAATACAGAATGCGGCAGGGAGCTACTCCAATGGCTATGCATACCTGGTTGGTTTTTCCACTAGAAAAAGAAAAGACTTTTCTTAAGACACTTCTGGGAAAATAACATGCTCTGATTCTTTGGAATTACTGTTCATCTGTGGGTTTCCAACAGGAATCTCAGAAGTTTTTAATTATTGTACATTATTTTCTTCCTATAAGTCCTTGAGCTCATAAGAAAAGAAAAAAAAAGAGGTCTACCACTGAGGTTGGCATGTCAATGAAGTCCATTGTGAACTCCTGAGTATAATATAAACTTCACCTGAACACTTAAAATTCTTGGCTTCCAAGAAGAGCATTGTAGAAAGAGAGCAAGGTATTTGTTTCCAATGCATTAATTTTATTCAGGACTCTAAGTCCCAAATCAGTTCTAAACTCTTCATTCCAAAGAAAGTTAACATGGTTCATATTTTTTAAATTAAAGAACATTTTTTACCCTTTTATAGTTGACATGAGTATTGTAGTGCTGTCTTATTAGTAGTGAATAATTCTAAGGTACATAAATAGTTCACTTTATAAAGGGATGGTGCCAGATCAGGATAGAAATTCCAAGACTTGAAACCACTGAACTACCCATCTAAACTGAGCTGTCAGACTATCCATCCAGATGGGTAGACTCAGGTAGGTAAATAAATTTATTTGACACTAAATAAAATTCCAAGAATAAAAGTGACTGGGGCTAGGCTTATGACTCTTCTTATTCTGACTGTGAGAGGGTGATGGTACAACTTCTGGAGTCAAAAATCTCAGAAAGAATTCCAGCCCCACCCCTTGCAAAATGTATGGACAAGTACTGATATAGAATGGATGATGAATAAACATTAGTTGTTAGATATCCACACATGGAATAATGAAAGAAAGAAAAAAAAAGAAAGTCTCAAGAAAGAAAAGACATCAACGTTGGTTATAATTTTCTCTGTCTATTCTTTCATTCCCACAGCCCCTCAGATTCATGTACAAAAATCTTTATTTAAACAGATTCCAATCAAAAGGAAACAGAACGAAGAAACAAAAATCCAGTGAGTAAATTCAACTAAGATTAGAATATAGTACCCATGTATTTTGGATGACAAGATGAACATGAGATTTCTAAGCTCTTTGAAAGGAGGGAGCATAGTTTACCCATTTACTTGACCTCCTATCTCTCAGAGATATAGGATACCTCAGGCGTTAGAGTTCATGAAATGACTGATAATAAAACAAGGGTTAGAAGCAGAGGAAGTCTCATGCCCTAGTTTCCCAAGGATACTACACTAAAGGGTGCTTAAAATACTGAGACAAATATGAAAATGGATGAACATGGCATGACTATGCTTATTCTCCAATGTTGTATCATGATGATCGGAAGATAGTGATGAACAGATGTGGGAGGCCTTGGGACTGTATTGCCTTTAAGAAAGCTGATGCTAACGAAAATGCTTGGGATCTGTGGATTCAGGTAAACTATGTACCATTGGCTGGGATAAGTCATTTTCTCTCTCTGGCATTCAGTTTCTTCTTTGTGGAGTGAAAGAGCTAAATTCAATGGCTATTATATTCTGTCCCTTGGTTCTTCGAGGGACTCTTCATTTGATTTCCTCAGATAAGAATTTACATATAAGGTGTTTACTTGGAAGGTGATCCCATGAACTGTGGTCTTGGAATGAAGAAATAAGACAGGGAATTGAATTAAGTCCAGAAAGTGTGTGTTATCAAGAAAGTTACCCCTGGGAGCAGTTTGAGATGCATGCCACTGGGAAACTCAGAAATAATGAGAAACAGCAGTTTTCAAATGTTTTAACCTCAATATACTTTTACCATCTTAATTATTGAGGACTCCAAGAAGCTATACTTTGTGTGGCTTATATCTAAAATTATTTATCATACTAGAAATTAAAACTGAGAAAATGTATTTATTAATTAAAAAATTAGTAAATATATTACATGTTAAATAAATGGCAAACATTTTATGAAAAGCTGTTATATTTTCCAATACAGAAAACTGTGTTAGAAGGATGTCATTATACTTCATAATTTCTACAAATTTTTTCAATATCTCATTTAATAGAAAACAAATGGATTCTCAATTATGCCTCTGTGTTCAATCTGTTGCTGTATGTTTTAGTTGAAATACTTCTACACTTAACCAATTATGTTGTTGGAAAAGGAAGAGTATTTTAATTATTTATATATATATGTATGAATATTCTCAGATAATTGTGTATATTCTTGTTTGACATTACACTAAAACTTGACAATTGATAATTTCTTAAAGGTTAGTTTTAATGTGAAGTTTGAAATCACATGAACATTTTGTACTCTTATTTCATTAAAATCAATGTTTTATCCTGTTCTTTGAGCAAATCTTTTACCATATTTGCCATATTTGATTTTGATCATGTGTTGGTCAAAGGAAAATTAATGGTTCAATGAGTTAGGCAGATATTCCAAATGCTGACATATTGAATTATACCACCTCAAAAATTCACTTGCTTTATTATCCCCATTTGTGTCCTCAGAAAAAGCAGTTAAGCTTTGGGAAGTCATCAAGCTCACAGTGGTGGATATAAGTTTTCAAAAATTCTAATTTTCTCCTGAAAGCTCAGATTTTATTATTGGCAACAAATACTGTCAGTGGTTTCTTTGAAGTAACAGCCTGATTTCATTCATTTTGGAAAATGTCTGCCAAGTACTCAAGTCTGAATAAGCATAGTTTGTTCTTTCAATTCAAACAGTTTTACAAGTGCTTTTCTTTGAAACAACGGTCATACTTCAGTATGGAGCAGAATTGCTTTATATGTAGTTCTCATTTTCACATAGAATAATAAAATGACTTCTACTCAAAGGTCAGTATTTAATAAAATGTAATTTTTTACTGCTTCATGAAGGACATTTTAAGTGAAACTGACTTTTTTCCCTCATCAGTCCAAGATGGAGGAGAATACAATGACTACCAGTAAAATCAGTACAACTAGTACAGCAGGTATCCCTGCCTGATTGCTAAGGCAAGTTTCACACCATAGTTTTTGCACTGTCAGAACAGATGTCAACACAGTGAAAAAGGCAAATAATACTTTTAAGTTATTATGGCAGTAATTTCTTGAGGGCCTCCAGATATCCATGGACCATACTTTAAGAACATGTGCATCAGAATTCTCCCACCTGAAGGGTGATCCAGCTGGGAATTTGTAGGTTGAGAGCTGCTCTAGAGAGGGGCATGGATTCCCCAGCGCTTCTCACCTTCTGTGCTTCGGAATGGAATAGGCTTCAACAGCCCTCAGGAAAACAGATGCACATTTCGGAAGTTGGAAGTCAGACGTGCACTGAAATAGAAGAGACCAAGGGGAAATAGGTGGGTAGCAAGGGAGTCTGTTAAAGCTACAGGAATGGGTAGTGCTGGGTGAAGGCTAGCACAATCCCTTGCTCCATCTTCCTCTTTCAAGGAGAGTAATTCTATTCTCATTTGTTTCCTATATTGAATTTACATCTAAACAGATTGCTTGAAGAAAGGGTTTTAATACTGATGAGTTAGAACTACTGATTTTGATGATTTCTAAACTCTCTCTAACCCTAACGTTCTAAATGTATTATTAATTAATATTAAATCCCTAATGTGGCATCCTAATTATGTAACCAAAAGAAGACAAGATAAAGGAAATGTTAAGTAGATGGCCATCTGTTTCAAGCTGGATCTTGATAATCTATAACTTTCTTTCTTGATCTTTTTCTCTTCTTCTCCCTCAATTCTTGATTCACCTTCAGCTTTCAGCTCAGTAGTGGAGCCACTGGAATGTGAAATCACCTGGAATATTTAAAGCAGTCACCAGGTCTGTCTACCTCTCTACTAGTTGGACAGGAAACATTTGCTGGCATCTTGAAGAAGCTTACAGGGAGGAAAAATTGAAATTGGTTTTGATAGCCTTTCCATAGAAGTCATGTCTACAGGGAGATGGTCTCACTTTCTACTGGGACCCCAAGGGCTACAACTCAGAGTAAATATGAACCAGAAGTTCCCCTGCTATCATGTGGATTTTTCAGCCCATATCACCTGGGAGATCCAAAGGCACTCAGTCTATGAAATTTAGTTTAAAGTGACCCAAGACTAGTAGTGCCACCAGTTACCTAGCTGAATCAGATATAAATTCTCTCAGAAGGAAAATACATTCCTCCCAAAGTTCAAAGACTTTGGGAAGAAGAGAGTGGTAAAGTAAGGGATCAATACAGGTTCTTCCCATATCTGTTCCAATGCTTTCTCTTGCAGGTTACAGATAACCTAACTCAAACTGGCTTAAAAATTAAAGCCCATTTCTTGGTTCTTATAAATGGAGGTTTAGTGCAAAGTGCCTTTCAGGTGAGGTTTGAGCTAGTGCTTCACTTATGTAATCAAGGGCACAGGTTTTCTTTTCATATCTCTGTTTCCATAGAGTCAGCATCATCTTAAAATTACAAAGGAAGGTTAATTTTCCTTGTGCTCATAAGATGCCTGCCTCCAGAAAACAGGGCTTCCCTACATCCTTATCCACAAATATGGGGATAGAAGACTTCCTTTTTCTCAACCATCAAACCAAAGCCCTGAGCTTCACTTAGGTCATGAACCAAATTAGGTTTCATGCCTACTCTTTTATTTATTTTTTATTTATATTTATTTTTGGCTGTGTTGGGTCTTCATTTCTGTGCGAGGGCTTTCTCTAGTTGCGGCGAGTGGGGGCCACTCTTCATCGCGGTGCACGGGCCTCTCACTATCACGGCCTCTCTTGTTGCGGAGCACAGGCTCCAGACGCACAGGCTCAGTAGTTGTGGCTCACGGGCCCATTTTCTCCGCGGCATGTGGGATCCTCCCAGACCAGGGCTTGAACCTGTGTCCCCTGCATTAGCAGGCAGATTCTCAACAACTGCGCCACCAGGGAAGCCCTGTGCCTTCTCTTGAATTAACCACAGTGAGCAGGGCTTAGGCCATAGGCCAATAAGAGCCTATAGTTCTGGATGTGAGGTCAATTCCATACAAATTGCACGGCTGCTATTCAATGGAGGGAACGTAGAATGAATTCCAGGAAAGCACATTAATATATCTATATACAACCTCAAGGGCTGAAGTAAATTCACAACTTGAA
Organism: Orcinus orca; assembly: GCF_937001465.1. Taxonomy (NCBI): domain Eukaryota; kingdom Metazoa; phylum Chordata; class Mammalia; order Artiodactyla; family Delphinidae; genus Orcinus; species Orcinus orca. The sequence continues at coordinate 13,587,809 of NC_064559.1, read as the reverse complement.
AGTACTGTTCCTCCAGAAAAGAGCTCCCTATCGTACATTCACCTTCACCTCAGATTATACAGATTATGGAATTTGGGTTTTTAGGCACAGCAGTCCATCTTATTGTATCATTGTGAAATCTGTCAAGCCAGAAATCTAAGATAACAGCCAAGAGAAGGAGGAGCTAGATGTCCCAGGCTGGTTGGCTCAGAGGTGGAGGGAACCAGCATCCTCATCTTTGGCAGAATAAAGGAAATTTGTTTTCAGGGGCTAAGAGAGACTTTGTTCAGAATCTCACTGTTACTTCTCCCACCGAAATGTTTTATAAATGATCTATTTTAATGTAAATGTTAATATATAATAATTACTATTAGTAAATGCTCTATATACTATATACATCCCTATTCCTTGACACCTTGGTTATATAACTACTACTGCATGGATGATGAGGACTTCTGAATTGGCTGAGATAACCCTTTCATTACTGGGAAGATAGGAGATGAAAATATAAATTAAGCATAATTATAGACAGTGATGTCAAAGTTGCATTTTTTGAACACCTGAAATTGAACGTCACACCCAGTATTGCAGCCAGGTATTCCTCTGATCTGCCTTTTTTTATTGAGTAAAAAATATACATAATATGAATTCTACCCTCTTAAAAAGTTTTATGTGTACTGTATTGTTAACTACATGCACATTGTTGTACAGCAGATATGTAGAACTTTTCATCTTCCGTGATTGATACTCTATACTCATTGAACAGTAACTTCCTATTTCCCTCTCTCTTCAGCCCCTGGCAACTACCATTCTACTTTCTGCTTTGATGAGTTTGATTATTTTAGATACCTTACATAAGTGGAATCATGCAGGTTTTGTTCTCCTGTTACTGGCTCATTTCACTTAGCATAATGTCCTTCAAGTTTCATCCATGTTGTACCATATGTCAGGATTTCCCTCTTCTATGGCTAAATAATATTACATTTTAAGTATATACCACATTTTATTCATCCATTTTTTCCTTAATGGACATTTAGATTGTTTCCACCTCTTGGCTATTGTGAATAATGTTACAATATACATGGGCACAAATATCTCTTTCAGATCCTGATTTCAACTCATTGGATAAATACCCAGAAGTGGAATGGCTGGATCTTATGGTAATTCTATTTTTAATTTTTTGAAGAATGTCCATAATGCTTTCCATAGTGGTTGCACCATTTTATATTGCCACCAACAGTGCATATGGGTTCCAATTTCTCCACATCCTCATCTACACTTGTTATTTTCTGTTTTGTTTTTTTTTATGGTTTTATTTATTTTTTGCAGTACGTGGGCCTCTCACTGTTGTGGCCTCTCCCGTTGCAGAGCACAGGCTCCGGACACACAGGCTCAGTGGCATGGCTCACGGGCCCAGCCGCTCCATGGCATGTGGGATCTTCCCGGACCAGGGCACGAACCCGTGTCCCCTGCATCGGCAGGCGGACTCTCAACCACTGCACCACCAGGGAAGCCCTATGTTTGTTTTTATAATGGTCATCCTAACAAGTGTGAGATGATATCTCATTGTGATTTTGATTTGCACTACCCTGATGATTTGTGATGGTGAGCATCTATTTATATACCTATGGGCCATTTGTATGTCTTTGGAAAAATGTCTATTCAAGTCTTTAGCCAAGTTTTTATTTTAATCTAGTTATTCAATTTTTTTGCCATTGAGTTGTAGGATTCCCTTATATATTTTGAATATTAAGCCATTATCAGATATATGATTTGCAAATATTTTCTCCCATTCTGTAGGTTGCTGTTTCACTCTGTTGATTATTTCCTTTGCTGCTGAAAAATGTTGATGTAGTCCTGCTTGTCTACTTTTTGCTTTTTTTGGTCTGTGCTTTTGATGTCATATCCAAGAAATCATTGCCAAGACCAATATTAAGAAGCTTTTCCCTTATGTTTTCTTCTAGGATTTTTTTAGGTCTTATGTTTAAGTCTTTAAGCTGTTTTGAGTTGATTTTTGTGTATGGTGTAAGATAAGGATCTAATTTTATTCTTTTGCATGTGGCTATTCAGTTTTCCAAAGAGCATTTGTTAAAGAGACAATTCTTTTTTCCATTGTGTATTCTTGGCATCCTTATCAAAGATCACTTGACCAAACATGTGTGGTTCTACTGGGCTCTCTATTTATTCCATTGGTCTATATGTCTGTCTTTATGTCAGTGCCACACTGTTTGATTATTGTAGCTTTGCAATGTATTATGAAGTCAGAAGTCTAAGGTCTCCTGCTTTGATCTTTATCAAGATTATTTTGGTTTTTCAAGATCCCTCACGTTTTCCTATGAATTTTAGGGTTGTTTTTTAAATTTCTGCAAAAAATGCCATTGGGATTTTGATAGGGATTACATTGAATCTAGATAGCTTTGGATACTATGGACATTTTAATAATAGTAAGTCTTCCAATCCATGAATACAGGAGGTCTTTCCATTTGTTTGTGTCTTTAATTTTTTTCATCATTATTTTGTAGTTTTCAGTGTACAAGTCTTTCTCCTCCTTGGTTAAGTTTATTCCTAAGTGTTTAACCATTTTGATGCTATTTTAAATGGGATTTTTAAAATGTTATCTTTTTCAGATTGTTTGTCTGCCATGCTTTTATAGACTGTTCTTCACAGTGCCATCAAAGGTAGACATTCACAGCATCTTTCTTAGAAATCTATGTTTGAAGTGACTTGAAGGATTCAGCATTCTCCAAATGAGAAAATGGATTAGTCTTTATTTCTGTGCTCCTCAAAATGCTCTCAGATCCAAAAGGTCTTCCTAATGACCCAAACTCCTTATTTTGAAAGTCCTCTGAGAAAAAACAATCATTGAGATCTATGTGGAGGAAGCTTGAGGGCTTTAAAAGACAACTCCTAAAGTTTTCACCACTCAGTCTCTGGTTAATATCCTTCTTCACTGTGGAAACTTCATTCTGGGCATTTGTAGAACTTATTTTCTTCTAGGTTGTGGTTTTGAAACAAATAAAACCCAGTAAAAAGTGTCACAATTTGCTGCAGCCATTGTGCTTTGTCCCTTGTGGTCTCCTGGCTGCTCCAAGTGGCACAGCAAATTTCACTCCTCCTCTGAAAGATGACACACGAAGGTTTTTGTTTGTTTGTTTTTTGTTTTTTTTCCCGACTTGTCATGGGACCAGACTCTGGGAAGGGGGCCCTAAGGTCTCTAACGTGATCACTCAGTACTGCTGGCCTCGGTGTTACTCAGGACGGTGTAAGACTGCCTCTCCAGGAGGGAGGCAGCCAGGAAACCCTGCCTTGTCAGGAGCAAGAGCTGAAGGGGCCCTGAGGCAGATGGGGGAATATGTGTAAACCTATCAGCTGCCTGGAAAGAGCAGTCAGAGTTCCCTGCACCAGCTCCGAGGGCCCCTGGGGTTGTGGGTGAGGTAGGCGGGTTGATAGGTGTTAGAGTTCTGGCCAGAAACTGCTGTGCAGAAAGTCATGGTAGGGCACACACCAAGGCACAACCCTGGGCCTTTCCGGAAAAAAGTCGGCCCCAAGGCCAGAATAGTTTTGACAGTTTTACCTGCCTAACCAATGTGTGATCTTACAATGATGCAGGGACACACAGACTCCATCAACCTTCCTTATTTTTGCTTTACTTAAAAGCACTCATACACACAATAATGACAACAAATAAAAAATGCTCTTATTTCTTTTCCAAAAATAGTATATCATCCTTATGCACATATACAATGAGGAAAATAATATAATAATAATTAAAAAATAAAATAATTTTAGTCCAATCAAAGTCTAATCATTCAAACATAAGCACATTTAATATTTTGCTATATTGTCTGCCTAGCTTTTTTTCCCCATTATGTTTGGTATATACATGTCATAAAATAGTTTTATAACCAGCTTTCTTTTTTTATTACATAGTGCTATCCAGTAAACCTTTACAGAAGTCATCACATTAGCCATATATTATTTCATTTCTCAGTCAAATGAGCTTTTTTTTTCCATCTCAAGTGACTTAAACAAGCTTCAATTTTCTTATCTGTGTAATAAGCATACTTAGCACAGATATTTTGGAGATTCATTAAAACCAGCAACAGAGCACCTGCCAGAGTAACAACTTAGGAAGTGTAACTTCTTGACGTTACTTCTACTGATACTTCTATCACTTCTACTACTACTAGAAGGTTATCAGGGACTTCCCACATGGCTCAGTGGTTAATAATCCTCCTGACAATGCAGGGGACACGGGTTTGAGCCCTGGTGTGGGAAGATTCCACATGCCGCGGAGCAACTAAGCCTGTGCACCACAACTACTGAGCCTGTGCTCTAGAGCCCGCAAACCACAACTACTGAGCCCGTGTGCCACAATTACTGAAGCTCATGTGCCTAGAGCCTGTGCTCCACATCAAGAGAAGCCACTGCAATGAGAAACCTGCGCACCATAACAAAGAGTAGTCCCTGCTCACTGCAAGTAGAGAAAGCCCACGCACAGCAATGAACATCCAAGGCAGACAAAAATAAATAAATAAATTTATATTAAAACAGGTTATCAACCTTTCCCTAATGCTGCACTTTCAAATTCTGTATTTTTGTTTTATAGATATTTTATTAGTACAAATTAATCATTGTTTTCTTAGACTAAAGAACTAAAAGTGAACTTATAGGATCAAGATTTATAGAATCAAAGATCATAACTGAAAAATGCCTGAGTATTTTTATTGTTCAGTGAGTGTGTTCTGAACACCTCCAGGAGGAAGGTACTGTGTGAGGCGCCAGAGTTACATGTAGCACACACGGAAGATATAGCTGGTCCCTGCCCATGTGCAAGGGAGCTAACAGAGGACACACATGGCTATGAAAAATATTGCCTTGAAGAGCTATAGCTGCATGAAAATTAAAAAAGAAGTACAAGGCAGTACTTTCTATAACGATAGAAGGGAGATTTGGCCATTTACATTGAACTGCTAAGAAAACTTGATAGAAATGGAAGAAAATGTATACTTGACTCGTGCACATTAACATGAGCCTTTGGGCATTAAGTGTCGCTCGATCAAACACAAAGTCTATTTCATTTCAGGTTACACTACACTCTAGTTCTGCACAGACATAAAATGAAGCAGGAGGGCAGAAGCAAGCACAGATTCCTTGAGCTGTGCAGAGTTCCATAACATAGTCCTGAGACAGACCTACGTTAGTCGTTATGAGAGAATAGATATAAAAATAAATTAGATGTAAAGTCTCTCCTCAAATTTTAGCATTTAGCAAATATAAGAAAATCGCAAGGATAATTAAAGAACCCTCACTGAAGGGCTGTAGTTGTTGAGATGAGAGAGGAGTCCCTTACATCCAGGAGGGCATGGGAGAGCTTAACTGAAGTTGGGTGTCAGAGACTGAATAGAATTTGAATTTAGGTCAATGAAGACAGTGTTCTCCAGGCCAAGGGAATTGAATGAGAACAGGAAAAAAAATGAATCATGGGTAGCATGTATGGGAAGCAATCAGCAGTTCAGCTTGGTCAAAGAAGAGACCAAGATAACAGATAATAATAACTACCCACTACTGAGCTCTCACTATGTGATAACTTCTGGGCAGAGAACTTGATCCATTATCTTTTCGGAGCTCTACAACTCTGCAATAGATCATACCATGCTCATTTTACAGATTGAGACAATAGAAGCCCACTGAAGATTTTAGGCAAGAAAATCTGCCCATTTGGAGCTGTGCTCCTAGAAGATTACTTTGGCAACTGTGTGCAAGACAGAGTGTAATGGAGGAACAATCGACAGGAGATCCTGTTTGCTGTTGAGGCCATGGCAATAGTCTAAATGACAACACATGATGATCTGACTTGTAAACTACAAGGGAGGAGAGAGGATGAATATAAGGCTTTTGCAGAGGTCAAATCTAGAGGATTAGTAAACTGATTGCATGTGAACACTAAGAAAAAATAATGATGCTAAAGTTTCAACTCTGGATGACTGTGAAGACGAAGTGCCATTAATAGAGGGAGGATAGGAGGGCCTTAGGAGGACTGATGATGGATTTGGTTTGGAGTGTACTAGGTTTGTAGAACAGCCAGTGGTAGAGCTCCAGCAGATGATGGGAAGTGGGAGGCTGGAAACCCAGAGACAGAAATTTGGGAGCAGGGATGTAATAAGAGTTAATAACAGGCCAGTAGCTGGATGCATTCACAAAACTGGCCACTCCATAGAGCTGCATCACAGAGACATAACATGACAATGAAACTCCCAAATTCTGAAGTTTCAGGGTTATTTAAAATGCATTATCATTTAGTTCTTTAGATCAAAATTATGTTTGGTTAAGTTTAATTAAGCAAAAATAGCTTCACATATTCATTTTATTTTGGGGGGAAACTTTTATTTCAGAGCAATGATGTGTTTGTATGTGTGTGTGTGTGTGTGTGTGTGTGTGTGTGTGTGCGCGTGTGGGTTTTTTTCCTGACAACGAAACAGAATAAAAGCAGAGCTCATGATACATCTTGCAAAACTGAAGAGCTGGTAGCACTTTTCTGTTTTCAAATCCCCAAAGTAAATGACTTCCTTTAGAATCTAAAACATAAATCATAATTGTGCTTTCTTTCTGGGCTTCTGCCTTTTGTCAAATTAACAGCTTTAGAAAGAAACATATTTTCAGATGACCTGCGGTTGGACCTAACATTTCTTCCCCAAACTGTTCTCAGACATTTTCGTCATGACGGACGGAGAGAGGACAGACTTTCAGGATCTGCTGTGTGTGGCCCAGATCCCCTTTCTCTGGTACCCAGCAGTTTAATCACTTTACCTCACAGGGGGCCGCTTTTGGCTAATGAATCCTTAGCTCCAAGTTTTCCCTCCTTCTAATGAGTGCTAATAAAATGCATTTAACTCCACTAATGCAACAAAAACTCAGCATTGTTTCATTGTATCTACTTAACAAGAACCTTGTTGAATATCAGATTACAGCCTGCTCAGCCAAAGCATTATACTGGGGGGGAAGTGGGGCTGTGAGAAGGGAGTATCAAGTGCTATAATGTGGACATTCCTCCTTAATATGCCCTGCAGTCTTATGTGATTGCTTAATTCATTTAGCCGAGCTGGTCTGATCCTTCTGCCAACTGTTTTGTAAAATTTACTGCAATGCTAGGCAACCGGTCCCACCACACAAGCTAGAAATATAGTATTGCTTTTCCTGGGACCAAGCTAGTAACAGTTGTTTGGGGAGAGGCCACAGGCAATGGAGCAGATACTGTTACAAAAACGAAGACATTTGGGATGTGCTTCGTTTTATAAAATAGTCACAGCAAATCCAATTTTTATTAATAAATGTTTCCCCTAATTGTTTATGATCTAATTTCAGAAGAAATTCATCTTTATTTCAGATTTATCTTCAGTGAGCAGTGATGTCTAATCTCCTACTTATTTTAGCTATGAACTTCTCTTCCTTCTTTTGAACCAGCTCTTCACTCAAAGAGCTATCAGAAACAAATAGCTTTTGGAAGCCTTCCAGTTAAAGAAAAGAACCATTTTGTAATTTGAATAACCATTGCTTGAATGAGTTAATTTTAAAGTTTCATGTATATTGAACTTTATGAAACAAACATATCTATGGTTTCATTACTTGTAAATTAGAGATAACCTTTTTACTCTCCCCATCCAATTTTGTGATCTGGAATATTCCTGGTTCTCTTGGCATCCGAGAGAGATCACGTTCAGAAACATTTTTATCTGTATTGTTTCTTAAGGTACAGGATTCTATTCACTTTGATGGCCTGCTTATTAAGAAGTGGAAGATACACTTCTCTTGAGTTTTTGAAGAAGGACTTTTCTATAGGTTTATGAAGGTAAAAGAAGTTGAGGAAAGGAAGAGCTTCCTTCTATTTTTAAAATATTTATTCAGAAGAATCCATTGTTATCTGTACATGAAAATAGTTTACAAATTGTTTAGGAAAATGACAGTATGAAAGACTAACAGTTATCTCTTGAGACCTTATAAATGGTCACCTGATAAGAAAATAGGTGAAGACTGCAGGAATCCTTTCAAGGTTTACCTTGTAGAGATGTAGAGATCATCTAGGAATCCTTAAGACCAGAAGGTCATTGTTGTTGAATTTCTAACAAATTGTTTGAGTCAAAATTTACTTTTGACAAACTACAAAGTACAGCTGCTCTGTTCTCCCTCTATACTGTTCCTCCTTGGTGGATGGAGTGAAGAGGAGAGCCTGAATCCCTCTAGGCAAGGATAAAACACGAGATTACTGCAAGGTATACCTGTGTTCCATAGCATCCCGGCATCTCAGAAGAATAAATGGTTGTTTCCACCTAAACAAGAAATGCACCTTTGTTCAAAAATCAGTCTGGATGAGACAAACACCACAAATTTTTGTAGCTTCTAGTTATAAATTGAGTGTTTTTTCTTCTTCTAAACCTTAGTTTCTGGTCAGAATATAAAATAAGTTTCAAAATATATATGACTTCAGATGGCTGCATGAAATAAACCAGTAATAAAAGACCCAATGTGTAGTTTTTGTGATATGGAATATTAATATGAGAATAAGTCCTATGTAATCCATTTTTTCTCATCTATCTAGTTGTAGATCATTTATTTATAGATAATGTTAAATAATTTTACATCAAATCTCTCCAGCTAATTTTATTTCCAATATATTGATAGAGAAATGCTTCTAAGTAGCTTTGTGGTTCAGACTACATCTGATCAAAGGCTAATGAAAAATTAGCCTCATGTAAGCATCTGAGAAAGCAAATCAGACATTGAGTTTTCCTTAAACAAACAAACAAACAAGCAAAAACTTAGAAGAATACCCCTTTATTGATAGAATAGAAAGCTAGTCTTTTTCAAAATGTAGGAGAGACTAGCCTTTGTCCAAACTAAGTCATTGCTAGTAATGGCTGGGATTAACTGATTTATGAGTAGAAATTTCTCTCCCTGAGACATTGGACTCATGTAACTGAGAAGGAGCTTCAATTACTTCAGGGAAGAAGCTAAAAAAGGAAGAGGTTTATTACATCCACAATGGGCCAAGGTATCTGAGCCTCTGTGCTCCTAAAATAAAATGTCACACTTACTAGGGACTTCCTTGGTGGCGCAGTGGTTAAGAATCCACCTGTCGTTGCAGGCGACACAGGTTCTAGGCTGGTCCAGGACGATCCCACGTGTCATGGAGCAACTAAGCCTGTGCGCCACAACTACTGAACCTGTGCTCTATAGCCCGTGAGCCACAACTACTGAAGCCCGCGCGCCTAGAGCCCGTGGTCCGCGACAAGAGAAGCCACGGCAATGAGAAGACCACATACCGCAACAAAGAGTAGCCCCTGCTTGCTGCAACTATAGAAAGCCCACGGGCAGCAACAAAGACCCAAAGCAGCCAAAAATAAATAAATAAAAAATAAATTTCTAAATATATATATATACATACATATATATATATATAACACTTACTAGACCAGCCTTGCATGGGATTTAATATATTCTGCTTAGCTTTCTTTGGTTCGGGCATGCTAGAAGTGCCTCTTTTAAAGAACCAAGACACTGTTGAGAGTGAACGAAAAGCAGTCATGAAATTTGTTTCAATTCTAAACTTTTAAGGGACTAGAAAAGGAAGTTTCTTTATTTATAACATGAAGGATAGTGTAACTGTTGTTTCTTTGAACACAAAATCATTATGTCTCTTTTATTTGTTTAAAGTTATGACCCATTTCCTCATCAAAAATCTGGGGGTCACCCTGGGCTCTTTCTTCTCATTTGTCCCTCACAGCCAATCAGCATTGGGCCTGGAATATTTTTCGTCCCCAGTTTCTCTCAAATCCATCTTCTTATTGAAGCCGAATCTGGCCTCTGTACCCTGACACCAAATTAAATCTCTGAGACAGAGTTTTGGGTGAAGTAGGAAAGCTTTATTGCTTTGCCAGGCAAAGGGGGCCACAGTGGGTCAACGCCCTCAAAACTGTGTGTCCCAACTTGGAGGGGGTAGTGAGAGGTTTTATACTAATAGCAATGGTTCAAAGAGGGCGTGATCAGCTGGTGGACATCCTTCTGATGGGTTGCTGGTGAGGTAAGTGGGAGTCAGCATCATCAACCTTCTGGTTCCAACAGGTCTGGGGTCTAGTGCTTGAGGGCAGCATACAGTTAACTTCTCCCACCTGATGGGGGTTTCAGTATCTGCAAAACAGCTCAAGATATTGTTATGTGTATCTCTTGAGGGGGAACCAGGACCCCGCCCCAAGGCTGCACTATTGTTTCTTTTGACCTTCCTCCCTTCTCTAATTAGCATCCGTCTGGACATGCTCAGTTGGAACTCAGGGAAGGTCATGGAGGCTGAATGAAGTCTATTTCCTGTAATCAAGAAATGGGGGACACAGAAAGGCTATTGTGCCCAGGAGTCCCACAGGGCCCTGCTCAGTATCATTATCCCTCCTTTTTAAAGTAACTTTCCTGAGGTATGAATTTTAAACCATGAGACCTACCATTTTGAGTGTATGGCTTGCTGAGTTTTAGTAATATTATACATTTGGGCACCAGTCAGCACAATTCAGATTGAGAACACTTCCATAATCCTCAAAAATTACCTTGGGCTTATCTGCAGTCAATCCCACTTACAGAGTCTCTGGCAACCTTTGACCTACTTTCTGTCTCTATGGATTGCCCTTTCCGGTCATTTCATATAAATGGAGTCATGCAACTGCGGCCTGTTACATCTTGTTTCTTTCACCTGGCATAGTGTTGCCGAGTTTTATCCATATGGCAGCATGTGTCATGACTTTGCTCCTTTTTTATTGCTGAAGAGTACTCCATTGTGTGGATAGATCACTTTTATTTTATCCATTTTTCAGCTGGTGGACATTTTGGTTGTTTCCAGTTTTTGACGATTATAAATTATGCTGTTTATAAACCTTTATACCCATGTCTTTATGTGGACACATGCTTTCATTTCTCTTGGTAGATTTCTAGGAATGGGCTTGCTGGGTTATATGGTAAGTATATATCGAACTTTTTTAAGAAAGTCTGTTTTCTAGAGTGGTTGTACCATTTTACATTTCCACCAGCAATGTGTGAGGTTCCAGTTTCCCCACACCCTGGCCAACTCTTGGTCCTGTCAGCCTTTTTGACTTTAACCACTCCAGTGGGTGGGTCATGTGGCATCTCACCGTATTCTCCATATTTGCATTTCTCTAAGGACTAGTGATATCCAGAGCCTCTTCTTGCTGTTTTGCTTCCCGTTATCTTAGTTCAGAAGTTCAGGTCCTCCTCTCCTCCCACTTGGCTTATAAAACGTAATAGTCTGGGTGGTATTTACAGCTTTTCTTGACCCTGAACACCTCCCCTTCGCCCTTGTTCTGATAAGAGACCTTCTTTTTTCTCTGGAGACCCCATTACACATAATTCATGTGTGGCTGATCCTGCTTCTCTCACTCATAGCATCATGGAAACCAGGCCTGGCTAACTGGAAAACAATATTTCCAGAACAAAGCAATTGGTTTAAGATTGGAGTTATCACATTTCCCTTGGCAGGAACCTTCCTGCAGAAACTTGGGAAATACAACTAATCGGACAGTCTAACTTTATTAGTTGCAGATATTCGAAACCAAGTAAACTAACTACCTTTGGAATTGTGTGTGGGTGTATATAAATGCACACAAAATATTCTATGGCCTCCTTGACTATAAGTCTCCTCTATAGCCAAGAGGAAAAGTCCCCCTTCCACAATACACTCTCAAGAATATTTTATTTTATATTATTTTATTTTATTTTGTTTTATTTTATTTTATTTTACGTTTTGTCCTCCTCAGATATCCCCTCTTGCCCTAATATTAACTGGAGGTTCAGTTTGGAGGGGAGAGTGTCATTGGTTCTAACAAAATGCTTGGGCTTGCTGTTGACATTCTTCTATTGTGCTTGGGAAAGTAAGGCTGCCTGAAACATTTAGGTCCTGTGTAACCAGTGGTCTAACTGGAACAACTTGCCTCTTATTAGCATTGTAACTTTAGACAAGTTATGTAACATCTCTATGCCTTATTTGTGACATCAGTAAAATGGGGTTAGTAATAGTTTCCACTTCACATACTTGTTAATGGTGATTAAATACATTGTACATATTGCAAAGTGCTCAGAACAGTGCCTGACACATAGTAACTTATCAATAAATGATAAGCACTTATTTACTTGCATGTGCACAAATAAAAGTTGTCATTAACAACCACCATAGGCAACAGGAAGAAAGAACAGGCTCTGAAACTTCTGAGACTTCCTTGTCCCACTTGGGAATTGACTTCTAGTTTGTGGTTAGTAAAGAAGAAAATTATTACTGAAGGATATAATGGGTTTGGATCATTTAATACAGTTTCTTTTTTTATTGAAGTATAGTTGATTTACAATATTATATTAGTTTCTGGTGCGCAACATAGTGATTCAAAATTTTTATAGCTTATACTCCATTTAACATTATTATAAAATATTGGCTACAATATATCCTTGTAGCTTATCTATTTTAAGCAAAGTAGTTTGTATCTTTTGATCCCCTACCCCTATCTTGTCCCTCTCCCCCTCCCTGTCCTCCACTGGTAACCACTAGTTTGTTCTCTATAGCTGTGAGTCTGTTTCTGTTTTGTTATATTTATTTGTCTAATACAGTTTCTGGTGTCAAGCATCACTCCCAAGAATTCCTTCCCTAACCCCTTCTTATCCCCACATCAGAACTCCTTCCATACACTGACTGCTAAAAATAATCAGCTTGAAATATAACTTGATTAAAACCTCTTAGCTGTCCTCACCATACTTTAATAACATATCTTTCTTTGAATGAAATGAACAAAAGAAAATAAGATATTCAAAATACTTTAGCTAAGGCCAAAAACTTAAAACAGATAAGCCCCCTTGGCAGATTTTGTTTATATTATTGACAAAAAAAAAGATCACTATTACCTTTATAGAACTTCCTTATTTCCTTCCTCCCTTCCTTCCTTTCTCCCTTTATTCATTTATTCTCTCTCTCTCTCTCTCTCTCCATATCTATCTACCTACCTATCCATCTATCTGCTGAGTTCTACTGAAGAAGGAGACATGAAGTGCACAATGTTTTTATATTGTATGTTTTTACTTTCAAGAGAATTGAATCTAGTAAGGAAATCTGAATATATATAAGTAAGACAAAACATCACAATACAAATGTAGAATTAATCCTACAAAGAAAACGTTCTAGAAGTCTAGAGAAAAAGAACCCATTTCATGTGATGATCACTGAAGTCTTCGTAAAGGTTAAAGTTTGAATAGGACTTTGGAAAAGGGTGGGAGGACTTGCAAATGGAGAAAATGCCAGGAGTCAGGAAAATGCAGAGTAGGTACTCATACTAGATATGCTCATTGTAACAATTGCTCACATATAAGAAGATAAAGATACTGACAAACTATTAGTCAAAAATGTGCTTTACAGTCATTTTTTTCCAGTATTTTGCACTGACCTACTCACATTGTCTCAACTAATCCATTTTGTAACCCTGAGCACTGAAGTACCTATAGCTGATGTCTGGATACAATATTTTGAAAAATGGAACTAACCAGTCAAACTAACCATCACATCTTCTGCCACTCACTACCAGTAACCACTAAGATCCTCAATTAAGGTCTTAATCAAAAAGAAGTCATCAACCCCCTTGTGGGACTGAGAGTTGTTTGAGAAGAGTCTTACTCTGCATTTTTAGTAACGGGGATGTATGATTGTTGAAGCCAGTTGAATGACTCTAAAATAAAAAAGCAAATTTTACTCCTATCTGAAGGCAGTTCCTTTGGCCTGCTCAAGGGCTTTCCTCTAGCAATTCTGCCCTCTTTCTCCTCCTTCTTTCCTGGAACATTCCAACTGGCATACAAATGTTTTTTTGTTAGTTCCTCATCTTAAAATAGTTCCTTCTTGACTCACTCAGCTCCCCAATGCAGCAAAACTCCCATAAGAGTTGTTGTCTATACAACGCATGGGTTGTCCCATGCTTTTTCACTCACCAATTGAGTTTTTAACCCCACCTTTCCATAGAAAATATCTTGTCAAGGGCACCAATGAACTCCTTATTTCCAAATTCAATGGTCTATTATTATTGATATCATCTAACCTGGTCTATTGGTCACATTTGAAATGATTGATTTACTTCCATCTTTTAAAATACTTTCTCTACTTCCAACATAATACACTCCTGTTTCTCCTCCTATTTTCTTTTTTTTTCTTTTTTTTTTTTTTTTTTGCAGTATGCGGGCGTCTCACTGTTGTGCCTCTACCGCTGTGGAGCACAGGCTCTGGACGCGCAGGCTCAGCGGCCATGGCTCACGGGCCCAGCCGCTCCGCGGCATGTGGGATCCTCCCGGACCGGGTCACGAACCCGTGTCCCCTGCATCGGCAGGCAGACTCTCAACCACTGCGCCACCAGGGAAGCCCCTCTCCTCCTATTTTCTGAACACTCTTCTCAGTCTGCTTTGCTGGTTCCTTATATTTTCGTTTATGTCTTCATGTTGGAGTATTTCTGGGTCAATCTTTGGAACTCATTTAGTTTCATTCACTCCTTTGGTGATTCCATCCAATCTTATGATTTAACACATTATCTATATGTTAAGGACTCTTAAATTTATATCATAAGTTCACTCCAGACTGGAATATCTAATGATATATTCAGCATCTCCACTGGGAAATCGGATTGACATCCCAAACTCAAGATGTTCAAAACTGAATTCCAGATCTTTCCTCTACACTTGCTGCTCCTGCAGCCCCCCTCATCCAGTGTTTCAGGATAAAAACCTTGGCATTATCCTTCACCTGTGCCTTTCTCTCATGTCCTCTTCCTGATTGTCAAAAGTTCCTGATGGGTGTACATTCAAAATATAACAAAATTCTACCAGTCCTAACTATCTCTACTCTTACTACTCAGTTCCAAATCATCAACACCTCTCTCCTGGATTACTGCAATAGCCTCATTGCTTATTTCCATGCTTCCACTCTTGTCCCTCTGCAGTCCAATTTCTCCAAACTAATAAGTCTCATAAGGCAAGTCAGATCATGTCACTCCCCTGCTCAAAACATTCCAATGGCTTTCCATTTCATTCAGATTAAAAATTAAGTTCTATGTTGGTCTAAACCAACATGCCTGAGGGATCTGGCCATTATTAGCTCTTCAACATCATATTTACTGTGCTTCCTACCCTCCACCCCCGACTCACTCCATCCCAGTCACACTAGTCTCTTTCTGGTTTTTGAACCATTAGGCCTCTGCTGATGGTCCCCATGGCATGGAATGTTGTGTCCCCATATATTCACCCTAACTCCCTCATGTCCTTCAAGCGTTTATTCAAATATCACCCTATTAATGAGTTTCACCCTCTTTACAATTGCAACCTGCCACCCCAAACTCCTGATCTTGCTTTGATTTCTTTATTTTATGATCAAATTATGTTTTTAATCTTCTAATATATTATGTAGCTTACTTATTTTTTTCTATTTAATATTTACTTTCTATCCTTTCTGACAAGACTATAAGGTCCATAAGGACAAAACATTTTTAAGGGGGATGGGTGAGGGTCTGGGTTGTTTCCTGATTTGCCTCAGGAAGGGAGTAGGTATTCAATATATACTTATTGAAAGAATACATTTTAGACCTGGGCCATGAATTAGCTCACTTTTTTTGGCACTTTGTCATTATTTCCAAAATGTCTGCTACAAAAATGGCTATGATATAGATTTCTTTGTACATATGAGTGGGAGTGGCAACTTGTGAAGAAATCTGAGTGCTTTTTGATTTGCTATCTTTAGCCCATTGCTCTTGTGTTCTCCTCAACCATAAAAGAGACAAGTCAGGTGGCCCTCAGACGTGACGGGGAGTCCAACAGACAGTGCAGATGGATTTTTTTTTAACTGATTAATAAAATGGATGGAGAAGATTGCTGAGACCATAAAGAAATGGTGGAGAAAGAACATGTCCTTTGTCCAACCCCTTCTCCAAACCTAATATATATGATTAAAACAATGCATTTATAGTGCTTAATAAAATAACATCTTAATTTTCTCAGTAAAAAGAAACTGATTCCTGTTGTGTTCAAAATGTCATGGACTCCAGCTGTGTAAAAGTAAAATTAATAATTCAACTTAAAAAAAAGAAAGATGACATCAGTCTATAATGAAATAATTGGAGTGGAATGCAGTTATGCCCTTAGACTCAGCAAGAGCTGGTCTTCCCTCGCCTCCATGCCTTAGAGGGCCCTTCTCTGGCCTTCATCCAGCCTGTTCCTTCCCACAGGCAAGGAGCTCCACAGGAGCCCATGCTTCCCCATTCATCCATCCCCATGTCTAACCTCTGCCTAGTTGTCAGGGCCTTGGAATCCCCTGCCCAAATGGCCCTGAGCCAGCTTTAAGGACTTGCAAGGGTCTAGTCTCTGAGTCTGACCTCTGAGGAAAGCTTACACTGCCTCTGTGTACACCCTAGAACTGAGAGGTGGACAGGGGTGGCTGATTTGTGAACTGAGCTTCGGGGGATTGACTGTGGTACCCATTCACAAGTGCAAGAAGATCCCTCCTGGGGTGGAATCCAGCTGGGACTGAGAATGGGGCTGATCAGAGACCCACAGCAGGGCCCACAGTTCCTGTGCTGTCACTTTCCAGGCTGAAACTCCAAGTCATCCCAGAATTTTTATTAGAACTTAAAGTTCCCAGTCATGAAGACATATATGGTAAGTAAGAGAATAGAATAGAACTGATCTACTACATATTTGTAAATTTCAATGATAACTTCTAATCTTAAAAAAAAAAAAGAAATTGAAACTGATTTCCTACCCCTCCTCACACACGTATGCAGACGTGGATTGACATAAACACCCACCTGGTTCCCAATGGGTCTTTTTCTCAGTTAGGATTAGAGAGATCTCTGCGGAGCAATGGGAAGATAATGTGGAACAATACATCACAACGAATATTAGTGACTGGCTCCTTCCTGCCTCTTGTTCTCAGTGGCCTTGGGAGGAACACGTTACCCTGAATGATCTGGGCAGTAACATTCTAAGAGAACCACACTTCTGGTTCTGAAGCAGACCCCTACAAAATTTTACCTGGGAAAAGAAACTTAACATATTTAGGTAATGATAACCAAAAACTCAGTAGGACATGGTCTGTCTAATTTCATACTGAAGAGCAAATTTTATAGGTCTCTATTTCTAGTATGAGAAAGTAACCTCATTTTCAGTATCAAATCAAACACGGGTTTCATTGAGACACGTGAAATAGGCCTGCAGAAGAGGGAGAAGGACAGCCGGGGGTACAGGTTTCTGCTGCACTACAAGCAGTGGGTATTAAGGGATGCCTAAAAGATGGTGATATCTGTCAAAGGTGAAACAGTATATCCACAAGCATGGGTAAATTGCCCTGTGACAAATCAATCCTCTTCCGAAAGGAAGAGGCAGTAATTTTTCTGACAGGCTGAATCTGTACATTTTTAATGATGGCGGTTTCTTTATTTCCACCTTGAGCCAAGATAATTTTAAGTTTTTATACTGTTTCATGGACAAACAAGTTCTAAATAGTGAGGAAGAGATGGGGTAGAGTGGGGGAGGCAGGGAAGATGTGCATTTTGTGGGAGCCTTGAGTTGCCATTGACCCTGGGAGATTACTTCCAATGTAATCATTGGCTTGTTGTTTCCATTTTCCCATCAAATTTGAGGGCAGGATACTTTACTGAATTCTAGATGTCTCTGAGGTGGGAAACTGCTGATGCCCTTTGGTTTAACTGACAGGTGAGATCAAGTCTCAGTTGACCATTTGGCATCTAACAGCATCAGCCTTTCATTCTTCGGCAGGTAGATGGTGGGACGGGGAGCAGGGTGAGGGTGGGTATTAGGATGGAAGAGAACACAGGGAATTCTTGCAGATCACCCTCTCCTGTCACTCCTAACCTGAGTCATTCCTTCCCTCAGTGAGAATCAGGTACATTGAGCATACCATTAGGAAGGTTATTTTAATTTACCCTTTTGCTGACACTCCTACTGCTCTGTATAACTAGAGCCGAGCATGACTTGATTTGTCAAGTCTTTTTCTACAGCATTTTCCTGTGCTTTCTGTTTTCCTTCCCTACCCAACCACACCCAAATGCCCATTCTCTATACTTCTAATCAGTGCATATGAATCACTGTCAGCACAGCTTGACTCTGAAAATCTTGAACTGATTCACTTCAATGCCAGCTAGCTGATCATCATCAAATATATACATCTAATTATTTTTCCTATTAATGAACTTTCTGTGAAAAAAGTCATGATGTCTTACCATATGTGGATTGCTTTACTGTAGTCATCCAAATAAAAACTACTTGATCACCTCTAACTGAGCCTTCTGTCTTTTCAGAAGTGATTTTTGTTGTTGTTCTAGGAGATATCTGTCACACTAGTGTACATAGATTATTTCCAACAAACAGAAATTCAGGATTGACACTGTGGCATCAGAATTTCAGGTAGTTTCTAAACTCAGTGAAAAAAGGCTTTTCAAATTCTTTATCAACCTGTCACGAGTCACATATCCATTTTTTAATTCTTTAGAAGGTATTCAACTCTCCCCTAAGATTCACTCCCATTTTCTTTTTATTTATTTATTTAAGTAAAAACGTTCTATTAAGCTGTGGCTGACATATTAAAAGCTATAGATACTTAATGTATACAACTTGATGAGTTTGGGGATAAGTATACATCCAGGAAACCATCACCATTGTCAATGCCATAATAATCACCTCCCAAAGTTTCTTCCCACCCCTTTATTATTACTTATTTTTGGTGGTAAGAAGATTTAACATAAGATCTACCCTCTTAGCAAATTCTAGGTATCCAGCACAGTGTTGATACCTAAAGACACTATGCTGAGTAGTTGATGTCTAGAACTTATGCATCTTGTATAACTGAAACTTTGCACCCTTGACCATCACGTCCTTATTTCTCTTGCCTCCACCCCTGGCAACCACCATTCTACTTTCTGCTTCTATGAGTTTGACTAGGATTCTACATAAAAGTGAGATCATACAGTATTTTACCTTCAGTGTCTGGCTTATTTCACTTAGCATAATGTCCTCCAGGTTCATCTACTTTGCCACAGGTGGCAGGATTTCCTTCTTTTTTAAGGCTAGATAGTACTGTATTGTACGTAACCTATTATATAATATTTTCTGTGC
Source organism: Orcinus orca (assembly GCF_937001465.1). Lineage (NCBI taxonomy): Eukaryota > Metazoa > Chordata > Mammalia > Artiodactyla > Delphinidae > Orcinus > Orcinus orca. The sequence continues at coordinate 13,568,633 of NC_064559.1, read as the reverse complement.
CCATTTTCTAATGGAGCTTGAAATAACAAGATTTTTGTCTTTCAAGCCATTGTCTTTTAACCCTGGTGCTAGGCAAAGTTGAGAAGCCAGATGTATAAAGGCTGAGTCTTAGAAATGACAGACACATAGGTTTCCCTATAAAAGGGAGCTTGACTTTTTGTTAGGCCATAACACACAGGAGACAGTGGTGCACATCTTCTGAAGAACATGGAAGGAAAATTTTCTGAAGTATATTTTGCAGTGAGCTCTCATTTCTCTATATCACAGCTCTAAACCATGCAACTGACTCTCATTACCCTAGAGAAAAATCAGTACTGATATAACCCTAATGAGACACCCTAATGAGACAACACTAATGAGACAACTGTAGTTGTTCTACAGCAGGATCTCCCCCACCATCACCTTGCTCTATCCTTGAACACATTCCTGAAACAGTCCCTGCAGAGATGCTTCCCTGCATGAGTCTCTGTGCAGTCTTCCCAAACGATGCAGTCCAAAGTGGCTCTAAGCCCACGGCCTCTGAACTTAAAAAATTAGCACCATATCTTAAATGTCTGGTTCAATTTGTTCAAAATTGCCAACCCCATACAGATGAGCAGTTTATCACACTAGCACTACATAGCAGCTAGAAGAGTGAGATTTCCTGGCCGATGGGCTTGGGCTTGAAGTGCAAATTCCACCTTTTCTCTCTGTGACTCATCAAAGGAAATTTAGGAGAAATTTTCCTTTCATCAAAGGAAAGAGCCTCCTAAATTCTTTTCATTGTCTATAAAAGAGGGATTATAATAGTGCCTAGGGTGGTATGAAAATTAAATAAGATCCCATGTTTCAAGTATTTTCACATAGCTAGAGCTCTATAAATGTTAGCTATCAGGATTATATAACAATTATTGTACTATCTTGTTAAGCAAGTACCTCTTGAATTATTCAACACATACTGTCATTTATGTTTCTTATGGGTTTTAACTCAAGTAGGTTATTATACCCAGAAAAGAGCTTATACTTATTTGGGTCTCTTACCTTAACACCTAGTAAAATAGCTTATCATTAATAAACAATTTAACTCCATTTATTAATCACAGTTCACAGTGTTCAGAATAGCACTAAAGTTTTTAGAGGATAGAATCTTCCTTGCCCCTTATGTAATCAACATATAATTATTTTGTACTTACTATGTGCCTGACCTTATGTTAGGTAGTTTATACACATTATCGGTAATCCTTAAGCAACATCACAGAACTGACTTACAGAAGGTATGATAGAGAAATCTCTGATGAGTTTGGATAAATACACTTGGGTATTAGACTGTGGAGAGTGAAACATTTTTTCATTCATTCATTCGACAAATATTTCTTTTTTCTTTTTTTTGCCGTACGCGGGCCTCTTGCTGTTGTGGCCTCTCCTGCTGCAGAGCACAGGCTCCGGACGTGAAGGCTCAGTGGCCATGGCTCACAGGCCCAGCCGCTCCGCGGCATGTGGGATTCTCCCGGACCGGGGCATGAAACCCATGTCCCCTGCATCGGCAGGCGGACTCTCAACCACTGAGCCACCTGGGAAGCCTCGACAAATATTTCTTGATCTCCTACATTCTCGCTGCCATTCTAGGTCCTAAGTTTACAACAGTAAACAAGACCAGTCTTTGTAGAGGGAAAGCAGGCAATTAACTAACAAACAGAGCAGTAAGATAATTTCAGAGTGTGGTAAGTGCTATAAAGAAAGTAAAACAAGGCAATAGCAGAGAGAGAATTTAGTGGGCAGAGGAAGAATGGTTAGAATGGTTGGTCACAGGCAATCTGTGGAGAGGGCTTTTGTGCCAACCCCAACTTTGCATAATTTAAATGCAAGTTGCTAAAGAGTACTCATTACAAAAAAGTAAGGGCGTATATTATGCTATGGGGATTTTGCTGTGAAAAGAAGAGAAATGAAGTGGAAGCAGTAGAATGAGGGAGGTCAATAGAGGGTCTATATATACACTACCAAACGTAAAATAGCTAGTGGGAAGCAGCCGCATAGCACAGGAATATCAGCTAGGTGGTTTGTGACCACCTAGAGGGGGGGGATAGGGAGGGTGGGATGGAGGGAGATGCAAGAGGAAAGAGATATGGGAACATATGTATAAGCATAACTGATTCACTTTGTTATACAGCAGAAACTAACACACCACTGTAAAGCAATTATACTCCAATAAAGATGTTAAAAAAGGAAAAAAAAAAAAAGAGAGTGTCTAAAGGAACAAATAGAGGAATGATGTAAATCAGCAAGGGATCCTGTACTTGAGCACCTGGGGCCTGGCTGCTTTCTGGTGCCTTTGCGCTAAACTCCCTAGGGGCATGGGTTACACCAGCGGGTTGCTCCCTAAGTGTCCTCATTCCTTTTCTTGAAGGAGGGACCTACTTCTATCATTTCACTCACCTCCCAGCCCTGAGAGCAGCATTTTGCATGTGGTTAATGTTCAATACTTACTGAATAGCTGTAGCTCAAGTACTTTAATTACCTTTACCAAAGAAAGCTTTTTAAAGGAATTATTGGTCTTTTCAAGTGTCAGAGTTTAATAACCTGTCTAGCAGCTACATGATCTTGAGTTAATCACTTCACCTCTTGGGCCCTTGATTTTCTCATCTGTGAAATGCAGTGATAACAAGTGTCACCTTGGGACTGGATGAGAGCCGTGAGTTTGGTTAAGTCTAAGTTGATTCTCCCATGTTCTGGGGGTTCCATGTTCTAGGAGTGGGGGAAGGTGAAGAGATCTGGGAGGGGAGGGAGCACAGGGCAGACTCACTGCACCGATGTCACCATTTTCCCACTGCCTCAGTCCCAGAACAGGTGTGGGAGGTGAAGGTGGGGTGGGATAGAAGCAAACACTTTAGCACTGTCATGCTTGTTTACTCTTTTCACCCATGTGGTAATAAATCAATGTGAGGTTTGTCATTTTAATTAGTCTTCTTTCAGTGGGGGAAGTCAAGTCTGTTGAGTGCTGATAGGTAGCTGAAAAATTACCTGGGAACAAGTATCCGGAAGGAGTGCTGTGGGTCCCTGGGGACAGGAGGGGTGCGTGAGCAGCCGTCCACTTCAGAAAAGGAGGTTCTGGTTGGATGCAAGGCTGTCTCGATGATGGTGGGGGGAAGCCGAGTTGGCCCGTTTCCCGCTTGCCCTCATCCAGCCCAGCGGTGAGCTGTAGGCAAGGGAGGGTGGAGGGAAAGGAGAGGGAGCGGTAAATCTCTGTGCACGTTTCTATCTAGTCTAAAGTGAAGAGGCAGAAATGAAATAGACAAAACAGGTCTCACAAAAAGTGAGAACAAGGGAAAATGAAGTAAAGCCAATCAAAGCTCGGAAGTCTGGCAAAGAAAACGTTGCCAACTGGATTTCTTTGCCTCGGTTGCACTGTATCACAAAGAAGCCCATTTTTTTGCAGGGTCTCAGGGTAGAGTCAAAGGAAGGCCCTTGAAAAGAATGGGTTGTACAAGAAGGCTTGCTGGCTTGTTGGGAGTGCTTACTGCTACTTCCTACCAGATAATAAAGGGGGACATGACTTCAAGCCCTCCAAACACAGAGTCCTGGCTGACCGTTCTGAAATCAGCTCTTCCTTTCTCCAACAATGTCTCGAACCGTCATTACTTTCTCCTCGTGATCAGATCTGGCAGCAATAGTACAATGTACAGGTACCTCTTGGAAGAATCTCCATTCTTCTAGTTACTGTTTGTGCTGGGAAATTGCTCAGCTCTCTGAGCCTTGGTTCCTTGTACACAAAGGAAACAAAATACCTATTCTACCTGCCCCACAAAATGATTTTGAGTACATGATGGTATGTTCCAGACTACAAAATAGAAGAAGAATGAACTATTATCACTATGATTATCATTATACTTATAGTAATAAAAGGCTATTTCTTTAGATTTTATGGGATTTTCAAATTTGGAAAAGATCTTAATGTTCAGCTAGTTCAAAAAAAATTGTTTGGTTAGTTCAATTTGTACTCCAGTTCCAATCTCTTTGACTATTTCTTTATAAGTTAATTATCCACTCTTTTCTTGATACTTTAATAAAATATACTGTCTTCCAAGGAAATCGGAGCTCTGTTTGGACAGCTCTAATATTTCATGCTTTAATTATCAAGTTGTGCAGAAATCTTTAATTTCTACCCTTTAGTCTTAGTTCTTCCTTCTAAAACATCAGTCCCTTTTGCAACAAGGTAGACCCTCCTTACATGTTTTAACAAATCTCTTTTCTTCCCCTAGCTGAAGAGCTTGTGCTCAAAAATTCCTCCAGTGATATGGTTTTGGATTTCCTCATCATTCTGGTTGGTCAGCTCTAAGTATTTCTGTTTCTTTCTTCTAACGTGCTCCCTGAGCTAAATATCCAGGTATAGTATGATCAGTGTGTCCAGAAACATCACCGGAGGTTGGCACCAATCAGATTTGCTTACCTTTCTCCAAGTCTTCATCTTGCTTTATAGCACAAATAAAATGGCTTGCTTCTTTTTGTTTTGGCCACTTGTCTTTATTTTACAATGTGCTCCTTTATTAAAGGCTTCTCTGAATTATTTCATCCAGGTCTGTTTATCTCTGTCATTTCTATAGTTGGACTCTCAAGAAAGTGAATGTCCGGGGATATGGACCTAGAAAGATGAGCAAGAAAGTGGGCCTGCTTGGCCTCAAGGAGAGGAGACAAGGAAACTGAATCCAAACACAAGAAAGATGAACTTCTGGAAAAGGGGCTAAGTTTGTTTTATGTTCATCTAAAGAGTAAAACTGGGACCAGTCAGGGCTACTTCTTGGGGGAGTTTCCAGATCTTAGTCACAGTGGTAAAGAGCATAGGATTTGGAAGAGAACAGATCTAAGTTCAAGTGCTGACTCAGCAACTTCCTGCTTCAGTGGTCTTAAGCATTTTCTCTGCATCTCTTCATAGTCTCAACCTTTCCCTCTATAAAATGAGGTTCATATTACAAACTTCATTGGGTCTTTTTCAGGACTAAATGAGATAGGTTAACCTGAGGCTTAGCCCTCAGGAGGCACCCAATTTGTCAGACCCCATGGACACTATGTCTTGGGGTCTTTACATGTGCTAACTTGTCCTGCCTCAACTCACCTTACAAGAAAGGTTCTGCATAGTACATTAGATTCATGTTCAGAAATAGTCACTCCTTCCCCATAACCCCCATACAAAGAATAGAATTCCCCACTCCAACAATGGTGAACTTCTCTGTTTGAGTTGTTTTGGCCAATGGGACATCAGCAGCCATGAAGCAGTAGAGTCTTTCTTTTTTTTAATTTGGATTATAGTTGAGTTACAAAGTGGTGTTAGTTTCAGGTGTACAGCAAAGTGATTCAGTTATACATATATAAATAGGTCTTTATTTTTCAGATTCTTTTCCCTTAAAGCAATAGAGTCTTGAGAAGTGTTTTCTTGCATGAGCTTACACTCTTGAACCTCTGCTGTGCCCATGAAGTGCATATGCCTAGGACAGACAGCTCATCTCAGGAGGAGAATGAAAGTCACAGGGAGCAGAACTAAACCCCAGCCAAGGCCACCCCAGATCAGCAGTCCCCAGGTGACTCCAGTCAGCTACAGGTGTCTGGGCGAGCCCAGCTGAGACCAACAGTACTGGGCGGACAACCAGCACACCTGTGAGCTAAATAAATGCATATTTGTATGTCCTTGAGGTTTTTGTGGCTGTTCTATGTGCAGTAATACTGTGACCTTAGTTATCTGAAATAATTATTAAACTAAGATGTAAACGGCTGACAAGTTTTCATGTTTCCCTCTTCTGAAGACATGGGAAGCCAATATTTTTATTTATTCAATAAATATTTGAGTACTATGTGCTTAGTGCCCCATAGTAGTTAATTTCCCCTTGAACAAGGGACTCTTCTCTGAAGAAGCCTACATAAAGCAGTACAGAATTACACTACAGCCCAGTTCCCTTGTCTTAAAGTTATCTCATTCAAAACACAACACAATCTGTTACACATGCAGAACTTGTACTGGTTCCTCCCCTTTAATCTCAGGGCATCTCTCTGCCTTGTGGACTCTGGGCATCATGTTGTTCCCCTCATTCCCAGGGCTGGTCTACCTGAACATCCTGGATGATCGCTGTAATGCTGGGTAGTAAGCTAGAATTTTATTAGGTGGAAAGCTCTTCCCTTTCCCTTTCAATAAAATGCTCCAAACTCTACTCCCTGCCTTTTCTAAATTCTCAGGCAGATGTTCCAGACAAATCACGCATTCTATGGCCTTTTGGGATGAGGAGGGAAGGACAGAAGCTAATAAGGACTTGCTTTCACTTAGCTGTGACTCCATCAGGTTGGGGCTTGCAGCGGGATTGCAGAAGACCATCACTCTATTTCTCTGAAATCTGGGGCTGCAAATGCACAGAAGAGGGTGCTCTTGTGTAAAGCTGCGGCCGGCTTCCTGGGAGGAGAATTTCCTTATGCCTTATGGAGCGGATGATTCATTGCTTATGATATTTGGTAAATGTAGTCTGCATTAGTGCACACATACTCTGCCACAAAAGATTAAAAAAGCTTAACTGCAAAAATATCAGGAAACTCATTTGTGTCAGGGCTGCACATCCATCGCCTCTGCTGTTCTCATATGACACAGTCAACTTTTATCTGCATCCTCCCCTTTGACCCCATCTGCCAGCCCACTAATTGAAAATTATCAAAGAATAAGGAAAAAATATTCATTCTTTTTAGAGTTTTCAAATTGCTTTCACCATTTGAGAAACAACTACTTACCCATTAATTCATTTGTCACACAAATATTTATTGAGGGCCAGTTATTCAGCTTTTTAGTGATTTTAGGGAAAAAATTTGAGCTCCTTCCTTATCAATCAAGCCCAAACAATCTGGTCCCTATTTTTCTGTTCAATATAATCTCATGCTTACTGCCTTCGTTTTAACTCTTTTTGGCCTCAGGCTTTTGCTCTCATGTTCCATTTTATTGAATTATTTTTTTCTGGTTCTTACTATGCCCATTTTTTCCTCATTCTCCAGAGTTCAGCACAAGTGTCATATTTTTAGACAGACTTTCCTTAAGCCCATTTATTAGTTATGATTCTCCAGAAAACCAGTTGGAGATATAGATAGGTAGAGAGGGAAATATGTAGATATAAATTTATTATAAATATGTAGAACTGGATCTTGTGCTTAGGGAGGCTGAGAAGCACAAGGTCTGCAGCCAGCAAGGTGGAGACCCAAGAGAGCTGATGGTGTACGTTCCAGTCTGAGTCTGAATCTGAAGACAGGAGAAGACCAATGCCCTAGCTCAAAGGCAGTCAGGCAGGGAGAGCAAATTCTCCCTCACTCAGTCTTTTTGTACTTTTCAGTCCTTCAGCTGATTGGATGAGGCCCACCCACACTGGGGAGGGCAATCTGCTTTACTTAGCCTACCAATTCAAATATTAATCTCAGCCAGAGACACCCACATAAACACACCCAGAAAAATGTTTGACCAAATATCTAGACATCCCATGGCCCAGTCAAATTGACACATAAAATCAACCACCACACTCCACATCTACATTGTCCTTTCCTAAGTACTATTGCCTGTTTCTCTTTTGCTCATAGCTTACCACAACTTGCACATACCTTGCTTATGCATTTGTCACATTTACCGTCTGTTCTCTTTCTAAAATGTGAGCTCCATGTAGGCAGGAACAGAGACTGTTGTGTTTATTTTTCTGTTCCCTGAGCCCTGAAGATGCCAGGAACCCAATAAAGACTTAATATGTATTTTTGAATGAAATAAGTACAAAAAAATGAAATAAAGTACAATGAAATAAGAAGTATTGAAAGGCAATATTAACAGAATGTTATGGGAATATGGAAGAGCAGAAGCCTGATTCTTTTTGGAAGAGTCAGACAAGGCTTTAAAATGAAAAAAACATTTGACCTGGGTTCATAAACGTGAAGAACAATCAACTAGGCAGCAGAGGAGGAGCAGAATGGAAGCAAGATGTGCACAATAGGCCAAACAGTGCCTGCTAAGTTTGAGGGGCTAAAGGGATTAGCATATTCCAGAAATGATAAGAAAGCCAGGATGTCCAGGGATAAGAGCAAATTGAGGAGGGTCTTTTTTGCACCAGGAGGATCCAGACTTGACTTGGAAGGAATTGGGAAGTCAGTGGAGGCTGGAGTTTTGAACATGAATATTCAAAACCTGTTGAATATTTTGAATTCAACAAAACATTATTTATCCTGAGAGACGAGGAGAAGATGGTGGAAGAGTAAGATGCAGAGATCACCTTCCTCCCCACAGATACACCAGAAATACATCTACACGTGGAACAACTCCTACAGAGCACCTACTGAACGCTGGCAGAAGACCTCATACCTCCCAAAAGGCAAGAAAGTCCCCACGTACCTGGGTAGGGAAAAAGAAAAAAGAATAAACAGACACAAAAGAATAGGGACGGGACCTGCACCAGTGGGAGGGAGCTGTGAAAGAAGAAAGGTTTCCACACACTAGGAAGCCCCTTCTTAGGCGGAGACTGCGGATGGTGGAGGGGGAAAGCTTAGGAGAGCAACAGGGGTGCGGAGGGCAAAGCGGAGAGATTCCTGCACAGAGGATCGGTGCCAACCGGCACTCACCAGCCCGAGAGGCTTGTCTGCTCACCCGCCGGGGCAGGCGGGACTAGTGCACCACGGGTAGCTGGGAGGGAGGCCGGGGAAAAGTCTGGACCTGCCGAAGAGGCAAGAGACTTTTTCTTCCCTCTTTGTTTCCTGGTGCGCGAGGAGAGGGGATTAAGAGCGCTGCTTAAAAGAGCTCCAGAGACGGGTGCAAGCCGCGGCTAAAAGTGCAGACCCCAGAGACGGGCATGAGATGCTAAGGCTGCTGCTGCCGCCACCAAGAAGCCTGTGTGCGAGCACAGGTCACTATCCACACCTCCCCTCCCGGGAGGCTGTGCAGCCCACCACTACCAGGGTCCTGGGATCCAGGGACAACTTCCCCGGGAGAACGCACAGAGGGCCTCAGGCTAGTGCAACGTCATGCTGGCCTCTGCCGCCGTAGGCTCGCCCCGCACTCTGTACCCCTCCCTCCCCCACGGCCTGAGTGAGCCAGAGCCCCCGAATCAGCGGCTTCTTTAACCCCGTCCTGTCTGAGCGAAGAACAGACGCCCTCAGGCGACCTACACGCAGAGGCGGGGTCAAATCCAAAGCTGAGCCCCAGGAGCTGTGAGAACAAAGAAGAGAAAGGGAAATCTCTCCCAGCAGCCTCAGAAGCAGCGGATTAAAGCGCCACAATGAACTTGATGTACTTGCATCTGTGGAATACACGAATAGACAACGATTCATCCCAAACTGAGGAGGTGGAATTTGAGAGGAAGATTTATTATTTTTTCCCCTTTTCCTCTTTTTGTGAGTGTGTATGTGTATGCTTCTGTGTGAGATTTTGTCTTGCTTCCACAATTTGTCCTAGGGTTCTATCCGTCTGCTTTTTTTAAAAAAAATTTTTTTCTTAATAATTATTTTTTATTTTAATAACTTTATTTTATTTTATCTTACTTTATTTTATTTTATTTTATTTATTTATTTTTCTTTCTTTCTTTCTTTCCTTCCTTCCTTCCTCCCTCCCTCCTTTCTTTCTTTCTTTCTTTCTTTCTTTCTTTCTTTCTTTCTTTCTTTCTTTCTTTCTTTCTTTCTTTCTTTCTACTTTCTCTCCCTTTTATTCTGAGACGTGTGGATGGAAGGCTCTTGGTGCTCCAGCCAGGAGTCAGTGCTGTGCCTCTGAGGTGGTAGAGCCAACTTCAGGACACTGGTCCACAAGAGACCTCCCAGCTCCACATAATATCAAATGGCAAAAATCTCTCAGAGATCTCCATCTCAACTCCAGCACCTAGCTTCACTCAATGACTAGCAAGCTACAGTGCTGGACACCCTATGCCAAACAACTAGCAAGACAGGAACACAACCCCACCCATTAGCAGAGAGGCTGCCTAAAATCATAATAAGTCCACAGACACCCCAAAACACACCACCAGACGTGGACCTGCCCACCAGTATCCAGCCTCATCCACCAGAACACAGGCACTAGTCCCCTCCACCAGGAAGCCTACACAACACACTGAACCAACTTTAGCCACTGGGGACAGAAACCAAAAACAACGGGAACTACAAACTTGCAGCCTGCAAAAAGGAGACCCCCAAATACAGTAAGATAAGAAAAATGAGAAGACAGAAAAACATACAGCAGATGAAGGAGCAATATAAAAACCCATCAGACCTAACAAATGAAGAGGAAATAGGCAGTCTACCTGAAAAAGAATTCAGAATAATGATAGTAAAGATGATCCAAAATCTTGGAAATAGAATAGACACAATGCAGGAAACATTTAACAAGGACCTAGAAGAGCTAAAGATGAAACAAGCAATGATGAACAACACAATAAATGAAATTAAGAATACTCTAGATGGGATCAATAGCAGAATAATTGAGGCAGAAGAACGGATAAGTGATCTGGAAGATAAAATATTGGAAATAACTACTGCAGAGCAGAATAAAGAAAAAAGAATGAAAAGAACTAAGGACAGTCTCAGAGACCTCTGGGACAACATTAAATGCACCAACATTCGAATTATAGGGGTTCCAGAAGAAGAAGAGAAAAAGAAAGGGACTGAGAAAATATTTGAAGAGATTATAGTTGAAAACTTCCCTAATATGGGAAAGGAAATAGTTAATCAAGTCCAGGAAGCACAGAGAGTCCCACACAGGATAAATTAAAGGAGAAATATGCGAAGACACATATTAATCAAACTGTCAAAAATTAAATACAAAGAAAACATATTAAAAGCAGCGAGGGAAAAACAACAAATAACACACAAGGGAATCCCCATAAGGTTAACAGCTGACCTTTCAGCAGAAACTCCACAAGCCAGAAGGGACTGGCAGGACATATTTAAAGTGATGAAGGAGAAAAACCTGCAACCAAGATTACTCTACCCAGCAAGGATCTCATTCAGATTTCATGGAGAAATTAAAACCTTTACAGACAAGCAAAAGCTGAGAGAGTTCAACACGACCAAACCAGCCTTACAACAAATGCTAAAGGAACTTCTCTAGGCAAGAAACACAAGAGAAGGAAAAGAACTACAATAACGAACCCAAAACAATTAATAAAATGAGAATAGGAACATACATATTGATAATTACCTTAAATGTAAATGGATTAAATGCTCCCACCAAAAGCCACAGATTGGCGGAATGGATACAAAAATAAGACCCATATATATGCTGTCTACAAGAGACCCACTTCAGACCTAGAGACACATGCAGACTGAAAGTAAGGGGATGGAAAAAGATATTCCATGCAAATGGAAACCAAAAGAAAGCTGGAGTAGCAATTCTCATATCAGACAAAATAAACTTTAAAATAAAGACTATTACAAGAGACAAAGAAGGACACTACATAAGGATAAAGGGATCAATCCAAGAAGAAGATATAACAATTGTAAATATTTATGCACCCAACACAGGAGCACCTCAATACATAAGGCAAATGCTAACATCCATAAAAGGGGAAATCGACAGTAGCATATTCATAGTAGGGGACTTTAACACTCCACTTTCACCAGTGGACAGATCATCCAAAATGAAAATAAATAAGGAAACACAAGCTTTAAATGATACATTAAACAAGATGGACTTAATAGATATTTATAGGACATTCCATCCAAAAACAACAGAATACACATTTTTCTCAGGTGCTCATGGAACATTCTCCAGGATAGATCATATCTTGTGTCACAAATCAAGCCTTGGTAAATTTAAGAAAATTGAAATTGTATCAAGTATCTTTTCCGACCACAACACTATGAGACTAGATATCAATTACAGGAAAATATCTGTAAAAAATACAAACATTTGGAGACTAAACAATACACTACTTAATAACGAAGTGATCACTGAAGAAATCAAAGAGGAAATCAAATAATACCTAGAAACAAATGACAATGGAGACACGACAACCCAAAACCTATGGGATGCAGGAAAAGCAGTTCTAAGAGGGAAGTTTATAGCAATACAATCCTACCTTTAGAAACAGGAAATATCTCGAATAAACCACCTAACCTTGCACCTAAAGTAATTAGAGAAAGAAGAACAAAAAATCCCCAAAGTTAGCAGAAGGAATGAAATCATAAAAATCAGATCAGAAATAAATGAAAAAGAAATGAAGGAAACGATAGCAAAGATCAATAAAACTAAAAGCTGGTTCTTTGAGAAGAAAAACAAAATTGATAAACCATTAGCCAGACTCATCAAGAAAAAAAGGGAGAAGACTGAAATCAATAGAATTAGAAATGAAAAAGAAGTAACAACTGACACTGCAGAAATACAAAAGATAATGAGAGATTACTACAAGCAACTCTATGCCAATAAAATGGACAACCTGGGGCTACCCTGGTGGCACAGTGGTTGAGAGTCCGCCTGCCGATGCAGGGCATGCAGGTTCGTACCCTGGTTGAGGAAGATCCCACGTGCCATGGAGTGGCTGGGCTTGTGAGACATGGCCGCTCAGTCTGTGCGTCCGGAGCCTGTGCTCTGCAGCGGGAGAGGCCACAGCAGTGAGAGGCCCGTGTACCGCAAAAAAAAAAAAAGAAAAGAAAAGGACAACCTGGAAGAAATGGACAAAGTTTTAGAAATGCACAACCTGCCAAGACTGAATCAGGAAGAAATAGAAAATATGAACAGACCAATCACAAGCACTGAAATTGAAACTATGATTAAAAATCTTCCAACAAACAAAAGCCCAGGACCAGATGGCTTCACAGGAGAATTCTATCAAACATTTAGAGAAATGCTAACACCCATCCCTCTCAAACTCTTCCAAAATATAGCAGAGGGAGGAACACTCCCAAACTCATTCTACGAGGCCACCATCACCCTGATACCAAAACCAGACAAGGATGTCACAAAGAAAGAAAACTGCAGACCAATATCACTGATGAACATAGATGCAAAAATCCTCAATAAAATACTAGCAAACAGAATCCAACAGCACATTAAAAGGATCATACACCATGATCACGTGGGGTTTATTCCAGGAATGCAAGGATTCTTCAATATACGCAAATCAATCAATGTGATAAACCATATTAACAAACTGAAGGAGAAAAAACATATGATCATGTCAATAGATGCAGAGAAATATTTTGACAAAATTCAACACCCATTTATGATAAAAACCCTGCAGAAAGTAGGCATAGAGGGAATTTTCCTCAACATAATAAAGGCCATATATGACAAACCTACAGCCAACATCATCCTCAATGGTGAAAAACTGAAACCATTTCCACTAAGATCAGGAACAAGACAAGGTTGCCCACTCTCACCACTCTTATTCAACATAGTTTTGGAAGTTTTAGCCACAGCAATCAGAGAAGAAAAGGAAGTAAAAGGAATCCAAATCGGAAAAGAAGAAGTAAAGCTGTCACTGTTTGCAGATGACATAATATTATACATAGAGAATCCTAAGGATGCTACCAGAAAACTAGTAGAGCTAATCAATGAATCTGGTAAAGTAGCAGAATACAAAATTAATGCACAGAAATCTCTTGCATTCCTATACACTAATGATGAAAAATCTGAAAATGAAATCAAGAAAACACTCCCATTTACCATTGCAACAAAAAGAATAAAATATCTAGGAATAAACTTACCTAAGGAGACAAAAGACCTGTATGCAGAAAATTATAAGACACTGATGAAAGAAATTAAAGGTGATACAAATAGATGGAGAGATATACCATGTCCTTGGATTGGAAGAATCAACATTGTGAAAATGACTCTACTACCCAAAGCAATCTACAGTTTCAATGCAACCCGTATCAAACTACCACTGGCATTTTTCACAGAACTAGAACAAAAAATTCTACAATTTGTATGGAAACACAAAAGACCCCGAATAGCCAAAACAATCTTGAGAACGATAAACGGAGCTGGAGGAATCAGGCTCCCTGACTTCAGACTATACTGCAAAGCTACAGTAATCAAGACAGTATAGTACTGGCACAAAAACAGAAAGATAGATCAATGGAACAGGATAGAAAGCCCAGAGATAAACCCACACACATATGTTCACCTTATCTTTGATAAAGGAGGCGGGAATGTACAGTGGAGAAAGGACAGCCTCTTCAATAAGTGGTGCTGGGAAAACTGGACAGGTACATGTAAAAGTACAAGATTAGATCACTCCCTAACACCATACACAAAAATAAGCTCAAAATGGATTAAAGACCTAAATGTAAGGCCAGAAACTATCAAACTCTTAGAGGAAAACATGGGCAGAACACTCTATGACATAAATCACAGCAAGATCCTTTTTGACCCACCTCCTAGAGAAATGGAAATTAAAAACAAAAATAAACAAATGAGACCTAATGAAACTTCAAAGCTTTTGCACAGCAAAGGAAACCATAAACAAGACCAAAAGACAACCCTCAGCATGGGAGAAAATATTTGAAAATGAAGCAACTGACAAAGGATTGATCTCCAAAATTTATAAGCAGCTCATGCAGCTCAATAATAAAAAAAAAACAACCCAATCCAAAAATAGGCAGAAAACCTAAATAGATATTTCTCTATAGATATACAGACTGCCAACAAACACATGAAGGAATGCTCAACATCATTAATCATTAGAGAAATGCAAATCAAAACTACAATGAGATATCATCTCATACCAGTCAGAATGGCCATCATCAAAAAATCTACAAACAATAAATGCTGGAGAGAGTGTGGAGAAAAGGGAACACTCTTGCACTGCTGGTGGGAGTGTGAATTGGTACAGCCACTATGGAGAACAGTATGGAGGTTCCTTAAAAAACTACAAATAGAACTACCATATGACCCAGCAATCCCACTACTGGGCATATACCCTGAGAAAACAGTAATTCAAAAAGAGTAATGTACCAAAATGTTCATTGCAGCTCTATTTACAATAGCCAGGAGATGGAAACAACCTAAGTGTCCATCATTGGATGAATGGATAAAGAAGATGTGGCACATATATACAATGGAATATTACTCAGCCATAAAAAGAAACGAAATTGAGCTATTTGTTATGAGGTGGATGGATCTAGAGTCTGTCATACAGAGTGAAGTAAGTCAGAAAGAGAAAGACAAATGCCGTATGCTAACACATATATATGGAATTTAAGGGAAAAAAAGTCATGAAGAACCTAGGGGTAAGACAGGAATAAAGACACAGACCTACTAGAGAATGGACTTGAGGATATGGGGAGGGGGAAGGGTAAGCTGTGACAAAGCGAGAGAGTGGCATGGACATATATACACTACCAAACGTAAAATAGACAGCTAGTGGGAAGCAGACGCATAGCACAGGGAGATCAGCTCGGTGCTTTGTGACCACTTAGAAGGATGGGATAGGGAGGGTGGGAGGGAGGGAGACGCAAGAGGGAAGAGATCTGGAAACATATGTATATGTACAACTGATTCACTTTGTTATAAAGCAGAAACTAACACACCATTGTAAAGCAATTATACTCCAATAAAGATGTAAAAAAAAACAAAAAACATTATTTATCCTGCTTCACTCTGGAAACAGAGGAGATAGTGGGTAGGAATGGGGAGAAACTGATGCCCAGGGAACATGGTTAGGAATCAGGTTCAACAATTTGGATGAGAGAAGATGAAAGAGCAGCAGAGGCACAAGGTGTGTCAAACTTCCCTCTTGGGCAGGTGAGGCCCAAGACTTTGGCAGGATCTGGAGTTCCCAATGGACAGTCTTGGTTGCGGGATTGAGTAATGTAGCCTGTGGATTTGGGGACAGGCCACAAGGATCCAAGGTTCCATCCAGCATGAAACAGCCTCGGGAGGCAAAAGGTAATTTGATATCACAAGGACATGAGATGGGAAGCTAGACACAGAGCATCGTCTGGACCTGAAGCAGCGATTTTGCCACAGGAGCAAGATGAGATGTGAGGAACATTCCAGGTGGCAAGGCTAGGTCTGCACAATTGACTGGATCCTTTGCGGGGAGTGGACATGGCTGGAAGGGAGACATTAAATGTACTGAGCAGTTTCAAGAAAAATAAAAGAGGAGAAAGTCGATTTGGTTATACTTTTGAGGTAGAACTTATATAACCTAGTGAATAAATAGACATAGGATGACAGGGGTTAAAAACAAGAAAATTGCGAATGACTTCCTTGGAAACTAGAAGGAGGGGCTAGAGGAAGAACAGATTTGGGCATCTAATGTGAGGCAGACTGTGTCCTCTAAGTGGAATTGTTCAATCAGCTACTTCACCTGGGTGCCCCATAGTCAGCCCCTCAGTATTCAGGTGGTGGGAATTTTCTTAAGAACATATTCACCAAGTAGGCCCACAAGGAGAAGATATACTGCTCAGTTCCAAACCTTTTCACATTCCAGAACAACTCTTTTCTTTAGAACAGGCACCAGAGAATTCACCCCTACGTTCATCATCATCATCATCATCATCATCATCATCATCATCATCACCATTGTCCTTCATCTGAAGCAGAAGCAGCTCTTATTTACTGAGCACTTGTAACAATAACCACTATTTTACATTTCCTATGTCCCAGGATTCTTCTAAGCCTTCTCCACAGTTAACTCAAATAAACCTCACAAGTGAAGTAAGCACATCATTACCCACATGTTACAGAGGAAAGAACGGAGGCACATGGAGAAAAGTGACGTGCCCAGGTAGTTGAAGCAATCAGACACCATGGAGGTACTCTATTTGTATTAGTCTTTAGTCTCCCCAACACATTTGGAGCATCATGATTATTCCCTTTTTATAGGAACAAGGAACACAAGGTGTGAAGTTGCATCAATTTCCCCAAACCATCCATCCCACAGATGCTGGAGCTGATGTTTGAAACTACCATTTTTGAGCCAGGGCACAGGGAGGGGATGTAGTGCCTGAAAATTAGCTGTTTTGATTGCAGTGTAAGTGCTTGACATTAAGATTTTGATTGCAGAGACATCCATTTCCAGGACATCCATCTTGAATAAACACGTTACCAGCTACACAACTAGGTAAAGAGACAGGCCACCCTATGCATGAAGTTCCCCTTTTAGAAAGCCCCCATGTGACCTAGGTAACTGTCCATTTGCTCTTCCCTTCCTGCACTTTAATACCCACTTTTATTTTTTTTAATTCACCAGTAAAGAGTGAACCTGTGAAACTCTAAGTACCCCATTCTTGACTCCAATAAAGGTAGAACCCCAGGTCCAAGCTCTCTCTGTCTCTCTCTACCAGGAACCTCCCTGTGTGGTCCTGGGCATGCAGTGTACTCTCCAGGACCTATGAGTAATATATCTTGTTTTTTCAAAGTTCCCTGATAGTTGCTGCTGAGGTACCTCTTATAATAAGAACCACAAAGGCCAGTCCAGCCACAATTGGCTCTCGGGTCTGAGGAAATGTGTTTGGGGGCAGGGGGGCTCACCACAAGCAGTAGGGGCCCCAGGCATTCCTAGCTGATAGCATCACTGTCAATAGGCTGAGACCAGCACAAAACAGGGGGACATTTCCAGAGCTCTTCTACTTTGCTGTGTTCAAAAGTAAACATACAGGGAAACAGATAACATTGTAAAGGTGGCAAATAATAGTGAATATTTATCAAACTCACACAATGCGAAGTGCTTCGCATTGCTGTCCCCTGTAAAGGTTATTATCTTCTCCCAGCCACAGATGAGAAGTGAGGGCAAGGTAACTTACTCAAGGTCACACAGCAAGTGACAGATTGAGGATTCCTACCTAGGTCTGAAACCTGGGTATTATTCAAATATGGAAAAGTAGTACATCCTCTTCTGTTTATCTGACTCCTCTGAGTTGGCTGTTAGAGACCACTTTCACTTTCAATCTCAGCTTTATATCTGAGGGGAGGATTTATAAACACTCCTCCATGCCACCTCTTTTCACATGCCACTAGATCCCCTTCTGCCTAAATTAGACCCTTTCTTCCAACATCTCTCTGTCAAATCTGAAGGTTTCATCAGGACTGAAGATAGCACCTAGGCAGAAAACAGTTGCTTCCTTCTATGTGTACATCTGAGAATCCTCACATAAAGTCAGGCCAGATGACTAGGCTTTTATCCAGCACCAGAAGCAATCACTATCTCTAGGCATTTATTTTTATTATCCAGGAAGATAACAGCTTCTTAAGGGCATAACCCAAAGCACAATTTCTCCATGTGTTGACTGTATATTTAGTCATCTCTGCATACTCACTTTTCCCACATGTGGAAACATTGTGAGCATCTACAATGAATAGTGAACCATCCACTAGTTCACCAGTATCTGTCCCTGGTGCTCCTTTCAGGAATATTCAGTCAGAACTACTAATTGACCAATTGACCAGGGTAGGGATGATTGATTGTACAGGGAATTACTTTTTGAGCTCAAGCCTCAGCACTGATTTAAGAATAAAATTTCTGTCTTCTTACTCTGCTAACCTCAGCCCCTTCCTTTGGATGAACTTGATACATTTGGAATGGAGGGACTGGAATATTGGCCAGCAGACAATATTTATATTGGAGCTTTATAAAAGAAGATGTAGAAATCGCTAGCTTCCTAGTGAATTTTGCTGCATGTGCGTTCCAAGTTGCCATAAAGGAAGCGAAGTAGAGGGTGGCTCTTACTCTTCTGGAGCCTATAGTTTTAGTCTTCATTTTAGTCTAATAACTGAATGAGCTACTTGATTTGTGCCTAGGTGATACTTTATGTGTTCTTGGGTCTTAATTTATAAAAGTGACTGAGTGATGATTTAAAAGAAGATTTTACTACTTATAGTTTGCAAGAGAAGGGAACTCTGTCTCCCCATGCCATGCCATACACGGCCCCATGGGGGAGACACCAGGTTTGATCCGGAGGCAGAAGCAAGAGTGAAAGAAAGGCATAGGCTACCACCTTTACTGGGGAGTCCACAAGAAAGGCAAGGCAAGGCAGAGGATACAGCTTAGAGCTGGCTAGCTAGAATAATTCCAGCAGGCTCTGGGGCATGGACCCCTGTCCCTAGTTGTTTGGTACCTGGCTCTGGGTTGATTTAGGGCTGGGAAAATATTGGCTTGATGTGTAAAAGTTGGATGAAGGAGATGGTTGGTTGTATGGACTTGGGACAGATTGGAGGGCTTATGATATGAATTTTGTACACCTGCAAAAGCTGGATCACAAGAGAAATGTAAACAACTTTGGCCATTAATTTGGCTCTGTGATTAATGGGTGCCAAATAGACAAACACAGAATCTAAGAAAACACAGAACACTGCTGCAGAAAAACCCTAGAGCATACTTCTTGCATGCATCCCATCCCATTTCTCATTTCCCCTCACTCCCACAGGTCAGCACGATAGATGGATGAATAGTTCATTGCAGGCTGGTGGCCTCTTTTAGTATTCATCTCAAGCTGTGGTCGTATAAATCTAGAGCTTTAGTGGCTGTGTCTTCATGGCCAATGTATAGCTTTGCCCCACCATCTTATCCCAGACCTGGGGCTGTCCTGGGCATTGCCAGTGACCTGACTTTAGTGGTCATCAGAAGATAGTGAAGGGAGTGTGGAGACCAAATGGCAGTCCTGAGATTTTCTCTCAGAGCTGCGAATTAATTTGGAAGAGAGGTGATGGATAAGAAGATGTTAACAGAAGTCTTCAGAACAGCAGTGATGATAAAAGTGTGCAGGACAAGAGACTGGCTGCTTTTTTTGAAAATAGTCAGAATTCAGGAATAAATCTAGAGTGGCCAGTACCCACCATCCTAGTTTTCTCACTACTAGGGCTCCAAAGATGTCTACTATGATTGTTTGAAAGAGTCAGAGCTAATCTTTTTAGGCTGCATGTCTTTAGTAAATATGAATGTCTAGAGTAAGATAAAATTTTATAGGAATGGCTCTTGTGATAAAATATATAAAAAGGTCATTAAGGGATTTGTACAGGAAAAATACATTCAGTGATGGGCTCGTACCTCATTCTTTGGAGAGAAGACGATGGCTGGAAATACATTTAGAGTAACCACATAAAAAGAATACACTTACATTCTTTTAAAATTTATTTTTCCCTTTGCATTTACTGGAGGAGCAAAGTTGCTTTGAGAGAGAGTACTTTCCCCTATCCTTTATACTTAACGTGATTGCATGGCATTATTTCTCAGTTTTTCTTATTTGCCACTGTAGAGAATTTTCAAACTTTTCTGTAAAAATATATGTGGCTTAAGAGAAAATGTCAATATATACAGTCTAAAGTGGATGAATCAAGAAATAAGGATATAAACACATTTTGGAGGATGATGACAGATATTAGAAAGGATTTTTTTAAAAAGTAGGTTGGAGCGTGGGGATAGATTGTGAAAATTTTACTTTTTATTTACTGCCATTCTTTAATATTGATTTTTTTATTGGAGTATAGTTGACTTACAATGTTGTGTTACTTTCAGGTGTATTGCAAAGTAATCCAGATATATATATATATATATATATTCTTTTATATATATATTCTTTTTCTGATTCTTTTCTTTATGGGTTATTACAAGATGTTGCACATAGTTCCCTGTGCTATACAGTAGGTCCTTGTTGTTTATCTAGTTTATATATAGTAGTGTGTATCTGTTAATCCCAAATTCGTAATTCATCCCTCCCCCCACTTCTCCCTTTGGTAACCGTAAGTTTGTTTTCGATCTCTGTGACCTAGAGATTATCATACTAAGTGAAGTCAAACGGGAAAAGACAAATACCATATGATATCACTTATATGTGGAACATAAAAAATGATACAAATGAACTTATTTACAAAACAGAAATAGACTCACAGAAATATTGAAATTTTAACCATGTACTTGAGTTATTTTATGAGACCGAAAGAGAAAGAATATCAACCTGCTAGGGTTGCCAAAGGGATTAAAGAAGACCAAGTGTGTGAAGCACTTAGCACACTCCCTGCCCTGTGGTGGGTGAGTGGTAAGTGGTAGCTATTGTTACTCTGGTAGAGATGGCGAGTAATACTTCACCAGCTGGTGCTCTCTCTACAAGGCTGCTTACAGTCCCTTTGCTCTGGTGACTCAAACTAAGACAATGGGTCTTCCTTGAGTAAGTTCAGGAAGGGGAGACATAATAGTTCTTACTGCCTTCTTCCTCACTACCTCTCCTGCCCCAGTCCCCCACCCTCATTGCTTTGGCTATTTCTTATGACTCCTCCTTGGTGTCAGCTTCTGTGAGACAGTCTTTGTGAACCCTCTTGGGCTGAGCTGATGCCTCTTCTTGATGATTCCACAGTGCCCTGAGTATATCTTCATCATTAGCTTACTGGACTATCTGTAATTGTTTGTTTATGTGAAAAACTTTGGGCAAGGGTTGTGATTCATTAACCTTTATATCTCTATTATTGATAGAGTGTCTGGAACATCCTGAGCATTCAAAGATGTTTAATTCAATGAATGAATGAATGGACAGTGGATGCCCCAACCATTTCTATACAACAGATTACCTTTCTGAAACAAAATAATTTCCACCCTTGTTTCCTATGAGCTAGTCTAGAACCTTAAGGTTACTTTTATCAGTTTGTTAAGGGGTCATAGTTTTTTAATTTGAGAAGTAATCTGCTGAACCTTCATTTAAAAAAGATCCATCTCCAAAAGGGAACCCTTCTACACTGTTGGTAGGAATGTAAATTGGTGCAGCCACTATAGAGAACAGTATGGAGGTTCCACAAAACTAAAAATACAGTTACCATATGATCTAGCAATCCCACTCCTGGGCATATATCCAGATGAAACTATAATTCAAAAAGATACATGCATCCCTATGTTTATAGCAGCACTATTTACAATAGCTAAGACATGGAAACACCCTAAATGTCCATCGACATTTGATGAATGGATAAAGATGAATGGATAAAGAAGATGTGGTATAGATATACAGTGGAATATTACTCAGTCATAAAAAAGAATGAAATAATGCCATTTGCAGTTACATGGATGGACCTAGAGATTTTCATTCTAAGTGAAGCAAGTCAGAAAGAGAAAGACAAATACCGTATGATATCACTTATATGTGGAGTCTAAACTATGACACAGATGAACTTACCTACGAAACAGAAATAGACTCACAGACATAGAGAATAGACTTGTGGTTGCCAAGACTGGGGAGGTGGTAGAGGGAAGGACTGGGAGTTTGGGACTAGTGGATGCAAACTATTATATAGAATGGATAAACAACAAGGTCCTACTGTATAGCACAGGGAAATATATTCAATATCCTGTGATAAACCATAATGGAAAAGAATATGAAAAAGAAGATAGATAGATAGATAGTTAGATAGATAGATAGATTGGTAAAAAACTGAATCACTTTGTGGTACACCAGAAGCTAACACAACATTGTAAATCAACTATGCTTCAATTTTAAAAGACATTGAAACCACTCTCCCTGCTCTTGCACTCTGAATGATTTTTGGCATCTTTATGCAATTTATGAATGCAATATCCTGGTAAGCCCATTTGCACACTTGCCATAAAAAAACATTGTGTTTGTTCATACAACTGGCTCAATGAACAAGGATGAGAAATTGAGTTATTTATTCGATGACTCAGGCCTTGATTACTAAATCGGAATTTGCCTCTGTACCTTGAGGGAGTGGAAAAAAGAAATCTAATAGATTAAATGAGACTGCTGTGTGTCTCTCTGTGTCTCTGCTGGGAGCAATGTACATGGGATAATTAAGTCCCTGGAAGAGGAAAACTGGCCATGAAATAAAAAATACAAATTTATAGCAAGTGGCCAGGTGCTTTGCTCACCAAAATGTTCTGTGTTAACAAATGTATTTTTCCAGTCTAGAAATTTCTAGTCATGAGTGTTCACACCCCCCTTGGGATTACCCAGCCCTCTGATTATTTTGTGGTGCATATCTATCAATTGACACCACTGCCATGTGTATTTTTCCTTTGTGAACACTGTGTAGTAGGGGATTTGTGAAATACCATAACACATTGGAAGGTAAAAGAGTTCTCATCACTGGGGAGGGTGCTGTCAAAAAGACATGCTTTGGGAATTTGTTTGATGGATAACAAACACGCAAACCCTGTCACTTCTATCAGAGAAGTATATGAAATATATGGGGGAGGGAACAATCCATTTTCCCTCTCTGCCTCTGACATGCCCAGCAATGCCAAAGGCATTAGCATGTACACAATATTTGACCAATATTTTTTAACTATCAATAATCAGATGGCTAAGCTTCTGTTTGTGTAATTATTTAGCAAGGAAGGACAGGATATAGAAACCCCAAAGCAATGTGTCCCATTATACCAGTGTATCTCATACTCATATCTTAGGACAGTTCAGGGAAGATTACCTGGCTCCATCTTGCATTTAGTTTTGACATAGCAGCTCTCATTAACAATTTTCCCCTAACTCTCCAGTCTTTACTGTTTAAAAAAATGGTTTACAAAACTAATTAAACACAAATCCTTCTTTAATTGTCCTGTTTCTCTTGGTGTTTGTAATTGTGAAAGATCTCATCTCACAAAACCTGTATGTACATGTATGTTTCTTGCTGACGGAAGGGTGATATCCAGTAGATTCAGTTATTCATAGTTTTTCTTTAAAAATACAAATATTTTTTGAGCATCAACTATGAGTCAAGTCAAAATCATGTAGTCCCTGATTTTCTAAATTGTAAACAAATATTCCAAGATCACTCACCTTCCTGGGTAGCAGAATGCTACCTCTATTTTATTGTGCTGCCCCTCCCCTGCCACTGCCTTGGGTTACTCAGTGAAGGAAATAGATGCCTCAGGCACAAGTGGGCTCCTCCTAGCTTCTGGCCCAGAGAAACCCAAGAGCAGGAACCAGAAGGAAAAGGGGGAGGCTGCAGCACTGCCCGAGGAGGTTGTCCCCTTCCTCACCCTGTCTATAGACCCAGGCTGTGGAGCACAGTCTCTGCTGTGTCACCCATGACAAATGGCCCTGCTTCAATTTCACATACTGTCAAACAAGCCACCTTGCAGAGCCCCTGTTGCAGCCTCACCACATTTGTGCTTTGAGAGACAATGACATATTTCTCATTTTCTTTCGGGTAGGCTTGGAAAGATCTCATTTTCTTCTTCTTTTTACCTCTACCCTAAAAACAAAACAAACACAAAATGCAAACCAAAAATCCATCCGTCAGGAACAGCCCATGAGCTCACCCTTTGCTCTCTTACCAAACCAAGAGCTATGCTGTCCATCCCAATTCAATTGATTTCAAATTTGCTATTAGATTCTTTATTGAATTTTTTCTTTTCAAACTATAAAAGTCATTTATGTTATGTTGACAGTTGCAGCAAGTTAAGTTCTATAAAATAAAGAATTTGTGATAAATAGTTGGAATTCTTCCATAAATGTTTTTCTGAATCTCATGACAATAGGCACATATAGCCACAATCTTACACATGTACACATTTCCTTTAAATTTTTTTGAGCCATAGACTTTTTCCAAAAGAAAGAATGCTATAAATATTTATAAATTTCCATTTAATTTAAATAAGAGTAAAGGAGGTATAGAAGCAAAAATATATCAAACAACTACTATGTCCAAAAACTTTACTCACATTATTTAATTCTTAAAATCACCCTATAGGGTAGATTCTATTGACCTCCACTTACAGATGAAGATACAAAGTAACAGACTTATCTAAAATTACCCAGTTAGTACCTGATAGAGCTAGGACTGACACTGTTCTTTCCAACTTAGGTGTTTTTCCTTGTTTATTCTATCAAACACAGAAAAAATAGCATCCTGGACATTATCCTCTTGGAGTGGTAGTTAAGTAAGGGCAGTTCTTTGTCACACTGACTGCTGTGTGAAGTGGGGAGGTGAAGGGTGGGGGGAATTATAGGCTTTTAGTGGATGGCTCTCAGGTAACCTAAGCACAATCCCACACAATAAAGCATTGCCCTGTCCAAAATACGAACAGCACCCCTTTGAGAAACATTACATTATAGGCTTACAAGTATGAGAAAAAGATCAAAATGTACATAATTATACTGTGAAACAAAGCAAAGTAAATGCTAAATAAAAAATACTTTTTAAAGTATTTTTTAAACACTGTGGGAACCCAGAGGAAGCAGAGACTAAGCCCAGCTTTCCTAGGATAATGGAGGCTTTGCCATCTTCAACATGTGGCTTTTACAGTGCCTCTAGCTGTTGATTTCCAGTCAGAAGAAGGAAGAGGATCCCTTTGGCAATGCAGGGGCCTTTGTGGTTCCATATACATTTTAGGATTATGTGCTCCAGTTCTGTGAAAAATCTCAAGGATATTTTGATAGGAATTGCATTAAATCTGTAGATTGTTTTGGGTAGTATGGACATTTTAACAATATTAGTTCTTTCAATCCAAGAACACAGGATATCTTTCCATTTCTTTGTATCATTTTAAAATTCCTTCATCAGCGTTTTATAGTTTTCAGGAAACTGTAGGTGGGATTAAAAATTGAGGCAACCACTATGGAAAACAGTATGGAGGTTCCTCAAGAAACTAAAAACAGAACAACCATATGATTCAACAATTCCACTCCTGGGTATATATCCAAAGAAAACAGAAAACACTAATTCAATTGGATGCATGCACCCCAATGTTCATAGCAGCATTATTTACAACAGCCAATATATGGAAGCAACCTAAGTGTCCCAAAACAGATAAATGGATAAAGAAGATATGGTATATATATATATACAATGGAATATTACTCAGCCATAAAAAAGAATGAAATTCTGCCATTTGCAATGACATGGATGGACCTGGAAGGTATTATGTTTAGTGAAACAAGTCAGACAGAGAAAGATAAATACTCCATGTTATCACTTATATGTGGAATCTAAAATATAAAACAAACAAATGTATATAACAAAACAAAAACGACTCACAGATAGAGAGAACAAACTAGTGACTACCACTAGGGAAAGGGAAGCGGGGAGGGGCAAGCTAGGGGTATGGGATTAAGTTACACAAAACCACTGTGTATAAAATAAATAAGCAGCAAGGATATATTGTACAGCACAGGGAAATAAAGACTTTATTTTGTAATAACTTTAAATAGAGTATAATTTATAAAAATATTGAATTACCATGTTGTACACCTGAACCTAATATAATCTTATAAATCAACTATACTTCAATAATTTAAAAAAGAAATAAGAAGAGGAAGAGGACTATGTATGAGTACATCCCGGTGGGAGCCCACATCACTACCACTCACACCCCATTTGTCAGAACTCAGTCAAATGGCCATAACTAACCATATGAGCCAGGCTGGGAAATGGATTCCAGCTGTTCAGTCAGGAGGATCCAGGTTTGAAGAAGATCTAGGCAGTCTCCCTTAGAGATACCAAAAGACATTGAAGAGAGACAGTTTTATCTTCTCTTGGAAGTCTGTTCCCAGTCCTATACTCTTTACTCTGCAAATGATATCCATTTCCACCAGTTTCCCAAACCAGAAGCTTGGAATTCTGCTTGCTTGGATGCTGCATCTTATCAGTCAACAAGTCCTTTCTATTCCTCCCGCTTTAACAAGTATTTTCTGATTATCAACCATTTTGTCAGGCACTGTGCTATGCACTATGGTGAAATATCTCAGCATAATGGCGAAAAAGATATAATCTCTGCTCTTAAAAAACTCACAGTCTAGTGTGAAAAACAAAACTTATTATCAATCAATGATAAAATGACTGATAAATGCAGTAAGAGAAAAACACAGTCAAGGTGATCTTTTCAAAATGTAAATCAGAACATGTCAGTCTTCTGCTTAAAACTCTCCAAAAATTTCCCCATTGTTCTGTTAGGAAAAATTGTATGAAAAGGCAAAAGGGATTGCTAGATGTCTTTTAATGGACTATTGGATGTTCTCTAGTTGGTGCTCTGGGATTATCTCATTTTATAGGGTTTGAGACTATTTTGCAACTTATACATTGTAGAAAATGGATAGTAATAAAAATGACTCTTATCTTGCAGAAATGCAAATGGTTTTATCCTGATAGAGAAACAATTGGTTTCCATCCTTTACCTAGGGATCCCCAAATCAGCTTTAAATCATACAAGTCCTAAGAGGTTTTTAAAAATAAAGATTCCTGTGGCCTGTGCTCATCCCCAGGAGAAGCTGATTTAGTATATCTGAGGTCTTTATTTCTGATAATTTGAACAGGTACTCTGTGGGTATCTGGGGCCACATTTGGCAAATGAACCACTGCCAGAATCTTGGCTCTAGAAAAACAAAACCGATTACATCTTGTTTATAAACCTCTGTGCCTCCTCACTGCTAGCTCCACAGTAATACAAATTTTGAGCTTAATATACAAGGTCAGTCACATCGTGGCCTCAATTTACCATCTTCTGTCACTCATTTGACCTCTCATGCAACCACTCCTTTTATAACCTTATGTTTAGTATATTCTGCTTTGCACTGGAAGCCTTTCTTTCTAAATAATGTAAATCTCCATTCATCTCTCTAGGTAGAGCTCCGGTGTCACATCATTAAAACTTGCACATCACCCTATGACTTCCTTCCTTTGTATTTTCAGAGATTTTTTGTTAATATCTCTGTAATAGCTCTTATAGATTGAGTTGAAATTTATCTGTTTACTTGTTTGTCTTCTCCAGTACACTATGGGATTCCTGAGGACAGGAATTTTGTCTCATTTATCACTATCTCCTCAGCACTTGGCAAAACACTTGCCTAGGTTAAGTGTTTGATAAAGGTTTCAATAAACTTAAAAAGTGATAGGACAGATGCAATTTCCATTGAACTTTGAAAAGCAATTAGGAGATAAAAAAAATAGAATAGGGAAAAGGACATTCCTCCAATAGTGAGCAGAAAGACATGGAAGAACCAAAGTATTAGGGGCAATGTTTACAGGAATGACATGTGTTTGGTGGGAAGGACGCTGAGTTCCTGGGGCTTCAGAGTGGGACAAAATAGCCTGACAAGGACTGAGTAACAAAAGAGTTGAGAATGAAGGCAGAAGAGTTCCAGTTTAAGTGCATATGCAAAGCTATAGCTGAGCAGTTTGATTTTTCTAACTTGAATCTTATTCCCATGCTTCCACTGAGGAATAAATAAAAGAATCTCTTTGTAATTTTAGTCTTGTCAGCAGCAAGTTCTCCACTGAAAGTCTGATAAGAGCTGCTGAAAAGACTTTAACTATAAATGTTGGCAAGAATAATTATTGTTCCCACTCCTCCAACTGCTCTTATCAAGTCTTCAAGTGGAACTGCCCTGCTGCACAGATAGCAAATAGCATCATGGATCACGGGTGGGTGGGGAAGGCAGGAGACAAGAGACTAGACCTCCTGATGAAAAAAAGGACTCGTAAGAGTAAATACGGCAAACACACATGGGGGAATAAAGACAACCCACAAATTTAAAGCAGATTACACCTGCATTTTCTACCAATATGTATTTGAATTGGTCTGAAAGAAAGCCATAAGAAATAACCTTTTACATGCTGCTGGTCATGTTAGAATATAGACTCTATCCTCTTATTTGCATCTGTGGGCATCCCAGATGCTCTTTCTGATTCAGTGCCCTTGCCTGATGAGGACTCTGGTGTAGCATATACTGGGTCCCAGGTTAATGTCTAAGTGTTTTAGATACACTCATTCACCCCCACAACAATCCTATAAAGTAAAAAATGTAAAGCTTAACTTAGTTAATGACTTAACAACATCACAGATGTAGTTCAGAGATCCAGTAGATGAAAGAAAGAATTTTACCCCATGGAATCCCAGGTATCTGAAACACCATATATTTCGTCTAATCTAAGACATCTTAAGTTTTCAAGGTTCACTATTATTTTATATTCCACTACAAAGATAAGGGATAAAGAGCTGCCAGTTAAAACTGTGACCCAATAGACACATTCCTATTCAGAGCTGTCAAAATTTTACCCACAAATGTGTATTTTTGAAAGTAATAAAAAAGAAAAAAATGTTTGGGGCAGAAGAATTCTCACATCCCCTTTGTCTACAACTTCTGTTGTAAGAACACAAGTAGCACTAGCATGGAGCAAAATGATACTCACAGAAAGATATTTCCAAAAGGTGTGCCTATTGCATGACTTTTTTTGTGCCTAGGGAGTTTTTTAATCCTTTAAAATAAACTAGGGTTTTGTATGAAGTTTTATGATTACTGATGTTTCAGTATTCCTGGGCTCAAACTGTGTTTTTCCCCTTACAAAATTTAGAATATTTGGGGTCTATACTAAAAAAATAAGGCAAAGGATTTGGTTTTGATTTCCCAAAGACAGCATATCTTGAAAACATGGCTTATGTGATAATCTGCATGAGGCAGAATATGTCTCTGCATCTTAAGTAGGTTTCTCAAAATAATGGATTAGTGCAAGTTCAACAAACTCCAAAGATCTGCTATATTGACGCTGTTCTCTGAGAACAGTGCAATAAAATAAACATAAATACCAAATAGAAATTGGTGTCCCATTCTTTAATTATTTAAAAGACTTATTAATTTATTAATTTATGAGACAAGATATAAAATATTAATTAGAAAATATTTGGTGGTGAAAATAAAAATTCCATATGTCAAAACTTATGTGATGTAGTTAAAATGGTACTTGGAGAAAAATTTAGATCCTGGTATATAAACTTTAAAGTAAAAATAAATAAATAAAATTTACAAACAAAATTTAGAGCCTGGTGTATAAACTTAAAAGTAAAAATAAATAAATAAAATTAACAAAGTCAAGAACAACAATAGGAAAAAAAGTAAGATGAAGGAAATAATAATGCTAAGATCAGAAATTGAGAAGTAGAATACAAATCAAAATAGAGAAAATAAACAAAAATAAAATATGTTTAGTTGCAAAGGTTAATAAAAGAGAGAAAACTATGACAATGCCTGTGGAAGCACGATGAATAGACACAAATAAATAATACGAGAAACTCTAAAAGAACTTAACTAGAGATAACACTTTTTAAGAAAATGATACTATGAATAATTTTATGACAAGAAATTTGAAATATTAGAAAAAATAATGTTCTTTTTTTTAAAACACACTCAAGAAAAACTAGAAAATCCAAAAAATCTTATAACCATTAAGCAAAATAATCAGTATAATAAAATCAACTCTCTAAAAAAACAAAGCAAACAAACAAAACAACAACAAAATCATGCTGGTTTTATAGGCAAGTTTACCAAACTTCAGAGAAAAATATCTGTATCATCTACAAACTGTTTCAGAAAATAGAAAAATCAAGAAAGTGTTCCAATACAGTTTATGAGGCAAGTATATTACTGATAATAAAATCAGTCAAGATGAGTCCAAGAAAGAACAATGTAAGTCATTCTCACTTATGAAAACAGATTCAAAGAGTAAAATTTTAGTAACTGAATGCAGTAATTAAAAAACAATAAAAGATAATGTATAATTAGTGATTTGGTTTGTTTCAGAAAAATTTTGTATACAACAGTTGGAAAATTAATTTACCTCATTAACACTTTAAAGGACAGAAAGAATTATCTTAATAGATTAAGAAGTCATTTATCTAATAAAAACTTATTTGTTTTAATAGCTTTTATCAATTTAATTTGACTCAATTAAAGTACATGAATTTACAATATTTGTATATTAGACATATTCTTTTTAAAATCAGAGAAGAACAAATGGTTGCCTTTTAATGATATTTCTATTTGACATTGTATTTGAGACCCTAGCCAGTGTAATAACACAAGAAAATGAAATGCAGCTAAAATACTTGGAAAGGAAGGAACACAAGTATGGTTTTTCATGCAAACATTATTTTTATAGACAATTAAACAATATCTACATGCAAATTATAAGAATTAATAAACAAGGTTGTTAGATGCAAGATTTTTACATGAAAATCAATAGCATTCCTATACACTAGGAACAAAAAATGTTTAATGTTTAGGAAAAATAATACAATACATCTTACAAAAGCAAAAAAGCAATGAATAACACAGGAGTAAATCTAAGATAAAAGATAAAATAAAAGATCTTACTCTTCAGAGTAAATTATAATAATATTGAAGCAGATAAAAGAAGACAGAGTAAATTGAAAAATAAATTATATTAATTGATGGGAATGCCTAAAATCACATAGTTGGAAATTATAACCAAATTAATCTATAAATTCAATGTAATTATAATAAAAATGCAACAGAGCTATGAACAGAACTTGACAGAGTGATCTAAAATTCACATGGAAGAATAGCAAGTTCAGAAAGGCAAAATAAATTTGAAGAGAAAGAATTACAAGTGGGGGAGGGATTGACACAATTCAATACAAATATTATTTATAAAGTCATCATGTTTAAAACAGAATATTATTGGCACAGGTTGGGATCAATAGAACAGTGCACCCTGGAAGGAGACTCACGAATGTACAGGACCTTTCTATATAACAGAGGTGGCATTAAGAATAGTGAGGAAAGGATAGTCTGGTTTAAAAATCATTCTGGGGCTTCCCTGGTGGCGCAGTGGTTGAGAGTCCGCCTGCCGATGCAGGGGACGTGGGTTCGTGCCCCTGTCCAGGAAGATCCCACATGCTGCGGAGCGGCTGGGCCCATGAACCATGGCCGCTGAGCCTATGCGTCCGGAGCCTGTGCTCCACAATGGGAGAGGCCACAACAGTGAGAGGCCTGCGTACTGCAAAAAAATAAAATAAAATAAAATAAAAATCATTCTGGACTTTAGACTCATCTGGTGCTGAATTGAATAATGCATCAAGCCATCCCTAGAGGATCTGGAGGTGTTGCTTGGTTCTGCACACATTTCTTACTAGATGTTCTTAGCTTGGACTGGACTGTTGCTGCCCCATAGCCAACTAACCCTCTTGTTCCTCAACGCTAGTTCAGGTCTGCCCTTACTCCAAGAATTCATCAGTGGGGTGTTTGAAGGATAAAACAGCAACTTATTTCATGTCTCTCTCCAACATCTTATGTGTACATAGGTCCAAATTTGTCTATCTCTCATCATAGCAGATTGGAATGAACATTCTAGAAGGTAGTAGAATGTGTTGTCCACATGTCCACAGCCTTCTCTGTTTCCCAGAAAAGCTGCCTGAGCCCTGGAGAACCTTTGAGCTCCTTACAAGCAATGTCTTCCTGTGCTGGTCCAAGGCTGCTCAAAGAGACTCTGTCCAATTCCTGGGGAGTAAGGGCAGAAGAAGGCCCAGAAAAGAGTCAAATTTTGAGCAGTCATGTAATATTTTTTGGGAAAAATATATAAATAAATAAGCCCATTTTTTATTTAAAAAATCATCCTGGAGTGATTATTTGCTTAATGGAAATGAAAAAAAATAAGTCCCTATATCACATACACATACACAACACTTACCCTATATCACATATATAACATACATGATGTCAAATTGTTAAATATGTATATATATATATATATATGAAGTGAGAACTTTGAAACCTTTAAGATAAAATACAAAAAAATTCCTTATTTCAGCATAGAAAAGGATTTATTAAATAATACATAAAAATAAAAATTTTAAAGAAAAATATTGGTATACATAACTATCTTAGAATTTTAAAACATTATATAGATATAGAAAAAAGTCAAGCTACTATAAAAAAATGTGTTTGCAATACATATAAAAAACTTTGCATAACCCCTACAAATTGGTAAGAAGATATACCATCCATTAGAAAAATGTTTAGTGGACATAAACATGCAACTTACAAAGAAACACAAATTATCAATAAATACATGAAAAACTGCCCAGATCCATGAAAAACCAGGAAATGTATATTAAAATAACAAAGAGATACTATTTCACTTTCACAAAATTGGCAAAAAAATTAAAATCCTGATAATAGCAAATGTTGGCAAAAGTGTAGGGAATTGAAAACATTCAGTTCTGGTGTGAATATAAATTGGTACAATCACTTGGACGAGCAATTTGGCATATCTAATAAAGTTGAAGACTTATTCTTAGGCTTTCTGTTATGGAAAACTCTTCCATAAGCACATAAGAGGCAGGGGAAAATGTTCAAAGCTGTAGAAAAAAAAAACAACTGTGGTATATTCACAGAATTTAAAATGAATCAAAGTTTCAAAACATAACATTGAGTGGCAAAAAGCAATTTGCAAAAGAATACATGTGACATTATATTTATGTAAATACCTTATTTATGAATATATCCCTATGTAAAGAATCATTTTTTAAAAACATTCACAGGAGTGATATATACCAACCTCAGGAAAATGTTTTTCTAAAGATGAGGAAGAGAAAAGCAATGCAAAATTAAGTTTTGAGTTGTAGTTGATACTTTATTTCATTTCCAGAAAAAATGGAGAAGAAAAAGAAGATGAGGCCAATATGACAAAAAATATAAATCTATTAAATCTTCATAATGGGTATATAAGTATATGTTACATTATTTTCTGAATGTTTGAAGTAAATTATATCTAAAATAAAACCAAAAATACATGTATTATTTATATTTAAGCAAATCCAGGAAAAGAAAAAAAATACTTGGAAGTCAAGAGTTGCCAATATGGATCAAGAGTGCAAAACTAAAACTGGAATTCTTTCTGAAGACCTGCTTTGCCTATTATATAATTTCGCTGAAGTTGTATGTGCCAACAAAGCATCATAGACATTCTCTCAGTTAGAGACAGCCTGTTGAGTTATCACCAAACTTAGCTACTTCAGCGCCTACCAAGAACCTACCAAACTTCAGGACTCCCCAGTGTCCCTGAGTAAGAGGCTGGAGAAGAGATCCTTCTTTGATTTTGCTTTAGAGTTCTGGAATTTAAAGAAAAGACTATTGGGGCCTGGTACAAAATTCCTGGCTTACAGTTGTGGCTTTTTTGTGACTTAGACAAGAAAGAAACAGCCAAGTATTTTTCTATAGATCAGAGAAAACTATAACTCCACATGTCTGTGTGCAGAAAGTCCTTCAAACGTTCACAGGAAACTGTGCCCTGATAAAGATAATGATGAGAACAGCCATGATGGCTCCCATTTATTGTGCACTTACTGCTTCCTCTGGACGACCTCCTTCTATTTTCATGGCGGTCCTTTGAGGTAGGTGTTTCTGCCATCCTTAGTG
Source organism: Orcinus orca (assembly GCF_937001465.1). NCBI lineage: Eukaryota > Metazoa > Chordata > Mammalia > Artiodactyla > Delphinidae > Orcinus > Orcinus orca. The sequence continues at coordinate 13,534,580 of NC_064559.1, read as the reverse complement.
GATAAAGGAGGAAACAAAGAACTGTAATGTTTAAGTGATTCATCCAAAATCAAATAGTCATTGAGTGTCAGATTTAAACCCACCTGGCTCCAGTCTAGACCCTTATTTATTTATTAATTGAAATGTAGTTGGTTTACAATATTGTGTTAGGTTCAGGTATACAGCAAAGTGATTCAGTTACATATTGGTACATATATTTTTTTCAGATTATTTTCCATTATAGGACAAGATATTGAATATAGTTCCCTGTGCTATACAGTAAATCCTTGTTGCTTATCTATTTTGTATACAGTAGTTTGTATCTGTTAATCCCATACTCCTATTTTATCCCTTCCTTCCTCCCTTTCCCCTTTGGTAACCCTAAATTTGTTTTCTATGTCTATGAGTCTGTTTCTGTTTTGTATATAGATTCATTTGTATTATTTTTAGATTCTTCATATAAGTGATATATATTTGTCTTTCTCTGACTTGCTTCACTTAATATGACATTCTCTAGGTCCATCCATGTTTCTGCAAATGGCAATATTTTATTCTTTTTGATGGCTGAGTAAGATTCCATTGCATATATAGATCATATCTTCTTAAACCAATTGTCTGTTGATGGGTTCTTGGGTTGTTTCCATGTCTTAGCTATTGCAAAATGTGCTGCTACGAACATTGGGGTGCACCCAGTCTAGACTCTTGACAACCAGTTAAAACTGCTGCAGTTTGTATGAGAATCTCCCTTGACTCCTGAAAGTCTATTCCAAAAGAAGGAATTTTAATGGCTCTTTTGCTTGAGATTAGTCTTTCAGTTCCTTTTTCCAGTACTGATTGCAGGGCTACAAAGAAAGGACATATGTAGAGCCCTCCTTTCCTATTCTGACTGATAGAAACGATGAAGAATCTTCTCTCAGTACTTCCCCTTGGGCCATGGTCCCTCCTTCCTTGGGCCTGGTTTATGCTGCTGAGCCCCTTCCCAGCACCTTTGCTACTGCTCAATGTGCATTCAACCAGGTGCCCTGCGTGCATGGAGAAAACAAGCCAGACACACACAGACTTTGCTCTCCTAGTGCAGAGCAAGGACCAAGCACTGCAGCAAAATGCCACAGTCCAAAAGACTCTCCACCCTCAGACCAAGCAGCTAGAAACCTGGAGTAGCTGCAGAAACAATTTCATCAGAGTCCTTCAAGTCCAGTGCTGCATTTCCCCTTCCAGGTTGAGAAGGTTAATCTCAGAGCTGCAATATTTGGAGTGTGGTGAAACAGGAAGTAAACGGGTAGGAGATCAGATGGGTCGGGTGCGTGGGGATGTGGTGTGTGTGCTACAGGGATTTGTATCAGGTGAGACTGGCTGTCTTGCAGGGGTTTGAGGAAGGAAGGAGGGAGCTGCACTTTGATCAGATGCTGAGGGGCAGAAGTTGGATCCTGGACCCCACATGGAATAGCAAAGCACAAAGATAAACAGTGAAGGGCATGCCTTTGGAAGGGGCCAGTGGGCAATTGAGTGAAGAGGGAGAGAGGGAAAGTCAGAGCCTCAGCCAGCCCTGGCAGCCTGAATCTGGGAGAGACTTTTGTCTTTCTTGAGCTGTGCCATCCCAGTGGCCTCTTCACACCTCTCCCTTGTCCTCGGGAACAGAGTCCTCCTGAACCACACAGCTGCCTCCACCCCTTCAACTCATATTGTCTCCCTTCTTTGTCAGGAGCAGAGCGCAGGCACGATTCAACCTACACATACTTATCACGCACCCTCTGTTCGCCTAAAACTCTGCTACTTTTTTTTTTTTTTTTTTTTTTTTGCGGTACGCGGGCCTCTCACTGTTGTGGCCTCTCCCGTCGCGGAGCACAGGCTCCGGACGCGCAGGCTCAGCTGCCATGGCTCACGGGCCCAGCCGCTCTGCGGCATGTGGGATCTTCCCGGACCGGGGCACGAACCCGTGTTCCCTGCATCGGCAGGCGGACTCTCTACCTCTGCACCACCAGGGAAGTCCTAAAACTCTGCTACTTTCTGTGGAGTAAAGAAGGATGTAGTGATGGCTCTGTTTTTCCTTATTATCAGGGTTTTGTTGTTATTTTCTGAAGTGGGGGACTATGTTCTGTGACAATTCCACAGAAACCGTGTGTTAGAAAAATACATTGTTTTAATGGACAACTTTTTTTCTTACTTTATTTTATTTTCAGTGTACAATATAGTGATTCGATTTTTTAAAATTTTTCTTTATTTTTTTATACAGCAGGTTCTTATTAGTTATCTATTTTATACACATCGGTGTATACATGTCAATCCCAATCTCCCAATTCATCCCACCCTCCCACCCCCACCCCGCTTTCCCCCCTTGGTGTCCATACATTTGCTCTCTACATCTGTGTCTCTATTTTTGCCTTGCAAACCAGTTCATCTGTACCATTTTTCTAGATTCCACATATATGCGTTAATATACGATATTTCTTTTTCTCTTTCTGACTTCATTTTTTATGGCAGTCTCTAGGTCCATCCATGTCTCTGCAAATGACCCAATTTCGTTCCTTTTATGGCTGAGTAATATCAATGGAGAACTACTGCACACATCCCTGTCTAGATGAAGAGAGCATCCTCACATTTTTTCATGACGGTGTAAGCTCATTATACAGACCACTGGTGATCTATCTGTAGATATAGATAGAGATGATGTGGAAAACAATGCTGATTGAGCACTCATGTCCGAAAAATACTCTGACACTTGAGTTCTTGAAGAAGGGGAAGAAAAGAAGGTTCTGGTGTCCCTCTGTCTTTAGCATTCACTTCTCTGCTGAGCTTTAGGGCTGTATTCCATCCTGCGCATTAGATGTCTCTTTCTGGATGTCCTGTTGACCTCTCGAAGTCCAGGCATTCAAAATAAGTTCATCTTCCATCCCAAACATCCTTCCCTATTTCTGTTAAAGCCACTATCATCACAGGCTGAATAACCTCATGATGATTTCATTCCTACCTCGTCCTTTTCCCTCACACCTGCTCAGTTGTGAATCTGACAGGTCTGGCAGTGAAATATTTCTCACTTTCATTCCCCACCTCAGTTTCCATTGTCCCCAGCAAACTTAGATCCTCATTATCTCTTATCTAGACCTTGCTAACTGCCTCCTAATTGATCTTTTGCAGCTCATTTTTCCTGCCTTCAGCTTATCCATTCCTACCAGATAAGTCTTCTTAAAGCAGAACCCTAATGGGTCACTCACCTACTCAGATGCCTTTAAAGACTCCCTGCAGTCTGCAGAAGAAAGAACATCTCTTCAGTCTCCAAGGCGCTGGGTGATCTGACCTCATTGCTCCAAGACCTCTTCTCTTCTGCCATCCTTTATTCCTGCTGTGCTTTAGTGTGGTGGGTCTGGGCTTATGCTTCCTTTTACATAGAATGCGGTTCTACCAACTGTAAACTTTTATACCTTACTCAACTTTTGAGGTCATCAAATGTGATCCCCCTACATGAAACCTTCCCTGAACCCTTCAAGTTGGAAGTGAACACTGTCCCTTTGGAACTCACACTGTACTTTATCTTGTGGCATTTATAGTTGTCTTTTTTTTTTTTTACTGTTTTACTCATTCATTCATTCAACAAAGTAGCAAATGCCTTCTTTAACATTTATTTATTTATTTTTGGCTGCGGTGGGTCTTCATTGCTGTGTGCGGGCTTTTCTCAGGTTCCGGTGAGTAGGGCCTACTCTTCGTTGTGGTGTGTGAGCTTCTTATTGTGGTGGCTTCTCTTGTAGTGGAGCACGGGCTCTAGGCATGCGGGTTTCGGTAGTTGTGGCACTCGGGCTCAGTAGTTGTGGCTCGCGGGCTCTAGAGTGCAGGCTCAGTAGTTGTGGCACACGGACTTAGTTGCTCTGTGGCATGTAGGATCTTCCCGGACCAGGGCTCGAACCCATGTCCCCTGCATTGTCAGGCGGACTCCTAACCACTGCACCACTAGGGACGTCCCGCAAATGCCTTAATGGTAAAAATTACTCAATGAATAGCTCTTGAATGAAAATAAGCTTGCTCTTTTGGCCATTTAACCTCTTTCTTGTAATGATGGAGATAACTGTTTGTGGTATAATGTAGCTGTTCTCCAAAATCAATTAGTGAATTAAAGGCTGAAGTTGAGAGCTCAAACATAGTTCTTTTTTCAACCTTTAATAGAAGTTTCTATTCCATCATTGTTAGTGTTCCTTATGCTAATCATGGAGAAAACCTGCTATTTTGAATATAACTGACAAGTCATATTTCATGACATCATCTTGTACCCACTCTTTTTTCTTGTGGGTTTTACCTGCTGATGGGGTGTGAAGAAGTAGTGCTTACTGCTCCAAGAATTCATGCTAGTGTAATTTGGGCAGGCACTACTTCAAAGCCTACACATGCTTCATCATCACCAAACACTTCTGAAAACATAACACCAGGTCACGTTTTCCCTAAACCTTTTTTAGGTTGCTTTGATCCTTACTGCAGGCATCGGGTGACATTTCTAATCTTTCTGTAAAAGGAAGGATGCAATAGTATTTGCGATCTTCTTCAAAGCTGGAAAATTGTATATCCAATCATTAAAATATGTGCTTTCTTTGCTGTTTTCTGTACTTGCTCCTGCAGACAGTGACCTTTATTAAGTTTGAATGCAACTCTAGATTAATCGGCATCCAGTAGAGAAGCATTTTACAAAGGTTACCACAATTTGCACCCCCATTGTAAACATTTCAATAAGTAGGCTAACTTTAGAAATGATTTCACGAGCTACTCACTTTTTTTCTTACAGTGTCATGATTTTTTAAATGTTTTTCTTTGCTTTTAATCTTTTGACCTTTTAGTCACTTAGAAATAGTAAAACCCACCTTTTGAATAATCATATAATTTATTTAGCTGTAGATATTTACCTTTTTATTTAGCCAAAGTCTGAGGGTATTCTCTAAGCTTTTAATAGAGGACCAGGCATAAATCATCTCTACGTAGGAGCAGGAACTATAACATTGGTGCATTTTTATTGACCTCAGATTTGACCAGCTGTCTTTGTAAGTTGAATCTACATAACAAAAATGGTCTTGTATTGTACTTATTCAGTAAGATTTTCCCATGCTTGCAATTTTTTTCCAGTATGTACAGATCTCTCTCTTTAAATATGTTTTAATGTTAGCATAAATTTCTTATATTTGCTTCTTCTCTTTGACCAAAAAAACAAAATCAAAAAATGCAAAATAAATCCAAATAAAATATATAGAAAAAATTTAAACTTGCATTGAGTTTGCTGTGTACATGCAACTAATATCATTTTGATTTCTGCCTGGTTAATTTTACTCAAGGATAGCACAGCATGAATTACAGGAATGCCTCACACACGGTCCTCATATATAGTTTGTGTGCATTCTGTGAGGCATCATCTGAATTTAGTGGTGCTATTAGGAGTATTAAAATAAGCAGAGCTTATATTTTCCTTTCACAGAATGCTTGCACTTTTCCCAGCAGGCAGGATAATTCCTTCAAAAGCAGTTGAGATACAAAGGGCTTCAACTGACGCATTCACCCCCATTAGTCAATTTTCACTGAAATCCTAGCATATGCACAGTATAATCAGTAAATAACCTATGATATATGTCAGTGAAGAGATGAAAATTAAGTTGATCATGTGGTTATGAATTACAAAAATGCTACATAGGCTAGATAGTCACTGTGACCTGACATAGAAAATAATTTATGAAGGAGGAATTGGAGATAAACTTGAGACAGGCTATAATTTGGGGGAACATGAAATATATTCCCAGCATTGGGAATCACTTGTGGAAAGGGTAAAGGATGAACATAAGCAGTGCCAAGCCAAAGAAAGGCTGATTTGATGTCCCAGTGGTGCCCCTGCTTGATTTTGTACTAGAAGTGCCAGTTCCATTTACCACCATACATTTCCTTCCTAAAGGACCTTCTTCACTCATAGCCTGGAAGGGGCAAACTAAGTACAACTGGACAACCCACCCTCTATGCAGCCACCTTGGCTGAAGGGTCAAGTGTCCTGCAACACCCAAGCTGAGCCAATTAGTTTTCTGTCCCAGACACTGAGAGGAGATGCTCAGAAACAGAGTCAGTCAGGGTTGAACCCTTGAGGTAGGTCATGGATTTAGGGACTGAAGCTTCAGAACAAGGACTAAGCAGATGTTTCAGAAGGAACTGATCCAATAGACTAATGAAGAGCTACAGAGCAAGTAGTTGCCTAAGGACTTCAGTTCCTGTGAAGTCCTAGTGTATTTCCTGAGCTTGATTTCCTTAATAGAAGCCAGCATTAGTGGGGTTTTTCTTTTCTTTTTTTTTCCCCTTGCAGTAAGTCGTCTCTGAGACAATGCTTCTTTCTGGATACACTTTAATAGTCATCTTTATTTTTCATTAACCTCACTCATTATTTCTCATCTCTGCCATCTGTTCTGCTGTCACTTTGGCTATTTATAGATCTCTTTTCTTTTTTATTACTCTTTTCTGTTTTTGTCTCCCTCTCTTATCTTTCTTCTCTGGTAGTTTACCACTATTTTTTGGCATTATCACTAACAAAGTTTAATCATTTACAAAGATGAGGCAACTTGAGTTTGGTCAATGAATTGACCAATTATACTGTCAGTAATTTTCCTATCTTTGATCCTTGGTTATTTTCATCATTGTTTAATATTTGAGCATTTTTTACTTGCTTTGGGTTGAGAATTATTCCAAAGTGCTAAAATCACTAAACATCCACTAACAATTTTCATGCAAGGTATGGCTTTCATTGTTTTCCTTAAGTAATCAAGGATATTTAATAGCTCTCCAAATCCAAATAATGATTTATTTCTGACTTAAAATAAGTAGCATAAAATGAGCTTACTACCTCTAAAGCTATGTTTAAATCACTAGGTCATTCATTTCTATCACTGACCATCATGCTGCTAGTGGGAGAAAAAGATAAGTAACAAAGACCAGTTAGAAGTCATAGGAATCCATTCTGGATAAAAATAATTGCATTTAAAAACCTTTTTTGTATGCTAATATATTCATTAAGTCATTCTTTCCTTCACCCAACAAATACATATTTAATTCCTACTATGTACTAGACAATGAACAAGTCTTTGAAAGCAGAGAAATGTACAAAACAAAGTCCCTGCTGTCCTAGAGCTTATATGCTAATGAGGGCAAAAAAACCAAATTAATGTATAATCTAACAGAAGGTAATGGGTACAATAAAAAACAAAGTAAGGTAGAGGATAGAGAGTGCTGAGGGTATAGTGCAGTGCTGTTTTCAATACGGTAGTCAGGGAAGGTGTCCCTGATTTGCTGATGTTTGAACAGAGATCTGAGCAAGTGAGGGAGGAAGCCATACTATTCTCTGGGGCACTTTCTGGATTATCTATAAATATTTGTTGATCACATGAAGGATCATGGCATTCTACATTTCCTGATGATCATGGAAGGAATTCCATCATGGTCTGTGTATCCAGGTAGAGTGAGTTAAATTGTGTCTCCTAAGAAGATCCATTGATGTCCTAAGCCCTGATACTTGGGAATGTGACCTTATTTGGAAATAAGCCTTTTCCAGATGTAATCAAGTTAAGAGGAGGTCATACTCTTTAAGGGTGGGCCTTAAATCCACTGATTGGTATATTTATAAAAGAAAAGAGAAGGAGAATTAGACACAGAGACGTAGAGGAGACATGCAGGGATGAAGGCCATATGACAATAGAAGCAGAGATTGGAGTGATGCAGCCCTAAGCCAAAGGGACACTAAGCATCAGCCAGAAACCATCAGAAGCTAGGAAAAGACATGGGAGGATTTTCCCCTAGTGCCTTCAGAGGGAGCATGGCCCTGCTGCCACCTTGCTTTTAGACTTGTGGTCTTTAGAACTCTGAGAGAATGAATCTTTATTGTTTTCAGCCACCACTTTGTGGCAATTTATTATGGCAGCCTTAGGAAACTACTACAAGGGTATGAACCAGGGAAAAACATTAAATGGACCTGCTAGATTGTTTTGAAATATACACAGACATGCAAACAACCACTACCACAATAGTAACATTTGATTTCTTCTTCTTCTTTTTTCTTTCTTTCTTTTTTTTTTTGATATAGATAATTAAAGATACATGAAAACACAACTGTTTGTGTGAGGACCAGTGAGAAACTTAAGGTCACTCTTCATGTGTTCATGTAGCTGCCACTGTGGATCACACAAGGCCTTGCCTATCTTGCTTCCCATCATCTCACCGCAAGAGACATCAGGCAAGATATTCCAATGACATTGAAACATTACTTTCATTTTTTTCTGAATTAAATTTGCTTTTTCCACTTGGCCAAGGAGCTGGGTATGGTCCTTCTTAAAGTTGTTCTGCCCAGCAGAACTGTGCTTCAGTAAGTGTTGCTTCCAGTGATGATTCATTTCAGAACATGGTGCTGGTGCTCCTTCCAGAATGTTGGAGTTAGCTCTACTCCACAGCAACAAACGAAACAACCTTTCATCTTTGCAGTGTCCAGATAGGCAGGGTGGAGACAATTAGCAGAATAGAGAGCCAATTGATTCCAGCAAATGTTAATTCACCACAGTCAGCTTCTCTATGCAAAATCTGATACTCAAGGAATTTTTTTTCTGGTGAACCTATCCTTTTCCAGTGCAATAAATTTCATATGTTGATGTTGCAAACACTCCATTATGCAATTCACATCAACAGAATTGCCTGAAAATCTTAATGATCTTGTATTTCTTTAGCCGTAAGCAAGAACAGTCATCTCCGTGAATGTTCATGTTTTGAGCCAATGTTGTACTCTTGCTTGGACTCCATGCCCTTTTCCTACAAGAATCCATGCCCTTTGCCTCCACTAAAGGAGAGAGAGTTCCCACTCCACGGATGCTACATTTGGCCATTGGCTCTGCTTTGGGCAATAGAATATGGACAGACACAGCAGAGTTCCTATTTGGAACTTAGGCCTTAGGAGGCCTCTCACGTTTCTGCTCATCCCTCTTGTGCTTATGCCAGCACCATAAAAAACATGCTACAGCTAGTGATGGCCCAGAGGATGAGAGAAGATCTGAACTCGAACTGCAAATTGGAATCAAGATCATCAGAGTCCAGCCTAGAATACTTAACCCTAGCTGACCCAAGAAATGTATGAGTGAGAATAACAGCTTGTCTAAGTCACTGAGTTTTACAAGTAGTTGTTATATATCACTATTTTCACAGTAATGAACTGATACATGTGGGTCTGACAAGGAAAGACATTATATAGAAAGTGAACAAATTCATCATAGCACTGCCTATTGATGATTTGCTTATGATAGTGGAGAGGAAGCATGATGTTCTAGAAGGAAATAAAGACCTGCATGGAATATCGCTATTCTGTTGGTGATGATCTTAGTTATATAAATCACCCACCATCTCTAAGCTTCATTTTATTCGCTTATTAAATACCTCCTCCTTATCCCAGGATTGTTGGCAGAATGACGTGTAAAGAAAATTTGAAAAGACTTATGGAGGAGCTTCAAGAGAGCAGAAGGGTAAGAAGTGGAGATCACCTTCCTCCCCACAGATACACCAGAAATACATCAACATGTGGAACGACTCCTACAGAACACCTACTGAACGCTGGCAGAAGAACTCAGACCTCCCAAAAGGCAAGAAACTCCCCACGTACCTGGGTAGGGAAAAAGAAAAAAGAATAAACAGACACAAAAGAGTAGGCATGGGACCTGCACCAGTGGGAGGGAGCCATGAAGGAAGAAAGGTTTCCACACACTAGGAAGTCCCTTCACAGGCGGAGACTGCGAGTGGCGGAGGTGGGGAGTTTCGGAGGCGTGGAGGAGAGCACGGCAACAGGGGTGCGGAGGGCAAAGTGGAGAGATTCCCGCACAGAGGATCAGTGCCAACCGGCACTCAGTAACCCGAGAGGCTTGTCTGCTCACCCGCCGGGGCGGCCGGGGCTGGGAGCTGAGGCTTGGGCTTCGGTCAGAGAGCAGGGAGAGGACTGGGGTTGGCTGCATGAACACAGCCTGCAGGGCGTTAGTGCGCCACAGCTAGCCGGGAGGGAGTCCAGGAAAAGGTCTGGAACTGCCGAAGACGCAAGAGACTTTTTCTTGCCTCTTTGTTTTCTGGTGGGCGAGGAGAGGGGATTAAGAGCGCCGCTTAAAGGAGCTCCAGAGACGGGCGCGAGCCGTGGCTAAAAGCGCAGACCCCAGAGACGGGCATGAGACGCTAAGGCTGCTGCTGCCGCCACCAAGAAGCCTGTGTGCGAGCACAGGTCACTATGCACACCTCCCCTCCCGGGAGGCTGTGCAGCCCGCCACTGCCAGGGTCCTGTGATCCAGGGACAACTTCCTCGGGAGAACGCACGGTGCGCCTCAGGCTGGTGCAATGTCATGCTGGCCTCTGCTGCCGCAGGTTCACCCCGCACTCCGTACCCCTCCTTTCCCCCAGCCTGAGTGAGCCAGAGCCCCCGAATCAGCAACTCCTTTAACCCCGTCCTGTCTGAGCGAAGAACAGACGCCCTCAGGCGACCTACACGCAGAGGCGGGTCCAAATCCAAAGCTGAAACCCGGGAGCTGTGCGAACAAAAAAGAGAAAGGGAAATCTCTCCCAGCAGCCTTAGGAGCAGTGGATTAAATCCCCACAATCAACTTGTTGTACCCTGCATCTGTGGAATAGCTGAATAGACAATGATGCATCGCAAATTGAGGAGGTGGACTTTGGGAGCAACAATATATATATATATTTTTCCTTTTTCTCTTTTTGTGACTGTGTATGTGTATGCTTCTGTGTGAGATTTTGTCTGTATAGCTTTGCTTTTACCATTTGCCTGGGGTTCTGTCTGTCTGTTTTTTGTGGGTTTTTTGGTATAGTTTTTAGTACTTGTTATCATTGGAGGATTTGTTTCTTGGTTTGGTTGCTCTCTTCTTTCTTTCTTCCTTTCTTTTTGTTTTATTACTTAATTTTTTTTAATTTTAATAATTATTTTTATTTTAATAATTTTATTTTATTTTTTCTTTCTTTTCTTCTCCCTTTTGTTCTGAGCCATGTCACTGACAGGGTCTTGGTGCTCCGGCCGAGCATCAGGCCTGGGCGTCTGAGGTGGGAGAGTCAAGTTCAGGACATTGGTCCACCAGAGACTTCCCAGCTCCACGTAATACCAAATTGTGAAAATCTCCCAGAGATATCCATCTCAACGCCAAGACCAGCACCACTCAACAACCAACAAGCTACAGTCCTGGACATCCTATGCTAAACAACTAGCAAGACAGGAACACAAACCCACCCGTTAGCAGAGAGGCTGCCTAAAATCATAATAAGTCCACAGACACCCCAAAACACACCACCAGACATGGATCTGCCCACAAAAAGACAAGATCCAGCCTCATCCTATAGAACACAGGTACTAGTCCCCTCCACCAGGAAGCCTACACAACCCAACCCTAGCCACTGGGGGCAGACACCAAAAACAACAGGAACTACGAACCTGCAGCCTGCAAAAAGGAGACCCCAAACACTGCAAGTTAAGCAAAATGAGAAGACAGAGAAACACACAGCAGATGAAGGAGCAAGGTAAAAACCCACCAAACCTAACAAATGAAGAGGAAATAGGCAGTCTACCTGAAAAAGAATTCAGAATAATGATAATAAATATGATCCTAAATCTTGGAAATAAAATGGAGAAAATACAAGAAACATTTAAAGAGTACATAGAAAAACTAGAGAGCAAACAAACAATGATGAACAACACAATAAATGAAATTAAATCTTCTCTAGAAGGAATCAATAGCAGAATAACTGAGGCAGAATAATTGTTAAGTGACCTGGAAGATAAAATAGTGGAAATTACTACTGCAGAGCAGAATAAAGAAAAAAGAATGAAAAGAATTGAGGACAGTCTCAGAGACCTCTTGGACATTAAATGCACCAACATTCAAATTATAGGGATCCTAGAAGAAGAAGAGAAAACGAAAGAGACTGAGAAAATATTTGAAGAGATTGTAGTTGAAAACTTCCCTAATATGGGAACGGAAATAGTTAATCAAGTCCAGGAAGGACAGAGAGTCCCATACAGGATAAATCCAAGGATAAACATGCCAAGACATATATTAATCAAATTATCAAAAATTAAACACAAAGAAAAAATATTAAAAGCAGCAAGGGAAAAACAACAAATAACATACAAGGGAATCCCAAAAGGTTAACAGCTGCTCTTTCAGCAGAAACTTGGCAAACAAGAAGGGAGTGACAGGACTTACTTAAAGTGATGAAAGGCAAAAACCTACAACCAAGATTACTCTACCCAGCAAGGATTTCATTCAGATTTGATGGAGAAATTAAAACCTTTACAGATAAGCAAAGGTTAAGAGAATTCAGCACCACCAAACCAGCTTTCCAACAAATGCTACAGGAACTTTTCTAGACAGGAAACATAAGAGAAGGAAAAGACCTAAAAAACAAACCCAAAACAAATAAGAAAATGGTAATAGGAACATACATATCGATAATTACCTTAAATGTAAATGGATTAAATGCTCCCACCAAAAGACATAGACTAGTTGAATGGATACAAAAACAAGACCTGTACATATGCTGTCTACAAGAGACCCACTTCAGACCTAGGGACACATACAGACTGAAAGTGAGGGGATGGAAAAAATTATTCCATGCAAATGGAACTCAAAAGAAAGCTGGAGTAGCAATTCTCCTATCAGACAAGATAGACTTTAAAATAAAGACTATTACAAGAGACAGAGAAGGATACTACATAATGATCAAGGGATCAATCCAAGAAGAAGATATAACAATTGTAAATATTTATGAACCCAACATAGGAGCACCTCAATACATAAGGCAAATGCTAACATCCATAAAAGGGGAAATCACCAGTAACACAATCATAGTAGGGGACTTTAACACCCCACTTTCACAAATGGACAGATCATCCAACATGAAAATAAATAAGGAAACACAACCTTTAAATGATACATTAAACAAGAAGGATTTAATTGATATTTATAAGACATTCCATCCAAAAAACACAGAATACACATTCTTCTCAAGAGCTCATGGAACATTCTCCAGGATAGGTCATATCTTGGTCACAAATTAAGCCTTGGTAATTTTAAGAAAATTGAAATCGTATTAAGTATCTTTTCCAACCACAGCACTATGAGATTAGATATCAGTTACATGAAAAAATCTGTTAAAAATACGAACACTCGAGGCTAAGCAATACACTACTTAATAACCAAGAGATCACTGAAGAAATCAAAGAGAAAATCAGAAAATACCTAGAAACAAATGACAATGAAAACACGAGGATGCAAAACCTATCAGAGCCAGCAAAAGCAGTTCTAAGAGGGAAGTTTATAGCAATACGATCCTACCTTAAGAAACAAGCAACATCTCAAATCAACAACCTAAACTTACACCTAAATCAATTAGAGAAAGAAGAACAAAAAAAAGCCCAAAATTAGCAGAAGGAAAGAAATCATAAAGATCAGATCAGAAATAAATGAAAAAGAAATGAAGGAAACGATAGCAAAGATCAATAAAACTAAAAGCTGGTTCTTTGAGAAGATAAACAAAATTGATAAACCATTAGCAGACTCATCAAAAAAAAAAAAGGGAGAAGACTCAAATCAATAGAATTAGAAATGAAAAAGGAGAAGTAATAACTGACACTGCAGAAATACAAAGGATCATGAGGGATTACTACAAGCAACAAGATGCCAATAAAATGGACAACCTGGAAGAAATGGACACATTCTTAGAAAGATACAACCTTCTAAGACTGAACCAGGAAGAAACAGAAAATATAAATAGACCAATCACAAGCACTGAAATTGAAACTGTGATTAAACATCTTCCAGCAAACAAAAGCCCAGGACCAGATGGCTTCACAGGCGAATTCTATCAAACATTTAGAGAAGTGCTAACACCCATCCCTCTCAAACTCTTCCAAAATATAGCAGAGGGAGGAACACTTCCAATCTCATTCTACAAGGCCACCAACACCCTGATACTGAAACCAGACGGAAATGTCACAGAGAAAGAAAACTACAGGCCAATATCACTGATGAACATAGATGGAAAACCTGAACAAAATACTAACAAACAGAATCCAACAGCACATTAAAATGATCATACACCATGATCAAATGGGGTTTATCCCAGGAATGCAAGCATTCTTCAATAGAAGCAAATCAATCAGTGTAATAAACCATATTAACAAATTGAAGGAGAAAAACCATATGATCATCTCAATAGATGCAGAAAAAGCTTTTGACAAATTCAACACCCGTTTATGATAAAAACTCTCCAGGAAGTAGGCATAGAGGGAACTTACCTCAACATAATAAAGGCCATATATGACAAACCCACAGCCAACATTGTCCCCAATGGTGAAAAACTGAAACCATTTCCAATAAGATCAGGAACAAGACAATATTGCCCACTCTCACCACTATTATTCAACATTGTTTTGGAAGTTTTAGCCACAGCAATCAGAGAAGAAAAAAAAAATGGAATCCAAATCAGAAAAGAAGAAGTAAAGCTGTCACTCTTTGCAGATGCCATGATACTATATATAGAGAATCCTAAAGATGCTACCAGAAAACTACTAGAGCTATCAATGAGTTTGGTAAAGTAGCAGGATACAAAATTAATGCACAGAAATCTCTTGCATTCCTATACACTAATGATGAAAAATCTGAAAGTGAAATTAAGGAAACACTCCCATTGACCATTGCAACAAAAGAATAAAATACCTAGGAATAAACCTACCTAAGGTGACAAAAGACCTGCATGAAGAAAACTATGACACTCATGAAAGAAATTAAAGATGATGCAAACAGATGGAGAGATATACCATGTTCTTGGATTGGAAGAATCAACATTGTGAAAATGAGTATACTACCCAAATCTACAGATTCAAAGCAATCTCTATCAAACTACCACTGAAATTTTTAACAGAACTAGATTAAAAAAATTACAATTTGTATGGAAACACAAAAGACACTGAGCAGCAAAAGCAATCTTGAGAAAGAAAAAAGGAGCTGGAGGAGTCAGGCTCACTTGACTTCAGACTATACTACAAAGCTACAGTAATCAAGACATTATGGTACTGTCACAAAAACAGAAATATAGATCAATGGAACAGTATAGAAAGCCCAGAGATAAACCCATGCACATATTGTCACCTTATTTTTGATAAAGGATGCAAGAATATACAATGGAGAAAAGACAGCCTCTTCAATAAGTGTTACTGGGAAAACTGGACAGCTACATGTAAAAGAATGAAATTAGAACACTCCCTACCACCATACACAAAAATAAACTCAGAATGGATTAAAGACCTAAATATAAGGCCAGACACTATAAAACTCTTAGAGGATAACATAGGCAGAACACTCTATGACATAAACCACAGCAAAATCCTTTTTGACCTACCTCCTGGAGAATTGGAAATAAAAACAAAAATAAACAAATGGGGCCTAATGAAACTTAAAAGCTTTTGCACAGAAAAGGAAACCATAAAAAAGATGAAAGACAACCCTCAGAATGGGAGAAAATATTTGCAAACGAAGCAATAGACAAAGGATTAATCTCCAAAATCTACAGGGAGCTCATGCATCTCTATATCAAAAAAACAAACAACCCAATCCAAAAATGCTCAGAAGACCTAAATAGACATTTCTCCAAAGAAGGTATACAAATTGCCAACAAACATATCAAAGAATGCTCAACATCGTTAATCATTAGAGAAATGCAAATCAGAACTACAATGAGATATCACCTCACACCAGTCAGAATGGCCATCATCAAAAAATCTACAAACTATAAATGCTGGAGAGGGTGTGGAGAAAAGGGAACCGTCTTGCACTGTTGGTGGGAATGTAAATTGATACAGCCACTATGGAGAATAGTATGGAGGTTCTTTAAAAAACTAAAAATAGAACTACCATAGGACCCAGCAATCTCACTACTGGGCATAGACCCTGAGAAAACCATGATGCAAAAAGAGTCATGTACCACAATGTTCATTGCAGCTCTACTTACAATAGCCAGGACATGGAAGCAACCTAAGTGTCCATCCACTGATGAATGGATAAAGAAGATGTGGCACATATATATAATGGAATATTACTCAGCCATAGAAAGAAACGAAATTGAGTTATTTGTAGTGAGGTGGATAGACCTAGAGTCTGTCACTCAGAGTGAAGTCAGAAAGAGAAAAACAAATACCGTATGCTAACACATATATATGGAATCTAAAAAAAAAGGGTCATGAAGAACCTAGGGGCAGGACAGGATTAAAGGTGCAGACCTACTAGAGAATGGATTCTAAGACACGGGGAGGGGGAAGGGTAAGCTCGGACAAAATGAGAGAGTGGTATGTACATATATACTCTACCAAATGTAAAACCGATAGCTAGTGGGAAGCAGCCGCATAGCACTGGGAGATCAGCTCAGTGCTTTGTGACCACCTAGAGGGGTGGGATAGGGAGGTTGAGAGGGAGGGAGAGGCAAGAGGCAAGAGATATGTGGATATATGTATATGTATAGCTGATTCACTTTGTTATAAAGCAGAAACTAACACACCTTTGTAAAGCAATTATACTCCAATAAAGATGTTAACAAAAAGACTTATGTTACTTAATGCTATAAATACACCTATGAGTTATTATTAACCATCATAAATTATTTGATCATTTATATATATATATATATATATATATATATATATTTAAAATGTATTACTTTGATACTGTGAAGAAGAAGACCAAGGTTGTGATAATTAACTTTAAGGACATCAGTTCAGGTAACACTTGTAGTAGCATAATAAATTAATTGTGATATTTGGATTTATATTCTCCCCCTAAATTTCTTATTTGCTGTCCTTACATCTTAATATTTTCCTTTCAATTTCACCTTATGCTACAAATGGGAAGATGTAGACAAATTGGTAAAAGGATGAGTTCACTAAAAAGAGATAAGTATAATTCAGTCCTTATCTGCAAAGCACTGTCACCATTTCTATACAAAACAACATGATTATATTTCAAGGACCAACTTTTTTTTTTTTTTTTTTTCCGAAGCAGATATCTATTTTTCAGGCAGTCTGCTTGAAATCCTTATTAGGTTTGGAATGAGAATCTCTCAGTTGCCCTCATGGCTCCGAAATCCATAATTTTTATATGTGACCTTCCAGAAGGCTCTTGAAGTCTGGCTGCAAGGTAGGGCTACTTACTGTTGAGGCAGCTGGCTGGAGCTGAGGGATTTTAGGGCCTGGTTCTGAGGAAGAATTTGCTACCTTTTCCTAGGGTGTCATGGATGTGTTTTATTCATCTACTTGTCCAACAAAATCTTGTCAAGCCCTAATTTTTAGAAGGGCTAGTCTCTGAGATAACACTTCATCTGAATCACTTGTTTTAGTTCTGTATGTCTCACCAGCAGGATATTTGAAGTCATTGCCCTCTCCAAAGTGGTGTACTCCAGTCAAAAAGATGTTGATTTGCATTTTCCTCTTTGATCACCTGATCCTAGCACTTTCAGTCTTCATGACATGAAAGAGTTAATGCATCTTTTTCAGCACCTGTCACAATTTGGGAGCAAATCAGGCAGTGAAAAGAGTAGGGCTCAATTAACGTGGACAGAAGTGCATGGGCATTTGGAACACTATTCATAGGTTGTTCTTTTATTGTCTCTTCCCTTCCCCCAACCTTGGCCTGTGGACATGAGTGGCAACTTAAATGAACCATAAAACATCCCTGGAAAAATCTGCAGCATGCAGAAGGAGGCAGCAAAGCATTGAGATGAATGGATCTGGAAACTTTCTGAGCAGGAGAGAGACAGCAGTTAATATTTATGGGACCATTAAACTCCCATGTGCTCTGGACCAATGAATCTGGAGAGGTGTCATCCAGTCATCAACCTCAGACTCTTCACTAGCATTTATCAAAGTCATGGTCCCTCTCAAACACAGATGATGGGACAGAGCCAGAGTCCATTCTGAACTACACCAACATAACTCCTTGCTTCCTAAGTGAAAGGATGTATTTCTTCTGTGTGAATGGGCAATTTTTAAAAAATAAAACTTGCATTGACTCATTGCTTAAGGAACTCTTATAAGTCTTAAGATCTCAGAGGCTGGTGGATCCCAATGTGGACTTAGAGAAGTAAATTTGACCTAACCAGACTACTGCTAAATTCAACAGGAACTTCTTTTCAAAAGCCAGAGTCTGAACCCACGTTTGTCACAGCTTTTTGGTGTTGGGCTTGTTTTTAATTTTTCTGAGTCATGCTCTCCTCATTCTTCCCATGTATAAAGTGGGAACATGAATCCCTGTTCCTGTTATTCATTCCACACGGTCTGGGTTTTCCCTCTGTGTCAAGCACAGTGCTACACCCTGGGGTACAATAGTAGACAAGCACCCTTTGTTCCTGCTGCCATGGAGTTTAGTGGTTTACTGGGGAAGAGAAATACTACACATGTATGTAAATGTGGTGAGGGTCATAAAGGGAAAATATAGCACTTGGCAGAAACAGGAAACAGGAAGTCCTAACTTATTCTGAGAGTCAGAAGAGTCTCCCTGAGGAAATGCTGTACGAACTGAGACATGAAGGACAAGTGGGTGATTATTAGATATTGAGAGGTCCGTGAGATTCCATGCCTAGGGAAGAGCGTGTGTGAAAACTCAGGGAGGGGAAGAGAACAGCGCATGCAATTTACAACGTGGTGCTGGGGGGAAATTAAAAGAAGAATTGCCTTTGACAGAGCTTTATAAACTGTCTCTGGAGATTTGCCAAGGACCATCAGCACCTCTACAAAGCCATAAAAGAAAACCCATAAGAAACCCCAGTCACTTAAACATGCATGCTTCCGTTCAACTATTACTGCCAAATGCTCTTGAGGGTCATTTCTGAGGTGGAAAGGCAATCGAAGCCTAGATCATAATCACAGTGGGAATGAAACTCTGGTCCTTGCCTGTCTCGGATATTTTCTGACCTGCAGGAAGCACCATTGAGGGCATCAGTCAAGACCTCAGCTGCCTTAATAGTTAATGCTACTTTTCTCTTCTGCCATCCACTGGTCAGTGTTCTAAGCCAGACACCATGTTCCAGCCCATCTCTCTCAAGGGGAGTCTCCCCTCTGTTCAGGCACACCTGTGAAGTTGGAGGTGGTCTTTGTCCTCCATCTTTGCAAGTATTAGACCCTAAACCTAATCTTACAGTCCCCTTCTCTGTACTTCTCTGGATCTTGTGGATTATTATACGTCGACTCCTGAGCATAGGTCTTGACAGGGTAGAAATGACCTCACCTTTGCTCAGAGACATGCTAGAATTGAAACACACATTTTCTGGAAATTATAGGAGAGGTATATAGTTTTTATTATTCTGTGATCTCCAAGGAAAGGCTGTAGGTATCTAGAGTGAGGCTGACACACATTTTTCTCTTTTGTAAAGGTCCAGATGGTAAATAATTTAGGCTTTGTAAACCACATGTGGTCATTATCGCATATTATTTGTTTGTCTTTTACAATCTTGTAAAAGTATAAAAACCTCTCTTAGCCCAGCAGCACAGAAACTGGCCACAGTCTGGATTTGGCCCATGGACTGTAGTTTGTCAGTTCTTAATCTAGAGTAAAGGTGGATCAGAGCCACGTAGCTCAACCTGATGAGCTGTCTTGTTCTTTACTCTCCTTAGCATTAATAATTGTCAAATAGATGCTGTATGCCCGATAGAGTCCTTTTGGATTTTTTTTCCTTTTACACTACTTGCAAGCTAACAAGTTAGCCTTCCACAGTTTCATGAATGATGCTAGAATTCACGCGACTCCTGGGTCAGAGACAAAAGATAGTTTATTAATCACTGCAACATCAGTTGCCAGACTATGAGCATTCTTATGCTGGTTCCTCAAGTATAATTTTCACAGGGCAACACGAAAAGGACCAGATGATGTCTGCATGCATAGTGGGTTGCATTACAGGAGAGGAAGCCTGAGTTCATGGAACTGAATATTTTATAACAGACAGTAAACATACTTGCTCTTGTTCCAGAGGGAGACATTATCTCTTATGCGCCAGGCTATGAGCACATCTGCTCTTTGTTCTAGAGAGAGATACTATATTTATATTCCAAGACAGTTTATAAGCATCCTAGAAAACACACCAGAAGAAAAAGACAGTTATTGTCTTATTTGAAAGACATGGAGAAACACAGTGATCCACGGAAAATTGTCTTTCCGCAGACAACTAGTGTCTATTCACACTAATGTGATAGTCCATCAATTTTGGAGAAATTAAACACCAAATAAGCCATTTCTGGTGTGGAAGTGACCTTTGCCTATGTCTTGTATTTAGTTATTTGCTGTCTAAGGACAGATCTAAGATCTAATCTTAAGGTTATTTAGTTCTATAATAACTAAAAACCTTGATAGAGAGATTTTTGGTTCCAAGAACAAAGGAAGGAGATAAAAACAAAAGAATGACTCATATAGGGGGTTTCCAGGATAGCTGGAATTTGAAATGGAATCAGAAGTACACTAAATAAGAGAAATTAAATTATCACTTCTTTCAATAGGCAGCCCGTTTTTTGTAACATTGTGCCCCAAATGATATAATATTTGGAAGGATTCAAACAGAAAATGAGTAGGAAATTCTTGAATGTGGTCCATGATTCATAGGGAGAGGCCGTAGGGGACGGCCAGGCATGAATACAGGTGGTTTAATGAGAACCATTAAGAGCTAGACCATGCCTGGGTCAACAATGGAAGCAACGTATCGGTGACAGGCAGAGCAAATACAGTTAGTGAATAAGGGTAGCCCAGAAAGCATCACTAGGAATATCTATGTTAATACATTTCTGGTCCAGAGGTCCAGATGAAAATATTCTAGATCCGTGATGCTCCATCAGGTAGCCATCAGACACATGTGGCTATTGAGAACTTAAAATGTGGTTAAGGCAGCTGAGGAAGTAAATTTCTGATTAACTAATAATTAACTAATTATTTAATTCTAATTAATTTAAATGTAAATAGCTACATGTAAATAGCTAAATGTAAATAGCTACCTGTGGACAGCACAGGTCTATACTGTAGTTTTAGGTATAACGTTTGACGATTTTCGTCCATTTGGAAAGAATGTTATATAAAATGATTAGATAACTAAAGGCTGATTCTAGCTTGTTGAGGTCACCTCTGTGTCAACCTTCCTTGCCTTAAGAGGGACTTGAATGAGACAACAGCACCCTTAACAAAATCAAGAGACCCTATGGCCTGTGACAGTAAAAGAAGTTAGAGACGGAAATGTTGAAGATCTCTTCTTCCCATCTTCAGGGCCTTCCCTTCTCCTAAGTACCTCTCAGTTGATGTCTTATAAAGGGCCCTCAGAAATCAACATCCAATGTTTTTAAACCTCATTGTTCTTACTGTTTTAGCAGCAGAACTTTTGGTCACACTAAGACTTTCATGAAATGCCCGTCTATTGGATAGATAAAACCTGGGATGCAGACTTGTAGTCACACCTGATCTCATGTCTCCCTTGCCCTGCTACTCCTTCAGGACTCTGCAGGGCAGTTTGGAAACCATGATTCTAACAGACTGCTCTGACTTTATCCAAGAGTAAACTGAAATCCAGAGAAATGATGTGCTGGCTCTAAGGCACTTGGCTGTTAAAACAAATGGGACTAGCATTCAGGCCACTGTCTCCCAGCGTTCTCCAGATGTTGCTTCTGCTTGAAGCATTTCTGAGTTCATTAGTCTTTTTAATGCCTCTAAAAATAGGATGGAGCCTGTACCCTGTCACATAGCAGGTCTTTTGCATTCTGTCTGAAGTTGTTCACTGTTGTCTGCTGTGCCTTTCTCTTGTTTCCTGACTGATGCTGCCAGTTCCTTAAAAGCAAGAACTGCACCATCCACTCCCGTTATAGCCATGGTACATTTGGCAGAATGTGAATAACCCTTTAGTCAATATCCATTTGAATGATGATTCTTGTTGTAAGTCGCTTTATTGAAAATTCACTGAATGCCCAGCAGTGTCCTGGGCAAATACAAAAGACAGAAAATAGTCTTTCCCTTTAAGAAGCTTAGGGTTTAGTTGGAGAAACAAGACAGCACAGAGGAATAACAACAAGCGTGCCTCTAAGTGAGCTCCAGAGATCACCTGCAACAGACCTATTGAAGAATTCACTGAGAACTCAGATTCTTAGATCTCATACTCTGTGATTCAGATTGGGGAGGGCCCAGGAATCATCCTTTACTATTATTTCTTCAGTTGACTTTGTGCACTTGTAATTTTGAAACCTGGAGAATATAAGTTAGCTATCATTTGTAATAGTCTCAAATATCTAGGTTGATGGCAATATTAGAAAATTTTGGTGATCTAAGAAGAGGACTCTGGCTGCATGATGTTAGGTAGAGGGATTGAGGGACGGAGTAGAGTAAGGGACCCACCCCTGTTGAAGCTGCCTCTCTAACCACAGAATACTGGTACCATCAACCCCTAAGATGTAGTGCCTTCTTCCCTGGTGGATGATTAGAGAGGTGCTTTCATACCCCTGATCAGCTGGCACTCCAGATAAACTGGTCACCAGCTCAGGGAGATGGAGTTGCAGGGTGAGGCTGCACTTTTGGACAAGCCACGTGGAGGACAGGAGAAGATGTTATCAGCGTGCAGGAAGATTTGTCAGTGGCTGTATTCGGTATTTATTGCTCCATAACAAAGTACCCCAAAACTTAGTGGCTTAAAAAACAAGCATTTAAAATTTCACAAGGTTTCTGAAGGACGAGAATCTGGGAAAAGCATAATTAGGTATTTCTGGTTGAGGGCCGCTTACGAGTTTGCAGTCAAGATGCTGGCCTTCGATACAGGCATCTGAAGGCTTGACTAGGGTTAAAGGATCTGCTTCCATGCTCATGCATGCGGCTGTTGGCAGAAGGCCTTAGCTTTTTGTGGACTATTGTCTGGAGACCTCAGCTCTTTACAATGTGGTCTATTCCACAGGACTGCTCATGACATGGCATTTCTCTTCTCCAGAGCAAGTGATGAGAGAGAGGGAGAGAGAAAGAAACAGAGACAGAGAGAATGAGAGAGAGAGAGACGGAGGGAGAAAGACACTAATTAGAAAACACGTCTTTTATAATTTAACCTCAGAAGTGACATACACTATCGCTTCTGCCATATTCTATTAGTCACAGTGACCAACCCTGGTGGGATGAGATTATGCTAAACTGTGGATACCAGGAGGTGGGGATCATTGGGAACCATCCTGGAGGGGCTGCTCTAGGAGTCTTCTGGGGAAGGATGACTACTAACATAGCTGTAGATGTGCAACCTATGTCCTCAATTTAGACCAAGTATAAATCTTACTTTTTAAATCTCCAACAAATGATGCTTTCTCAGACACTCACATGTAGGAACTCTCGACATCTACTCTTACACAAGCCACCCCTGCTAGCTGTATGTGTTTTCCCAAGCTTTCTTCTATAAACATGGCCCGTATCCACTACCACCCTATCCCACCAATGGGAAGTTATTCTCAGGGAGGCAGCTTTCCTATTGCAGTTATTCCCTACCCGTGGCAAGCAATGAGAATTACCTTCTAGTGCATAACAAAGAGTTGTGAGTAACACACATGCCTGTGTTTCTTGGGTTGCTCGAATCTGAAAATTGTTTCCAGGAAAGCTGCCTCAGAGCTGCCCATGTAGCTGTAATATGTCTGAGTTCCCTATATGTTAAAAAAAGAAAGTGCTGTTGTTTTGTGCCTACTGGAGTATGAGCCTTCATACAACTTCTTCAAAAACAGTTTTTAAACACAGTTTAACTTTTATTAAAAATTTGGCATCTTTCACATTTGTGTGTGTGCATGTATGTGTGTTTGTATATATTTATTCAGATTTTTAAAGCATAAACTACT
This sequence comes from Orcinus orca, assembly GCF_937001465.1. Classification (NCBI taxonomy): domain Eukaryota; kingdom Metazoa; phylum Chordata; class Mammalia; order Artiodactyla; family Delphinidae; genus Orcinus; species Orcinus orca. The sequence continues at coordinate 13,510,714 of NC_064559.1, read as the reverse complement.
GATACATAGTTGTATTCACTGTGTACATATAATGTTGAATCTTGTTTATTTATTATTATTTTTTAACCTAGGTTTTACATTTTCTTTTACCATTTTTACCTAGGTTTTACCATTTCCCAGGGTTTTATGTTTTCTTCATAACCACTCTTCATGCATTCATTCAACAAACTTTTATTGAATGCTTACCCTAATCTAGGACCATTCCAGGCACTGAGGATACAGCCTCAAACAAGAGAGCCCACTTCCTGCTCTCAGGTTGCTGACTTTACCTTGAAGAGAGAGAAAGAATAGATAATCAAGAAAACAAGATGGCTTCAGATGGTAATGAGTGTCTTCAGCCAAATAAAGCAGGTTACTATGATGGAGTGCCTGGGAAAGGGGCGTTTATTTAGATTAGGTTTTTTAGAATGAGGAAGAAAGTGGGGCTGAGACTTGAATGATGGAGGCAGCCATGAGAAGAGATAGGGGATGAAATTTATGGACTGGCAGAATAGAAAGTGACAGTAATTTGAAGCCAGAGTAAGTTTGGTGTGGTTGAGAACAAAATAGAAAGCCAATGTGGTTAGAACATTGTGAGTGTTGGGGAGGGAGAGAGAGGAAAAGATCCCTAAAGTAGGATAGGGACAGATTATGTGAGGGTTTACAGGTCAGGGTAAGGAATTTTGATATCCCAAGTTCAATGAAATCCTTTAGAGGGTTTTAGCTAACATCTAGTCCAAGCAGGAACATAGTTTACACTCAGTAAATATATGTGATTATATCAACAAACTATGCATTACTTAACCATTTTATAGAATATGTATTACTTAACCATTTATAGAAATAAAAATAGCCATTTTCTATTATAGATCATAAATTTAGTACCTTTAGCTCTTCTCCATATTATTTTATTAATGTTTGAGGTTGTGGCCCTAAAGTTTCTTGGGCCAATAGAAAATTAACAAAAAAATCTTAGTCCAGAAATGCCAGAATACATTCTGCATTGATCAGAAAAAAATAAAATGCAGGACCTTCCTGGGCTTTTGATATGAGACCAAAGACAGCTCAAGTTTGTTTTAGCCTGTCCTCATTTAAATATTGTACTGTCACATGCCAAATTTCATACGTCTATTTTCATAGTAGTTTGTGTCAATTGCACATTTTGCAAAAGTATTACAGACTTCTCTCAGTGAGTCACAGATGGAAACATCTTCATTAGTTAAAGAGCAAGAAACACACTGTATAGTGAACTGTATCTTATTAGCATAACTTGAAAGTCTCACTTCATTCAGTAATACTGGCCTTTGAGGAATGTTAGACATTTGATGATCTTAAAAACATCTTGCAGGCTGTTACTGCCATAATGCTAAAACTAGAAAGTACATATTCTTTCCCCTGAAGGGGTTCATATGAACCCCTTGACTTCCTCAGGAGCAGAACAGTCAGGACCAGAGTATATATCTGTAAGATGGAGGCTGTCCTCTTTTGGTTGGAATGGGAAGACTGAAGTTTTCCAATGCAGATTATAATTTATGTCCCACTCACTCTTCTGAGCAGGCTGGGCAAACCCACGTGATGCCAGAGCCCTGGGGTGGTGGTGATGACCCTTCACCCACATTCTCAGCAGATGACTTTATCTCTTACTTCACCATGCTGGCTATTCTCCACCTGGCCCTCTCTGCTTCACCCTTCTCTGTCTTTCCTCCTGACTCATCTCTAAAATGTCTGTATTTCTTTGGGGTTTATCCAGGGCTTTTTTTGCTTCTCATTCTGTACACACTCTTATGAGAGTCATCCACTCCTGTGGCTTCAATTCATCTAAAGGCAGATGACTCTCAAGTCTATAGGTCCAGTCAAGACGCCCAAATCAGTTTGGCCAGAGCTGAAAGGACCATGTCTCCCTCCCCCACTCACCTGAAATCTCACCTTTGCTGTCCTAAGTCTCAGTTAATAACCTCATTCACCACCATGCTGTTTGAAGCAAAGTCCTTGGAGTCACTTTTGACCTCCTCCTTCCAATTAATCACCCATAAACTCAAGCCCCTAGGCTTGGACAATCCAGCCCGTGCTAAGCTCTCCAGCCTTCTTTGTAGAATTTTCATTTATGTTGTAAAATGCTCCTGCTTGACTGGACTAATTCTGGTTCCTCCAGGCTTTACCTCACTCTCCCTTGCCTCCAGGTCTTTACATACACTATTTCTTCGGCCAGGAACACACTTCCTTTGTTATCCTCTCTTGCTATATAAAATTTAGTCATTTTTTAGCTCTTAATGTAAAAATCACTTCATCCAGGACCCTCTTCTGGATAGCTGGATAGTTTAGATTCCCTCAGGAGCCCCCCTTCCCTGTCTATTCCAGGAATCTTGTCTTTCCTCTACTATAATTTAAAAGTTACAATTACTTAATCTGTCTCCTCCTCTAGACTTTTATTTGCCACTGATTCCCCAAGTCCTGGCCAATGGAAGTTACTCATGTTGAATACTGATAATAATTAAGAGGACTAGTGCTTTCCATGTACAATGGCCATACCTCTAAGTCACTTCCCAGCCTCTTTTCCAGCCATGCATAGCCATGTGACAAAGTTCCAACCAATGGAATGTGAAAATTTTCAGTCACTTTCTTAAAAGGAAATTGTCTGCCTTCTACTTCTGCTCTCCTATTTCTCAAACTAGAATGTAGATATGGCAGTGACCTAGATCTAACCTTGCAGACAAGGACAATTTCCTCCTAGACTACAAAGCAATAAAATGTAACAAATCTGAGACAAGTAACAGTGTGAAACTAACCACTAAAAAAAAGGTTTGGGGCATATGTACAGTCTTTGACATATGGTCTGAAAGATTCAATATTTGAAGTCTAACTGTCCAAACTGTTAAAGAAAATGAAAAAGAAAAAGAATCCAGAAGATGTTATTAAGGGTATGGTGTTTGAGGACGGAAGGGGTCACAAAAGCAGTGCCTAAGTCATCTCTACTCTCTCCCATCTTCTTCCAACTCCTCCCTGGGCAAGTTTAGCTGATCCTTAGTTGTCTTCTATCCAGTTAATCAAATCTCAGGGCCAGAGATGATTAAGAGAAAAGAAAATGCAAAAAAGCCAAGGCAGCTCGTGATCTGGGTCCCCTGTCACACCAGCACAACTACCCTACATGCTCCCCGCCTACTCTTTGCCTCTTTAGCCAGGTCTCTGCCTTCACAAGCTCTCTAACTCTGCCCAGCTCTTAAATATATGTTGTTCCAAAGATGTGGTCCTAAACCATATCTCTTTTCACACCCTACACTTTCTCTGAGTGGCCCCATTCATACCCATGACTTCAACCTACACTCACATGTTGCTGATGTCTAAATCGTTACCTCTAGGCAGCAATACTTGCTGGAGGGCTAGATCTGTGTGACCAACTAACTGCCTAATAGGAATGTCCAGTTGGGCATCCACAAAGTACCTTGACACGTCCAAAGATAAATGTGTCATCTGCCTTGCAAGTCTGCTTCCTCTTGTCTTTGTTCCACAATTTCCCATAATAAACTTTAGAGTCATGATATAGTAATAAAGGCACACATCTATTCAATGTTAACCCATAAGCCAGACAAGAAGAGCCCATATATATATATATACACACACATATATATGTAAAAGGAAATTGTTTGCCTATATATATATACATATATCCATTTAATCCTTATGTATATATATTATATATATATATAATATATATATATCCATTTAATCCTTAAAATCTTAAGTGCTATTACAGTCCCGCTTTACAGTTGGACAACTAAAGCAAAAAGAGGTAAAGTAACTTGACCTACATTTAAGTTGCCAAAGGCAGGATTCAAATCAAGTTTGGTTCCAGAGTCTGGACACATAACTACTATGCTATGTGCTTCTAGAAGCACTACGTTTTTAAATATTATTTTTTTCACTAGTGAGCAAGATTCTTGAGGACTGGCTTCCTAAAAATAAGCTTTGAAATTCCAGCACCCAGCTCCATGCCTGGTGAATAATAGTGTTCACAGAATAAAGAAAGAGAAAAAAATGCAAGTGTGTAGGAGAGTTTGGAAAAGTAACTATGAAGTTAACCACAAGTCCAAGAAAATCCGTTACAGAAAGCTGTCCTCTCCTTCCTCCCACTTCCTCTACACTTCCCCTTCTACTCAAGTATTTGCAGGATCTTCAGAACCCCAGAAAGATGTCTATAAAATATGTCAAAATGGCAGTTGGGGGCAAAGAGTGGAAGGAAGAAGAAACAGGAATAAAAGCATCTCCCCTTTTCTCATAGCAGGAACTTCTACTTCTCCAGGTTTTTATTTGTCACATTAAAGCAGAGTCTGGTACAGTTTTAAGAATAGTTGTTTGTTAATTGCAAGAGGAATAAAATATAGCCACATAATTTGAATTTCCCTGTAGAGAAAAAAATTAATAAGCACTAATTTTTACTGAGATATTAGCAAGTTCCAGGCCCTGTGCTAGGCAGTTTCTAAGCCTATGGGTATTATTATCAGTTCTACTCTAAGTGAGGAAACTGAGGCACAGAGAATTATTGAGGAACTTGCCTGGGATGACAGAGCAAATACATGGATGATACAGATCTGAACACAGGCTGTATGTCTGTGGAGATTCTGCCCTTAATCCCCAAGGCTGTGCATGAAAATGAGCTTTTAAAAAACCTGAACAGTGATGAGTTGGGGATAGGAGGTAATCTATCATTGTCAGGATTTTCCCATTTTGTGAAGGTTGGTGAGGAGAGTCTTTTCTTGATTCCATGGAAGAGATTTCCCCATCCATTTTGCTAGTGGCTTCACCAGCATGCAACATGGAAAGGTAAGACAACGGAAAACAACTATAAACGATAAAAACAAAATTTAAGTAAAGCCTGTTCAATCAGCTGCAGCTGCCATTAATTTCAATAAATATCCAGTTAAATTCATTGAAAGGAAGCTCATAAATCTTGGAGAGAAATGGATCACTTCAAAGAATCTGGAACCCTTTGGAGGCTTGCTGAGTAATGTCATCTTTCAATGTGCTCATGCTTAATATTAATTTTAATTTGCTGAGTATACCATGGATAATTTGGAAAATCTATGGGGCTTGGTTTACAGGGTGTCTTTCCTTTAAAAAGGTTGAAAAGTGTAAAAGCAGAGCTGATTAAAATGCATATTTATTATAAATATGCTGGCATGAAATTGCTCATTCCTCATGACCTCAAAGATCTGAATACTCATATCTTGACCAGGAGCTCTTCTGGTCTAAGGTGGTAATTTGTGACGATTTGTATCAACAGAGATTAGGCAAACTGTGCAAAGTCTGAAAGGAAAGTTTACCCATTTTTGTCCAACTTTGATGTTAAAGCCATTACTCAGGATCAAATACACCTTTAGTCATTTCACTAAACCCTGACTTTTGTGTTCAGCTCATCTGGAGCCTGGAAAACAGCAGCCTTTCATTATCATTTAATAGCTATTTTTATAAATTTTTGTAGCTCCTTAAGAGGAGAATGTTTCTAAAGCAACTGAGGAATAGTTCTTTTTTTTTTTTTTAACATCTTTATTGGAGTATAATTGCTTTACAATGGTGTGTTAGTTTCTGCTTTATAACAAAGTGAATCAGCTATATGTATACATATACTATAATCTCTCACTGCTCCAGGACTATATTTTCCCACAATTTTCCTAAAACTGCATTAGAAGTCCAAGAAGACCTCAGAGAGCATGGAGTCACTTAAAAAAAAAAAAGCACCAAATATAAGAAATGACTACATAAATTCAGTCCCCTTTGAGTTCTGTACTTAAACCTGAAATTTCCCCCGTATGTTAGTCTTTATTTGAGACCTAATCCACTAAAGCTTCACAAAGCCATTTACCAAGCACTGTTTGAGATCATTCAGTTATAACTGTTTTCATGTTGTCATTTGACTTTTTAAAGTCATAGTTAAAAAATAAATTCAGAAAACAAAATAAACCACCTTCAGTGAAGAAGATTATTTGTTCTTCTCTTCCTCCTGTTTGTTTGTTTTAATTCCTGAAGACCTATATAGGAATTGAAATGAAATGCTTGGGCAAAAATGCAACAATCACGAGGAAGATTTGCCTTGGTGGATATCTTTGTTTATACTTAGGGCTAACTCCTTCCTTGTCAGTTGTCCCATGTGCTATAGGGTCTTAAAGTCTAGAGACTATATTTCTTAGATTCCTTTTGCATAAATTCCACCAATGAGAGGTGTTTGCATGAGATACAGGAAGTGGAAGAGAAGAAGGTAACAATCTACTATGACTCCTATAGGCAGACGTGAAAGAGGTTTGTAGATGATTTTTCAGGACTCCTGAGACTTATCCACTTCGGTGAGACAGGGAGCTGCAATCATGGGCCTTCAGTGTCTCTGGGTGCCCTCTAAGAATCAGTGACACTGGTGGCATGAGAGCTTCAGAGAGGTGTGTAAGCCTCTAACATGCTGTATTAAACTTCTTCCACCTCTAAATACCTCATTTCTGGTTTTCTGACCAAAACCTAGCTGATAAAACTTTCCCTGATTTCTTAGTATCTGCATCAAAACTCATGGTGAGATAATACTTTAGAAAGAAAAAGAATTATTCAGTACTTATAAAAAGGGGTACCAAGAGATTGTGTTACACATGAGTGAAATGATATAAAAATCAATAGTAAATCGCAAGCAAAAATTTTATTATTTTTGACTAAGATTTTAAAACAGACATTGTGTTTCATACATGGGGAGAATAAATGACTTCATTTGGATTGAACCCTTGCTCTGTGTCAAAGTCTTTCATCTCTTTCTCATTTTCTCTGCTTTCTCTTGTTACTCTTTTTTGTTGTTGTTCAAATACGGCACAGAATAGTTGTATAACAATTTTTTAAAGATAAATGAATGAGTGAATGAATGAAAGCTGATATGTTTCAAGAACGAAAAATATTTTAATGTTTCTTCTAGTTTTTCCAGTCTTAGTTCACTGGAAATCCTCTGTCTTGGAGAATCTAGGAATACCTAACCAACCTGGGGATTGACAGCTTCTCATCTTTAATTAGAAGACTGCCACATCTTCATTCATTCATAGTTACAAGACTGCCATAACTTCATTCATTCATTCTTCTATTTACTTGCTCATTCATTCTTTAAACACACTGATAATGTACAGACACTTTAGTAGGTAAAGGAGATAAAATGATGAATGAGGTACAGTTTCTGGTCCTTGGGGACTTCAGGGTCTAAGGCACTCTAATACGAACAATATAATAGCACACAATGAAACAGTGCAGGACAGGACAGACCCATAATTCCTTATTTAACACTCCTGGTGCCATATATATTTCAGAATAAAGCATTCTTTTCAAACTTAGAAAGATAATCTGGTGCCTATATGGTATATTTTTTTAACACTCCTAATGGGGGTCTAAGGCAGTACTCCAAAGCCACACAAGTCAATTTTTTTACAGGAAGATGTCTGACAATTCTCACCAAATGGGATAAATCTGTACTAGACTTAACATTAAAAATTTTAGTTTTCAGAGCTTTTTGTATTTTACTCTTATGGAGAAGTGGTTTGGGATCTGTACAACTCATCACAAGGTAGTGCAAAGAATATAAAGGAGGACAAGTTGCTTTGGGGTTGTGTGTGTCTGTATGTGTGTTGTGGCAAGTAGGGGAGCTATTGCAATCTTGGGAGTGGATAAAAGCCTTCCCAGATCCCAAAAGCTAAGTAGGAGTTGGTTAGGCCTAGGAAAGAGGTTTTAATCAGGTGGGGAAAGATGGTCCTGCAGAAGCAGTGTGCTGTACTAAGGCATGTGATGTGTAAGGCAATGTGGAAAGCAAGGGCACGGTGTGCTCGTGAAGCTTCCAAGTGATGTGGTAAAGGAGAGCAGAGCAAGCTTGAAGCAGGGAGGGGGCATCCACCCAGCTGGTGAAATGCAGCGTAAGAAGTGCTAGGTCTTATTCATGAGTCACCTCCCTCTGAGCCAGCAAACTTGCATCACTTCAGAAACAGATCTTGGTCACTGCTCTTCTCTGGATTGCAAACAAGGGGCCTCCCAATAGCAGGTCAGCGCTGCTGTGAGCTTGAAGCATAGCCTCCTGACTATAAACTTTCTCTCAGGCTCAGCATTGCATTGCAGCTCTCTTTCCTGCCTCTGGCCAACTGGAAACACAGTTTCCTAACTGTCAGCTTGAAAACCAGACTCTGAGATAGTCTTGTCATCTCAATGTCCTTATTTAAAAAAATTTTTTTAAGGCTACTTACTCTTTTTTTTTTTTTTTTGTATAAATGTATTTATTTATTTATATTTTAGTTTTGGCTGCGTTGGGTCTTCGTTGCTGCGCAAGGTCTTCTCTAGTTGCCGCGTGCGGGAGCTACTCTTCCTTGCGGTGTGCAGGCTTCTCATTGCAATGGCTTCTCTTGTTGCGGAGCACCGGCTCTAGGTGTGTGGGCTTCAGTAGTTGTGGCATGTTTGCTCAGTAGTTGTGGCTGGCGGGCTCTAGAGCTCAGGCTCTCTAGTTGTCGTGCATGGGCTTAGTTGCTCCGCGGTATGTGGGATCTTCCCGGACCAGGACTTGAACCCGTGTCCCCTGTACTGGGAGACGGATTCTTAACCACTGCACCACCAGGGAAGCCCTACTCTGCCACTTTTTGAATTAAGTAGCAATAATAACATCTGGTGCTACTTTGGATCTTTGAATCTGGGTTAATCATAAATTTGCCATGCACTAACTGTAACATCAGACAAATTATTTAGCCTCTCAGATGATTTCTTCTTTGTAGAGTGGAAATACAAAAAGGCAAGATGGGTTGTTGTGAAGATGATGCATGTGTCTGGCATATATTGGGTGCTCGTCAGTGCAGGTACCCTCTATAACAGGACCACCTCCTCCTTGTTTACTTCAGATGTGATTGTTATGCTCATCTTGTCTCACTGGGATCATGGACTAAAGTTTCTTCTGAATGGAACACTTCTTGTGTCCATCAATTTGGGACAAATTAGTTCCTCAGAGAGGAAACCAGAACTTGGGTGACAGGTTTTCTACAAGTGAGTGTAGAAATTCTCATTTCTTTCTGGTCCTCATTTTCCAGGATTTGGACCTTCTGGAGGACAAATTTCTAAGTGTGGGCTTCAGGCTAGTGGTTAATATGATGCCACAGGAGAGAGGTCAGGTACCTGAGACATGCTTAGACACAGTCACGCCACTTAAGTCAGATGATCTAATTCTGAGATATCCTCAGGCATGGCTGCCTTATGGCACAGCTCCAGGGGACATCATTGTCATCCCAGCCCATGTGCATGGCATCCCCTGGAGTTGGACAGCACACAGCCTGTACTACCATAATGTGGTTGTACTACCTGCATTTGTTACCTTTATGCTCTCCCTGAGCCTCTGGTAAGGACTCATGCTCCAGACTTGGCTCTGCTGTGCTCTAGGGAAGAAAAGGAAAAGCCAGGGCATTAAAGGAGAAACAGCCCTCCATAAAGCACCTCTTCAAGGCAGGTAGGTGGGAGCAGAGTTAATAATGAAAGAACGGGGAAGGCAAAGCTTGTGGGACAAGGTCAAGGCCATGACCTACTGCTCCTCCTTCCTACATAGAGACACTCCCACTAGTCACAGCTTTAAAATTAACAGAGGCAATTGTGATTTCCTCCTAAACATTCCCCCTTCCCCAAAGTTTTTCCATTTAGTTCTGTGAGCACTTTCCCATCTGAAACCTCACCTGCTTCTCTCCAAAATCCTTTAGACTCTTTGAGGGAAGCTGTATGTTGTGTTTCTGATGGAGACACTTGCTTTCTCAGCGCCTTAGAGCTTATGAAAGGCGTAAGCAAGTATGACATGATTTAGGTCACATCTTTGTACTCTTCTCAGTCCTAATTTTGCTTTATTATCTATACTTACTGCAGCCCTGCGACTACTGCTGTATGTTTTAGGAAATGTAAAGTCTTTAGAAATCTGGTGAGTTCCCACAATGGACCATAGTTATTCACCATGCAGCTGGCTGCCCTTCTGGAAGTGGACTCTTTTCTCTCATTTTCTATTCTGAAGTGAGGGTTGGAGTTTGTTCTTCTCCAAAGCCACTGGGAATACTGCACACATTTTTATGGAGTTTCTCTAGTAGCACAGAGTTTAAATAAGTAAAACCTCTGCTGGGAAAAGACCCTGCACTGTTAACTTTCCTTCCTGAGCTTCCCATAACAGTGGTGTGTATCTGACTGCCCTCCCCGATATAACTCAATTTTTATACATACAATGGGAAATGGAAAATTGAAACTGTTATTCCAAATGCTTATTTTTCATCATGAATTATATTAAGAGTTTTACATACAATATTTTATCTAATATTCATAATTGCCCTGCCACATATAAACATTCACATTGCCTATACAGAGATGAGTGCTAAAGAAGTTAGTGAACTTAAATAGGGTTGGGAAGTGGTTGAAGAAGGGCTCAATCCCACATCTAATTGATTTAAAAGTCCATACTTTAAACTTTTATATTATACTTCCTTTAAATATAATGACTAAAACAAAAATGACCTGAATTTAAATGCCCCTGTTTATTTGCATCCATAACTGAGTTTGACTGTGTAAATGTGATGGCATTTAACAAGACTGAAAACTTCCAAGTGAAGTTCAGCCATACAGATTCCATATCCTCATTCATTATACAATTATCCTTCTACTACTCAATGTTTACAGTGTCCCTTTCCTTCTGGGAAGGGTTTCTGAGTGCCTGTCCCTTCTCTCCCTTTCCTTATTTGTCCATGCCCTCTTCACCCTCTACCTCTGGGGGTCTGCCACCTATGATCCACGTGTCATAGGTCTCTTGGCTGGAGCCAGTGCTACAGTGCGCTCTGGAATCAGACACATCCAAGTCCTCCTTGGGAAGGCTGGAGAGAATATTTGCATGAGGAACCAAGGGGTCTCCTTGGGAAAAACTCATCCTAAAGGAGTAGAGAATAAGGCCCACAAACTTGTCCCATAACGCTGCTTCATTCATTGAAGCAGGGAGATGCCAGCAGGGTATGAAGTGGGGCGAGGGTTGGATCCTGAGGCTGCAAGGTGTTTCATGGCTCTTCATCCTTTTAACTCAACCTCACAGACCCCAGGCTGAGTGGGGAATTATGGGGTAGGTACAGGCTCTGTAAGTAACAAAGTGAAAGTGAATTGTTTTTTCACTCATATATGTGAGACATGGGATCCAAAGCAATGTGACTTTTGGTACCCAGTGGACACAGTGTAAAGAAAGAGACATGCTCCACACTGGCTTTGATGAATGGACGATTCGAGAGACCACAGTGCTGCTTGGATTCGTGAAGGCTGTCATTCATTAGCAGGATCCAGGATGGCAGAGACAACTGTGGGTACACAGGTAACCATGGTACCAGCAAAGGCCAGGGGAAGTAGCAATGACTCTATGAGCTCCAAGACGGGATCAAGGGTGAAGAAGCATCAGTGTGAGTGGGTCCCACTTCTCTGCACATTCCCAATGGCTTTGCTGGCAGGGAGGGTGTGGAGACTTGTACATTAGCATTTGAGAAGCACACTTGTGACCATCTTGGACTCCAGAATGGCTGGATGTGACACAGGACCTGGAAGATGGGAAAGGAGGGAAAAGATGGGGAAATGTCTGAATTAGCATTATAACTTGCATAGTTATTTCTCTTTGATCTTTACAAGGACCCTCTGCAATTTGAGTTGTTATTTACATTTTATTTGTAAGGAGGTAGAGGCTAGATTAAATTTCCCAAGATCAAATAGATGGTAAGTCAAGGTAAGGGGATCAAAACTCAGATCCTCTGACTCACCATCCTTTTCTGTACCCTGCCTACTTTTCACAACCTCATGAAAACGTTTGTCTTGAGTAAAGTTATGTTTCCTTTTACCAGCTAACCAGGCTTATATAATTATATTTTTGCTGTTTGCCTTGGCTGTTAGAAATATAATTTCATCTTTTTTTTATTCTACTGACAATATTAATCTAGGTGGTTAATATATTTACCACATTTTTCTTCTAAAAGGTTTTACATTTTCTGTTTTCCTTTTAATTGCCTTTTATCATACCACTCTTTGGTGGAGGCTGCTTCAATCCTTCCTAGAAGCAAATGGGATAATTTCTTTAAAGAAAGAAAGAATCTAGAGACTAAAATTGCTACTGGCTGAGTGTGAATCAGGCTAGTCATTCCCAGTGAATAAACTGAGCAATTCCAGGTGAACTGGGAATGGAGATTTCACGTAAACTTTGATATTTTTTTTCAAAAGTCAATGAATTTTGTCAACTTCCTGATATTCCCATATAATCTCCCCTTTTAATCCATTTCAAATATTTAAGAGAAGCTTGAGAGGAGTTGGAGGGCCAGACTTCAGACATGGTACACAGGAAAGAATATCTAATAGTCTAAGAAACACATGAAAATAGAAGACATAAATGCGTAAACTGATCTAGATTTGAAGTACTGAAATGTGCTGAAGAATCACAGTTAAACTGGTCAGCTCCGTACTTCTCTGGCTTAACGAAAATTAGTTGGCAAGAGTGTGCCATACACAGTTGAGAAGCTATACTTGGAGCATATTTTGAAAGACATAAGGGAAGCTGAGGCAAATAGCATTTGTTAAGAGAAAGAAACAGGAACAAACAAGTGACACCCATGCGAAGATTAGCAGTTATTTCTAACTGGATCTGAGGGTACGTTCCAGAAAGGAGTAAGCTAGAGGAGAATTGGGTGGTTAGAAGTTCCTGGGGAAGAGAAGGAGAGCTTGAAAAACATTAGGACTTTGAAGGGTCTGTGAGGACACTGAACTTGAAATCAGAAGTTACCTGAGAATGGAAATGTCACTTTTAATAACATGATAGAAACATTTTTTGACTTCATGAAGGAAGGATGGATGGGAGTGGAAGAAGCCATTGAAGCAGAAACAGACAAATGTATCATTTAAGTTTCAGAAGGAATCTTGGTGAAAACGCATGTCAAGACCAGACAGTGAACCACATTTAAGATATTTGCAGAGAGGGAGAAAACTAACATTTTTTTTAAAATGATGTGTGATTCTACAAGGATGATGACAGTGGTGGCAGCATAGATTTTGGATCTTCCTTCCAAATGGCCAACAGAAGGCTGTGTGATTTTGGCATTTGTGTGAGAAAAAGAAAATGGAAGCAGTGAAGAGTCTTAAAATCCTAGAGCAGGAGAATGCAAAATAGCCAAAAGATCTTCACTAGAAGACAGTGTGGACAATTTGAAACTAGCAGAGGTTTCACCACTTCAAAAGCAGGTGGTACAAGGGCACCTCTGCCAAGTTCTCAAGGGCAGACATAACCTAGTCCCAGAAAACTCTTGAGACTAGACAGCCAGAGTATCCTTCCATGACAGGGTGCCCGACAGGATAAACTATGGGGAGTGAAATCACAATAGGCTGGCATAAGGAGAATAGCAACAAAGGAAAGAGAAGACTTAGATAAAAGTGGCATGGGGGACGGAGCCCTCTATTTTCAAAACTTCACAGAAGACATCAAAGAGGGAGCTCTACAAAGTTAAAAAATAAAATAAAATAAAATAAAATGCTACCTGAACTACTCAACCTTTGCCTGAAAGTGCAAATAAACTAACTTCATAGGAAAATAAACAATAGAAAAGCATCAAAGTCAAATGCCACACAAAATTGATACAAGAAAAAATAGAACGAGAAGCAGAATAATATGCTATAGACAATGAAATAAGACAGTAAGAATCAGAATAACTCCCCTACAGAAAATGACAGCACAGCACGTCAGAAATAAATATACCTTCCAAAAATAGATTAAAACTATAATATACTATTTTAAATCAACTGAAGGGAATTAAGAAAGTACATAAAACATGAAGGACACATAAATCATAAGTACAAAGCTCATAAGTTCTCAAGAAATATACAAAATAAAAGAAAAAATATATTATCAGAAAATAACTAAATTGGAAGGTATACAACAGCAAATAAACACAACAAAAAATGCCTTAAGAGAAATAGAGTGTGAAAAGAAAAAAATACTCTAAAAATTGGAATGAACTGAAGAAAGTTATAAAAGCATTTTGACAAATATCGGAAAAAAGAAAAAGAAGACCTATAATATAGAGATAGGAGTTTCCAAAGAAGAAAATGAGCACAAGGAAACAATAATTGATAAACACTATAATTTAAGGGAACATAGCTAAATTTTAAAAAATAAATGAAATATTAAAAGAATACAACATGTTGCTGAGAATTTTGCCTCAGAAGACATATTCTAACAAACACAAGACAGGTTCCTGTCACCCAGTGGCCAACTGGGTGGTGAAGGAATGCTCTAGCAGAAACCATGTATCAGAAAATTTAGAGGTAGGGAGCAAGTAGTAGATAAAAAGATAACAATATTGGATGACTATTTCTGAACACCACTGGTGTACTTTAAAAAGATAATGAACAGCTGAGAGTAAGTAACAGGAATTAAAAGCCAGGTGTGAAAGGATAGGAATACAGACTATATTCAGTATACAGGAATACGGCCATCAATGTGCAAAAACTCCAACATATTGTTCCTATGAGCCTTTCCTAAGGAAATCTACTTAGAGAATTATCTTCAGACAACTAAAATGACTAAGCAGGCATCGAAATGAGGACTGTTGATGTGTGTTATATAAAGTCACTAGGAGAACTAAGGCTACATGAGTGTTAAAAGAGAGAGTTTATAATATGTGGTGATCTGACAATGTAGATACAGAGTAACTATTTAAAAACTGGAGTAGATAGAGGTATAGCATATACAAATTTTGTATGAAAATAATCATAATTCGTGCTATTAGTATTCCGAGCTTATTATATTGAATATGGAATAAAACAACTAATCTTGGGTTATTTAAATTCTACAACCCCCTGTGTCATTCAGAATGAGGATCTTGTTGTGTTAGAAAGGAGATACAGAGGTAATATCAGCAAGTTAAATAAAAGCCCTGTGGTTCTGAATTGGACTGGAACTATGATTACAAACTCACAGAGTAATATATAGATGGTTGGTAAATAGATAGATCCACCTGTCCATTCAAAATGCCTAGAAACAATGAACCAGCCAGTAACAATGAGCATCCTCAATATCCGGATTATGCTTTTGATGTACAATTCTCATTAAGGGATATCAGTGCTTCTTGGAGAAATAGCTGGTTATACATCTGAGGCAGTAAAAGACAAGAAGACCTTGGAATGTCTTGACATACCAAAAATCAAGGAAGCTATCATAGACTATTGGGATCTCATGAAAAGGACTTAGGAGCTAACTTGGAAACATTTCCATTGGCCAAAGATAGACTAATTTGAGCTTCAATAAGTAACAGTCATAATGTTTTGAAATTCATAAAATACTTTAAAATGTCTGTGTTGACAAGGATGTTCAAAATAATGTAAAAATCAGTTGCTTTGAAAACTGGATATGTAAAAAGAAAGAATCAAGTATTTATCCTGCTTTTTTCCTCTATGAACTACGTCACTGGGTAACTAAATAGTACATGAAGGAGAGAATCATTTTATAAAAGTATTGTAGTGAATAAATGAAAACAAGATGAATGCAAATATCACCATTTTGCAACCCCCAATGAATATATGTCATTAATGGTTAATAACATTGAAGCCAAAAACAACAACCAGACCTCATGTGCTCCCTGATGAGAGAGCATGACACCACTGTCTATAATATTGCTAAAGGCATTAAACTTGAGACTAATAAAGACTCTGGATCTAGCGGCCCATTTTCAAGAAATACAGAGGAGAGAGGAACAGGTTGAAGTGCACCATGAATGTGCAATGTGAAAAATCCAGGCAATGGGAAACCCTAGAGTTCAAGCAACTAGTTCTTCAATTTTAAAGAAATGGAAAAATTGGAGTGGAACACTTTAGATATAAAGAGGCTTAGTACACTTATGTTTACAGCAGCACTATTCATGATTGCCAAAAAGTGGAAGCAACCCAAGTGTCCATCAGTGAATGAATGAATAAACAAAATGTGGTATAGCCATACAGTGGAATATTATTCAGCCTTTTTAGGAAGAAAATTCTGACATATACTACAGCATGTATGAACCGTGAAGACATTATGTAAGTGAAATAATATGGTCACAAAGCAGTAAATATTACATGATTCCTCTTATATGAAGTACCTAGAATAGTCAAATTCATAGAGACAAAATTAGAATAATAGCTGTCAGGGGCTAGGAGGAGGGTAAATGGGTTATTGTTTCATGGCTACAGAGTTTCCATTTTCAACATGAAAAGAGACGGATGATGGTAATGGTTGTACAACAATGTGAGGGCACTTAATACCACTGAACTGTACATTTAAGAGTGGTTAAAATGGTAAAGTTCTATGTTATGTGTACTTTGCCACAATTAATTTTCTTTTAATTAAAAGAGACTTAAAAGAAAAAGTAAGCTTTTTTAAAAAAATTGGCAAGTCTAAACTATACTGCTTAGGTGATAAAACCCTAAAGAAATGCAAGGAAGTGATTACTATTTAAAAAAATAAGGATATTCTCTATGTTTGGAGGATGGAGGGGGCTGTAATTGAGATAAAATATATAAAAGTGCTTCTGAGGGGCTACCAAAATTCTACTATTGACTTGGGTAGAGTTACAAGGGTCTTGACCTTAAAATAATTCAATATGCTATATATTTGTTCTCTGTAGATTTCTGTATTTTAAAATAAAAAATAGAAAATAAATCACATAGCTATGAATGTGTTTGGATGTCCAAAATCTAATAAAGAAAAGGACTTCCATTTGATTTGGTTGCATCTCTGTTATAGATGTTCACTGCCAAGACATTTATCTTATTTATAAGTATCTCATTCAACCTTCCTTTTATTTGTTCATTTGACTTGTGGATTAGTGAACTTTTGTTCTAGGAATCAAAGATAAAGGACTGAAGAAGAAAGAAACACCCTGAGTTGGTTATTCTCCATTCTCCTACCAAGATCCATTCTCCTTACCTTCTCTGATCTGCTCTGAGCTGCTGGGGATAATCCCTGTGGACTGAATCTTCCAGTTCCTAGGTCCTTTGGTTTCCATCTGGGTTTGACCAGTGGTAGACACAATCAAGATACTGGCAGGCAAGAAGAAGGAGAGGTCAAGGTCTACCTTGCCTCACTCTTCCCTCTCTTCTATACCACAACTATGGCAGTGGCTTTATCCCTTTGCAATTACTGCTAGGATTCTGCTCTAAGGCACTATCTCTCACTAAGGTCCTATAACAGTTTTCTTCCCTTTCTCCTTGAAGTCTAGAAAGATAATGCCTTCATGCTGTTGCTAAGTCCATGGGTGCCTTAATGCTTATGCTGGTTCCTTTAATAACCCTTAATATGATTATTTTTCATCCATGTCCTAACCTCCACAACCTGCATGGAAAATGAGTCCACACGGATGTGATCTAGAATGATATTATCCTAAATTATCCAAATGGGCCCTAAATTCCATAAGTTTCCTTACAAGAGACAGAAGAGAAGACAAAAGCACAGAGGAGAAAGCCATGTGAAGATGGAAGCAGAAATTTAGAGTAGTTATCAGACACAAGCCAACGAGCTCATGGAGCCACTATTAGTTGGAAGAAGCAAGGAAGGATTCTCTTTCAGAGATTCTGGAGGGAGGGTGGTGGGCCTGCTGACACCTTGGTTTTTGGACTTCCGGCCTTCAGAACTGTGAAAGAATAAATTCCTGTTGTTTTAAGCACCAGCTGTGCAGTAATTCGTTACAACAGCCATAGCAAACTAATATACCACTTAAGTGGACTTTCTGTTTCTTGTCAGAATCCTGACTGAATCAGATTGCAATCTACTAAGAAAAGCAAACCCCAAACAAAGCAGCTTATGCATCCCACTCAATGTTCTTTAAGCCATGCCCTCATGCCTCACCTGATAAAGAGATTTAATGACCCCAAAGAAAATATCTCCAGATACCGAAACTTGGGGGTCCCCAGTGAAAGATCAACCTGCAGTGAATCCCTCCAGACTCTACATCTCCTCTATTCCCATTCATCCCCCTGACCCACCCCTAACACACATAAACTGCAATCAGCCTTTAGGGCCCCCCTCTTTCCTTTTTTTTATTAAAGTATAGTTAATTTATAATATTATGTTAGTTTCAGGTATACAGTATTGTGATTCAGGTTTTTTCTTATTATATTCCATTATAAGTTATTATAAGATATTGAATACAGTTCTCTGTACTATACAGCAAATCTCTGTTGCTTATCTATTTTATGTATAGTAGTTTGTATCTCTTAATCCCATGTTCCTACTTTATCCCTCCCCCAGCCCTCCCCTTTGGTAACCATAAGTTTGTTTTCTATGTCTGTGAGTCTGTTTCTGCTTTGTATATAGATTCATTTGTATTATTTTTTAGATTCCACATATAAGTGATATCATATATTTGTCTTTCTCTGTCTGACTGACTTCATTAAGTATAATACTCACTAGGTCCATCTGTGTTGCTGCATATGGCAATGTTTCATTCTTTTCTATGGCTGAGTGTGTGTATATTGTGTGTGTGTGTATATATATATATACACATTGTGTATATATTCCATTGTGTGTATATGTGTGTGTGTGTATATATATATATTGTGTGTATATGTGTGTGTGTGTGTATATATATATATATATATATATATATATCACATCTTCTTAAGCCAGTTGTCTGTTAATGGGCACTTGGGTTGTTTCCATGTCTTGGTTATTATAAATAGCGCTCTTATGAACATTGAGATGCATGTATCTTTTCAAATTATTTTTATTTTTTTCTGAAAATATATCCAGGAGTGGAATTGCTGGATCCTATGGTAGCTCTACTTTTAGTTTTTTAAGGAACCTCCATACTGTTTTCCATGGCCATCACTACCCGACCTGGACCACATCCCAGGCCCTCTGGGCTGTCACTGCTTAGTTAGTCCTCTCCCAGGGCTTGTCTGCCAAGATTCAGTGCTTGGTCGCTTCACGGTCTGTGGCGCCACCCCGTACACAGGCCGACAACGGCCATCACATAGCGTCCCACTCTTAAATATGCATAGGCAACAAAGGTTTACAAGACACTTGAGAAGTTCTTCAACATGTAAACCAACACATACAATATACATACAATACAAACATACAACACACACAACACAAACACATACACACACAAATACAGAGAGAAAGAATAAAAAGGATAAAAGAGAAGGAAAATCTCAGAAAATTATAACTAATGGCCTGAGAACATGAAAAAGCATATTGCATCCTTGAAACAAGAACAGATTACTACATAAAATAAAGATCAAGAAATAAGAAAGTAAACACAAAAATTTTAAAATGGTTGCTGAACTCTGAAACCACTTTTCACTTACACTAAAATTGAACAAATAAGTAAGTAAACTATAGATAATGGGAATCAGGACTCTCGCTGTCAAAGAAAGAAGTCACAAATAAAAAATGAAGGAAGTCTACAGTGAATCCTGGGCTGCTGGATTAGAGTCAAAGAATCAGCATGAACTTATGATTTTATATCTATCTGTCTATCTTCCTAGCTAGCTATAGAGATACACACACACACACACAGAGAGAAATATTTAAAATGTGTGTATAAATATTGGTTAGTATATATATATATACATATATATATATATATACACACACACACACACACACACACACACACACACAGAAAGAGAAATATTTAAAATGTGTGTATAAATATTGGTTAGTATATATATATATATATATATACACACACACACACACACACACACACACACACACACACACATTTCTTTGTTCTCTCTGCTGAAAGGGCCCAGATGCAATGAACCCCAGTAGCAATGAACATACCCAGCAACCTGATCTTTATTTTTAATATCATTCTCTTGTAAACAGAAACAGGATTCCTTGGAAAAATGGCTGATTGTAGGACTAGGGCAGGAAAAAATATAAGATGAGCCTAGAGCAACTTGAAATGCCATAATGTAAAGAAGTGCTCAAAAATATAAATGATGGGGCTATGTCAAAGCAACACTGAAGCCAACTTAAAGTGCTCCCATTAACCAAGGCTAGGACAATTTGAGGAACAAAATAAAAAATATAGTATTAGCTTATAACCCAAAGTAAAAAATATCCCTTAGTCCATACTGATATAAACAAATAATTGAATAAATAAATAATTGGGAAGAGGAGATAAATCTCCCATACAGAAGAATCCCAGATAATTTGTATAGCTATTCCACCATGAAGGAGGTGGAACTTAAATCCCCACCTCTTAATTATAGGCTGTGCTGAGTGAGTTGCTTCCAGACAGAAAATTTAGAAGGAGCAGGGGGTAAACTCACAGTGGGGAAATTTGGCAAAAACTAGCTTGGCTAGATGATAAAGGTTAACATCATTAGGGATAAGTCATGTGCACATCAAGCACCCTTAATGTGATGTAAAGAGAATGGTGCTTCTCTTCTGTGGCGGCTTTTTAAAAACCCCTAACCTCAGTCTACCCATGAGAAAAGCATCAGACAAACCCAAATTGAGAGACATGCTATAAAATGCCTGACCAGTACTCTTCAAAACTGTTTAGGTCATAGAAAACAAGGTAAGCCAGAAATTGTCACGTATTGACGGAGGCTAAGGGTGCATGATGATTGAATGCAACATGTTATCCTGGATTGAATCCCAGAACAGAAAAATGATGCTTGTGGGAAAACCAGGGAAATTCAAGTAGTCTGCATTTTAGTTAGTAACACTGTTCTAATGATCATTTCTTAGTTTTGGTAAGTGTACTAGGGTTATGTAAGATGTTAAGGGTATATGGACACTCTACTATCTTTACAACTCTTCTGTGAATTTAAAATTATTCCAAGATTAAAAGTGTGAAAAATCATAGCTGGTGAACTAGATATGAGTTGAGAGTTAAGGTATTATGAGAGGCTGCCAAGGGCTTGTGGGGTGAGGCTGGGGGGAGGAGTATGGGAGATGGAGTCAGGAAAGACTTTCTTGAATGAGAAGATGGTGGTGGGATGAGACTGCAAGTATACAATGGTAGTGGTAGAAATAATAATTATGATAGTAATCAGTACTCCATTAAGTTCTTAGTAAGAACCAGGTACTGACTTGGGGATCTTATTTACAACATTTCATGTAATCCTCACAATAGCCCAAAAAAGTTATTATTTTTGCCCTTATTTTATGGTTATGGAAACTCAGATTGAGAGAAATGAAGCAACTTTGCCTGTGCTGCTCATCTAGGGAAAGTACCTGGGATTTGAATCCAGGTCTGTTTGACTCCCAAACTCTTACTCTAAATACTACAGTTATTTTCAGTCTCCAGTCTAACCAAAAACCAAGGACCAAAAAACAGAAAGGATTTGTTCACTCTGTCAGTTAGCTTTGCTACATGGTCAGTGGGCTAGCTGGTCTCACCTGCATGGTCTTCTCAAGGTTTCAACAGCAGCAAGAGGGCAAACCCCAAACAGCAAATGTTCCTCAAACCTCTGCTTGTGTAACACTTGCTAATATCCCATTTGCCACGCAAGTCACATGGCCAATAGGCGGTCAGGGGTGGAGATGTAAATTCTGCTCCTGATGAGATAACCGGCAGCATCACATTGCAGGGGCCTGGAGCAGGTCAGAACACAATTGATGACCAGTATTCAGACTTCTCAAGCTATTCGTCATTCAGACTAGAGGAAGAGAGGCAGTGGCAAATCCAGGCCTCCAGATTTTCAGTTCAGAAGGTCTCCAAAGATCCACACTGCCTGTAGGCTCAATCTTGAGATGTGGAAATTTGGACTGTGTGGACAGAGAAAGGTCAGGGAAAGTCCAGGGGAAGATGTGTGAGCAGGGTGTATTATGTGGCTACCAAAGTTCAAGACTGGCCACCGTGAGGCCAGCTGTGGGAAACAGCAGGTGGTAGGAGGCCTCAAATGTCAGAGTCAGACCCTTGGGCTTGCTGGTCCAGTAAATCTCCAGGCCCAGGTCTGGGTCTAACTCATTCCTGTGCCCAGAATAGGGTCTGACACCAGGGAGGAACTGATGAGACCTTGTGTTAGGGTAAGTGAATATGTGAATGTAAGGTAACACATGGGTGTTTGTACTTCATAAAATCCTATTTGAAAAAAAGTCTAAGCCATTTTTATTTTAAGTCATTAAGTAAAAAAGAAAGACTCTAAAAACAAGGGTCACACTTATAAATAAAATTTCCCTTGTCTTAACATCTTGCAGACTACCCTCCAATAAATTTTGCAATGGAATTTTTTTTCTTGCTTCTTTGAATCTAGTTGGCATACTTAAATTTTTTTTTATCTTTTTGGGGTGATTTTTTTTCCCACAAAAACCCAGTTGAGTACCTTGTACCAATTTATACTTCCTTCCTATTTACTGAGTTTAAAATGGGCAGAGGCAAGAATACCAAATAGTTGCATAACATGCCAAGACCCTGATTAGTTGACAGTAGATGTTTAAATAAAACATCCTCCAAATGAAGCAAGTCAGAACTTGAAGTGCCCAGTTATGTCATGGGTGACCGTTAAAGTGTACTCACTGATCCAATAAATTGATAAGTCCACCCTGACAGCTATGATTCCAGGTAGCAGCCCCACAAACAAAGCAGAAACTGACCAGAGACCACAGTGTTCTCCTCCACACACACTGACTCAAAGAAGGGCGCAGCCACCGACAACACAGCAGAAGACACCAGCGCCTGGTAGCCCTGCACTTGCGTGGTGTTTACACCCAACCCATGATGTTTGGCTCCTACCCACACTGGATAAAGTGATGCAGCTAAATACCCAGGGCCTCAAACAGCATTCCAAGGACATTAAACTTCATATCAGAATAGGAATTTGGGATTGCACCTAAAGTGACAGGATGCAGCAGTTGAGTTGTATTTTGGTGAGGTGCTTCTTGTGGCAGAAGGTTTGGATGGCCGTGACAACCACCTGCCATGGTGGCCACGCCTGGGTCCTCGGACAGGCACGGATGGTGCTGTTTGGCAGAGAGAAGTGCTGAGGACCAGGAAGCCATAGAAGTGACCACCAGGAAGAAGGACTTGCAGAATTTTGGAGGTGAAGATGTCCAACTCCTGACGGAAGTAAGGCCCAGTCAGGTGGCCACAGGATGTCCCAGGGTCGAGCTCGCGTTGGGGGTCCTTTGGCCGAGAAACAAGATGCAGATGGACACCATTGGTCTGAGGAGCAGCCCAGCAGAAACGTGCCTGTTGCCCGGCCCTGGAGAGGAGCACGCATCTACTCCCAGGCGACCAGCCATCCCTGCAGCACACATCTGCACAAGCACCACCCACTCCAACCATGGACCCTAAGAGGCTAAACTTTATGATTGGTAAGAAATTCAGGCCTTATGGTAGGAAAGGGTAGGTATTTTAGTTTCCAAGGGTTCGGAATTTCAGATCACTTTACCTGGGCATCTCTGTGCTTTGCCCATGCAGAGGCCCTTCGGGAAGCAGCATGAGTGTCCCAGGCTAGTGCTTAAGGAGGGAGTAATTTGGCAGGATACGGTTGACTCTACCTGGTAAACTATTACTCTGCTTCCTTTCAAGGGGACCTCGTTCCACCCTTCTCTTTGATACAATTGTTGATGTAAAAGGTGTGCTAAAATTCCTGAGGAGACTCCTAAGCTCTGAAAGACATATGACCTAACAGAATGGAGTCCTGGCCTCCTTCCTGAGAGACATAAAACTCAGGCATCTCCAGTCCTAGCTTGCATTTTACTAGCTGCAGGGCCTCCGGTGTGTTACTTACACTCTCTTTGCCTCATTTTCCTCATGTGTAAAATGAAAATCTTAATAGTTCCTGTGATGGTGAGAGTATGCCAGGCAGATGGGGTGCTATCGTGTTAGTGATCACAAATTATAACCATTCATTTCAGAAGGCTTTCTCGGTGGCAGGACTCTCCTTTTATGTGTTTTCTAAAGCTGTTTAATGAATATATATATATGTATGTATGTGTGTGTGTCTGTGTGTGTGTGTGTGTGTGTATACACACACACATATACATTTCAGTTAAAAAAAAACTTTATATTATAATAAACTTCAGTTAGGTTTCTGTTTTAAGGTTAATTTAAACTGTTCTATAAGAAAAGTTTCTGGTCTAAGTTCAGAAATGTTCTTGCTTTGTATCCGAATTAAATGTTGGTTACTATAAAAGAGTGGTTCTCAACCAGAGGTGATTTCTTTTCCACATCTTTATTGGAGTATAATTGCTTTATAATGTTGTGTTAGTTTCTGCTGTACAACAAAGTGAATCAGCTATATGTATATGTATATCCCCATCCAGAGGTGGTATTGACGGTGTGATTTGTCAATGACTGGAGACGTTTCTGGTTGTCGTGATACAGGGGGTGGTACTACTGAATCTAGGGAGAGAGACCAAGGATGTTGCTAAACATCCTACAGTGCACGGGCAGGCCCCTTGCGACAAAGAATTATCTGGCCTAAAATGTCGTTAGTGCCCATATTGAGAAACTGCCTTAAAGTGACCTAGTCAACAGAAATAGCTAGTAAATAATTTAATTTCCATTAGGGAAAGAACATTTTCTCTTCAAAGGGAAGTTAGGTGAGGATAAACATGCAGCCTGGGGAGCACAGGAGTCAGGCTCATTGCTGATAGATAATTATGACCTTTCTTTCTGTGCTGATGTTTCGTAGGAAGGGTATTCAAAGAACCAAGGGAAAGAGAACAGAAGAACCAGGGAAAATGATAAACCTATCCATTTAACTCTAAAGAGGTAAAACGCTTATATCTGTGATTGAAAAAAAAAAAACCTGACAACTAAGAAAAATCATTTATAGGGCTTTTGGACACCAAGTTGGTTAGATGTCTCAAAACCATCTTGGGATGTTCTGACTCTAAGTCAAAGATTGAATTGAAATAAACCTTCCACTGATCTCTTCCTTATTAAAATATTAACCATATGCTCTAGCAAAGGAAGCAGAGAGCTTTATGAAGAAAGTTTTAAATAAAAACAACCTGTTGGAAAAGTAGCTACTTCACTTAAATATCTTTATGAACTACTGATTTTTAATAAACCTAGAAAACCTGTATCACTAGGATCAGAAATAACCAGACTGTTACCAAAGGGTTTTTATTTAAATGTCTGAGCTAAAGACATTTGGGATAGTTTGGGATATTGTTTAGCAAAAATTCTCTCCCCTCCAACTCAGGGTGGAGTGTGCTTTCCCACCCGTTGACACTGGATTATCCGTGTGACTCTTTGACCAAAGGAACATGAGCAGTCAGGACCCAAGTAGAAGCCTGAAATGTGCTCCTGCAATTTTTTTATCTTGTGTCCTTGAGTGATTAATCATCAGAAGACTGTGCCTTGGTCACCGCTGCCCTTTCAGTTTGGAACAAGAAAACACACGTAAGAGTAACTGAACCCAGTCTCCAGCCTGGAGCCAAGCCTGTAGCAGGACCACTTGACCTAATTCAGCTCATATCAGCTGAAGCACCGTACGTCTGCACACCTGTGAACTTGACAATAAATGCCTGTTACTGAAAGGCACTAAGTTTGGGGGTGGTTTGTTACACAGCATTATGGTGACAATAGCCGTAATAGAGTGACAAGTCTGTATGATTTTGGTTTTAAATGAATTCACTACAAATGGGATTCTAAATAGATATTTGCAAATTCATTTCTCTTTCCCTCCAGGGATAATGACTATTACTTCTGTGTTTTGTGTTGCTGACCAAAATATGTTTGATGGAGCATGGAATTGGTTACATGAGGGCAGACTTCTACAAGGATTCATTTCTACAAGATGCAGAAATGTCTTTCAAATCACTTTAGAAGTCTTTCAGGCATTTGAATAAGAGTGGCCTTTAGAAAGAACCTTGTTGGCTGCATGTAGGGCTTTGAAATAATCTAAGCTCTGAGTTAGAAAACAATCTGTACAGTGGTTACAATCTACGGCCTTCTGGGGAAAAGCTGAGTGGCTTCGTTATTTCATTCTTCAAATTTCCAGGAACATTTCTTCCATTTGGCTCATGAGATTAAAGATTTAGCAAAGAAGGGACAAGGCAGCGTTTAGATGGGCAGGTGATGAGCTGCTTAAACAAAGTTTATTGATTCTTTGCAATCAGAAATCTCATCTACATAAAATGAGGAGTCATTAAATTGCATCTTAATTGTGATCTCTCCTAATGTAATTGAATTTCAACACTTAGGTCATGGGCTGGAGTGCAAAGGCACTTTCTTCTAGAAAGGTTTTTAAATTAATTTTCCTCCTTATTCGCAGGAGGGCGATGCTAGAGCCCAGTGTGAATGAACTATATTAAATGAGCCCATATAAGATTCTGGACAAGTACATTGACATGGATTCCACAAGCTGGGGAAGGTTTCTAGCTGTATATAAGTGTATTCAGCTGTCACTGATGAATATAAATGTATGGCTGATGAAGGAGGATTGTGGTATAAGCTACAGACTTTAACGTTTAGTCATACCTCTTTTTCTCCTCAGATTGGAGTGGATAAAATGAGCCTGAGAAGTAGCAGACTAAAGTTGAGATCACTAGAATCAGAGAGTGCCAGAATTTGAAGCCACATGAGAGACCAGCAAAATTGAGCCAACCTGTCACCTAAGGAAATGGAAACCTTCTGAAAGCCAGTGATGTACCCAAGGCTGTACAGATAGTGAATTCCAGAGATGAATGGTACATATAGCTGCTCTGATTGCTAATTCTAGGTACTTCCCAGGTTTAAGGAAGACTGTCAAATTGAAAGTTCCTGAACACAGAAACATTAATTATGGTCATATGCATATACTGTAGAGGGTGTGACTTATTGGCCTTCAAAGGCAGAAATATTTGACGCCTTTGCTTTGCTGTGGCATCAGCATGTATTTGGGAGCCCCATGGAGTGGGAGATCCCACCTGAGCACTGTCTTTCCCATTGGGAGTTCTCCCAGAGCGTGGTCTCTCCTGGCCCCTGACCCATTCTGGAGTCTATGTTTCTGGCAGGATCTATTCTGACAAAGCTGTCCTGGGTGCTCCGTGGCCTCACATTCGTGTCTGTCAAGGTGGTGTGGTTGTCCAGGGCAAGCGTGTAGGTCAGTGGCTCCTGGCAGGTGATGGTTACATAAGCATCCTGCCTGGCACCCGAGTGGAAACGCTGGCCCCAGTGCTTCCGAGAGAAGAGAACATGCCGGGGGCAGCGTACAGCTGAGGTGCAAATGTGCACATGTTCGCTGGCCTGATGGGAATTTTTTCCAGTAAAGTGATTTTTCACATGGTCAGAGGAGGCGGGAGAAAAGGCTCCATCACCTGCCAGACACAGGGTGCCCTAAAACGCAAAGTGTTTCAGATTTGTCTCGGCTTTGAGGGGCTTGGGGTTTGTGTATTTTTAGAGCTACTTATTCTTTACTCTCGTTTCAAGTGGCAAGCACTCCATTCACTTTTCTCAGTGGAGCGAGAACAGACTGATTGGCCCTCTGGGTGTTCGGGAATGAAAGGTCATTCTTCCACTCGGCAAACACATCCACTCTGTGACCTGAAAAATCTCCTCGTGCAGTGCCCCTCGGCCTGGCCAGGCCAAATGCTGTCCTCGGAGGACTCACGCAAGGTGAGGACACAGACTATGGTCTTAAACCAAAAAGAGAGAGAAGAGAGGGGAAGGGAGTTAATAAATACAGCAGCAGGGAGAAAAGCAGGATAGAAAGGACGCAGAAAAGATCGGAGAGGTTATACAGGGGAAGGATTGTTTGGGTTTTTTTGCCCCTTCAGGAAGAGCCAGAGAAAATCCGTTTGAAACAAGAAGCACTGCAGATGTGATGTATTCATTTCCTTCACGAATAGACCAGGAGATTGTATTTCTAAAAGCAATGATAGACACTGGGGAAGACCAAGAAGTTTAAACACTGGACCACAGAATAGCAGATTCAGAAGGCACTGAGAACCCTTTTAGCTCTTCTCCGTTTTCACAAGACACTACAATGATGGTATCAAAGTGTTTAAATATATAAGCCCACAAGAATCAAGAGGTTTCAACATAGTTTTGAAAGACGGAAGACAAGTGGAAGAGTGTGAAACTGAAGCAGTAGAACAGAGGAAAAGCATCACCTAGAATATGCACAGCGACCACCTGCAACTGAGGAGGATTCTGACCCCACCTGCAGAACCCTTCATGTCCACAAGCATGATCCTGGATGATGAAGGTGTTTTGGGCAGCATTGAGAATTCTTTTCAGAAGTTCCATGCTTTCTTGGATCTCCTTAAAGATGCTGGGCTTGGGCAGCTGGCCACAATGGCTGGTATAGATCACTCAGATTTTCATTTACTAGGTCGTCCCCAGATGAACTCTACTGTTAGTAGTCCACATAAAGAAGAAAAGAAGGCACTTGAAGAAGAAAAATCAGAATCAAAGCAGAGTGCCCCAGGACCAACGCAAAATCTCCAATTTCAGAAAATTACAGGTGATGCTGGGATTCCTTTGCCTGTCGACTCCTTCCACGTCCCAGTCTCTACTCAGGAGGCCTTAGAAACTTCCAAAGACAAGCTGGGGGTCGCAGTCACAGAGCAGCGGCAGGAGTCTTTTGAAGATTTCATTGCTAGAACATGTTCTCCTTCAGCAGACGTCATTTCTGGAACTGGAAGTCAAAGAAAAAAAGAGGAATTACCTAGAAATAGCAGGTCTTCTTCAGAGAAAATGACCAGAGCATAATATACCAAAAACTACTCTGCTAAGAAACAACCTGGGAAGGACCTGCATTCCTGCTCTGACTCACCTGTAAAGCAGAAAAGCAAAGGAATTGGGCAAAATAATTCTTTGCTTAATGAACCAATTAGAAGTGAGTCTTCGAAAAAACACATTTCTGTTAAGAAAGAGAGTACAATAGTGACTGTTTCTTCAAAGACAACTAAAAGTAAACTCAGTCTACTAGAACATTCTGAAAGTGATACTCTTGGATCTGATTGTGAATTTCCAGAAAGCATCCATATTCCATCACGCCTAACATAGGTCTAAATCTTTTAAAATCTTTTAAAATTATGTTTTTGCCTTCAAATTTTAATAAATTATTTGTTTTTATTATAGCATATGGTGTTTTAAAATACTTGACTGGAAGCCATTAGAGAAAGATTTATCTATACTTTTTTATTATAATGAAAGTTTTGGTGTATTTTTCCTTGTGACAGTTTGCACCATTCATTCAGCTAGTGTTTACTGAGGGTTTCATATGTACAGTACTTTTCTGGGTGCTATTGCTTTCAGCAGTGAACAAAATAAAGCTTTTGCTCTCCTGGAACTAACACTCTGTGGTGGGAGAAAACATAAACAACAAAACAGGGTAGGGGGTAAAAAGAGATGGGAATAATAAATGGAATAGTTTTACCATTTGGTTAACTGTCAAACTATTATAAATCGTATGGCCAGAAGCCATTGACATATTTTAATTCACAATAACCAGAGAGCATCAAACAATTTACCAAGGCACTTAACCGTGTTTATGGATTACAGCAACACTATGAGGTAGGGAACTATTACCATCCCCTTTTATAGATGAGGAGTCTGAGGAGACATTATGTGAGTTGCCCAGAATTACACAGCTGTAAGTAAGTGGGAAGCTGGGATGTGACCAGAACCCATGCTCTTTTTTTTTAATGTATGGACTTTATTATGTTTCATTTGTTTCTGATTTATGTGATTTTTTTAAAGATTTTTTTTGATGTTGACTATTTTTAAAGTCTTTATGGAATTTGTTACAGTATTGCTTCTGTTTTATGTTTTGGTTTTTTGGTCGCAAGGCACGTGGGATCTTAGCTCCCCAACCAGGGATCGAACCCTCACCCCCTCCATTGCAAGGCGAAGTCTTAACCACCGGACCACTAGGGAAGTCCCCCTTCTGTGGTGATTTTTATGTCAGTTTTTTTTAATTTTATTTTTTATTGACGTATAGAATTACAGTGTTGTGTTAATTACTGCTGCACAGAAAAGTGACTCATTTATACATTTATATACATTCTTTTTCATATTCTTTTCCATTACGGTTTATCACAGGATATTGAATATAGTTCCCTGTGCTATACATATACAGTAGGACCTTTTGGGGTTTTTTTAAATACATCCACTTTTTAAAAAATAAATGTATTTATTTTAAAAAAAAAAAAAAAAAAAAAGAAATATTTCTATCAGGACAGCATCCAGGCTGGATGAAAGCAGGTCTCAGTTCCACTGTATCAGGTTAACATCAAATATATTTGTTTAGTCATCAATCCATCAGAGAGCAATAGAACCGGGTTGGTAACATCTCAGACTTTTGGATCAAACGGACATGGATTCAAGTTCCAGTCAACAGCTTGCTAACTTCTCTAAGGCCTTGGTCTTCTCATTATTAAAAAAAAGAAACAGCAGAATCTTCGTGGAGTGATTGTATTTAATGTGATAATGTGTGAGTGCTTAGTAAAATATGTAACACGTAGTGACTTCTCAAGTTTTAGCTGTTATTACTTAACGTGTATCACAATGGGCACAGCACCAACAGGATTTAAAGAGACACAAAGGCTAGAAACTGCCCTCACTAAGAAGCTTCTAAGTGATGTCATGTTACTGGTCCTCAGACCTCTCGTGGAGTAGCAAGGACTTAGGTGTTGGTGCAAGTTCCAGGCAACTCAAGTGCCTACCCATGACCACGTGCTTATTTTACGTCTATTAATTATAATACTAAACACAGAAGAGGATGAAAAAGAGAAGGAAAGAGAGCCAAGAGAAATAGACCTTGTCTCTACTCACAAGTTTATTTTTTCTCCTCTTAAATTCTCAGTGATCAGGCCGACATCATCACCTACACCACCACCACTCACAAACAATGTTAGCTACCTGAAACAATGAGGGAAAAAATACTCATTGAGCAAATATGCAATGATCTAGGACCAAACCTTGAAAGGGTGCTAAACAGACATGGCTAAGAGAGTAATCACCATGGGGCAGGACTAGTCAGGAGAGTTTCCTAGGTAAGTGACATTTAAGGCAAAGGCTAAAAGAAGTGACAACTGGGAATAGAGGGGATGACAAAACTCAGGAACAGGATCTCCCAACTCTGCATCCTTTTCCTTCTTACTCTTTAATATCACACAAATTACTTATGAGCTACTTTCTGATTGCTTTTTGGACAACTCATTCAAGCATTTTTGTGGCTGTCCTCCACCCCCCCCCACACACACAGTAGGTTACTCTCTCATCATATATAGAGATCAAAATGATTTTCTTCTTGACTCTTCTGCTTATTATCAGCCTACATTTAAGCTATGTTTGCTTTTCCAGAAGGAAAATAAAATCTATAGAAGTCAGTCCCCCAGGTTGCAGACTATGAAATGAAAATGTTTTTGATATTAGAAGCATTGCAGAAAAGCAGAAATCACTGACATGTTGTCTGCGTGGGTTGTGTAATTCTAGATAACAATGTATGTTCATTCTTATGTATAATAATGCAAGATACATAGGATTTACATCTTTGGTGAGGAAATTAAACCTTTGGTATCTTATCCAGCTGAGGCAGATCTTAAAACACAGGCTCTGAATTGTCCCTGCTTCCTCGGTATTTTGCCAAAGTCCTACAAAGAGAGTTATACCCACTTATTTCCAGGAAGCAAATTGAGGGAGAAATTATAGGGAAAATAGTTGGCTTATTGCATATGTGGATCTATTCTGTAAACCCACGTGTAAAGTCAGAAAGGGCATTTTTGTCCCTGGGACCAGAACAAATATAGGATTCAGAGAGGAAGGCCTGACTTACCCACAAAGCTTGGTCATTGGCAGGATAGAGGGCTTCTGAAATGGAGTGATTTCGGGAACCTTAAAAGGATTCCTTAGACTATAAAACCTCCCCTATCATACTTACTTATTACAGAAATTTATAGAATATGGAACAGACACTTTGGTTTTGTAACTAGAGAGATTAATAATAATCACCTACACTTCGGAAACTTCATCTTCGATGGCATGTCGACATCCAAACATGGCAATGAGTACTATAAGAGTTTGT
Organism: Orcinus orca; assembly: GCF_937001465.1. NCBI lineage: Eukaryota > Metazoa > Chordata > Mammalia > Artiodactyla > Delphinidae > Orcinus > Orcinus orca. The sequence goes on along the minus strand of NC_064559.1, from coordinate 13,478,755 downwards.
GTTTTTTGAAATTACATTTCACTCAATAGTGGCTTTTCTGTTTTATAATGGCTTTTCTGTTTTATCACCACTTTGCCTCTTGTACTCTGATTATTTCCGCTTTAACGATCAGTGCTTCAAAGGTCATATGGAGAAATCAAAGTGCCTGCCTTTTCAAATGCTAGTGGCTTGGGTTTTGTTTTCTCTCGTCTTTTATTTTTGCATCCTACTTGCCACAGTCACTGGAGACAGACTTCCCTAGAAATGAGGATTCTATGTTTATCAAACAACACTGAAGTCTGGCATGCTGCTGACTGGTCCCATCTTAGGCAATATCAGAAGCTAGCTTCTCATCCAAGGAAAATTTTCAACTGCTATTTCTATTCAAACGCAAGAATCCTTAATCACGGATTCTTTTCTAAATATCTGTTGAGGTTTGACAGATTTTCCCTACACAGATAATGGGGGGGATAGAAAAAAGACATAAACGGGAAAGTGGTAGATTTTAGCATCTCAAGTATCGTTAGTTTTGCTGATGAAAACTAAATTAAGAAGACTATAGCACCCCAGGGCAAATGAAAAGATAATCACCCCGCAGGGCCCCAAAAGACAAGACAGCTCTTATAATGGAAACAGTACTTGGCGTGGGTTTCACTATCCTTCCCAGTGAGAACTTGGAAAGCCAAAGACCAGAAAGGTAAGGAATCAATGGACTGCCAGGTCTGGAGCCTCTGACCTTTTTCTTCCATTCGATCACAGCTTATATCAGAGAAACAAGGAAGGGACAGTTCACCCTGAGGAGTGACGTTATCGAGCTAGGCTGTGCTAAGATAGTTGTGTAGGACGGCTTGGAGAACATCTCAGCGAAGTCAGTGGGCAGTTCCTGAGCACAATTGCCTGATAGAGGAGTCCAACATTGGGCCTGAATGGCCCTGCTCCAGGAACCACACCATTGCCAGAGTAGCCCGACTATTTCAGACATTGGCTGGGAACAGCCTGAGGGAAGCATGGCCTCTGCGCAAACACTGGGGTGGATCTGGAGGCATAGCGGCCTGGAGATTGTCAATAATTATGCTCCTTGCTACTACTGGTGCTCGGAAAGTGAGATCTGAGCAGCGCACCGTCAAAGGTCACCAGTGGGAACTTAGCTATGCGTAAAGTTTATCCCGTGAGGACAGGGAAGAAGTATTCTAATTATATTCTAATTATAGAAATCAATGTGAACTCATGTTAAAAAAAGATAAGAAGATCATAAAAGCAGTAGAATGTATTAAAAAAAGAAAGTACAGCATGCATACAGGCTTAGTGTCAGGAAAAACTAAAGCTTCAAAAGAGCTCAGGGGGGAAAAGGACCCTTTTTTTTTAAGACACATTTATTTGAAGCATGAATAAAAATGAGGAAACTGTCTTTTCTTGGAAAAGACAGAACAACACAGAAGTATTTGTTTGCTTACCCAACCCAAATCTACGGAATATCTCACTATACACAGTAAGCACCAGGAAAAAAGATGAGAGATAATGTCTCTTTTCCGTTAAGATATCAAGGACCATAGACTCTTTAGAGAATCTTATTATACTATAGACCAAAGATAGAAAAGGGTTTATGAGAGAGGAAGTGGGGGAAAGATGTTAAGGGGTGAAGGGATGAAAGAAGAGGAGAGAAGGAGCATGCAGTAAACATTTACAAACATTGTGCTTGCAAATCCATGGAGCCCCCAAAAAGCAGGAACCCTAGCTTCTTGAGTTCACTAGATTATAAACTCTTATTCTCAAATTCCTAATTCATACTTGTCTTCTCTGATAGAATGATTTTTCAGACAAGAATGGATAGAACAAATATCAGTAGAATAAGTGAAAAAAATTCTAAGAAAATACAACCTGCTCTTGGTTTTCTTATGTCTCTTGGTTTTAGCAAATTTTATCTCAGGGTACTCAAGGGTATATGTAAATAACACTGCTAACGCACAGCCTGTTTTCTTCAAGAAAGCATGAGAAACAGAACACATGTTGGGTAAATGAAGGCACAATATATCCAAACGGAAAAATATAGATGAACCAGCACATATGTTAGTAATCCTAAATATGGTTCTAGAACATGTTATATGTGCTTAGAGATGGAGATTTGGTCACTAGTAACCAGTACGGATTTAGTAAAAGCAGAGGGTAGCAAACTAATTACATATCCTTTTGTGACAGGTTATCATTGGACTGGCAGGTTAGGGGAATAGAGTAAACATCATATTCTGTAATTTGGCAAGGATTCATAGGTTCTCTCATACCTTGTGTATTGGACAGAGCAGTGTAAGTTGTGGTAGTACAACTAGGAGAACATACAAATGCTTGGTGAATGAACTCAAAGAATCATTACTGTCCAATTGATGTCTTCACAGGTGTTCCTCAGAAATCCATCTTGCCCCTGTCCAGTTCAACATTATGTGTATCAATGACTGATGATTTCCTAGGAGCATGTAGCTAAAGTTGGGGAATAGCACTAAGCCTAGGGTGTAGCTAAAACTGTAATGAAAGAATCAGGATCTAAAACTGATGAATTTAAGTTGGGGCCTTTTGTTTTTGTTAAATTTAGGTTTAATGGAGCTAAGAATATAATAGCATCATTTCATTTCACATGGGTTAGGCCACACATTTTTTTTTTTAACATTTTTAAAAATTGAAGTATAGTTAATTTACAATGTTGTGTTACTTCCAGGTATACAGCAAAGTGATTCAGTTATGTATATATGAATCTGAAAAATTATACATATAATTATAAAAATTATGTGTATAATTTTTCAGATTCTTTTCCATTATAGGTTATTACAAGATATTGAATATAGTTCCCTGTGCTATATAGTAGGTCCTTGTTGTCTACCTGTTTTATACATAGTAGGGTGTATATGTTAATCCCAAACTCCTAATTTAAATTAGGCCATACTTTCAGTAGTACTATGTGTACTCCTGGGTGCCGTATTTTTAATAGTATATTTACAGACTGCACCTGTCCTGATGAAAAATATAGAATAATAAAAGACCTCAAAATAATTTAACATAAGAAATGAATGAAGGAACTGGGGAGTGTTCAACATGAAGTAATTTAGAGTGTTCATGCTGTTTAAATTATTTAGAAGGATTACATAAACAGAGAATGACACATGTTCTCTGTAGCGCTGGAAGAAAGAACAGGGGCAAGTGAATATACATTACAGAAAAATGTTGATTTAGCTTAAAGATAAACTTTTTACCACTGACTGCTGAAAAAAAGAAAGGGAATGTTTTGGAAGTGTGACAACTTCCCCATTACTAGAGGTTTCCAAGTAGATTTTCAAGTGGTAAGTCAAAGACCACCTGGTAATGTCTTAAAGAGACCCATGCCTTAGAATTCAGTTGGACTAAATACACTCGAAGGTATACTTAAATAGAAAGAAGTCTGAGTATGGGTAGGGGGTCAAGGAAACTGGCCCTCGACTTCCTTCATGTAAAATTATCTCTTGGGATCTTTCTAATAAAAAAATCTGGTGCTGTCATGCTCTGGGACTTTTAAATTCACTTTCATGATACTGTGTCAGTCAGAAGTAGCAATTTACAGCTCCAAAATGTCATTGGCTTGAAATGGCAAAGGTTTATTTCTTGCTCATACTACATGCTCATCTCAGGTCAATGGAGAGCCTTAAGGGTCTAAAGTATCTTGACTTGTGTAGTCGGCAGAAGGAGAGTTCAGTAAATTATGCACTGGCTCTTGAAGCCTTCTGCCTGTCTTGAACTAGTCACAGGCTCACTCAACCCCATTGTGGGGCAGGCAATGTATAGTCTTCCATGTGCCCAGAGAAGAGGAAAGAAGTTACCCTGAGCAGTAACTCATGACGATCTGAAATTAAACTGGATACATGCCTTCAAAAAACAAAAAGACCTAAGGAAATAGCACCAATTCTCTTCTGAGATCAGGCCCCGTTGTGAACGTCCTCTGTGACCCTGGGTAGGTCACTTCACCTTCTTACGCCTCAGTTTCTATAAAACAAGGAGAAGATTCTCGCTTTCTCTCACTCAGGATTGTAGTTCCATACAACTGCATGTTGCAGAGGCAGACTGAGGCCTCTGGAGACCCTCAGAATTGGTAGGAGTATCAGGAATAGAAAGTCTCCAGCTCCAGACTTCTACCAAGCCATTTGGCGAACTCTCCCTCCCCTCTCTGGCCTTGCTCCCTTTCTTGCTCTTATTTCAATCCTCTACTCAGTCTTGGCATGGAGAATAGAGACTGTGGGATACTTGGGCAGTGGAGGAGAAGACATTCTGCCAACAGCCTCCTCAAAAATAGTTCCAGTTCACCCGCGACCTGGCCTGCCCCCGCGGGGAGGTTGCACAAGGGAGGCTGGGCACAGGATGGGGTCATTTGGGTCCAAAGGCAGCCCAGATGTTGCAGGCACCCACTGTCCCCCTACAGATGGCCAAGTAGTAACCACGGCGTCCAGGAATGTGAGCTCCACGTGCTCCCAGCCGGAAGAAATTACCTGTGCAGGGAACTGACTGTGACTTGGAAGGTGAACTGGAAAATTTGGAGACCCCGGTCACAGACTGGACAGAGTGTACACAGATCATAGGGGGCCGCTCTCCCATCAGGGAATGCTGTCCTCCCACGGGGTCATGAAGCAGCCCCGGGAGAGCTGGGCAAAGGTCCTGGCAAGGGCAGGGATGCATGTGCATGCTCACTCATCACACTGGTTCACATGATTCTCAGCATCTGCTGGCCAAGCCAACCGTAGGTGGGTTTGATACCAAAGACTATTTGATACCAAATAGGTACAGTGCCTGTCCTTAAGGAACTTAGAGGTTGACTGGGGAGACAAGACATAAACCTATATAACAGCTAGAAAAATATGCAAGGCAGCACAACTAAACATATGCAACTAAAATGGTAGAATTCAGATGAGTTAGAGTTCAGAAGTGGATGTGAACTGAGGAAATTTTCACGAGTAATTTATGGTGTGGCTTAGGCCTAAAATCTGCCTCTTCCATGCTAACCCATATTATTCAAACTTCTTCCAATCTAACATAGATCGTTTCTTCTCAAGTAGCTAGATTCTTTACCAGAATAAAGAAGCACCCTTTCATAGGGAAGCAACTAACTACTCTTCTACAAGATTTAAGCATCTACCTACATCTGAGGCATTTGAAATGACTAGAGTGAAATTTTCCCTTAACATTCATATTCTAGCCTTTGTGATTTTCAATTGATGACCAAAGATCAAACTATCATTCTGTTGAACTGTCACTCTTTTCTGTGCTTTTATGTAGTAGTAAAGGTAATAGTGCTAGTCATAATGTCATATCAGGTCTGACTTGGATTATCAAATCAGGGAGAATATTTGGAGGGTGCCCAAGGGAAGTTGCCACCTGTATAATCCTATCATTTAGCACTTGCAGTATTACTTTATGTTAAGGACGGTGGTGGGCCCCTCCCACACTGCCTAATATGGCAGCGCTAACACAACAGGTGGTCAGCTAAATAAATGCTTGCTTGATGAGTATCTTCTTGGGGTGAGTATTCTGCACTCACGTTTTCCTTAAACGCACAGAAGTGAGGTACTTACCTCAACCTAGATGGGAAATATGACTTCTAGCTTCGTGATTCTTGTTTTAGAAGTCATCCCCCCAAATCAGCTCCTATAGAAGCATTCTTCTCTTCTCTTCTGTCATGGGAATGGGATGCAGGAAGCAGAAGTCTAGTGTTTTCTTTCATCAGAACTTTCCAAATGGTAGGCAAGAATCCCTTATGTTTGCAGAAGTTTAGCAAATTATGAAAAGGTCACGACTAAGAAAGGCTGGTAGGAGAAGAGAGGATCTCAGGCAAAATTGCTGCAGAAAATCGAAAGAATCAAATCTCATCCTGCAAAACACATTCAGTCTTCTCATGTTTTTTCTTTAGATTTCTTGTGATTAAGACTCTTGAAGAGATCCTCAATTTATCATTTTGATCAAACCGACTAGCTGATTTCTCAGAGCTCATTACAACTGTCAGTATGGACACAGGTGACAGTATGTTGAAATAGTGTTGTTTCCACTCAGTATTCACAGGGTGAACATTTTGTCATAGGCCACCCAGAGGGCTAGGCGTGAGACCCTTTCTTTCTGGATGCTATTTTTAGAGAGCACGTTATGCACGGCACTTGCACCTGTCATCAGTAGGTTCAACAGCCAACAGTCCATTTGTACTGCTACTGTACGTGTGGCCACATGGTGAGGTCTGGACTGGGGCTGAGGTTGTGTGAAGGTCACCATGGCCATGGCCTTCAGACAAGGATACTCTTAAAGATGGGCCTGGTCCATTTTGCCTGCAGGCCCTTGACTCATAGTCAAACCCTAACATCCCAAAGCAGTAATCACAGTTGTTTTGCAGGGAAAAAAAATTGATTGTCAGGTTTATTTGTTTAAAAAAAAATCAGTAGACATACATACAAATAGATAGTCAAATACACATATAATATGGAAAAATTCACATGCGAAAATTAAAAATAGGTACTAAATTTAACAGTTACAACTTGTAGGTAGAGAATAATGGCATTTGAGGAGAGAAGAAATTATGAAAGAGTATTTTACCTTTTACTCCATAAAACTTGATATTGTTTGAATTTTTAACAACTAGAATGTTTTCATTACCATTTGAGTAATTTTTGAAGCTCTTGGCACAGATGCTGTTAGGTAGTATGAACTTTAAAGGGGAAAAAAAGAGTGAGGAGGTTAAGAGGAGGAAGGGAAAGAGGAAGGAAAGGAACAGAAATGTAAAAGAAAGAGTATGTACACATATTCAAGAGCCAAATCCATGAGCTTTGAGTGAGTGGAGTGGTTAGAGATAAATGGGGTTAGTTTAGAAAGGCTTTGTGAAATTTTTTGCAGAGTTTTTAAGATAATTTTTAAAAACTTATAATGTGCTTACTCTATTCTATAAGGTATTCATTGCAGAACATTTGGAAAATGTAGAAGAGCACACAGAAGAAAGTTATTACTACAATAATCCAATTTCTCAGAGAAAACCATAGTTAACACTGCAGTGGATTTCCTTCCATTCTCTTTTGTAATTTTTAGATGACATTTTGAAGGGAAACAGAAATATAACATTACAGAGAAGAGGGAGTTGGGAGTGGGGGAGGCATTCTAGAAAAGCAATGAAGAAGTGTTTACCAGCAGCCATGAGCTACTCCTTTATCTCAGGCCTGAGATCTCGGTGAGCTTGCCTGGACCTGGAATATTGGTATTATTTTCATTTTTGAAGCCTTGTGAAGGTAACAGACTCCCTGGGCCTCAATTGCTTTCTCTGCAAAATGGAGATATCCTCTTTATCCTGCCCACCTTGCTGCACTAAGTCCCCACAGACACAAAAAACACACTCCAATTACAACCCTTACCTAGAATACAGAGTAATGATTGTATGCAGGTTTGTGGACTAGCTTACAAAAGCCAACTTAACCCAAAAGGTAGTTGAAATGCCATACTCTGATTTTCTACCTTTTTCTACTATGTGATCTTCTATCTTTATTCTACTATATCATTTTTAGCCATAGTATTGGCACTTTAAGGCAGATTCTTATATTTTCTGGGGACCCAACCAACGTTTATTTCAAGGAGAAAATGCATTTTATCTTCCTAAGAAGGAGACTGTTGACGTTGATGGCCCTACCTGTGATTCTGGGACATCTCTCTGCAGCATTATCAGGGACAGAAGAGTACAGTTTGGGGACAGGTTTTTTGGGAGCACCCCCAGTCCAGATACTGCACAGATCAATCTCATTAGAACAGTAGCTGCAACATGTGAGAGCAGTAATAGTGGCAGCTATCATTTTTTGATGGGTATTATGGTCCTAATGTGCTTTACATGCATTATTTCATTTAATTCTCACATCAACTCTACCATGTAGTTACAATTATTTTCCTTGTATTATAAAAGCGGAAACGAGGCACTGAGAGGTTAAATAGCTTACTGAAGGTCATGCAAATTAGTCTGATGGGAGCCAGCATTTTAATTCTGATAAAAAAGACTCCATAGCCTGAGAGTTCTTATCAACTGCTCATGCATAGGCAGAAGGGGGAACCTCGGTTACCACTGGTGATCTGCCATCGCTAGAAAGTTATGCTAAGCTATTTTGGAGATCTTCTGGCTATTTTGTAAGGTTTTCTAAAAGGGAGGAAGATGGTAACAGAAATCCAATCTCTCTAAGGAATGTCTAACAGGCAGTTGCCCATCCCCCTCCCATACTCCCATCCTGGAGATGTTGCCCTGGGCAGCCTGACAATGGGGAAATTGGTCACTAAGGAAGTTCACTTAAGGGTCTATGTACAAAGATTATGACTAGAATTTTGGGAGGGGAGAGATTTATAATCATCTCATTCTCTTCTGCTGCGCCCACTCCTCTACTAGATCCCTATTTCTGAATCATCTCTCAGAATCAACTGTCCATAGCATGCTCTGTTTCAGAAATATGCCCTTTGATTTTAGCCTCTACACGTTTCTCTTTTTTTTTTTTTTTTCTGTTTTGCTCTATTGCTTATAATGTTTATACAGCTGCTTTGAGAGCTAAATATGCAATCAGTGTGATGCAATCATGTTCCTTCCTTATCAGGGAAGGGAGAAAATGCCAACTTGAATTTTATACAGTTTTCAAAAACTCCATGATGCAAAATGATAAGTTCACTTAATTGATGTGATCTTAATTGGAATCACAAGGGAAATTGGAATGCACATAAAATTCAGTTACTTGTGTTTTTAATAGCACTGTTTAGCTGAGATTGGACCATTATCTCCCTCTGGTTACCCAAATGATGAAGAGTTTGTATTTCTTGAAGTTTGCTGAAAATGGAATGCCATATTACAGTATTTTCTGTCCTTTTCTGTTATGCTGTTTCATATGAGATTTTGATTTTATGGTTTATGTTTTGAGAATGAGCTACCATAGTGGATAGATAGATAGATAGATAGGTAGATAATAGATGGATGGATAGATAGACAGATAAGTAGATAGATAGATAGATACTTTGTTCATGTTCCAGCAATTAGAAGCACAAGGATAGTCATTCACGTTCTTTATTATCAACTTACAATATTTATTTATTCACTTGTTTATTCAAACTTTTATTCATTTAGCAAATATGTACTCAGCTCAAGCCAAATGACTCTGTTGATAAACACAGGAGATGGCAAATGAATGAGACTAAATCCTGTTCTCAAGATCTCACCATAGCTGGAGAGAAGAACAAGTAACCCATGTGGCAGGTCCTGGGATAGAGGTATGTAAGGCTATTGAGGGTACAGGTAAGAAGATCTACATAGACTGGAGATGGTCACTAGATTTAAAATATAATGCTGAATTTTACCAGAGCATGGAGAAAGGATGGCCTTAGGAGTCAAAGAAATGAGAGACATTATATCTCATTTTTAGTTTATCTTGCCTGTGTTAATCAAACTGAACAAATTTCAAATATCTAATTTATTTTTCACCAATGATGTTCTTCCTTTAATTTTATATTGGAAGAGTTTTTTTAAAGAAAGAGAGGGCATCAGGCAATTTAGTTTATTGATAAGTATGCATTATTCTGTGTTGTCAGGTAGCAATATTACATATTTCTATTGGAGGCACATTTTATAAAGCATGCTATTACATGCGCTAGAGCTAGGATGTGACTTTGTTCATGGTAGTGCATTCATCTGATCCACTGAAAACATGTTAGGTATAAATTTTACCGTTTTGAACCTCAAGTTGAAATCTAGAAGGGGGTGGTATAATCAGCTACACAATTTGATTTGCTTAACATCCAAAGATATATTTTTATTACATTTTCAGGGCTATATATCCACAAATGACTTCATTGTAGAGTGTGAAGATGTCTAATGGCAAGTCCCATATTTCTGCAAGTGAGAGTAAGGAAGCAAAAGTGACCCCTGCATGGCATCCTAGTGTTTGTTACCTTCCTTGCAGGTGACCATAGACCCTAGCCACACCCTAAAAAGAAGAACAGTTTCAAACACTGATAAGACTGGAACACTTAGGAGAGGAAACAACACACAACACCGTGATGGGAAGAATATTGAACAAATTGATCTCAAAGTGTGAGAGATCAGTTCTTTTCCTAGCTGATCACTATCTATGTGACTGAAGAATTCCTTAATGTTTCTAATCTTCCATTTATTCATCTAAGATATAAGAAAGTAGAATAGATAATCCATCAACTCTAAACTCTGAATTCTAATAGAAATACAATATACGGGATTACTCTTATTTACTTAGTTTGAATCAGTCAGTAGAGGGGTTAGAAAAAGGAATTTAGTTAAAAGGCTCTTGATAGAGAATCAGGAGACCATATTTCTAGTTCCAAGTCTCCTATTAACTAATCTGTGTGACCTTGGACCAGTCACTTCCTCTGTTCGTAGTTGCCTTATATTTGGAACAGTGAGGGATGTGTGCTGGGTGGGAAGTGGGTTGGGAGCATAGACTATATTATTTCTATGGTGCCTTCCATTTCTAGCTTTCAATGATTCCATGCATGGGTCAAGGTTGTCTGGGTCATTTCGCCAGTTCTTCTCTAGTTTCCTTACAATATAGTACACTTACTTTCTCCAGAAAGACAAATCAAGATTGTCATTTCCATTTTACAATGCTAAGTGAAATTTTTTCAAGACAGCTTAGATTTCTAAGTTCTAATGCTATTGAAATTAACCAAGACTATTTCTCTTATTTTAGATTTGAGATAAACACATGTATTCATAGGATCAGACATGAGGTTCTTTCTTCCATTTTTATTATTTGCAAAACTAAAGGGTTGCCTATCCCTTTGAAGACTGGTCGCCTATAGAAAATGAGTCAGTGCCACCCATAGCTTGCTCTTGTCCAGGGTCTTCACATTTGTAATTTAATATCTGGAGACAGGAGATGGAGAAGACGTCCTTACAAGCTCTCTCTAAATTTCAGAAATTGGTACATATTATAAGCCTTGTTGATTTCCTTACTTGAGGCTCTAGCAATAAAGGTTTTGGGGAATAAATTGTAGGGAAGGGTTAGAAAGCTTTTGGACTTTCATCTCCAGCTACTCTTATTAAATATTAGTCTTTCTTGCATACCTCAGCCCAATGAAGAAATGAGATAATTTAAAAAGATTTGGAGCTGATGACACTTGCTGCTATTTTTATAATTTATTTTTCACAGAGTTTTCATATGTTTTAGACTTGCAAAACATGCAAGCTAGATAATAGCACTCCATTTAATAGATGAGAGACCCAAAGCACAGGCCAGTAAGTGACCTGCCCAAGAACACATAGCTACGAAGGGCTGGAACAGGAGTCAAAACTATATTTTTTGATGCCCAGTCCTATTTACTTTCCTCCAACCCCCTACATCTTTAGTGGTAGTTAATTCAGTTTCCACTGTATAGGGGCACTTCCCCAAAAGGGGTCACTTGTGACCCATAGGGAACACTCAGTGGATTGTGGTAGTGATAGTAGCTTCTATGTCATGCAACAAGGATTAATAAAAGATTTCCTTCCAGCTATTAACCCCTCTTACTCCCTCTTTCCTCATTTTAACATGTGCTGTGACCTTGAAAAGGCATTGAAACTAAAAATATTTAAGTAATCTATTTGTGAATAAATTGCTTTGTAATACTTCTTGGGAATTCTTGGATGAAAATGCTTTCTTTGTATTTTAGAAGGTGATATATTAAATTGCGTATTTTAAATAGTGTGTTTCTTCTGGGTTGGGAAGCTTTACAGCTCTATAGGCTGGGTTTCTGATAACACAGGGGTGTGATGTGGCTGGATTTATTTCTTGGTTGATTTTCCTACCCAGGGGTAATTCTCAGAAATAGATTTATGTGGAAACAACCCAACTGTCCATCAACCAATGAATGGATAAGCAAAATGTATTTATATTTGGTAATATAAATAAATGAAGTGATGTTATATACTATAACATAGATGAACCTTGAAAACGTGCTAAGTGAAAGAAGACAGTCACAAAAGACCACGTATTGTGTGATTCCATCAATATGAAATGTTCAGAGCAGAAACCTAAAAAGACAAAGAGTTGATTCACAGTTGCTTAGGGCTGGGAGGGAGAGGAGATGGGGAAACAGGGGCATAATAGCCAAAGAGTATTTTTCTTGAGGTGATGAAGACATTCTAAAATTTTTGGTGGTGACAATTGTACACATCTGTGAATAAACTAAAAACCACTGAATTATACACTTTAAATGAGTGAATTGCTTGGTATATGAATTATATCTCAAATAAAACTTTTTTTTTTTTTTCGGTACGCGGGCCTCTCACTGGTGTGGCCTCTCCCGTTGTGGCGTTGTGGAGCACAGGCTCTGGACGCACAGGCTCACGGGCCCAGCCGCTCCGCAGCATGCGGGATCTTCCCGCACCAGGGCACGAACCCGCGTCCCCTGCATCGGCAGGCGGACTCTCAACCACTGCGCCACCACGGAAGCCCTCAAATAAAGTTATTTTTAAAAAGAAGTAGATATATAATAATATAGCATTCTCTCTTTTGTGCTCCATTACAATGAGAGCTGCCTTGACAGTCTTGGTCATTACAGACATCATTTACCTACCATCCCCTTAGCCAAGGACTGATTGATGGATCATGCTGACTGTAGAACAATTTCCCTGAAAATCATAAACCCCACGGTCTTTTTCTTAAATAAATAGCTTTTTCCCTTGAACTCCTGGAGCATTCAATTCAAATGTCAGACCTACACACTTTTATTACCATTATCTCTTTCCTTGTCATTTTTCTGTAATTGATCATGAATCTATGCAGGGCCAGGGACATTCCCTATTTGTCTTTGAATCCCTGGCACCAAACAGTGTGCCTTGTAGCAAGTAGGTTCTCCATAAAAATGGAAGAAATGGGGACTTCTCTGTCAGTCCTGTGGTTAAGACTCAGCACTTCCAATGCAGTGGGGGGTGGGTTCCATCACTGGTTGGGGAACTAACATCTCACATGCAGCTCGGCATGAACAAAAAAAAATGGAAGAAAGAAAGAAGAAAGGAAGGGAGGGAGGAGTGAGGAAGGGAGAACTGCCATCACATTTCATCAGGAGCCAGTGAAATCCTCAACACCTGGAGTATAACATTTGCTTTGTATGTATGGTTCTGCATCAGACTCATGCTGAAGATGCCTTCAAACAGCATGCAGTGGAGTGATGGACTGGGCATGGGTTGAATTTTTGCACCTCTATGGACAAACAATGAATACCATCAGAATCCCTGAATTTAAGTTAAATTTTAGCTAATTTAATCTTGGTTTATAGTCAATATAACATGACTCTTTAATCACTGTCTATTAGTGGCTTACATATATGAACCCCAGCATATGTATTTCCCTTGGTCTGTGTCATTTATAAACTCAAGTCCAGGAACTTTAGTCTCTACATCTTATCGATCTCCCAAAGCATGAACTACAGAGCAATTTATTCATAAAGACTTATTCTCTAAATAAATAGCTGAATGACATCATTAAATGAATTCTCAAGGAAATTTGACACTGTGTGGCCAGTTTTAATAGTGAGGTTAGGTTGGTATTTTTTTTATCCACCATTAAGTAAACAACCTGACTCTTCACACACTAGAATTCCAGTTACTCCATGTATGAATCTGTATCACAGGCTATTTTGTGGTATTGATATACAAGAAAATATTTACCTAAAAGAACTTTTGTATCTTCAATACAAAGAGATCAAGTTATTGCATCCATAATTCCTGTGGACATCAGTGGCCAGATGCAAAAAAAAGAACATTTTCTGCTTGACCTTGTGATTCCTGGTCACAGCAGCTCTTCCGGACCTGGCTGCAAAGCCATTGTATGTGTAAGGGTGTTAGGCACCGCTCAGCTCATTTTGGTCCACGCCAAAAAATAAATCACTATCACCATTAAACACGTATTAAGTGATGCCTTATGTATGATGCCAGAGCGTGGGTTTTACAGCTAGAATCTTTATATACCCTCTCGGGCAGGGCAGCTGAAAACTGAATTGGAAATTTGGTTGTTACCTACAAAGAAACCTATTTAGCAAGGAAAACAGGAGTAAAAACGTGTCACATTTTCTATGGGGAACTTTTTTGGGAAATAGGAAGTCAATTATTCAGTGGAGAGTATGGATTTGAAAGTAGGATTTAGGAGTATCAGAGCTGCCCTATTAGTTCTCTACTGGGAAATTTGATCCAGTAGAGAGACTGCAATGGGCTCAGGTCCAAGAATTATGGATGCTATTTCCAGAGCTTCCAGTAACTCAGCAAGGCTGGCTTCACTGTGCCTGGGGCAGGGCCAGCCTCAGGGCAATGTGAGGCCACACTGGGTGTCCCGAGGTGGCCTCTTGTGTGAGGAAAATTGTCCCCTGCAAGCTCATGGATTTCTCTATTGGGCAACTCTTCAATAGACCAGGTTTCTGGACTGATGACATGTGATGGGGACATTGGGGAGAAAAGGAAAGTCAGCACAGGCAGGGTTATTTTGATTCATACTTATCCTGCACTAGCTTCTCCACATTCATTCATTTGATTCAACATGTATTTACTGAGCAGCTACTATGTGCCAGACACTGTCCTAAGTGCTGGGGGGTACAGTGAAGCATGAAAACAGTCTGTCCCATGGGAGTAATTTTCTGGTGGAGAAGGTGTGCACATGTGGGCCAAAGGGTGGGAGTTTTCACTCCCTACCAATGAAGGAACTTTCCTAATTTTCTGTAGCTGTCCATGTAGTTTCCTCCTAATTGAACATTTTCTTGACCAGAAGAATGCATATGAATAAGAGAGGACATAAGACATAAGTGAGAATGCTTACTCCAACTTAGCATAAAGTCCTCATCCTGAAAAAAAAATCTTATTCCTGACAATGCTTTGTGATAGACAGTGAATATAGTAAGTAAAAGGTAAGGCTCCAGAGTCAGACTCTCTTTGAGTTTGAATCCTGGCTCTGCCACTTACTAGCTACATGTTAGAAGGTAGGTTCTATAGCCTGAATATTTGTGTCCACCTCAAATTCATATGTTAAAACCTACTTTCCCAATGAGATGGTATTTGGAGGTGGGCCCTTTAGGAGGTAATTAGGTAGTGAGGGTGGAGCCCTTGTGAATGAAATTAGTGCCTTTAAAAGAGTCCCCAGAGAGCTTCCTCGTCTGCTTCTGCCATGTGAAAATACAAAGAGAAGATAGCCACCTATGAAAAAGAAAATGTGTCTCACCAGACAGCAAATCTGCCTTGATCTTGGACTTCCCAGTCTCCAGAACAGTCCAAAATAAATATTTGTTGTTTATAAGCCACCCAGTCTATGATATTTTGTTATGACACCCTGAAAGGAATATGACAGTAAGTTACTTCAACTCTCTGAGTCTCACCTTCCTGATACTAATAGCTACCTCATAGAGTACTTATGAAGAATAAATGAGGTAATGCATATATAGTACATATTATACATATTCTCCTTTATTTTTTAGCATTAACTTATTATAGATGTGCTGGCTTAGGATATGCCCAAGCTGTCTCTCCAGGCTTGTGTTCTCAGCTCTATTCCAACTTCCTCAGGGTAGAAACCCTGTTTCATACATCATTCTCTTTCCTACAGTGGTCTCTCTGATGGTTCTACACACGGTAGGGGATAGGAAGTGCTTGCTGACTGCTGCTGAGAAAATGAATTGTGTGTCATTTTTACTGCCTTGGTATTGCTGAGAAAAGCATACACGGTGTGTAAAGTCACCTCACCTCCCATCTGCCTTACTTCTGTCCATAGTCTCTGAATTTTCCCCATCAGCCAGAGTCCAGACCTCAGGCACTTTTGGTTCCTCCTTTTCATTTGTTTAAAATAACCAATTAAACTCCAATGATCAAGTTTTAGGAAGTCTCCCTTTGTCATATCTCTTGCAATTTATTCTGTGGTGTTTTTTCCACCACCACCTCCCCTGTCTTGAACTTTATAATTTTATGCCCTTTTGTGGTGACGTATTTGGCTCTGATTCCAATTATGGATGCTGAATATTTGGTTTTCATCTATTGACTAAGAACAGCCCTCCCGGGAGCCATTCTATCATCATATAACAAATATATGTTAATGGAGGGTTCCTCCTAGTGCCTGTAAATCCCAAGGGAACAAAGCAAGTACGGATAGTATACCTGAGAATTGTCCTGAAACCTCTCCCTCTTTTATGTTCATAAACTAGAAAAACATATTCAACCTCTGGTTCATTATCTAAAGGGAGTGGATATCTGCCATATACTGCCATGTTCAAGAATCACCTTCTCAAACTTGTGAATTATATTACTGTGTAAAACAAAAAAAATAAGTTGTAAATAAAAACTTGTATAATGATATTGAATTGATCAGAGCTTAATAACATTCCTTTGACTCTCCTCTCTCAAATATATCTGAAGCAGTAGCTCTCTTACGCTGAGAATAAGCAGCTCTAACAAAGTTCTTTTTTCTCCTAGCTTAATCCATATCGTTTATTTATCAGTTCATTATATTTGATCCTGTAGGCATGTTGTTCTCATACTTGACTGCAAGTAAGAAACATCTAGGAAACTTTTTTAATAAAATTTATCCTGGACTTCTGGAGAAGATAGAATAACAGGGAGTGGATTTATCCACCTGGCTAAAACAAGTACAAAGTAGAAAAAATAATATATTCAACAAGGGCATTCAAAATATTGGACATCAAACAATGAAGGGCAGCCATAACTGAGATGGAAAACAAATGAAATGACCTTTACTTACTGCCTAGGGGAAGTTTCAGGAAGTGGCACAGGCAGGGGGAACCTAGGCAGGGATCTGCAATCTCCCTGATTCAAGACTTGGAACTAGAATTTCAGTGATACCAACAGAGATATAGTCTGGAACATAGAATACATGATGGGAGAGAGAGTCCTAGAGATCTGCAGAGAGTATTCCTGGAACATTCAACAGAATACTGATCAGCACAAGAATATAAAGAAACTGCCCATGATTGGGGAAAGAACCATGCTAAAAGATTACAAGAAAGAGTGCCCAGAGCTCACAAAGGCTTGGAAATATTATCAGTTCACAATAACTATAGCAGAAAACCTCATACTTTAAGGAGACTACCAAGAATGATCTCACCTCTGTAGTGGGAAAAATGAACCTTAGACTAGAATGCAGTGATAGTCCAACCTAACAAAGTTTAAAAGCAAAGCCCAAAAGGATCAGACTGTTTTCAAGTGATTTAATTGTGTCCCAGAACAGAGGTCTAGAATATTTATAAGACCATAAAAACATACTAAACACAACAAAATAAAAGGCAAAATGTTTTCCATCCAACCAAAAATTACCAGCCATGGAAAGAAGCAAGAAAAATACTACCAATGCTGAACAGAAAAATCAGTCAATTAAAACTGAACCAGCAATGACACAGATGATAGAGTTAGAAGACAAGGACATTAAAACAGTTGTTGTAATTGATTCCATATGTTCAGGAAGTTAGAAAAATGATTGAACATGTTAAGTAGAGACACAGAAGGTATACAAAAGCCCCAAAAGGAACTACTAGAGACAAAATCTATATTATCTGGGAAGAGAATCACACTGGATGGAATAGCAGGATATTAGACATTGCAGAAGAAAAGATTAGTCAACTTGAAGACTTAGAAATAATAACTTTGCAGAATGACATACAGAGAGAAAAATGAGCAGAGCATTAGTAATCTGATATAATTTTATTAATTATTAATTTTAAGCAGCCAAACATATGTGTAATTGGAGTCTATGATGGTATGAGGTGTTTGATGTATCATGGGCAAACCTTGTACAAATTTGATGAAAATTATAAACCACAAATCCAAAAAGCTCAATCAATCCTAAGCACAAGAAGTATGAGGAAAAGTACAACAAGGAAAATCATAAAATAAATCACTTAAAACCAATGGTAAAGTAAAAATTTCAAAAGCAACCAGAGAAACGTGTACATTATGAAGAGAAGAACAAATATAAGGATTACAGCAGATTTTTCTCAAAAACAAGACAAGAAGGAGGAGAGCAAGGCAACATTTTTTAAGTGTTTTTTAAAAGCTAGAACATGTTACACAACAAAAGCATATTTTATTTATTTATTTATTTACAATAGAATATTTTAATATACGTGCTCAGGAAATGAAAAACACATTTGCTAGTATGCAAATTGTTTCATACAATTTGCATACTAACACAAACATATTTTAAAAATAAAGTGAAGTAAAACCCTGTTTAAGGATAGAATAGATGAATGAATTGCCAACTGACCTTCAACTACAAGAAATATTAAAGTCCATCAGGTAGAAGGAAAATAATACTAGATGAAAACCTGGAGCTCCACAAACTAAGAACACCAGAAAATGGTAACTACTTGGGTAAATATAAAGTTGTTGCTCTTTTATTTAAATCTCTTCAAAAGATAAGCTTGTGATTAAAGGAAAAATTATAACATGTGTAAAAGAGGATTACATGATAAGAACGCAAAGGCTGGAAGTGAAGAAATGCAAGTATACTGATTTAGGTTTTTAATATTTTACATGAAATATTTTAATAATACCACGATGAGTTGACTTGTGTAAGCTATAACCTCTGAAGAAACCAGTAAAATAATACAACTAGTTATAGCTAAAGAGCCAACAAATGAGAAAAAATAATCACAAGAATACACAAAATGTTCTGGAGATTGATGGTTGCACAACAATGTGAATACATTTAATGCCACTAAACTATACATTTAAAAATAGTTAAAAAGTTAGATTTTATGTTATATATATTTTACCACAATAAGAAGGCAATCATATGATCCTCTCAGTAGATGCAGAAAAAAACATTTGACACAATATAGCATACTTTCTTGATTAAAAAAATAAAAAACTTTTGACATACTAGGAACTGAACGAACCTTCTGACACTTGATAAAGGTCATCTATGAAAATGTACCACTAACGTCATACTTAATGATGACAGACTGAATGCTTTCCTGCTAAGATAATGAACAAAGCAAGGATGTCTGCTCTGACCACCTCTATTTAATATTGTATTGGAGGTTCTAGCTAGTGCATTAAAGCAAATGAAAGAAATTAAATTGATAGGTAGGAAAGGAAGAAGTAAAAAGCACTTTTTATTTGCAGACATGACCATATATATATAAAACCCCATGGAATCTACAAAAAATTTACAATAAGTAGCACTTAAGTTTTGCAAGGTTATAGGATACAAGATCAATATACAAAAATTAATTGTACTTCTATATACTAGCAACAAAAATTGAATTAATAAAACAATATGATTTATAAGAGCATCATAAAATATGAAATACTTATGGATAAATCTGACAAAATATGTGCAACATATGACACTGAAATCTATAAAACATTATTAAGAGAAATTAAAGAGACCTAAATAAGTATAAAGACATCTATATTATGCTTACAGTTTAGAAGACTTTATATTATAAAGATGTAAATTATCCCCAAATTGGTCTATAGTTTCCACACAATCTGTCAAAATCCCATCAGGTTTTTGTAGAAATTAAGAAACTGTTTCTAAAATGCATATAAAACTGCAAAAGATCTAAAATAGGCAAAACAACTTGAAAAAGGAAGAACAAAATTGGAGGATTAATACTACCTAATTTCATGATCTATTACAGAACTATAGAAATCAAGACAGTATGGTAATGGCAGCAAAATACAATACAATGAATACCTAGTCCAGAAATAGAGCTGCATATTGATTGTCAATCAATTTTTGACAAGGTTGCCCAAGGCAATCCTGTAAAGAAAGGATAGTCTTCAAAAAACTGTGCTGGAAAAATTGGATCTACACTTGCAGAAATAGAAACTTCAGCCCATACCATGTACCATATATAACATTAACCAAAAAAAGGACAATTTTTTCTCTGAATGTATAAAACCTAAAACTATAAAAGTTCTAGAAGAAAATATAGGAGCAAACCTTTGTGACTTTGAGTTAAGAAAACGTTTTTAAAATATAAACAGAAAGCATAATCCAAAAAAGAAAAAACAATTTGATAATCAAAATTGAGTGTTTGCTCTTTGAAAGACAGTGTTAAGACTCAAGCCACAGGCTGAAAATAATTTCAAATTACATATCTGATTAAGAACTTGTACTTGGAATTTGTAAACAACTCTCAAGGTCCTGTAGTCAGAACGTAAACAACCAAATAAGAACAGAATATCTGAATCAACACTTCACCAGAGAAAGTATACACATAAAAAACACATGAAAAAATGTTCAACATTATTAGGCATTGGGGAAATACAAATAAAAACCACAATGACTCGTTTTCCCCTGGCACAGCTGTGGCCAGTAAATTTAAGCTAACCTGAATGGTTAATGAGATTTACTTTAACTGGCTACATCCAGGCCCTATAAGAGGTATAACTGAGATCCATATTGCAGGTTGGTCTCACCCTTTTGTATAGGGTCCTACTGATAATAATTTTGCTCTAAAGTAGACTTGGCCAAGGGCCAAGGAGGTGGACTGTTCATAAGAGAGCTAATAAAGCAGGCCTGAGACTGTTCTCCTTAGAAAGGGCCTGCTCACAAGGTCGGCCTTGGCTAGCATCTGGGTTCTTGGGTTTCAGGAGGGTTCTCACTATTCCCTAAATGATAAGAGTTGCTCACAAGGCCTAACTGTGCAAACAATGTGGTTGATGCTGCATACCTGCTTTCCTTCCAGGAATGTGGAATTTTGGTGTGTGCAGGGCAGAGGGTGCCTATGTGACCAGCCCCTAGAAAAGCCCTGGGCGTTGAGTCTCTCATGAGCTTCCCTGGTAGATAACATTTTACACGTTGTCACAGTCATTGCTGGAGGAATTAAGTGTGTCCTGTGTGACGCCACTGGGAGAAGACTTTGGGAAGCTTGTGCCTGGTTTCCTCTGGATCTTGCCCTATACACATTTTCCCTTTCCTGATTTTGCTTCCTAGCCTTTTGCTGTAATAAATCATAGCCATCTGTGAGTAGGACTAAAAAAAAAAAAAAAAAAAAAAACACACACACAATGAGATTTTGCCACACATCTGTTAGATTGTCTAAAATTGTCAAGGATATAGAGGAACTGAAACCCTCATACACTGCTTGCAGGAATTTAAATTGATACAAATACTTTGTAAACAATTTGTCTGTTTCTTAAAAAGTTAAACATAGAGTGCCCATATGGTACAAATATTCTACTCCTAGGTATTTACCTAAGTTAAGTGGAAGTGTATGTCTATATAAGACGTACACACAAATGTTCACAATGACTTTATTTGTGATAACCCCAAACTAGAAAAACCCAAATGAGGGTGACTAATATATTCATTATCTTGATTATGACTGGCTTCATGAGTATAACCATATGTGAAATCTTATTAAACTGTATACTTGGTAAACATGTGCAGTTTATTGTATGTCAATTACAACTCAACAAAACTGGTAAACATAATTATGCCTGTGATTTATCCCAGATGATTTATTTGGTTTTGGGGAACTCATAAATTAGGCAACTCTGGACCATTATCACTTTAATGGTATCATTTGAGCTACTTTTCAACTCAATTATATCAAGAATGCTGCATGAAATTCAAGAAATATACCTATTCTCAAGGAATTTGAAGTGACACTCAAGAGACCATGTTGGACTGCACCTCACAGGCCTGCAAGCCCTGAAATTGCCCAGCCTCGAGAAAGAAGAAAGAGCCCAAAGTCAGTGACAGAGAGAGACATCAATGGTTTATTGGATAGGGGATCTTACATGTCTTAAGCAAGGTCCTAGAGCAACACCCCACGGTGCTCGGCAGACAGAGGCAGGACGTAGCAGCAGTCATCGTTACTGGGGGGAGAGGGAGGTTACCAGTTATAGGGGAAATTGATGTCATGTTGGCTCATTGGTTACCAGGGAAACCAGCATAGGAGCACACCTCTCATAGCCCTCTCCGGTTAAGGACCATCTTGGGGCAGATGTTTCCCTTGGATACACTGGCATAGTGGAGCCGTTCTGATCTAAAGATTAGAACAATCACTAGCTGGGGCCAGGGGTAGGTGGGGAGGTGACGGCAAGCACGTATGCAGTTATTGATTAGGCTCTACGATTAAGACGGAAGATCAGTCATGTGCGTAGGGTGTAGATGAAGCAGGGACTGGCTGAGCAGGGGATGTACAGAGACCAAGAGAGCAGCCATCTTGAGTGGCCTGACCATACAGACCAGTATTCATTTACTCACCTAAGCCCAGCCCTTTACTGGGTGCTAGGGGTTGAAAGTTGAATAAGAAATAGTCTTTGGGGTCCACAACTGATTATTATAATAGATATATTATCACGTAATAAGTAAGTCCCCTACATGCGAAACTTCAAGTTGCAAATTTTCAAAATGAGGAAGGATAGTCTCCTTTTTCATAGCTGTATTCTGTAATGCACCTGTTCATTATTCTCTTTTATCTGATCCTTTCAGTTTCCTTCATAAACCCTCACACTGACTAGGCCATATTCCTGGTAAATATCACTGACCCTTGAACACAGCCACACCCACACATCCCCAAACATGTGCATGCACACAGACTAGACTCTGCAAAATACTTTCTGATGCACAAAATAAGGCCATTTCCAAATTAATCAGGACTATGTTCTCTCTAGTCAGAAAATACAAGGGTACAGGAAGAGTGATCAGTGATTTAAGAGGCCTAGAAGACCCTCTTAACCCAAAACATCTATCATCCTGAAATCCCTGATATGTTAAATGCTTTATTAAGAAGACTGATATTTAGTTGAGTTAAGGCAGGAATATATTAGCGGAGATTAGTGGTCTCTGCTGGGGTTCCAGTCACATCTCTGCCCTGCCTTAACCTCTCTGTGCCTTAGTTTCATCAACTGTAAAAGAGAGGACCTACATCATAGACTCAATAGAGTCATACAGGTAAATGCTTAGAAAAAGCATGTCGTTAATGTTATGTAAGTGTCATCTATTATTAGTGTTATTTTTTCCCTGCACATTTAACAAATAATAATTAAGCATCTATATTATGCTAAGCACTATGCTAGGCACTGTGGATATTGTGATGAATAAAACAACTAGTTTATAGGCTATTGGGGGAAAGCAACAATAAACAGATTTTTTTCAAGTAACAAGTTGTCATATATACCATGAAGGGAAAAGAAAATGCAGTGGGACAGGAAAAGGAGGGTGGTGAGTGTATATGCTGGAGCAAAGATATGTAGGTTTGACCATTAAAAAAAAAGGCTTCTGAAGAGGAGGCATTTGCATTCCTTCTTAGGAGGATGCCTGAATAAGGAGAAGAAGCCATTTACTGAAGAAGAGAAGGAGCTATTCAGAAAGAGGCGGAAGCCTGTGTGAAGGCCCCAGAGTGGACAATGGCTGTCCAGCAGACTTGGTGTAGTGGGTTAGTGTGTGCATGGCCTGCAATGAAGGCAAGGGTCAGATTATGCAGGGCCTAGCTGGGCATGGTAGAAGTTCAGATTTGACTCTATGAGCCCTGTGTAGTCATTGCAGGTTTTTAGGCAAGACAGAAACATAATCCAATTTACTTTTTCAGATGCTCTCACTGACTGCTATATAAAAGTATATTGGCCCAAAGGCAACACAGAATACACACAGACTAAACCCTCTGACAGGGCATTTGGCCACTGCATCCTCTGAAATGAAAAGACCACCCAGGCAGTGGTCTGTTTGGTCACCCATACAAAATGCATCCCTCTGTATTTCGGGAACCAGTCCAAAGCCTCCCATACTCTTTGGGCTTGTATCACTGATGTTCCATTGAGGCTGGGAGGGACAGCAAGTTTTGACTTTTGAATAATGTCTTGTGCCTTGCAACATTTGATCTATTTGAATGGGAACCTCAGTCTGTTTATCTGACATCATTATTACCATTTCTTTGGCACTTAAAATATAATTATGCTTCTACAAATTTTTTTTCTTTTAACTCTACAGTTGGCTTATATTATTAAGAAGATTTACTCTTCTGTTCCATAAGTGGAAATGTGAAGAAAGAATTCCAAGTTTCAAAATCCTTCCATACTGAGGTTATCTATATGCTCAGTTGTTTGGCTAAGGTCCTGAGGCTTTGTTTGTTTGCTTACTTGCTTTTGAATAAACATGTTTGTGCCTGGATCTGCATGGCTCCATTAATTAGTTTGAGTGTTTTGTCCAATTTTTATTCTGGCCTATCAGGTGTTACATAGATAGGTCTGATGTGTTGAATAGCGGTTGACCCCTATTCTGTCTCTAAGTGGCTATATGAATTTGGACCCCTGAGACTGTCAGCTATTCCAACTGTGGCTATTTAAGTACTAATGACCCATGGCTTGGATGGTATTGTGTATACTGGGAGACGTAGCATTGTTTCCCTTTTGTTATTATTTTATAAAATTTTGCAGTTAGGTTCTCTTAGTATCAGATGCCAAGATGGAGTTAGGACTGCCAAGGTTTTATTGGGGAATAAGACCTGTGAAAGGAAAGGGGAAGAAACAGGGATGTTCTGGAGTGTTATCATATGGGATGTAGTCCTGACAAAGTCTCAGCCAGCCCAATTGTAGGTTCCAGACCAACGATATACCTTTAGAATAGTCTGTGCTGAGCAGAAACGGCCAGATTCTTTAACTGCCACCTCGCTCAGTCATTGACTGAAAGTCCCCTCAAGTTCGAACTCATCTGAAAAGTTGAAGTGGACCCTGAAGGAGCAAATATTCTGATGATAGACAGCCAACAACTGTCTTGCTGCTGGGCAACTCCCTCTTTGAAGGAGAAGCAGAGCACACATCTCTTTGTCTTCCACGGGGAAAGCGTATCCCTCTGTGTGTCAGAGAACTTTGTGTCCTGCTATCTACCTCTCTATACACGTGAGAGAACAGCTCCTCCTTTCTACCTAAAGCAGACTTAGAAAAGGGGGGGGTGGAAAAAACTGCAGCCCCTATGGCTGCTGTCAGTCTAAGGGCCACAACTGGTGCTCACTGTTTTCCTCTCCAGTATCCATTCCAAGGTGCCCACAGGCCCTCCCACCTCCTCCACTGGTCTCAGTGGCTGACCTGGTTGTGTGACTCAAACTCATTTCTGAGGCATCTGAGCTCCTTCTCAGCCAGTGTGGTGCGCTTGTTTAGTCTCAGTCACAGTTGGGCAAGAGAGAACCAAGAAGCACCCGAGTGGATCACCTAAGCTCCCCATGGATTCCCCCCTGCCCAGGGTATAAGAGCAGCCCTAGCCCCCTGCGGACCAGGATCAGTTACTCCTCTTCTTGCTTGCCAGTCCCTGAGCACAAGTAGCTCAAGATGCCCAGTAGGGACAAGGACCTCTAACGCTGCAGTCAAGTAGGACCTACATCATAAAAACAAGAAGCACAAAGGCTGTCAGTCAGTTTCTGGGAGTGACGGTTGGTGGGTCCACTATTCATATGCTTTGGTTCTCAAACCCACGTATTCTTTCTACTGTGAACCCAGTGCCATATAAACCTCTGATTCACTTCATATGTTGCACCCTGAAGAATGAGTCCAATTTTCACAGGGTTTTGCCTCTGGGCTGGCACTTTAGCTGTGCCTTCAGCAGGCCTTTCCAATGCTCTATGAGGCTGGCAGCTTCGGGATGGTGTGCTATGTGATGCCTCCAGTGGATCCCATAGTTCTGAATCCCCTCTCACACTTGCATCGCTGTAATATGGGTTCTCTAATCAGATACTATGTTGTGTGGGATTCTGCCCCTCTGAACCAAACATTCTGGGAGCTCCAAGATGCTCGGGTGCTTCTCAGATCTCTGTTGCTCAACTGTGACTGAGACTAAACAAGCTGAGGTTAGCTAAGAATCTGCAAGCAGAAAAGGCAAATCCATACCTAGGATAGGTGTCTATTCCTATGAGATCTAATGTAATAAACTTACCACTGGGCAGTTAATTTCCTCAAAGAATCGTGACATAATAGGGGTTCAAGCTGGTCTTTGTTGTTAATAGGTTAGATATTCACAGGTAGCAATAAACTGACCTTGGTGAATGGGAGACTGTGTTATTGATCTCATATATAGCTTTCATCTCTGCATTTGTGGCCAATTCATTCATCTGACCATTGTGCCAAAACTGGAGTGGTTGGTGACTGGCCAAGTTATTTTTGTCAATTTGGTTGTTAAATGCCTCATTGATGGTGGACACTTTCTAATGGGCTTCAATACCTAATTTTAAGAAATAAATCTCAAACTTTGTGCCCACTCTAATATATCCATCCTCATACCTCTACCCCTGACATTTTTGTCTCCAGTATTTTTTTTTCAGGATCTAGACCAGTTGGCCAGGTCATTCACCACTGCCCATGGAGTTTTTTTCCTCACTGCTGTCTTGCATGGTCTCCTCTTAGTGAAGCTATAATGTAGCCAACATTAATTTTAGCATGCGCTCACACTAACCTGACCCATTCAAAAACCAAGTTCTGGGGTTTTCTCCTTCTTTCCAGGTTTTACAATATGGCCATTGTAAGTGACCCCACCCCATTGTAATTGGCCACACCCCACATGGACATGAGATGCAGAAAGAGCACTGGTGCAATCATGGTGGTGCCCTGGATATTTGGCCTACTTGCTCATATAGCTTGATAGTGTCTTCTGGTCTTGCTCATATTTAGGCCTGAGTATACCATTTCCATTTTTGATGGGTTGCTGCAGGCCTCCCTCCAGGTTATGACTTCATGAGTCCAATAGGACCCAGTTATTTCAGATTTATGGTCACTTGGTATCCCATGGTTAAGTGTTTCATCTCTTTTAGAGCCCAATACCACTACAGTAAGTCCCCTACATATGAACTTTCAAGTTGAGATCTTTCAAAGATGTGAATGTCCTTTCGCATGTCCAGTCACATAAGTCAGTTCATGTGTCTGGTGTACGTTGTCACGTGTGTGCATCCTCTACAAGTGGTTGTGCTTTTGTGTACTTTACTGTACAATACTGAATAGAGTACAGTAATACAGTATCTTTATTTCAAGCCCAGGATGTCTGGAAGCAAGTGTAAAAGCAGCAGTGATGTAACTGTTACTGTTAAGAAGCACCAAGCGATAACAATGGCAAAAAAAAAGTGAAAATATTTGAGAGTAGAGCAAGGTGAAAAGATAGTAGACATCGCTGGTCCAGACATCACTGGATCGTTTTTTTAAAAGGGTAGATAGAATTGAATCCAACAAGGAACCAGAACCTGTGCCATCCACATCAGGCATGAGTGAAATTGCAGCTTGCCCTCCGTCTCCTACTGCTGACGATCCTTCAGTGCTACCATCTCTCACCTCCAATCCCTCCTCCAGTCAGTAACTCTTCTTGCCTGTTCACTCGATGCCAGCCCCCGTATGCCAGCTGTTGTACTGTACTACTGTGCTTTTCAAGGTACTGTACTGTAAGATTTTAAATGTTTCCTTAATTTTTTGTGTTTGTTTGTTTTTTATGTATTATTTGTGTGAAAAGTATTATAAACCTATTACAGTACAGTACTATAGAGCCGATTGGGTTATTTGGGTACCTAGGTTAGCTTTGTTTGGAATTCTGAACAAATTGGACTTACAAACTCGCTCTCAGAGTGGAACTTGTTCATATGTAGGGGACTTACTGCAAAAGAACTGCTGCGTAATTCTCTGCTGGAAAAAGCATAACCTGGCTCCAAAACTTCAGAAGCCTACGCTGCCCTTCTCCTGCTTGAGCTTGTCATAAAGCCCCCACTGCATTCTTCTCTATCATCACTGATATCTTTAACAGCTTATGGCCTGCCAGATGGTGTGGCCCAAGTGGCAGAGTTATTTGTACCACAGTCTGAGCCCTCTGCAGAGCCCTTTTTGCCCTGGACCCTACTCAAAGAAAACAGCCTACCGTGTCACCCAGTATTGTGGCCATATCAATATTCCTAGGTATCAGGTTTTAGAGGTTCAAGATGGCAGAGTAGAAGAACATGCACTTGCTCTCTGTTGCAAGAGCCCCAGAGTCACAATTAACCACTGAAAAATCATTGACAGGAAGACACTGGAACTCATCAAAAAAGATACCTCACATCCAAAGACAAAGAAGCTGCAATGAGACGGTAGGAGGGATGCAATCACAATAAAATCAGATCCCATAACTGCTGGGTGAGTGACTCACAAACTGGAGAACAATTATAGCACAGAAGTCCACCCACTGGATTGAAGGTTCTGAGCCCCACGTCAGGCTTCCCAGCCTGGGGTCTGGCAACAGGAGGAGGAATTCCCAGAGAATCAGACTTTGAAAGCTAGCAGGATTTGATTGTAGGACTTTGCCAGGACTGGAGGAAACAGACACCACTCCTGGAGGGCACACACAAAGTAGTGTGCACATCAGGACCCAGGGGGAAGGAGAACTGACCCCACAGGAGACTGAACTAGACCTACCTGCCATTTGTTGGAGGGTCTCCTGCAGAGGCATGGGGTGGCTGTGGCTCACCATGGGGACAGGGACACTGGGAGCAGAAGTTCTGGGAAGTACTCCTTGGTGTGAGCTCTCACAGAGTCTGCCATTAGCCCCACCAAGAAGCCTGTGGGTTCCAGTGCTCGGTCGCCTCAGGCCAAACAACCAACAGGGAGGGAACTGAGCCCCACACATCAGCAGACAAGCAGATAAAAGTTTTACTGAGCTCTTCCCACCAGAGCAATACCCAGCTCTACCCACCACCAGTCCCTCCCATCAGGAAGCTTGCACAAGCCTCTCAGATAGCCTCATCTAACAGAAGGCAGACAGCAGAAGCAAGAAGAACTACAATCCTACAGCCTGTGGAACAAAAACCACATTCACAGAAAGATACAGAAAATGAAAAGGAAGATGACTATGTACCAGATGAAGGAACAAGATAAAACCCCAGAAAAACAGCTAAATGAAGTGGAGATAGCAACCTTCCAGAAAAATAATTCAGAATAGTGATAATGAAGATGATCCAGGACCCCAGAAAAAGAATGGAGGCAAAGATCGAGAAGATGCAAGAAATGTTTAACAAAGAGCTAGAAGAATTAAAGAACAAAAAAACAGAGACGAGCAATACAGTAACTGAAATGAAAAATACACTAGAAGAGAGGCAGAAGAACGGATAAATGACCTGGAAGATAGAAAGGTGAAATTCACTGCCACAGAACAGAACAAAGAAAAAAGAATGAAAAGAAATGAAGACAGTCTAAGAGATCCCTGGCACAACATTAAATGCACCAACATTCGCATTGTAGGGGTCCCAGAAGGAGAAGAGAGAGAGAAAGGACCTGAGGAAATATTTGAAGAGATTATAGTCAAAAACTTCCCTAACATGGGAAAGGAAATAGCCACCCAAGTCCAGGAAGAGCAGAGAGTCCCAGGCAGGATAAACCCAAGGAGAAACACGCCAAGACACATACTAATCAAATTGACAAAAATTAAAGACAAAGAAAAATTATTAAGAGCAACAAGGGAATAATGACAAAAAACATACAAGGGAACTCCATTACGGTTAACAGCTGACTTGTCAGAAGAAACTCTACAAGCCAGAAGGGAGTGGCACGATATATTTAAAGTGATGAAAGGGAAGAATCTACAACCAAGATTACTCTACATGGCAAGGATCTCATTCAGATTCGACAGAGAAATTAAAAGCTTCACAGACAAGCAAAAGCTAAGAGAATTCAGCACCACCAAACCAGCTCTACAACAAATGCTAAAGGAACTTCTCTAAGTGGGAATCACAAGAAAAGAAAAGGACCTACAAAAACAAACCCAAAACAATTAAGAAAATGGTAAAAGGAACATACATAGCAATAATTACCTTAAACATGAATGGATTAAATGATCCAACCAAAAGACACAGGCTCGCTGAATGGAAACAAAAACAAGACATATATATATATATATACACAAGAGACCCATTTCAGACCTAGGGACACATACAGACTGAAAGTGAGGGGATGGAAAAAGATATTCCATGCAAATGGAAATCAAAAGAAAGCTGAAGTAGCACTACTCATATCAGATAAAGTAGACTTTAAAATAAAGAATTTACAAGAGACAAGGAAGGACACTACATAATGATCAAGGAATTAATCCAAGAAAAGATATAACAATTAAAATTATATATGCCCCCAACATAGGAACACATCAATATATAAGGCAAATGCTAACAGCTATAAAAGAGGAAATTGACAGTAACACAATAATAGTGGGAGACTTTAACACCTCACCTACACCAATGGACAGATCATCCAGACAGAAAATTAATAAGGAAACACAAGCTTTAAATGACTAAATGGGCCAGATAGATTTAATTGATATTTATAGGACATTTCCTCCAAAAACAGCAGATTACATTTTCTTCTCAAGTGCCCATGGAACATTCTCAAGGATAAATCACATCTTGGGTCACAAATCAAGCCTCAGTAAATTTAAGAAAATTGAAATTATATCAAGCATCTTTTCCAACCACAACACTATGAGATTAGAGATCAATTACAAGAAAAAATGTAAAAATCACAAAGACATGGAGGCTAAACAATACGTTACTAAATAACCAAGAGATCACTGAAAAAATCAAAGTGGAAATCAAAAAATACCTAGAGACAAATGACAATGAAAACACGACAATCCAAAACGTATGGGATGCAGCAAAAGCAGTTCCCTCTAAACTTCTAAGAGGCAAGTTTATAACAATACAATCCTACCTCAAGAAACTAGAAAAATCTCAAATAAACAATCTAACCTTACACCTCAAGGAACTAGAGAAAGAAGAACAAACAGCCCAGAGTTAGTAGAAGGAAAGAAATCATAAAGATCAGATCAGAAATAAATGGAATAGAAGCAAACAGTAGCAAAGATAAATAAAACTAAAAGCTGGTTCTTTGAGAAGATAAACAAAATTGATAAACATTTAGCCAGACTCAACGAGAAAAAGAGTGAGAGGACTCAAATCAATAAAATTAGAAATGAAAAAGGAGAAGTTACAAGGGACACTGCAGAAATACAAAGCATCATAAGAGACTACTACAAGCAACTCTATGCCAATAAAATGGACAAGTTGGAAGAAATGGACAAATTCTTAGAAAGGTATAACCTTCCAAGACTGAACCAGGAAGAAATAGAGAATATGAACCCACCAATCACAAGTAATGAAATTGAAACTGTGATTAAAAATCTTCCAACAAACAACAGTCCAGGACCAGATGGTGTTACAGGTGAATTCTATCAAATATTTAGAGGAAAGCTAACACCCATCCCTCTCAAACTCTTCCAAAAAACTTGCAGAGGAAGGAACACTCCCAAACTCATTCTACGAGGCCACCATCACCCTGATACCAAAACCAGACAAAGATATCACAAAAAAAGAAAATTGCAGACCAATATCACTGATAAATACAGATGCAAAAATCCTCAACAAAATACTAGCAAACAGAATCCAACAACATATTAAAAGGATCATATACCATGATCAACTGGGATTTATCCCAGGGATGTAAAGATTCTTCAATATATGCAAATCAGTCAACGTGATACACCATTTTAACAAACTGAAGAATAAAAACCATATGATCATCTCAATAGATACAGGAAAAACTTTTGACAAAATTCAACACCCATGGGCTTCCCTGGTGGCACAGTGGTTGAGAGTCTGCCTGCCGATGCAGGGGACGCAGGTTCATGCCCTGGTCTGGGAAGATCCCATATGCCGCAGAGTGGCTGGGCCCGTGAGCTATGGCCGCTGAGACTGCACGTCCGGAGCCTGTGCTCCGCAACGGGAGAGGCCACAACAGTGAGAGGCCCGTGTAACGCAAAAAAAAAAAAAAAAAAAAAAAAAATTCAACACCCATTTATGATAAAAACTCTCCAGAAAGTGGGCATAAAGGGAAACTACCTCCACATAATACAGGCCATATATGACAAGCACACAGCAAATATCATTCTCAATGGTAAAAAACTGAAAGCATTTCCTCTAAGATCAGGACCAAGACAAGGATGTCCACTCCTGCCTCTATTATTCAACATTGTTTTGGAAGTCGTAGCCATGGCAAAAAGAGAAGAAAAAGAAATAATAGGAATACTAATTGGGAAAGAAGAAGTAAAACTGTCACTGTTTGCAGATGACATGATACTATAGTATCATAGAGAATCCTAAAGATGCCACCAGAAAACTACTAGAGCTAATTAATGAATTCGGTAAAGTTGCAGGATACAAAATTAATGCACAGAAATCTCTTGCATTCCTCTACACCAATGATGAAAAATCTGAAAGAGAAATTAAGGAAACACTCCCATTTACCATAGCAACAAAAAGAATAAAATACCTAGGAATAAACCTACCTAGGGAGACAAAAGACCTGTATGCAGAAAACTATAAGACACTGATGAAAGAAATTAAAGATGATACCAACAGATGGAGAGATATACCACGTTCTTGTATTGGACGAATCAATATTGTGAAAATGACTATACTACCCAAAGCAATCTACAGATTCAATGCAATCCCTATCAAATTACCAAT
This sequence comes from Orcinus orca, assembly GCF_937001465.1. NCBI lineage: Eukaryota > Metazoa > Chordata > Mammalia > Artiodactyla > Delphinidae > Orcinus > Orcinus orca. The sequence goes on along the minus strand of NC_064559.1, from coordinate 13,446,307 downwards.
GGCATTTTTTATGGAACTAGAACAAAGAAATCTTAAAATTTGTATGGAAACACAAAAGACCCCGAATAGCCAAAGTAGTCTTGAGGGAAAAAAATGGAGCTGGAGGAATCAGACTCCCTGACTTCAGACTATACTATAAAGCTACAGTAATCAAGACAATATGGTACTGGCACAAAAACAGAAACATAGATCAATGGAACAAGATAGAAAGCCCAGAGATAAACCCACACACCTATGGTCAACTAATCTATGACAAAGGAGGCAAGGATATACAATGGAGAAAAGACTGTCTCTTCAACAAGTGGTGCTGGGAAAACTGCACAGCTACATGCAAAAGAATGAAATTAGAACACTCCTTAACACCATACACAAAAATAAACTCAAAATGGATTAAAGGCCTAAATGTAAGACCAGACACTATAAAACTGTTAGAGGAAAACATGGGAAGAACACTCTTTGACATAAATCACAGCAAGGTCTTTTTCACCCACTTCCTAGAGTAATGGAAATAAAAACAAAAATAAACAAATCGGACCTAATGAAACTTAAAAACTTTTGCACAGCAAAGGAAAGCATAAACAAGCTGAAAAGACAACCCTCAGAATGGGAGAAAATATTTGCCAATTAATCAATGGACAAAGGATTAATCTCCAAAATATGTAAACAGCTCATGAAGCTCAATATTAAAAAAATAAACAACCCAATCAAAAAATGAACAGAAAACCTAAACAGACATTTCTCCAGATAAGACATACAGATGGCCAAGAGGCACATAAAAAGCTGTTCAACGTCACTAATTTTTAGAGAAATGGAAATCAAAACTACAATGAGGTATCACCTCACATGGATTAGAATTGGCATCATCAAAAAATCTACAAACAATAAATGCAGGAGAGGGTGTGGAGAAAAGGGAACCCTCTTGCACTGTTGGTGGGAATGTAAATTGATACAGCCACTATGGGGAACAGTATGGAGGTTCCTTAAAAAACTAAAAATAAAATTACCATATGACTCAGCAATCCCACTACTGGGAATATACCCTGAGAAGACCATAATTCAAAAAGATTCATGTAGCACAATGTTCATTGCAGCTTTATTTACAATAGTCAGGACATGGAACAACCTAAGTGTCCATCGACTGATGAATGTATAAAGAAAATGTGGCACATATATACAATGGAATATTACTCAGCCATAAAAAATAATGAAATTGAGTTTTTTGTAGTGAGGTGCATGGATCTAGATTCTGTCATACAGAGTGAAGTCAGAAAGAGAAATACAAATATCGTATATTAACACATATATGTGGAACCTAGAAAAATGGTACAGATGAACTGGTTTGCAGGGAAGAAATAGAGATGCAGATGTACAGAAGAAACCTATGCACTCCAAGGGGGGAAAGTGGCGGGGGGCTGTGGTGGTGGTGGGATGAATTGGGAGATTGGGATTGGCATATATACAGGAATATGTATAAAATAGATAACTAATAAGAACCTGCTATATAAAAAATAAATAAATAAAATTCAAAGATAAAAATTCCTAGGTATCTAATGTGTTGCCAAAAAGGCCCACCAGGAATTATACATTCCTTTTTGTAAAAGGATATACAAGATGCAAGTTTCTCTTTGGCTTTAGACAGAATGATTCAGCATGCCCCTGGCCAGCAGAACACTCCACCCAAATACTTTATTGAAGTGGCAGTTCCATGAATTATTACAGCATTTATCTTCCACCCTCTGTAGTGCCTGTGTCTGAAATGTATGACATCCAGGGTATCAGCTATCTTCATCCTCAGCGTGAGGTTCTGCAGGATGTCCAGATGATCCAGAACTCTTCAGATGATACTACCACAGAGGAGTTAACAAAACTATTACCATAGGGGAAAACTGTAAATATATATATTGTTTTATGTTCTGCATGAATGCAAACTATTTCTGAGAGTCTTTCATTATTAAGGTAGAAAATAACACATTTGCCAAATCAATGGATGCCTATCATATACCTTGGCCAGATTAATCTGTTCTAGAAACGAGACCACATCTAGCACAGCAGTTGTAATCAGGGCAACTACAGATTGAGCCTATGATGGTTGATACAGTCATTTTCCAGGACCCATTCACATTCTTCAAGGGCCAGACTATCAAGTTAAACAGTGACTGCCAACTTACAATATTTAAGCCTGACACTAATCCCTAGTAAGCTTTCTCTTGTTCAATCCTGATTTCTGGCTTCTTGCTCAAGTACCCTTAAAATCTACTTCCATATGGACTGACTTGGTCCCTGCAAGTACCACGGTGATCAACCATTCTGCTTTGCCTGGGAATGTCCTAGTTTTAGCACAGAAAATCCTGCATCCCAGGAAACTCCTCAGCCTTGGGTAAACTGGGACATTTGGGCCCCCAACAATATTCACTATTCTTTTTATAGCTCCTCCAGGATAAAATCTCTTTCTTCCTTTATCATGACTAGCATGTTCCCAACTCTGTTATGCTGTGACAACCCTGTTCATTGGCCTGGAGGCCAGGACAGTATAGGGTAGTTTCTAAAGGAGGCACTTTGTTTTTCTTTCTTTTCTTTTTTTTTTTTTTTTTTTTTTTTGGCTTTTAGAGGAAAAGACCTCTTATTTTCTCCCAACATGGGGAAATATTTGCCTATTGAGAAGGGGAGCACCCACTTCCATAGGCTCAAAATGTTCAAAGTCTATGGAGTCTTCAGGGGCATCACCCCTATGACCCCTGCCCATAGGTCAGGGATTTAGGTTTTCCCAACCAGCACTTGAACTTTGTCTCAACAGAGTTATCATTTTTTTTCAGAGTTATCATTTTTTAAAAAAATTTATTGGAGTAGAGTTGATTTACAATGTTGTGTTAGTTTCAGGTGTACAGCAAAGTGAATCAGTTGTACACATACATATAGCCTCTCTTATAACAGACCTATCTTTGATGAGCATCCAACAGTCTTTGAATTTCAGTTACTCTGATTATTAAATACTGGATTTGATCTCACGCTCTGCTCACCACCGCATGAGAGGAAGACCTTTTGTAAGCTGCCCAAGACACTCTCTGATTCTCACATTTAGTTTTTCAGTTGTTTCTATTGTTAAGTGTCCTCACTGTCTCCTTATCCACATGCAGGGCACACAGGCAACTTAGTAACAGTCTTCCAATATCATTATCCTTATAATAAATATATATTTATAGGTATATTTTACAAATTAATATTTAAAATTTATATTATTTCATTTTATAAACACCACCAACACGTCTGTACATTCAAATGCTTAAAATCATTCCACCAGCCAGTGTATATAATTTTGCCGGCCCCTTCTACCCAGATACCATCAGTGAAAGTTTAACAGTCAGACCACCAAATTGCCCCAGCCCATCTGTGTCCTACCTGCCACCCAGGATGGGGTCCTCTTTGTGAATGTTCCTGTCTCCAAACTCCATCTTACTACCCACTTTCTCAGAGAATTTCTAGTACCAACAGTGCCAGTCGGGTTCTCAGGGAAGGAGTTTCTCAGGTGCAAATAGGAGTGAGGTCTATTGGGGAATAGGAGGATATCACCTGTGAAAGGAAAAGGAAGGGAACGGGCTTGGGCAGGGGAAGCTGCCAGACTGCAGTGCTGTCCTGACAAAGTCTGTGTCACCCCAAAGAGGAGCTCTGGAGCAAAGCTTGCTCACTGAGGGAGTCCTGCATAGAGTTGAATATCTGTCTTGTTAACTTGTTGGCTTATGGCTGCCCTGAGAAGAGCATGGCCTCAGCTGCCACTGCTTTGCTCTATCCTTGACTGAGGGTCACTCCAAAGAAGTGACCTTGGCTCGAAAACTGAAACAGATCCTGAAGGTATGTCTGGAGGCAGCCAGCTAACCATATGGCTTACAACTAGTCAGAAAGTCTTTTCTTGAAGGGAGATCTGAACATCTAAGGCCTCGATGAGTGTTGTATGTACTTTGTGAAATTTCATCCAGCTCTATGCTAATGATTTCATACTTTGCTATAGATATATATTTTACTTTAATAAAATGTTTATGATGAAACAAAATAAATAAAGCTCATAAAGCTAAAAAGTTAAGATTTGTTAGAGCTAGGTATCTGACTGGTAGTTGACAGATGTGTGTTTTATTATTTTTAATTTTCTCATACGCCTAAAAATATGATTATAAAGGTAGTGACAAGTCAATTCTAAGCTTTCTCCATCCTGTTGCTTAGAGAGTGGAGGTTTATTGATTGGGAGTAAATACTTCCTGCTTAACTGGTCAAGTTGAAAGTAAAAGTATGAAAAAAGATTATCATGCAAATTCTAACCAAAGGAAAGATGATGTGACTTTATTTATTAAAATAGACTTTAAGTCAAAGAGCAAACTACAGATAAAGGAGGTCATTTTGAAACATGAATGTTTTGGCTCAGTGAGTAGATATAAAATTAAAACTTTGTGTATGGCTCAAAGCATAGCCTGAAAATATGTAAAGAAAAACTAAAACTGTCAAGGACTACTAGAAAAATCCACAATCATATAAGTAAATGATAGAATACATAGATTAAAATATCTGTAGCAAAATATGAAATCATAACAGAACATTAAAATATTTTGTATGATATTTAAAAATACTACATAGAAAACTTATGAAAGGCAAGTAAAGCAGTTCTTAGAAAAAACTATAACCTTAAGTTACATATTAGAAAATAAAGACTAAAACTTAATGAGTAAAGAAACCATCTGAAGTTCTGAACAAAAAAATAGCAATGCAACTCCAAACATAGCAGATGGAAGAACGTTTTTAATAAGAGTTCAAATAAACCAAATAGAAAGCATAGATAAAACTGAGAGCTTGGTAGCTAATACTAACCAAGAGTTGGTTCTTTGAAAAGATTAATAAAAGTGACAAACCTTTAGCAAAATGTATTCAATAGTGTAAGCACAATAGATATTAAGAACAAAAAGTGCTTTAAGGAATTAAAGAGACAATAAAGGATAGTATGAATAAAGGATAGTGTTAATTTGAAAATTTAGATAAAATGCACAAATTAATAACACACAAGAAAATTAAATTGACAAATAGAAAGTCTAAAGCTGTTAAAACTATTAAAAAAATAAAATCACTTAAAAAATTTTTTTCCACAAACTCCTGGCCCACGTAGCTTCATGAAGGAATTCTATAAAATATTCAAGGACCAGGTAATTCCAATCTTATCCAGGATAGGATTGAATTCATGAGTTTAAAATGAATATTGTAGAGATGTTAATTCTCTCCTAAGCATATGAGAGTCTCAACTGAAATGCCAACTATAGTCTTTGAGTACCTTGTGAAACTAATTTAAAATTGATATGAAAATATAAAGGGCTGAGAATTACCAAGACAGTTTAAAGAAGAAGAATATGGTGTGAGCCCTTGTCTTACCAGATACCAAGACATGTTAAGGTATCATTATTAAGATTCTGTATCTCTAGCACAACAACATACACGTAGAACAATGGATCATAAAGAATTAGTCAGAAATAAATTGAGTGTACCTGGACCCTTGCTTTATGACAGATATTATAGCAGGATAATTATTATAAGGATGGACTTTTAACAAATGGTGTTGGGACAATAGGGTATCTACTTCGAAAACACACTATACAAAAATATCAAATCTGGGTGGAATATAGTCATAAAAGACAAAGTATGAAAATTTTAGAATATAATATAGGATAATATTTGCATAATTCACAGTAGGGAAAATATTTTAAACTAGATGTAAGAAACATAAACTACACACAAAAAAATTGTAAACATTACTGTGAATTTAAGAACTTCTGTTAATCAAGAGATATTACAAGAGTGAAAATACAAGCTACAGAGCAGAAAATGTTCTAAAAATATATCCACAAAAGAAAAAGGCTACTATTCAAAATATATAAAGAGCTCTGAATCAATAAGACAAGCAAATGGACAGAAAGATAGGCAGAAGAACTGAATCAATATTTCACAAAGGACACTTTAATGATGAGTAAATATACAAAGAAAGGCTTAACATCATTATAGTCAGAAAAATGCAAACTAAATCCACAAATACAGGCTGTGGAATACCCTCCAGATTTTCAAAAATGTAAATATCTGACAATACCAAGCCTTGGTATAGGTATAGCTAGGAACACTCATCTGCCACTGGTGAGACCATAAATTGCTTTATCCATTTTGGAAAACAACTTGAAATTATTTAGTAAATTTATACATGTACGTTCCTGGCTACCAGAAATTCCATTCCTAGCAAGAACGTTCATAACATCATTGTTGGTAATTGCCAAAAACTATAAACATCCCAAATGTAAATCAATAAAAGAATGGATAGGTAATTTGTGGTATATTCATTTTTTAAAGACCAAACCATAGCTATATTCATAAACATGGATAAATCATAAACATAATATTAAATGAAAGAAACAAGGAATAAAAGAAGACATTTAGTGTGATTCTATTCATATCATTATTATAATCAAGAGTGTAAATAATATTTATGAAGGAGGCAGACATAGGCAGTAAAAGCATTAAAGAAACAAAAAAGCAAAGAAATAATTATGCAAAAAGCCAGAACACCTGTTATTTGTTGGGACAGGGATGGGAGAAAGCCACCTGGGAGGGTCACAGAGTGAGCTTTTTAAACTACTGTCAATGTTTTCTTAACCTGAATGGCAGTTACACAGGCGGTGATTTTAATATTATTATTTAAAGTGTATAAATTTTTAGTTTTGCTATTCTTTGGTATATACAATATATTTTTAAACTGAAAAGAAAAGAAAAGAGAAAGTTCCAGGAAGCTGGGTCTTGATAAGCCTTTGTCCCTTTCCTTAACAGGGACTATGATCTGACACCAAAGCCAGTTTCCAAATGAGACGTTCAGTCAAAGCAGCCCTTGTTTCCTCCTCTTGACATCACACTTGTTTGACTGGATCACTGACTGGATCACCTGGATACTTTCGTTATCTAGAGTCACAGCCTTTGATTACAGGGTGTCAAGGAACATCAAGAGCAGTAAGGATGTATATTTCACCCAAGGAGTGTGGGAAGCCCTTTTACAATTTTTTTTTTAAAACAAAATATAAATTATCCATCAGGAACTGATTAAAGTATCACCTGGTGAAATGAGAATATAATATCTACATTTCCTAAGACTTCTCCAAATAAAATCAGTTACTTTTTGTATGCACCTTCTGTTTACCATATCCTCCTACTACCCAATTGTAAGAGAAACACAGTACTAAGTAGGGGACTTTCAATGAACTACATCTTATTGAACAGACTAGGTCAGCCTAAATATAGTTGTCTTAGGATAATTACTTTTAACTTCTTTTTTTATAATTCTTGGGTCACTTCTAATTATTATTTGTTTAATGTCTGTTTTGTATACTAGACTATAAAAATCTCCAAGAGAGAGGGGACACTATCAATATTGTTCACCTCTATATTCTCAGCTCTTAGAAAAAGTCTTAGCACAGTAAATATTTGTCAAATGATAATAAAGGAAAATAAATGAATGTATGAATTAATGAACATTTAATGCAACAGTCACTGGCTCCTTCATACAACTGCAAGTTCAGGATTCAAGAATGTCTCTTCTTCCATTGCTTTTACTATCAAGATAATTTCCCACAGATTCAGTGGTCTACTGGTAAGCATGTGATTTAAAAGAAAACATAATCAAAAGGAATGTAAATTAAATGAAAAGGAGAATATAAGCATTTGCCAATTCAATACTCAAAGGTGAAAAAATAAAATAAGAAGATATAATGGCCAATTTTGGCAAAGATGCAGGGAAAAGGCACTCTGCTATTGGGAGTATAAATTATGAAAAGATTCTTAAAGACAATTCATCAAAATGGACCATAAACCTTCCAAATTCCATTTTTAGGCATCCATCCTCAGAAAATACTAAAAGATGCTGCAAAAAATAGTTGAACAATGTTCACTGTAGCATAGTTTATAGCACTTTAGAAATTGGAGACATTCTAAACATCCCCAACCAAGAAACTGGTTCAATAATTCAGGGTAGATAAATTCAATACAATACTGTGAGTCATTAATATTTATGTTTAGAAAAATACTTAAAGACATAGGAACACAGTCACTATACATTACTGAGTTAAAAAAAGTAGAGGGCAAATCAGTATGATTGGTATTGTCCTATTTTTGTAGAAAAAATAAAATCATACGTGGGCATAAGAAAGACCTAATATAAGCCCTAGAAGAATATATGTCATTATTACAGTACTTACCTTTGTGTGAAAACATTATGGGTATTTTTTAGTCCTTTTCCTATTTTCTAATTTTTTACATTGAATTTAGATTTCTTTTATAATAAGAAAAGTGGTAAAATTTAAATTCTAATAAAAGGTATATATAGCCTTAAAAAAAGATTGGAAGGATATACAGCAAGATTAAATAGCCCTTATCTCTGGGTATCAGATTGTGGGTTATTTTCTTTTTTTTCACTTGAATGTTCTTCTGTTTTTCTGCAATTTCACATTACTTTTGTAATAAGAAAAACCATAACATTGCAATAAATTGTATTAAACTTTATATGATGGCATAGAAAATTTTAGAAAGATAAATTAAAAAAAAATAGCAGTTATTTATCTCTGGTATAGCATTAAGGAGTCATATATTTTTTTCTTTTTTCTTTTTAAAAAGTTTCCAAACTTTTAGAATGAATTAGAATATGCCTCCAGTGAAAGTAAAGAAAATGTTATTAGAAAGAATTTTTGCCCATCAAGTTACAGTGGCAAGAGTCTCTTAGAATAACTGACTGCCCTAGGAGAGTCAGTTGGAAGGTTCTGAGAAGTTGACTGAATGCACAGTAAAGATCAAAGCAGTACCTTCTGTCATAAAAATTGTCACCAAGGAGAAGGGGACAGTAAATCTATATCAATATATTTATCAGAACCCAGGTCAAGTAAAATTTGCACCCAAATATCAACCTGGATTCACAATGCTCGCTTCCACATATGAAAGTCTAGCTACATCTGTTTTTTAAATTCACAGAATAATATTGAAATGACATAATTTGACAAAAAAACATTCACAGGAATAATTAGTTATGCATTCACAGCCTTATCCACTGCTAAAAGTCAGGATGTAAACTAAACATTGAGGAAGGAGGACCATTACCCTTAGCACAGACAGTTTGCAAGAGATATTTTACGTGTTATAGGCACATCTTCATGGATGGGAATTAACTGAGGGAAAGCTATTTTGAATTTATAAAATTCTAAATTTTGGTAGATTCTAAAAGAATTATAAGTGTAATACTAGTTCATTCAGTAATTAAAGTTGGTTGTGATTGTTATTAAGTAAGGCCTGAATCAATGAATTAAAAAAAAACCCTTACACTTATAGAATGTTTATTAATATACAAAGCATTTTCTTGTTTACTTATTTGATTACAATGCCGCGAAGCAGCTGACAGCCTCAAATGTTAGGTTTCCCAGCATCACACAGAATGTAAGTGGTAGAACAAGGCTTTGAACCTCAGTCATCTGACTCCAATATTCTTTATACCACAAAACTCTTTTCCAGTTCTAATTAATTGAAGATTGTTGACAATAAACAACATATTGACTGTAAGTTGATAAAATCTTTCCTTTTCTTGAGTTGGTTAAATGTGTCGTCTGATGTCTTACTCTATGTTTTCTTCTTAACATCTCTTTACACAGAGCTGCAGATATTCCCTGAAGTCAAATCATTATTGAATTATTACATGTTTCTACTGAGCAAAATTGCAAATGATAAAGCTTTCGTGTAATTGGAAAGATTTTTGTTTTGTTTTGTTTCATTGCATCAAGAACCCTGGGAAGAATTGGGAGGCTGAAAGCAGAAGCCAGTAACCAGGAAAGGTAAAAGGATGGGCAGCACAGTACAGGGTCTTTAAATGGTACATCTGGGTGTGACAAGATGAGGCAGGGTCTGGATGGGTGGGTCTGATGTAGGAGCATAATAAAGTCACAGAAGCAGCTGTTTGTGTTATGCCACACTCAGAATAACCTTAAAAGCCCACATACCACAGGTTTACTTGCCAGTAATCTGAGATAGAAGTGCATTAATCCAATTACTTTTCCTGGCACCCCAAACCACTTACTACCTATAAGCTTTTAGAAGCTTGAATAACCCTGAGGCTAAAATGATAAAATGTGCCCCAGAATAAACAAATCTCATTTTAGGGCACTGTGAGTCACCAGGGGAGGTCTTTATGACCATGGGCCATGTTTCCTTGTGGACTGGAATGAACCAGCTCCTAGATCTGCCTCTAGAAACCTCTCCCTCCTCTGTCCTATTCTTTAACCAATGTCCACAGCAAAGATAAAACATAAACAAAGATAAACCTTTTTTTTTCCATTTGTGCAGTAACAGTTGCTGCTAATCTCACACACAATCTTTCTGCTATTCTAAGATTTGTAGATGAGTGTGGATGGGTACAATCCCAGGTGACTGTATTTGTAAACAACTTTGGGTTAGATAGTAAAAATGGTTAGGTACTATGCAGAGATAAATTAAAATTCCAGAATTGGAAGAAAAAAAACGTTGAAAAAACATGTGGTTCAGGCATTCCTTCCTGCAGATAAGTAACTAAAACATTTAAAAATAATCTTGATCTATCCTTTTAAAAACATGGGATTCTACAAGTAGAAAAGACCTATGAGTTGCTAAGAGAATAAATCTTAAAAATTCTCATCACAAGGGAAAAAAAAGATTATAACTATGTATGGTGATAGATATTAACTATACTTTGCTGATCATTTTGCAATATATACATACATCAAGTCATTGTTTTAGACCTGAAACAAATATAATGTACTATATCAGTTACATATTAATAGAAAAGTGGGAAAAAAAGACCTACAAATGAGATGGCTAATCATTTGTGTTCCACCTACTAATGCTGATCAGTTTGTACTGACCATCTGCATTATGCTAAACTATTGTCTATAGACAAGGCACCCCCATACTGCCTTCTTCTTGGCAGACAGCTCTCACTGCCCACTTTGCACAGTTACAGGTTATCTATCCAACTATTTACCCCGCTGATGTTCTATAAATCTCCTCATTTCGTGAGCCCCAGTGAAATGAACTGTGTATGCTAAAGGTAGCACAGGTGTTTGTGGACGGAGCTTGGATTTACATTTCAATCACTTGATTCAAAAAGAAATCTAATTTATTGAATAATTCACATTTTCCTTATCCTGCAATTTCACCTCTGTCAAGTATTAAGTTTCTGTCTAAATATGGATGTATTTCTATGCCCCTTATTTAGTTCAGTTGGTCAGTATGCCTATTTCTATGCCAATGCACATTGGCTTAATTAATGGTTCTATAACTACCGTGGTACCAGGTAGAATAGGTGTCCACCATGATTTTATTTTTTCCTTCAAAATTGCCCTGGATTTTCCTGACCCTGATTTTCTTCATTAAAAATTTTGGTACCAGCCTATCTGGTTCCATGGAGAAACTTACTGAGATTTTTACTGAAATTTGTTTGAATTTATAGATCACTTTGGCAGGAATTATCAATACGATATTGTTTTTTCCCCTTATACAAATTTCACATACCTCTCCTTTTTTTTCCGTTAACATCTTTCAAACATATTTTCTATTTTTCTTTTTTTTTCATATTTTCTATTTTTCCATAAACATATGGCTATGTATTTCTTGATCTTTACGTGCCATATATTCTTGCACTTATAAATTTCTAATGCTTAGTTTCATTTATATAATGCAATTTATTTTGGTATATTAATTTTATGTTGTGCAATTTACTAAGTTCTCTTATTAATTCTAGTACTGCACTAGAAAGATCTTTAGATTTTCTATGTAAACAATTATATACTCAATAAATAATATGCACGTTTTTCCTTCCTAGTCTATCTTTTTTCCCTTTTAATTATTTTTTGGTCTATGAATGTTTACATATCTGCTTGTCTTATGGCTCTGGCTAGGACCTCCTAAACAATGTTAGCTAGAAATGATACTATTGAAAATTCATATCATGTTCCTGATTATATTTAGAAGGAATGTCTTTAACATTTCTCCATTAAGGATAATGTTTCCTGAAGTTTTTAAATAAATGCCTTTTATCAGATTAAGTAATAATCTATTCTTGTTTGTTAAAGAGTTGTTTTTGTTGTTTTAAGTCATGAATGGCTATTTATGTTAGGAGTTTTATATATAATATACTACTATATATAAAATAGATAATCAACAAGGACTTGCTGTATAACACAGGGAACTCTACTCAATATTGTGTAATAAACTATATGGGAAAAGAGTCTGAAAAAGAATCGAAGCATGCATATGTATAACTGAATCACTTTGCTGTACACCTGAAACTAATACAACATTGTAAATCAACTATACTCCAATATAAAATAAAACTTAAAAAAAAATTTAATTAGATATGTTTCTGTTGATTATAATTTTCTTGTTAAAATATGAATTTCAATAAGATTTTAAATGCCAAATACTAATTTTATGAACTAGATTTATGTGTTTATTTTATTACCAATTCATAGTGATTTAATCAAACAAAATATATTTTAATTGGCAGTTATAATACATGTAGCAACAGTCTACATGTAATGCATTTGCAGAAATTTCTTTCTGCTTTAGTTTTTTCTATACCACTTTTTAATATATTTTCTGTAGCTTAATATTTAATGTATTATGCTTTTTCTTGTAGAGAAAATATCAAAATTATCGCATATTATTTTTCTTAAAAAGTAAAAATTTTCAGAGTTCTAACCATAAAAAGTAACTATTTAAGTACTTTTCTGAATCTTCTGAAATCATTTTAGAATTTTCTCTTTAATCTTTAACTGTGGTGGATGATAATGATTAATTTTCTAATATGAAATCAACTTTGCCATCCTGAACATGGTATATGTATACATTTTCAGATTAGGTTTGCAAATATTATTTAAGATGCATAATCTTAAGTGAGATAACTTTGTCAATGTCTTCTCCCCTACTGCCTTTGTTTGTTTTCAGTACCAAAGTTATAATAGTCATATAAAATTATTTTAGAACTCTTCCTTATTTTTCTGTATTCTGAAAAAAAGTTTATTCAAGATTTGGAAGTGGCTATTCCTTAAATGTTAGTAAAAGATGCTTATAAACTGTCTGGGCTTGGTATTTTTTTGTGGGTAGGTTTTGATTATCAATTACATTTATTTGGTGGTTATAGTGCCATTAAGGTTTTCAGTTATTTTATTGGGCACTTTGATGAATCACTCTTTTTCAAGGAATTATCTAAGTTTTAAAATATATTGACATAAGGTTGTTCATATTTTATTATTTAATTTCTACTCCATTTGGAGATGTGTTCCTCCTTTTCTTTTTTCACTTCTTTTTATTCAGCTATTTATTTGTTTCTTTATTGTTGAAATAAACATTACAGGTATGGCTGCAGTTACCTATATTTCCATTCCTAATCACATTCCCCTCCCAGCCTCCCTAGAGGTAATCACCATCACGAGTGTGTATCTAGTCCGTGTTTTTATATATTTTTTACATCGGCATATTTAATTTTTTTAAACTGTGGTAAAATACCCATAACATGAAATTTACCATCTTGATCATTTTAAAGCGTATAGTTCAGTGGTAATTAAGTCCATTCACACTGCTGTGCTACCATCACTAGTATCCATCTCAAAAACTACTTTCATCTTATACAACTGCAACTCCATACCCATTCAATGATCACTCCCAGTTCCCCTCTCTCCAACCCCTGGCAACCACTATTCTCCTTTCTAACGACGAATTTGTGTGTCCCACTTATTCATTCCTAATATTATTTAGCTGTACGTTCTCTATCTCTTAATCAATTTTGCTGTAGAATCATCATACTCTTAGTATTTAGAACAAGCTAGTTTTTGGTTTGTAAATCTCCATTTTGTGTTTATTTTATATTTCAATATTTGGAGTATTGATTTCTTATTTATTTTATTTGAGTTTATTCTTTGTCTAACTTCTAAAGTTAAATGTTTAGTTAATCAACAAGTCTCTCTTTTAATATATGTATTTTAAAGGCTGTACATTTTACTCAAACTTTTTTTCTACATCACACAAGTGTTTATGTACTTTTTTGTTTTAGTAATTTTAATGTTGATTTTTAAAAATTTGGATGCATGCATTTTTATTATGTATGACTTCTATTTACAAAGTTGGGGTGGAAGTAAGTTTCTTATTATTAATTTCTAATTTAATTTATGGACAAAAAAGCAGTGTGGATGAAACAGATTCTATGAAATGTGTTAAAAATTGTTTTGCAGCTTATTAAGCAGCCAAGTTTGATAAGCATTCTGGATATGTTTAAAGAGATTGTTTATTTTTTTATTTGTCAGTCTACATTCTAGATATATGCCCATTAGACCAACCTTGATAACTGTGTCAATTGAATATTCCTACATTTACTGTTTTTTTGTCATTTTTTTTTCCCTAATAGTAACTGAGAAAGATATTGAGGTACTAATATCTCCTATCATGATGTGGATTTTCAATTTTTCCTTGTAATTTTGACAATTTTGTTTTATATAGAAATATAGACATTTTATAACTTTCTATATAATTGAAGTTTTCATCACTGTTTAGTCTTAAAAAGCTTTTTGCCTCAAGGCTTAATTTTTCCAATGTTAGTTTGCTCCTCAAGCTCACTTTTTTAAGTTAATATTTACCTGGTGTATCATTTTCCATCCTTTTACTTTCAATCTTTCTGTGTTCTTGGGATTTATATAGGTTCTTTGTTAATTGCACACAAGAGAATTTTGGTTTTGTTTTACTACAATAATCTTTGACTTTAATGGATGAATTCAGTCCACATACATTGACTGTATTACTGACATGTTTTCATTTATTTTGATTGCCTTAGTCTATATTTTCTATAAATAAAACAACTATTGTTGTTTTATTTTGCTTTTTTTTTTTTTTAATTTACCACCCTTTACCTTTTCTTGTACTGATTGAGTTGGAGTGGTAGATTTCACATTTCACTTCTAATCATCTCTGGTTTGGAAGCTATATACCCTATTTCTATTATTTTAATAGTACCCTTGGGACTTTTAACATAGTTAAATAAATCTAAAATTAATAATAAGTATCTTTACCTTCTCTTAACACTACAAGGAAATTACAACCCATCAACTATATTTACTACTTCCTCTAGACTTACAAACGTTCTTGCCCATAATTTTAATTCTAAGATGATTTTTAAACTCACGAATCAGTTATATTTTATGTTTTATAGTCAATCTTTCTTTATATTTACCAATCCATTTACCTCTTTTCCTAACATTTCCTTTCTGCACCTCAATTCTTCTTTTTAAAATAATTTTCCTTCTTCTTGAAGTGCACGCTTTAAAAGTTTTTTTTATTGGCAATTGGTTAGTGATGAACGCTGTTTTTGCATGTCAGAATCCTTTTTACTTACACTTGCTTTTGAAAGATAACTTTTCTGAGTCAATAGTTTTTTTTATTTTCATTAGTTTTCTCTCAGCATCGTGAAGATTCTGTTTCACTTGCTTCTGGTTTGCCTGTTGCTATTGAAAGTGTAAATATAATTTACATTCATTTGTAAGTAATCCTACTCTCTCTTCCTGTTTTAAGATTTCCTCTTTATTTTGTACATTCTATATTTTGTCTTATATATTCTTATACATTTTTCTTATACAAAGGTCTCAGTGTAGATATATTTATCGTGCTTGAGTTTTATTATACTTCCTCAGTCTTAGAATTTGTCTCTTCTTACCAATTCTAATTTTTTTAAAGGGAGGTAAAACTTATCTTTTTCAGCTTTTTTCAAAATCTGGCTGGGTGACAGAGGTAGTTGACTGGTCTTGAGCCTGTCCCTCTTCTTTATATCTCTTATCACTGAAGCAGTTCAAGTCCAAGGGTCCCTTTTTTATTGTATTCATTTAGAGCATACATTGGTTAGTATCATCCAGGAAGTGGGGCTAAAAATTCTTAAATATCATATCTCTGAATATTGTGTACATAACCTTCTCTCCTTCTGAAGTCCAATTAAGTCTATATTATTGTCTCAGTTATATGTACTTTCCATCTATTTGTCTCTCTCTGCTTAATATACCTTCATCTGCTTCTAAAATGTTTATTCTAATGATTAAGCCTTAAAATCACACATACATACATTTGTATATATGTATGTATGCATGCATATCTATATATAAACTTATACATATATAGATATATACACACATATAAATGTAAATATATGACGGTTATATATTTATAAATATATTATATATATATATATATATATATATACAGATGTTTCTCAACTAATGACAGGGTTACGTACTGATAAACCCATCTTAAATTGAATCAGAACACGTATATTAGCTTATAGTTGGGCAAAATCATCTAACACAAAGACTATTTTATAATAAAGTGTTGAATATATCATGTAATTTATTGAAAACTGTACTGAAAGTGAAAAACAGAACAGTTATATGGGTACAGAATGGTTGTAAGCATGTTGGTTTTTTACCTTCATGATTGCCTGGTTGACTAAGAGCTGTGGCTCACCATTTCTGTCCAGCATCGAGAGAGAGTACTGTACCACATATTACTAGCCTGGGAAAGGATCAAAATTCAAACTTCAAAGTATAGTTTCTACTGAATGCATATTGCTTTTGCATATCACTTTCACACCATCATAAAGTCCAAATATTGTAAGGTAGTGACCAACTCTATAGGTCTCTCTATATAAGTGTAAATTTTTAGAAGTTTTGTTTAGGTCATTTTCATAGTAGTCCCTTGCTTTTTTTTTTTTTTTTTTTTTTTGTCGTACGCAGGCCTCTCACTGTTGTGACCTCTCCCGTTGCGGAGTACAGGCTCTGGACGTGCAGGCTCAGCGACCATGGCTCATGGGCCCAGCCACTCTGCAGCATGTGGGATCTTCCCAGACCGGGGCACAAACCCGTGTCGCCTGCATCAGCAGGCGGACTCTCAACCACTGCGCCACTAGGGAAGCCCTCCCTTGCTTTTTTGATCATCCCTTTGATTTTACATTTTATGACCTTAACTACAGTAAATGTATTCTTTTTAACTCTGTATTCAAATATCCCAATATTTGATATATTTGTGAGTCTGATTCTATAGTCTGCTGTTTCTGTTGACCCTCACTCATGGTGCCTTATCTCTCAAGATTTTTTTTTTTTACATTGCAAATCATTAAAATTTTACTGTGGGAATTCTTAGGTTAAAAGAGTATTTTTCTATATATAATAATTTTGTTTACTCCATAAACATGAGATCTCTACCAACCTGGGATCATATTGAACTAAAATAAGTCTTCAGTTTTTTTTGCACCATGTACATAGTGTAAAGCTGAGTCCCAAATTAAAGTGAAAAATAGATTATTGCTAGGGTTTCTCAAGAGACAGTTAGATCCCTTCCAACAAGAACAAGTCAGACAAATATTTTTCCTTCATCCTTTTTTCTGGTACTTTCTTTCACTAAGGATATAACCCAGTGGTCTACAACAGGAATACTTCTACCTCCTCAGAGTATTTTGGACATTTGTAGAGACATTTTTGATTAAGGAATGCTACCGGCATTTACTGGGTAGAGCCCTAGTGTATTAGATGCTCTGCAATAAACAGAACAATATAGCACAACAAAAATTCACTATTCTTATAGATTTTAAAAATTGTTTAGAATTATCTGATCCTAGCATATAACTTAATTATACATATAAACCAAAAGTATTTTTTCACAATTTTAAAATATTCTGATTTTTTCAGGAATCCAGCTTTTATATTAATCATTATTTTACTTTGTTTAGAACTTCATCAAGAATTGGCTATCATCTCAGAAAATCATTACCCATGGAAATTCTGCTCATGGAGCTAGAGTAACTACAATACTCTTGCATCAGTTTTAGTCATAGCTGTCACTTTCACAGTGAGTCAACAGATAAGTGTAAGTAACTGATGACCTTCTTATGCCTTCCAGTGTAGTTTTATTCATAATTTATGTAGTTAAATACATCGTAATTTGTTATCATTTACTTTTCCTTTATTCCTTGTCTATTTTTTGACTAGGGAAAAGTTTAAATTATGTAAGTTATATGATTAATTTTGTTTCAGAATAACACAGGGGACATTACAAACTAGAAAAAAGAAGGTGTTGTTTCTGATAGGCTTGTGAATCAATGAGGCACAAGATGTATATAGGTGATTTAGATTCTACTAAATCACCTATATACATCTTAAAGGGCTTAAGATGTATATAGGTGATTTCGATTCTACTTCCCACCTGGAAAATCAAAAGCTTAAGACAAAATCTCTAAGTTACTAGGGGTGATGATAAACCACTCAATTCCTATTCCTGTTTTGTTTCTCTCCTCCAAGGATTTTCCTTAAAATCTTGCCAGATCAATGATATATTTAGATTAAAAACATATATTTAATTTAGGATTTGCATCTGTAAGTGGGGTGGCAGTGTTTAGCCTCTTTGCCTTATAAGATTCTTCATTTTGTCAAAGCAAAATATATGTTTAAGAACTTTATAAAATTAAAATCCTAAATAAATGCAAGTAATTGATAGTGTCCCCATAGCTTAATGATTTACACAAGGGCTTCCAAGAGAAGAACTCAAAATATTAAATAATGCAAGCTTCCTAAGCTGGGAGGCTCACCAAATGTTCTCCCAGCTTTGAGCCTGTACCCTCTCCCCCATAACGCTATAATCCTATGAAAAGTATTGGATGCAAGCAAGAGAAACAACTGATTTTTAGGAAAAACAGATTATTTCATATTAGTTAAAGGTCTTTGAATGGGCAAAAAGATCTTGCAATAGGTCTGAGGAAAAAGACTCTTTCAGATGACCAAAAGTTCTCCTGAAGATTCAATCACTGCCCTCCAGATCAGAGTTGTCAACCTGGTCTCCTTCTGGACTAAGTAATTATGGCTTGCCTCCCACCTGGCTCCTCATTCCTTGTCTTCTCTACTGCCCGTGATGCCAATTTCTGTTAATCTCAGCAGAAGGATCTTATAGTGTTGAATAATTGTTACCTCTGGGCTTGGGAAGTGGAGAGAGTAGAAGTGTCTTTCAGGACAAGATAGAGTGAATCATAATCTGCTCTTTAAAGGCTGAAGGACTCTTTGGAGATCAGTAGGATTAACCTCATGTAGTTCATCTGTTCAGTATATGATATGAGATATTATGGATGATTACAAAAGGTTCTCTAGATGGACTCATACCACACATGTGGGGAGGGAGGAGAATGCCACAAAATAACATTATCAACAAAGGATGAAGCAGCATCAAACACAGATGCTGACAGCTCTCAATATGTGTGTACAGCATGAAGCGAGACCAATTCTAAAAGGTTTGGTGGAAGAGAGACTTTGCAGACAAGCTCGATGGACAGGGGTTAACAGCTGGGAAGCTGGAGTGATACAAGGAAAGGCAGAGAGGTGGAGATTATCAGCCGCACAAGGAATGACAGAGGCTTCAGGAACCATAATCTTACATTCTGCTTTTTCAGAAGGACACTAAGGTCAAAGACATAAAGTACTTCACCCAAATTTTCACAATGAGTTAAGGACAAAACTAGGACAGGAACTAAGGCTCCAGACCCCAGAGCAGTTATACCATCTCCCCAAAGTTTACCAAGTATGCTGTAAGAGTGAACTCAGTGCTCTGAGATATAAAATTTTGCTCAGCTTTTATTCATCGAATACCACAAAAATGACAGCATTCCCATTCCCAGCTAGCCCAGCTAGGCATAAGTCCTGGCGCTTTCTTCCAAGAATATGGGTGGGCCAGGAACAATCATAGTGGCTTCAGAGTTGCTGTGAATCAAAGAATACCTTTTACTTACTCAACACAGCTGCTGCCGAGGAACCTCAAAGCATTGGCTCCTCTCCTGGAAAATTTGGTAACTAGTTCTATGAGCCTGACTTCACTGATTGCACATCTAATTATTGGCCAATAAACTAGACCACCATTCTTGAAGCTTCTCAGTTTTCCATGTTAGCAGCACGTGAGGCCTGAAAAGAAGATTTAAGAAGGTTTTATTGCTCTCCATTTGAGGATTTGTAGCAACACAAAAGTAAATTTGAGAAGATGTATCTCTCTGGTTCAAAGTCACCCACATGAGGATTCAAGGATGAAAAAGCAGGAAATCGGATCTTGCCAAGCAGACAAGATGAGAAGGGTTCTAATCCACAACACTCAAAACTTGGCTGAATATCACTAACGTAATGTTGAGCAAAAGAAGTCAGACACAGAAGAATACAGACCATACTACTCCTTTTATAGAATGGTTAAAAACAGGCAAAAGTACTCTTTGTTGTTAGGAGTCTGGAGAATGATGGGTAGTTATCCTTTCTAGGGTTAGTGACACCAGTGGGGGCACCAGAGGACTTCTGGGGAGCTTGTAGGTTTCTGTGTCTAGATCTAAGTGTTGGTTTCATGGGTGTGTTTATAAGATTTTGTCAAACTGTAATTGATGATTTGCTCACTTTTATGTACATATAGTATACTTCATTCCTTCAATCAAAAATCCCACAAATAATAACAATTGGGGAGGCAGTTCTGGTATAAATTTCTGACTAACAAGGAGGACAGGAATATTATTGTTTCAAATTCCTCCTTTCAATTTTGCTCCTTTACTTGTTGGAAATAGGGTTAGAGAATGAGAGAAAAAGAAGGGAGAAACTTTGTACACATGTAAGTCATTGTTATTTGTCCTGAACAGGTTAAAGTATATATGCTCTAAAATGGAGTACCCAAGGGCAACTTTAAAGGTGTAAATTGAAGTCAATTCAAATCAATCCTGCAAATATTTACTGTACTCTCTATTACATGCATGAAACAGAGAATTCCACTGCAGGTAGTTCCTAGACAGTGAAAGCATCTATTGTCAGCTTGGATTCCACACAGGAGGTGACTCTTCCCACAAAAAGAAGTTAAAATTCTCTTCCCTTTACTGCAGGGTGGCAGCAAAGACAAAACAAAGGATAAAAAGAAAAACACACAGAGAACTCAGATTGGAACAGAGTACCATGGACCAAAGAAGGAGAAGTCTGACAGGTAACAGCATTCTGGAGAGCCTAATGGTTAACGAAACTCTCCTTAGCAATAAAGTGATACAGAGCCCATAAGAGTAAACTTTGAATAAATGTCTATGCGGAGAACAAGGGCTTCGATTTTCAAAATTTTCAAAATTGGAATTTGACATGCACAGGATAGGATGCAAAGCAGGATAGTTTATCATTTATTTGTTCTCTGTCAAACACTGGGAATATGGTGTAAATAAAATAGATGAAGTCTGCACTTACTGAGCTTGCAGTTCTAGCATGAGTGTTGGAAAGAGAGAGAACATCTATGAATAAGTAGGTAAACAGGTAATATACTAAATGATAATACATGCTATAGAAAAAAAGAAATCAGGGTGAGAGGGTCAGAAAGTGCTGAAGGGGGAGGGTTACCATTTTATATGCAGTGACCATGGAGGCCCTCAATACTCGGATGACATTTTTTTTTTTTTTTTTTTTTTGCGGTACACGGGCCCCTCACTGCTGTGGCCTCTCCCGCTGCAGAGCACAGGCTCCGGACACGCAGGCTCAGCGGCCATGGCTCACGGGCCCAGCCGCTCTGCGGCATGCGGGATCCCCCTGGACCAGGGCACGAACCCGCGTCCCCTGCATCGGCAGGCGGACCCTCAACCACTGCGCCACCAGGGAAGCCCTCGGGTGACATTTGAAAAGAGATTCAAGAGAAGTGAAGGAGTGAGATAGGTGGATATGTAAGCGAAGAATGTTCTAGGTCAAGGAAAGAGCAAGTGCAAAGGTCCTGAGGTAGCAGTGTGCTTGGTGGTAAAGGAACAACAAAACCTATTGCCCCATTAGAGCAAATATGGCAGAGGATACTTGGAGATGAGATTGTAGATAGCAGAAGCCAAGTCATAAGAGCCCTTGTAGACCATTATCAGGAGTTGGCTGAGAGAAATGGAGAGCTAATGAAGGTCTTTGAGAAGACAAGAGACGTCCTGTAACTCAAAGGTTAATTTTGGCTGCTGGGTTAAAGATATTCTGTAGAGGAGAAAGAGCAGAAGTATGGAGAGCCATGAGGAAGTTCTGACAATAACCCAGAGGAGAAATAGCTCAGGGTGATAGCATTTGGAGGAAGTGAGGACTGGATAGACTCTAGGTGTGTTTTGAAGGCAGAGTTGACAAGATATTCCAATGGATTAAATATGGAGTATGAGACAGAAGACTCAAAGAAGATGCTAAGGTTTCTGGCCAGATCACTTTTGGAGAGACCTGAAATAGTTATGAGGTATGATATGACAAAATTTTAAAGTTATTTAAAATCACAAAACCAGATAAGATTACTTAAAAAGTTGATGTAGGTAGAAAAGAAGTCTGAGGGCCAAGTCCTGGGTCAGGACAGCATCTCAGACATCATAGGGATGAGAACATATCCTCAAGAGGACCTGAGAAGGACAGAATGCTGAGGTCAGAAGACCAAGAGGACCAGAAGATGATCAAGGAGTGTCTCAAGATGGAGGGAGTAGCCAGCCCTACACAATGCCACTAATAGATGTACTAGTTTGAGGATTGGGACCTAGCTATTTTACCACTGTGAAGGTCACTTGTGTCCTTGAGGAAGAGCAGTTCAGTGATAGGAATAAATGCCTTCTGTGCATGGTTCAAGAATGAACAGGAGAACAGAAATCAGAGAATATGGGCAACTCTTTTGAGGAGTTTTGGTGAGAAGAAAATTAGATAAAGTAATAAATGAGTTCTTTGTCCAAAGTCATAGTTGATGTAGTGGTCCAGAAAATGCACCACTCAGATTTCTTTCTACCAGGATAATAAGCAGCTCCTGCTGCTTTCCCTCTGGATCTAACACCTCATTTGTACCAAGATCACTCTTTCCCCAGGGCTGCTTCAGACAATGAAGAAATGTGGCAGGGACCAGATTCTTCTGACAGGTGATTTTGCCTTGTGGTCTCCTCATCAGCATGGCAGAAACTTTCTTAGATCTGGGCTGCAATTTGACACTCTCTTACCGTACCCTCTCTTGCTTCCCTTCCTTTCACACGTGTCAGACCTGCACCAGAATCTGAATTTCAACTCCACACTCCTGCTGCCTCCCTTCTAATGTAAACTCAATGACTGCTTCTTAAAGGACTTGAACTAAAACAGTTGGTAAGTTGCTAAGATTTAAAGCTTTAAACTCAGGCAATCCAGCTTCAGAGGTTCTACTCAGTATTTTAATACTGTCACTCCAGCAGATTGATGTCCACAGACCCTGAACAACCAAAGGAGGGCTTCAACATTGACCAGAATAGAGAGTGACTCTCGTGGTTTTCTACAAAGAGGATATAGAGAATTTCTTCTTACACGCGCGTGTGTGCACGTGTGTGTGTATGTACATATTTAGTAAAGATTATAGTCTATGTTTTTTTAAAGTATGTACTTGGTTTTATTTATTTATTTGTTTGTTTAACTGAAGTATATTTGATTTACAATTTTGTGTTAATTTTTGCTGTACAGCAAAGTGATTCAGTTATACATATATATATATGTATTCTTTTTTTATATTCTTTTCCATTACAGTTTATCACAAGATATTGAATATTGTTCCCTTTGCTATAAAGTAGGAACTAGTTGTTTATCCATTCCATATATAACAGTTTATCTTTTAATATCTGTAAATATATAAATATAACTAAATTAATGAGTTTGCACTTGAGTATTGTTTTATTAATTCTCAATGAATCTTTTCTCTGTCTCTTTGGTTTCTAAATTTAAGATTCTCCCTAAGAATTATTATATCTGTATATATAAATGGGGTAGTTCTTGACTAGAAACGACCCCCAAGACTCACTAATTTGTGCAACAAAAATTTGTCAGTTGCCTACTATGTGTAGGCACTGTGCTGAGCACAACGGACACAAAGGTGAACAAGATAGACACAACGCCTGCCATGATGAGGCAGACACTGGGATCCAGAGACGGTAAAACAAAGATTCCCACCCTACCAATTATTATCTGTATGATATAACATTGAGGCTCAGACCACAGGTTTTTGAACCAGAGAGACCTAGGTTCACGGACTGAGTCTATTACTTATCAGTTGTGTGACATAGGACAATTGATATAGGCTCTCTAAACCTTATTATCTCCTCTGAAATGAGGGTATTACTCTTATCCTATGTAAACAGTTGTAAGAACTAAATGAGATAAAGTGTATAGAGCCCCTAACAGGATTTTGGGAGATAGGAGAGGTCTCTAAATGTAGCTGTCATTTTTAGGTCTGTTATTATCAGAAAACCTGTTTCACACTTAGTGTGCTCTATGTCAATTTAATATTTAAATCTTACCTTCACAAATGCCTCTAACAGCGATTCAAATAATTCTGTCAGGTTATGACATGGTCCCCATGTCAGCCTGTCCCCTTGCCACCTACCCCACCACTGCCACAGGATTAAGCCAGTATCTAAGGCACTTACCTAGTGTCGAGATTATCAGTGTACTGCCCTCCCTGTTTTGTCCCATTCTGTTGTTTGACTTTTAACCATTTTACTGACTTACATTTTGACCAGGACAAAGAATTTGAAAGGACAAAGAATAATATCTGTTCTTTAAAAAGAAAACAGAACAGAATAAATTTGTTTCAGCTTTGGGATAAAATGTAACAGTTAATAAAAGAGAAGCTATTGAGGCAACTGAGTTGGGAACTAAAAGTGGACTTATTTTATTCATTCTTTTGTCTGCAAACACCTGGAAGGTAGACAATTTTCTGATATTTGCTGTCCTTCCCTGGTAATGACCTTGTTTTCGATGTAATTTCCAAGGTGAACAGACACAATTTTTGACATCTACCCGCATCCAAATCCATCCTCACTCCTCAACAAACAAATTTTAAAAAGCATGGAGGAACACACATCAGGAAAATGGTAGTTTACTTATGAAAAACATATATTTTCTTTCTTATAGGTGTTGTTTTCAAGTTAGAATTTTAACAATAAAATGTCATTTTCCAGTGGGGAGAAATATTCACAGAATCTCATCAATTAAAGAGACATTGGATATTATAAATGCCTTCATTTAGCAAATGAAGAAAGTGAGACTGATAGGGTTTTTTTCTTCCTTTTGCTCTATATCCTTTTTTTCTTCCAACTTTATTGAAATATACACTGTACAAGTTTAAGTTGTAAAACATAATGATCTTATTTACATACATCATGAAATAATTTCCACAATAAGTTTAGTGAACATCCGTCATCTCGTATAGATACAAAATTAAAGAAATAGAAAGAAAATTTTTGTATTGAGTAATCCTAGGATTCACTCTTTTGACAACTTTCATATATAATACATAGCAGTGTTAATTATATTTATTATGCTATACATTGAATCCCTAGTTCTTATTTATCTTATAACTGGAAGTTTGTAGTAAATTTTGACTTCCTTCCTCTAATTCTCCCTCCCTTGACCCCCTGCCTCTGGTAACCACAAATCTGATCTCTTTTTCTATGAGCTTTTATGTTTCTTTGTATGTTTCTGAAGAATAATTGACCTACAACACTGTATTAGTTCCTGTTACAGAACATTGTATTTTTTTCTATACATTTCAAAATGATCACCACTGTAAGTGTAGTTATGTCATCAAAGTTATTACTTAGTTATTGACTATATTCCCCACACAGTACATTTCATACCTGTGACTCATTTATTTTTCATATGGAAGTTTGTACCTCTTAGTCTTCCTCACCTATTTCTCTCCTTCATCCACCCCCATTTCCTATGGTAATCAACTGTTTGACTTGTATCTATAATTCTGTTTGTTTGTTTGTTATGTTTGTTCATTTTTAATTTTTTTTTTAGATTCCACATATAAGTTAAAACATACAGTACTTGTCTTTATCTGTCTGACTTATTTCACTTAGACTAATATCCTCTGTGTCTATCCATGTTGTCACAAATGACAATACATCTTTCATTTTTATAGTTGAGTAATATATATATTAATATATAATACCACATTGTCTTTATCCATTCAACTATTGATGGGCACTTGGGTTGCTTCCATATCTTGGACATTGTAAATAATGCTGCAGTGAACACAGTGCTGCATATATCTTTTCTAATTAGTGTTTTTGCATTTTTAGTTAAATTCCCAGGCACGGAACTGCTGGATCATATGCAGTTCTATTTTTAATCTTTGAAGAATCTCCATATTGTTTTCCAGAGTTGCTGCAACAATTTACATTCCCACCAACAGTGTACAATGGCTCCCTTTTCTCCAAATCCTCGCCAACACCTTTTATTTGTTGTGTTTTTGATAAGAGCAATTCTGAGATGTGTGAGGTGATATCTCATTATGGTTTTGATTTGCATTTCCCTGATGCTTAGTGATGATGAGCAGCTTTTCAGGTGTGTGTTGGCCATCTGTATGTCATCTTTGGTAAAATGTCTATTCAGGTCCTCTGCCCATTTTTTAATAGGCTTGTTTGGTTTTTGGAAGTTGAGTTGTAATAGTTCTTTATATATTTTGGATATCATTCCTTTATCTGATATATCATTTGCAAATATCTTTTCCCATTCAGTAGGCGGCCTTTTCATTTTGTTGATAGTTCCCTTCATTATGCAAAAGCTTTTTAGTTTGATGTAGACCCCTTTTATTTATTTTTACTTTTGTTTCCATTGTCTGAAGAGGCATATCCAAAATAATATTATGAAGATTGATTCAAAGAGAGTACTGCCTATGTTTTCTTCTAAAGTTTTATGGTTTTAGGTCTTACATTTAAATTTTTAATCCATTTTGAATGTATCTTTGTGCATGGTGTGAGAAAGCAGTTCAGTAAGTTTTTTTTCTTTTTTTGCATGTAGCTGTTCAGTTTTGCCAACATCATTTATTGAAGAGGATTTCTTTTCCCCATTGTATATTCTTGCATCCTTTATCATAGATTAACTGCCCATATAAGTGTGGGTTCATTTCTGGGCCCACTGTTCTGTTCCATTGATTTATGTGTCTGTTTCTGTGCCAGTACCATACTGTGTTGATGACTGTAGCCTTGAGTTATAGTTTGAAATTAGGGAGAGAAATACCTCCAGCTTTGTTCTTCTTTCTCAAAATTGTTTTGGTTATTTGGGGTCTTTAGAGTTTCATACAAATTTTAGAAGTATTTGCTCTAGTTCTATGAAAAATGCCCTTGATATTTTGATAAGGATTGCATTGAATCTGTAAATTGCCTGGGGTAGTATGGTGATTTTAACCATCTTAATTCTTCCAACTAATGTACACAATATATCTTTCCATCTGTTAGTGTCATCTTCAATTTCTTTCATCAAGGTCTAATAGTTTTCTGAGTATGGTTCTTTTACCACTTTAGTTCACTGTATTCCTAGGTATTTTATTCTTTTTTGCTGCAATTGTAAATGTGATTGTTTCTTTAATTTCTCTTTCTAATAGTTCATTGCTGGTGTATAGAAATGCAACAGATTTCTGGATATTAATTTTGTATCCTGCAACATTACTAAATTCATTGATGAGCTCTAGTAGTTTTTTGGTGTTATCTTTAGAATTTTCTATGTATATTATGTTATCTGCAAACTGTGACTACTTTATTTCTTCCTTTCCAGTTTGGATTCCTTTTATTTATTTTTCTTGTCTTATTGCTGTGACTAAGACTTCCAATATTATATTGAATAAAAGTGGTGAGAGTGGGATTCCTTATCTTGTTCCTGACTTAGATGAAATATTTTCAGCTTTTCAACATTATGATGTTAGGTGTGGACTTATCATATATGGCATTTATTATATTGAGGTGTGTTCCCTCTACACCCACTTTGTTCACAGTGTGTATCATAATAGGATGTAGAATTTTGTCAGTAGCTTTTTCTTCAACAAGTGAGATGTTCATTTGGTCTTTATTCTTCAATTTGTTAATGTGGTATATTGCATTGGTTGATTTGAAGACATTAAAACATTATTGCATCACTTGGATAAATCCCACTTGATCAGGTTGCATGATTCTTTTAACGTATTACTGAATTCAGTTTGTTACTATTTTGTTTAGGATTTTTGAATCTACATTAATCAGACATTGGTCTTTAATTTTCTTTTTTTGTGATATCTTTGTCTGGTATTGGTATCAGGATGATGTTGGCCTCATAGAATGAGTTTGGAAGCATTTCTTCCTCTGCAATTTTTGGGAATATTTTGATAAGTATAGATGTTAACTCTTCTCTAAATGTTTAGTAGAATTCATCTGTGAAGTTATCTGGTCCTGGATTTTTGTTTGTTTTGAGTTGTTTTATTTTTATTGATTCAATTTCAATACTGATAATTGATCTGTTCATATGTTCTATTTCTTCCTGGTTCAGTCTTGGGAGATTGTACACTTCTAGGAATTTGTCCATTTCTTGTAGGTTGTCCATTTTACATAATTATTCATAGTAATCACTTATGATCCTTTGTAGTGTCAATTGTAACTTCTCCTTTTTCATTTCTGATTTTATTGATTTGGAGGCTCTTTTTTCTTGCTGTGTCTGGATATTTATCAATTTTGTTTATCTTCACAAAGAACCAACATGTGTGGCCCTAGAGGGCATTATACTTAGTGAAATAAATTAGATAGAGAAAAACAAATACTGTATGTTATCACTTGTAAGTGGAAAAAAAGAAAACCAGTGAATTTATATAACAAAACAGATACAGATTCACAGATATAGAGAACAAACTAATGGTTACCAATGGGAAGAGAGAAGGGAGGATAGACAAGATAGGGATATGAGATTAAGAGATACAAATACTATGTATAAAATAAATAAGAAACAAGGATATATTTTAGAGCACAGGGAAATATAGCCATTATTTTGTAGTAACTTTAAATGGAGTAGAGTCTATAAAAATATTGAATCACTATGTTGTATGCCTGAAACTAATATAACACAGTCAATTAACTATACTTCAATTAAAAATAAATAAAATTCAGGTCTTCCCTGGTGGCATAGTGGTAGAGAGTCCGCCTGCCGATGCAGGGAACACGGGTTCGTGCCCCGGTCCAGGAAGATCCCACATGCTGTGGAGAGGCTAGGCCCGTGAGCCATAGCTGCTGAGCCTGCACGTTCAGAGCCTGTGCTACGCAATGGGAGATGCCACAACAGTGAGAGGCCCGCATACCACAAAAAAAAAAAAAAAAAAAAAAAGTAAAATAAATAAATAAATAAAAATAAAAAGAATTCAAACTGAAAAAAGAAAAAAAATAGTGGAGCCTCATATTAGAAGGAAGAAACTTTAAAAAAAATGCACATTTGCATCCTTTTTTATCCTTTACTCACTTGGCCCTGGGGTAGTAGAATGGGTAGCTGATTAGTAAGCTGGTGAAGAAGAATGGGCCCACCAGGCTCAATGCTGCTCTTGGAAGTAGGAACATCTATACCTCCAGTGACACCCCCCCCCCACCCAAACCAGCCCTGAGAAGGCCAGGGTTGGCTCTGACCAGTAAGCACCTCTGCCTAATTCTGGGGTCCAATAAGAGAAAGGCTGATTTATCAAAAGCTCTAAAACTGTGCCTTCCTAGTCTCTCAGCAATGATGGCGTTACGCTATCCTCCACCTCCCATTCCTTTTTTTGTTTGTTTTTTGCAGTATGCAGGCCTTTCACTGTCGTGGCCTCTCCCGTTGTGGAGCACAGGCTCTGGAGGCGCAGGCTCAGCAGCCATGGCTCATGGGCCCAGCCGCTCCGTGGCATGTAGGATCTTCCCAGACCGGGGCATGAACCCGTGTCCCCTGCATTGGCAGGCAGACTCTCAGCCATTGCACCACCAGGGAAGCCCCTCCCACTCCTTTTTCTTTTTATTTATTCATAAGCAGAGAACAGGGCAGGGAAGAAAGACACCATTTATTGTGTTCCCTAAGATGCCAGCATCTGAGTACATTTAAAATTTTTATAGTCTACTAATGATAATATTAATAATAACTTATTTGGGAACAAGTTCCTGTGGAAAATAGTGTGTGTGTATGTGTGTGTGTGCGTGTGTGCATGAGCACTTATGATACAAACAAGGCACCCCTGTAACTTATCCTGGTTCTATTAAGAACATGAAGTTGGAAGGCAAGATTCTGAATATATAAAAGATGACCCTGTAAAGGGCCCAAGTATAACATCTATAAATTTGTAAGGAACTTAAATATAGGTTTTCCAGCTAAGAGTGTATACATGAGGAGAGGGAAGTTGTAGGTAGAGATGAGAAAAAGGGTTAAAGGGAGGGACTGTTAAAGAAAATTTTCATGGCACCTGTTAAAGATGGTAAGAAAGACTTTATTCAAGAGGGACTACTGCACTGGGGGGTTTGCAATAGGGGAGAGATAGTGGGCTCAACACCGATTAGAACAAGGACATGTGGGGATTTGTAGCCAAGGAGCAGGTTGGAGGTCAGTGAATGGAAAATTCCTAAGAGGAAACATCAAGGGTAGGGAAATTCTTGCTAAACTGACTTGATAGGATCCTTGCTGAAAGAAGACCAGGGTGATAAGATACCAAGAGTGGGGGGGATGAGGAACGTGACCAGATATCCTGTGTGATCAGATACCAAGGGTGTGAGACTTATGCTAAACTGACTAAGCAGAATTCATGCTCGAACTGGACCAAGTGAACCAGAGACAGAGACCAAGTTCCAGCTCTAGTGGAGAAGAGGACTCAGAACAACCTGACTCAGGTTGGATCAAAGGAGAGAGTCTTTGTCAAGACCCAGTTGAAAATTATTCAGTAAGATTTCATTGAGTGATCAACTTTTTAACTGGGACCCTGGCTTTCATCAGAATCTAGAAGGTTCATTCATTCAACAATATTTTTCATTCATTTAACAATTTTTCTCTCCTCAACACCAACTATGTGCCAGGTGGTGTTCTAGCTATCAGAATACAATTGTGATTGTCATACATAGGGCCCCAAACCTCATGGTACTGGCAGTGTAATTGGGGAGACAGGGAAATAAAAGAACTACAACCTGTATCTAAGAAGGAAATAAGCAGAGGACTGTGCTAGAAAATAACAGAGAAGATGTCTACTTAAGGTGGTCAAAGAAGGCCTTCCTGAGAAGGTAACATTCAAATTGAGAAATGTTGAGAAAGATGGTATTGGCCATCCAGTGAGCCTCAGGAAGAACTTCACAGTCACAGGGAACAAAACTGCAGGGGTCCTGAGGCAGGATGGAGCTGAATAGCAATGAGAGCATCAGAAGGCCAGTGTGAGTAGAGCAGGGGGAGGACAGGGAAGATGAAGTAAATGCTGTGGAAGGAATATGACCAACATTTGATCAGATGTGCTTTTATAAGACATCACTCTGGTCATTGTGCAGATAATAGGGTAGTCAGGGACAAGGACAGAAGCAGGAAGACTAAGACCTAGGAGATTATTCTGGTAATCTATGCAAGATGTGATGGTGGCTTGGGGGTGATCAGAGGAAGAGAAAGAAGAGGAAGCAGATTGAGGAGGGTGGAAGGGAAGGATTGCACAGTAGGATGTCCCAGGAAGAATTCCCTGCAGTGGTGTAAAACTTCATGACTCTCCTAGCATTGGATTGAAACAGATGACCACTCTGTCAAGTGCAGTGGAGACACTATGCATTGGCCTGTAAATAGCTCTTAGACTGACACAAATATGGAGGATTTAAAATGTGTTAATGAAGCCAGAAATGAGTGAAGCCATTTGGTCAATATCCTCCAACTCTCTCTCCCTCAATACATATGCCTTGGGCAACAACTATGTGCCAGGAGTTGCTGGAGGTGAGACAGGCAAGAGTCCTATCCCCCCAGAAGTTGTAACTTAGCAGGACCCTATGGAGGCTACCTGGAACACACCCCTGTCATGTTCTCTGCCTGCCTCCTGTCTGTAGGAAAACTTTAGCCTCCTAGGCCTTCCTCAATTTCCAAAGACTCAATTTAATCAGAGAAGTGAAAAAACACAGAAAGGAAAATAATCAAGCAAGACAAAATAATAATACATTAGCCATTAAATAAAATCAAGGACCTTTTTTTTCCTCAGCAAATACTGTAGATAATATTCTGAACCATGTCCTTTGAGCAATTTTGTGGATACTGAATCCCACACCAGGTGGAAGTAGTTAACTGTATGCTCCCCACAGGCATACAGTCTACAAGTCTGTAGACTCCAGACCAGTTGGAACTAGAAGATTGATGATGTTGACTCCCAAATACCTCACCACTAACAAATCAGAAGAATGCCCACAAACCCCCTCCCTCATCCTGCCTTTAAAAACCTTTCCCTGAAAGCCTTTGGGGAATTCAGGCCCTTTAAGCATTAGCTGCCCGGACTCCTTGCTTGGCACCTGCAATAAATGTTGCACTTTCCTTCACCACAACTTGATGTCAGTAGATTGGCTTTACTGCTCATGGGCAAGCAGACCTAAGTTTGGTTTGATATCAAATTCACATCATTGAGGGGGACAAGAACAATTAACTGGTGAACAAATACATTTGTAATTTCAGGAGGTAAAAATTCTCATGAACTACAGATGAAACTGGGTGAGGAATTGGCATTTGAGCAAGACCTGAATGAAGTAGGGGAGTAAACTACACCAGTATGTGGGGTGGAGAGGAGAGTTCAGTCACTGCACAGCATCAGCAAAGGGGGTGGGGTTGGGGCTGGTGTGTCCTACTTCCCCCCTGCTCAGCAGCTTAGGTGGTCTTTCTTCTCACTTCTTAGCATTTGATCTATTAGTCTCAAAATCCTAGCTCCTATAAAACAGAAATTATCCTATGGGAGCTTGGATAGTTTTGTTTTTTATAATCCCAAATGTCCTTTGTTAAACTAAGAATTATGTATTCAAAATTCTGCCACAGTACATACAAGTACTTAAGCTTTATAGCCAAATGAAAATAATTTCTAAGCTATTCCACTTTAGACAGAAAAATGTGATATTTGGGCATTTAGAAAGTGTGTGTGTGTGTGTGTGTGTGTGTGTGTGTGTGTGAGAGAGAGAGAGAGAGAGAGAGAGAGAGAGAGAGAGAGAGGGAGGGAGGGAGAGAGAGAGAGAAATTGGAAGAGAGAGACAAAGGGAGGGAGGGAGATAAAGAGAGGTTATATAATTCAGACCACAGTGTCTTTGTGTGTTATGGATGAAGTAATTTATTTATAATTGTTCAGAAGAAATATTTACCTGAGGAAGTGATAGCAACATTGAGACACCAGTCTGACAATCAAGTGTAGGGTCTGTTCAGACAAGTGCCAGCAGTCATGCTGAGATGGTGTTGGAGAGCATGTCCACATGATTTTCTATGTTCTGATCCACTGTAATGGGAATCAGCCTAACCCAGATATCCCACCCCTTACCACAGTCTGCATTTCTGGGACTTCTTCAAGGGAAACATAGCAAATCCTTAGCCAGAGTCAGTTTGATAATGGAGAAGAGTGATGATAAAGAGTTTGGGATCTCTTAGACTGAATTGATGACCAGGATTTTTAATTGAGAATTATGGTCCTCTGGAAAACTGGACAATATGTCTTCTCTCTGAAACTTTGCTTCTTCTATTACCTAGAAATAAAGTGATTATATATCCATTTTCTACTATTTATTCAGGGAATCTGTTGACATTAAAATTCCACTCTAATATAACAATAGACACTATCTCTCCCAGAAAACAACACCTTGAAGCTACCCCAGTGAAACTTCTCTGAAAAAGCAGGTGTGTGAGCCTGGGTCAGTTGCCAGGTCAGATAAAGTCTCGACCATCTCACCAGACCCCTAGACTTGAGTGAGTTTTCGTAGACCTGTGAGAGGACCTCAGAATAGGCAACATGGGACCCATGTCTCCACCAACAACTTACCCCCACCTTGCTGGAACAGACAGTGCCCACTGTTATTCCTTCAGGCTACACCAAGGGGTATTTCTCCACCACCCTCCAGCTTGAAGCTGGAACTTCATCTTCTCCTGGCCTTAACCAGGCTGGTGCTATCTCTCCCCTCTGTAGCATTTTTGATTCTTCCAAAATTAGGAATGCCTCTTCTCTCGGGGAAAGACCTTACATTGATTGTTTTCATTTCAATGACATGGGAATTTCAACTACCAACAAATAAACATCTGCCCAAAGGGTCCTTATTCCACCCTTATTTCCAGAG
Source organism: Orcinus orca (assembly GCF_937001465.1). Classification (NCBI taxonomy): domain Eukaryota; kingdom Metazoa; phylum Chordata; class Mammalia; order Artiodactyla; family Delphinidae; genus Orcinus; species Orcinus orca. The sequence goes on along the minus strand of NC_064559.1, from coordinate 13,412,148 downwards.
ACAGGTAGGATCCTGGCATCACTTTCCCTACTCTTGTCCTTTGCCTGAAGATGGGGATCCAATTATCTGAAGAGTTTAAGAATTTATCTTTGGACATGGCATGATTCAGTTTATCTTTGGGGATAAATAACAGAGAGAGGTGACTGCCGACATGACAGGAGTGTTCTGATCCTTTAATCAATTTACTTAGAAGAGATGCAGTAATGGGGACGTCTGGCAACAATTTTCCTTTCATTTGAGCTCTTAAAAATAAGTATTTTTGGGCTTTCCTGGTGACGCGGTGGTTGAGGGTCTGCCTGCCGATGCAGGGGATGTGGGTTCGTGCCCCGGTCTGGGAGGATCCCGCATGCCATGGAGCAGCTGGGCCCGTGAGCCATGGCCACTGGGTCTGTGCATCCGGAGCCTGTGCTCCGCAGCGGGAGAGACCACAGCAGTGAGAGGCCTGTGTACCGCAAAAAAAAAAAAAAAAGTATTTTTAAAATTCTTTAATATATAAACACTACAAAAAGCAAACATCTGTTAAAAAATGAATTTTTAAAGAGAATTTGCAGATATTCCATATTTTTAATCCCTTGTTGAAAATACATAATTTATATTCTGGGAAGAAACACAGGTAATTGCTTGAGAAAACAGACAAATGGCCATAAAATATAAATTGTTTCAATTTCCCCTGAAAAGAAAAAAATATATTATTACATGATATTGTCAAAACGTCCCCCCAACAGAGATTAACCCTAAGTGTAACCTGTAACAAAGGAGATAAATGTTTATGGCAGAGAGAGACTTGTCTCTCTCACTCTGTTGATTTCTACATTCTTGAGTGGACCTCACCCTGCCATTGCCAGACATGCTACCAACACCATAGGACAAAGGCCATGTGAGCAGTCAATGGGAAGTTGAGAAGAGTGGAAATTGCTATGACTTTGGAAGATAAATTAAAATCCAATCCAGAACCTCCTCAAAGTGGGCAAGGTGGACATGTGGCCTGGGGCTTGCCGGTCAAAGTGGAGAAGATTTCCCTGGTTCTGACAGTGCTTCTTCGACAGGCTTTCTGGGGGGGTCGAGGAGAGGGCCTGCAGCCTGGGGGTTGCACCTCTGGGAAGGATGGCTCTGTCTTCTCCATGCCACTAAGAGGCCCAGTTGCTGGAAGCTTCCAGAGGACACTGTCAGAGTTGCTGTTCTCCCGACCATACTGAGGTGGTTCTGTTTCCACCTTCAGGCACCTCTCTTCCTTAGATGTGTCTTCATCCTTTTCCACAGGATATTTGCAAGCAGTTGGCTGCATCTTTAATGAGGAAGAGAAGAGTGTGGAATTTGTTGCAGACAAAGAGATGGAAGAAACAATACAGTGTATCTTTGTCATCTTAAATCCTGAGGATGAAAATTGAGTACTGATTGTGGATTTTGCATGGCACTGTTACACTTTATGAGACAGAAGGAGCAAGAAAGAGAAGAACAGTTAATGGAAGAGAAAAAAAGGAAGAAAGTGGATAAAAAGAAAAAAGAAGCCACTCAGAAGTTGTTTCAATTATAGTTTTAGTTTTCCTAATATATTTTTTATCTTTCTAATTTATTTTGTTTTTTATTCTTTGATATTGTATTGCTACTTTTTTCTTTCTTTCTTCCTTTTTTTTTTTTTTTTGCCACACCACACAGCTTCTGGGATCTTGGTTCCCAGGCCGGAGGTCAGGCCCAAGCTCCTGTGGTGGGAGCTCTGAGTCCAAACCACTGGACTGACAGAGAACCTCAGACTCCAGGGAATATCAGTTGGAGTGAGGCCTCCTGGAGGTCCTCATCTCAGCACAAAGACCCAGCTCTATCCAACTCCTGGCAAACCCCAGTGCTGGAGGTCTCAGGTCAGTCAACCAGTAAGACAGGAATACAACACCATCCATCAAAAAAAAAAAAAAAGAAAATGAAATGAAAAAAAAAATTGTTACAAACAAAGGAGCAACATAAAATCCTACAATACCAAATAAATGAAGACAAAATAGGCAACCTACCTGAAAAAGAATTCAGAGTAATGATAGAAAAGATGATCCAAAATCTCAGAAACAGAATAGAGAAAATACAAGAAATATTTAATAAGGATCTAGAAGAACTAAAGAGCAAACAAACAAGGATGAACACAATTACTGAAATTAAAAATACCCTAGAAGGAATGAATAAGCAAATAACTGAAGCAGAAGAACAGATAAGTGAACTGAAAGATAAAATGGTGGAAATAACTGCTAGGGAGCAGAATAAACAAAAGAAGAATGAAAAGAATTGAGCACAGTCTAAGAGACCTCTGGGACAACATTTAATGCACAGACATTCAAATTATACAGGTCCCAGAAGAAGAAGAGAAAAAGAAAGTGTCTCAGAAAATATTTGAAGAGATTATAGGGGAAAACTTCACTAACATGGGAAAGAAAATAGTCAAACAAATTCAGGAAACACAGAGAGTACCATACAGGATAAACCCAAAGAGAAACATGCTGAGACACATATTAATCAACTATCAAAAATTAAATACAAAGAAAAAATATTAAAAGCAGCAAGGGAAAAGCAAAAAATAACATACAAGGGAATCCCCATAAGGTTAACAGCTGATTTTTCAGCAAAAACTATGAAAGTCAGAAGAGAGTGGCAGGACATATTTAAAGTGATGAAAGGGAAAAGTGTAAAACCAAGATTACTCCACCCAGCAAGGATCTCACTCAGATTCGATGGAGAAATTAAAATCCTTACAGATAAGCAAGAATTAAGAGAATTCAGCACCACCAAACCAGCTTTACAACAAATGCTAAAGGAACTTCTCTAGGCAGGAAACACAAGAGAAGAAAAAGACCTACAAAAACAAACCCAAAACAAATAAGAAAATGGTAATAGGAACATACATATTGATAATTACCTTAAATGTAAATGGATTAAATGCTCCAACCAAAAGGCATAGACAGGCTGAATGAATACAAAAACAAGACCCATACATATGCTGTCTACAAGAGACTCTCTTCAGACCTAGGGACACATACAGACTAAAATTGAGGGGATGGAAAAAGATATTCCATGGAAATTGGAAATCAAAAGAAAGCTGGAGTAGCAATTCTCATATCAGACAAAATAGACTTTAAAATAAACACTATTACAAGAGACAGAGAAGGACACTACATAATGATCAAGGGATCAATCCAAGAAGAAGATATAACAATTGTAAATATTTATGAACCCAACATAGGAGCACTCAATACATAAGGCAAATGCTAACATCCATAAAAAGGGAAATCACCAGTAACACAATCATAGTAGGGAACTTTAACACCCTACCTTCACCATTGAACAGATCATCCAAAATGAAAATTAAAAAGTAAACACAAGCTTTAAATGACACATAAAGAAGATGGACTTAACTGATATTTATAGAACATTCCACCCAGAAACAAAAGAATACACTTTTTTCTCAAGTGCTCATGGAACATTCTCCAGGATAGACCATATCTTGGGTCACAAATCAACCCTTGGTAAATTTAAGAATATTGAAATTTTATCAAGTATCCTTTCCAACCAAAACACTATAAGACTAGATATCAATTACAGGAAAAAAAAATTGTAAAAAATACAAACACATGGAGACTAAACAATACACTACTAAATAAGCAAGAGATCACTGAGGAAATCAAAAAAATACCTAGAAACAAATGACAATGAAAACACGACAACCCTAAACATATGGGATGCAGCAAAAGCAGTTCTAAGAGGGAAGTTTATAGCAATACAATCCTACCTCAAGAAACAAGAAACATCTCAAATAAACAACCTAAACTTACACCTAAGGCAATTAGAGAAAGAAGAACAAAAAAACCCCAAAGTTAGCAGAAGGAAAGAAACCATAAAGATCAGATCAGAAACAAATGAAAAAGAAATGAAGGAAACAATAGCAAAGATCAATAAAACTAAAAGCTGGTTCTTTGAGAAGATAAACAAAATTGATAAACCACTCGCCAGACTCATCAAGAAGAAAAAGAAGACTCAAATCAACAGAATTAGAAATGAAAAAGGAGAAGTAACAACTGACACTGCAGAAACACAAAGGAACATGAGAGATTACTACAAGCAACTATATGCCAATAAAATGGACAACCTGGAAGAAATGGACACATTTCTCGGACACATTCCGAGACTGAACCAGGAAGAAATAGAAAATATAAACAGACCAATCACAAGCACTGAAATTGAAACTGTGATTTAAAATCTTCCCACAAACAAAAGCCCAGGACAAGATGGCTTCACAGGTAAATACTATTATCAAATATTTAGAGAAGAGCTAACACCTATCCTTCTCAAACTCTTCCAAAATATAGCAGAGGGAGAAACACCCCCAAACTCATTCTACAAGGCCACCATCACCCTGATAGCAAAAACAGACAAAGATGGCACAAAAAAAGAAAACTACAGGCCAATATCTCTGATGAACATAGATGAAAAAAATCCTCAACAAAATACTAGCAAACAGAATCCAACAGCACATTAAAAGGATCATACTCGATAATCAAGTGGGATTTATCCCAGGAATGCACCAATTCTTCAATATAAGCAAATCAATCAATATGATACACCATATGTACAAATTGAAGGAGAAAAACCATATGATCATCTCCATAGATTCAGAAAAAGCTTTCCACAAAATTAAATACCCATTTATGATAAAAACTTTCCAGAAAGTAGGCATACAGGGAACTTAGCTCAACATAATAGAGGCCATATATGACAAACCCACAGCCAACATCGTTCTCAATGGTAAAAAACTGAAATCATTTCCTCTAAGATCAGGAGCAAGGCAAGGTTTCCCACTCTCACCACTATTATTCAACATAGTTTTGGAAGTTTTAGCCACAGCAATCAGAGAAGAAAAAGAAATAAAAGGAATTCAAATTGGAAAAGAAGTAAAATTGTCACTGTTTGCAGATGACATGATACTATACATAGAGAATCCCAAAGATGCTACCAGAACACTACTAGAGTGAATCAATGAATTTTGTAGAGTAGCAGGATACAAAATTAATGCACAGAAATCTCTTACATTCCTATACACAAATGATGAAAACTCCAAAAGAGAAATTAATGAAACACTCTCATTTACCACTGAAACAAAAAGAATAAAATACCTAGGAATAAATCTACCTAAGGAGACAAAAGACCTGTATGTAGAAAACTATTAAACACTCATGAAATAAATTAAACATGGTACAAACAGATGGAGAGATATACCATGTTCTTCGATTGGAAGAATCAACATCATGAAAATGACTATACTACCCAAAGCAATCTACAGATTCAGTGCAATCTCTATCAAACTACCAATGGCATTTTTCACTGAACTAGAAAAAAAATTCACAATCTGTATGGAAATACAAAAGACACCAAAAAAACAAAGAAATCTTGAGAAAGAAAAATGGAGCTGGAGGAATCAGGCTCACTTGACTTCAGACTATACTACAAAGCTACAGTAATCAAGACAGTATGGTACTGGCACAAAAACAGAAAAATAGATCGATGGAACAGAATAGAAAGCCCAGAGATAGATAAACCCATGCACCTATAGCCAACTAATCTATGACAAAGGAGGCAAGGATATAAAATGGAGAAAAGACAGTCTCTTCAATAAGTGGTGCTGGGAAAACTGGACAGCCACAGATAAAAGAATGAAATTAGAACACTCCCTAACACCATACACAAAAATAAACTCAAAATTGATTAGAGACCTAAATGTAAGGCCAGAGACTATCAAACTCTTAGAGGAAAACATAGGCAGAACACTCTATGACATAAATCACAGTGAGATCCTTTTTGACCCACCTCCTAGAGAAATGGAAATAAAAAAAAAACAAATGGGACCTAATGAAACTTCAAAGCTTTTGCACAGCAAAGGAAACCATAAACAAGATGAAAAGACAACTCTCAGAATGGGAGAAAATATTTGCAAATGAAACAACTGACAAAGGATTAATCTCCAAAATTTACAAGCAGCTCATGCAGCTCAATATCCAAAAAAACAAACAACCCAATTCAGAAATGGGCAGAAGCCGTAAATAGACATTTCTCCAAAGAAGATATACAGATCGCCAAGAAACACATGAAAGGATGCTCAATATCAGTAATCATTAGAGAAACGCAACTCAAAACTACAATGAAGTATCTCCTCATACCAGTCAGAATGGCCATCATCAAAAAATCTACAAACAATAAATGCTGGAGAGGGTGTGGAGAAAAGGGAGCCCTCTTGCATTGTTGGTGGGAATGTAAATTGATACAGTCACTATGGAGAACAGTATGGAGGTTCCTTACAAAATTAAAAATAGAATTCCCATATGACCCAGCAATTCCACTGCTGGGCATATGCCCTGAGAAAACCATACTTCAAAAAGAGTCATGTACCACAATATTCATTGCAGCTCTATTTACAATAGCCAGAACATGGAAGCAACCTAAGTGTCCATCAACAGATGAATGAATAAGAAGATGTGGCACATATATACAATGGAATATTACTCAGCCATAAAAATTAATGAAATTGAGTTATTTGTAGTGAGGTGGATGGACCTAGAGTCTGTCATACAGAGTGAAGTAAGTCAGATAGAGAAAAACAAATACCATATGTTAACACATACATATGAAAGTTAAAAAAAAAAAAGAGGTCATGAAGAACCTAGGTGCAGGACAGGAATAATGACCCAGATGTAGAGAATGGACTTGAGGACGTAGGGAGAGGGAAGTGTAAGCTGGGACGAAGTGAGAGAGTGGCATGGACATATATACACTACCAAATGTAAAATAGACAGCCAGTGGGAAACAGCTGCATAGCACAGGGAGATCAGCTCGGCACTTTGTGACCACTTAGAAGGGTGGGATAGGAAATGTGGGAGGGAGACACAAGAGGGAGGGGATATGGGGATGTGCGTATGCACGTAGCTGATTCACTTTGTTGTTTGGCAGAAATTAACACAACCCTGTAAAGCAATTATACTCCAATAAAGATGTTAAAAAAATCCAATCTATCCTTACTTCACTGATGTGAATAGTCATTTTCTAAAAAATCATATACTAAATTTTCATATTTATTAATATGAGAATATTTATATTTATAAATCTATTTCTAGACTGTTCTATTGCCCTGTATAGTCCTTTTTTTTAAGTTGTATTTTTTTTGTGATGTGGACCATTTTTAAAGTCTTTATTGAATTTGTTACAATATTGCTTCTGTTTTATGTTTTGGTTTTTTGGCCACAAGGCATGTGGGATCTTAGCTCCCCAACCAGGGATCAAACCCACACCCCCTGCATTGGAAGGCAAAGTCTTAATCACTGGACCACCACCGAAGTCCCTGCCCTGTATAGTCTTCTGCCAGTAAGTTACCACTTTCATTATTGTAGCTTTATAACATATTTACTACTACGTAGAACTATTGTCTCTGCTGTGGGAGTGCTGGGGTTGATTTTCAGGAAATACAACAGCTCAGAACCCCAGGACAATAGGTACACCAGTCACAAGCTAGTTGAATGTGTTAAGTATACTCTGCTAAAACTGAATATTCATCTTATGATTATAATATGAAATATAGTTTATAATATAATATAATATATCCAGGTGTGTCTTGCTAAATTGATAATCCATCACAAATGCAGTTTAGCCCATGAATATACAAATATGTTATGATGCTAGGAAGTTAATATGTTCTATATGACTATATCACAAGGAAGAATCATATGATCATTTCAGTAAATGTTGAAAGGAAAGGTCATTTGATTCATTTCTACATTTATTTCAAGAAAATAAAATTCTAAGTAAACTAACATGATTTAAAAGATGCAAAGTTCAAACCAAAAATCAGCAACATACTAGTTAATGCAATTGGACAAAGTAACAAAAAATACCAAATTATTTTGAGCTCTTCTGTTGCTTTTGGTTTTCTAATTTGTTAATTTTCCCATTTGTCTTTATCAGTCTCTTCCGTTGGCCTTCCTTAAATTTACTTTCTTTTTCTACACCATTTTCAGACTTCTTAAGGAGATCATTTTATTGTGTGATGTCAATGTTTGAGCTATGAATTTTCCTATAAGAAAAGCTGTAGATGTATTCCATAAGTCCTTACCACATCTCATTAATTCTAACACACATTTTTTGTCATTTTAACATCTCTGAGATAGAAATTTATCTGATAATATCAACAGCATCTTACCATCATAGTGGTCAGGAAGCAGCTGTGATGTGACTGTCACTGCACAAACTTGACTATGATGTTGATATTTTTACTACTTCACTTGAGATCAGCACTGCTGGTAATTGCCATGTGCATTGTCTTCAGAAAGTTTTCCCTATAATTTGGCATTGAAGTAAAGTTATTATGGATGCAGAATACATGGAAATGTATCAGCAGGGCACACATTTATATTAGTGATGTTCATTTTAATATTAGACAAAGAACTACAGTTCTATATTTTCTTGCAAAGCAGCTACTGAATACATTACTGCATCTAAGAAGGGAATGTATTCCCAAGCAGATTAAGCTGTGTTACATTATGTTCCTGAGATGCATGAAAAAGGATTGCCCATCATACACTAAGCAAAGCAACCGAATAAAGGAGAAATTGCCAAATCCTTGAAACAGAGAGAAGAAATTTCAAAGCTGAGCTGGTATGTCTCATACATGCATAATGCAGGAAAATTTTCAAAACATCAAATAGCAATTTGACTGAGACTTCCTGCTGATTTTGAATAGAAGTTGCTTAAATTCTAGTTACATGATTCAACTGAAAAAAATTAAAACTATGGGTTTGATCAGATAAGAAATACTGATGAAACAGCAGCATTCTTTGTCATGTCTTTGAATTATACCAAAAATGCTAAAGGTGATAAGAAGATTATGATATGAGCACAGGATATAAAAGTAGCAATTATTGTTTTTTGATGCTCTGCATTACTGATTTAGCCAAAATTTGCCATGATATTTATAAACCACAGAACAATACCTGAGAATGAGATGTTGCTCAAAGACGGTATTACACATGCACGGAAAAATGGGAGAACAATGGTAGAGCTGATAGAGAATTGGGTAAATGTTACCCGGAAAAGATGTGCAGCAGAATCTTCAAAGATAAGTAGGGGTATTCCAGGAGGATAAAGAAGGGACAGTCATTACAAACCAGGGGAAGAGCATAACAAAGATAAAGAAGAAAACGAACTCCTTTGGAGAAAGAAAGATTCAGTTTGGAAAGGGGCTTCTACATGACAAGGGATATGTCTGTTTGGCCACACCCTTAAAATTGAATTGGCTGACCCGTTGCAGATTGCATAGATCTTGGTAATGGAGCCCTTCAAGGATGGCACAGCCCAAATCACACTGTTTGAGGTGCTGCCTACTTCTAATTCTATTCCTCTATTTCCCCCTGTGCCTATCACAGAGCTTGTTGGATGTTGAAGAAATATTCTTGAGTTAAAAATATAATTATATAATTTTTGTAGCTTCAACATTGTCCTCCAAAAAAATGCTGAGCACATAGAAGACCTCAATACATGTATTGAGTGGTGGCCTTATTTGTCCAAAATTTTCATGAGCTTAGTTGGCAAGATTCACTGCCAAACATTGGATTACTATATTTCTTTCTTCTTCATATTGCTTGTTTTTCTCAACATACAGATAGGCTCTCCCAGGTCCCTCCACAGTACCATGCCCTTCTCCATACTCCATGCTGCCTTGACCTCTGCTTGTCCCCACTTCCTTCCACTTCACACAAATCTATGCAGCAGTGAGCAGTTAAAGCAGCATGGCCAAATGTAGTTTAACATTTCCTACCAGTAATGGTAGGTCATCAGCTCACTCGATTTCTGGAAAAAAAAAAATCCTATAACTCATCTATATAAAATGGAAAAGTATCATCATTTTGTGAGATCTTATTTAAATCTTCTTTAGGTCTTCATGCTTTTAGCAAAAGCCAAGGAGGTTACACCTTCTCCCCATTACCACCAAATAAATGAAAATAAAACAAACAAAACACAGCTCAGTGTTTGGTTCAGGGGTTAAATTGAAACTCTTACATTAATAGGAAAGAAATATTTGAGATATGCATTACAGATATCCAAGACTGGATGATTTTTCTTCTGACCTGGGAATTTTCAGTCTTTCCAACTCAAGATTAAAGATCTATGACTGAAGGTAAGGGGGATGGTATGGAGAGATACAGACAGACAGACAGGTAGATGTACAGACAAGACATGGGTCATAAAATACATTCTTGCTTTAGCTTTAGAAATCTCTTTTAGTTAACAACAAATGTAAGCAAAAAAAAAGTCTTCTTCCATCTTTTCTAGATTTACATTATTATTGAGACTAAGGGTAATGCCTTTGTTTCAAAGAAAAATTTCTATTTCACAGAGCTAGGTTTGATTACCAGCTTGTGCTGGCCAAGGAGAGACACTGAATACTGTAACCCCAATTTACCGTGTCACTAATTTGGCAACAGGGTATTATTCTTAATGGAGTGAAAGAAAGATACCATTTTTCTTCTGTGTCTGTCAATCTTTTTTTTTTTCTTTTTTTTTTTTGCTTCTTGAAAGAGAAGTAAATGTCACAAATTTCATTACTATAATACAGACTCTAAGAGCTGGTAGGGATGTTAAAAGGCACCTAGTCCAATCTCCTCATTTTACAGATGAGAAAAAATAAATATATTGACTTGTTCCATACTTTACAACATGCTGGTGACAAAGCCAGGATAGAACCCAAGTCCAGACTTTATGCAACTAATCTGCTTAAGACATCTTATGGACCAAGTGGTATCTATCAGAGACATCTGAGTTGCTCATGTAGCCACAGATTGGGTTGCAGTAAAGTTCAAGAATGCTTAAAAGGTCTCTTTTCCTGCAGGTTAATTGACTTATGAACTACAAGTAAAAGATATTGAGGTAAGTGTTGTTTGGAGAAATTCATAATTAAATCTGATAGGTGAAAATTCTTATCACTGCGCAATGGCTGCTGAGTCAAGGTAGTTCTGAGAAAAAGAGAGGTGAAAAATGCTTGCATGCATCTCCCCATTTCCCAGATGAAGAAATTGAGGCATGGGAAAAAAACAAAAAAAAACACATAGCTGAAGAAGAAATAGCTCCTGAGCAAAGGCTTCTCTTTCATGGGCTTCAATCTGTAACCCAAAGCTGGAGTAATTCTCTAAAGCACTCATGATTCAGTGACGATGCCAGCTCAATCAATAAATAATACAGAGAGTTGAGAGATTGAGGTCTCTCAGCAGTTCTACCAAGATCTATTAAAAGTAATTTTAGCTCCCTTTTGAATTGCAGTCCCTTTTATCTGAGCTTTGCCAGAGGTTTTTATTTTATTTGTTCTTTCATTTTGGATGGCCTCCTTTGTTGGCGTGGAATGGATTTGATTATCTCATTTCATTTGGTTCTTTCCAGTCTGTTTCTGTGATCGGAGTGAGTTGGAAATGGATTCCAAACGTGCCTGAAGGGGAGGAAGGAGGACTCTCTCAACAACTCAGCCCGTCCTCCCTGTGGACCAGAGGCCTGCTTCTCCAGCCGGGAGGATCCCCAAGAACCCAGGACCCCCAATTCTGTTCTCGTTCCAGCCATGCTCACTCTGTTATTTGTTGCAGGCCATGAGATACTCCTAAACTCTACAGGTACTTTTCAGACTTACTTTGAGGAAAGGGGTGCCTGCTGTTTATAGGATTCCAATCAGTTTAAAACCCACAAAATCAATCAGTCAATCAAGCAACAGCTCTTGGTTGGACAGCTACTGGGCATCTGGCACTTTGAGAAGCCAAATAATGAGCCCAGTGAAAACTGGTTCAGAGGACCTGGAAGTATTCCTTACTGATTTCTATATCACTGCATATGCAGGGATGGATAGGATTCCTTCTTAGACAAGGCAGATAAGTTGGCCAAGGTCATGCAACTGCTTCATGTCAGAAGTTGCAATCAAAGCAAGGGGTGTCTACTATACCACAGTATTTTTTTTTCACTCATTATTTTCCAAGACATTGCAAAGCTAATCCCCAAAATGGCATGCTATGGTTTGCACAGTCCTCTATGAAATAGCACCTAATTACACCAATTTCCTGCTAGCTGCTCCCCAGAATTCAAGATAGCCTGCACTTTGCAGGAGAAAGTTACCACGATTCCAGTGATGAGAAGGGAGGAAAAAGGCATGCTTCAGAAGCCCTGAAAAATGACAGCCCCCTGCTAAGCATGCCTCAGCCACACTTTGTCTCACTGAGTTAAAGATGGGTAACATACCTGTCCCTGGCAGTGGCTCAACAGTGCTTACACTTGTTTCCTCACCACAGCATGATGGAAATTGTGCTGCTCTATTTCTTTCAGAGGACATATCCTTTTACTACAAGAGCTCTGGAAGTATTCTGGCCATTCCCCTGGTGGAGGATTCTAAGGCTGAGAAGCTGCTGGATTCTGAACTGTGGTTCTGGTAGAAATGGAATAGACTGCTCCTAAGCCAGAGCCTTGGGAAAAGCTGAGGCAGAGGACAGGCATGGACTGAGTTGAAACTCTGTGTCTACTTGGGGTGCTAGAGGGGCTTCAGAAAGGACTAAAGGAGAACCCTGGGTGCTTTGCCTATACCCATCCACCATATTTTAGCTAATAAAGGAGGCATAGCTTTTCTCAGACTCTCAGAGCCTCTATAAGACCAGGTCCTAACTTGTTTATTAATAGGTAGGAATTCAAGTCAAGTCAGGAACTTGTGTTATTGGACTAGTGTTTCTTCAAGCTCCAAGTTGTTCGGAAATCTTCTCACCCTTATGACACTATACGTCTTATTGTAGAGTCAAGATTTTTGACCTTAAGGACAATAATAGAAGATAGCAAATGACTAAATGCCAAGATGAATGATTCCAGCAATACATGCTTGAATAATTTGGAAAAAAGAAACTCAACGTGGAACAATTTGGGTGGGTTATTTCTGAGCAAGGCTTTATCAAGAAAAAGAAACTTGAACCCAGTATGAGCTGAGTACACAGAAAGGAGGAGAGGGTGGAGATTTAGGGCCTCAGGAATGAGCATGTGAGGAAGGCGTGGGATGGACTGGACCATAGGCTGTGCAGGGTCATTCTCTCCCCCTACCCTGGTGCCAACAGAGACCAAGAGTCCTGCCCAGAGGACAGCTCACATAGTCTAGAGTTGGCTTCCTGAAAAAGACACTTAAGGCAATTGGATTTTCATTCTGTCAATAATAAGAGCTTCCTGAAGAAGCTAAAAAAGCCAATTTAGATCAATTGGAAGAATTACATTACATGACAAATGAAAGGAAGCACCATTTTCATATAAAGACGTATTGTAGCCACTGTCTCCCTAGGCATTAATCTTGTAATTCTATCAAAAAAACAAAATAATTAACTTTGTTCAGCCTTATTCTTGAATAAAACAATTTTTGTATAGCTCATGAGTTGGTGACTCTCTGTTTATTTATTTTAATCTTTAAAGGTGAATTATTGTATCACAAAGGAGAGATAGATTAACATAAGTGACGACTTTAGAGGGGGACACACATGGGTATGAGCCCCAACTCTGCAAACTACCAGTTCTGAGACTTTGAGCAAAAAAATGACAGTTATGTGGAATACAATAGTTGCCTAACAGAAATGATGGGACATTAAGTAAGATGATGTAAAAAACATACCTGACACATGGTAGTCATCCAATAAATGGGAACTAATGTTATTATCTAATTCTGTAAGCATTTACTCTATTTGTTGGGGTTGTGAGAGAAACATCATATCAAAATCCTTAATTATTTTTCTCTTTATTTTCTCTTGACTTTCTATTATTTTTATGCTAGTGAGTCCAAGCCACTGTTGAAAGTAACCCTAAAATGCCACAGCCTAAATATTGTCCAAAACTCTCCACAGGCTGTGAATAGACCAAACCTAGATCAAATAAACATAGGATATGCAGGTTAGGTAAATCCAGGGCTTAAAAACTTCAGTTAATTTAATACAAGTAAAAAAAAAATTATCCAGCTAGTTGACCCAAAAGAAGAACCAGCTGGATTGACTGAATTTTTAACTTATCAACAAGTTGAATTAGAATTATATCATTACCATCTCACATGGGTTGACCAGAAATCTGTATGTGGTCAAATCATTAAGGTCAGAGACAGTAGATCTCCAGCTTTTTTTTAATCTCTTTGAACTGCTTGATAGCTAGCTAGTAGTCTCATGCGGGGGAAAAAAAAGACTGGTTTTAGTTACAACTAGAGAACTGGAGTAGGCACCTACGTATGGGTGTGGTTGGAGAGTCAGAACATCACTACCAGCCAGGAAGATTCTCATGAGCTTTATAGCTTATAACTTGTACAACAGATTTTTTAATTCCTCACATTTACCATACTGAGAATGTTTAGTCAGATTGCACATGCCATACCAACATTCTGATGTGTTCCCTCACTTCTTCTCTATTGAGGATCACTTATACACAAAGTGATGTGTTTGCCAAGAAAGCTGTTATCTCGAGCCTCTAGAAATGTGGGCTCTAGAATAAAGAGTATATTGGTTCTGCTATACTCTCTTTTGGCTAGGCTACATCTAATTCATTCCCTTTAAAAGGATTACTGGCAAACTAGAAAGAGGAAGAAGACTCAAATCCTGCTATATGACAAATGATTGAAGAAACAAAGCTATTTAACTTGGATAAGAGTACAGTGTGAGGAGGAGGATCTTAATTCCTAGCTGTCACTATTTGACATTTGGCTGTCCCTTTATTAGAATAGGGCTGACAATAGTGATAATGACAAAGGCTAACTTACACTGAGCATTTATTATGTTACAGGCCATGTTCTAAGCTATTAAGTTTTACGTCACTTAATCCATATAAAATCTAGGAGGTATACACTATTATCGCATCCATTTTACAGATGAGAAAACCAAGGCACAGGGCACAAAGAGATTAAGTAACTAGTCCATAGTCAAACAGTAAATTGAGGTGGCACTTAACTCCAGAGCCCATACTCATATTTGTTTCTTATGGTCCTGGTGAGTGAGAAGGGTAGTCATTTTGTGGGAACAACCGTTTAGTGACTTAAGCGAGTGGATGTTGAAACATACGGGAGAAGTAATTACCAAGGCAATTAGGTGAAATAAGCCTGCTGGGATTTCCCCCCTCAAGGATTTACTTGTTAGGGTTGACAGACCTCTCTTTCTTTATGCTACAGTATGTAGAAGCCCTGTGGTGAGATGTAAACTGTGTGGACCAGATTCAGTACTGATTCTGTTGCTTCTTAGCTATGTAACCTTGGAAATAAAAGTTGCTTACATCTTATGCCTCTCTAGAAGACGTCCTTTAAAATATCAACTTTAAGAAGTTATACACAGACATATAAAACAAACTTATGGTTACCAAAGGGGAAAGGTGGGAGTGAGGAATAAATTAAGAGTTTGGGATTAACATACACACACTATTGTATATGAAGTAGATAATTAACAAGGCCTACTGTATAGCACAGGGAACTCCACTCAATATTCTGTAATAACCTATATGGGAAAAGAATCTGAAAAAGAATAGATATATCTATATGTATTTGGGTTGGTTAAAAAGTTCCTTTGGTTTTTTAAGCAAAATAAAAGACACATTTTTCATTTTCACCAAGAACTTTATTGAACAATGTATTCACCCTTTTGTTCCACTACCTTCTGCCATTTTCACACAGCTTCATAATTCCATCTTCCCAAAGCTTTTTATCTTTTTGAACAAAGAACTGTTCCAGGTGCCTTTTACAGTGTTCCAAGGAACTGAAATTTTTTCTATTAAGAGAATTTTGTAAAGACCGAAATAAATAGAAATCCGAAGGCGCATGTCTGGCGAATATGGCGGATGAATCAGAACTTCCCAGTCAAGCTGTAACAGTTTTTGCCTGGTCATCAAAGAAACATACAGTCTTGCGTTATCCTGATGGAAGATTATGCATTTTCTGTTGACTAATTCCGGATGCTTTTCGTCAAGAGCCGCTTTCAGTTGCTCTATTTGGGAGCAGTACTTGGAATGAATTGTTTGGTTTTCCAGAAGGAGCTCATAATAGAGGACTCCCTTCCAATCCCACCATATACACAACATTACCTTCTTTGGATGAAGACCGGCCTTTGGTGTTGTTGTTGGTGGTGTATTTCGCTTGTCCCACAATTTCTTCCATTCCACATTATTGAACAGTATCCACTTTTCGTCACCTGTCACAATTTGTTTTAAAAACAGAACATTTTCATTACGTTTAAGTAGAGAATCGCATGCAGAAATGTTGTCAAAAAGGTTTTTTTCACTTAACTTATGTGGAGCCCAAACATCAAAGCGATGAACATAACCAAGATGGTGCAAATAATTTTCAGTGCTTGATTTGGATATTTTGAGTATGTCAGCTATATTCCATGTGGTATAACATTGATTGTTCTCAATTAATGTCTCGATTTGATCACTATCAACTTCAACTGGTTTACCTGACAATGGAGCATCGTCCAGCAAGAAATCTCCAGCACAAAACTTCGCAAACCACTTTTGACACTTTCGATCAGTCAGCACCTTCTCCATTAACTGCACAAATATTTTTTTGCATTTCAGTTGTGTTTTAACCTTTCTTGAAATAATAAAGCATAATATACCGAAAATGTTGCTTTTTTCTTCTAACTTCAACATTAAAATGGTTACACAAAAATTCACCAATTTTTATTTTTTTTTTAATGTACACTGATATGACAGCTGTCACAATACAATCTAACAAAATTACTCTGAATAGAGTTGAAGATAATTAAGCACTACTAGAGTCATCTTATGGAAAAATCCGAATGAACCTTTTGGCCAACCTAATATATCTGAGTCACTTTGCTGTACAACTGAAACTAACACAACATTGTAAATCAACTATACTCCAATATAAAATTAAAAAATTTAAAAATAAGTTATGCAATTAATACTATAGTTATCTTTAGAAGATGAATAATCACAATCTCTTCTTATTGACATTAAGCTGATTTTCTGAATATCCTGTATATACACTCAGAATATACAGGACTCAGGGAGAAAGACTTCTGTAGGAACAACTCTGGAAGACTGGGATGCTTCCACTCTGAATGAGATGGGAGTTTTTGTCTGGATCATTATCCTTCACCTGTGAAAAAGCTAAAGCTCAGGATGCCAACTACACTACATAATATGGGATCATAGATAACAGCAGTAATTCTCAGTGTTGCATTTCCAAAACCACATTCTGAGGGATGTTAATAAGTTCTTCCTGAGAAAGGGTCTCTGAAACCAAATTCATTTGGGAAATGTTCCTACTAGGCGCCCCTCTTATGGGGTCAAAGGAGCAGTACCTGATGAAACATTCTGAGGATCCTCAGTAAAAACAACTACTTAATCTTGTAACTAAAGAATCCCACAATATGATTATGCAGGATTTATTCCCGGAATGCAAGAGGGATTCAATATAAAGAAATTTGTCAGAGTAAACCACTTACCAATATATTTTGGTAGAAAAATAACACCCATTGATTCTAAAAAGGAATTTGAAATACACAAGCCATAGTTATTGAAAATTTTTATAAGATAGGAATAAAAAGAAATATTTTAAATAAAATAAATATATACCTAAATAAAAACACATTATAATGAATAGCAAAATAAAATGGTTTCAATTAAAAAGAGGAAATGGACATGAATGGTTGCTATCACAATTAATTTTACATTTCCTTGGAAGTTTTAACACATTCAATAAGAAAACAACACGAAATAACTGATATAAGCATAGAGTGAGAAGAAAGTTTTATCTTGTTTTACCAATCAAAACCCAAGATACTTTGATAAAACTTACCAGAATAAGTTTGGAAAAGTAACCACATGCAAGATAAAATAATGTTATCAAGAAATTTTCTTTCATCTACCAGTAGCACCCATGTATGGAAATGGGAAAATTTAGTTGACTTAAAATGGTAGCAAAATCTATAAAATGTTTAACTAAATTCAGCCAGAAAGGCACAGGACCTGTATGGAAAGAACTATAAGATGTTAGAGAATGGACTTGAGGACATGGGGAGGGGGAGGGGTAAGCTGGGACAAAGTGAGAGAGTGGCATGGACATATATACATTACCAAATGTAAAACCGATAGCTAGTGGGAAGCAGCAGCATAGCACAGGGAGATCAGGTGCTTTCTGACCACCTAGAGGAGTGGGATAAGGAGGGTGGGAGGGAGGGAGATGCAAGGGGGAAGAGATATGGGGATATATGTATATGTATAGCTGATTCACTTTGTTATAAAGCAGAAACAAATACACCATTGTAAAGCAATTATACTCCAATAAAGATGTTAAAAAAATAAATTTAATTTAATTTAAAAAAAGGTGTTATTAAAAGCATAGCAATAAGATATGAATAAAAAGGAAAGGCATACCATGTTCTTGAAGGGAAAGATCATATTAACTTATCAATTTAATACAATTCCATTTAAAATTCTTGCTTTTTAAAATTAGATAAAATCACCGTAAAATTAATATGATGAAAAAAATGTCCAAGAGGATCCAAGGTAACTGAGAAAGAATAATGAGAGAAGTCTTACTTGTAGATACCACCACACGCCAAAAGTAAGTGTGATCAGATCAATATGGTATTGGTATAAGAACAGATTTGTAAATAGAATAAATAACTCAGAAGCAGAACATACAGTATATATATGGTGTTAAATATGCATTTAAGTTCAGTAGAAAAAGGGTGGGATAATTTTTTAAAAGAATCTACACATTTTGCTCTTCATCTAGAAGAAACACATGGAACCCCATTATAACACTGGTGATATTCAAAAATTAATTACAGATTGATTAAAGATTGAAATGTGAAAAAATAAACAATTACATCTTTGTAAGAAATATTTTGGAAACTACTGGTACAATGTAACCTAGCTAAGTCTTTTACTCTAAAAGCTATAAAATAATGGTAGAAATTGTTAGCTATATAAAAATTAATAAAAATTGTATGGGAAAAGATGTCATACAGAAAGTCAACAGACACACTGTAGACTTGAGTAAAGAGAATTTATAACCCAGAAAGGTTTTGATATGCATGCTAAACAGAAATGATTAAAAATTTAAAGAGTAGGCAAAAATATATAAAAATATATAAATATAAATTCCAGTAGAAGTGTCAACTTTGTACATGAAAAGATGATCAAATGCACTCCTAGTCAGGAAAATGCAAATCAAAAGGAATAATGAGCTATTACTTTATGTCTATCAGAACAGCAAAAATGTTTTAAAACACTGTAGCAGATTTTTCCACTAGAATGAAAGCTCCAAGGGAGAGTGATATTTTTGTCAGTTTTATTCACTGCCACAGCCTTGGAGTCTAAAATAGATGCTGAAAAAATAGTAGGATGCTTATTCAACATTTGTGAAATGAGCAACGGGCATAGCTAACAATTGTACCACACTTACTATGTGCCAGGCAGTAATTGCTCTGCAGGTAGTAATTCATTTCATCTTCACAACACTCTTAATGAGGTAAGTGCTATTTTTCCCATTTTACAGATGTGAAATCTGAGGTACAGCTTTCACAAGCAGCAGAGCTAGGAATGGAACCCAGGCAGTCTGGCACCAGATTTTCTTACCTGACAGCAAGGCCATATTACCTCTCCCCACATCCATACAGCTGGTTGGGCTGTAGGGAAAGAACACAGCCTTTTTATGGAAAGCAACCTGGCAGGAATTCCACTCCTAAAGGCAAAAATACCAAAAAGAAAGGATATGTGCAAGGATGTTTATCACCCCATTGTTCAGTGAGGAAAATAGAAACAAAGGGAACGGTTGAATGATTTATGGTTAATGCACAGCACAGAATAGTGTGCAGCTATGAAAATAGAAAAAATTGAGTTATGACGGTTGACTTGGATCAATGTCAATAATTAAGCCTTGTAGAAAAAACAAGATGCTGAAATAGAAAAATAATGTGACTCCCATTTTGATAAAAAAAAAAAAGACAAAAACCATATCTGTGCCTTGTGTGTGTGTGTGTGTGTGTCTTTGTATGATTACATTAGTAGAGAAACACTTCCGGGTTGTTAAGATGGGTATGCAGGGTATTAGGGCTGGGTATGGATGTGAGTGGAATAAGGAAAGTAGAAACTAAGCCAAAATTGAAAAAATAAAGACTGTACTTTAAAAATGTATTTGATCACATTTATGCACTTGTATAAAATTATTTATAACAAAAATAAATTGAAAATGTCTATTCACATTTGTTGTTCCTATTTTTTTTTTTTTTTTTTTTTTTTTTGCGGTACGCGGGCCTCTCACTGCTGCGGCCTCTCCCGTTGCGGAGCACAGGCTCCGGACGCGCAGGCCCAGCGACCATGGCTCACGGGCCCAGCCGCTCCGCGGCATGTGGGACCTTCGCGGACCAGGGCACGAACCCGCGTCCCCTGCATCGGCAGGCGGACTCTCAACCACTGTGCCACCAGAGAAGCCCTGTTGTTCCTATTTTTAAAGTGGATTGATTTTCTCATTTTTGAGTTGTAAGAGTTGTATATATATTCCAGATACAAGTCCTTTATTAAATGTGTTTATTAAAAATCTTGTTTCCCAGTTTGTGGCTTGCCTATTAATTTTATTAATGCTATCTTTTGAAAAGTGGAAGATTTAAATTTTGATGTTATCCAAATTATCAATTTTTCTCTTTTATGTTCAAGTGCTTTTCATGAGTTGTCTAAGAAATATTTGCCTACCTCCACAGTCACAAAGCTTTTCTCCTATGTTTTCTTGTAAAAGTTTTCCTTTTATGTTTGTTCATTTCTAGTTAACTTTTATATATGGTTTGAGGTAGGGGCTAACATTTGTTTAAAAACTTTAGTCATCAGAGAAATGGAAATTAACATCACATTGAGATACTACTACAAATCAACAGAATGGCTAAAATTAAAGAGCCTGACAATATAAGTGTTATCAAAGATGTTAGCAACTGGAACTCTCATACATTACTGATGGGAAGTAAATGTTACAACCACTTTGGAAAAGAATTTGACAATTTCTTATAAGCTTACTGTGTGATCCACTTACCCTGTGTCCCAACAATTCCACTTCTAATTATTTGCTTGAGGAAATAAGACCGTAGATTCACACAAAAACTTGTAAGTAAATCTTCATACGGTTTTATTCATAACAGCTCCAAACTGGAATTAACCCAAATGTCCATCAACAAGTGAATGGATTAAAATAACTTGTACATCCATAATACTACTCAATAATAATTTTTTTAAAAAATGAACTACTGATTCAGGCAATAATATGGATGAATCTCAACATTATGCTGGCTGAAGAAGCCAGATATAAAAAGGTACATATATGAAAATGTCAAAAGGTACAAACTTCTAGTTACAAGATAAATACTAGAGATGTAAAGTACAACATGATGACTATAAATAAAACTGCTGTATGATATAGAGGAATGTTGTTAAGAGAGTAGATCCTAAGAGTTCTCATCACAAAGAAAAAGAAAGTTTTTTCTTTTTTTGTATTTGTATAAGATGATGGGTGTTAACTAAACTTATACATTCATGGTATATGTAGTCAAGTCATTATGCAGTACACCTTAAACTTACACAGTCCTGTATGTCAATTATATCTCAGTGAAACTGGAAAAAAATTAAAAATAAAAGAATAAAAGCATACATAGGGCTTCCCTGGTGGCACAGTGGTTGAGAGTCTGCCTGCCAATGCAGGGGACATGGGTTCGTGCCCCGGTCTGGGAAGATCCCACATGCCGTGGAGCGGCTGGGCCCGTGAGCCATGGCCGCTGAGCCTGCATGTCCGGAGGCTGTGCTCCACAACGGGAGAGGCCACAACAGTGAGAGGCCCACATACCAAAAAAAAAAAAAAATTTACTTTTCATGTATATGAAATCAGACAAGTGGAGTTACGTAGCAGAGGGCAGGGGAGGATTAATTGCAATGTTCACAAGGGTGAGATTTTTTGGAGTAATGGAACTTTCCTTTATCATGACTGGGACAATGATCACACACTTGTGTACATTTGTCACACTGCTTGAACTGTACTCTTAAAATGGCTCTATTTTATTATAGGTAAATCATACTTCACTAAAATAAAATGTAGGAAAATAAATTCTTAAAATAAAATGCACAAATAAAATAAATCCCTAATGAAGACTCTCTGCCACCAACACTATTTGTGATCTATTCTGATTTTTGGCCTTCTCTGATTCTTGCTAAACTGCTCATAACTATTAAGGATAAATTCCTTTCCAAATGGATTCAAAGCAACTGATCCAATTTTTTTTTAGAGGGGAACCCTCTACTCCTCCGAAAATTTAGATCCATTTATTTCCTGGGCATTTTTCATAAACCATAAATGTCCATCTTGAGAAATTGCAAGGGTGAGTTTCTTGAGTTAATATCCATCTGAGTAGTGGGCATATTTTTGGCTCCCAGAAACAGCTATTGACCATTGCGATATAATTCTTAACATGTTTTAATGAAATAGGTAGTGCTTTATAAAGAATTCATGAAACTGCCTCTTGTTACCAAGTGATCCATGGAAGCTCAGTGTAGACCCTGTTCTGTGCCCCAGTGGAGATAGTCAGTCAGGTCAGATAATGATCAGAGAGCAGTGGCTGACCCCACCTCAGGCTAGTAAATCAAAATGTCTAAAGATGAGATTTGGCCATCAATAATTCTCTAAGCAGCGTCCCATGTGCAATCAGGATTGGAAATCACCATTTGAAAGGGAGAGAAAAAAAGACATGTCATTTGCCACCTTTTAGAAAATATATACCTAGTGGCATAAAACCTTTTTTTTTTTTTTTTTTTTTTTGCGGTATGCGGGCCTCTCACTGTTGTGGCCTCTCCCGTTGCGGAGCACAGGCTCCGGACGCGCAGGCTCAGCAGCCATGGCTCATGGGCCCAGCCGCTCCGGCACGTGGGATCTTCCCGGACCGGGGCACGAACCCGTGTCCCCTGCATCGGCAGGCGGACTCTCAACCACTGCGCCACCAGGGAAGCCCCAAAACCGTTTTTTAAAAGAGGAGGGAACGTGTACTCTGCGTTGAGAAGAGAAAGATTAGCATTTTAAAAATTAAGTTAAAGAAATACATGTATAACCTCAGAATTTCCTCTCCTAATTTGATTGCACAGCCAGGCAGATATCTGTGAACAACTCTCAGAGCAGCAGTGCTCCAGAGAACACAGCCTTGGAATCGCTGGCTGAGTGTGACACATCCAGATGTCATAAGAGGGCCACTGAAGTTCCTTGATTCACTATTTATTTTTCCGTATTTCCATCTCTCTGGTGGGCTGAGCCAACTGGTTGATCATTTGTTTGCATCTGTTTTACCTATTTCCACCTTTCAACCGCCTTATTCTTTATCCTGGTATACTGACTGCCCTGGTAAAAAAACCTATCTCCCTTCTTCCTTCAAAACCTGGTCTAAACTCCTCTTCCAGGGAGCCTTCCCTGATAAACAGAATGCCTGCTCACATGTTGCCTAGAGCCTTACTACTCAAAGTATGATCTGTAGAACAGGGCCATCACCATTATCCACTCTGGAGCTTGTGAGAAATGCAGAATCTCAGGCCCCACCTCAGACTTGTGTAAGCTAATGTTGTCACCTGCCATATCAGTAAAAAAGGATGTTGTGACCATTAAGCCATCAGTCTCTTCAGCCACCCCCAGCGGTGCACCCTGAGGGGATTCAGGACAGAGAAAAGCAGGATACTTAGGGTGCATATCAAAGGAATGATTTCATGATTGCCTAAGCCCAGAATCTTACATCTTCCCATACAGAGAAAAGTCCTAAATTCATTAACTTGAGACAGTTTGATAATATTTATATACATTTAAAACACACAACATACTATTTTATATTGTTTATGGATAGACATATGAACATAAAAAGTAAAAATTGATTGGATGAATATACACCAAACCCATGCTAGTGGTGGCTTCTGAGATATGGGTAAAAGAGATATGATTGGAGCATGTGGTCAAAAGAAACTTCACCTATATCTGGAACTCTGTTTTTCTAACTGTAAAATGTGCATAATAATAGTATATATCTCAATAAGGTTGCTGTATTAAACGAGTTAACATACTAAAGTGTTACAGTAATATATACATATATCTTCAATAACCAGGTATTTTCCAATAAAATGTATAATACTACATTGAAATAAAATTCTCTGCTTGTATACTTTGTAATGAATAAATGAATGACATTTATTTGAAAAGAAAGAGATTTCCAGAGAACACCCAGACAGTTTAAATAATAACAAGCCTATGGTGATGGGGTTTTTTGGGAGATTCAACCTGTTCTACCCCCTCCCATGACTGCTAAGCTACTGGTTTTTATGGTTACTGCTTGTGAACCTTTGGTTTTAAGACCACTGCAGAAACGAGGAGAAGGGAACGTGAAGAGGGTAAGTTGAAACACCACAAAACTCACTTTTCTTACCAAGATTCATATGTTTTTCTTGAACAAATGTTCCTCAGATTATTGCAAATTTTGATTCATTTCCAGAGCTTTGAAAAGTTCATTTTGAAAAATGTTGCTGATTGCTTTTGTGGAGGAGCATATTTTAAGAGATCCTTACACCATCACTCCAGAAGTGCTCTCTCCAGGGATTGATTTTTTTTTTTTAGTTAGAGCTGGTTATGATAATTCATCAATAAAGCCATCTATCTTAACCATCATTAATTGAATTCCCTAAGTGCTTTGAAAGTTGTGATTTTTTTCTTTAGCAGTAGTTCTTCTCCTGGCCTCATGGAGCTTTATTCTATGCAAGCTCAGCTTAATATTCAGGCAAAGGTTCAAGAGGATTCTTATGCAGGTTTTTGGAGCTCTCTTTCTTTAAAGCTATGTAATCTCTGGTGCTCAGCCCCTCAAATATATGCTGTCATAGTCTCCCTGAATTTGGATTTATGTCTTGTCCCTCAATTGAGAGTATTATGCTCTGCTTGAGTTCCCCTCCCCGTACGCTGTTCTAGAAAATTCTTCTATGAAAAAAACTGAAGTCATTGTGGAACTTACCTCATCAGTTTCCCTTCCTTTATGGATCACAGTCCTGTATTTTCCATTGTGCAGTGTCTGAACATGTAGTATCATGTATTTTGTCCAATTTTCTGGTTGTTTACAGTAGGGGAGCAAGACTAGCCTCAGTCATTCCCCAATGGTCATAAGTGGAAATCTGTTGGGAGAAAACGCTTCATGAATATTTTGTTTCTGCACTGTCAGGGCTTTCTTGGCTACATTATTGACAACCTGGGTTAAATGATGATTAAATAATAAACATGTCTTATAAATTAGAGATAGTAAATTGCTCTGCAGAGATTTAAAATTTTACCTGTTTCAGAGCTTTTGGCTTACATAATAACAGTGATAAAAATGTGGGGAGCTTCCTCATCTCTCCCCACGGAGATTTTGTTTACATTCCAGAGCAGCAAATGTCTCTCTCTCTCTTTCTCTTTTTCCTTCTTTCTCTCTGTTCCCAGGAAATGAGGGACAGATTTGCTAGTCATCCTATAGGAGCTTTGCAGCTCATAATATTGGGGCTCCTCTCTTGTGGTGCAACCTTTGCATTTGCAGTCCGTTTATTCCTTAGTGTCCCACAATGAGAAATTGACCTGTGAGTAAATGAACTGTTTTTTGCTAAAGAGATTTTGTGTTTCCTGTCAGGATAAATAGACGAGTAGATAAATACAGATACAAAAACTTAACAAAGTCTTGTAATGTTTTCCTGATTATAAGCTTGATGCATGCTCATATTAAAAATGTTTCTTTTTACAATAAACACTGAAAATTATGAAAAGAAAACCCTGTAACTATTTTGATATATTTCTGAGACAGAAACAGAGAAGGATACATAGAAAAAGGGAATGAGAAGAAGAGAAGGGAAAGAGAGAAAAGAATTGTAAAACTGTTAGTTTTTCATTCAGCATTATGAGCAATTTGCTGTGATGCTAAATGATCTTTTAAAACACGCTATTTAATACTTGCATAATATTTCATTCATTCGATCTCCATTATATTATTTAGACACACACATATCATTGGACATTTATCTCAAGCTTCATTTATTATAAATAATATTTCTTATACGTAATTCCTTAACCACGTCTGTGATTACACTATATTCTTAGGATACAGTCACAGAAGTTGAAAACCTGGGTCAAATGGTGTGATGGTTCGTTTTATGTGTCATCTTGGCTGGGTCACAGGGCCTAGATATGTGGTCAAACATTATTTTGGATGTTTCTGCAAGGGTGTTTTTGAATGAGATTAATATTTAAATTGGTGGACTTTGAGTAAAGCAGTTGTTCTCCATATCGTAGATGGGCCTCCTCCAATCAGTTGAAGGCCTCAAGAGAACCCAAGACTGACCTCTTCTGAGCAAGAAGTAATTCTGCCAGGAGACAGCCTTTAGATTTCAGCTGCAGCATCAACTCCTCCTTGGATCTTCAGTCTGATGGCCTTCAGACTCAAACTACAGCATAAGTGCTTCCCATAAGCCAGTCCATCTTGTAGATTTTGGACTCACCAGCCTCCATAATCACACGAGTCAGTTTCATAAAATAAATAAATACCTTTCTACATATCCAAACATCTTATTAGTTCTGTTTCTCTGGAGAACCCTGTCTAATAAGAAAGGCATGAACTTCTTAAAGAGTCCAGAACCACACTGACGTCACCAAATTATTGGGCAGTGTTTGGGAGGGGCTTCTCTCTTATTTTTAGGAGAAACTTTTGCCTCTTTTTTGGTAGTCCTTGGATAAAACTTGCATGCCAAACACAGAGAAGGATGGACCAACTACTTGGCTCTCAGCAATGTGCAAGGACTTCTGAGGTAGTATCTCCCGTATATTCAGTTTGTCTTTACACTTTGTACTCCAGGAGAATGAGAGGGACTTTCTTCCTTTATTTCCTTTATTTTTGTTGTTGTGATTTTGATTTCAACTGCAGAATACAACCAAAACTACACATTAAAGGCCAAGAGTTTCCATATAACATGATAACAATGATACAAAACTAAAGTCTTATTAGAAATGCTGTTTGAATATGAGTCCATTTTTCTTAAAGTTTTACAATTTGGGGACACTTCCTTGCTTAAGATTAGAGGTTGGGACTTTGTATACAGGTACTGGGTCAAAGTGCCAAGTGAGTAGGCTTTCCCTGGTTCCTTTGCTCACTGTATATCCTCTGGCCAACTGTTCTTAATAACGTGTGCATCACACAGGAGCCAGAGATCCGCAAGAGGAAGCATGGAGACGTCTTCCAGGGCAATCACCAGAGAAATGGATTAATTTAATCTCATCTTTGACTTCAATCCAGAAAATAATTACATATCCCCTCCTAAGTCAACCTCACATTTGATATGGATAAAGACTAGTCATTTGAAGAGGAATTTTTGGGAAAACAAAAGTTCTATGTCTGACATCTCACATTTATTGGCCCTTTCTGTGTGTTCAGTTCAGGCTCCTCCAGGATATAGGATGTAGAATTATCTGTTCCTGAAATGGCCTCAAGAAAATCTTCAGCATCAATAAATAGATAATTATATTGGCAAATTTTGATATGAAAAATTACATGCTAGTTCAAAGTGTGGTATATAGGTATCTTTTTATTTAAAAGAACCAAAATAAGACAGTGTTAGAGAACTATGGATGTCCCCTTTGCACTGGTCAGGGTTCCTGATGCTGTGGGAATCTACCACATGAAAAATTCTGATATTTAACCAGATCTACAATGGTAAAGAGAGTAAGGGATGAAATCATGAAGAAGAGTATCATTAATTGTTGAGAGGATTTTAGACTGTCCTGTTGTCTTTTAGTCTGCTTGATAAGAAAGATAAGATTGTAGAAAATTCATCCGATTTCTAATTCCCCCAGCTGAAATAATAGAAAAGAAAATATTTCATTTCTTTTTAATATCAGTCCAAACAAGGAAAAGAGGGTCACACTAAAGAAAGACCCTAAAGGTAGGGTCATAGGTTGATTCATAATTGAGCCCAAACTTCACAGCCAAACATGTCTAGTGGTAGTAATAGTTAAGACAGAAAAACAAGGAAACTATACAGAGCTCCATTCAAGTAGAGCATCCTTGATATAGCCACTGTGGATTTTTGCCATTTGCAGTGCATTGCATGTGAAAGTGGTAAGTCCTCCTCACGTTGCCATTTTCCAAACAGAAGACATAGTTTCTTACCATTGTGTTTTTTTTAATATTTTTTAAAATTTTTATTGAAGTATAGTTGATTTACAATATCATGTAAGTTTCAGGTGTACAACACAGCAACTCAGTTATATATATATATATATATATATATATATTTATAGATATATATATATATTCTCTTTCAGATTCTTTTCCTTTATAGGTTATTACAAAATATCGAGTATAGTTCCCTGTGCTACACAGTAGGTCCTTGTTGGTTTATCTATTTTAAGTCAGTTATAAACCAAAGCTTTCCCAACATACAAGGAGCAGCTTGAGGGTAAGCACCATATTGTATATAACTTTATATCTCTAGTGTGTAGCATAAACCCCTTGGACGCGGTGAGTGCTCAATAAATGTTGTTAAATTGAATAAGCATGATGAAAATGAGGGTGTCCCAAAAGAGCTAAAGCTTACTAAGCCCGTGACATGAACCAGCACCTTTTCTAAACTATCTCTAACTGGGGATCAGAGTGGTAAGCACAATCAGCCCAGCTAGTTAGTAGCAGAGATGGGATTCAAAGTGGATGTGTTTGGTTTCCAAAATCACTTGACCGTCCTTAGTTGCAAGAGGGGCTGAACAGGAAAGCTAGGTTACCTTGTCACCAACACCCTCCCTCTTCCAAGTCCTCCTTCAACCCTATGTTATCCTCCTTTATTTTTTAAAAAAGTAGTTGTTGAGATGTTAACACCAGACATAATTTACAGTATTTGCATACGTATCATTCATCATCTGAAGTGAGAGGCATTCAGAGAGAGAATGTGAATAAAATGAGAACTAAAATGTACATAGATTTAGGCGATGTTGTCAATATTAATGCTGATTAGGGATATTGGATAGCTAAAACAAGGAAGAAAAAATGTGAAATTTGATTAGCCTGTATAAAAATACTACTAATTGTATAAACTAATCATATAAACTGCTCAGGATAAAGCCCAACTGTCGTGCATTACAATAATTTTTAGGTAAATGTTTAGATGTGGTTTGGGTTGAATTGTATGGGTTTATCCACCTCTTGGAGTAAACTTGGCCCAAGGCTACCCAGTCTTTGGGTGTCCTGCCCATGGAGCTTGGATAAGAAGCCACAGAAGCCAGGAGCTTGCTCATTAGGTGAAGATTAATTCATGTCATCAAAAGAGGAAGAATAAGGACTAACCTTCTCCTCAATCTCTGCTCCCCTTTTCCTTTCCAACTCTAAGATTTAATATTTTCGTTAAAAAAGAAAAAGAAAACTCAAAACATAGGACCTACAGCAAGACTGTTGATAGAATTATACTTCAGTCTGAAGGAACAGTCCTTTCTCTCTTCCTATGTTTCTGCTCCTTAGATCTAGTGTTTATTCCTTAAAAATCAAACCAATTTCACAAGGTTTCAGAGGTATGTTTTCAACTGTCTGCTGGCCTTTTTAAAAATGACTTTTTAGTAGGCAGAAAGCCTCAAACAAAAGGAGAAAACACCCAAAGGAAACTCTTATTTCAAGAATTAATGGATCATCTCAGAGTGCCAGAAGCAAGAAATGTGTGTTGGCTAAATGCCTTATCCTTGCTCTTGGATAAAGAGCCTGTTGAAATGCTGACTACATGCTTCACCATAAAGATATTATATTTGTAAACTTTCATATTATGTTGCCTCATTAGGATATGTACCTAAAAGATAGATATTGGTGAGGCATCAAACCAGGAAAGTTCACTATGGTACAATAAGTAAAGAGACCATGATAGGCTAGAAGCATATTAAGAACAGACAACATAAATTTGCCACAAAATTGGTGTTCATCATTCAGTAAATAAGAAAATTGTAACTTAGCTTAGTAGAAAATTATAAAGCAGTGCTAGTTCACTCCCTCTTTGCTGTCTCATTCCTTCCCCTCCTTTCTCATTCCACAAGAAATTACTAAACCCCAATATGTGTTAAACAGCATAGTAAATGCTTTGGTGGGGAGGACCTGAAAAAATAACAAACAAGCAAAGCCACGTGTGGACAAATGCCAATTAACATGACAGCAGCTTTATAGATGAAAGCTAAAGGGTATAGAATACAGTTGTCATAAAAGAAACAAAATTGATACCTTCATGAACAATCAGCCCTCAGTGAAGACACAGTGACTTGAAGGAAGCAGTAGGCATGGATTAGGAGAAGAGTGAGAAGGTTATGCAGTCAGAGGAAAGAGAAGCCTTGGAGGTAACTTTAGGCAAACTGTCTTTTAATTTGACATATACCACTGGGAATGTCCATAGTTGGGAAAAATCAGAAACCTCCTTAATATTTAACAATATACCTTATTTTAGTAGACAGAGCATACTTTCACAGGATGGCATATTATGCAATTATGAAAAATGATCAGTAAGGCTAAGTAATAACTCAAAAAATACTTTTAATATCATGTTAAACATCCAGTAATCACAAAAATGTAGTTACAGAGTGATGACAAGTATATTAAAAAATGCCTAGAAAAAATTATCTCTTAGGAAATAAACCAGAATATTTACATTGAAAATAAGAGGTAAATATTTTCTATTTTTCTGTTTTCAGAGTCATATTTAATGAGCATATGTTATAATTAAAACTGTGAATGAATGTGGGCTGGTCAATAAAGGGAGTTACTCATTACTCTTCTCTTAAAAGATCTCAAACATGTCCCTGTAAATTGCATTATTTCATTCTTTTATATGGTTGAGTAATATTCCATTGTATATATGTACCAAATCTTCTTTACGGACCTAGAGATGGTCATACTGAATGAATTAAGTCATACAGAGAAAGACAAATATCATATGATATGGCTTATATGTGGAATCTAAAAAATGGTACAAATGAACCTATTTACAAAACAGAAGTAGACTCACAGATGTAGAAAACAAACTACATCTATGGTTACCAATGAGGAAAGGGGGGGAATAAATTGGGAGATTGGGATTGATGTATGCACACTACTATATATAAAATAGATAAATAATAAGAACCTACTGTATAGCACAGAGAACACTACTCAATACTGTCATGTCCTGTATGGAAATAGAATCTAAAAAAGAGTGGATATATGTATATGTATAACTGATTCACTTTGCTGTACACCCGAAACTGACACAACATTGTAAATCAACCATAAAAATCAACTATAAAAATAAAAAACTCAACAATAAAAATTAATTTTAAAAAAGATCTCAAACACATACTTCTTAAACTTTGCTGTCTCCATTCGGGAAATTTGTTACCTACCCATAACAGCTTCACTGGGTGGCTGTCAGAGTAAATTGAAATGAGTAAAGTGGCACAGATGACAGTTTATTGTTTAAAGACTGAAAACTCACTTTTAGGCATTTGTAATACGTTTGATTACTCTTCAGCCTTCTGGTGAAGATGTACAATAACTTTGAATATATTCTCATGGTGTAAAGTTAGTGATAATGGGTATAGTGTGTCTAATTCTTCTTCAACCTCTACACTCTAAAATGAGGACTTAACTATTAATAATAATTACCCAGAGTCTGTAGAGACCTAAACCAAGACAGCCACTGGCAGAATCCAACAGGGACGCAAGTGATCATTCTTAGGACCATGGATCTAATTCTCAGATGGCAGATGTTCAAATTTCTTGGTATTACAAACAGAATTTTTGAGCCATTTTCCAAGTGGGAAATCTTGATGGTACAAGTAACAAGAACCATGCAAGCCCAGCTTAAGCAATAAAAGGGAAAGATAGCATTGTAAGGATTTAATAAGAGCTTAGAGAAGCCAAGAAAAGATAAGCTCACCCTGTGGAAAAGGATGAGAATCAGGAACTGAAGTTTTAAGACTTCAGGGGTCTCTGTCTCCCCCTCTCAGCTCTGCTATTTTATAATATATGCTTACATTTTTTTCTCCCACATGTCATAGGCACCAACATCTCCCAAATTTATTGATACATAATACATGTCCAGCTACCCAGAGAGAAACAGACCTCTGATCTCTTGCCTAATTCTAAATTTCTGGAGATTTGACTCTAAATATCCCGCCCATCTTGCTCAAGTCCTCATTCCCCATCCAGTGAACAGTGACCCAAAGTGGTTACAACTTCCAGATAGCTACTGAGCTCACAGTGGTATTACCATGCTATTGGGAGGAAGAGACAATCCCCAGAAAATTATGCATGTGTTCCAAGGCAGATTGCTGGCCAAGAAAAACAACACAGTGAGAGACCACAACTGCTTTAACGTATGAATTTAACTTTTTGTACATAACGCTTAGCATGCCACCCCCCTCCCTGACCCCCCACCAGTGTAACTAAGCCTTGTTAAAGCATCATTGGGTCAGAAAGTCACATATCTGTTTTGCCCTCGCTGGATGCTGTAATCTGAACTGCAGTTGTCCATGGAGTCCACATGCACCAATTACCTATCCATGTCAATACCCCCAAAATGGTGTTTATGATCAGGGTTTTATACAGAAGGATATGTGGGAAATAACTAAAAGCACGCCAGGATATGAGAGTGGTGGGTGGGACAAAAATTTATTTGGGGAGTCTTTAGAGGTCACCCAATAACAGCCTTCAGGCCAAGCAATCCCAATATAGCGACCCAAGCCACCCATGTAGATGTGCAACCTAAGTAAAAGGCTTATGCTTACTATGCAAATACAGCATCACTTTAAGGGTCCATCGAACCACCTCTATCCAGATTGCCTACACTAAATCTTCTTCTGTTTAAATTTTAGAGTCACTTCTGTGGACAGGTAACTCCAGTAGAAGTATACTCACCCTCATAGCACTATAAATATCATTTTAGTAGTCGTTTCCAACTGCATCTCACTAAGGAATATGTGAAGATCTTCAGGCAGTTCAGTCAGAAAATTCTATCCTGTGGTCATCTTCTAGATGTTGCAGCACTGAGGTTTCCTTAACCCTTTCCCGGGTGACCCTGCTAGCCTTTCCCTCTGCAGTTCCACCCAGGATATAGGCTTACCTCTATCTGATCTTCATGCTCAGGCTCTAAATTTAAAGTTAACATTGAACAAGCACGTAAAGAGACTCTCCATCAAAGATGTGATTAAGGAGGCTGGGGTTTGCTTCAACAAATTTAGCAAGCTGTGGATTACCAGTTCTTTATTATCGAGAAAACCTTTTCTCTCCTATCTGGATAACACTGTAGCTTTTGCTCTCTATTGGGCATACACTATTATTTCTAGCTGGTTGCCTCAATCATCTTTTGAAGTTCTGGTGTCATTGAGATGTTTTATTACACTCCCTACGAGGTGAAGAAACTCTCATCTTGGTAAAATCTGAGTCCCCCCATTGTGCAGAAATACGAGAACCTGGAAATGTGCTATATCCTTCTTTTACACATCCCTTTTGCACTACAGAAACCTGGTGGCATATCCTATAACTATTTCACACTCATTCATGTGTGGTCTACATTTCTTAATGCACGTTATTTTTCCCCATTAAACTGGAAGAACACACTGGTTATAAAGTTATAGGTAGTGCCAATCAATTACAATACTTTGGACAGTTACTGGCAAGAAGACAGGATAGTGGATCTTCTGTCCCTTCCCTTTCTTAATCCCCCATTTTTCAATCTGTCTACATCTAACTAATACATTCCATCCTTTCTACACAAACACCAAATAGTTCAATCTAAAGGGAAAATAAAATGGGGCAGTTTTCTTTTGGAATGCCAGCTTTTGGCATCTCTCTCCCCAAATGTCTCAAGGTCTTTTGGCAAAGGGAATTTTGTATTCAGAAACGTTGGCACAGTGGTATCCTAGCCTGGGATCCCAACAGTCATCTGTAGCATTCTTCCTCATTTCCTGTTGGGAACAGCTGTGAGAGGCTGTTTGTTAAATAACTGCCCCAATTCAACAGCTCACTCCCCAGCCCACCGCTAGGAAATCATTGGCGTTTCAAGGTTGGATACAATGAAGCCTGTCCATTGGTACATTAATTTAAAAAAAAAAAAAAGCTGAGTTTACTTGCAAGGAAAAGATATTTTGTTTCTGTTATTCTATATTATTAAAAGCGTTGTTTAAAAGGTGAGTATGGACCCCCAGATGATAAGATAATTTACAACAAATCTTCCACTTTCTCGGTAATAAGTTTTTAGTGTTATCTCTTAGGGCTGATGCACTTGGTACAGGGGAGAGGTATTGATAGGGGACAGTGGCATTTGCCTTCTCTCCTTTTCAGATTGACAGTACCTAAGAGATGCAAAACAAAGAGATGCAGAACAAACCCAGGATCTAATTTGATGATGCGAATGACTCAACCAAGTATTTCTCCAGAGACACAGGCAACTTTGTATATTTCTTTGTGATGGCTGTATTAACTCCACCTTTTGTCTATAAACGTGAGAGTCCATTTGACAACAGTGGTCTCTAATTGCTCCAGGGAACATAACTTAAGCTGTTTTCTCTAAATCATCCCAGGCACAGAATCTAGAAGGAGCCCCATTTTGAATTAAAATCTTCATTTGGGCTAGTGTCCTCAAAATGTATACTAATCAAATCTTGTTGGTTTATATATGTGATTTTCATGTTTTCCTTGTATGAAAATGTGGAGATAGATGGAGAGAAAAAACAAGGAAAGATGGAATTGAAAGGAATAAAATTAAATGTAGTAGTTTAAATAAATCATGTTGTGTCACTATAATATATTCCAGTTACTTTATAGCCCTTAGAAGAGGTTCTGGCACACAGGGACCACTAAGTTTGTAGACTGAATGAATGAGATTCCTAAACTATCAATAATTAGGGAGATCAGTTTAGCTTTCTTTAACATCCAATAGAGAGAAATTATGGAGAGAAAAATGAGCTCTGATGTAGAAATCTTACATTCCAAAAAAGGGAAAATTCTTTACATGTTACTCGTTGTTCTAAAGAGGCAGAGAGGAAATGGGAAGCTCTTCTTTGGAATCCAACACTTTTCCAATACGTTGAAGCTCTTGGGACTGGCTTGCTAATTTTAAAATACTAATTTAGGGGAAAATGTCAAATGACTGCCCCTTTCTTTTCCACAACAGGAATAGTCGATTGCGTTCTGCCCCTGATGCCTTTTTCATCTCTTAGGTGGTGCATCTTCCACAAAGTAAGATGAGTAAATATTCAGCTTGCCAGGTCACCAGGCAGAGTTCTGGGCTCTGACTCACGTGCCATCCCCTTTCCACCCAAAAACTCCAGGTCAGTCCAAAGAGAGCCAGGAAAATGCTGGTAGATTTCTTGATGGTGAAGTCGTCCAGGGCTGGTGGGAAACACAGCCATTCCCTCTCAGAGCCCAGCCCAAATGCTAATACAGCAGCTGAAGAAGCAGGGCAACAGGTGATGAGAAAGGAGGGCCAAGGAGGTCAAAGTAAGACTAGATCACGAACCCGTAAACTCAGCATCATCAGCAAACAGCCCTCCCTTCCTCTTCTACCAACCACACAGCTCTATCAGGCATCTGGGTTTCCCTGGAGGTTTTGCAGAGGTGTCCTAATGGTGGGCACTGCCCTTTGTTATGTGAAGGAATGACTGCATTTTCACTTGGGTGCAGTGGCTGGTCCTTCTCACAGAACACAACCCTGCAGTCAAATACTCATTTACTCTGTTCTTCCTCATTCCGTTTGTCAATAGCCCTAAAGTCCTCTTGCATATTTCTCATGGTGGATGGTGGCATGTTTAACTTGTTTGATAAGTTGGTTTGTTTCATTCCAAAGGAATTTTATCTTTTTTACATATGATGTTGGGACATGGCCCAATAACACAGGATATGCCAGCTATTCCCTTTCAGTGACCGCCTTCTACCCTGGTAACACATGATTAATGGATATTACACACTCAAATAACAGTCCTTTGTATCTGGTCCTATAGGCATATATTCACCCCTTCTTTCCACCTACCCCATGCATATATTTAACTCCTTCGCATACATATACATACACACAGATTCTAAATATTCCATTTTGTAGTGTTGAAAACTGCAGCTGTTCTCTTTGTTTTATAACAGCATAAAAAGAATGGTACCCTGAATACAATTCATATTTCATTAACACCAGTGTTAGCACTCTGAGAGTGCTTCTAAAGGGATTTTTATGGGATACTGTGGCTCTTCTCCAGGACATCAGTGACAAATGGTTGGGCCACCTTCATATCATCCAGATGCCTTTAGAGTCTGCTTATTCTCTTGACTGTACCCTTCTTGAGGCAATAAGTTCAAAAATTTACTCCTCATTGTGTGAAGGGAGCTTACGATAATTATTTTCAAATATACCTCTTAATCCTTTGACAGACTACAGACACAAGTGGTTCTTAAAGTGGTTCAAGGAAACCTAGGACTTCCTGAGACCCTGTAAAGGGAGTTCACAGGGTAAAAACTCT
This sequence comes from Orcinus orca, assembly GCF_937001465.1. Taxonomy (NCBI): domain Eukaryota; kingdom Metazoa; phylum Chordata; class Mammalia; order Artiodactyla; family Delphinidae; genus Orcinus; species Orcinus orca. The sequence goes on along the minus strand of NC_064559.1, from coordinate 13,375,571 downwards.
TTTCATAATAATATGAAGACATTATTTGTCTTTTTCAATGTGTTAACATTTGCCATGAAGATGCAAAATCAATGGTAGGTAAAACTGCTTGTGCTTAACACAAATCTTGGTATTGACAACAAATAGTAGTTTTGTTTTTTCTTCACTGCCACATGGATCCAGTTAAGAAAAAGTACCCATTTCATATAATATTGTCCTTGATGGATCAGCAAAAACTATTAATGTTATTAAATCTCAACATTTGAATATACATCTTAGCAGCTATGAAACAAAATGGGAAGTAAGAGTAAAGCAAGCCTGCTACATACCAAAATATTATGGTTGTTTCAAAGGAAAACACTTGAAGATTGTTTGAGTTGCAAGCTGAACTAGCCACCCATTTCATGAAACAATATTTTTACTTGAAAAAATGATTGACAGACAAACTATGGTTATTCAGGCTTTGGTATTATAGACTCCTGCATTTAAGGAGTCTCTTATACATGTTTGAATAACTGTTTTCCTATTCACACTGTCAAATTTGTTTGGAGTATTTAATCCATTTATATTTTGTGTAATTATAGTATTAATATATTTAGCTTTAAATCTAATATGTCACTATTTGTTTGCTATCTATCCAATCTGTTCTCTTTTCCCTTCCTTTCTTTTTTTTAATCAATCATTTTTATTATACTAATTTCCTCTCTATTAACATATTAGTTATACATTTTTACTTGAAGTTAGAGCAAGCATATTTGACTTAACAAAATTTAGGATACATTTGTATTTCCCCTTCATCATGTACAATGCTAGGACTTGGAACATTTTAACTTTAATTTTACCCCTCCAAACTTACATGCTAATGTTTTTGTATGATATGTATGTCTGTGTTTAAGCTCACATATTACTATTACTTATTTATGCAGTTAATATGCATTTAGATTTATCCACACATTTATACTTTCTTTTTTACTTTATTCCGTCCTGTTTCTCCAAGCTCCAGCTGAGACCATTTTCCATCTGCCTTGAGAATACCGTTTAGATTTCCTTCAGGGCCAATCTGATGATTAATCCTATTAGTTTTGATTATACTTAAAATGTGTTTATTTCACTTTTATGATTGAAAGATATTTTCACTTTGTATAGAATTTTATGTTGGCATTTATTTTCTATCAGCTTTTTGAAGATATTCAATTTTCTACCAGTTTTCATTATTTTGGTTGAAAAAATTAGCTGGTCAGTCCTATTGCTGCTCCTTTGAAGGTAATTGTTTTTTTTTTTCTCTAATGACTGTTATGACTGTCCCTTTATCATTGTTTTTTTTTTTTTATAAGCTTAATTATTATCTGTTTAGATGTGACTTTTTTATGTATCCTTCTTTGGGCTCATAGTGCTTCTTGCGTCTGTAGCTTGATATATGGCAGGAGTTTTAGAGCAATATCAGTCAATATCTAGGCAACTATTGCTTCTGTCTGTTTCTCCTGTTCCTCTACTTATTGGACTCTAATTATACATATATTCACTTTATTACCTGTATTTTCTCACATGCATGTCATTGAATCACGTATGTATTTCCTCATATGGATCTTACTTTATCCATATGTATTTTCCATTTCTCTGGGTTTTTGTTCTTAATTCTAGAAATTTTCTTCTACTAATCTTTCTTCCAGTTCCTTAATTCTCTCTTTAGTTATGTCTCATTTTTGTTAAACCCATCCTTTGATTTTTTAATTTCAATTAATATATTTTAGTCATATAATTTACATTTTTTTAAGTGTCTAATTCTCTTCCAAAAGTCTAAAGTTATCTTGAGATATTAATAAAGTGAGCATAAAATCTAAATCCAATGTCTCAAAGACATATATGTCTTATATATATTATATATTATTTATATATATATATATATATATATATATATATATATATATATGTGAAGCTCTGAATAATGTTATATCTATCAGCTAGGGTAGTGCTAGGAGCACTCTCAAACCCAGACTCACTTTACTCAATACGTGATTGAAATGCTGCAAAGATTGATTACAACCTCTATGAAGTTTGATATATTCATTACATATTCTTAGTCCAAGGCTATAATCCCTTGGGGTATCAATCCAAAACCTGTGAGATTTACCAGTGTCCTTCCATCCTTGAAGGAGGGAACATTGAACTCCAGTGTTTCCCTTAGTTCTCTCAGCCTGCCAAAAGTTCCGCTCAACTTTTCAGCCTCGCAGCTGACTCTTCCAGAAATGGAAGATGCATTAGCATTAAAGCATGCCCAAATGCCATGATTACTTCTCTAGGTTTCCTTATTCCCCTGGATTTTGTTTGCATAATTCAGAATGACTTCAGCAGGTCTCTGGTGTTTTCAAAAAATTGATAGCCCTCATTTTCTACAAGCGCAATTTTCTCTGGTAACTTTGAAGGTTTTCTGATTTTCCTTGATATTCTGTAGTTTCTCTACAATGTATTTAAATATAATTTGTTTTTATTTATCTTGCTTCATTGTCATTGCTCCTTTTTCAATCTGCATCCAGTGTCTCCTTTCAATTCCTGAACTCTCTACTACCATCTTTTTGAATATTATCTGTTCCCACTATCTCTAGTCTCTCTTCTTGGAATTTCTATTAGACATTTGTCAAAACTTCTTCTTGTGTTCCCTGTACATTTTAACTTTTCCTCCAAATGTTCTACTTATTTTTCTTGATCTCAGACATTTTAAGTGGTTTCCTCAAAATTATTTTTCAGTCTATTAATCTCTCCTCTAGTAAATATAGTCTACTGTTTAACTTTGTGCATTGTGTTTTATTTTTATGACAGTTTTAATTTTTGAAAATTTCTTGTTTTCATTTTCAAATGTGCCTGTTCTTCTTCATAATTTCCTATTATAATTCTCTGAATTATTTTCTTTCCCTTATACCTGAACATCTTAAACATGCTCATTTAAAAGTTTTTTGTCAGGTTGAAAAAGAACTAAATATTTATCAGACTTGTTCTACAAATATTTCCTATACTTTCCCACAGTTGGAGATGTATCCCTAAAACCATTGCATGGTTGTTTCTGCTGAGACTATTTTGAGTTCACTACTTCTGGACCAGTTATATATTAGATTCTTGTTTATAAATTTTCTTACTGAATAGGTAATACAAGAGATTTATCTTACTCCAAAACATGATGTTTAAGTAAGGGCTCTTATTTGCTATGGTTGAGTCTGTTTCCATTATATTTAGAAGAACATCCTAATTCTGTGCTGTATCTTTGGACAAGGGCCAAAGCTCTATGTGGAGCTGTTTTTTCTTACAAGGAGTACATTTTCATATTCCACCAGGTACAAAGTTTGCTATCCAGTCTCCTGTTCTTACTTGGGTGGTTGAACCCTACATCTTTCATCTGATTGTATAACCCTCTGGGACACATGGCTTCAAATCCTACTTATTTCTTATTTCTAGAATCTCCCTTTCTGATACCTAGAGAATTTACTTCTGGATTTCAAAACTGGCAATGTATTTTTAAGGATTTACTTTAAATCTATTATCTTGAATTTCTATGTGTTTGGAATTTGAGGTGGGCTCAGGAGAGCACTTATAGAATTTGTTCAGTCTACCCTCTTGAGAGGGAGTCAGATTATTTTTTAAACCTTTAAATGCAATCACATCCGTCAAGAAGGAAAATTCTGGTGCATCTGCCAGCAACATATTATAAAAATTCTAACTCCTATGTTTTCTCCTGAGAAAACAAATAAATAAATAATTTAGATCAATAATCTGAACCCAGACTCAGACTATATTTCTTTTCTTTTTTTTTTTAGATTGAAGTATAGTTGATTTACAATGTTGTGTACCAGCTGGAGGGAGAAACTTGGGCAAAGGCAAGGAACTCCATACCAGTATGGGGTGAGCTCTGATTAGTATGGATGCAGCACGAAAGGTGCTGGCAGGGGGACGGTGGGGGCTGAGGGCAAGAGATGAAGTTGGAAAGAAGGAGGGAAAATCAGGGACTAGGTCATTAATATTGGTATCAGGGTTCCCATTAATGACCACCCTTTTGGAATCTTATCAAACCCTGACTTAGAGTCTGGTATGTGCAACTGTGTACCCAGTTAATTTTGCAGGGGTTACCCCCAGCCTTTCCCAGGAATGCTCTCTGTCTTAGAAGCAATCGGTACAGCACAAGCATGATGAACTAAATCTACTTTTCTAAGTATTCTGTCTCCTTGCTCTGGAAAGTGGAATGGAGACATAAGAATTCTCAGTTCAGAGTAAGAATTAACTTGCAGGGCTAGTATGAGAATGTTTCCTAAGCTGAGATGGAGAATGCCCAGTTGAAGGCTATAACTGGGGTATGCCAAGTAAACAAAGAAAATCACATGACAGTGCATCACTCTCTCCAACCACTGACCATCACTTTTAGAAATACAGATTTCTTCCTTACGAGACTTCTTTATTTAATTTTTTAACTTTTATGACTTTATTATGATATAGTTTCAAATTTAAAGAAAAGTAGCAAGCACTTCAATATATCCTTTACCCACATTTACCATTTATTAAAAGTTTGCCAATCTACATATTATATCATGGCCCAAAACTTTATACATTTATATATATGTTCTTACCCTTCCCCCAAAATATGTATATGTAAACTTAAAAATTACATGTATATAATTTTGGACAATGATATAAACAATATATACATATATAAATGAAATATATGCATATATTACTTTCTGAATCATTTGAGAGTAAGTTACATATACCATGCCCCCATTCCTAAACAATTCCATGTATTTCTTCAGAACATTCGCATATAATCACAGTACAATTACCAAAATTTTAAAAAATAAACACAAAATTATCTTATACACATTTTATATTCAGATTTTGCCAACTGTCCCTGAAAATGTCCTTTATTGTAATTTTTCCTGGTAAAGGATCTGATCCAGGATTACGCAGTACATTTAATTGTCATATTTCTTTCTTTTTTTCATTCAAATATAGTTGACGTACAATATTATGTTAGTTTCAGGTATACTACACAGTGACTTGACATTTGCATATATTAGGAAATGACCTCCACTATAAGTCTAGTAACCATCTGTCCCCATACACGACTATTACAATATTATTAACCATATTCCTTATGCTTTATTACATCCCCATGCATTATTCATTTTAGAACTAAAGGTTTGTACCTCTTAATCCCCTTCACTTATTTCACCCCCAACAATAGCCCTCTCCTCTGGTAACCACCTGTTTGTTTTCTGTATCTATGAGTCTGATTTCATTTTGTTTTATTTCCCCTTGATCCTTGGAGACAACCTCTATGATTGTGATATTCCCCCTGTTTGTTGATTGCCAACCTGGGGTTGTGAGTCCTGACTATACTGCATCTTCATCCCTCCTACCTGTCTTGTTGGGGTTCCTTCTTTATATCTTTAGTTGTAGAAAATCTTTTTCTGCTAGTTTTCAGGCTGTTCTCACAAATAGTTAATCTGTAATTTTGGCATGCCCATGGAGAAGTTGAGTTCAGGGTCTTCCTACTTTGCCATCTTGGACAAAAATATCCATATTTCTTTAGTTTGCTTTAAGCAGAAGGCTTTTCTCAGCCTTTTTTTGTCTTTTATGACAGTATATTTGAAACACATAGTAAGACTGTTTTGTAGGATGTCCCTTAATTTGCGTTTATTTGATATTTTCAGGATTGATGGTTTGATTATAGGGTATACATTTTTAGTAGGTAAAACAAAGACGATGTTGTGTCCTTCTAAATGCATCATATCTGGAGGCACATGGGTGAAGTCAGTTCGTCTCATTATTGGTGTGCTTAAGACCTCTTAAAATGAAATTTGGAAAGGTATACCTCAGCATTACTAGATTAGATTTCTTAAGCCCAAAATCTATACCTGCAGTATAAAGGTCTTCATGGGACACAATATTCAAAATCACATGGAAAACCGACATTAGTTGTACATCTACCATACATTTTGCACCCTACAAACTATATTATATATGTCATCTTAGTCTTTATAGTACCTCCCTGAGGGAGGTAGGATCACTCCTACTTTAGCACTTAAGGAAGTCAGAAAGGCCAAGTCACTGGATGGAAGTCACACTAATAGGATTTAAATTCTGGTGTATCTTAGAATTACATAATCACCTTATTAAACAGACCAATTTAAATTCTGAGATAATCCAGTTGATGTAGGTAGTCACCCCAGTAATGTCCTATGCACGCTTTTAAACCCCCATGCTGAACGTCTCATCCTCTACTCAGTGCCCTTAGGTTGCCTCTGGCTGACTACTTCCCATCCATACCTCCTCTCTTCAGAGATACCTAGGGCTTGAAATCTGTCCAAAGATTCCTTAGGCTTCAAAAGTATTTACTATTTTTAATTCTTTCTGGAGCTTTAAAAACCGGGTCTGTGGTTTCCAAAGCACTGGACTGTTCATCCTCTTAATTAATTCTGGGACTGAGCTCCTGGAGAAGACCTGGGTGGTTGGGTCTTCCCAGGGGAAGGTTATAGCTTCCTTAGAGTGAGCTGAATGGTGTCCCCTCCACCCAAAGCTATCAGACCCTAATTTCAGAAACCTGTGAATGTTGCCTTATATGATAAAGTGTCCACAATGTGACTATATTAAGACTCTTGAGGAGATTATTTTGGATTATCCAGGTGGATCTAAATAATGTCACAAGTGTTTTCATAAGAGAAAGGTGGAGGGAGATTAGACACACACAGAGGACTAGGTGATGAGAAGACTAAGGAGTGATACAGCCACAAGCCAAGGAAAGCTGGCAGCCACCAGAAGCTCGAAAAGTAAGAGATGGCTATTTCCTGAGAGCCTTCCAAATTCTGTGGCCCTACTGACACCTTCATTTTGGACTTCTAGCCTCAAAGCTGTGAGAAAATTAATTTCTGTTGCTTTAAGCCCCCAAGGTTGTACTAATTTGTTAGAGCAGCCACAGGAAATGAATCCTTTCCCTTAACATTTGTGGAGGTGAAATGCTGAGGTTAATGGCCAACAATGAATAAATATACAGCTCCTCCCATGGGAATTTGCACTTTACTAGCCCCTTGTCATAAGAAATGCCCGGACGATAAAATCTTAGGCATTTACCGAAGGCCACTGGTGGTCTGGTCATGGAGGGTTACTTTTTGAGAAAATCAGCTTTCAGGCAGTGCAGAAAGTTATGTCACCAGTGTGCCAGAGTGCCTGCATTATCTGAGATGGTTATTCAAAGCTTCAGAAGATCAATACCAACCATAGATGATGGAATTGGGGATGTTAAGCCAAGAGAATAAAAGAGTTAGAGGGAACTGATGAAGTTCCTTCATTTCTACACTTATTCACCTATCTTCTAGCCCTTTATTTCCTTCTTTTATTCATTCATCGGAGGAAGTTGAACATTGGGATTGAAGAGCAACAGCTTTGTGTGACACAGACTGGGCTTCCAATCCTGTTTCCCCACTATTCTGGCATGGCCCTGACCGACTTGGCAAAGCCTCCATTTACCAAAAAAAAACCCCAACAAAAATAGTGAAGGATAATAATGCCTACCTTTTGGGGAGGTTATGAGGACTGGATGAGAAGCTATACATAAGGGATTGGAGACTGTATTGGGGGTGTACTAAATATTCAGTAATGTATAGTAAATATTACTACAGAGTGCCTCCTCTTATCTAGAAGTGGGCTCTTTCCAGTTATTTCTTAGTTGGTTTATCAGGCATTGCAGGTGTCCTCCCTCTGAAAGAGTTCACAAGAGGTAGATATGAGACATGAGAACTTTTAAATTACAGTAAAGTCATGTAATGCAGACTATGCTGTATATGCAACACACTATAGGAGCACAGCGGTAGAAAAGACCAATACATGTGAGCAAGGGATGGGGAGAAGAAAAGGAGGACTTTGAAGATGGGTCTAGAAGGCTGTGAAGGACTCGACCTGGTGGAAGAGAAAATAACTGCACGTGTCCCTAAAGATCTGTGATTATAGATTGTATGTCTACACTCATTTGCATGGATTTATGTGTTTTGGGGCAGAGCTCTCATTTTTGCTTTTCATCTGTACTTTTTTTCCTTCTTGATATTGGATGATAAGTTGAGACAATAAAGTATCTTCTCTAAATAAAGTTAGTAATCTTTGCTGAACTTTTCTTTTTCTCTGTAATGTGAAGAATACCTGATAGGTCTTTTGTGAATATTCAATAAAATTTTACAGACACACACACATACATAAAAATATATATGTATATATACATATAAATACATATAAATATCTAACAGTTCCTCGAGCCAATAGCTGCTCAACATATTTTACTTATAATTCTCATCTCTTCTATTTAGCTCTTTCTCCTTTGCCTCTACAGTGTAGAGGCAGTTGGATATAAAAAAAATTGATTGGATTTAATGGTCTGGAACTTGAGGGCAACTTGATTTCTAAATTGCTGCATCTCCCACAGATCCTAACATATACAGGGGCTCCATGAATGATTGGAGAGGGAAGAGATGGGGAAGGAGAAGGAGGGAGAGAGAGAGAAGGAAGCAAGACTGGTCCACATATTACTTTATGAACCCTGTGCTCTGAAAGGGTTATCTCCTTCTCCCCAAGGGAAAGTACAAAATAGCTTAGTGTTGTGGAATTAAATGATTTTTTTCTTCTTACGTGCACTTTTCTGACTAGGTTTTTTTTTTTTTTTTTTAATGTACGTTATCTTATTTAATCCTCACAACATGCACAAAGTCCCAGAGGTTGAAATCCCAATCTGATTCCAGAGTCTTCTCTTTCCATGGCATCATCCTGACCATAAGATATTATATTTCTCTAACTAGAAAACAGAACTATCAGAGAAAGATCTGGTTTCTTGTCTAAGATCTGTCCATTGCTAACTGTGTTATCTTGGGGTGCTCACAAATGGTTACTTGCCAGTCCTCACTTTCCTCTTTTGTATAATGAAAATAATGCCTGCTACTGCTAACTTCTGCAAGATTGCTGTGAGGGTCTCATGGTATGAGTGTGTAAAGGAAAATATCTTTTGTTTTGTAAAGCTGTAAACATGTAAAAACCTATTAATGGCACATTCATACTAAGGTGTATAAAACTGATATCAGATCCTACACTGAGTAGGGACAGAAAGGGCAGAACAAGGAGAATTGAGTAGAGTAAAATATTCAGACATAGAGGTAAAAGGGCCTAAGAACATGCTGGGGGCATTTGAAGATCTTATTTCAGCTACTTCATAGCTTTTCTGAACCAATCCTGTCCAGACCCAGTGTGATATTCTTTACTTTTCTGCATCCTATCCCTACGTTTACCCAAGATTCCAGAATTCATAGACTGACTCCTCACCCCTAAACACACACATCCATCCCTGGGGAGAAGATCCTTCCCTCTCCAAATATGTACAAAACCACCAGCCCCAAAGCCGGCTGTGGGCTGGCTGAGATCAGGGCTATTCTGGGGCAGCCAGTTTGCACGCTGATAGGGGAGGATTAATGAGACAGTCTGCTCATCCATTGCAATTAGAAACAACACTGGAACTATTCTGGGGCTATTTCTATGCAGGGAACTTGAACTGCTCATCAGTCCTCCTCACTCAGAGACCTGTGGGTAATTAGGGCCGTGTTAAATATAGGTGAATCAGCCCGGAGCAGCCCCATCTGTGCCGGTGCCTTTGGCGCTGAGGATACACTGTGCCCTCAGCTAGCACTCCAAGAGCAGCAAAAGAGGGATTTAGCTGCAACCTGGAGGATTTTGGTGTTGCTTAACTAAAACTAAAAATGCCCTGGCCTTTTAGCCGTACATGGGCTGTCAGAAACAATTCAGGAGTGAAAAACCATGTCAGCCCCGGTAAAGCATACTGACATTTATGGACCCTGAGTAGCCAAGCCACAGGTTTGCCACCAGCCCATTAAAAGGAACAGTTCAGCCTAGAACTGACGGCATGGAAGGAGTGTAGCATAAACCAATAAAACTCATATCTGAACATGAACAGCTTGACAAACAAACAGGGTGAGCAAAGATGCCATCCATATAATTGCAACAGTCTCTGATGCCACACAGTTGTGTGGACACTGGGTCGTTAAGAAGCACTTTTCTGTCCTTGTGCAAAGGTACTCAAGTAAGGAGCTAATAGCACTCTGGATTTGAAGACACTTAGCAGGCATTAAATTATTTTCCCATGATATTGCTAAGAGGCTGAGAAAGAACAGGTATTATTATCTCCATTTCAAAGATTTTATTCTCTCTATTTTCTAAAAATTGAAGTGTGGAGAGTAAAATCAGACCCATAAGCAGGGCCCACAACAGGTCCCAGAAACAGCCATCTTGAACTCCTGGGGCCACTCCTCACGTGGTATGGTAATTACCTCTTTGTGAAATGTGTCTCTTGAGACCTGTTACCCAGAGTGTGGTCCCTGAATCAGCAGCTTTGCAACTCCAAAAGTGTGGTAGAAATGCAGGATCTCAGGCTTCATCTCTCATCTAGTGAATCAGAACCTGCTTCTTAACTTGGTACCCAGGACATCCGTACCGGCATTAAAGCTTGAGCAATGCTCTCCAGGAGGCTCATTGCCTTATACCTGGGAGGGGAGTGAATAAAAGCAGCCTTCCAGGTAAGTTTAGCCAGTTTGAGGAGGCTGTGAGCAATGCCTAGCTGTTCGTTTGTTTGGATTTCCTAATGCCTGACAATCTGAAAATTTTACAACTTCTCAGGCTCCCAGGATGGTACCTGGGTAAACTCAGCTCATCTGAGATCCAGTCTAGAAGCCCTTGATTGTCTGAAACCTGATCTCTGGGCATTGTCCTGAGATGTGAGCATATGAGGGCCCTTTGTTGAGTCTCTGGGAAAAGTCCTGTCCATCCACCAAGCCAGATAAGGGATGAGAATTCAATAGTTCTAGATTGGGAAGGTCACTCTCCTAATTGATTTAGGATATTCAATTGTGTTTGTGGCTACTGGATATTGTAGGGACTCCTTCCCCACTTATCTACAAGCTCAGTGACTGACTGACTGGAGAGGTCCTTGGTGTGTATCTGCACCTACACACCTGTCTCCACTGGACCCACTTCTCCATGCCAGGTCGCCTGACTTTGCACAGCTTCTGTGCGATAGCAGGCAGAACTCTATCCTAGGTACATCCACTGGAGTCAATTTTTGGTGGAAGCTGACCTCAACAGAGGTCAACTGCCTCAGATAGGAAAAGAAATTGCTGACTTTCCAGGTACTCTGGGGGGCTTTCTGGCCATGAAGGTCACTCTCTGAACTTGAAGGCACTAAGAATCCGGGAAGCAGGCCCTCAGGCCACTGCAGCTCAGCTAGTGAGTCTGGTCCAGTCTCTCCACATCTGCTAAACCATATGGACTATCTTTTTTGAGTTCTTTAGATTCTTCTCCACTCATGGGCTTCAGGCAATCAAAACACACCCACATGACACCCTCCTTTAGCTGCAAAGTACCAAGGGGTGACAGACCCAGGACCACCCTGGAACACTCTTCAATAGGCAATTTTGCAATCATTTAGTCCCATCTGAAGTTGCTGGTGTGGGTGGCAAAGAGGTACTCACATAGTGACATCTCTGAGAACTCTAGGGCTACCTGAATTACCAAGGATGGTTATAATAAGGTAAGAGGCTACATTTCTGCAAACATTAATGATGGACATACCTGCCATCTTTTCACCTCACATGATTACTCAAGTCCTGCGGTAGTCAAGAGCTTCTAATAGCCCCACAACGAGTATTACATCGTGGATTACACCACCAGCTATCACATGACACACGGAAGGGTGTAGTAGCAGAAGTGTCAACATTGGTTCGACCTCCTTAATTCCTGAGTAACTGTCTTCTTGCCCAAGGAAGCAGCATAGGTGCCAATTGCCAGCCTGCCTTCTTTATAGATGTTCCTTTAACAGAGTTAAGAGCCCAGGCCAGACTTCGTTTTAGGTACGGCTGATATAGCAATAGATAGGCAGATGTATCAATCGTTCCTGTCTCATGGAGCCTACAGCTTGGTAAGGGAGGCAGGTCTTAAAGAAACAATCAGAGAAATAACTGCATAATAAAAATTATGATAAAGAAAATGTATCAGATGCTACATACCATACAGTGGTGGACTTAAAAAGAAATAGTCCTGATATGTGGCATTTGCCAATTTCCAGGGAGTAAACACTTCCACTGTGATTTTAAGCTACTAGCCAAGCTTACAAAATTCCAGAATGTTTAACAAACAGATCCCATTAGCCAGTGTGAGCCAACACCAGCACATAGAACACAATAGAGGGACTGAACCAAATTATGGGGGTCAGAGCTTTCCTTATTAAATGAAATTTAAGATGAGACCTACAAGATCAGCAGTAGGCAGCCAGTGAAAGAAGGGGGCAAAATACTTTACAGACAGAAGGAATAGCTTGTGCAAAGGCCCTGAGGTGAGAAGGAACATGGCATTTGAAGTAACAAGAGAAGGTACGTGTGGTGGAGATAAGTGTGCCCCCATACCGGATGAGACAAGTACAATTATTATTATCCCCATTTTAGGTGTAAGGAGACAGAGCTGCAGATGGGATAAGTAACCAGTCACTTGTTCAAGGTCATATAACTGCAAAGCAGTAGGGTACGAGCTGAATCTAGGCAATTTTTCTCTAGAGTCCGCCATGGTATTACTACTTTCTGCTGCTTTTCAGCTGAGGCTGGAGGTGTGGGCAAGGTACAAAGTATGCAGAAGCTAGTGAAATCTGGGGGTTACTTCTAAGAGCAATATAAAATACTTGTCCTCAAGTCATCTCTCTAGGCTGACAGTTCTTAATTCATTGTGTTAAAAGACCATTTACAGTCTTTGTAGTGGGCCAAAGCTGAAAGACAAGAAACTATGTAGGCTGTCATTTCCTCTCCTGCTTACCTCTTGCCCGCTCTCTGTCTTAGAAATTTTTTTGAATCTAATTTTTTCTATATGCCAAGAAACTTTCTAGGTTCTCTTACTATTCCAGGAACAAAATATTTTATCTTTTACTGGTGTCTTGGAGCCATGTCCTTTAAAATACCTCAACCAAGAATGTTGGGCTAAGGGTAGGGAGATGTTGGATTTTGCTTTTCCATTATATAAAAATGTGTTAGCACCTATATTTAATGCTCTCCTCAAAGATACATACCCTTGGACTTCCTTTGTCAAAAATAAACCTTAAAAATGTCCATGTGTGTGTCAATAATTCTATTTCAGTAAGTCTAGTTTGTATGAATTGAATTATACTTCAGAGTAAAATTCCAATATAATTATATTTTGTTCTACCTTCTTCAGTAAATGCTTTTGAATTCAAAAAAGTTATTCATAAAAGTGTTGCGAGACCTTTGGAAAGAAAGTGCCATTTAAATTCAGAGCAGTACAATTATAATAATTATTATTTTGTTGCTATTCTATCAGTGATCCTGACATTGCCCCTCCTACCACTTTCAACCAAAATTTTTCTCCCTGCCATCCCAAACAAGACAGCTTTAAGTTAGCTAAAGAGAGAAAAGTAGATCTTTGGAGTACTCTGCCATGACAGCCTTATGAGGTAGAGAATAGCTTTTTGATACCATCTCATTTAAACACAATGGCTCACACCAGATCATAAAAGCTATTTTTTTTAATATTCTGGAATTTTGTGAGACAACAGCTGTTTTAGATGGGAAATACCAATGGAATAAAAATGTTCTGATCAGTCAACAATAAAATACCGAGTTCTTACTAAAAGGAAAACAAAAAATTATATGCTTGCTATAGGGCAAACCAAATGCCTCTTTGCCCTGGAGAAACATAGTCTGAACAGACTAGATGGGAGGCTTTGGGCTCCCTTAAGTGTATATCTTGATAATCACTTCCTATACATTGGGCCACTCAAGATATAAATGAAGCAAATGTTTATTTAATGAAAAAATAAAAAGATACATGGTAAGGCAGAGTTCTTCCTAGCTTGGGAAGAACACTTTCATGAGACTCCAGCCACTCATGTCCAGATTAGGAAAAAGGAAATGTCTCTGATGACCATTTTGGAACTGACAGATATAAGGGGCAAGAGCTAAAAGGATAAACACTTGTGTTCTATTCTTTTGGCCTTTGCCTCTACATCTCTAGATTTTTCTCTTGATTTGGTAGAACATAAGCCATGCAAAATATTGCTCAGCAGATCCCCCATGATTTAGTGGATCTGAAAAAATTGAAATCATTCTCTCACAAAAACAGAAGATGCTGGAGAGGGTATGGAGAAAAGGGAATCCTCTTGCACTGTTGGTAGGAATGTAAATTGATACAGCCACTATGGAGAACAGTATGGAGGTTCCTTAAAAAATTAAAAATAGAATTACCATATGATCCAGCAATCCCACTACTGGGCATATACCCTGAGAAAACCATAATTGAAAGAGAGTCATGTACCACAATGTTCATTGCAGCTCTATTTACAACAGCCAGGACATGGAAGCAACCTAAGTGTCCATCAACAGATGAATGGATAAAGAAGATGTGGCACATATATACAATGGAATATTACTCAGCCATAAAAAGGAACAAAACTGAGTTATTTGTAGTGAGGTGGAGGGACCTAGAGACTGTCATACAGAGTGAAGTAAGTCAGAAAAAGGAAAACAAATACCGTATACTAACACATAGATATGGAATCTAAAAAAAAAAAGAAAAAAAAAGAGAAAATGATCAGAAGAACCTAGGGGCAAGATGGGAATAAAGATGCAGACCTAGTAGAGAATGGACTTGAGGGTACGGGGAGGAGGAAGGGTAAGCTGGGACAAAGTGAGAGAGTGGCATGGACATACATACACTACCAAATGTAAAATAGGTAGCTAGTGGGAAGCATCCACAAAGCACAGGGAGATCAGCTCGGTGCTTTGTGACCACCTAGAGGGGTGGGATAGGGAGGGTTGGAGGGAGGGAGATGCAAGAGGGAAGAGATATGGGGACATATGTATATGTATAACTGATTCACTTTGTTATAAAGCAGAAACTGACACACCATTGTAAGGCAATTATACTCACAGTACTTATGACTCCTAGAACTAAGTATTTTTAATGCATTTTTTAACTGAAGTATAGCTGCTCTACAATATTATACAAGTTACAGGTGTACAATATAGTTATTCACAAATTTAAAGGTTATACTCCATTTATAGTTATTATAAAATATTGTCTATACTCCTTGTGTTGTACAGTATATCCTTGCAGCTTATTTTACGTATATAGTTTGTACCTCTTAATCCCCTATCCCTATTTTGCCCCTCCCCCTTCCATCTCCCCACTGATAACCAGTAGTTTGTTCTCCATATCCGTGAGATTACATCTTCATTCATTCATCTGTTGATGAACACTTAGGTTGCCTCCACATCTTGTAAATTGTAAATAATGCTGCTATGAACATTGGGGTGTGTGTATCTTTTTTGAATTAGTATTTTTGTTTTTTTCAGATATATATCCAGGAGTGGAAATGCTGGGTCACATGGTGGTTCTATTGTTCATTTTTCAAGAAAGCTCCATGCTGTTTTCCACAGTGGCTGCACCAATTTATATATTCCCACCAACAGCATACAAATGTTCCCTTTTCTCCACATCCTCGCCAACATGTATTATTTGTGGTTGTTTTGATGAGAGCCATTCTAACAGGTGTGAAAATATATCTCATTGTAGTTTTGATGTGCATTTCTCTGATGATTAGTGATGTTGAGCATATTTTCATGTGCCTGTTAGACATCTGCATGTCCTTTTTGGAAAAATGTCTATTCAGGTCTTCTGTGCATTTTTAAATTGAGTTGCTGGGTTTTATTTTTTTGATGTTGAGCTGTATGAGCTGTTTATATATTTTGGGTGTTAACCCCTTATTTTCTCCCATTCAGTAGGGTGTCTTTTTGTTTTGTTGATGGTTTCCTTTGCTGTGCAAAGGCTTTTAAGTTTAATTAGGTTCCATTTGTTTATTTTTGCTTTTATTTCCTTTGCTTTAGGAGACAGATCCAAAAAAATATTGCTATAATTTATGTCAAAGAGTGTTCTGCCTATGTTTTTTTAAGGAGTTTTATGGTTTCCAGTCTTACACTTAGGTCTTAATCCATTTTGAGCTTATTTTTGTATATGGTGTTAGAGAATGCTATAATTTCATTCTTTTACATGTAGCTGTCCAGTTTTCCCAGCATGACTTATTGAAGACACTCTCTTTTCTCCATTGTATATTCTTGCCTCTTTTGTCATAGATTAATTGACCATACGTGTATGGGTTTATTTCTGGGCTCTCTATTCTGTTCCATTAATCTATGTGTCTGTTTTTGTGCCAGTACCGTACTATTTTGAGTACTGTAATTTTGTAGTATAGTCTAAAGTCAGGGAGCCTGATTCCTCCTGCTCTGTTCTTCTGTCTCAAGATTGTTTTGGCTATTTGGGGTATTTTGTGTTTCCATACAAATTTTTAAATTATTTGTTTTAGTTCTTTGAAAACTGCCATTGGTATTTTGATAAAGATTGTATTGAATCTGTAGATTGCCTTGGGTAGTGTGGTGATTTTAACAATATTAAATCTTCCAATGCAAGAACATGGTATATTTTTCCATCTACTTGTGTCATCTTCAATTTCTTTCATCAATGTCTTATAGTTTTCTGAGTATGGGTCTTTTACCTCCTTAGGTAGGTTTGTTCTTTGGTATCTGATTCTTTTTGATGTGATCACAATGGGATTGTTTCCTTAATTTCTCTTTTTGATAGTTTGTTGTTAGTGTATAAAAATGCAATAGATTTCTGAATATTGATTTTGTATCCTGAAACTTTACCGAATTCATTAATGAGCTCTAGTAGCTTTCTGGTGGTGTCTTTAGAATCTCCTATGTATAGTATCATGTTATCTGCAAACAGTGACAGTTTCACTTCTTTCTTTCCAATTTGGATTCCTTTCATTTCTTTTTCTTGTCTCATTGCTGTGCCTAGTACCTTCAATACTATGTTGAATAAAAATGACAAGAGTGGGCATCCTTGTCTCATTCCTAAAATAAGAGGGAAAATTTTCAGCTTTTCACCATTGAGTGAAATGTTAGCTGTGGGTTAGTTATATATGGCTTTTATTATGTTGAGGTATGTTCCCTCTATGCCTACTTTCTGGAGAGTTTTTTTATCATAAGTGGATGTTGAATTTGTCAAAATATTTTTCTGCATCTATTGAGAAGATCATATGATTTTTATTTGTTAATGTGGTGTGTCACACTGATAGATTTGTGGACATTGAACCATCATCCTTGTATCCTTCAGAGAAATCTCACTTGATCATGGTGTATGATACTTGCAATGTATTGTTGGATTTGGTTGGCTAATATTTTGTTGAGGATTTTTGTATCTATGTTCATCAGTGATATTGGCCTGTAATTTTCTTTATTTGTGATATCTTTGTCTGCTTTGATATCAGGGTGATGCTGGCCTCATAGAATGAGCTCGGGAGTGTCCTTCATCTGAAAGTTTTTGGAATAGTTTGAGAAGGATAAGTATTAACTCTTCTCTAAATGTTTGGTAGAATCTACCTGTGAAGCTATCTGATCCTGGACTTTTGTTTTGCTAAGAGTTTTTTTTTTTGTTTTTGCAGTGTGGGGGCCTCTCACTGCTGTGGCATCTCCCATTGTGGAGCACAGGCTCTGGACGCACAGGCTCAGTGGCCATGGCTCATGGGCCCAGCTGCTCCGCGGCATGTGGGATCTTCCCGGACTGGGGCATGAACCTGTGTCCCCTGCCTCGGTGGGCAGACTCTCAACCACTGCACCACCAGGGAAGCCCCTTGCTAAGAGTTTTTAAATAACTGATTAAATTTAATTACTGGGAATTGGTCTGTTCATATTTTCTATTTCTTCCTGGTTCAGTCTTGGGAGATTGTACATTTCTAAGAATTTTTCCATTTCTTCTAAGTCATCCATTTTATTGGCATATAGTTTTTCATAGTACTCTCTTATGATCTTTTTTGTTTTGTTTTCTTTCTTTTTTTTTTTTTTTTTTTTTTTTTGCGGTACACAGGTCTCTCCCTGTCGCAGCCTCTCCTGTCGTGGAGCACAGGCTCCAGATACACAGGCTCAGCAGCCATGGTTTACGGGCCCAGCCACTCCATGGCATGTGGGATCTTCCCAGACCGGGGCACAAACCTGTGTCCCCTGCTTCAGCAGGTGGACACTCAACCACTGCGCCACCAGGGAAGCCCTATCTTTTGTTTTCTTTTTGGTCGCATGGCTTGTGGGATTTTAGTTCCCTGACCAGGGATCAAACCCCAGCTCTCAGCAGTGAGAGCACAGAGTCCTAATGACTGGACCATCAGAGAATTCCCTTGTTTATCTTTTCAAAGAATTAGATTTAGTTTCATTGATATTTTCTATTGCTTTTTTTTTAGTCTCTATTTTATTTATGTCTGTTCGGATCTTTATCATTTCTTTCCTTTTACTAACTTACTGTTTTGTTTGTTCTTCTTTCTCTAGTTCCTTTAGATGTAAGGTTAGGTTGTTTATTTGATATTTTTCTTGTTTCCTGAGGTATGTTTGCATCACTATAAATGTCCCTCTTAGAACTGATTTTGCTGTGTCCCATAGGTTTTGGATCATCATCCTCTTTGATCTCTTCAGTGATCCACTGGTTTTTTATTAGCATATTATTTAGCCTCCACTTGTTTGGGTTTTTGCAGGGGTTTTTTTTGTTTTTGAGTTGATTTCTAGTCTCATGGCATTGTGGTCTGAAAATATGCTTGATATGATTTCACTTTTCTCAAATTTACTGATGCTTATTTTGTGACCTAGCATGTGATCTATTCTGGAGAATAGTCCATGTGCTCTTGAAAAGAGTGTGTATTCTGCTGCTTTCGGATGGAATGCTCTCTCTACATATCAGTTAGGTTTATCTGGTCTAATGTGTTATTTAAGGCCATTCTCTTATTTATTTTCTGTCTGGTTGATCTGCCCATTGATGTAAGTGTGCTGTTTAAGTACCCTACTATTAATGTGTTACTGTTGATTTCTTCCTTTATGTCCATTAATATTTGCTTTATGTATTTAGGTGCTCCTATGTTGGGTGCATATATATTTAAAATTGTTATATCTTCTTCTTGGATTGATCCCTTGATCCTTATGTAGTGTCCTCTTTGTCTCTTGTAATTGTCTTTATTTTAAAGTCTATTTTGTCTTATATAAGTATTGCTACCTCAGCTTTCCTTTGATTTCCATTTGCATGGAATAAGTTTTTCCATCCCCTCACTTTAGATCTAAAGTAAGTCTCTTGTAGGTAGCATATATGCAGGTCTTATTTTTGTACATTAAGCCAATCTATGGCTTTTGATTGGAGAATTTAGTCTATTTACATTTAAGGTGATTATTGATATGTATGTTCTTATTGACAGTTTGTTAATTGTTTTAGGGTTGCTTTTGTACGTTTTTTTTTTCCTTTCTTCTTCTTTTGTTCTCTTCTCCTGTGATTTGATGACTGTCTTTAGTGCTATGTTTGGATTCCTTTTGCTTTTTTTGTTTGTATATTTATTATAGATTTTGCATTTATGGTTACCATGAGGTTTGTATATAGCAATCCATATATATATATATGATTGTTTTAAGTTGCTTGTCTCTTAACTTCAAGTGCATCTTAACAACCCTCCATTTGTACTCTCCTCCCCTCAAGATTACTGATTTTGACAACATATTTTACATCTAATTGTTTTGTGTATCCCTTAACTGCTTATTGTGAATACAGACTACTTTTATCTTTTAACCTTTCTACTATCTTTGTGTGTGGATGATTTCCTACGTTTACTGTATGTTTGCCTTTACTGGTGAGCTTTTTCATTTTGTAATTTTCATTCTTTTACTTGTGGCCTTTTTTTTGCACTTAGAGAAGTCCCTTTAACATTTCTTGTAAAGCTGGTTTGGTGGTGCTGAACTCTTGTAACTTTTGTTTGTCTGCAAAGCTTTTGATCTCTCCATCAAATCTAGATGAGAGCCTCGCTGAGTAGAGTATTCTTGGTTGTAAGTTTTTCCCTTTCTTCACTTCAAATATATCATGCCACTACCTTCTGGTCTGCAGCTGAAAAATCAGCTGATAGTCATATGGGAGTTCTCTTGTGTTTTATTTGTTGCTTTTCCCTTGTTGCTATATTCTTTACCTTTAATTTTTGTCATTTTAATTTCAATGTGTCTTGGTGTGTTCTTTTTTGGGTTAATTCTGTATGGGACTCTCTGTACGTTCTGGACTTGGATGTCTGTTTCTTTTCCCAGGTTAGGGAAGTTTTCAGCTATTATGCCTTCAAATATGTTCTGTATCCCTTTCTCTCTCTCTTCTCCTTCTGGGAACCCTATAGTGTGAATATTAGTGTGCTTGATGTTGTCCCAAAAGTCTCTTAAACTGTCCTCATTTCTTTTCATTTTTGCATTTTCTGTTCAGCGTCACTGATTCCCAGTACTCTTACTTCTAGCTTGCTGATCCATTCCTCTATATTATTTAGTCTACTGTTGATTCCTTCTAGTACATTTTTATTTCAGTTATTGTACTCTTCATCTCTGTTTGGTTGTTCTTTCTATTTTCTAATTCTCTGTTGAAAACGTCTAACTTCTTGCTCTGTGCATGCATTCTTCTCCTGAGATCTTTGATCATCTTTATAGTCGCTACCCTGAACTCCTTTCTCATATAGATTGCTGGTCTCCACTTCACTTAATTCTTCTCCTGGGGTTTTATTTTGCTCCTTTGTCTGGAGCATGTTCCTCCTGGAGCTGGTGCCTGCCCACTGGTGGGTGGAGCTGGGTTCTGGGCCCTTTGGTAGGCAAGGCCATTAGACCTAAGTGTTTTTTTTACTATACAAAGAGGAATCCTTAAGAATAGAATGTAGTGGGACTTCCCTGGTGATCCAGTGGTAAAGAATCCTCCTTCCAATGCAGGGAACGTGGGTTTGATCCCTGATCAGGGAACTAAGATCCCACATGCCGTGGGGCAACTAAGCCCACACGCCACAACTACTAAGCTCACGCACCTCAACGAGCAAGCCCACATGCCACAAACTACAGAGTCCACATGCCCTGGAGCCCATGCACCACAACTAGAGTGAGAAAAAACCCCACAAGCCACAACTAGATAGAAGTCCACTAGAGAGAAGCCCACGCATCACAACTAGAGAGAGAAAACCCACCAGAACTAGAGAAAAGCCTGCACACTGCAACGAAGAGCCCGCACGCCGCAACTAAGACCTGACGCAGCCAGAAAAATAAAGAAAAAAATTAAAAAAAAAAAAGAATGGTATGTAGTGTTTGATGTTCTAGGACATTTCAGTTGACATTTGTCCTGAGGAGAAAACATACTTATCCCCTAAGATGAAAAGAGTTGTAACTAAAAACAAAAAGTTGACTTAAGTGCTTACTTCCTCCTTTGAACTCCAGGTTTATTCACTCAAGAAATGATTCAGAAGGAAATAATTATAATTTAAACATGCCATAAAAGTATTATATAATCAAATATGTTTGTAGAAGGCTCAGTAGCCTCATGATAAAGACTTCAACTTTATCCTGGCACCAAAGACAATTGGCTTTTAGGGAATTCTCTTCAAGGTAAAGGATAAATTGTTATTCTGACCCTTCCTACTACTGAGAAAGAGGCACAATGTCTAACAGGCCTTATTGGATTTTGGAGAAAATATATACCTCATTGGGCATATTAATCCAGTCTATTTACCAAGTAACATGAAAGGTTATTAATTTAAGTAGGGTCCTGTTATATTGTGATTACAATAAGAAATATATATTTGATCTTTGTTTCCACTTCTGACAGAGAGCTCCTAAAACCCTTGGAATTTCCCATGGATGAGAGTGATAAAGGTGTATTTTGTTACGTTACTGAGATAACTTTTGGAAAGCACCTAAGTATGGTGGCTAGGTGCCATGGAAACCAACCATGTAACTAAATGGTTGGAACTTTCAGCCCCACCCAGGACCTCTGGGGAGGGGAAAGAGGCTGGACATTGAGTTCAATCACCAATGGCTGATGATTTAATCAATCGTGCCTACGTAATGAAACCTCTATAAAAACCCAACAGGACAGGATTTGGAGAGCTTCTGGGTTGGTGAACACATGGAGATTTGGGGAGTGTGGTGTGCTCTGAGAAGACATTGAAGCTCTGTGCCTTTTCCCCATATCTTGCTCTATGAATTTCTTCCATCTGGCTGTTCCTAATAAACTTTTATAATAAACTGTTAAACTTGTAAGTAAAATGTTTCTCAGAGTCCTGTTAGCCACTCTATCAAATTAATCAAATCCAAGGAGGAGTTGTTATTGGAACCCACAATCTATAGCTGGTCAGTCAGAAACACTGGTAATAACATGGACTTTGGTTGGTGTCTGGAGTGGAGGAGGGGGGTGGCTAGTCTTGTAGGACTAAGCCCTTAACCTGTGGGATCTGGTGCTATCTCCAGGTAGATAGTGTCAGAATTGAGTTGAATCATAGGACACCCATCTGGTGTCCAATAATAGCTTAGTATGGTGGGGGAAAAAAAAAACCCACACATTGGAATTGGGTGCAGAAACTTAGCTCCAGAACAAGAGAAGTCTCTACAGTATTTCAAGGCTATCATGCAAGCTGCTCTTGCATCTAAATCCAGTACATCCCATGGTGCTAGAAGGGTCTGTATTAGGTAGGGATCCTGTATGAATCCATTCACCTGATAGGTGAATCATGGAGCAGACATTTAGGATTTTGGAACAAAAGTATGACAGCTTCTTTAGAAGAGAAGAAGAAGAGCTCTTTTTCTGAGTAACAGTTTGAAACTGGAAGTTTAGTCATAGACCATCTTGTTATAATGCAACATGAATTGTTCATGAAGAATTAAGAGTTATTGACCCAATAAGCCTCTAAGTTAAGTATGAATAATATTATTCCATTATCAGGTGGAATTGGAATATGTGAAATCAGATACAAGTAAGTTGAGTAAACAAGTGACCCAAATATACGTGGTCTCTATTATTGAACTCACACTTATGGCTTCATGAGACTTTCTCTGTGACCAGTGGACTGAAAGAAAAATATTTGACCTTGATTGTAGAATTTTGTGTGATATCTCAGTATCACCCTAAAATGAATGGCTACATCACTACAGCCCCACTTTGGGGTGGCCAAGGATGATAATGGTGAAGGAGAAATTGCCCTGTGGGCAGAATTTGCAGCGGTGTACGTGGTTGTTCATTTTGTCTGAGAGATAGTCAGAGATATAAATCTACATTGCTTCATGGGCAGTAGCTAATGGTTTACATGGATAATCAGGGACTTAGAAAAAGCATGATTGGAAAATTGGTGACAGAAAAGTCTGGGAAAGAAGTCAATGGATAGAACTCCCTGAACGGGCACAGAATGTACCATGTTAATGTTCAAAAAAGCTCAACCTCAGCATAGAAGGATCTTAATAATGGTCAAGATGACACATTCTGTGAACTTCTTTCAAGTCCCTTTCTCTGGTCACACCTATCATTGACAATGGGCTCATGCACAAAATAGCCATGATGGCAGAGATGGAGTTTATGCTTGAGCTCAGCAACATGAATTTCCACTCACCATGGCTGCCCTGGCTACAGAAACTGCTGAGGATCCAACTTCAACCCACCCAAAGCAGAGACTAATACCAAGCCCCTGAAAGAGAACCATTCCTAGAGTAATCAGCCAGCTATCTGATAGCAGGTTAACTATATTGGACCTCTTCTATTGTGGAAGGGACAGTGTTCTGTTCTCACTCCACAGAAACCTACCCTTCATATGAATTTGCCTTCTCTGCTTGCAATACTTTTGCCAAAATTAGTGTCTGTGGGCTTATAGAATTCTAATGCCTAATTCACTGTGATGGTATTCCACAACGCTTTGCTTCTGACCAAGGAACTTATTTTGCAGCACATGAAGTGTGGCAACAGGATCACACTCATGGAATTTACTAGTCTTACTATGTTGTCCATCACTCTGATGCAGTAAAATAGTTCTTTTAACAATTCAGTTACTGAGCTAGATGAATGGAAAACTTTTCAGGGCTAGGGTAATGTCCCGCAAGATTCAGTAAATTCTCTAACTTGTCAACCAATATATGTTGCTGTTTCTCCCCTATCCAAAATTCACAGGTCCAGAAAGAGCTGTAAATGAAAAAACACCTCTTGCTGTTACTCCAGGTGATCTACTTGCAAATTTTGTTTTACCTACTCTGCAACTTTTGGCTCTACTGGTCTAGAAGTCTTAGTTCCCAAGGGATAGATGCTTCTGCTAGGAGATGCAGCAATGGCTCCATTAAACTGGAAGTTGATACTGTCTGCTGGCTACTTTGGTCCCCTCCTGCTAAAGAAACAACAGGCAAAGAAAGAGGTTACTGTATTGCTGGGATGACTTGTGACTATCAAGGGGAAATTGGATTACTACAGGACTATGGGAGTAGGAAGAACTATGTCTAGACTAAGGGTACCTCCTACACTCTCATGTCCTGTAACAAAAGGATCCAGTGCGGACAGGACTGCCAAAGGCTCAGATCCTTAAAAAATGAAGATTTAGGTTACCCTAGCAGGCAAGGAACCATGACCAGGTGAGAGGCTTGCTGAGGACAAAGGGTAAATGGAATGGGTAGTAAAAGAAGGAAGTTATAAACATCAGCTGAGACTACATGATCATTCGTAGAAATTAGGACAGTAAGAGTTATAAACATTTCTTACTTTGATATAAATACATTTGTTTATATATTAACCAATTCTTTCTTTCTCCTCTATCTACCATCTAATATTAAATGTGGTAAATGCAGTTGTCCGTTGTATTAGTCTCCTTGGGCTGTCATAACAAAGTCCCAAAAACTGGGTGACTTAAAACAATAGAAATTTATTCCCCTACAATCTGGAGGCTAGGAGTCCAAAATCAAGGTGTCGTCAGAGTTAGTTCTTTTGGAGGCTCTGAGAATCTGTCTCATGTCTCTCTCCTACTTTCTGGTGATATCCAGCAATCTTTGGTGTTCCTTGCCTCTTAGATGAGTCACTCCAATTTCCACCTCCCTAGTTATATGCCATTGGTTCCTCTGTGTGTGTCCAAATTTCCCTCTTTATAAGAGGGATTGGTCCAATTACACCAGCAATTGTATTAGCTCCCATCTTAATCCAATACGACCTTTTTAAAACTTGATTACATCTGCAACTATGTTATTTCCAAATAAGATCACATTTACAAGGTCTGGGATTTAAACTTCAAAAACATCTTTTTGGCAAACACAATTCAATCTGTAATATCCTTATATCTCAGTATTTAAATTTCAGAATTTCAAAGGGAGAGTGGATCTCAAGCATAAGAGGAATGAATAAAACCCCCCAAATGGATAAAGTAACACATGAGATTACGCACTTTCATTTTGAGAGAGGATTGGTATCTTTTCAACTGTGGAAGAGATAGTTGCATCTTCTTAGGTAGAAACATCATTTTCTAATGTCTTTGTTTGGAAGTTATATGTATGGTTAAAAGAAGTGTAAATGGATGGCAAGTTGGCAAGGGATAGACTGGGGTGGCTTTGTACAATATCAACTTAGCTGAATCAGAAACTGCATTTCCCAGAATTCCTTTTCCTATTTAATGCTAGGTTAAGGTTTGCCTTAAAAGAACTCTGCATGAGACTTGGAAGGCAGAGGTGAAGCAGTGGCCATTACACTATGAAGAGGGCAACAGGCACTATTGCCAGCAGTGCACATTTTCACCGACCTGGAATCTCACCTTGACTTAGGGCCACAGCTGTGATCACAGCTCCTGAAGCTCTCTCCAGATCTCCTCCTTTGCTTCACAAGTCCTGCACCAGGTACATGGTCAGTAACATGGGAAAGGGCACTGGATCCTTCTCCAAAGTCACCTACATCATGGAAGTTGGTAAAAGGCAAATGTGCGTTCTAGGTTTTCCTCCTGATTCCAGTTTTTCCTTGTTCTCCTTTACTTCATCTTACCTTTTCTCACTGGTAGCTCTGCTGACGCACAGAGACTTCAGCCCATCATCAGACACGGAGGCAACAGACTCCCACTGACTTCTTCACCAGATCCCACAGTTGTCTAACCCCATGTGTCTTCCACCAAACACTGGCAAATTTGTCACACAGGAGGAAATCAGGAATGATGGAAAGAACTGGCAGTCATAGTCTACCACCTTCATAAAGTCAGAAAATCTTCTACAGATAGGTTTAATTTTGGACAATTATTTCTAACTACCTTCTTGTTGCCCATCCTTCTGGAGGCCAGAACTTGCTAGTCATTTTTGACTTCTCTTCCACCCACATCCATATATTATGATTCTCTCCAATTAGAGCATAAAACCAAATATCAACCCATATTTCCTGAGACTGGATGTTAC
The DNA here is from genome assembly GCF_937001465.1 of Orcinus orca. Lineage (NCBI taxonomy): Eukaryota > Metazoa > Chordata > Mammalia > Artiodactyla > Delphinidae > Orcinus > Orcinus orca. Next base: position 13,349,250 of record NC_064559.1, on the reverse strand, counting down.
AGGCTTGGGGAATAAAATATAAATACGTGTTGTGGCTTATTTACAAGATCTTACTCACAAAGAAGGTGACAACCACATCATCTCTATTCAGTTTGGCTTGCCAGACTTCTTATCTTCCAGAAGAACTGGTTGGAGCAATTTATTAGCATTCTATCTTAATCAACTTCTGAAGTGTAATTCAGTTTTCTTAGTTCTATACTCTGATATAGTTTTTGTTTGTTTGTTTTACTATAAACTCCCATTTTCTCCTGTTCCCCATATTTTATCACCCTTTTGGAAGGTCGTCTTTCCTCATTTACTATCAACAGGTGATTTTGGGGTTATGTACACTTCTTCTTTCCTATCTCCCCTTGTACATGTCCTCCATTTGTTAGCTTCCCTGCCTCACATCCTGCCTTACCTGTCCTTTTCCAAAAGTTGAAGACATAAGCTCTTCCATGAAATGTGGACTCTACACCTTGGTTAATATCCATTGATTGGAAATGTATTGTGTGGAAAAAAATGTTTATAGAGGAGATGAAGCTGCTATTCTGTTTAATGTAAAGTAACAGTGCCTGTTGTATCTGTTTCTTTTTTTTTTATTAGATATGTTACAGATTCATTCTATTAAATTGTTAAGTTCATCCAGCATGCAACAACACTTGTTGGACTCTGAGAATGATATGTGCATCTGTCAGTCAGAGACTGCTTCTCAAGAAGATAACAGTGAAGTTCCCAGCTCAGCCCCAAAGCTCCCAGGTACCAAGTGAGGCCCAGATGCTGTAATGGAACAGGAGCAGGACCCTGGGCAGACCACTCCCTCATATCCTCAGCTCTAGCCCTTCTTTGAAGTACCTAGATAATAGTATCTAAAGCACATTTCCTGAGTTGTTTTACAGATGCTAAAACCCCCAGGGCTTCCCTGGTGGCGCAGTGGTCGAGAATCTGCCTGCCAATGCAGGGGACACGGGTTAGAGCCCTGGTCCGGGAAGATCCCACATGCCGCAGAGCAACTAAGCCTGTGCACCACAACTACTGAGCCTACACTCTAGAGCCCGCGAGCCACAACTACTGAGCCCGTGTGCCACAACTACTGAAGCCCTCGTGCCTAGAGCCTGCGCTCCGCAGCAAGAGAAGCCACCGCAATGAGAAGCCCACGTACTATGACAAAGTGTATCCCCCACTCTCCACAACTAGAGAAAGCCTGTGCACAGCAATGAAGACCCAACACAGCCAAAAATAAATAAATAGATTTATAAAAAAATAAATAAATAAAATAAAATAAAACCCCCATCAAGTGGAAGAAATTAACTACTTGATGACCATGAGCACAGAGCCCCCAGACCTACTGGCACCTAAGCACTGATAATGTTAAGCCCTGTGACACTGCCCTGTTACCTCACCATCAACCAATCAGAGAATCGTGCCCAAGCTGATCACATACCCTGGGACAAACCTCCCTCACCTTACCTTTAAAAAGGCTTTGCTGAAACCCATCAGGGAGTTGGGGTGTTTTGAGCAACAGCTGCCCTGGACTCCTTGCTTGGTGCCTTGCAATAAATGCTGCACTTTCTTTCACCGCAACCCGGTGTCAATAGATTGACTTTACTGCTTGAGGGTGAGCAGATGCAAGTTTGGTTCAGTAACAAAACTGAGGGGAGTCTGGTTTCTAGAGCAATGGCTTGGTTAATCCATGTAGTTTTCATGAAATGATTAACATTCCTCATGAAGAAAGAGAGGCTAAATGACTCAAAACAGATTAGCAAAAAGACCTGAGTCTCTCTCAGAATTCTTGGTATGCTGGTTGGCAGGATTTCTATCTGCCCCAGGACAGTCCTGTTCTCAAAATCATAAAGTTCAAAAAACATAAATTATTTCCATGTAGCTAAAGGAGGGAAACTATATTCACTGTTCATCTTGTTTGTTAAAAAAAAAAAATGAAAAAAAAAGAAAGAAAAGAAAGGGAATAAAACTTACACTATTAGAACTTTAACATTTGGATTTAGAATAAAGAATAAGAAATATGTAGTAAATCATTATGTATTTTAAATCACTCATTATATATCAACCCCTCTCCTTAAATATGTTCTAGCACCAAGAAAATTGTTAGTTTGCAGAGTAGAAAGCACCATAAGAGAAATTTACTTTTCATCCTAACACTTTGTAGTAAACCAAGATCATTCAAGACAGCTCTCAGTTAATTCCTATTAACATCAGTCTCTACTTTTCTAATAAAAGAAAAAGTTAAATCACTTCTAATAGAAAAGCTATTTTTAAAATGTCAAAAATATTTCATTATAACACTTATCAGCACATATTCACAAGAACAGTATGTCCAAATGTAGTCCCGTAGAATTGAAAATGCCAGAATTCTACTTTCTCACCTCAGGCAAATCTTAATTTGCTGTGAATCTTCCCTATGGCCAAATCCCTGGAGGCATCTATTTTAATAAAACATAGAAAACGTTTGAATCATGTTCTTCCCCTACCCCCACTCTTACTCTGCTGTGGACTGGGAGCCCATGGAACACTAGCTGTGTATTAGCCAAGCGTGATGGGGAAGCTGAACTTGGGAATCTGAGCTCAGTTTGCTAGCAAAAAAGTAGGAAGTAGCAACGTGTTGCAGTGTACACTATGTGGTTAATGTTACCAAAGATGTTGAGTGAGCAAATGACAGTGGGGGAGGGAGGTGTCAATAACCCCTAGCTGTCAGATTGTCATAAATACTTATCAAAGAGCCACTGGGGAGATCACAGAATTCTAACCAATCTATCTGGCAGTGACCTAATCACCAAGGCTCAAAGGCTGATATAGAACCTTCTCATGCCTTTAAGGAGGTTACCTGAAGCTTCCACTTTGTAAGAGGAATTACTTGGGCAGAAGTGGATGGTAGGGCTGTGGCAATAGAGGAGATCATGACTAGGCAGACTGGAGCTTTTTTTATTCCCTTGCTAATTCTCTCTGGTTCGCACTAAGGCCAGAGACTATTGTCTCTCCCTCATCTCTCTTTCCCTTTATAAACATGTGTGTTTATTTCCAATTATGTTACACGTACAAGTTCCTGGAGCTATGAGATGCTTGAACCTGAACTGAGAAAAAGAGGAGGAAAAAAGACATATCTCCAAATGAGTTTCATTTATATAATGAAAATAAATTTTTACACAATCAACAGAAACATGCCAAGTTTTTTTTGAGAAAAATATTTTTAAATAAATTTTTGTCTTTTTTTTTTTACATTCTGATATACATATGTAACAAGGTTTATGGCACTGTAACCAGAATCAAATCAAAAAAAAAAAGTTAAACAAAGGAAAAAGGTGGGAAAGAAAGTAATTGGTTTTGTTTAATTCCTTTCCAGCTCCAAGCTGGCAACTTTGCACTATTTGTCTACCATTCAGCTGCCAGCTCTAACTCACTTGCACACTCAAAACACCATATTATTGCACAAGAAGCCAGTGAAGGCATATGGTATAATGGTCAGTTCCTTGCTATTTCAAAAAATCTCTTAAACCCAGAGAGGGGGAAAAAGTAATCCAGAGTACGAAACACACAAAATCAACAGTATCCTTTGTCTCTTTAAAGAATGTGAAGGGTTCTTAGACCACTTAAGCTGCCCTGATCATCTCTTTGCACCAGTGAGCACAGCAGGGCTTGGTTTGGTTGGGTTTTTTGTTTTCATAAGGACAGCCCAGGCAGATCCTAGGTCTTCATGATTCAACGTCTTTTCTACGTACTTTGGGTTCTTTTTAATTGGTTTAAAGTGTAGTATCTTCGGTCTATGAACCTGCACAGACTAGTTAATCGTAAACTCTACAAATAGCTTAAAAGGAAAAGGGGGAGAAACAAATTTTGTTATATTTTTATTGTTGACTTAAAAAAATTACGTCTTTAGCCTCCCTGCTTTGTCAGTTGGCGGGAAGTAAATCTCAACGGCATCAAAAGTTAAATTCTTCTCACACTTGTTAAAAATAAAAAGTTTTAAACAAGTTTGTTTCCATTCACAAACTTTACCCCATCTAAAAAAAAAAAAAAAGACAGAAAAAAAGAAAAGAAAGAATCCATCCTCCTTCCTCTTCGTCTCCTAATGGAGAACAGTCATCCTTTCCAGCCAGACTATTGTCACACAACCGTCTCCACACCCATCAGCTTTGGCGTAAGGATTCGTGGTGTCACACCGTTGTTTAGGTCTTCCTCAAACTCCAGCAACTGCCCCATGAAGTTAAGGTTTGGGGAAATAATTGGTCGTTTGCCTTTGACAAATTTATAAGCATCAGTCATGGTCATCCGCGTATGCTTCATCAAGTAAGCGATGACAATGGTGGCAGAGCGGGACACCCCAGCCTGGCAGTGGATGAGCAGCCCCTTCCCACACTGGTGAGCTTCCTCTGGAACAAGGGAGAAAGGCAAGAGGTGCAGGGAAGGAGAAAGAGAGATGGAGGGAGAGAGGTTAACGTTTATCTAGACTTGACAATGCCATATTCTGTAGAGAGAGAAGACATCAAAATGGCTTTGAAACTAAGTATAGTTTACTAGTTAATCGTGTATGTTTATGTCACAACCTCCAGAACTGGCTAAAAGTAATATTAGTATGAATAAGAAGCTACATTTCTACGTTTAAAGAGAAGGCTAGGTAAAGGAGTCATTCACAATAATAGCTGACTTCACAGGTGACGGTGGCCAACTGAGGATGGAGCCACAACACAACTAGCCTAAATGTCAAACAAGCTACTGGTTAAGTAGACCTCTCTGATTCAGGATGTTAATTTCTATCGCCATGTTGTGTCACTTGTCAAAACTAGTGTTATTAACAATGTCTCTCCTACCTGTGATAGAGAAAAAGCATTTCTTGTTTTATACTATAGAAATGCTCTGTGCAGAAACTGGTACTAAATGGATAAGAGTTTCAGTCTTAGGAAACTCTGAAGAGGGTTAAAGGAACAAAACTCAACTAGAAAGTTACTACATTCAGCTTCTCACTAGCAAACCCTATTGTTGCAAAGTTAAAGACTTGCAGTTCTCAGGCATAGGGTGTCACCTACATCTGAACTGTCCAACCCCCTCTGCATCTACACATGCCTTTCCAACACAGCAATGATGCAGAAGATGAAGGAATTAACAGCAATGGCTCAGAATCCAGAGCAATTGAAAAAGGCAATACTTTAAAGGTTTTCAGGTATATTAAAAGCCCAGGAGAATAGCTCTTGGGCACTGCCTGAATGGATTCTTAATGACACTTCTAAACTAAAAGGCATCCCAAAGAAAGCATCCCTGGAAAACATACCAATTAGATGAAGAGTAGGAAAGGAGATGGTAAGGAGAGTCCCGTTCTAACAAAAACTACTTCTACTGGCTACCCACTAGTAGATTAAGCAAAGAAACATTGTGCAAATTTTCATCTTAAAAACCCAGCAATTTAGCTTGCTTCCTATAGATAACTGTATTTTAGGAAAGTATCTCCTGTTTTCAATTTCTCCTCTTCAGCACATACTATTTAAGGACCTCCACCTCAAAATGGGGAAGCATGGGGGTAAGAAGATGAGCCACAAAGGGCTAGGTCTGACCATGATTCCACCTTGTGGTGGACCTTGTGTGAATCACATAACTCCCCAGAGCCTCAATCCTCCTATCTGAATAATGGGAATAATTGTAACTAACCAGGCTCAGGAGATATACGAATAATATCACCTGACTCAGGAATAACTAAACTGGCATAGTTAAACCCTAAACCTAGACTCTGCTTAGTTTATATTAGACTCTCTGTGAATGCTATTATGTTTCTAAAACCAGCTGTGTTTTCCTTAAAGCAAGACTATCAGATTTCAGTTTATCCAATGATATATAACAATGAGAATAAAATATTGTGCCTGTGCAGGGTGTGATGCGGAACTGTTTTCGAGGTTAAATGCTGTTTATTACTTGTTTTGTTTTCTTTCTAAAACACCAGGTGAGCCTGAATAATCTATAAGGAATGTGGGTGCTTTGACTAAAATCCTCTTAGAACCTAAGCATATCTTATGCTACCCATTAAAAGAAAAACAATTTCTTTTTTTTTTTTTTTTTTTTTTTTGCGGTACGCAGGCCTCTCACTGTTGTGGCCTCTCCCGTTGTGGAGCACAGGCTCCGGAAGCACAGGCTCAGCAGCCATGGCTCACGGGCCCAGCCGCTCCGCAACATGTGGGATCTTCCCGGACCGGGGCACGAACCTGTGTCCCCTGCATCGGCAGGCGGACTCTCAACCACTGCGCCACCAGGGAAGCCCGAAAAACAATTTCTTAACTTCCCCCAACTGGAATTAACTCAGATAAAATTGCATTCATAACATCATATATCAACCAGGAAGTTCCTCATCTACTTGGTGACAAACTTTTCTTCCTTGGGACTCAAGGTTTGATTCACATATCACTAATAAAAAATCTAAGGTATCTTTGCATCCACAATCATTGCCCATTGAGAACCAATAGAGCCTTGTAAACACTGTGTTCCCAAAAGGCTCCTGGCCTCACAGTCAAGAGCATTAGGCTCTGGTCCCTTTAGTGACCACTCAGAATTTCCTTCCAGATTGAACATTCTATGGTCCTGCAATAAATAAAGGCACAATTAGCAAGGAAATGCCTGGGTTAAGTGACCAGAGCTGCCAATTCTACAGCAAATCCACCCACCCTAATGGTTGTTAAATCCAAGGGTATTTTTTTTGTTTTTCTTTTTTTTTCTGACAAAGGAGCACTGAACATGAGTGCATTCTTCTTGGGACAGAGGCCAGTAACAATCTGCTACAATATTTAGGAAAAGTACTGGGTCACCCTTTTGTGGTAAGAAAGGTTGGAATCACTTGGGAAAAAAAAAAGAAATTGTTGAGTACCTGCTGGGTGTCAGGTACGCCCCAAGTGATAATTTGAGCCTTGCAACAGTTTGAGGCTTAGAAGCAGCGAAAGTTAAAGTTTAAGATTAGGGTTAGGCTGGCCGTTGCTTCCTTCTAGAGATTGAAGCCTGCTGTTGGTAGAATTTTCTCTCCTTGGTAACTACATGGGCTATACAATTCGATCTTTCCTACTTCAATGAGTCTGGGGTAAACTAAGGGAATCTAGTACCATCTCATGAGCACTCAACTTCAAGCCTTTTTGCTACCCATTGTTTAAAAACTGAGGCAAAGCAAACAGAAGGGAAAAACTACTCCCCCCCACCCCCTCACCCCTCCACTCCCGTTCTCTCTCCTCTGTGCTGAGTAATGCGTAAAGATGTTCACTACAGCATTATGTTTCTGAAAAACATCCTTCAGAAACAATCCTTCAGCAAACATTACCTTTGCCTCAAGCAGTGGCAAAGAAATTTAACTCAAAGTAAGGGAGATGTCATATTCACAATACAGCTGGCCTCAGGTACCCGCGGGGGATTAGTTCCTGGATAAAATTCACAGATGTTCGAGTCCCTTATATAAAATGGCATAGGAAAGTCAGCCCTCTGTATCCGCGAGTTCGATCCGTGGTTGGTTGAACCCGCGGATGTGGAACCCGCGGATACAGAGGGCCGCCTGTTTTTTACTCCCTGCAAAGTGCCTAGGGACGCCAGTAGACTACATACCCACGGTGCCTGCTCTGGCCGCCAATTTCTTACTTTCTGCCAGTTCTTTTGAGATGGTGTTATAGAACATCTCAGTGCTAACCCCTGCCACTTTTTCATTGAGAACTTGAGGGATGTGGAGGTCTAGTTGAACGGATCCCAACCCAGTTGAATTATTGTTCTTTTATAACCATGGTTCCAATACACTTGATGGGTTACGACTTAGGAGAATACTTTGGCTGCACCAGGTGGCAGAGCCCAAAAACACCTCGGTGGAGCTTTTTTTGCAACACAGGCATAAATCTTGGACTTGATATCAAAGCCCAAGCCAGAGAGGAAAGGAAGGCGGAAGATGAGACTTCCCCGTAGGAGATAGTTACCAATGAACTCAAAAGCCTCTTCAAAGTACTGCCTCAGGTTCTGCTTGTTGCTGTCGGTCGCCGGCAGCCGCTTGTAGTTGAACAGGCCTTTCTCGTAGTGGTACAGGGGTAGGTGAGTGGTGACGTTGATGACGTAGCCAATGTTCAGCCGCTGCATCACATCCAGGTCCTGGGCATCCTGTTCGTTGCCGAGGAACAGGAAGGGCAAGATGGGCGTCAGCTCTGCATTCTCGATGTCGGGGGTGCTGGGGATGGACTGAGGTAGCATGCTCGAGGCCGCGGACGCACCGCTCCCCACTTCCCGGCACTCTTGGAGCTGGAGGGAGTTGTCACAGAGGTTTTCATGGTTCTGCTTAAAACTGCTAAGTCCACCTGGAACAAAAACACAGAAAGTGAGAATGACTACCCCTAGAACTTCAGAGCTGGCAGAAGATATCACTTTCCCCTTAGGAATGAGTGTGTTTAGTTGCTTATTACATTTTTTAAAATAAAATCAAAATACAAATGAAAGTCCATTTGGAGACGGAGGACAAACTTTGGAGGATATCACTGCATGCAGTACTTTGGAAATGTGCTTTTTATACAAACTGGGGCATGTTCCCCTGGAAAGAGCTCCACGAAGCATCAGGCAATTTCATTAGCAGCAAATTTGTTCTGCCCCAAAGAGCCATATGCTCAGTGGCCTATATAGAACCTTGCACTTTGGGAGCCCAGGAAGGCACAGATGACTTCCTTGGGTGTAGAAGTTCTGCCTGTACCTGGGCAGTGTAGGCGTGTGTGCCTTGCACTCTTTGTAAGCTCACCTTACCCAGAAGGCCAAGTTTGCCCCCAATACAGCAGCGTGGTTACAAGCAGGGACACTGGAAGAACCAGGTTATCTGGGCTATAATCCCAGTTCCACCACTTCCTGCATCTGTGACCTGGATAAATTAATTTCTCTCTCTGGGCCTCAATTTCCCTGTCTGTAAAATGAGGGCAATGGCATATACCTCTTAGGTGTGATTGGGAGTCTGGAATGAATGGAAACATACATAAAGTATGCAAACCTCCCCCTCATCAAATGCAGTGTCACTTATGAGAATGTATCTTAAGGAAATCATCAGACCAAAGATAGCCAGCTAGATGCATAAAGATGTTCGCTACAGCAGTTTTCTAGAAAGGTCAAAAACATTTTTTTAAAAGGGAAAAGTTGACATGTGCACCCAATGGAATATTATGGAGCCATTAAAAGTTGTGAAAGGAATATGAAAACAGTGTTTCTGTTTAATATTAAATGAAAAAAGCCAGTTTAAAAACATTCACCTTACATGTGATCAAAAGTTGAAAAAACATGCAAAAAAGAACACTGAAGTCAGGAAATTTATAGATCATAGTTTATTGCTTAAACTTTTCCTTTAATATTTGTCAGATACGTTTGTGGATAAGCCCAAAGGATTATTACAGAGGTCAAATTATACAATATACATGTAAGGGCTATGAAATCAGAGTTGACACTATTAACTACCAAATGAGCTCTAATTCTTACCAACTAGATACACTCTGGCCTTCCCTTTGAACAGAGGGGGAAGTTGGAGATCTAGAAGCTGAAAGCCACCAGAACCCAACATTGACCCACCTCACCCTCCCCCAGATAGATGCCTTGCTTCTGTCTTGATAGTTTCAAGAGATAAAGGAGGAAACATAATGGGTGAACAGGATATGGTTGTGTTGAAATAAATACAGGAAGTCTATCTGTCTACCAGTTTCTGAACCTATGTCCTTCTCCGTTTCAAGTTTCATCTTTGGCAACCACAGCAGGAAGCTCCAGGCTGTAACCCAGACCAAGCCTCAGGGCTGTTCACAGCCCATGCACACTAGTCGTATAAACTTGGGAAGTCATATTTTCATTAAGATCCGTCATGATTCAAAGATCATTCAAAGGGGGTAATAGTATGACCACCTGTGAGTATCAAAACCTGTCTTTGCTTTTGGAAAAGAAAAACAACAGCTATAAATTCATTTTAATTGATTTCTAGAATTAACTTCTGCCCTTACATCTTATTATTCTGCTATGAAACATTGATTAAAACAAAAAGTTTGTCTGGACCCAAAGAGATCATTTTTCAAGTAGATAGAAGAAGTGGAAACCACCAGAAAAACTTCATTAGTGAATACCTAAACAAAAATTTGAAATTGCCCGCTGTCACCATCACAAGCTCCACGAAAGAGACTAAAGAGTTATTTTAAAATCTGCTCAGCTTTGGCTCCATAAAATCCAAGTAAACAGTTCCACAGTGGTTCTGTAATGGGAACCTAATTCACTTTTTGTTTTTTGAATAAAAAGACAGTTGTTACACTTTTCTGTATAAGATGAGAGGACAGAACAACAAAACAGATTCAAAAGAAGTCTTTAACGTGGTGGATTGGAGGGGGGGAACTTCTCTCTGTTCTTATTTAGTGTACTCAAGCTGTAATTTGTCTTAAAAGCAGCTAGTTTTTAAAAAATGCATGCCAGAAAACCACACACACAGAAAAAAGCAGCATACAGCTTTTTAAAATTCTGTCTCTACACCTCCTTTCCCAATGACATCAGCTGGAGGCTCCCCACCTGCCCAGTTGCCATAGCAGTTACACAAAGACATACAATGACATCAGTTGGCATGATATCAGCTCTTTGAGTGCAAACAATACAAGAAGAACTACTTTGTTTAAGGCCTTTGGTGCAACTGTGTTCTGGGGAGCCAATGATGTAATGCTAACAGGTGGCATGGGCCTTCCATTTGCCTAATGGGGGGAAAAAACCCATGGGGGAGGGGAGGGGAGGGGAAGGCATTGGAGACAGACAGACACAAAATACTCCGAATCCCAGGGGGTGCCCACGTGCAAAATTATGTGTATATTGTATGTTTAAGCCACGTGGGAACTCTGTTCATCGAATCTTTGGAGGCAGAGTGGATAGAAAAGGAAATATTCTAATTCACACATATTAACTAGACGAGGAAACCCTCATTGAGGGATATGAACAAACAGTCTGTTCAGTTGCCAGTCTGCTGACCAGTGTCGGCATCAGTTCTCATTAAGGGTTGTGCACAGCTAGATACTGCAGTTAAAGAACTCTCTCTGGGGATGGCGCTTACAGCAAAATGAACCAGTAGAATCTCACAGTGGTGGTTTTGAGAGAGATGTCTGTAGGGAGGATTGTTTTCTTCCCTTAGAGGTTTGGAATTGGAAGCCAGGGAGGGATGAAGGGAAGATGATGGCTAATGTGGTTCTCCCTTCCAACTACTTTCCCTCCACCCTACCCCATCACGTATCATAGAAGCCGAACGGACTGATCACTTAATGAGGAGTTTTGATTATTTCATATTTGTTATTACTACATAGGAACATTACAAGATGATAACTAACAATTGAAGTGGAAGCAGTGTAGCATGGTGGTTAAGAGAGGGGTTAGAGGCAGGCAGACCCGGGTTGCAACTGTGATTCTGTCTCATGAGAGTTTGTAAGACCTGGTATAAATCCCTTTTCCTCATTAAGCCTCAGTTTACTGATCTGTAAAGTGGACTTAATATCACCTACCCATAGAATTGTGGTACAGGAAGCCTATGTAAACATATAATCAGGCATTTGATAAATAACATCTTATTATCCCAATGTCATCACTGTTATTGTCCTCACCTCCAGCTGATCCGCTGACTCTGAAGTTCGTGAGAACCCTAAGTGCAGTGCAAGTGATTCTGAGGCCAGGCTGCTCAGGCCTGAATCCCAACACTGCCAAATACTGGCTCTGAGACCCTGCACAAGGTCCTTACCTCTTGGCTTCTCCGTTTCCCCACATATAAAACAGGAACACCTACCTCACACTACAGTCTTGAGGATTAAACCGATTCATAAAAATAAAGTACTTTGAAATGATATCTAGCACATATGAAGCACTTATTTTCATTACTGTGGAAAACTGTCATTTTAAAGACCTAAAAAGAATTCTAAGGCAAATACCATATGATATCACCTATGTGTGGAATCTAAAATATGACACAAATGAACCTATCTATGAAACAGAAACGGACATAGAGAACAGACTTGTGGTTGCCAAGGGGGAGGGGGTTGAGGGAGGGATGGAGTGGGAGGTTGGGATTAGCAGATGTAAGCGATTATATACAGAATGGATAAACAACAAGGTCCTACTGTATCACACTGGGAACTATATTCAGTATCCTGTGATAAACCATAATGGAAAAGAATATTAAAAAAAATGTATGTATATATATGTATAACTGAATCACTTTGCTATACATCAGTAATTAACACAACATATCTCAAAAATAAAAATTCAAAAGAAGGCAGAAAAGGAGGGAAAAATAAGGTACAAATTGAATGAATAAAAGAGCTTCGAGATATGAGGTTATCATCCAGAAAAAATAAATTCTGCTTAATATAAAGACTCTCAATGATAATAGGCTAATGTTTCCAGAGTTTTTATTTGTAAAAGCGTATTGAAAAAGAACTAGGTACCAAGGTATCTGAGCAGTTTTAAAGTTTAAATAATATACTTTTATCATAAAGAAAGCAACAGCTCTCTATCCTTCTTAAACAAACCCATCTGATTTCATTTTTTCTTTGTCCTAGCTTTCCCAAGAAAGCCTGTACGTCTTTGGATTCCTGGGTTTGCCAGAGGAGAATTGAGTGTTTTCAATAAAATCACTCTTCTCTCCTCCCTCCCCTCCTCGCCCCTGTGTCCCCAAGTCCCCACCAGGCTGAGTGATCTCTGTAGACACACAACTGCTCCCAGATATCAGTGCAAATATTTCCCAGGCATGAGCAACAGTGCTGGGGGCAAACATTTCAGACCTTATCTCAAAACCAGGTTCTCTGCCAAAATAAGTATGATCAGCATGTGGATTCTGAATGGCAACAACAAAGAATACCCAGCACCCCTGCAAAACAGGTAGAAATGCAACCGGTGAGTTTCCTCCAACGGGAGGTCAGTGAGGTGACAGTCCCACTGAAGCAACGGATTCTAGTTGTAGTGGGAAACCTCTCTTTGTAGATGTATTTCACCTCCTGTAGCTGTGTTGGCTATTGCAGCCCTAGAAACACAAGAGCCCTCTGTAATGTGATTCAGAAGCAGTGCTCTGGATGGCAAATTAAAGGAATGACATCCAAATGCAGAATCTATAAGCAAGAGATTTCCATCATCCAAAGATGGCCAGCACTTTGGCACACCAGCTTTTTGGCTTCATGCTAAGTTGAAAAGTGAGCATTTTTCAGAAATCTAAGGAAAACTCTCACTGAAGGTCAGCAAATGACATTAACACCCAAAGAAAAGTGGAAGGGAACTCAAGTTGAACTTTTCTACAAGCTTGCTGCGAGCATATTCATTGCCCCTTTTTGTTGTTTAGAGTTTCTTATTGGGTGATTAGCTTTTTAAAGTAAAATGGTACTTGATGATAGTGGTTAAGAATGTAGAATCTGGAGCCAGACTGCTTGAGTTGAGAATCTTGGCTTCCGTCACTAACTAGCTGTGTTACCTTGGTAAGTTAGTTAACATCTCTGCACCTCAAATCTCCACACCTATAACGTGGAGTTAACAGTAGTATTTATCTCACAGGGCCCTTAATATGGATAAAATGCTGCATGAGTTAGATATTATCACTATAAATGGGAAAGATATTGGTATAAAAGGGGTCCTGATGGATACTATTTCGTGGGCCCTCCATGGAAACTGGAGTCCATCTAAGCAGACTCCCAAGATTCTATTCTCACAAGGATCCTTGTGGAAGAAACAAAGCCTGAGTAAACTGGAGCTGACGTCAGGCTTCCAGAGTCGAAACTCCCAAAGATGGGAGTTTCATAATTTTCAGGGAAGAAAATCAACCACCTTAACAGGAGAAATATTAGAGATACAAACTAGAACCAAGAAGATTACTTCTAACTCTTGTTTTCTATGAAATTGTCTTCATAGGTCACTGACACGACTAGGGATTTTATAGTAGGAATGATTTCAAGTTTAATACCAGATGGTATCACCTAAACTGTCCTATGATCGTGTCCCCAGGGAACATGTATTCTTTCCTAAGGGGAATGAAGGGAGGCTGTATCAAAGAGGGAGAATGAGTCAAAAGTGCTGTGTCACCAGGTGTTAAGGTAAGAAAAAAAGGGATAAAGAAACAACTTCGTTACCGGGGAAGAGAGAGACTTAGGAGGCTGAGTCCAACAGTGTTGCTGGTGGGGACCGTGAGTCAGAGAGGAGTACCCCTATGATCCCTAAAATCACATCATTTCATTGCTTACATGTGAAAAGTCCAATGTGTGAAAAAACATAGACGAGTTACCATAGAGCTTAAAACTCTTTAAAAATAAATTAGGATATTGAATTAAATTGAGCACATTTTGATTATCTGTGCAAATATTGTTAAGTGTTCCAGGAAGATATATCTGCTCATATGTTAGTCCCTTACTTCATGGATTTTTTTTTTTTTTTTTACTGTCTGTTCTCTCTTAGGAGATACAAATTCTCTACAGATATACTTTAAAAGCCAACTACAGAAGGCAGTTTATTATATAGAAGGCAGCGGGGAAAGAGTGCAGGAATAACCTTATTTAAATCCCTTTGTACACAGGACTTTGCTATATGTCACAGGAAGATAGGTGATTTGTTGATATGTTTGATACCGATAGCCGTAGGGAAGATATCAATCGATTGGTCATGGATGGGTGATCAATCTACTTTTGGAAATAATTTATAAAAATTAAAAGATAAGTTAAAGGACCTCTCTGGTATCTGTTTGACCTAGTGACAAACCATAGGTAGAAATTACTTCAAGAATGCCCCTCCCAAAACTGTCCTTCCAAAATAGACTAAAGATTACTCCTGTCCTTATACTTAATAGTAATCTAACAAAGTTGTCTTTAGTGATGTTTTGAGAGAGAAAAAAAGAAAATTCCTCAAAAGTTTATACCAGAATATTCTCAAATTTTGAGTTAATAATACAGCCCTTTCACTGGATTTTCGGCTGGACAAAAAATCATAATTTAGACTATTGATGCTTACCTGAAATAGACATCGTTTGTATCATCATTGTAACTCAGGTATCTTATTTTTGTTTCCCTCAGATTACGTGCCATCCCTTCTACCCCAACAGTTCGGTAGACTGTAAAATCTGCCATTCTGGAAATAAGCTAATACTTGACTATCATATGTACCAAGAATTAAAAACAATAATTTTTGCTCCTCCCTAATCTTTGTATAATTTACAATATGCTTTCAGCTAAATTTTTGGTTCTGCATACTTCTACAACCATTTTCAATTATTAACTTTTTTGGGGGCTCTGATTTCTTCTGTCTTAAAATATATTGCTTCCTTCTTTGACTGTTAGAATCTTTGTAATACCCTCAGTGGAAACAATTTTTTTTTTTTAACTCCTGCCTAAATATTCACCTCAAGAAATCAAACCGAATCAGAAAGATCCAATGACTTAGGAACTGTGATTTACAAAAATTGAAAATGAAGCTTTAATTGTATGCCTTCCAAGAAACGCTGACCCTGGCACGTTTTTGTCAAAGTTTAAAAGATTCTGCTTGTGTCCCTGCCACCCCACCCTCTGCTCAGAAGTTGCCTCTGCTCCCTCCACTCGGGCAACCCCCACCTTGTTCTCTGTATCTAATGAGTCTGTTTCAGTTTTGTTTTGTTCGTTCATTTGTTCTGTTGGGGGACAGGCAAAAGAGGTGAAGGGGATGAAGAGGTACAAACTTCCAACTCTTAAATATATAAGTCATGGGGATGAAATGCACAGCATAGGGAATATAGTCAATATTATTGAAATAACTCTGTATGATGATAGATGGTAACTAGACTTAGCACAGTGATCATTTTGTAGTGTACAAAAATATTGAATCACTATGTTGTACACCTGAAACTAATGTAATATTGTATGTCAATTATAATTCAATAAAACATAAAATGAGCTAATTTTATGGTATGTAAATGATAGCTCAATAAAGCTACTTTAAAAGCAAAACAAAAGCAAAGAAACAAACAGGAAAAGAAGTTGAAGAAGGAATGAATTGGGAGTTTGGGATTAGCTTATGCAAACTATTAAAGAATAAATAAACAACAAGGTCCTACTGTATAGCACAGGGAACTAAATTCAATATCCTGTGATAAACTATAATGGAAAAGAATATGAAAAAGAATGTATATATATGTATAACTGAATCACTTTGCTGTACAGCAGAAATTAACAAAACATTGTAAATCAAGTACACTTCAATAAAATCAATTTAAAAAAACAAAGTTGCTTGCGGTACACATAAGTCCCCTCACTACCGAATTGGAGAAAAGGGCTGGGGATTAAATTTCAGCCTGCTGAAGTAGCTCTCAATTGCACACAAAAAAGGCAAATTCTTGTTACTACCCTTGAAGGGGGGTGCACTTGTGTTGCCCCCTTCTTACCATTCCTAATTTAAGGCTTTAAAGGGTAACCAGTGTTTAGGATACCACCAGTTTAATTTGTGTGTATTTGAATAACACAGGCAGATTGTTTGAGAGGATACTTCGCAAGTATGTAAATACAGCCTGTTTCTTTAAATCTGTTACCTCATTTATTTACATTAGAACAGAAAGCACGGCCAGAAGCAACAGCTGATGACAGTCATGTAATTTTCCACAAAGACGACAATTAAATAGCTTTGTGTTCTTTTAATGAGCAGATGACTTCTCTGAGAACAGGCTTCAAACTTAAGATGGCAGAGTTCCCACGGCCAGGAAGGAACCCCTCAGGTTCTGCAGAAGTCACTGTGACTTCAAGGAAAAAGCACCCTCTGGGCCCCTGTCCTCTACAGCCAACCGGCCTGTGTTTGCTCCTCTTCCGCCCTCCCTCCCGGCCTCCCCCTCCCTCTCTCAAAAACACTTGGGGAGGGCTTCCCTGGTGGCACAGTGGTTGATAGTCCGGTGCAGGGGACGTGGGTTCGTGCCCCGGTCCCGGAAGATCCCACATGCTGCGGAGCGCCTGGGCCCGTGAGCTATGGCTGCTGAGCCCGCGCGTCCGGAGCCTGTGCCCCGCAACGGGAGAGGCCATAACAGTGAGAGGCCCGCGTACCGGAAAAAAAAAAAAAAAAAAAAAAAACCACTTGGGTAAGAAAACAAGAGGGAGAGTCTACCTGGAATATATTTGATTTGATGCTTAAATGTCCAATGAATCCACAGAATATTTTTAAACCTATTTTTAAAGAGTTGATGGTGTGGGTGGGAAAAGGGGTCAAGCCTCCCCCCTGCCCTCCCACACACACTGTGAGCCCCCCTTGGTGCAGAAAACCCCATCTTCACACCGACCCTCCCCATTCTGTCTCTAAAAGGTTTCAGGAGGCACCACCTGGAAAGCAGCGGGTGGGCATAAATGACTTCTCCAAGTCGCTCCCTCAGCCTGAGGGGCTGAAGAAGCCTTCCACACTCCCTTAGGCTGAGCCTGGACTGGTCAGCGTGGACATTGTTGGGGGTCCAGCTGCCCCCTTCATCCTCCCAGTCCGCCTTGTGGAGCCTCATATTCACTGGGACTTCATCGGCCCTGAGACTGAGCTTCACTCCCACTCACAAAACTACCACTTAAAGAGAGCAAATTTATGGTTTTCCACGAAGAAGTGTGCCTATCAAATCACGGGCAATATGATATATATATGGAGGGAAAAGAGGGGCTGATAGAAAGACAGCCAAGTTCAAGCCTCAGGTTCCTGAAAATCTGCAGGTTCAGATTTCCTTCTGGTCGCTCCATGTCTAACCTTTACCTATGTCAGCCCACGCCAACCAGCTCCCAGGGAGAAAGACACATCCTAAACACGTAGCTCAGGTCTCTGGGTTTTCTTAACAGACACACCAGTTATAGGAACACAAGCTTCACTTTTAAAATCTCTTTTATCAGACAGCAAGCCCTCCCAGACATTTTGAGACTCAAGTGACAGGCTGAAGATGTCCCTTCCCTCTCCCCTGTCCCTCTCTCCCCACTGGTCAGGGTCCAATGGGACGAGATGGATGATCAACATACAAACACACAAATAAAAAGGTAATGATTAAGGATGATAAGGGCCATGAGGTGCCCTCCAGTTCCTGGGTGCTGTGAGAGGGAGAGATTAGATCAGGGTTTAGGGCCGGCCTCTCTGGGGATAAGAAGGGATTGACTAGTTTGGAAAAGGGGTGGAGGGGAGGGAGTCCAGGAGAACAGTGGAAGCAGACAGAATCACACTAGGGGCAAAGGCAGGACACTCGTGAGGCCTGCGATGACTCAAAGGGACAGAATGTGGTGAAGCAGAATGAGGGGGAGGGAGTGACCAGAGGAGGGCAAAAGAGTCTGCAGAGGGCCTCTGAGGGCCATTAAGCAGTTGGGATTTTATTCTAAGTTCAGTGGGAAGCTCCTGAATGTTCAGAAGTTCATAATACATGATCAATATGAGTTTGAAAGGA
The DNA here is from genome assembly GCF_937001465.1 of Orcinus orca. Taxonomy (NCBI): domain Eukaryota; kingdom Metazoa; phylum Chordata; class Mammalia; order Artiodactyla; family Delphinidae; genus Orcinus; species Orcinus orca. The sequence goes on along the minus strand of NC_064559.1, from coordinate 13,330,898 downwards.
AAAGAGAAAGTGAGAGCCAGAAAAACGTTAATCTAGCAGATGATGCAATTTACCTATAGTCCAAAAGCTGGGCAAAATCCATACCCTTTCTTTCTCAGAATACATGTTTTGTACCTGCTATGGATTGAATTGTGTCTCCCCCACCCAAATTCACATGCTGAAGCCCTAACCCCTAATGTGATGGCATTTGGAGATGGGGCCTTTGAGAGATAATTAGGTTTCAATGAGGTCATGAGGGTGGGGTCCTCTTAATAGGGGTTAGTGCCCTTATAAGAAGAGACACCAGAGAGCTTGCTCTCTCTCTCTCTGTCTCTCTCTCTGTGTCTGTCTGCCTGTCTCTCTCTTTCTCTCCCATTGAGGACACAGCAAGAAGGTACCCATCTGCAAGCCAGGAAGACCTCACCAGAACCTGACCATCCTAGCATCCTGATCTTGGACTTCCAGCCTCCAGAACTGTGAGAAAATAAATGTCTGTTGTTGAAGCTACCCAGTCTATGGCATTTGGTCACGGCAGCCCAAGCAGACTAACACAGTACTACTTTTAACTCCCAGTAGAGCTCACTTTTTAAAAAGATAAATTATAATTCTTACTTTTGAAGAACCACACCCAAAGCTGTGGACTGCCTGAGAACCTGGTCCCTGGGAGCCAACCCAAGTGGGTACCATATCTCAAAGTCAAGCCAGAAGTCGTCCAAGGTCAAGATGGGGATGCTGCCTAAGGGACAGAATGCTCATAAGAAGCAAGCCCATGGAATCTTCCAGAACCTTCATTCCACAAGTCAGCTGCAAGCAGAGGGGCCCACTTCTTCCTCCCAAAGACACATGCCTCCTCATTACTTATACTCTCCTTATGGATCAGCATTGACCTATACCCTTCCTACAGCATCTCTCTGGGTTGAAAAACAGTTTAGCTGGAGACCTTCTGTGTATTTGGGAGGCCACTCGATACCATGTTAGGGCTTCACCTCCTCTGTTCACGAAATAGCTCAATACTGGTTAATCCATCAAGACGGATTAAGGGAAGGGAAAAAAAATCCATGAGATCATACTGGAAGGTTAGAGAGGGAAGAATGTTAACAGGAGGAGAGAGCTATAAAACACAAAGCCATATTTTCCCCAAGAGCTCAAGCAGATAGTCCCCATTATTGTTTAATTCTCTGAAGAGAGGGAAGACATTCTTTGCTTTGCAGTGCAGGAGTTTAAGTAATGAAGCATTGCTAAACAAACAAACAGAAGAAAGCCCATTAAAGCTATTCATTAAACAAGCCCACTGTACAAAAGGAAAACTGTTGCTTAACAATCCACCTCCCCTGAGGACCAACATTTATCTTAGACCCCAAATTAAACACATTACAACTTCACAGCAAAAGTATGTTTCCCAATGGGATTTAAGTAGAGTCCAATTAAATAAATCTCTAGAAATATCAAGAACAAGCCTCAAGAGAGAGCATATTTCTACTGTGAAACATTCCCATTGGAAGTTACATTCGTAAAAGGTCATCTACAAATGTCTATGACAAGAGGAGGGGAAGCAAGGCAGGAAGCAAGGCAAGGTCACACAAGTGAAGTCCGGGTGGGTTCCATCCCTATGGCGTGTGGAAGTGCCTAGCCAAAAATGGTGTGTGCATCTCCACTCGCTGTGAATGAAGCCCCCATGTCCAAACAAACATCTTTTACGACCATGTGTTTTCATATGATCTGGAGGTCAAAGGGCTGTGGCGTAGGGAATTCAGGAAGTGGTAGGGGAAAGGATCAAGTGTCAACATCAAACTGTGAGCTGTTTTCCTGAACCAGTGTTTTCAGTTCACAAAAGGCATAGCAACAACTTCCTCAAGTCACTGAGCTGAATTCTATATTTGGCAAGAATACTAAGCAAGTCTGAGCATTAAGGATAAACTGCCAGAAAGAGCAGGCGTGAGCTCTCCCAGCTCAGGGGTTCACCCAGACAGCCATGCCCAATGGTCCAACCCCTGCATGAGGGCTGAGCTGGGAAAGGTCAGCCTGAAGCCAGGTTAGGCCTCTGTGTGCTAAGAGATACACCAGTTTGCATCAGGTCAAAAGCTAGTGTGTCCCCATGTAGTGGACCACCTTCTGGGATGAAGGAGAAGATAAAACAACCAGGAGGCCAGTACATCGCTGAGAAGGTGAGCTGGGATTATATACTGTCAAAATAGAATAGAATATATACTGTCAAAAAAATAGAATACCTGAAATGATGTCAACGTAGACTTAAGGCTAAGTGGAAGGCCAGCCAAGTAATGGTCGGTTCAACCTGGGACATGTGAAACGGAGTGGTGACCTGGTATGCACCCCACATCTGGCACCGTCAGACTTCCCAGCCACATCCCATTGAAGCCATGACTAATATTGCTCAGGCAGACAGAAGTCCTGACAGTAAGGACTTGGAACACAGCCCTTCTTTCCACGCTGAAGTTATACTGGGTGCTAGCGACCCCTCTTGCCACTTCTAGAAAATCAGAGGTTTGGTTCATCTAAGTTTCTCCCAATTCCAGCATTCTATAACTTCAGCACAGTGTGGATAAACTGGACATTGATGAACAATGGCAAGAATGAGAGCAGCCATCGTAGGATATGTGAGGCCGGGAGGGCCTGCCTCCCACCTCAGGGCCTTTGCACGTGCTGTTCCCTCTTCCTGGAACTCCCTTCCCCTAGGTCCCCAAGTAGGTGATTCAGACCTCAGATCAAACGGGATCGCCTTATAAAGGTCTTCCCTTTATCTACCCTCCCATAGATCTCTACCATTATACCATGACGTTTTAAAGTTTTGTGGTCTTCACTGATCACTTATCTGAAATCACTTGTTAATTTCTTCGCTTGTTTATTGCTATTATTAAAAGGCGGATCCCAAGAAAGCCGAGCTGTTGTCTGTGTTGGACGAAATACAGCACCACTGCCCTGTGGCTCAGGCGGCCTCCACACTTTTCCAGCAGTATAATCTCGGCAAAGTTCCTTGCCTTCTTGCACCCAAGGTTCCTCATTTGCAAAGTACGGCTAATGATAGTACCAACAGGCAACAATAAGAGTCATTGCAAGGATTGAATGAGCTAATACTGGTAGCTATTAATAGAAATTGTAAGGATTCACTACTGTTTAGACCTACAGCTGTACCTGATCTGTACAGTAGACCTCATTAAACGTTTCTAGATTAAATGAGCTTTGGAATGAGAAGAGAAAGGGCCCGTTCCTTGTAAAGCATGTATTATGTGTTGCTCAGCGTAATGCCAGGAATTTGGAAGATTAAAATTTTTTTAAATAATATATAGTTTCTGAAGATAAATCAAATGGGAGAAAGAAGGAGAGATGAAGCAACAATAGAGGAAAGTTAGCAAAAGGCCTGGCAGAAGACACATTTTAGGAATCCCTGAATATCCTGTGATAAACCATAATGGAAAAGAATATGAAAAGGAATGTATGTATATGTATAACGGAATCATGTTCCTGTACAGCAGAAATTAACACATTGTGAATCAACTATACTTGAATAAAATAAATTTAAAAAAAAATAGAATACCTGAAATGATGCCATCCCACTGTGACTTGTGTAGGACAGGTGCAGGGCCAGCCAGGTGAGTTTAGCGTGAGGACACAGAAATCCTGTCACTCCCAAGGCTGGGGAGGAGGGCTGGAAAGGCTCATGGAGAAGAGGCAGCCTGCAGGACTGACAAATAGCCGTGCCCGAGGATGGCTGGGGTCTAAGACAATTCATACCTGGTGGGCTTTTTTTTTTTTCCTGGTGGGCTTTTAACCTTTTCTCCCCTCTCCATGCCTCCTCCTTGGACATTCTATATAAGCGATGAATGGATGGAAAGAGCCATGAACAAGAAAAGGAGGCTTAGTAGGGAGGAATCAGTCTGCGAGATGTCAGGGAACAGTGGGAGGGACCCCCAGTCCATTTCCACACACATTTATTAAGCATTAAATGTGGGCTGGGGTGACAGTACTGAGAGTACAAAACGCAAGATCTGGTTGGGCTCCCTCCCAGCTAGCTGGCCGGCCCACTGAGACAAGGTGAGCGGTAACAGATAGATGATTCACACAGTGTGAATTCAACACCCCCAGGTCCATTTCTTCTGCCTCTTGTTGAAGGGACACAAGGCTGGTTCTAAAATCAGGACTTCTGGGGTCCTCCTATCCCTTCCTCTAACCCTGCACCTTCGGGCAAGTTACTTAACTTGGAGTCCATTTTAAAACACAATTGTATCTTAAGAACTTTTTCTTCAGACACAGGAGTTTCCCTCTTCTCTAAAAAAGATGGTTACAGCCCTTGCTCTCCCACAGGGGTAACATTATGGGTGTTCTTGAAAGACAGACAAGGGGCATCAGAGCCTCTTGTCCTCCGGAAGGTGAGATGCTCAGAGACACAGTGTCAGAAGAGAATGCCCAGTTTTCTGTCCCTCTTTGGTTGGTTCTGATAAACCCATTCTATCCTTCTTAGAAACTGGGACTTACCTCCCACAGTTACTGAGAGTGGCAGTTACCTAAGAGGTAACTGTCCCCAACCTTAAAGCCAAACAGTTCTGGAGAGTGAGAAATGGAATATTGCCTGCCATGTCAGTAAACAAAGGATGTCACAGTCATCAGTGATTGCAGCCCTCCAACATGAGCCGGTGAGCCCTGAGGGAACTCAGGATGTGAAAACACAGGATCCTGGCCCCAGAGAGCTGAGGTGCATATGAAAGGAATGATTTCAGTGAGCCCAGACTCTTGCACCTTCCCATACATAGAAAGGCGCTAAATTCCTTAACTTGGGATAGCTGGTTTTCCTTAACTAACAATAATCTTTTGACGTTTGGACTACCAGCCCTTTGTTGCAAAACTTCTACATAACCTGGCTCCCCGCCCCCACGACGTTGCCCACACATACTTCCTAGGAGCAGTTCTCTCAGGGTTACTTGAGATGTTGCCTCCCGGGCTCGAAGTCCTAAAAATTCCCACCGAATAAAACATAACTCTCAACTTTTAGGTTGTGAATAATTTTTTAGTGAACAAGAGCAAGCCTGGCACAATGGCAGTATGCAAAGTGCCCAGAGCTGTGGCCCAAGTAGGTAGAAATCAAGTCATCTTGGGCATTTCAAAAGACCTCTTTTCCAACTCTAGAACCCTTTTTGTTTCATTCCTGGTTTTCATTGGTAAAGGAATCTCCCTATGCCATAACTACACCGCTTAAGTTTGTCTCTTCTTAGAAATATGCCTTCCTGGGCAGCCCCAGGATGCCCTCGTAGGAGTCCACTTTCTAGGAGCTGGTGACCTAAGAGGGCCTGGCAGGAAAAGAGCCAGGCCGGAGCAGGAACAGAAGGGTAATGGCTACTGGACCACAGGGAAGACAGAGTGTCTATTTTAAGTGGGAAGGAGAAAACAAACCAAAAAAGAAAAACACATGGGGTGATGGTTTAAAAATCCAAACAAAAGCCCCCGAAGAAAAGACAACAGTTGATCTGGACACAGTGTTTAGCAGATGTAATAGGACACGTACGACAAAAGTGTGATTCTAGACATTGCAAACTACTTAAAAAAACAACCACTCCTTACCCGTCCTTTCACCCTACAACAGTTTCCTATAAGGAACTTAATCCCAACACCAATATTTAAGAATCTCTGGTACCAAAGTGTATGTAACATATGTATGTCACCACCTCTCATGTGGTGTCGTCTGGGAGATGAAGAAGCAGAGAGGACCCCAAGAGTTGCAGGCTGGAAGGTTCTGGGCGTGATGGTGTCAGAGGCTACCCTGTCTCCGGGCTAAGCCTAGTGGGCAAAAGCAGTTGCTGGAAGACTGAATCATTTTACAAGTCTAGAGCATAACTGGCCATTGTCACCCAGGATGTGGGGGTAGAGAAACAAGCTAGTTAAGCTACATACAGTACTTTGCTTTCCCAAACACCGTGCCCCTAAAACAAACATCTCGATGGAAGGCAGTCTATTCTTGCAAAACTGCAGTGCAACTCTGACCATAACAACACAGAGTCAGCACAGACTCCACAAGTTAAGGGCATGGTCCCCAGCAAGACTGTCCTCACTTCTGACGCCAGCCACAAGTCCAGGGGTTCCCAGGCGACCCGCACTTCTGACCAATTGGCTGAAAATTCTGGGATTCCCACACCCCCCTCAGGTTGGCTAGTTCACTAGAACGACTTGCAGAGCTCTCCTTGCTATTACGGTTTTATTATAAAGGATACAAATCGGGACCAGGCAAATGAAGAGACACACAGAGCAAGATCTGGGAGGGTCCTGAACCAGGAGCTTCTGTGTCCTACGGACTCATCACCCTTTCAGCTCACGGTCGTGTTCATTAATCAAAAAGCTGAACCCAGCCCTAGTGTTAAGTTTTTTGTTTGTTTGTTTGTTTTTAATTAATTGATTTATTTATTTATTTTTGGCTGCGTTGGGTCTGTTGCTAAGCGTGGGCTTTCTCTAGTTGTGGTGAGTGGGGGCTACTCTTCATTGCGGTGCGCGGGCTTCTCATTGCGGTGGCTTCTCTTGTTGTGGAACGCGGGCTCTAGGCGCATGGGCTTCAGTAGTTGCAGCACGTGGACTTCAGTAGTTGTGGCTCATGGCCCAAAATCAGTAGTTGTGGTGCATGGGCTTAGTTGGTCCACGGCATGTGGGATCTTCCTGGACCAGGCCTCGAACCTGTGTCCCCTGCATTGGCAGGCAGATTCTTAACCACTGTGCCACTAAGGAATTCCTGGTGTTGAGTTTTTATTGCAGCTTAATTACGTAGATATGATTGATTGAGCCACTGGTCACGTGACTGAACTCAATCTCCAGCCCCCCTTTCTTCCCAGGAGGAGCTCAGACTAATACAAAGCCCCCACCCTCTAATCACATTGTCGGTCTTTCTGATGACCTACCCCTGTTCTAAATCATCTCACAGTAGCATAAGCTCAGGTGTAACTAGAGGTTACCTCCCAGGAACCACCAAGGGCAAAAGCCAGACAAATTCTGCATCACACAACAGTTCTGTCCTGGGGGAGAACATCGGCTTTTCAGTGAGACTGGCCTGAGTTTGACTTTCTGCTGTGTGACTGGGAATTTACTTAACCTCTCTGAGCCTCAGTTTCCTCATCTAAAAAGTAGAGCTAATAATACTGTTATTAGTATACAGAGACCAGCACCGTTCAAGAGAAGTATGATGCCAGTTACGACGTAACAAATCTTTTTCTCATAGCTGCACTTTAAAAAGGAAATAGAAACTGGTAGAATTAACATTACTTTTATATTTTACTTAGCTCAACCTGTCTAAAATAGCATCATTCCAATATGTAATCAATAGTAAAACAATTATCAATGCAATATCTTACATTCTTCTTTGTACAAAGTCTTTGAAATCCAGTATGTATCTTACACATATAGCACACCTCAGTTTGGACTCATCTCATTTCAAGCCCCATGTTGACTCATGGCTACTATATTGGGTAGCGGCTGCAGATAGAGGTGACTACTGTTATCTTCATTAAATGAGTTAACGCTCAGTGCCCATTTTACAAATGTTCCCTAAAATGTGTGTGCGTGCACATGCGCACACACGTGTAGAGGCCGTGACCAAGGCCTAAACTCTAAGGTGCTCTAAGCTGTGTGCCAGGCAGCTCCCACAGAACAGCAAATAGCCATTCTCTTCTCCGGAAAAGAAACACTTCAACTTGGAGGAGAGAGGCTCTTGGATGAACTATCCACAGTGTGCTCTTTCATTCCCAAATTCCATCTCCCCAACGCACATTTTGATACTGGCAAAACCAAGTAACCACGGACAATAACTTTCAATGGGAAAAGAAGTCCTGAAAGCAGCCAGATGGGGGAGTCTCAAGGAACTCTGAATGGCTGGAGAGTGGGGAGGAAGAACTGTAGGGAGGAGCTTTGACTCATGAAGTCACCGAGTAGCCCCTCTGCTCCCCCTCAGGCCACCTCCCAGCATCACTGCCCAGACACCAGCAAGTGTACCTGCCAATCACCCGACTCTTCACTTCCTGGAAAATGCTCCACATTGTAAATCCAGAAGAATGTCATGAGCAGGAGATTGATTTCAAGGTAATTATTTAGGTAGCTTTGTAGCAGCTGATTCTCAGGACCCAAAACATCATCAAAGTGTCTTTTTTTTTTAAAAGGTGCAGATATTAATAGGCAAGCTCTGTCTCTTCGAATACTGGTGCCCCACCTTCAGCTTCTCCCAACCTTTATAACCAAGAGCTGCCCATCACCCTGCCATTCATCTAATTCAGTCAATTCTCAATGGAGTGAGGGTGAAGGTTCCAAGCCACCCTTAAGGTAGGAATGAAGAGATTCACCTAATAAGGCCAGACAAATGCATTTTTACATAATATGCAAGATTAATTATAATAAACTCAACCCAATTCACATACTTCATCAAGAAAGACAAGCTAATTATCTGTCAGAGAATTAGCCTCTATTTAAAGGGCATTTTACCTTAATTTGGCCAAAAGAACTAATGGGAATAGTCTCTCCATCCTGATGTATTCTTTTGACTGCTTAAGCACTCAGAAGACTTCAGCACTGCACTAAAACCTCAGGGTTTAAAAAAAGGGGGGAAAGGGGTAGGGGCACAAACACCTATTAACACCTCACAAAATCTAACTCTCTCTCTTGTTATTCACAAGGATGTCCCTTTCAAAGCATCTTATCAACAGCATCAAACCGGGAGTGACTCAGATTTATGAAACAAGGTGGCATTGGCCCTGCCAGATCGTTCAGTTCCACTGTAGCTTCTGGTTTTTAATAGTGCTGAATGGGGCCTCCACACTTCCTCACTCTGCCCACCCAGGCAGAAGCAGGAGATTTACAGCACATGCCTTAGGGCATGTGTGTTGCACACACAATCGGAATTTGTGCAAAGATCTGTGATGAAAGATAAAGACTTTCGTACAAACCAATAACTTTAGTAGGGAGCTGGAGCTTGTTTTCTGAAGAGAAAAGCAGGAATGAAAAAATGAAGGGGGATTGGGGTGGGGGGGAAATAAACCCAAGGTGGCTGGCCCCGAGCTTCCATTCTTCAGTGGAAAAGTAGAGAAGCTCCCAAACAAGGGATTCCCTCCAGAGGTTTCTCTTACAATATCAAAAGCTTGGAAACAATCTTAACTTCATGAATAGGCAAACGTGTTCAGTAAAATGTGATACATCCCATAAAATAAGACACGTTATAACATTCAGAGCGAACCTATGATGACTATACAGGAAGCAAAAGTACTTGCAATATAAAGTGAAAATGAATTTCAGTTTCTGTATGAAAAACTCTGCAAAATATGCACAAATATGGGTAAAGAATGCAGAGGATATGTAAAAGTGAAACTAAGCCAGTCAGGGAGATTAGTATGTCATGTAATTTTTCTTTCTAAAATTTTCTTAATAGTCCAACAATGGGTATATAATTGAGCCTTTGCTAACACTTAATTTTATAAGATTTCCTTACAGAGAAATAGTACTATTTTCCAGTATGGTGCTGATTCAGAAAAAAGTCCTTATGTAGTTATCTATCCACCCCACTAGAAACACTGGGTTTTTCCAAACCTTTAAACAAAAAATAATCTACCAAGCATCAAAGAGTTGTTTCTACTTAACATTGCACCAGTGGTGATGTCAGTTCATGTGACTGTATCTATTACTCATTTATTCCTTGGAGATAAATATATGGTGATGAATTTTTATTGCAGATATATGATATAATGATGGTACATTTGTAATATATGTTAGCTATTATGTGCCTGGCATTGTATACGAATTATCTAATTTAATCCTCAATCCCATGAGAAAATTGTCATTACCTTCTCTGTTTTACGGATAGGAAAACTGAGGCACACCAAACTTATTTCGCTCAACTTCATGCTATTAGTACGTGATGAAGTTAGGATTCAAACTCAGCAGTCTGGTTCTAGAATCTGTGCTGTTAATTTACTATATTCCCTCTGCTAGAAAAGATACACATTTCTAATAGGAAAGCTGAATACAAATGCAAATCGGCAGACCGATTCATTGAGAAGTCACTTAATCACCTCGTTACAAAGGGGAAGGGAAAGAAAACATGAAGCAACCTGGCCAAACACTTGGACCCACAAGATTTGCTTATTTAATAACAACTCAAATTCAAACCAAAGGATGATACTCCCACTGGGATTTAAAGGATAATTACTGTACAGAGAGTTAGGAAACATGGATTCTATGCCAGTTCTGCTACCAGCTACTTATGTGCTCTTGGGTAAGTAAGCAGTTTCTATATCTGTAACATGGGACGGTTGAAACAAATACTCAATAATCTGTCTGAATGAATACTACTTCAAGCACAGGGTCCCCAGGGGTCCATCCTGCTATCCTTCAAGGGTGTTAATCATGCTTTCTCTACGGTCTGTCCCTGCCACACTCCCAGATTCCCTGAGCTATATTTGGAGGCTTAGACTATAGAGAAGAAAAAGAAAGATAAGGAGAGGAAAGCAGAAGACGAAAGCAACAGTTAGTAAATAGTCTGATAACATTCTTTTTCACTTATCCCAGAGAATTCACTTTCCCAAAGGTAATGATAACCAAGTAGAAATTCTTTCTTCACACAGTTGAGGGGGAAAAGAAACCCCATAGTTAATATATTAACCACACTAATAGAACGGATAATGATTATAAAACATAAGCAATCAAATACCATTGGATCTCAGAGTCTTGGGATGTAGTCATACATACCCATCAAACATTCCTTCTTATTCACTAAATACAATTTCATACCTGTCTTCCTTCTCACTTATCTACTTCCCACTCTAGAAAGGAAGTACATGAATATGGACAAAAACAGAAAGCATCATTCTCATATCCACAGGCTACTAGGAGAAAGCATTCTAAAGTTCTCCACATTGAAAATACATGGAGCAGGAGCCTCAGAGCACTATGCCCAGTGGCTACCAGGTACCAGCTGAGTGACCTCGACAAGTGCCTGGACCTCTCTGAGTCTCAGTCACTCATATGTAGACGAATGTTATCATGAGACATAATGCTCTGAGCACAGAGTCCGCTAAGACAGCAAACATTTCATAAATGCTAGAAATAATTGTTGCGGGTTTCAAACATTTGTTTCATTGATTGGTTGCTCTAGTTAAAAGTCTCTGCCATGACCAAAATTTGAAGTTTCCAAAAGCCGTGATAGAATTCAAGGTGAGGTCATTGGAAAGCCAGCTCTTCGTTGAGGACACAGTCAGCCACTCTTAGCACTGGAGTTTTCAGTTGAGGAGATACAAGAAAATGGGCGGTGGGGGAAGTATCGTAACCAAGGACACTTCATAGATAAAGCACAAAGTGACCCTAAGGAATGAGATATACAGTGCACTTGTAAATAAACATGTGGCCAGCCTGGAAAGAACTTGGCCTTTGAGATCCTTAAAACTGGGTTTTAATACTTGTTCTGCAACTCACTGGTTAATAATCTGGGGGCAGAAATATTGAATCTCCTCCTCCGATTCCTCTTCTGTAAAACTGGGAATCTAAAACCTCTCTCAACAAGTTGTGCTGAGAGCTAAGTAAGACATGTATGTGACAGCCCAATGCCCAGCACATAGAAAGCAGTCAATCGCTTTTATATTTTTTCCCCAAACTATCTGGAAAATAATTTTCTAATTTTGAGGATGATAGGTTGGTCAGACCCAGAGTAGTTATATGTGATTAAATGGTGTTCCACGGTCAGAGTAAAATTTCACTTCATGAGAACCATCAGAGCGTTCTTATAAATCTTATCATAAAAATATGCTATTTAGTAAGACTAGAAATACAAGACCCAAGAAAATGTCCTCTATCCCTTCAAGGAAGCTCCCCTTAGAAGGCTGTCTCATCTTATTATTTTAAGAGGGACGCAGACATGCTGTAATAACTAATGACAGTAATTCACAGTCTTGAAAACTGGAACCTGGGACCTCAGTCCAAGAGCAGGAAGGTGCTGTCTCTGACTCTGAGAGGACCCTCTGCCCTCACACCGCTCTGCTCCCTCTATACCCCTGTTCCTACTTCCTCTCCCCCCAATCGGTTTTTCCTTTCCACTTGCCAGTAGCAACAGCTGGTGATATTTAGCCCAGTAGTAGTGGAACCCGGGGCCACGATGCAAAGAATGTGGGATTATTTCTCCCATAGAATAAGCATCAAGTAGTAAAGCACTGGACAGTAATGTTCTGCCACAGAGTGGTGACAGCCTCCTTACCCAGGGACACAAAATAAAATCACTTGAGCTCACATCATAACGGGAGAAGCTTACGCACCTCGAGGGGAGGACAGCCTGACGCTGCCCCCTGGATCAGGCAGCTTCGTCTATTTACTTGATTGAGAATTGGGCAACAGATGCCTGACGGGGGTCCACCGGGTGGGAAGACAAAGAAAACCAAACCCTCTGTCGAAGCACTCGGGAAGAGTTTGGCTTTGTTTTGCTTTCCATGAAATTCCAGTCTTAGGGGGGCAAAACACACGATGAGTAGACCGTCACCACAAATTAAACATTAAGGCGAGACAGATAATGTGATGAATCTGCAAACCTTTTCTTCCTGATAGTGATTATCCCTTTGCCAGAGGCAGAGCACGGGGTAATAACCTTTATCTTATATGAAAATACCAAGCTGCACAGCTCATTTCTTTATCCAAAAGCATAGGCTCAAGTTTCCTTTTCCTTTAAATTCCATAAAATATGGGTCTTGCTGGGGGGGGGGAGTGGTATATATATATATATATATATATATATATATATGTATATATATATATTCCCCCCCCCAACTTTTAAGTAATAATAGATGATACAGACAATAGGCTGAGAAAAAAAGGATGCTAAGACCTTCCTCTTAGCTTATGGATGAAAACATCTAGAGTCAGAGACTTCATAATTAGAAAGGACACTACATCAACATGAATGTAAAATGGATATTTTGAAATGTTCTACAATAAAATTCAGGCTGTGGTTCATCCTTATTCTTTTCTCTTCCCTCCCATTTTTCTGAATTAGTAAAGTTATATGATATTAATATAGAGTATATAGTACATGGATACACAGCCACAGAAAATTTGCCCAAGAGGAGCCCACATGGTTTAGGGGAAATAGCACAGGCTTCGAAATGACAGACACTTGTGTTTTCATTCCAGCCCTGTCCCTTAGAGTGGTTTTTAACTGTACTCGCAAACTCTTTTTTTTTCCTAAGCAAGCCAAAACCTTGTCTTTGAAATACCATTTACAGTGTTTGTTTGCTTAGCATGTCCTCTTTTCATAGAGAGCATGCAGGAAAAAATAAACACAGGTCTTGTCCCTATCAGCAACATGTCCCAAATTAGTGAGGTTCAGATTACAAAGTTCCACTCCAATGCACAGAGGAGGCCTGTCCACCCTGAGCTTCTTGAGGCAGAGAGAGAATGTATGCTTCCTTTTCCATTAAAAAAAATGACAAATAAAGAAAAAATTCTGTTCGGATCAAGACTTCGGAAAGAAAATCTGTTGGCCCACAATGATGTGCTTAGAAAAGGCCAGACTCTATCTTGAAAGGGAAAAAGAAAGGAGAAAAAAGCCAAAGGCCACACCAGCATGTACTTCCCAGGAGAACGATATTTCCTAAAGATAAACTGCTCCCTAAACAAGATTGTGTAGCAGTAGAGGATGAAGAATCCGAACAGGTACATGATCTTCAAGGTGGAAAGAGTTCGGAATACTAGCCCGGTCCATATATATGCTCTCATCCTAACATTTAGAGTATCAGAGTTATGATGGCAGGTGCCTCAGCCTGAAGACCAGTGCCTAGCACATAGAAGGCATTCAGTAATATTTGTTGAAAAAAATGAATGAATCTCCTGTACCCACAAGGCTGTACATCCGTGGAACCCAACAGACCCAAAAGTCCCTAGAAACCTGAAACACTTGGGTACAGGGGCGCATTTTGATAAATGTTTTCCAGCTCTTCCTGAAACCATTAAATTCCCTAGAAGATGGGATTGACATCATTAACATTTGTCTCATACGTCTGTGATCCAGGTAAATATCAGGACCATGAGTCTGCTGGTTTCAAAAGACTTAGGTCCTTATACTTCTGGACTGAAATCTCAAAATTCAAGAAAAAAGGTAGCGATACTCAAAATGATTGATTAAATATATTATATTACTTTATATGTGTATGCTATACAATAGATACTGTTATCATTAGATAATAATACACACACATAATCAACATATCAACCTGGCAAGACCTATTTTTTTGCACTAAGGCTCTGAAATTAATCATGCATGTGACCCTGGATGAGCAATAAACCTCTCTAGGCCCCAATTCTGTAACTGCATAATGAGAAGACCGGACGAGATGGATGGTTCCCAAAGTTTGCGGCAGGTTAGAACCACCCGGGGGTTTTTAAAAGTCTTGATGTTCCAGCTGGACCCCAGACCAGTTTAATGAGAATCTCTGGAAGTGGGAACTGAGCATCCCAGGTTTTAAATTGCCCCAGGTGATTCCAAGGAACAGCCTTCAGTGAAGACTCTTGGACTAGGTGACCTCTAAGGCCCCTTCCTATTCTAAAACCTGAGGTACTTGAGTTCAGAAGAGGTGACATGACCTCTCCTGGGATTAGAATTTCTGCCCCTTGTGTGTTGTGTACCTTTTTTTTTTTTTTTTTTTTTTTTTGCGGTACGCGGGCCTCTCACTGTTGCGGCCTCTCCCGTTGCGGGGCACAGGCTCCAGACACGCAGGCTCAGCGGCCATGGCTCACGGACCCAGCTGCCCCGCAACATGTGGGATCTTCCCGGACCGGGGCACGAACCCGTGTCCCCTGCATTGACAGGCGGACTCTCAACCACTGCGCCACCAGGGAAGCCCTCGTGTACCTTTATCTACCTACTAGAATTAAATTGCCTAGGGACGGGACTTCCCTAGTGGTCCAGTGGTTAAGACTTCACCTTCCGATGCAGGGGGTGCAGGTTCAATCCCTGGTTGGGGAGCTAGGGTCCCACATGCCTTGTGGCCAAAAAACCAAAATATGAAACAGAAGCAACACTGTGACAAATTCAATAAAGACTTTAAAAGTGGTCCACGTCAAAAAAAAATCTTTTAGAAAACAGTTGCCTAGGAGTACAAAGCAACATATTTCTATGCCCTCCCCAGCAATGCTGAGCCAGGGAGAGTCTGGCTGCTGCTAACACTGGAATGAAGGAAGCAGGGGCAGCTCCTGGGCAGAGGCGCACGCCAGCTCCTGAGAGCACAGGCACCACGAGGCTGCGTGGTAGAGAGCGTTTCTGCTCCTGTGATTTTGCCAAATCTCCCTTCCTCTACCCTGCTTTTTCTCATCTGAAAGCATTATCTACCACTGCTAGGAGGAGTTTCTTGAACTTGTCCTTGAGAAGCCAGATGGTTAACTTAACTGATCTGAATGGTTGAGGACAAGTGGTTCCTACTTAACATGCGCCCTAATGCTGTGCTCAGAACAAGGGCCCATTCCCCTCCCGCCCCCCCAGTCTTATGGAAGAGGTTCTGAAAGGCCATGGGCGGGGTAGGGGAGCAGAGCCCAGGGACCTGATTTACTGAGAGCGATCTACGTTCCAGACACTCTATTTACATTGTCTGAGTTCATCCTTGATGTTGGAATTATCCCTGTTGTACAATGAAGAGAAATGGGCTCAGAGGGGTAACCTGAGTTGCCTAAGGACACCTCTAGCTGGTCAGCAGAAAAGCCTCGATTGGAGCTCAGGTGTAAGTGAGCTAAACGCCACTCTGCTGAACACACAGTGAACAGGGAACAGCTTTTCGCTTTCAATTAGGAAGCAGAATAGTACATCCAAAAGCTTAGAGAGGGTGTAGGCAAATGAGAACCAATTCAGGGGAGGGTTCAAGACTCGCTTAAAGACATGAGAGGGTCTTTCAATGAATTTCCTCCTTTTCCCTCCACCTTCCATCTCATCACAACTCAAAGCTTCGAGAACTTTTCAAGATGAAGCACACTGCCCCTCCTTCCACCTCCCCTTTTATAGTCAGACTACAATCCTTATTCCAAAAATAAATCAGCCTGATGAGAGGCCAGAAAAAGCAAAGCTTAATTGTTTTATACTTTCATTATTTAGTTATGGGACATTCGTTGGACAGATTTATCATCACGTTTTTACAAACTCCCCTACAAATAAATAATTCTAGGATATGCCTAAATTACTCTGGCCTCCTGACCCAACACGTCTTTGTAATTACTTGGCACTCCAACTGTATGCTACTTAAATTAGGTAACAGTCACCAAGTTATTTTTAAGCCCTAGCAACACACACACACACACACACACACACACACACACACACACACTCACTGCTATACCTAGCTTGTTATCTGCACTCCTTTGGAAGAGGAGCTAAAATTGCACTTTTACTGATACCATCATTTCTGTTCGACCAACAGTAATAATATTAAGCTACATGTACTGAGTGTTCACCCTGTATGAGGAACTGTTCTAGACACTTTGTACCCATTAATTCATTTAATATCTAAACTACCACCATGAGACAGCTACTGTTATATCCTTTTGGTAAATGAGGAAAGCAAGGAAGTAAGCGAAGTAGCCATCAGTAAAGGGCACAGAGCTAGTAAGGGGCGAGCCAAGACTAGAGCCCAGACAGGCTGGATCCCCAGTCCTGCCTGGATCTCTCCACCATTTGCTATAAGGCTAATATTCAGCATGTTTGGATATTCAACAGAAGCTCAGAATAACACATTTGTGGGTATATATTATGCCCTTATTTCACCTGCTTAAGAAAAAGAAAAAATCCTCCTAACATCCCTGACAGGCAAGAGGAAGACTTTTGTTCCCCCTCACAAAACAAAGCAGGAAAGAGAAAGAATATTTCCCCGGGGTCTCTGATTTCTGCACATAGACCTTCACTTTGTCATCAGACTCAGCACTGCCTACAAGTGTTTACTTAGAGCCCTTTTTGACTATGGGAAAATGCGCCACCTATGTCGCTCATCTCAGGAGTTGCGAAGGAAAGTTTTCTAGCGTAAGAAGCTAATTCTCTCTGTCATGGAATCTTCCCTATGCATCAGCCTCCTGAATTGATGCTCACTCTTCCCCCTCCCTCTCCCCAATAAATGTCTCTGATACAGACAGAGGCAGGCCTGTTGGAGGATGAAGCAATCAGTCACTCTTTGTTTTGTGACAGCACAGAGCAAGTACAGGCACGGGCCCTGACAGACCCTCGTGTTAGGGGAGCACTATAGACCCCCAAGGAGGTGCCTGGAAACCTCCCACTCTGAGGCGGGGGGGATGCTTCTCCGTAGACCTGATAGCCAGTTAGTCAGAGTGGAATTTCAAGCTCGAAAATCTCTCAACAATGGGCACATGACACCAGTGTTTAGGAGTGAAAATGTTGTCCATACTATACTATACAATATTCCCAGCCTTCTTAATTTGAAAATATTAAGTTTAAACATGAAACATATTGAAATACATTCAAATATTGTCTATACTCTAAAATCTTTCAACAACCAAGAAAAGAAGAGACAGCAAATAGGGAAAGTGTTAACAATTGTTTAATCTGGGTACTAGGTAGATGGGTGCCCATGATACTCTTTTCTATGTTTCTCTGTATTTGAAATATTTCATAATAAAAATGTTAAAGGCATAGACTGTCTTTAAAGAGGAGGTGATAGTAGACTAACCTTTCCTACATAGGTAAGTGACAAATTATTTCCCTGAACACAGCCTTGCTAAAAAGAAAGGGAGTCTTATAAACATCATGGCAAAGATGGTAGCTCTCATTCTGAAAAACCCAGAACTGTCTAGCCTCCTTATTGAGTTGGGTGAGAAATCACATTAAACCTCAACTTTGTGTAAAACAGCTTGTAATTCTTTCAAAGACTTTGCAGGTCTCTAAATATACATTCATTTGGATCATTTTTTGCCAGGTTGAATAGAAGCACAGGTCTGATGCCATTTATTCTTCGGAAGATGAGAATAAAACACAGATTCAGACACAGGTCACAACAGGGACGGGACTGTAAATTAGAAGAGTAACTTAATCCCAGGGGCTTCTGCGCCTCTGATCAGTTTCTTCCCAACCTGACACAGCATTACTAAAATGGTATCTGAGCAGCCGCTCTACTTGACAGGCAGCACCAAAAATGGAGAACATGGCATTGAAAGAGGGGGACATAAAACTTGGACAGGGAGGGTAGCAACCGGTGTTTACAAACATAAACCAGAGAATCAGATGGGTCAGCCATAAATTACCCGAGATTATACTGAAATCTCTGAAAATAAGCTAATGAAGCCTTAGAAGTTTCGACCTTAGATTCTAACTACCCCCACCCCAGATCTACCCTACAAAAGTCACTCATTCCAAAATGGTACCACCACCACTCTCGCTAAAATAAAATCTTACATCACTAATGGAGGGGGTTACTAAAATAAACCTCAGCAGAGAAGCCAGACCAGAATGGTCTGCTTGACCCACTCAAGAACCTAGGAGAAGTTGCTGGCTATGCCTTCTGAGAGATGCCCACCCCACTTTTCACCTCAGTGGTGCTATGGTATTAACGTTTGGTTTACCCAGATGAAAGGGTAGCGAGGGGCATTCGAATACCAATCTCTTTCCCTTCCTCCCCATTGTGGTCCCAATTTTAGGCCATTCCCCCAAAAGAGACCAAAGTAATAATGACAAAAATAATAAAGTAGATTACTGATCCTTTTGCTCCTGAACTACATATATTCAACCAAATTCCCAGATATTTGAAGAAAGAGCCCCCCAAACCACAAATAATCCAACCTCTACCACCAGCGCGTCTTCCAGGTCGACCGCCGCTGTGTCTCACCAACCCGAAAATGATGAGCCCTCACAGCGGCCTCCCAGGCACCCAGTGGTGAGGTCAGCAGCATGTCCGGCCCCGCCCCACTGAGGCAATCTTCCTCACTGACACTGAGGAACAAGCGCAGGCTGCCCGGGCTCTCAGCTGCATCCACCGGAAAGGGGGAAAGGAACCCCACTTTGATCAGTAACACCTAGGAGATTCATTGCCCAGCGATTGACAAGCCACACTCATACACAACAACGCCCACTGCAAAGTAGAGGGTAGAATCTCCACCTCTTCCTAATCACCCTATGTTCATGTCCAGGGTCATCCTCATGTGGATTATGTGATGCCTGTCCTCAGATCATACAGACACAAAAGGTCTGCTTTCCCTCAATGACATCTACTCTACATGAGCAACAGACCACCCTCAAGATCATTGCATTGGTTCTCCCCTTCTTGGCTCCCCAAGACAAACTATTACAAATGGGAAGTTTGGAGACTGTATTTTCTCATCCAAAAAAGATGAGAGAAGCCAAGATCATGGGGACAGAATGCTAGCTGGGTAAACCTACTGGGAATCACTCAAAGTCAGCCAAACAAGAATACAAAACAATAAAATACAGGGGTACACAGAGGAAATCTGAGCATATCTGTAACCCCAAGAAAACCCATCAGCAACAAAAAAAAATACCTGGGAGCTGCTGGGAACTCTCTGGATGCAACTTCCATGATGTTCTCCTTCTCCTGAGGGCCCACCAGCCCAAGGAAAGCCATACTTTTGTGCTAGCTGAGCCCAACAAGAGCAGGTTTGAGGGCAGTAAGGGTGGGCAGAGGGGATGATGTCAAAGACATTCAGAACTGTATTTCTAAGAACACTGCTTAACAAAAGGCAGAATGCACCATTGGGAAGACAAGAAGAAGAATGGCAGAGCTGGCCCACAAAGGTAAAACTCCTAACTTGCTCAGCCCAATGGCCTGTTGCAATTTAAATATGCAAGGTGTTCAAAGGAACCCAGCAATGTCTTTGGTCTACACACCGCACTAGACTGGCTGGTGATGTGGCCCAGACTGTATGCCTTGACTCAACACACTTGGGAAGAGAAGAAATAAGATGCCTATCTCTCACTACCACCACTACCCCCTGACAGAAGACACCGAAGATGAAGTGTGGTGTGCAGTGCCCCAAAGAATGGCATCCGAGGGCAAAGAGGCACACCTGGGCTGGATACAAGACGCGGGCTCCACTACTAGGTTAGGCAATGCTGTGTGGAAGGAGCCCAGAGACCAGGGAGCAATAAATTCCTGCTGCCAGGGCTCAGCGACACTGACCTGCCAGTTATTCTGTGCTCAGTGGGGCAAGTGACCCACCACCCCATCTTAGGAAGAGCCATGATGCCAACGGTTGTCAGGTGATGCCAGAAGGAACTTGGGGGGGCGGGCTGGGGAGTATTTCATAAAAATGACTCTGTCCCTTGAAGCTTTGGCAGAGGAACGGATGTTTGGGGTGAACTTATACTTTGTGAGGGACCTTAGAATACAGCTCTCTGCCCTTCCTGAAGGTCACTTTCAGAGAGGTGAGAAAGAGGAAGAATTTCCCACCAAAAACTGGTACCTGGAGGTTTCCCTGTAGGTCACCCCAGTTGCGGTTTCCTCTGTTCCATCAACTTTGATTAAGTCTGAGAGACAAGAACTTTCCAGCTAGTTTGACTGGACTAGAACTACCAGACCAGGCATGACTGGAGATGCCATCTGGTGTCATAAAGCCCCTTTATAGAAAGATGAGAAAACGGTCTCCAAGAGGGGAAATGACTTGCACAATGCAAATGAGAAGGTGAATGAAGACTAGAGCCCAAATCTTCTGGCTATCAGTTCAAGGCTGCTGGGTTTCTCTCCCAACCCCCAAATAATTGAGAGGGCACGGAAGGGAAGACAAGAAGAAGAAAGGCAATTCTGTTTTTTTTTTTTGCAGGAGGATGCTGTTACTTCTAAGAGAAAACCCAGAGTGACCCCAGGCTTACCAGGACTGTGCTCGGGGAGGGGGTGGGGGCATTACCTTTCAACACCAGAGGTTCTTTGCCTTCTCTCTTCAGGGACTCGAGAACTACGTGCAGTGGCTGGGAGGGCATCACTCGGCTCGGCTCATTGGTATTCTCATCATAAACTATAATTTCTTTGGAAAAGATCCTCTTGAAAGAGTCTTTGCCTTCCCTACAGGAAATCAAGTCTAAGACAGTGATCTTGCCCTGCTGTAGTCTCCGCCGGCTGATCTTATCGGCACAGTTAATGTGGACAGCTCCTTGGATGTGACTCTTGTTGTACTCCATGAAGGGCCGGCAGTCAATGATGACGGGGCCCTGGCTCGGCAGGTGACTCTTGCTGCATTTGGTCATCTTCTTTGCCAAGTCATTGGGGTAGATTATTTTGATGCTGGCTAGCTGCTTGGGGGTCCCTGACACAGGGCTGCCCACCCCACCTGATGGACTTAGAGAGCCTGCGTTCTCACTGTTGTTGACCATCTGGTTGGCCGGGCAGGTGGTAGAGCTTCCAATGGTGGTGGTGGTGGTGCCGGCGGCAACGGCTTGGGTTGGGGCCTGATTGTCCTTGTCGTAGGTTGCCACAGTGCAGCAGCTGGCACTGCTGCATCCACAATTCAGGGAGCGGGCAGAGCCGCTGGATGAGGGCATATACGTCAGATTCACAGCCTTTAGGGACACAACGGTGGTGGCGATGACAGGAGGGTGGCTGGTACTGCCAGGGGTGGCAGAGCCAAGGTAGCTAGAGTCTAAACAAAGGTTGAGATCCTGAGGTCGTACAGGCCTAGACAGTGCCACCACTACCCTGTCGTCTAAAGGAGACGGAGGCATGAGGAGGCTGAAAACTGGCAATTCAAGAAGAACTCAAGACAGTCTGTAAAGAAGGGGAGGGGGGAAAGAAAGAATAAAGTCATGTGACACAAAAGGCAGTCGAATCCAATCCCTAGGAAGGGGCTTTGCATCCCTCTGAGCGAAGTTGTCCTAAATGCCCTTTACCCTGTCACTCTCAAAGCCTGAAGCTCATTGCTATGGATTCAAAGAAGATGCAAACCTGAGGACCCCCCAGTTCTTGCTAAGTCTAAGGTTGGATGTAAAGTCTATGCAAATGTTGATGAACAACCTTCCACCGACCCACACCAAAGTTCAGCCTGAGAAAAGGTAAAAGCACAAAGAATTAGAAAAGCTGAAGACAGAAGGGAAGGCTCTTAAGAGGCATCTCTTCTGGGCCTCATCTCCTGGGCAGAAGTTAATGCAACCGTCTGAGAAAGACCCATGCGTCCACCCGTGCATACTTTCCATGTAATTCCTTCACCCACTTTAAAGGTAAAGGAATGACCAAGAGTGCTGGCATGGCTCACGGGAATATACGGCAGCTAAATATACATCAGGGGCAGATGTCAACTTTCTGCACATCAAAATGAAAGCATCCCCCTAAGTGAATCTCTTTAACTGCCAGCTATTCTTACTTTCCATTCTACTGAGTCCTTTGAAAAGCACAACAAAGTCATATTAAAACCTCCCATGTTTCCAATTAGCCTCTTATAAATTAATCTGCATTTCCTCTTTCATTACAAACTAGTCTCCTAGAATGAAGCCTCAAGCCAAGGAGCCAGGTCTGGAAACCCCAACTCTGGCAGATCCATCCCTTGGATTGCTCCCTTGCTGCCTTTAAGGAAAGGACCACTTCAACTCTCCTCCCTCCTTCTTTCCCCACAGGCACATCCTAGAGATCTTCTCAATGGGAGGCAGCCGTTATGCATAATCTTTCAATCCCACACAGATATCCCCCCTCTTCAAGAGGATGGATTCATTAAGAAGACTTCCCAATGAGCCCGTCCTTGTGGGAAGTAAAGAGTTGCTCAGGGGTCTATCTCCTGTCTCATGAGAGGGCGCGTGCAAAGGGACAGTTCCTTCCTCCCTGTAGGCACAGGGGCACTCCACACCCGGGCCCTGATGGCTCCTCTCCTATTAGACATACACACAGAAAAGAACCCAAACCCCATGCAAGAGTAGCTCATCTAAACGAACTTTAAGAGATGTCTGGAAAAATGTCATCGAACATCCCTCTACACAGGACTGTCACCACTCTCTGACACAGAGCCAAAATGTCACAGGCAGAATCCACACATTCACACACACAGGGGCACGCACGTATCACATCCACAGATCGCCACCGACTCAGCTTTCTCTCACCACCTTTGGATGGGCAAGAAGGACCCAACCCCTTTTCTCCCCCCTTCCTCTTTTCTTCCCTCCCTTCTTTCCTCCCTTGCCCTCCCGCCCTCCCTCCCTCCCTCCTTCCCTCCCTCCCTCCTTCCCTCCCTCCCTTGCGTAGTATTTTTTGAAGAGCAAGTACTATTCCAGAAGCTATAACTGTTTCCCAGCTGGACCAAGCAGTGAAAGTCTTTGCTATTGTGTTACCTGGTAGGGTACCTCCCAGGATCAACAGTCCACTTCCCTTGAAAGGGGCATGAGCGTGTTCACGGAGACACAAGCTGGGACTCCCACCTCCACACGGAGTGCGCGGCGCACACACACTCTCTCTCACACACACGCGCGGAGTGTATAAAGAGATCTGCATCCCTGCAGCAGAGGGTCGGGCGTAAATATATATTGCCCGTGAAACCATCCAGACTAGCCTAGGAAACCTCCCAGAGAAATACTGAGCTATCCCCTCTCCCTCGCTAGTCGTCCTTCCACCTCTAGTCAGGGGCTGGAAAGAAAATGAAGTGGTCAGAGAATGCTCCTTCCCCACTCCTGGGGCACTTAACATCCCCCTTCGCAACACAGCGCACTAACAAGTCCCTGGCATTTAAAACTGCCGCAAAGCGTCCCAACAAACCTCATTTTTTCCTCGCCCCCAATCCAAGTAGACTGCAGAGAGAGTAAACGCACAGGGCAGCGTGAGGCAACAGCCGGAACCCTTTAACCTCACCTGCTGTGGCTCTTCCGTGACCATCGCAACACACACACACACACACACACACACACACACATACACATTCACACCGCCTTACACTCCCGGGCTCTCGGGAGTAGTCACGGTGACTTCCACTTACTTCATAAATAAGTGTAACCCTCCACTATCTGGCGCTCCGCTTCGGCTGTGGATTCGCACATTCAGCCCTCATTCACTTGGCTTCATTGATCTCCAGCAGCAACATAGTTACTTTCTCTTTTGCTACACTGTAAATGTAAGGTTCTGAGGGGGCGGGCCGGCTGCCGACCGACGGCGCGTTGGACCAATAGAAATCCAGAGAAAGCTAACCGCTACTTCGCAGCAGCCCGCGGCCAATGGGTGGCTGGAGAGGGCGGAGCCAGGGCGTGGCCTTGCCTCCTTAAGGAGGGTTTATCCGACGCCGCTTCGGGTCCACAGTGTTATAACACGGGCGGTGATGTCATTGGCCACCAATCAAAAACTTAAAAGGGCCAACTGGGGCCCGCGCGGAGCAGCTGCTCTCTATTTACATGTAAACCGAACCGGCAGGATGCAGTTAACCCTTTCCGGAGCTGGATTGTCAGTGGGCTGGACTCGCCGCTCCAGCTAAAACTGGCTCTGCCCACTTGGCGGGATCCCCCTAAGTCCCCTCACCCCCGGACAGACCACGCTATTTCTTTTCCCTTCTTACTCTGGACGGATGATCAAACGTGTTGGAGTAACTTTCTACAGGCAAGTGGCAACGAGAATGATCACTCTCCCCAGCGGGAAGAACAGGTTCTCCGAGTCGCTCGACGTGACTTGATAAACCCAAGATTCACAGACGTCGCCGAGCCACCCGCGCGGGGGGATGCATGTGAGCATGCCGCCAGGGGCGTCGCTTCTTCTCCAGTCCGCGGCTTGGGGCCACGCGCTGGGGACCTGGGCTCTGGGGCGTCTGGCGAGCCGGCCGTCTGCCCACGGGCAGTGAGGCCCTCCAGCCTCGCCGCAGCCCGAGTCCTCCGGGCCACCCCCTCGGCCCCGCGCCGCCAGGAAGCGTCGGCTGCCCGCCCGCAGATGTCGCTGCCCCTCCGGCTGCCCTACTGCTACCCAGCGCGGAGGTGGCGCGGCGCCCTCTGGCTCTCCTATATCTGCGCCCCTGTCACGCCCCCGCTTTCCCCGCCTGCCTACCGGGGCTCCACCCGTAGCACGAAGGCAGCGCTGCGGAGGGCTGCTTGGAGGCGGCGGCCTGGACCCGGGCCAGAAGCTACAGGGGGCGCGCCCCGAGGGGCGGCACAGGCGCCACCCCCTAGGCCGGGCGTCCCGGGGCCTGGAGTGCGTCTGCCTCGCCACCCAGGCCTGGCCCTCTGCCCGCCCGCGGCCCCTCTCCCACCCCGCCCGCAGGGTCCTCGCGCCCCGCTCCTCAGAGCCGCGCGCGACCGACCCGCAGCCCGCCTTCCCCGCGCGCCTCGGCAGTTACCGGCCACCGCGTAGGGCCCCAGCGAGCCGAGGACCGCCTGCCCGGAGCTTCTGGAACAGCAGCGGCTGGCGGAAAGGAGCCGGAGCTGAGTAAATAACCGACTGAGTGTGGCCGGCGGAGCGTCGTGAAGGCGGCGCTCCCCTCTTGGTTCTCGCGACTTTCGCCGGAGTGGTCGCCGGCTGAGGCGCGCGGCAGAAGAGGGGATTGGATTGGGGGGAGAGGGGGTGGGAGGATGGCGAGCCTGCCTGTGCATCATCAGGAAAATACCAGGGAAACTGCGGGAAAGTCTTGAGGTACGAAAAGAAGTGGAGATGAGGAGATGAACTGCAGAGAGTTTGCATCAAGGAACCCTAAAGAAATAGAGCTTTTTTCCTTTTCCCCCCTCTCCTGTCTCAGAGAGCGCTAGAGAATATTTGACTATGATTTCTTCTTACCAGATTGAAGGTGTTTGGAGACATACTTCAGGATCCAAGCCTAATAAGCAAGCTAAGTGGCAGCGACATATTCATGTCATTGGCTTTAAGTGCAGATCTGAAATCTGACAATGCCAAACCTTGGCCGGCTGACCAGCTATGCTCAATGAGCTGAGACATCCCTTTGGGTACCTCTGGGGATATATATATTCTCATATTCCCATATATGCATAGACACACAGTCCGGGTTTCACGACAGTGTTTCAGACTGAAGTAAATGCATGCAGTCATCTTAAACAGGAAAGCATTTTTGTTGCCCCACGCCCCACAACTCATACACCAACACACATAGACTGTACCCCTTAATGATAACTAATGAGTGGTTAGGGTACACCATTTGATCCTTACACCTTTGGGGATCAGCAGGTCCTGGCCAAGAAAGGTGGGTTCTGGATAATTTCCACAGAAATCAGAAAAGAACTTCCCAGAGGCTCTAACCCTAGATCTATTTGGAACTTTAATAGCTTGCCTTTTCCTATCCATAGATAAGTATTGAAAAAAATATTCACTAACTCAAGGTTGGAGAGTTCTGGTTATAAGTCCTGATTCTGACTCACTTCTCTTGTGTCTGTTCATCCAGAGTCACTGTATTCATTTATCTGTAAAATAGCAAGACCCCAGCTTAGAAGAAAAAGGAAAAAGTTCTGGTGCATGCACTCAGGGGGGAAAAAAAGGATCGTCTGCAGGTAAAGGGCCTTCAGTAAAAAAAAAAGAAAAAAGCATTGTGTTTGCTTTAGCAAATAGGGTCCCTCTATTTCAAAGTACTTATGATCTGTAAGTTATGAATTCAATGCTAATATCTCAATATCTATCAGTATCTAAGTCCAAACAAAGTAGGAATTTATACAATTGCAGAATAGTTCTTAAAAGTCTTTCTACAAGGCCCAGAAGGGGAAAGCAACTTTAAAAAGAAATGTAATTCATTGAATGAGATGATTATTTTATTAGAGTTTCAAACTGGTGGATTATTATAATTTAGTTGGCTAAGAATCTAAGCCATCCAGGATGAAAAATTGGGAAAGATGGCAAAATTCCTCATCATTTATCAAGCCTGAAACATGGAATAAACATGTCGTTAACATATACAAAGATGTAATTATTTTTTAAGTTAAGCATCTCTAAGTGTATAGTTCATACTCAAATTGCAGTGGTAGAAAAAAAAACAGATTACAGCTGGATTTTTTTTAGTCACTACTCTTCTAAGCTTCTTTTCTACAAAAAGAGATGATTTTGTTCCATGTTTTGAGTCATAAATGTGGAAATAGTATCTGAAGTACTACCCTTAGATTTAAATTTGTAATGCCAACCAGCCAATGGCTATGAACCTGATCTGTGTACAAATAACTGGCAAAGCCTTAGTGTTCAGTTTTAGTCCCAAAGAAACAGTGAAGCATCTTCTCTGCATTTGAGTGTTCTAACATGATTGTACTGAGCCATTTGTTCCTACAAACAAACATCTTGAGAAAAATATTTATTGTTATTTTCAGGGCAAAACACCATGTGTTAAAGCAAAAAGATGAAGCTAACTTAAGCCAGCATATAAGACATAATATGGATAATGTCGAACAAATGTATTAATTAAATGCCTGCCTTTATGTTCACGCAAATGGTTAAGTATGTGGGAACTAATGGCAGCAGGTCGGGACTGGGTGAGAGCCAAGTTTTCAAAATAATACTCAAGGTCAAAGTGGATTCCTGGAGGTACAAGAATTAAGGCAGAGAAAGACTTAGAGAAAATTTAGCAAGAAGAAATTGCAGCATAAAGGTGATATTAAATCAGCAAGAAGTGGGGAATGAGCTGAGGGATAGAAAAGTGAGGGGGCAAGCAGTTGAGGTCACTGAGACCAGCCTGTTGAAATATCCTATGACATTTCTAGGCCTAGAGGAAGGTTGAGGAGAAGGATCCCCTGCAAGAGGAGACCACTGCAGTACCTGTGGGTGAAGGAAACAGAAGTGGACCCATCTGCCTGTCTCACTGTCCATGAGTTTGAAAACAGGAGGCCTATACAGATCTTTCCCTTTACATTCATGGGTAAAGTGCACTTGGGACTCAGGAAAAGGCTCCGAGGCATTTAAGGTTCTTTATCTTTGTGTTCGGTGAGGTAGCCACTTGCCACATGTGGCTGTTTAATGCTTGAAATGTGATACGTCTGATTTGAGATGTGCTGTAAGTTTAAAATGCACACTGGATTTTGAAAACATATAAAAAATGTAAAAGATCTCCATTACTTTTAAATTCATTACATATTGAATTGTTTATAGTTCGGATACTTTGGGTTAAATAACATATGTTAATAAAATGAATTTTACCTGTTTCGTTTTTACTTCTTAGACTATGACTATTAGAAAATTTCTACTGACTTATGCAGTTTACATATTTCTGTTGGCCAGTGCTGTTCTAGAACCTGTAATTGCTCCTTCGATTTGAGGTCACTTTGGTGCCGAAGGCACCAGAACCACAGAATGCTAGACCTGGAGGGGACTTTAGAGCTTATCTAGGCCAGTGGCTTTCAAACTGTGTTAGGATGAGCCAGAGGGAGAAGGGATGCAATGCAAGTGGGGATGAGTGAATCCACGCAGCAGTGAGCTGGTGGGGCTCTGAGGCCACGTCCCACCCCGCCACTCCTCCACACTTGAGATGTATATGAATATATTACTCCCGAAACTCCAAAGTAAGATTTCATTTGAATGAAAGATTCTGGTACTTTTATGTGTTCTATTTTTTTTTTTTTTTTTAAATCCTGGTCCACTGTTTTACCATGAAGCCGATCTGAGACCCAGAGAATGGAGAGGGCATGGCCCAACACTGTGCTTGACCTCAGGACTTGACCTCAGCCCTCATTTCAAAGTCCAGCCTGACAGTAGAGTTGTTGACTGACCAGTTGGCTTGGGGGAGTTAAGAAGCTCTCTGTCTCAACTGCATTGAGAAATCCCCTTTCCAGGCAGTTAGTTTTTCCTCCCCTTCCAGTCACCCGCCATGTGTGACCTCACACATGCCTACTGCTCTCTGTCAAGAGAATTCTGGATAAACCCAAGTGTGTGGATCATTGACACCAACTTATTTCCTTGGAAGAAAAACAAAAACTAACTCACTGGCCCTTGGTTTCTGGCAATGCATTGCTCTGCAGTGGATGGCCTATTATTATTACATGTTGCTACATCAAAGACTTAACATTTTCCCCTTTGCCAAGCTGAGCAATTATTTTCTCACTAGGAAATGCCATCAGATCCAGAGTCTCCCAGCCTCAGGAGCCTGTGTCAGATTGTGTTGTGTGCTATGGGATGCAAAGATAGAAGATAAACACGCATCCTTAGCATTCCTAAACCCCCTTAGGACTTGTTGCAGGTCTAACATGAAGGAATTAATCTAACCTTCTCAGCATCTCTTAGCAAGTTAAGATGGTACCGCTTCCGGATATTACAAGTTCCCTTTAGATTACTGAGTGTGTCATAATGAGCCTCATTTCCTTTACAATTAAACATTGACTGAACTGATTCTAAAGATTTGGCATTTGGAAAAAAAAAAAAAAAACAGGTAACATTTCTTAGTGTTTTGTTTTGTGCCAAGCACAGTTGAAAGAGATCCACAGGCATTAACTCATTTCAATCTTCACATCTACATGGATGCTGTAAGTAGGTACTTTTATTAGCCTTAATTTAAAGATGAGGAAACAGAAGTACAGACGGATTAAGTAATCTGCCCCAAGTCACACAGCTGGAAAGCAGCAGAGGTAACATTTGAACCCTGACAATCTGGCACCAGAACATCTGCTTTTAACCATTCTGTGTTATTTAATTCATGGTCTCTGTGATTGTATAAACTTTTATCATTATCCCCTTCAGCCTCCAGACTGCCAGGATATTTTTAATTGCCTCCTTGTAAGAATTTGCTCTTTTTTCTCTACTTTCTCCCGAACTTCTGAGTCCATTATGTCTTCGTGTGGTCTCTCTCACCACTGCATCCTCCATGTTTGGGACCGAATCAATCTTCCACTTGGTTTCCAGAATTCTCCCAAATAGTGCTCTAAACTTTGTCAATGTTTTGATTTTACTGCAGGCTCGACTGACAGATCCAATGAAGGGCCTATGACATCTCTTTTGCCAACCACGCCTTGTCGTGTTTCTGTCCCCTCCCTAACAGGAGCTAGCACACAGTGTGAGTTCAGTAGGTTCTGTTGAATGAATGAATGAGTCAGTGAATGAATGAATGAATGAATAACATTTTTCTTATATGTGCCCTTGAATTGTTGGATTTTTTTAGATGCATACCCTGGTTCATCTGATGCTTTTCTAGCTACTGATTTGGTCTCCTCTGAAGTCCCTAAATTCAATTGTCTTCTGAATTGTTTATGCAGATGTTAAGTGTCTGTCTCTGGGGACTCCCACTGTTTACACATCAGTTGTTTGTTAGCATACTTAGAGTTTAACTCCAATTTAGAGTTGGAGTCCCCCCACTTTCCCCTTTGGTAACCGTAAGTTTGTTTTCAATGTCTGTGAGTCTATTTCTGTTTTGTAAATAAGTTCATTTGTATCATTTTTTGAGATTCCAGATATAAGTGATACCATATGATTGTCTTTCTCTGTTTGACTTACTTCACTAAGTATGATAATCTCTAGGCCCATCTGTGTTGCTGCAAATGGCATTATTTCATTCTTTTTTATGGCTGAGTAGTAATCCATTGCATTACATTGCATCCAATCCATTCTTTATCCAATCATCTGTCAATAGACTTTTAGGTTTTTTCCATGTCTTGGCTATTGTAAATTGTGCTGCAATGAACATTGGGGTACATGTATCTTTTCAAATTAGCATTTTCTCTGGATATATCCCAGGAGTAATTTTGTTTTGTTCATAAATTATTTCCTTGAAGTTTTGATTACAGGGCTGGGAAAGGTATGTTTGGGCAGAGAGTGGGCAAGGACTGGTCAAGCAGAGGAAATGTTGCCAATTCCAGACATTTTGTTTTCATGAGCTAAAGAGACTAGAAGAGAATCTGGCCACAGAAAGGAATTGTTGAAATCTTTGCAGTCAAAAAATGAGGTAGTACTGAGGCTCAGTATGGCTGTCCCCAGCAGATGCTGGACCTGCACTCCTGGGATGGGAGGGAAGCAGTCAGGCTGCTCACCTTGGTGCATCTCTGTGAGGGGCAGCTCTGACCCACACACCATCTGACTGTTTTAATGCCAGGCCAGGGGGCTTTAAGTATGAAAAAAGCTAGTACCAGCCCTTGGGGAAGCTAGGTGAGTTCAAATGCATGCCCAGAGACACTCTATTCAACTCTAGAACCCCAAAGACAAGTTTCTCTGATCCCATAGTATGAGGAACAGATTGTGCCTCGTTCTCTCGTGAGGATGCAGAGCTTTCCCCCTGTGTTTTTAAGCTGCTGTGATCTTCATCTGTGATGGGTAATTTCATGTGTCAACTTGGCTGGGCCACGGTGCCCAGAGAGTTGATCAAACATTATTCTGGATGTTTCTGTGAGAGTGAAACCGATGTTTAAATCAGTGGACTTTGCATAAAGCAGATTGTCCTCCATAATCTGCTTGGATGTCCTCATCCAATCATTGAAGGCCTCAGTAGAACAAAGACTAATCTTCCCCAAACAAGAAAGAATTCTACCAGCAGATGGCCTTTGAACTTCAACTGCAACATTAGCTCTTCTTAGGTCTCCAGCCTGCCATCCCATCCTACAGATTTTGGACTTGCCAGCCTCTATAATCCCATGAGCAATTTTCTTTAAAAAACCTCTCTCTCTCTCACTCTCTTTCCTAGTATATGTATACATCCTATTGGTTCTTTTTCTCTGGAGAACCCTGACTAATACACTAGTACATCCTTCTTCCCCTTTGTGGACAGAGCAAAGCAAAGCCTGGGAGATGTGCACTGTATCACGTGTCAACACAGCTCCATTTCTGTCCTGCATTAACTAAAGACATGCTGAATTGAGTGCATCTTCATCTTTGAGTACCTTCATTTCCAAGAGTTTAAAACCACTCTGAAAGGGTGATGACTACACATTTAATAAATCTAGGATAGAAAAAAATTAATTAAAAAATATAAGCAATGATTATTGATAAAGAAGGAAAACAAAGTCCCCCTCCCTACCCCCACTATAATTTATTAGGAGAAAGTAGAAAAATGCAGTGAGGCTTCCAGCTTTAGAATTCTAAAGCAATCTAGAGATTGGAAAGATAAAATTAACCTAAGTTTCTGAGGCTCTCATTTGTGTCCATCTAGCCTGAAGGAAGAAAGATGAATATTATTGTTTTCCCCCCAAATGCATATTTAATATTTATCTAAACATCCTGAATTTTGAGCCCGTCAGGAGCTTCCACAGTTGGTACAGATTGCTTTCCCAGTTTTCTATCATGTATTAAGAAAGCCATTTTAAATCCCAGAATTAAGGTTGACATCTTGTTGCAGTTATTTATTCCTTGTTTTGCTTTCCCAAGTTAATTGACCTACAGTTGAATTATTATAAGATCTCAGCATAAGGTCCTAAGGAGTGGATTTGGCAAAATGAAGAGGTCACAGTTCACAAAACCACATTGGACACAAAAATGTACTGTATTTTTGCAGCTGCCTAATGTTTTCGGTTTCCCTGGCTCTTTATCAGGAATGTGTGAAGTGCTTGACCATGAATATACAACTGCCTGCTTCATCCTCCCTGGTTTCTAGCAGACTGGAAGTTCCCTGCCCCTTCTCTACACCAGAGCTTCTCTAGCTCCAAGTATACACAAACCCCCAGGGTATATTGTTAAAATGTTGATTCTTATTCATTAGGTCAGGGGTGGGACTGGAGACTCTTCATTGCCTAACATGCTTTCTGGAGACTGTTGCAGCTGGTCCAGAAACCACACTTTGCCTATCTAGACCCACACCGTCTAATACGGCAGCCGCTAGCCACACATGGCTATCTGAGCACTTGAATTACGGCTAGTCTGAATAAACCTCTACTGTAAGTATAAAATACATGTCAGATTTAGAAGATTCAATAGAAAAAAAGACAAAACATCTCATTAATAATTTCACATAGATTACATGTTGGAATACCATTTTAGAAATATGTGATTAAATAAAACATATTACAAAGTCTTCCACGTGTTTGTTGTTACATTTTTACATGGAGTTACTAGAGAATTTAAAATTACATCTATTGTTTGCATGTGTGACTTGCATTATATTTCTATTGGATAATGCTATTCCAGATCAACAGAGCTGGCCCTAGAGGCATTTGCAAGAGAGAGTGACTTTCCTGTTCCTTTAATCACTTCTTGCCAGGCACCGAATCCATCTCCTTGGCTCCTTAGAACTTTTTCTGTAGTGTGTGTCTCACCCCCTGCCCACCCATTCTAAAGTCACCCCCAGCACTGCTTGGCCATCTTGGATCCTGTCTGTCAGAGTGTATACTCTCTAGCAAGCCCTAGCCAAAAATGACATGGAAACCCTCCAAAAATTCATTAATGGGGCTCTCTTTTGTGTTCCCAAAAAAGTTTGTGACACTTACGTAACATTCATAAAGGACCAAGTCTCTTAGCAAAAAGGGCATGGGTTTTAGAATCAAGAGACCCTGGAGTTTAATTTGATCAGTTTATTAGTTAATCCAAGAGCCTACTCTGTGCCTCTCTTTTAGATGCTAGGGATTCAGGGGTGAACAAAATTAACATATTCTCTGCCCTAAAGAACTTACAGTTTAGAAGAGAAAATAGACATTAAACCAGAAACGGCACGAAGAAACAGATTACAAAATACCATCCCAACTTCTCTTTTTCTACTTCTGCGAATATTCCTTTCCCTTTCTGAGCCTCAGTTTAATTTTTGGAATGGGAGTAATAACACTGCTTCCAAGGCTTTGTGAGGATTAGAAATAGCGATTGTATTTATATAGCTAGCATAATGTCTGGCACAGAGTAGGTGCTCAATGAACAGTTGCTGGCTGGCTAAATAAAAGTGAGCTGATCATATTTATTTGTTTGTTTATTTCTATGCTGCCTGTTTCTGTGTTAAGGAAACAGCTGGTAAAGCATTATTTCTGGGTGAGGTCTATGAGGGTGTTTCTGGTGAGATTAGCATCTGAATCATCACAGTGAGGAAGACAACCTCACAAATGTGCATGGGTGTGACCATGACCCAATCCCTTGAAGGCCCAAAAGAACAAAAAGGTGAAAGCAGGGAAAATTCTCTTTCTCTTCTCCTGCCCTTTGGACATGGAAGTTCCTAGTTCTCTGGGCTTCAGACTCTGGGACTTATGCCTTAGAACTTTGGCCTTGAACCAGGAGTTACAACATCAGCTCCTCTGGTTCCCAGGCCTTTGGACTCAGACTGAATTACTGGCTCTCCTGGTTCTCTAGTTTGCAGTCTGTAGAGCTTTGGGGACTCCACAACTGCATGAGCCAATTCAAATAACAGATCTCCTCTTATATATATAGCTGTACACATCCTGTTGGTTCTGTTTTTCTGGAGAACCCTGACTAACCCTGCCTCATTCCACAAACTGTTTGCAGTAGCTGGTTAGGCCATTGTCACATTGCAGATTGTAAGCGAACTTTGACTCCTGATGTCACTCAAACTTCCTGAGTACATTTCCCAAATCGATTCTTTGCACATAAGAAGTATTCAATAAATGTTTCTTGCATCAAACTATACCTGAAATGGACATTGCAAGTGTCCTGGTACAACGCTCCTTATTTGCAGAAAAATGTAGTAGCCAGCATGGAAGTGACTTAGCCAGGAATACACTTTCAATAATAGTTCCAGAAAAGAATACACTGGTCCTATCTGCTAGGCATTTGTGGAAGGAAAAGAATGTGTGAAAAAGCAGTCAGAGAAATGAGGGAAGACCAGGGGACAGAGGAGCTTAGAAAGGAATTCCAAGAAAAGAGGATTTCAAAGTGTCTGATGTTGTAGGGAATTTTAATAGGTTGAGGTCAGAGAAGACACTTGGACATGACAATTGGCACCAGGCTGCAAAGAGGCAGGGAGGTGGGAGCCAGGTGACAGTGGAGGAGACAGTGTCAAGGACACCCTTTCAGGAAGTGCTGTGATTAAGGAAGGGTAGGAGTTCAAAAGCTGGATGGAGGAAGGGGAAGCCCCAGGGGACGTTGTTTCAGAAAGGAGGATCTGGGTGCTTGCAGGCTGAGTTGAGTTGCTGGTTGACATGAGAGGCAGAAGGTCCAACAGAGGAAGAGGGCAGTTGTCAGCAAGAAGCCCCGGAGGAGGGAGGATAGATGAATGGGTCAGCAGGACAGAGACAGTTGTTAGCCAGGGGGAAACTTCCCTTTGGATATGAAAAGGAAATATGAGTAAACATTCAGTTAAGCATTGAGGGGAGAGCAGGACAGTTTAAGAAGTGAACAAAGAGGCAGGACAATCTAGAGAGTGAGGAGGGCATCACATGCTGACATGTTCTACCTGTTCTACCTGTGCGTCCAGCCCAGACCCTCCTGACCCAGCCTTCTCAGTGTGGTCCATGGACCAGTGTGGGACCACATGCTGCTTGTTGCTGGTTTAAATTCAGAGAAGCAGCTTGTGTCAGAAAGCACAAAAAAATTACTAAGCACACTGTTCAGTGCAGCTGAATATTTTTCCCCTCTTTGAAAGTAGCAGAGTATTCATTAACCTTCTGGCCGGGCTCCCTTTCTCATCACAGCTTACAGAGCAGGTACTTTTGGGTAACACTGATACGTACCATCTCCTACTGACAGTTCTGCCTCAATCACCCCATAGACTTCTCTCACCAAACTGAACTCATCACCTCACCTCTGAAACCAAGTCCTGATCTGTATTGTCTTCCTCAGGGAGTTGCTTCCTCTACCCACCAGGTCTCCAAGCCAGAAACGTGGGGAAGGGCAGTTTATCCTACACCTCTTGCATCTTCCTTGATCAATCATTTGAAGTCAAGACCGAAAGGGATAACTTAGTTGACCTCATACTGAGCAGAGGTGATGAAAGCCGGGGGTCATGAAATGCTGCCCGACTATGGCTAAGGTGTTCTCGGAGACTGGACTGCACAGAACTCTAGCCACAGAGGTGGAAGGCTATAGAGGCTAGAAGTCAGGTGGGCCACTGCTGACATGTTTCCACTGGCTGTGGCTTCTCTCTCTGCATCTGGTACATTGGCAACAGCTCTCCTGGATCACATCAAAAGCAGCCGTGGCTGAGATCACCTTTCAAAATGAGAGTTCTACCACTTGTGCACTTTGTCAGCTACTCTTCATGTCTAGACGTCCCTGGTTTGTCTCTCTTTCAACTGAATATTATTATTCTCCCAACAATCCCCCTGTCAGCACCACTACTGTTCTGACTTCTGCCCTTGACTTAGACCTTACTACTTACCATCTCATTTCTGCCTTCACATTCCTTTAAGATATGACTTGCAGAGTCTGGCCCCAGACTCCAACGTAGCAATAGATGGTAAGACAGACCCAGTTCTGACATTCTACCCTGGTCTATGGGAGTCCATTTGCTACGTTGTCACTTTATGCCAAAGAATGACAGGTAGGACAGAGAAGGAAGTTTGGGGGTGGGCTGGGGGTAGAGGAAAACTAGCACAACCCTTTGGAGCCAAAGAATAGATTATGGCTGGAAACCCCCGCCTTGGTTTGGCTCAAGGGCCACAGTTATATTTGGCTGGCCCCTGATTGACATAATTATTATTGCCAGAAAGTAATTTTAGAAAGAACTTAAAAGGAGGACATGGGTGATTAAAGTTCTAATAATAACATTTCTAAAAAGTCTGGGTTAATGACTCCATAACTCAGGTAAAAGAAAAGAGGCTTGAGGTGTTCAGGGATTAGTACCTAGAACTGAACTTGGAAAAAGATATTCTGTGGGGAAGTCAAGTAGGGCAGGGATAGATCACATGCCCCTAAGACATCTTGGGGAAGTAAAAAGAGAGAGATGGAGTTCATTTATTTACACTGAAAGTTCCTTTAAAAATTTTGTGAGGAAGGTTTTACAAAGCAGATAATGTTTTCAATGCATTTGCTGAGCATCCCTTGTGTGCAAGGCACTGCACTAGTTCCTTTGGGAGATTCCCATGAGTGTCAGCAG
This sequence comes from Orcinus orca, assembly GCF_937001465.1. Lineage (NCBI taxonomy): Eukaryota > Metazoa > Chordata > Mammalia > Artiodactyla > Delphinidae > Orcinus > Orcinus orca. The sequence continues at coordinate 13,294,163 of NC_064559.1, read as the reverse complement.
GGCTGACCTGAGAGCTGGCTTAAGCATTCTGGCTGTTTATAGGCAGCATCTGCTTTGATTAGGCCAGTGTCCAACCTGATTGGCTGATGCCCTGCCAGTTGTTAAATATTTTGAATGTCACCCTTGGATAAAAGGCAAACGTTCTGTCCTAAAATAGCTTACAGTTTAGAGGATAAGATAGGCCCACAAATAACTACAGTGCAATGCTGTGTCCAAATAATGGTTACCACTGTATTCCACGTTGTCCTTTACAACACGCTGTCCTTTTCATACACTTTATCACATTTGAACTCCACAAGAGCTCTGCGGCGCGTGTTGTGCCATTCTCATTTTGCAAATAAGAGAGCATGAAGTTCAGCAGCAAGTGGTCTTTCACATTTCATAGAGCAAAACCCTGTCCTGACTGAACAGCATCTGATTTTTCCACAATGCCCATACCCTCCCTATTTAAAACAGGAGATTAATGAAAGCAAATAATTGTTTATTTCCTGAATTAATTCTTGATTTCTAAAGACAGGTTTTCATACCCAGGTAACTAATGAAGATCAGACTTGTAGCTCTGTCATCCCGATAGAAAGTTACAAAAGCCTCATTCTGAGAAAGGAGATGTCAGGAACCTCAGGCAAGATACACAGGGGAAGCATCCCGTCCCACTCAGGCCCTCTGCTAGGCAGTTGTGTGTGAAACAAACAACTGCAAATCGAAACAAAAAGAAGCTAGGGCAATGAGAGTGTGGATTGCAGGGCAAGAGCAGAAACAAACAAAGAACGAGGAAGCAAGCAAACAAAACCTTTAAAGATAAAGAGTAGCTGCATCCTCTCACCATAGCACAGAACAATAGTGGGTGTTCCTCACACCAGCCCCGAGATAAGTAGGTTAGACCTAGTGAAAGAAGGGTTGATGCCTGCAGAAATAAGCTCGGGCGTTGTTTGGGAATTCACTTATACAGAGCATCTCATTCTCCAAGGAGCCACCTACAAATGCTGCTACTCTTAAAGCACCTCAAGTCTTTATAAACATAGTCGCAACAACACGTCTTTAAGCCACAGGGAGGGAAACGAAATACCTCCCAAGTGAGCGATGCCTACAGTCTGTATCATCATTTGTCCAGTGCTCCTGATATAAGAGGATGCCTAGATCCAGGCTCTCAGAGCTGGGACTCTCTGGCTGATTTGATGTCTTCTCTTCTGCATCTGGCATGCATCTTAGCCATGTTCAATTCATACTAATCCCCTGGAATGATTACCTTCATGGAACCTTGCAGAAACACGATGTCAGGATAGGAAGGGAACTTAGGAATGGTTTAAGGCACTCTCTCTTTTTCCAGGAAAAGAGCATGAAATTTACAAACGTGAAATGACTTGTTCAAGGTCACAAGAGAGGTTAGTTACACAATTAATATTAGAGACTCTAATTTTTTGGTTGTTGCTACTAAGCCTTTGTTCATTTCAGTGTTTGAAACAGCTTTACTATCCCAGGACTTGTGGAACTAAGTAACTCCACCTGGTATTGTAGTGCCAGACACAGAAATTAGGCCACCTTATTAGTAACTGCTCACTAGGACATCCTGTTCTCTATCTGAGGTGAATTTCTGAACAGTTGGGCGTAAATACACTTCTGATTATTTAGATTCCATTTTGTACATATTCAGGGATCTCTCTCTGGCGTATACTTGAAAGGGCGCCAGAGTAAACTTTTTCTGTGAAGCAAAGAAGCTTGTGACAGTAAATATTTGCTGCCTGATTAATTCTTTTATTGTTTTCAATAAAAATTTAAAAGTCCACTGGAGCTCCTGGCCTTTAATTCCCCTGGGCCAGAACTGCAGCCCTCTCTCCAGCCCTCAACTCCAAGACTCCTGAGGCAGAGTCCCTGGCCCTTTGGCCAGGCCACCCCACTAACTTGGAGGCCCAAGGAAAAGGGATCAGTGACCTTGACCTGGGGCACAGCCCCAGATATTCATAAGCTGAAGAGGCTGCACCATCCCTGTCAAAGCTTGTCCTGAGCCCAGCTCAATAGAAGAAGCTCATTTCCTCAGTCAGCCGCAAATTCTTTGCAGAACTTCTAGGGGTTCCCAGCACCCCCTGTAGCTGCCCAACAGTTGTCCATGTCCTCACCCACCCTCACCGCACCCTGCATCCTGGGTGACTCATTCTTTTGACAGCTCTAACTGTGTGTATCTTCAGGTCTGGCATGCTCATATTACCATCATCATCTGGTGCATTTTGGCCACGTTGCTACAAGAGTTGCACAAATTAAACATCCACGAGGCAGAGGTGTTGGTCAATTTTGTTCAGTCCTGAATGCCCGGTCCTGAGACTCGGGCCGGGAACACAAGAGGTGCACAACAAGTATTTGATGACTAAATAAATGAATCTATTTTCAAAAAGGGAATCCTTGGCTCACCTCTGTCATGATGTCTACTTTCAGATGTCCCTCCTGTCTGAGGCTATTTTCCTGCCCCCCTGGCACCTAAGACAGCCTGGCTTTGCCACTTCCTTCTCCTGGATGCTGTCACCAGCCCACCAGCCCAGTGGGTCTGATCCCTGCCTTCTATGTTCCATACCAGCTCCTGAGACCATCTTCCAGGTCTCCTTGGAGTGTTTTCTTCTTCCTGCCTGTAAGCCACCTTGCTTAGGCCAGTCCTAATGGATGGGGGAGCTCTCTCTATCCCTCATCTTGGGGAGAACATTTCCATCCAATGCTGAGTCCAAGTGCCACTTCCACAGTGGATGGCAGTCCCGCTGGCCCTGTCCCACCCTCCAGGGAACACAACTGCCCTCTTTATGTGGAGGAGTAGCTCAGTTTCCTGTGACCCCTGTTACCTTGGACATGCCTCTCTCCTTATGGGAAGGTCATCCAGAGGTTACGGGGTGTTTCCCTATCACTTGGTGACAAGATGGCATAATAGTTAAGAGCATGGCCTTGGGAATCAACCGACCCAAGGTCAAGTCTGGCAACTTCTACTTCCTGTGTAACCTTGGGCAAGTTACTTAATTTCCCTACCCTTCCGTTTTCTTATTTGTAAAATCCGGAAAATACCAGAACCTAGCTCGTAGGGTAGAAGTGAAACTTAAATGTGAAAAGTTGCTCAATGCGTGGTACATATTCTAAATGCTCACTAAATTTTTATGTGTATGAGAGTGGAAAAAAATAGATGGTGAACTATTTTCAGAGGATGGCGATGCAAATTGGAGAAGTCGCTAGAGAGTGAGATATGCCATGGGAGAAGCAAAGAAGCTCTGGGGAAAGATGAAGGAGAGGGCTGGATTAGAGGAGATTAGGCCAAGGGAGGACAGGGAGAGTTGGAGCAGGTTTGGAGGGTGGGACAATGAAGAAGTGAAGAAAGAGGAGGAGATGACACAAGAGCAAGAGGAGGCATGTTCTAATATTCTAAGCTTCTCAGGAAAGAGAGTTTGGGGGAAGAGCCTGGATGTTTTAAGCAAATTTCCTGACCAGCTCTCTTCATCCCCAGACAAAGGTATGGCCCCTAGACTGTGAAAACGTACAGCCTTTCTCTTAGTTTGTAATTTTATCATTTTCTACCAGTGACAGGAGCAGCTCTGATTGGTGGATCCCCCAGGTCTGGCAGAATCTCCCACCCACCCATATCCGGGCAGATACCTGCCAGATATAATGCAGCCTGGGGCTCTTCCTACCTTCTCACAAAGCTTGAGGTTCAAATGACTGACTTAAAAATGATTATTGAAGAGGTTCAAGGAGTTGATTCCTTTTCTTGCTACTCTTGCCATGAACACAAGAACAGCAAAGTAAATAAAAGTTCAATTTATTCTCCTTAACTTCAGTTCAATTCCAGTGGTAGCCTCCTGTTCATTTGTCCACTCAATACTGTGCCTTCCTCGATGACACTAGTCAGGGCCGAGACAGACCCTCACCCATTCCAGAAATTTCCACCACTCTTCTGCCTCATAGGCGGTCTGTGTCTCAGCAGGGCACTCTGTGGGCTGACCAAGGGCAGGCCCAGGGCCCAGCTTCTCTCCCTACCCCCAACTCTTAGCTGAGGCTAAGAGAGCTTACATAACTTACCCAAGGCCACCCAGTCTGGAAAGGGCAAAACCAGCTCTCCACCCAGATAACTGGTCTCCCAGCTGCTTTTATTACATCCCCTCCCAATCTATTCCCCTTACAGAAGTCTTCTTTGAAAGAGGAAAGTCTCCATCAGTCACTCCCTTGTTAAAAATAGTGCTTTCTCTGCCTTTGGAATAAAACTCCTTCTTTCCTGGGTCTGCGGGGAAGGCCCTGTAGGATCCAGCCTCCACCTCACTGTGCAGCCTCAATCAATCCCTTTTTCCGTCTCTCACCAAACTCCAACCCATCAGATCCTGGAGGAGGCTGACCTCTTTCCAGCCTGAGCATATGTCAGCATGCCGTTTCATTCCCAGAAGGCTCTTCCCCGGCTCTTTGTATACCTAACTCCTTTTCTTCCTTCTAGCCTGAGCTTAAATATCAACTCACTTGCGATTTTTTAAAAATCATGTCTTCCTCTTATTCTGTATCATAGCACCCTGTTTATTTCCTTCAAGGCAAATAAAACTTTGAACTTACTTGTTTACTTGTCAATAATCTGTACTGTTTCTTTCTACTGAAAGGGTTTTTCATGAGGGCATGAGGTCAGGGTCTTTGTCTCATTTTTCATTGAACACACAACCCTTTACATACTAGGTGTTCAATAAATGTTTGTTGAATGAATGAATGAATGGTCTGACTCAGAGGCAGATTTACTACAAAGCCAATAAATTTAATCCTCATGGGCCCTCATTTTCTAGGGGACATAGGCTTGTGTCCACATGGTTGTCTATTTTTGAAAAATTTGCAAAAATAAGATATTTGATCTGTAGGGGTGTTTAATTCCATGTATAGTTAAGTCAGTATACTTAACTATATTTCCATGTATAGTTAAGTCACTACTGGCTATTCCAAAGCAAGACTGGTTTCCAGGAATACTTCCACCGTCCCCTGGGAGGGCTCACTTGATGTTGCGGCACAAAGGCGCATGGCTATGGCATCAGAAGTATGTAAATGTGGAGGAGAAACAAGGCTTGACCTGCCTAGCATCAGACAGTAGTCTATGGAAAGTTCTTCCAAAACTTACAGCTCGTTCATGAAACTTCAGTAGAGTTTTTCCAGCTCTGATAACAATCCTAAAAATGCGTTTGACATTGCTAAGAATAAGTAACACATCTGAAAGAAACTTCTCTAAACCATCATTAGGAAAAAGCAAATTTCCTGCAATTATGGATCCCAGACACTAGGCATTTTGCAGCACAAAGAGTGAACTTTATTTAAAAAATTTTTATTGGAGTATAGTTGATTTACAATGTTGTGTTAGTTTCAGGTGTACAGCAAAGTGGATCAGTTATACATATACATATAGACACTCTTCTTTTTTTTTTTTTTGAGTGTTTCCTCATATAAGCCATTACAGACTACTGAGTAGAATTGCCTGTGCTATACAGCTGGTCCTTATTAGTTATCTATTTTACATATAATAGTGTGTATATGTCAGCCCCAATCTCCCAATTTATCCCTCCCCCTCCTTATCCCCTGGTAACCATAAGTTTGTTACAGGCCTGGCACATAACAAGTGCTATATAAGGGTAGGCAACTGGTAATTCACTGAAGATGTGGAGTATTCATTAAGAATGAACTTTAGGGGCTTCCCTGGTGGTGCAGTGGTTGAGAATCTGCCTGCCAATGCAGGGGACACGGGTTCGAGCCCTGGTCTGGGAGGATTCCACATGCCGCTGAGCAACTAGGCCCGTGAGCCACAACTACTGAGCCTGCGCGTCTGGAACCTGTGCTCCGCAACAAGAGAGGCCGCGATAGTGAGTGGCTCCCGCTTGCCACAACTAGAGAAAGCCCTCGCACAGAAACGAAGACCCAACACAGCAAAAATAAATAAATTAATTAATGTCAGATGCAGGCTTGTGACATCCTCTGTCACATAGGGGAGGATGTAAGTCAGGCACCAGCAGATAAGGAAAGCTCTCACTTAAAAAAAAAAAAAAAAAAGAAGAAGAATGAACTTTAATGTGAACAAATTTTAAAAAATCATTGAAGAGGTCAGGAGATCTTAGGATGGAATACAGAATGTGACAGAATATTCTAACTGTATCACTAATTTGTGAAACACCCTTACTGAAAGGGATGGGGGGGCAGGAGGAGTGCCGACCTAAGTAACTAGAAATGAGTAGAATTTGTAAGACTCAAGGCCAAAGAAACTGTACATAAGTACCGTACTCTAGTTGATAAAGTTGGGTCCCACAGGGAGAAGGGTTAACAATTCTGATATTGCTATACATGGATACTGGAATTGGACAATTAAATAAAAAATGGTAGATGGTAGAAGTAGATTTCTCACTGTTGAAGTGGGAGGTTAGAGATATTAGGGAAAAGAGGCTACAATGGTACATGAAATAATAGCTGAGAGTTGGAGATATTGGTACAAACTGATGTTTCGCTTAATATAGATATAGATGGTTGCATATAGAAATACACAGAGATATGTTTATTTACACAGGTTAGTATGTGCATCTCTATTTCCTTGTTTTGTAAGCTGCAAGGTCCTAGAAGCAACTACATCTTAATACCAATAAGTATACCTAATATTTAGATCTTGTTTTCTAATACCAATCTCCAATAAAAGGAACCAGAGCTCCTTGGAGAAAAGGTTGATTCTAGGACTGAGGGAGGAAATATATGAGATGATCCTCTTGGAGTGTCAGAAAGTAAAGAAGTATTAAAAAAAAAACAAAGAACATAATGACAGGGGTATTTCAAAGGGGCATCAGAGCCAACTGAAGCAACCCCCAATGGTTAAAGTTGGGAACAATTTGAGCAACAAAGTAAATAAAATAGTATTGGATTAAAGTATGAAATAAATATCCATACCTAATGATTAAATGAATGATTGAATAAATAAATAAGTGAGGAGGAGAGATAAATCTTCCATGCTGAAAATTTCAAATTAATTTATGTAGATGCTCTGTCTCAAGCAGATAGAGCACAACTCCCTCCTCCTTAAGTGCGGGCCAGACTTAGCGATGTCCTTTCAAAGGGGACAGATTGAAAGGAGGGACGGAAAAGGAAGAGTGATATGTGCCTTTGATAAGGTGCAATGAAAATGACACTATCTCTTTTTTTTTTTGCGGTATGCGGGCCTCTCATTCTTGTGGCCTCTCCCATTGCGGAGCACAGGCTCCGGACGCGCAGGCTCAGCGGCCATGGCTCACGGGGCCAGCCGCTCCGCGGCATGTGGGATCTTCCCGGACCAGGGCACGAACCTGCGTCCCCTGCATCGGCAGGTGGACTCTCAACCACTGCGCCACCAGGGAAGCCCCGAAAATGACACTATCTCTATCTTCTCCTCCCTGAAACCTATAATCTCAGTCTAATCATGAGAAAAACATCAGATAAATCCCAGCTGAAGGGCATAGTACAAAATCCCTGGTCCATGGCCTTCCTAACTAGTCCTCAAAAACAAGGAAAGTAGGAAAAGTGTCACAGCCAAGAGGAGCCTAAAGAGACCTGACAACCAAGTGTCGTGTGGTGTCCTGGATAGGATGCTGGAACAGAAAAGGGACACTTGGTAAAAAGTAAGAAAATCTGAATAGTGCATTCACTTTAGTTAACATCAATGTATTGCTAGTCCTTCTTTAATTGCAGCTAATGTACCATATGAATGTAAAAGGCCAGTAATGGGGGAGACTGGGTGTGGGATGTATGGGAACTCTATACTATCTTCTCAATTTTCTGTAAATCTAAAGCTGTTCCAAAAATTTAAGTTTATTTTAAAAATTTCCATCAGGCCTGTTAGAGGAGAGACTGAATCATCTTTCTACTCTAGAAAATAATATTACAAAATCATTGTCATAGGAAATGGTGATCAACAAATATGCAGTCAAAACACATAAAAAAGAAAGTATTTTAGAGATGTGTCAGGCAATCGTGCTTTAGAGTTCATAGAGCTGAGTCAGGAATTTCAGTTGTGAAATTGCATTGTTTTTCTGTATTCTGTAAAATGTGTGAACTACCTACTTTTCCAAATATGTAGTGTGTTGTGGCTTCTCATTCTAAATGAAGTCACTTTTGTATCTTACTTTGTGTATGTAGTTTTGTACTGTTTTTCTTAAATTGAACCACCAAACTGTATAAGCTTCAAGTCCCACAAACCGTGAAGGAGCCCCTGACTCCAGGGCCATTATCGTTCTGGACACCCTCGAGGTCAGGAGGGTGCCCATGTGTTTGGGGACTTTCCCACAACCCTTACTTGCAACTGCCTCCCTGCCTTCTAGAATCTCCCCACACCCAAAGACTGGCATCTCTAACTCACTATCTTTGGGCAATTGTCTACTCCTATTCCAGTATTTCTCATACCATTTGGACACTGTTCCTTTATACCAGACTGTCTCATTCCTTTTTTTTTTTATTTATTTTTTTTATTTTTTTGCGGTACGTGGGCCTCTCACTGTTGTGGCCTCTCCCGTTGCGGAGCACAGGCTCCAGACGCGCAGGCTCAGCGGCCATGGCTCATGGGCCTAGCCGTTCTGCGGCATGTGGGATCTTCCTGGACCGGGGCACAAACCCGTGTCCCCTGCATTGGCAGGCGGACTCTCAACCACTGCGCCACCAGGGAAGCCCCATTCCTTATTTTTTATAATTTTCTTTCTTTCTTTCTTCCTTCCTTCCTTCCTTCCTTCCTTCTTTCCCTTCCTCTTTCTTTTCTTCCTTTTTTCCTTCTTCCTTTCTTCCTTCCTTCCTCCCACCCTCCTTCTTCTTTCTTTCTTTCTTTTCTTTCTTTCTTTCTTGCTTTCTTTCTTTTCTTTCTTTTACTTTCTTTCTTCTTTCTTTCTTTTCTTTCTTTTACTTTCTTTCTTCTTTCTTTCTTTTCTTTCTTTCCCTTTCTTTCTTTCTTTCTTTCTTTCTTTCTTTCTTTCTTTCTTTCTTTCTTTTCTTTCTCTCTTTCTCTCTCTCTCCCTTTCTCTCTTTCTCTCTCTCTCTCTTTCTTTCTTTCTTTCTTTCTTTCTTTCTTCCTTCCTTCCTTCCTTCCTTCCTTTCTTTCTTTCTTTCTTTCTTTCCCACTGTATTAAGGTACATGTAAAGAGCCATACATATTTAACGTATACAACTCAATAAATTTGGAGATATGTATACATCCATGAAATAATCACCACATCAAAGACATAGATGATGATGATGATGATTTGTGTGTGTATGTGTATATGTGTGTGTGTGTTTTAAGAACATAAGATCTACCTCTTAGAGAATTTTAAGTATACAATACAGTATGTGGTTACCTATAGGCACTATGCTGTATGGTAGACTTCCAGAACTTCTTAACCTTGCTTAAAATCCTGCAGCAATGTTAGTTCCCTGGTTCCTACCTGGCTCCCATGGTCTTTCCATGTAGACCCATCCTGATCCCTCTGCATGACCAGGACCCCTTTGCAGGTAACTTGTCACCCCATATCCTACCGTTAGTGTGCAGGTTATGTCTCTAAGTAATACTTTGCACATATTGTGTTCTTTGACATCAGTATTCTACTCTCTTGTCAGAAGTCAACACTCCCACCTTAGTAATTTCCCTCTTAGTTTCTCTGGCTGTAGTGTTCTATAAATGTCAATTAAGTCAAGTTGGTTGAAGCTATTTTTCAGAACTTCCCTATCTTTAGTGAATTTCTATGTAGTATTCTATCAGTTACTGAGAGGGGATGTGTAATTGCTAGTTTTATGTGTCAACTTGGCTAGGCTCCAGTATCCCACTGTTTAATCAAACATTAATCTAAGTGTTGCTCTGAACTTATTTTGTAGACGTGGTTAATTAAAGAGATTGACTTTAAGTACTTTACTTAATTTGACTTTAAGTAAAAAAGATTCTCCTGGATAATGTAGGTGGGCCTCATCCAATCAGTTGAAAGGCCTTAAAAGCAAGACTCCAGTATCAACTCGTGCTTGAAATAAATTTCTTTACACATACAAACACACACACACACACACACACACACACACATACACACATTCTGTTTCTTTGGAGATCCCTGGTTGGTACAGGGTATGTTATAATCTCTATTATGATAGATCTGTCTGTTTCTTCCTTTAATTCTGTCAGTTTTTGCTTCGTATACCTTTAACAACTCTGTTATTGGTTGCATTCACATGTAGGTTGTTACATCTTCCTGAAGATTTTCTCTTTTATTATTATGCAGTCTTTCCCTTTATCGCTAATACTTTGTCTTGAAGTCTAGTTTGCCTGATTACTAATATAGATACACAGTTTTTTATACATACTCTTGGTGCTGTACACTTCTTTGCATTTAGACAGCATATAAACAGGTATTGCTTTCTTTTATTCAGTCTAGCAATTACTCCCTTTTAATTTGTTCAGTGTATTTACAATGAATGAAAATATTGATATGGTTGAATTTAATCTATCATCTTGCCATTCGTTTTTCTTTCATTCCTTTCCACTTTTTTTGTTCCTCTATTTCTCTAATTTTCTTTTTTTTTTACTTATTTTAGTTGAGCAATTTTCATATTCTATTTCATTTCTGATATTAACTTCTTAGTATATGTCTCAGCTTATGGTTATTTAAAAGGGTATTTATTTTATCCTCATTTTTGAAAGATATTTTTTCCTGGGATGTAGAAATCTTGGTTGACAGACTTTAAAAGCATTGTTCCAGTGCCCTCTGGCCTCCATTGTTTGTAACAAGAAGTCTTAATTTCTTATTATTTTCCCCCATTTATATTTTTTTTATTTAATCGACTTTAACTTTTAGAGTAGTTTAGTTCCCACATACCCTCTCTCCCCTGCTCAGAGTTTTTGCTATTGCTAACATCTTGTATTGGTATGACACATTTATTGCAGTTGATGAACCAATATTGATACATTATTATTGACCAAAGTCCATAGTTTAAATTAAGTTTCACTCTGTGCATTGTACATTCTATGGGTTTTGACAAATGCACAATGTTATGTATCCACCATTATAGTATTATATAGAATAATTTCACTACTTTAAGAACCCCCTGGGTTCCAAAGATTTATCTTTCCCCCTCTCTCTTCAAACCCTTGGCAATTGCTAATCTTTTTTACTATCTCTATAGTTTTTCCTTTTCCAGAATGTAATATAGTTGGAATCCCATAGTATGTAGCATTTTCCAGACAAGTTTCTCTAAGCAATATGCATTTATGTTTTTATGGCTTGATAGCACTTCTCTTTTCTTCTCTTTTCCTTTCTTTTCTTTTTTTCCCCTTTTTCTTTAGTCTTGGCTTGTAAGTGTGACTATGATGTGCCTTGGTGTGGTTTCCTTTGTATTAATTTTTACTTAAGGTTTTTTCAAGCTTCTTAAACTTGTAAGTGTTATTTTTCTTCAAATTTGGGACTTTTCCAGCCACTATTTCTTAAAATAATTTTTTTCTGCTCCATTCTCACTCTTTTCTTCTGCAACTGCAATTACATGCCTGCTGTACTATTTAATACTGTCCTGCAGTTTCCTCAGGCTCTGCTTATTTTTCTTTCACCTTTTTTTTGTTATGCTGGTGGGATAATTTATGTTTATATTTCTCCAAGTCAGTCCACTGTTCCTTTATTCTGCTATCTCTAATTTCCTGTTAAGGCCTTCAGGTAAATCTTTAATTTCAATTATTTTACTTTTCAGTTCTAAGATGTGCAGTTTGTTCTATTTTATAGGTTTTCTCCCTGATAATATATTCTGTTTACTCATTAAGAGCATATTTTCTCTTAATTCTTGGCTATGTTTTATGTAAATGCTTTAAAGTATTTGTCTGCTAAACCAAACATCTGGGCTACCCTGAGGTTAGTTTCTATTGACTTCTTCTTTTCTTGACCACAGATCACATTTTCCTGTTTCCTTTCATGTTTAATAGTTTTGATTGTATACTAGATAATTTTAGTTATATATTGTAGAGACTCTGGATTCTGTTATCATTCTCTGAAGTGTTGAGCTTTATTCTAGCAGGCATTCCATCACTGGTTAGTCACTTTGAACTTGTTTAGGCTTTATTTTAGGCTTTAATAGGGAAGATCTATAAAAAGATCAAGATGTGTGCAAGCTTTTATCTTGGTGGGTTTCAAACTACTAACTCTTTCATGTAGATCTTGTCAAGACTTGGTTTGAAGATGTTTTATAGAATGGGTTTTATCCTATGGCATGTTCCTTACCTCTTTTATGTGTTTTTCCCAGTATCCCAGATGGGTATGTTAGGAGTTAGCAAGACATAAGTTGGTATTCCAACATCTGCCAGCAGGGTTCGACCACAAGTATCTCTGTTCTGCTTACAACTCTATAGCAGCTACTATCTAAGTCTTTTGTCTCATTCCGTGCAAGTTCAGCCCATTCCTCACCCAAGAACTCGTGGGGAACCTCCAAATAGAGTCATAACCTTCTTTGCACAGCTTCCTTCTCTCCTGCGTCCTCCCTACTGATTACAGCCCCTTTAACAGCTTCAAGTGCTGATCCTTAGCTGAGATACTCCTCTGTGCTCTGCTTTTGCTCCATTTCTCTGTGCTGTAGTGAGAAATTTTCCACAAGAAAGCTAGGGCAAATGTAACTTTAACCCTGTGAGTTTTTCTTTTCTCAGGGATCATAGTCTGGTGCTATGTATTGTTCAATGGCTGAAAATAATGCCTCATATGTTTCATCCTGTTTTATATTTGCTTATGGAAGGAAGGCTAGTTCAGTAACAGTACTTCATCATGGCCAGAGATTGATGTCTTAATTAAGCCAGAATTTAAATCCTTGCCCATATGAATCCAGAATTAGGCATCTCGACCACGATGCTATCTCGTCCCTCTATAAGGAAAAAGAAGTTGAAACCTACAAACAAACTGTGGGGCAAGACAAAGTGCATAATTAAAATCTAGGTCAGGGATGCTGACCAAGGAATTTCCATTTTCAGATAGGATGGGGTGGAAAAAGCTGTTTGTTTGAATAACAGTAATAATAACACCACCCTATGGACTTTCAATATCTTCAAAATGCTTTTGTGCCCATTATTTTATTCTCACAAGAAACCTTGTTATATCCTGATACATTAGATGTTGTCATTCTGGTGTGACAAATAAAGAACTCAGAGACCAAGAATAGTAGAGTGACTTGACTGAGATCACAGAGCTAGTTAATAAGATAGTATAGCCAGGACCTAGGTCTCCTCAAATCTAAGCCTTTATTATCTGTGCCCCTATACCACCAAGAAAATAATAAGGACACCCTCACAGAAAAAATAGGGAGTCTGGGGAGTGGTTGCAGCCTTATGTCAAGAAAGAAGACTTTGGTCCCAGCTATGCAGTTGAAACTTACAGCCAGCTTGTCCTATCTGTTCCACAGATGCTTGGCCACAGACACCAAAGGAAATGTGGATTGACACAGTGGTCTCCTTCAGAGAGGAGTACATACACCGTAGAAGATGGCAAAACCATTTTTCTAAGCTTTTGTGACAGCCCTGGCTTCATTCTCTGCTCTCTTTTACTGAGGGAATACTGTTCTGTGCAGAGTAAGAACCACGTAATAAATAACTGCAAGTCTCTTTGCAAATATCAAACACTACAGAAGTAATTATTAATATCTCTTCCTCCCATGTGTAGATTTATAGCCTACACCCATCAAATAAAACCTGGAAAGAATTAAATAGCATATATATATGCATGCATATTATATTATGCATACTTGTCTCACCTTCTGGAGGTGAGAATTTATATAGCAAGTTTGGGATGGGGTTAATTATGGTTGAGTTTTAAAAAAATCTTCTCAACAGCAGCCCTGCTGGAAATGCTCTCTAACCTTTATCAGTTAAGGTTCATACTGGCTCAGCCATTATTTTATCAATCATATTTAAAAGTAATATTTTTCCTATGAAGCGTTTGTCCAGTGTCTGGCTTGCTATTTGGATGGGGATAACTGGAATTAGAAAATATGTATTGATTAGCTCAAAAGTTGGGGCTAAGTGACCCCTGCTCTCCTTAGGAAGGGGGTGGGGGAGGACCTGCAGTAGATTCAGACTCCCAGGCTCAATAGGGATGATGAAAAAGAGATGATGATTAACCAAGCAGAGCTATCATGGTGTTTCCAAGCTTTTAGTTTCCCAGCTGGTGGGAAATAAGGATTCAGACTCAAAAACCCAGGGAAGAAAAAAAAATGAACTGCAAACTTTTCTTCACATGGAAGATAAGATACAGTGCCCCAAATAGAAATCCTGTCTGCTATGGGGTGGGAATTGCTCTAACAAAGAGAGTATTTCAAAATGCAATGACTTTATTTTAGAGCTGCAGAAACAGAGTCCCAGAGAATTTACACAGGACTCAGACTTAAGTCCCCCTGATGACAATCACAATGCATTGTCTTTAAGAAAACCCCACATTTACTTAGCTTGTCAGGCAGCACCCTGAGATGGCACTGAAACAGTGGCTGGATGGTAGGTGAGCTTTGCTAGATCTGAGGGGAGGAGAGGGGACAGGCGAGCCTGGTGTATGTGGGCGAAGAAAAATAGTCATTACCTCTCACAGTCTGGCATGCTTGAAGCCCTTCTCTATACTTTAGCTCATTTCCTCCTGGCTTCATCCTTGTGAAGAAGTTAATATAATCATCTTGATATTAGAGATGAAATAAAGGTCCAGCAGGTGTACAAAGCCAGATTGTCAGCCATCTAAACCTTGGCAGAAATGGAATTTAAACCTGAAACTTTTTTGTACTACATCCATGGCTCTTCTAAGGTTCAGAGCCCAGTCGTTTTCTGCTCATCAAAAGCCTGCAGGGCCTGGAGCCTAAGATCCCAGCCAGCCTGAGGACGATGAAGGGCCGCTTTCAAGAAGGGCTACATGAGTTTAATGCTATCGCTGCCATTCCCCTTGTACGCCTTTAGCAAAGCCTGTGTAATTGGAAGTTTTATTTGGTTTAAGAGGATGTCCAGGATGCTTGAGCTTTCCAGCAAAATCAGCAAAGTCTGGAAAGAAGACGGAAAGTAAACCAATCAAACAGTGAGAGCAGGCACAAAGACCTCTCTCTGCCCCAAATGTGACTCTCCTTCCCTTTCATTTCTTGCTTTTCTCTCCCCACAAGGATTCCCGCCTCTGGGGGCACAGACAGTGTCTTCTGATCTTTATATACCTGCTTCCTGATGGATGGGCATAGTGTCTTGTATATTGCAGCCACATGAACAGAGGCTTATTAAATAAAAATTAAGTTGTATACATAATTCTGCCACAACAGCTCTTTGACTTTTCACAGCTCTTTGACTTTTTTTTCTCCTGAGGAGGACTTCTGAGCCTCCTTTGGTGTTTTGAAGATAGAAATGAATCTTGTAATTTTAAAATATAGAGTCATAATTAAAGAGGCACAAACTTAGGACAACTCAGGGTTTTCCCCACGATGCAGAAAGAGATAGCCAATTTGATTAGTAAAAAGAAAAAATATTCAAGTACTTTGTTAGGTGCTTTCCACAGAGATCACTGTGCCCCGAAGATTTTGCCCCAAGTCGGATGGTATCAACGGTTGGCAATTGTCTGTTATAAGGACCTAACAATTGGATGGAGAGTAGGAAAAAGACATTTGAGGGCATATGTTTAAAAAATCCCGATATTTGATTTAATTGTACAGGCTGGCATTTTGGAGTCAAAGACTGCATCTTCATGTGGCAAAGTCAGCTGTTGGAAAGTAAACATTTCCACTGCCTGTTATGTTGTTGACACCCTTGCTTCTCAAAATGTGTTCCCCAGCAGCAACCACGCCATCACTTGTGATATTGTTAGAAATGCAGCATCTCAGGCTGTGTCCTGGACCTGCTGGATCAGAATTTGCATTTTATCAAGATCACCGGGTGATCTGAATGCACATGTTTGACACACAGAAGTCACTTCTAGCTGTTTGTATCAATATTTGGGACTATGGAGGTGTCTAATATCTCCCCACAACTTGGAGCAGGCAAGGAGTTGAAGGAACTTCTCACCCTAAGGCAAGGTCAGAGTAGCCAGGAGCTTTGAAGCTCTGGAAGGAGCTGTGGCCAGAGGAAGTTATGACAGCCACTTCCCAAGCAACTTTTTTGTTTTTTAATAACAACTTACTGAGATATAGTTTGCATACCATCCAACTCACCCTTTTACAGTAAACAATTGAACAGGTTTTTTGTATATTCAAAGAGTTGTGCAATCATCACCACAATCAATTTTAAGACACTGTCATCTTTCCTAAAAGAAATCTGTACCAGTTAGTGGACACCTCCCAATGCACCCACCCCAGCCCCCAGTCCTAAGCAAACACTGATCTACTTTTCATCTCTATGAATTTGCCTACTCTGAACTTTCATATAAGGGAAACATACAATATGTGGCCTTTTGTGATGGGTTTCTTTCACTTAGCATAACGTTTTCAAGATTTATCCATTTTGTAACATGAATCAGTACTTCATTCCTTTTGATGGCCAAATAATATTTCATCCCATGGGTATATCTCATACCTATTCATCTGCTGATGGACATTTAGGTTGCTTCCTGGTTTTGACTATAAAGATGCTATGAACATTCATTCACAGGTTTTTGTGTGGACATATATTTCCACTTAGAGCCATTTTTGACCCCTAAACTAAGTGGCTAATGTGACTTCCAGTAAGAAAGGGAGGTAGGCAGGACTCCTTGGAAGAACGTCAACTTATTGAGGAAGATACCCTAGTGCCAGACCCAGCTCTGCCATCCACTATCTGAACAACGTTTAGCAAATCACTTAACATCTGAGAACCACATCTGCAAAATGTGCATAAATACTCACCACATCAACCTTAGGGTTTTTTTGTGAGCACCACACGAGATAATGAACACGAACCCACATTTAAAGGAAAAATACAAACATAAAACAATCTCAGCAGTCTGACTGTCCTCCTATCATTCTCACCACTCATTTAGCAATCCTTGACATTGCCAAGAGCTACTGAGCTAAAGACCTCTTCGCTCCGACCCTGGAGAAGAGGACCACATGGTAGGCCTCCCTCTCTGATGTCTAAAAAATCACTTGTGCAGTAGAGATACTAGTATTTTTTTTTAATTTTATTTATTTATTTTTTTGCGGTACGCGGGCCTCTCACTGTTGTGGCCTCTCCCGTTGCAGAGCACAGGCTCTGGACGCGCAGGCTCAGCGGCCATGGCTCACGGGCCCAGTCGCTCCGCGGCATGTGGGATCCTCCCGGACCGGGGCATGAACCTGTGTCCCCTGCATCAGCAGGCGGACTCTCAACCACTGCGCCACCAGGGAAGCCCAATACTAGTATTTTTGACTCTCTGAAGATGTGCTTGTTTAAATTTTTCAGTCAGTGGGCAACCTCTTTGGGAGAAAAGAAACGGCTCACCCACAATGGCTTGCTATAGAGAAAGAAAAAAAACAATAGACTTAAAAAACTAATTAATTAATGATTTTTCAACATTTATAATGAGCTCAGTAGTGAGCTATGTGCAAATGGAGGGTGGCAGAATCGGGAGGGGTTCAGGAGTACAGGAGAAGTAGTTGAAACACTACATTGCTCTCAGGGAAACCAATGGGGTCACTTCATCTTTCAACTATCGGAAACATAGTTGGTTAGGGATATACCCTAGAATTGGCCATCAGAGGCCCATTTGGAAAGTGTGGTCCAGGAAAGACCACAATTCTCTAAAGAAGAAGGAGAAACAACAGAGAAAGAAAAAAGAAAAGATGAGGAGAGAAATCGAGCAATTATGGCTTCTTCTGCCATTAAGGAAGTGGTGAAGCCCACATATAGCCCAGGGGTGTTTTGAGCTAAATACGAGGCCTGTGGGCTCCCCCAGTGCCCGATTTGGCCCCCAGGGGCAGAGAGAAGTGCAGAGCCTGAGACTCTAACTTCATAGAAGGGAGGAGAGAGCACTGGGTGTGTGGGCAGAAGGGGATTTACCTGCTTCTGGTGCCAGGCCCTTTTGCTAAAGTGAAACGCTGTGCATTTACTGCTTATCCTTGTTAATACAATCCCTGCCCTTGCAGGATATGTGTGTGGTAATGGCACCATCTGGGTTAGTGAAATAGATACTCTCAGGTACAACACACTAAACACAGCAGGATGTTCATAAAACCATTAATCCGGACACTTTGAGCCACCAGGAAGAGACACAGAGGTTATATAAGCAAATTACTAAGTCAGGCTGAAACCAGACACACAGACATTTTCATAATTTAAAAAATTCGCCCACACCACAAGAGGCCAACTCTCAGAACCCTCTCTGAGAAGCGCTAGAACACCCTGAGGTGCCAGTGCCTTAAGCAAACATTGTCCCTTCTTGCTCCCTGGCCACTACCTCCAGGAAACCCATCCCTCTCCTAGCCCTGTACATCAGGGCAACTGGGTGGGACCAAAATCTTCTTTCCAGAACATTCCATTGCAACACTGTTGTATTAATTTCTACAAGGGGGAAACTATTTCATTGGAAGACTTCAGATCTCCTTCCCAGGGTGATAACGTGGTCAGAGAAAGTATGAACAGAGGAGCCATAGAAGCTTGCACTCAAACCCCATCTCCAGTGGGCGTGAAGTGGGATCCCGAGGAAATGATTTTGCCTCTAGGAGACTTTGTCTCCTCATCTGTACGTGGTGCTAAGACAGTCTGCTCCACAGAAGGGTTTTGCAGGGAGCTGGTGCTTTCACGCCTGAACAGAGTAGGCATTTCGAGAAGGTTAGCGCTTCCCCATCCCCCAAGGAGATGATTTCCCCTGCAACCAAGACAAGAAGGAAGCCGGAAGCCTAAGATCCCTGGAGACTTATCACCCTCCAGCCCCCATGCAGGGCTGGAGGGGTCAGTCCAACCTGACAACACTCACCTCCTCTGTTCACTTACAAACCTCACTTCCAAAAAGAAGGCAGACACTGCTCTGCAGGGGCACCTCAAAACGCATGCACTCCTACAAACATGTCTGCCTACACTGAGCTCTAACCAGAGCGCCTGACTGGGGTGATGACCTGTTTCACTCATCAGCTTGGGCTGGAAAGGACCTCGGCTCATTGAGACACCTAGGATCCAATACATTTCCCACCCTGCATCTGTGACTGCTAGAAAAGTCAAGTGCAGATGGTAGGCAAGTAATTTGATAGTAAGGAATGACTGATGTAGGAGACTGAAAGGAAACCTACTATAGAGATTCTCTGTGCTCAGGGCCAGGTGCAGAGTGAGTTCGTGTCTAGGATGTGTGCTAAGAGAAGGATGCAGAGGTATATCTTTTAAAAAATCATAAAAATGTGAAGAACCAAGATTGGAAGTCCTATGGCTGCCTTTCCCAGTAGTCTTCCCCATTGTTTGGAGATCCCAGATTGGCCCTTTTACCCAGGGGTGTGTGGCAAACTTCTGCAAGGCTACTCTGCTAATGCCAAGTTGCTCAGGAGTGCATGGAAAAAGGTCAGAGTATTGAGCTCAGCCAGGTGAGTCTGGACAGGACCTCTTGCCTCTGGTTGCCTCCTTTTTCTCATCTGTTCAGTGATATTAATGATGCCAACTCACCTCCAGCCTTGGCTTGCACTCTGAGGACCGAAAGAGGTAATGTTGTTGAAAAGACTTTGGAAAGTTGAGATTTGGCTAGAAATGTAAGGGGGCAATTTTTGCGACTAATCCCACGTGCTGAGGAGGAGAGGCACATAAAAAGTCCATTGGGCTGCTGGGTCCGAGCTTGCTTGCCCACCTTCAGTGTTCTCTCTCTGGGGCACAGCATCTGTTCACACAGTTGAAAACCAAAGCCAGTCACGGGCAGTCCTGTACTTCCTTGGGACACGGGCCAGAACCCACCACCCAGCCATCGGACAGACAGCGCCAGCTCCTCTGCTACCTCCCAGCCTCTGTGTCTTCCATTTTCCCTGCACAGATGCCCACTCTGTTTCTAAGACCCATCCTGACTTGAGGAGGGAGGCTCTTGGGCAGCCTCAGCCCCACCCAGTGGGCTCTGCATTGAGTCTTCCTAGGTGAGCCAGGTCCAGAGATGAATACGGGACCCTGCCTGGCCCAGAAATCCTCTCACAGTTAACCTAAGCGGGGTCCAGCCAGTGCTGTGACCTGAGTCACTCCGTCCTTTGCAGGTTCCCTACAGAGATGCGTCTTCTCTGCCAGGATTCATACCCAGCGCTCCAGTTTGAGTAGGCTGGCCTGTGGCTTGGCCTCTGGTCCCCAAGTTCCTGTTCTGATATCTGTCTGCTGCTACTCTCTGTCCTTCCCCTGCCACGCCCCTTTTCAAGTCCTGTTTGCTTGGATTTCCAAATAGCACCTCCCCAAGCTGGGGTAGCCAGCAGCCAAAATGGTCCCCATGGATCCCTCCTTCCTGGCCTTCACACCCTCGTACAGTTTCCTCCCACACTGAGTCAGGGGTGATCACACCAGAATGCAGTTGAAGTGACAGTGGATGTGTGACTTCTGAGGCTCTGCCTTTCACTCTTAGATCTATCACTAAACTGAGAAGCCAGCTGTTTTACCCAGAGAGCACTCAAGCTGCCTCGTGAGGGGCCGTGTGGAGGGGAATGTGAGCTTCCCACCGAGAGCCAGCACCAGTTTGCCGCTGGGGAGGGAACCGTCTTGGAAGCAGAGCCCACAGGTCTAGACAAGCCTTTATATGACAGCGGTTTGGCCAATATCTGATAGTGACCTTGACCTCATGAGAGACCTTCAGCCAGAACTACCAGCCAAGCTGCTCCTGAATTTCTGATCAACAGGAACCACGAAAGAGAAGAGGTGATAATTTTGTTTTAAACCACTAAGTTTGGGGGTTACTTGTTACACAGCAGTAGAAAATTAATACACCAGCTCCTCTAGTTGCCCTGAGGCAGTGCTCTACCTACCCGCTGACCCACTGAAGTGGCCATCACTTCATGGACGATCCACAACCCCACCCCTGTCCCTGATCCCTGCCATGTGCTCGTGATCACTTCATTGCTAATTCTATCCCACCTTTGTCACTCTGCCTTGCTGTAAGTAAACAAGCTAGTCTTTTCGTGTGAGTTCTGCAAACGACTATAACTAGGCAAGTTCCCCACTGCCAAATCCAGACTGACAGTAAATGATACTCATAGAGTGGAGTTTCCAAGACTCAAGCAATCTGATAGCCTAGTGGTTTGTTCTAACATTTAGCACTTTGCAGATTCACTCTGTAGGTAGAAAGAATAATGCTGTTTCCAGGTGTACCTGTGTCCATTTTACAGATGAGGGAACAGAGGCTGGTGTGGGAGCCCCTGCTGGCCTTGGTTTATATGAGGGCTCAGACTCTCAGCTGACGGCCTGCGGTGGGGTCTCACTGCTGCCCATGGGTCATCCTTTCTGCTTCAAGGGCCACGGCCTAGTACTGAGCCACGTGTGTCCTTTCTGCCTTGATACACTTGACACACTTCCCTCTGGGGAAACACTGGAGTGAAATGGATGATGTCACCTGGCCACTGCCCAGCTACAGACTGCTCGTCCATCCATCACCATCATGGTTGCTGGGTCTCGGAGGGATGGTCACCTGACGCAGGCGGGAGCCCCCGGACAGAGGAGGAGCCAGGGGTAAAGGCGAGCGAGGCAGTGGCCTCAAAACTAGAGCCAGGTACCGGAGCAGAGTGTGTACCCTGACACAGGCCCCACCGCCAGCTGCCAAATTGGAATAAGTAAATACGGTAAATGGTCTCCTCAGCCATCTGGTGAAAGGGCTTCATAAATGCAGTGTCATCCTCAATTCCCTCACTGGTGTTCTCATAGAGACAGTTGAAAAAGTCAACCCCAAAGGGAAGCTCCAAAGCCCTAAATGTTGCCGAAAAATGGATTTTGTATCAAGACATTTTCTCATCTGGGCTCCTTCTTTTCCCTCTGCCAAAATGCTGTCTTCAGCTGACTCTCATCTCTAGTTAAAGAATAGCAAAGCAAGAGGTAAGTTGAAGCAGTGAAAGATCTGGATCCGGCCAGATATTGCAAAAAGAGGGCAAGTCCCCAAAAGGGATGAAGATGACCATTCTCGGGGGACATGAGTAAGCCACAGAGAGAGAGGAGGGGTGTGTCTGTGTGCGTGTGTGTGTGTGTGTGTGTGTGGTGCCTGTCCCTGAGGGGAGGAGATAGGAAAATGGAAGGGGAACACAATGACTGCTTACCCTGGCTGTCCCCACCTCTGCCTCTTTTCCAGAACCAATATGCCTCTCTCAACTGGGTTTGAATAAGAACCTTGGGGTGTCAAGTGCACCTGCACCATGAAACCTCAAGAAGAATATACGGCCATCACTTTAGAGTTCAAAATCAGAAGCTGCTCTGGGTGAATCTAGGCCCCCAGTATGGTTTGGGGGCAAAAGACTGTCCTGCTTGCAGGATAAGAGTTTTGGGGACACCTTCTTCCTAGGGGTCAGTATTAGTTGAGGTCCTGCTGCAGTGTCCAGGGGTCAAGCACGCCTTCGACATACTGGTCACTGTCAATTCATTGGCATTTTTGAAAGAGCCCCATTGTGTCCACAAGAGAGGGCATCTGTGCTCTCCGGACACCTGAGAGCATAAGAAAAAAATGATAAGAATAGCAGCTAACCCTTAAATAGCACAACTGTGCAGACAATTAGTGTTTTACAAATATTCCTTCATTTAATCCTCACAACAAATCTATGATGGAAGAATTTCTGATAGCTTCATGTACAGACATGAAACTGAGGCTCAGAGTTTAACTGGCTTGCCTAACTTTACATGGCTGGTACTTGGTCAAGTCTGTGTCCTCCACCATCACACTGGGCTTCCAGAAGCACTGGCTCATCAGTAATGGGGAGCCCTCTTCCAGGAAACCTTTGAGATGGGACACAGGCCATTCCTGTCTCCCACTGCTCCCCTAGGCATGGCCTGAACTCATAATTGTCCCCATAAAAGGAAGGAGCAGAGTCGGGTGCCCCAAAGCCACTGAGGGCCCAATGGCCCTGTCCTGGCGCTGGTGTTTTTTGTTTGTTTGTTTGTTTGTTTTTCCAGCACTGATTTTTCCCTTTCCTCATTCTTTTTGGCTCTGGCACCATGAAAGTGACTTAGCTTGCTTTCCAGACCTGCTGTGGGTAAGTGACCTAGAAACCCAGGATGTGCACATGAAAATTCAAATGTTACTAAAAAGAAGCCTGGGGAAGAGCCATGGAAAGGCTCCGAACTAGAGAATCCCATGGGCATGGGTGTGACTCCCAGCTCTGCCACTTGGGAGCTCCATGTTCTAGGTCAAATTATAGAAATGTATCTGGGTTTAGACTCTTCATCTGTAAAATGGGGATTGATAAATGCTGACCTTGTAGAGCTGTGGGGGCATAATCAGACCACGTGTGTAGAGCCCCTGGCATGGCACCATCTTCATGATGGGTACAACTATGAGGTCATCAATGAAGAGGATTCTTGTTCTCTGGGCAAGTGTGCATTTTTTTTTCCTATTTTTTCCCCATTTTCAGAAATAGGAATTTCTAAAATCTCTTGGTTGTGCACCACAGTTGACTTGCCATCTGCCCATGCTATGCTGAGGCCCCAAGAGGTCACAGCTAATTGACTTGAGAGGTTATGTCTGAGTTGATAACAGAGTGGAATCATTTGTCAGCACACAAAAGATGGAACGCTATTTTTTTCCCAACCTCCTGCTGGAGTGCTTGTTTTTAACAATCCACCAGGCCCCTGAGCAGAGCAATCAACCCCTTGTTGTCAATTGCCCAGGGGCGTTGGGGCAGAGAGGTCCAGCTTGTGATCTCCCCGCCTCGTTCTCCAGACGTTCTCCACATTTTAACACAGCTGGTGTGGGGAATTTTGACATTAGGCTCAAAGGAGGCTTCTGTCCTTTTCATAGCCCACATCCTGCTTCTCCCTAATTGGGTCTCTAGCAATGTTTTCTGCAGACAGAAGGGTTCTCTAAAATATGATGGATGGGTGGATGGATGAACGATGAATGAATTCCAGGAGGAGAAACAGACTCAGGATAGATAGATGCCAGGCCTTTCTAAGTTGCAGGTGGTTGAACTGGTTGTGCTGATCCTGGATGGACCACAGCCGCCATCCAGATTCCACCTGCATCTTCTGCACCAAGCTCTTCCCAGGGGAGACAGGTGAAGAGCATCGGATAGGAATTGAGTCTAGATAGTTTGCTTTCCAGGATACCTATATCTTCCAGGGTCCAACCAGGAAAACAGAACCCACTGTAACTATTAAAAAGAGAGGGAATTCGAGAAATTAGTGACACAGATTTGAGCGAGGAGAGGCAGAGGGAAGAGTGTGAGCGGGAAGTGGTTCAGTTCAACACCCAAAACTCAAAACTGCCTGTGAAGTCCTATCTGGGTCACTTAGAAAGGCCTGGAAAGCGATGGGTTTGACCTTCATTATGTAGAGTGGCTATGGCAAGCTGGACTGGCTTTCCCTTGGACTGCGGTGACCTGAGCTGAGTAAAGGCTGCCTTGTGATTGTGATGGGCTTGCAGTGATCATGAACCAGGAGTGCGGCTACATCACTGACGGTGCAGGAACCCAGACCCAGGATGGAGCCGCTGCGCCCTAATCATTCCCTATGCCCTCCAGTAGGTGGAAATGGCCAGGTGTTCCAAAAGCCTGATATACTGACCTGGACTGTCCAAATCAGAACAGTTGTAGGCTTTGCCAGCCCTCAACCATGACAAAACCCATTCAAACTTTACAACGGACATCCTGCAAGCCAAATCTTAGAGCAAAAATGAGTGGAGCTATTTGGATTAAATTGGTCAGCAGAAGCAGAAATATTTAAAAGGAAAAATGGGAAAAGAATAAAAAGAATGAGGCCAATTGTTTCCTGGGGAAACAGGAAACAATTTTTCCCAAGTCTGTTACCTTCCTAACTCAAAGCATCACAGCATAATAAAGGGCAGGTTCTGAGAGTGCTAATGACAGGAATCAGTGAGACCCCAGTGCCCAGCTATGATGCCATTCATTCCCTGAAGCCAGGCTTATCATCTGAGAGCCTGACTGGATGGTAGAAACAGGAAGATGAGACTTCTGATCGATACAAATCGTCTTTGATCTCTATCCAATGGCCAGGATGGGATCTTTTGGAGATCTAGGAATGTAACCAATCTGGCCATATCTGAAGAGTTCTAAAATATATTTTTAGAGAAAAGTGGCCAAGGTAAAAGTTCAGTCTTTAGAAAAGGATCCACAGACCAATTTGGGGGTCGGTTGTGGGGCGGAATATTGCTCTAAAAACATTAGTTCTCCAAGTACATCCTATGGAACACTGTCCTGCAAACAGCTCCATCCTTAAGAAGAGCCTAGAGTCAAGTTAAGTTTGGGAAAGGCTTTCTAATGCATTCTGTAGCCTCCTTGCAGTGTTACAGGGCATGTCAGCATGTCAAAGCTCTGAGCTGGTCTTGAGTAAAGCGTTCTCAGTTTTCTTAAACCTAGGGTTTCCTAGACTTCTTTTATCACGGGAATCACTTTCCCCATTACCTGCCATCGTATCTCAAATGCGAAGTGGGGGAAATCCCTTTTATTTGGGGTTGCAATGTCATTTTCAAAGTCTTATTCCTGAAAAGGATCAGTCTTAGATGACAGTCTGCCTTTCTGCAAGATGCCCGTGGGGACCAGCCCTGGATCCACGTGCATAAGCTGTCCAGTCAAGACCAGAAAGCTACTAAAAAACCTCGTGTACATGTAACACTCTGGTTCACACAGAACTCCCATCGTTACTATTAGGGTCCCACATCAAGATAAATAAATGTCACATTGGGATTATTTCCTCTGTTTTGCTGAACAGTCCTGAAGATAAGGGAACATTCTTCCCAACATAATAAGCCATCAAAATACATTTATACCAAATCCCAGGTACGTCCAAGTTATCTATGCTGCTGACAATGGGCTTTCTTCACTCCTGTCTGTTTCATCATGTCCCCAACAAAGGAGCTACGCTATTACTCTTGCCCTGGCAGGAGATAGCATTTCAGTCCTTGGAGCTCTGACAATTGGACTCAGCCTATTTAATTACTTCCAGTGCAGGCACACACTTTATTAACAGGGCCAGGATCAGCAGGGGCTTCCTGTAGGTCACAGTACTGGTGGTTAGTTGAGACATGTATAAGGCTCTGTGTCCACACAGAGAGGACAGCAGCAGCGCCCATTTTCTTTCCTATACGAGGTCTAGAAATCAGAACCCAGTCCACACAACAGCCTGCAAAAGTTGACAAGGCAACAAACAAACAGCAAAATGCAACTAGTGGTGAATGGACTTTCTGTGCCTTGTTTACACGTTGATAAAATTAAAAACTCCCCGAAACCTAGATGTGTCATCTACTTTTGCCCTTGGCCCCATCCAGTGCCCTCTCCAGCTGCTGTCCTCCAATCCAACCCATTCCTCAACACCTCCTTAAAAAACCAACAAAACAAAACAGAAACCCTGACTTTCCCCACGTTAAAATGTTAACTATCTTGAGAACTTTCCCCAGTGGTCTGTGTTGATGCAGAAGTGTGGTTTTGAAATCCATCGTTGAGTGTTGACTCTTAACCTGCTTACGGGAGGTCCTACCAGGAGCTCAGCACTTCACCACCCCTATAGTATCCCCATGCTGCTTCGTGGCTGCCCTACCTGTGTAGACACATCTGTATATAAGGAAAACCCCAGAGCACCTTGCACCTTTAAGTTCTAACTAAAGGAAGCCCAAGTTGTAAACTCAGGGTTTAAGGCATTGCCTTCAAAGTCTCTGGAAATACTACAAAGTCTCTGTGTATCTCCTTCACCATGAAGGGGCCATCACCACAGCCTCAGATAAGCTTCCAGGGGAATCTTTTAGAGTCCATTCATCTTCGGGCCTCCAAACTCTGTCCAGGCCACTTGGGTGGTAGGTAAGCCTATGTGGCCAGTGGAAGGATGGGGAAGGGGGAGTGGGTTAAATGTAAGCATGATTTCCTTGTCATTCAACCAAAGACAGTTTGTTTTAAAATAGAAGCCTCAGCCCAGGAAAATCATGGCCGTTGAATTCAAATTTATTTTTTAAGTTAAAATACCTTCCGTCTACAGTCATTTATTTCTTTCCTCGTGGTAAGTTACAATGAGAGAAGTTCTAAGAGTTCAGAGGTCTGGATAAACATGGGAAAAAGTTCAGAGCTTACCCAAATTTTATCTGATGACCTAATTAGGAAATTCAACCAGGGGACCTCACGAGAACCGAGAAGAAGACACTCGCAGCTACAAATGCTCTTTCTCCTCAGTGATAACCATTTATCCACTTCATGTCAGGCAGGGAATTAGAGCAAAAGCATTTCTGGCAATTTCAGAAAGCCTTTCTCCCAATAAGTAGAGTGATGGAAGAGCAAAGATTATGGGTAGTTGGACACTGTTCCCCCAGCATGGGGAGACACAGAAGCAGAGGTCCAGATCTGTGTTCCAGTCTTCACTCCCCTGCTCCCTGCCATACAGGGCCCCTCCACTCTACCTCTAGACTCACTGAGGCTAGAGTTCCATGTCTCAGCTTATCATCAGACTTTTAGTGATCCCACATCTGGGGAGGGATCTCTTGTCTAGGAAGGAATGGGTAGGACACAGATTCATTCATTCAAAAAATATAAGAATCCCTACCATTTACAAGGACCTGTGCTGTATATTACAAGACAGAGGGAGAGAGAGAGAGAGATTTACAAGGTCGCTGCCCTCTGGAGCTCTATAGTCTATAGGGAGGGTTTAATATCAATAAGAAGCAGTGGCGCTAAGCCACATACATAAATCATTACAGCTGCACATTGAGGTAGGAGAAAAATAAAGTTGTGCTGTTCAGACCTGGGTTTGGGTCCAAGGTAGCTGTGATGAGTTATGTCACTGCAGCATGTTCCCCCAACATATTTCAGCCCTGGTTTCCTATAAGTAGAAATGGAGAAAAAAAAACCAAAACGCCTTTCCCCCAGGATTTTGTTGAGTATTAAAAGAGGAAAAGCATGTAAATCACCTGGCTCACAGATTGGTATCATCAGGTGGCTCCCTGACATTGCTATTTGGCCCTATGAGCTAAGCAGTGTCTATCTGGAATCATTCATCATCTCCGAAGGGGGAAAATCTCATTTACTTGCATGGCCCAGGGATCTCCCAAAGTAGTAAAAAGTAATGCTGATTAATTGTTTATTAAGCACTTAAGGTATGCTGTGCTAAATGCTGCTCAAATATCACCTCATTTAATCTTTACATCACATGAGGAAGGTACTTTACAAATCCTCAATTTACAGATGAGGCACCTAAACATTAGGGGGTTAAGGAACTCCCCTAAATTGACATACACTTGATCCAAACTAGGGCCTTTCTGACTCAGGAACCTGTGCTATTAGCCCCCACCTACTCGCTTCTCCAAGGTTTCAAACTCAGGAGTATCTACTTGGATAGCAATAAGAAGTCTTCCCACATCAACAGTGGGGCTGGCCTCACTCAGACAGCCCTGAGGATGCCAGAAACAGCAGAATTACCCCAGATCAGGGCTGGGTTTGGCAAAGGGATGCTTTAACGTCTGGGATTGCTGTTACAGTGAAAAGCTGGGACTAGCTGGCTACAAGGTACATATAAGGTACTGCTCTGCCTTCTGTCTCCTCTACAAATGTGTGAGAATTTAGGAGAATCGCTCTGAAATGTAGTTTTCAGAAACCATGATTCAGTGGACATTTCATTCCAAATGCTTTGAAGAAGCCCAGCCATTGAGTGGCAGCTTTCACTTTCTACTTCTTAAACTCAGACTCTTTAATTTGAGTTTAGTCTTTTCTGCAGGCAGACCATGCTGCTGTTTCCATTGTTTTTGTTAACAGCCTCAATTCTTTAAGTCAGTTCTCAGTCCATTGTTTTCACTCTGTTTCACAATCGCAGACCTGTGATAATAACATCAGTAAATGTGTTTCTTTGGCCCGGCAGGGGAGAGCTGCTGGTGATAAAATAGCACAATCTCTCATCCTACTTGGAGAAAGAGCTCTAAGAACTGCACTGCCATCTCCCGACATGCAGGGCAGCACCTGTAAGTTTTTATAAGTTTAGTTTTGAAACCTTCCTCTAACTCTGGGGTCAGCAAACGATGGCCCCTGGGCCAAATACAGCCTGCAGGCTACATTTGTAAATAAATTTTATTGGAACACAGCCATGCCCGTTTGTTTACGTGTTGTCTCTGGCTGCCTTCATGCCGCAGTGGCAGAGATGAATCATTATTACAGACATCAAATGACCCACAAAGCCTAAAATATTTACTACTTGGCCATTTACAGAAAAAGGTTGCCAGCTCCTGTTCTAACTTACTCTTTCCATTGCCTTTGCTTGGACTGCCGCTGAGACGTAATAAAATACGTTTATTTGGTCTTTGTCCCAGTTCCTGAAACAGAACTTCTAAAACCCTTGCAATTTTCTGAGTGAACGTGTGACTAGGAGTATCTTTTGTTCTAAGATTTTGTTCTTAACCCGAGTTCCTAATGGAAAGCTTCTAAAACCAGTGTGATTTTCTGAGTGATGGGGGTGATCGGAGCATCTGACAAAGAGCTCCCAAACCCCTTGGAATTTCTGAGTGATAGGAGCACCTTTTGTTCTAATGAAGCAACTCTTGGTGAGATCCTGAATGGGGGCTGGTCTCTAGAAACAACAAGCCATGATTAGATGCTTGAAATTTTCAGCCCTACCTACCTTCCATCCTCTAGAGAGATGAGAGGGAATGGAAAATGAATTAATAATTGATCATATGTACATGATGAAGCCTCCGTAAAAATCCCCAGAGAATGGGGTTCAGAGAGCTTGTGGGTTGATGAACAAAAGTGTGTGTTGGGAGAGTGATGCACCTCAACTCCTTGGGTACAGAAGTTCCTGTGCTTGGGACACCCTCGCCCCACCCAGACCTCACCCTTTGTATCTCTTCACATAGCTGTTCATCTGTATGCTTTATCATGCCCTTTATAATAAACCAGGAAACACAAGTGAATGTTTCCCGGAGTTTTGTGAGTCATCCCAGAAAATTATCAAACCTGTGGTGGAGGGTTATGGGAACCCCTGACTTTGTAGCCAGGACAGACAGAAGTGCAGGTAACCTAGGGATCCATCACTTGTGACTGGCATCTGAAGTGAAGGCAGTACTGTGGGACTCAGCCTTGAAACCTGTGTAATCTGGCACTAACTCCTATAGTTAGTGTCAAAATTGCCTTAAATTATAGGACACCTAGTTGGTGTCTGGAGGGTTGGAAAATGGCTTGGTAGGGGGCAAAATTCCCCACACGTTTGGTGTCAAAAGTGTTGTGAGTAGAGATACAGTTTTCCTGTAGCTGTGATTTCTAGATTTAAGATGTCCTTATGTTACCACAAAATACTTGTTAATTCCCCAGTGATTTCCATCATCTCTAGTACAAATCCCAAGTGAAGTCATCATACAGTGTCTTTCATAACTTGACCCCTACCCAGATTTCTATCTTCTTCTCTTGTCTCTTTCCCACCACCCACACACACCCTTGCGATAGAACCACAGTGACTTTGTCCTTCATCCTTAAATAACCCAGCCTCATCTCTTTTATGCTCTGGTCTCTTGTGTGCTGTTTTCTCTGCCTGAAATTTCCTTTCTTCATACTAGGTGGTGAGTCTAGTATGAGGAGCCAGTCTTCCTTTAAGGTTCAACTCCTGCATCATCAAAAAGTTTACAAATCATAAATTCTGGAGAGGGTGTGGTGAAAAGGGAACCCTCCTACACTGTTGGTAGGAATGTAAATTGGTGTATCCTCTGGAGAACAGTATGGAGGTTCCTTCAAAAATTAAAAATAGAGCTACCATATGATCCAGCAATCCCACTCCTGGACATATATCCAGAAAAGATGAAAACACTAATGCAAAAAGATACATGTACCTCAATGTTCATAGCAGCACAATTTACAATAGCCAAGACATGGAAGGAACCAAAACGTCCATCGTCGGATGAATGGATAAAGAAGAGGTGGTATAAATGAACTTATCTACAAAATGGAAACAGACTCAATAACATAGAGAACAGACTTGTGGTTGCCAAGGGGGAGTGGGGGAGGGGAGGGATGGACTGTGAGTTTGGAGTTAGCAGATGCAAACTGTTATATATATAGATGGATAAACGACAAGGTCCTATATAGCACAGGGAACTATATTCAATATCCTGTGATAAACCATCATGGAAAAGAATCACTTTGCTGTACAGCAGAAATTAACACAACATTGTAAATCAACTATACTCCAATAAAAAAGATGTGGCATACATATACAATGGGGTATTACTCAGCCATAAAAAAAGAATGAAATAATGCCATTTGCAGCAGTATGGATGGACCTAGAGAGTATCATACTAAGTGAAGGAAGTCAGACAAAGACAAATAACATAAGATATCACTTATACGTAGAACCTAAAAAACTTTATACTGTGTTTTAATTATTCATTTTCATATCTATCTATCCTATGAGTGTTTATTTCTTGAGGCCAGGAATCGATATCAATTTATTTTTACATTCAACAGACCTGGCATGTATTCTGGTACATAGTAGGTACTCAGTGGATGTTTATTTGTCAACTAAATGCATGCATCAGTTGGTGCCTCCGTGAGTAAATCACGTTTCCTCCCTGGGACCACACTCCCTATCTCCTCACTCCCATTAGCACTACCTGCCAGGAGTTTTTTATATGTGGAGCAAACATGCACTTAGCAATGAACATGGAGATGGATGAAAGGGCTATCCCTGTAAGCTGGCTGCTCACCTCCCCAGGTGGCACCATTGTAAGCCTGTAACTTCTAGCCACTGGCCTGACCCATGAAGACGGCAGAAGAATTGTGTTCTTCCTGAGAGACTGAGAGCACTGGCCCCTGTACCGGAAGCAGAAGGTATAGAAATGACACAGAGACTATACTGGGATGTCTGAGGGAAAAGTGATGCCCGGGGCCATCTGGGAGTCAGAGGCAGGTGAGAGTGCCCTTGTGTGTCCTCGGTGAGGTCAAGGCAGCTCTGCTGACAGGAGGATCACCTCCCAGCCACATGACGGAAGGCAACTGTTTGGAGCAGAGCCAGAGCTGGAGAAGGTGGAGTGGGGGTGATGGGCATGCTCTTTGGGCACATTCACGGGCTCAGTGTCCCCAAATCTGGGTAAAGAGAAAGAGCAGAAAGGGGCAAGGGAAAAAGAGGGAGAAATAAGAAAGGAACAGGGCAGTCATGGAGGAGAAATAAAAATAAAAGCCAAGGAATGAGATCAAGTGAGCAGAGGTGGTAGAAAGTGGTCCGGCGCATTCCATCTTCTGTCCCTGAGCAGCTTCTTTCAGCTCCAAACTCAGGGTCAGTTCCTCTACTGGTCAAGCAGGCATTGTCTGCCTTTTCCCTCCTCTGCTGTCTCTCTTTTCCTCCCCTTCCCTCTCTCTCTCTCCATCCCTCCTGCTCACCCCCCTTAGCCTCTATCCTCTTCCTTTTCTTCTCTTTCTTACTGTTCTTGTTGCCCTGTTGCCTTTGCCTCCTTTCCAGTATACACTTAACCCACAAAGGATCTTGGGCCTCAGGTAGGGAGCTCAAAAGCAGTGAGAAGAGGCTGCTTTCTACTGCAGGTCACATGAAACCAGTGCCTGAGAGTTCCAGACTGGATAAGGGCTCTACCCCGCAATCTGGGAAAAAGTAACTGAGCTTCTTTGGGGAAGATCATTTACACATGCACACACACACACACACGCACACGCACACGCACACAAACACACATATACACACATACCCAGCAGCTGTGGAAATTAAATGAAGCATGACCATCAGTTCAAACCCTTTTTTTCGAGAGCACACATTAAGCTCTGGGCTGCTGGCTCAAGGGAACAATGCCAGAGTTCCGGACATTTAGCATGATTCTTCTGTGGGGAGTTCCAAACTATCATAATCAAATTCAGAGAAGTCTGATGTCATGCGAGTGGCAGTGGAATAACCCATATGCTGTGGGCTAACCATGTTACATCAATTTTCGTTGCATGTAATTACATTTGTGGAGAGAGGAAGGGATGACTTGACTTGAGGCTCCATCAGTAATAACAACCTAGGGAAGGGACTTTTGCTGGACCTAATGGCTGCCCTTACATGGATGATGCAAACGCACACTCTACAAAACGAATCAGTTTGCCGAACCATTGGTTCATCCTCAGTGATATCTGAAATTATCCATCCTTTTACCTCTTTTCCATTTCCTTGCTAGTGTCTTGGTTCAGCTCCAGTTGCCTCAATCCTAGACTGTTTTCACAGTCTTCCAAATAATTTCCAACGCTCCTGGAGCTTTCCTTTCCAACACTAACTGTCTGTTAAAGGCAGATTAATTGTCATAAAGAAAAATCTCATCATATCATTATATAACCCCTTAACTCAACCACAGAAAAGAAGCTCATTCTCCTGCTGGCACTCACGGCTCTCAACACTCTGCCCTCAGCCCATCTTTCCAGACACATTTCCACTACTTTCACACGTGGATCTTATATTCTGGCCATAAAGGGTCATTAGTTATTGCCTGAACATGTCTCATGTTGAATTACTATTGTGACTTTTTCAAAAAATTCCAACTGCAGTCCTGATACTCCTGCCTACCTAATCTTCAGACCCACACATCTATTACCTTGCCTCTGAAACCTCTTTCTGATTATTACCTCAAAAATGATGTCACCCTCCTCTGAAGACCTAGAGTACTCAGGACTTACTTGTGTAAGGCCAATAAACGTGTACACGTTGGTCTATACTTCCGAACTAACAGCTTATTGAAGACAGGGTTAGTTTATATTTTATTCATCTTCCACAGTATTTTGCATAGAGGAAAACTGAATAGGTAAACCATTTTTATATATTGAACAAGTAAACACAAGTGGTCCTGGAACTCATAAGTTAAATTAGATGACAAGGAAATAAAACACAACGACAGAGGAAACGTATACATTACGTATAGGACCCAAATCTAACAGTCCGTTCGGAGAATAAAATAGCAGCAGGAAGTCGTTAGAAGTTGATGAACGGAACCAAAGGGGGAAAAAGACAATGTCAGGGAAGGCTTTGAGACCAAAGGGAGATTTGGACTATGTCAGAGCAGAAAGGAAACTATTCTGTGCTGAATGTTGTGCCCTTGCTTTACCAGGAATCATCTCATTCAATTCTTCCACCCAGTACTACACACAAGACACTTGCCTAAGGTCACCCAGCTTTAAAGGCGCAGAGTCAGGATTCAAATTCAGACCCCCCAGGCTCCCTAGCCCACGTTCTTTCCATGGGGTTTCTGCTCCCGTGCAGGGGGATGGGTGGGGCAGGGCAGGGCTGCAGCTGGGTGTAAGCTGATGGGAAGACACTATGGCGAATAGGAGAGTCATGAGGCAGAGGGAACAAGCAAGGAGAGCAGAGGAAGCAGTGAGGAGGGGAGGTGGGTTAGCCAGGAAGTCCTGCCTGTGGAGGGGAGGGGTTGCAGATTGCAATATGGGAAGGTTTACGGGAGCATCAGGTAGCAGCATCTCGCTCAGCGTGGAGAGTGCTCTCTTTAAGACCTGAGGGCTACAAGAGAGCCGGGACTGGAAGGGAAAGACAGTTTTGAGCCCATAAAAGTCTTAGATTGTACGATGCTGTGCTCTGTAAGACAGGAGAGCAGAGGAAGGCAAGAGGGGAGGGACTAGGGGGAGGCCCTAGAGAAGAAAGCCATCCTGCTAAGAGGCCTGTCCCTCCAATGGGCAGGGCTGGCTGCGCGCATGCATCACTCTGTGTGTGTGTGTGTGTGTGTGTGTGTGTGTGTGTGTGTGTGTTCCAAGAGAAGGCCTTTGATTTACTGCTGCTCATGTGGAAGTTATTTCGGTGGTTATCGATCGCACAGCTGGTAAGAAGGAAGCCAAGAGTCATTGTGCAGTTTGGGAATCCTTTTTTGTTCAAAGTGCCCATTTGACTAAGTCAGATATTAAATTAATCCAGTCAAGAAACCACTTAAGTTGTTTTAAACAAAGAGATCTGTGGCCTAATTATTACACTTTTAAAATTTTTATTTTATTTTATTTTTTGGTCTTTATGTATTTTTTAATTGAAATATAGTTGATTTACAGTGTTGGGTTAGTTTCAGGTGTACAGCAAAGTGATTCAGTTTTATATATATAAGAATCTATTCTTTTCCAGATTCTTTTCCATTGTATAGGTTGTTACAAGATACTGAATATAGTTCTCTGTGCTATACAGTAGGCCCTTGTTGGTTATCTATTTTATGTATAATAGTATAAATTATACTGTTAATCCCAAACTCCTAATTTACCCCATAGTACTGATCAACTTAGCAAGTAAATAAATAATATAAATGGCATTAGAAAATGCAAGCCCTATCACTTCTACTACTACTACGACTGCTACTAACTACTAGTACTTATTATTACTATCACCATGATTGTTATATTTCATTTTATTACTCTAGCACGTACCATTTATTGAGCACCTTTCTATTTGCCAGGCATACATCTGGGAGCTTTACATCTTTACCTGCTAATACTCATTAAAACTTTGCCAGTAAGTAGCGTTAGCCTTGTTATGTGCGGTCTCCAAGCCTTATTAATGACAGATTCTTCTGTAGATCGTACCCAGGAAAGAATCCTTGTCAGCACGAAGGGACCTCCAGGGATCGTACATGCCCTTCCTGAATCATGTATTATTTTAGTATCTGAAATCCCATCCCCTGGCCTTGTATGTGGAAGGCCTTCGTCCTAAGGGGCTGGGATGCTAAAGTTGGCATTTGTTAGGGACCAAGGGATCCTCTTCTCATCCATTCAATCAATACCCCACCCCCACCAACGCTGCCAGGAGGAAGAAATTAATCCTCACCAGACTGAAGAGTCAGCACAAATGAGATTATTTTTAATTAAATCACCAGTGACTTTTGATTCGTGCCAGAGACAAATGTGTAGATATATTATGCTACACACGAAAACTACTAGGGTCCAGCCTATGTCTTTCTAGAAAGAGGTTAACATAGTTACAGTGACCTTGGGGCTATAGGAAATGCTTCCATTATTCAATAGAAAATAAAAATATGTAAGGGTTATCAGAAGGAGGTGGTGTCATTATCTCGTTGTGGGCCCAGAAGCAGCTCAGAAACCAGCCTTTCTTTTCCCCACTATGTCTTATGTCAGATGTCAGTTCTGCTTTAAAGATCAAAGTATTGTATTTCATTAGCCCTTGCTGTCTATTATGTAAAATGCTGTCTTATTAGGACTAGTCTCATTGCTATAGAAGTCAAGAAGATAGGAGAACTGAACTTCAGAATAAAGGATCACTAATCATATTTAATACTTTGTATTTTTTGAAAAAAAATCTCATCAAGTCACCTTTCGCCTTGTCAAAAGTTTATTAGAACATCTAAGCCCTTCTCCAGTTCCTATTGTTCCCTTCCCTACCCCCACCCTCTCTGGTCACAGGCTTTATCAACTGCATACTCTGTTCTCCTGATGGTTGTGCCCTATTCTTACATTTATGGCTTTATTGCTGTGTTGTGATAGAACAGGATAGGACAGTTATATACACATATACAAATGTATGTACATACTTATATACATATGCATATGTATATATACGTACATATACATAATCAGGAAACCATTCCCACCATCTACCACTGTTGGTACCTACTAATATAAGGATAGAGTCCTGGAATGAACTATAAAGAAATGTAAGCACTCTGAAAACAAGGGAATTAGCTTTCCGTGTTATGTTTTGTTGTTGCCAAAGTCTATTGTCTGTCTGGCATAGCTGACATTAAATAAATGGCTGTTTACCAGTAAATGAAAGGGAATTGGGAAGGGAGGAGGGAGGAAGAGCAATGTGATCCTTGGTGAGTGCCTTCAGGAGGCGATACATTTGACTTTCAACATTGACATTGCTCTGCCCACATTAAGGAAACTCTACCACTTTCACACAGTCCAAATCTGTGGTTAGGGCCCAGCAAGACGAAACTAATGGAGAAAAAAGCTAGAAAGTTCACTAATTCAGCATTTTGTTCCTGAATTCTCCCAACCATTGGTTGGACAAAATATCATTACAACAGTGAGCTATTTTAATATTGTTTCCCAAATTCAAGACATTTTTACAAAGCTAAAAATCTGATTGGGTTCCACCAGAAAAACAAGTCATATGGAAAGCACCTAAGTGGAAACTTTGGTTAAATTCAATTATTTGAACAGAATAAGACAAAACCAAATTACAATTTGACTTTTAAAAGAAGTGTGAGATATACATATATGGAGATAATGTTGATCCACAATGTATGCTGAAAATCCTCTTGTTTGCAGAAGTTAGCAGTGGTTGTTTGGGGAAGATATCACCCAAAGAGAAGACACAACCTTAACAAGACATGGCCACACAGGAAGGCAAAAAGATACACCCTTAGATGATATCCTATGCTTTTATGGTATACATTCTATGGAGAGGCCAGGAAGAAAAGCATAGAAAGAGCTAGAGTAGAAACAAAAGATGAAACAGACTTGAAGAACTGAGATTTATGTAGTCCAATCCCAGACCTTTAAATTACATTGAAGTCACTTCATGGAGGACAGGCATATAGTAGGAGTGAAAAGGACATAGCACTGCTGTCCACAGTCTGGTATCCCACCCATGCCTCAGCCTTCTAATAGCTTTGTGACTTTAGGCCAGCCACGTAAACTCTACAATGCTCAACTTCCTCATCTGTAGAGAAATGGGTTGGAATTGATCATCCTGGTGTTTTTGTCTAGCACTAATATTTTAAGATGGCTGTCTATTTTGTTTTAAAATATTTTTTGTGATATTCCCAGCTAGTCAGTTTCTGGAGTTAGTGATATTTGTTTACTTATGTCTAACTGGAATCTCCCCTCCTGCACTTTAAACTAATGTCTTTAGTTTTGTCCTTGGCAGAGTTACAAATGAATGGCATTTAGTTGATAATGACCCACCATATACTTTAAAAAAAGTTAACTCTTTTTCTTTCATTAAAGTAATGCATGCTTGTTCTGCAAACACTTGAAAATATAGAAAAATATAGAAAATAAAATAAAAGTGCTTATAATTTCATCCTGAGAGTTGATCACTACTTCCATGTATTTCTTTCTTTCCAAACTTTGTATGCCAAATACACTTTTGTACCCTGATTTTTAAACTTTTGTCATTATCTCATGACCATTTTCTTCATATGACCATTTTCTTTGTCATTAAAAATTAGACACACAAATCGTATTAAAGAGTTTTTAATATTCTATTACATGAAAACATCAAGTCTACTATTGGACTTTTGTTGTTGCTTGAAATTCCAGTTGCTTTAAACTAACTTTTATCTTTACCAAACTAATAAAACACACGTATATAAAGTTAAAGGGTAAATACAAAACTTTTAAGGGAAGATAGCAGACCCCTGCTTATTCTCCTTTACTCTAATCTATGATTAGATTTAATTGTTTGCATGTGCAACATTTATTTTTATTAGTTGGATATTTTTGGTTTTGTTAAATTTTTTATGTACATATAATTTTTTCACCTCAAACTTGCCTGCAACTACCCATTTTGCTAAATACATCAAATAACCTATGGCTTCTGCTTGCTTTCCCTAAAGGCACCCTGCTTGGAGTATTTTATTATCCTATTCTAATTTCACTGATTGCTTTAAAGGCCAGATGCACATCTGTTGTCCAGATACTTATTATTGGAATCATCCTGTGAATTCCTTGCCTCTAGGTTTACTCCTTTGTTTATCCAGCAGCTTTCTGAGGAAAGGTGCATAAGAAATAGAATTTTGAGCTTTGGCATACCTGAAAACCTTTATTTTCCCATCACCATCACAGTTGATGGATAGTTTGGCTGGGTATAGCATTTTAGGTTTGAAAATCCTCCACAACTTTGAAGATATTACCCCATGGACTTTCAGCATCTATTATTGCTTTTTAGTAGTCCAGTGCCATTCTAATTCCAGAATTTACACATGTCGCAATTCATTTTCTTCCCTGGAAACTTCTGGAATCTTCACATTATTGATAGTATTTTGAAATTATGTGATGATATGCCTTGGAGTGATTGATTACAACATATATTCATTCATTTATCAGCTAGGCACTTTCTGGGCTCTTTCATTATAGAAATTCATGTTGTTTAGTTCTGGATTTTTAAAAATATTATTTCTTTGATAATTTATTTACTTCTGTTTAAAAAGATCTTTGCAAATTTAAACAATGAAACATAGCATCTAATTTAATTAGCTCTTCTGGATAACCAAGGTTTGCAATTTTAAAATCCACTGATTTTTTTATTACACAAAATATGAATGAATTTATTCATATTGTACACAATTTGAACATACAGAAATACAGTGAACAAGCAGGGAGACTCCTCCTTACCTCTGCCTATATTTATACTCTCTCCCTAAGGTAATACAGCTAAGATAAAGGTGTGCATCTTTTCAGTCATTTTTCTTTTATATGCACATGGATATACATATAATCTATATATCATTAAGGAGGTAATATGCCATATATTAACAGAATAATACTACACTTCTAATTTTGCAATTTTTTTTCACATATCAATGAATTCTGGATAATTTTTTCTATATCTGTATATATATATATATATATATATATATTTCATGGTATATAGTATCACACTGATTTATTCAACCACATATCTATTAAAATGTTTTAATCTGGGGGGAGATGGCCAAGATGACAGAATAGGAGGACTCTGAACTTACTGTTTCCCATGGGCACACTAAAATTACAACTACTAACAGAACAACTATCTATGAGAATGACCTGAAGAATAGCCAAAAATATTTTCCACAACTAAAGGTATAAAGAAGAAACCACAACAAGTTGTGTAGGAGGGGTGGAGATCCACACATCAGGATCCACACATCCAGGTCAGGGACCCACAAACAAGAGAAATATCACAATCCTTGATGTTCTCCCCAAGGAACAAAGTGTCCAAGCCCCATATCAGGCTCCCCAGCCCAGAGGTTTGGTAATGGAATATGATCCCTCAGGATATCTGGCTTTGAAAATTAGCAGGGCTTATGTTCAGGAGAGCTGGAGGGCTAAAGGAAACGGCGACTCTGCTCTTAAGAAGCTGTGCAAAATCTCACATGCTCTGAGTCTCAGCTCAGAGGCAGTGATTTGACAGGGTTGTGGGTCAGACTCACTTGTTGATCTTGGACAAACTCCTGGAGAGGCAGGAGGCAACTGGGACTCCCCTTGGGGAGACTTTGGTGGTAGCCATTTTGGGGGGCTTGTTCTACTGTGATAACACCAGCACTGGCAAGTAGTATTTTGGAGTGCTTCCTCTCCAGCCTATTAGCACTAGGGATATGTCCCCCACCCCCCCACCCCCCCACCACCTGTGGCCTGTCAGCAATTCCATGGTCCCTGACTGCACAGCAAACCATGCAGTATGGCTACCCTGCCTTCCAGTGGGCTCACCACCACCATATGAGTCATGACCTCACAATCAACCAGGCCAGGGGCCAGCCCTGCCTACCAGTGTGCCCACAGTCATCAGCTCTGCCACAATAGAAGGGTACATGCAGCCCACATAGGGGGCACCTCTAGAGCATATAGCTCTGGTGACCAGAGGGGAGCATGCTTCTAAGTCCCACTGGATGCCTCCTACATAAGGCCACTTCTCCAAGATTGGAAAACAAAACTGACCTACCTAAAACATAGAAATAACCAGAGAACTGGGCAAAATGAGGAGAGAGAGAGAGGAATATCTTTCAAATGTAGGGAAAAAATAACCTCAGGTGGAAAACAAAACAAACTAATTGAAGTAGAGATAAGCTACCTACCCAATTAAGAGTTCAAGATAAAGACACTGAACTCAGGAGAAGAATGGATGAACACAGTGAGAATTTCAACAAAGAGTTATAAAATATAAAGAACCAAACAGAGCTTAAGAATACAATAACTAAAATTAAAAAAATACACCAGAAGAAATCAACAGTAGATTAGATGACACATTGGGACGGATGAGTGATCTGGAAGACACAGTAGTGGAAATCACCCAAGTTGAACAGAAAAAAGGAAAAATAATTTTTTTAAATGAAGATAGTTTAAGAGACCTCTGGAACATTATCAACCATACTAACAGTCACATTATAGGGGTCCCAGAAGGAGAATAAATAGAGAAAATGACAGTGAACTTATTTGAATAAATAATAGCTGAAAACATCCCTAACCTGAGGAAGGAAAGTTACATTCAGGTCCAGGAAGGACAGACAGTCCCAAACAAGATGAACCCAATGAGGTCCACACCAAAACATATTAAAATTAAAAGGGAAAAAATTAAAGAGAGATTCTAAAAAACAGCAAGATAAAAATCAACTAGTTATTACAAGAGAACACCCATAAGACAATCAGCTGACTTCTCAGGCCAGAAGGGAGTGGCACAAGGTATTCAAAGTAATAAAAGGAAAAAAAAATCTACAACCAAGAATACTCTACTGGGCAAGGTTATCATTCAGATTTGAAGGAGAGATGAGAGTTTTGCAAACAAGTAAAAGCTAAGATTTCAGCACCATTAAACTGGCTTTACAAGAAACGTTAAAGGGTATTCTCTAAGTGGAAAAGAAAAGACCACAACTAGAAATATGAAAATTATGACGGAAAAAGTCTCAGTGGTAAAGGCAAACATAAAGTAAAGGTAGTAGATCAACCATTTATAAAGCTAATAGGAAGTTTAAAAGACAAAAGTAGTAAAATCATCTATATCCACAATAAGTAGTAAAGGGATACACAAAA
The DNA here is from genome assembly GCF_937001465.1 of Orcinus orca. NCBI lineage: Eukaryota > Metazoa > Chordata > Mammalia > Artiodactyla > Delphinidae > Orcinus > Orcinus orca. The sequence continues at coordinate 13,252,463 of NC_064559.1, read as the reverse complement.
CAAAGAGTTGTAAAATATGATGCCCAAAACATTAAACATCTGGGGGAGAGAGACTAAAAATGTATCATTGTTAGAATGTGTTTGAACATAAGGGATCATCAAATTAAAATAATCATATATATATACATACAAAAAAGAGAAGTGAATTCAAACATTACACTAAACAACTAAACATGTCAGCAAATCACAAGGGAAGAGAGGAAAAGAAGAAGAAACAAGAAAGGAAGGAAAAAAGAAGTACAAAAACAATCAGAAAACAATTAAAAATGGCAATAAGTACATACATATCAATATTTGCTTTGAATGTAAATGGACTAAATCTTCCAGTCAAAAGACAGAGTGGCTGAATGGATAAAAGCAAGACCCATATATATCATGCAGACAAGAACTTACCTCAGATTTAAAGACGTGCACAGATTGAAAGTGAGAGGATGAAAAAAGTTATTTCATGCAAATGGAAATGAAAGAATGCTAGGGTAGCAATAATTATATCAGACAGGCTGTAACAAGGCACAAAGGAAGACATTACATAATGATAAAGGATATAATCCAACAAGAAGATACAACAATTGTAAATATATATACACCAAACTTATAAGCATCTAAATGCATAAACTCAATATTAACAAACACAAAGTGAGAAATTGATGGTAATACAATATTAGTAGTAAACACTAATACCCTTACATCAATGGACAGATCATCCAGACAGAAAATCAATAAGAAAACACTGGCTTAAATGAACCATTAGACCAGATAGAATTAATAGATATACACAAAATATTTCAACCCCAAACAGAATATACCTTCTTTTCATTAAAAAAATAAATTAATTAATTTTAAAAATTCTCCAGGATAGAACACATGCTAGGCCACAAAAGAAGTCTCAACACATTTAAGAAGATAGAAATTATATCAAATAGCTTTTACCTCCACAACAGTGGGAGACTAGAAATGAACTACAAGAAAAAACTGCAAAAAAACACAAACATGTGGATCTAAACAACATGCTACTATACAACCAATGGGTCACTGACAAAAAAAGAGAGAATAAAAAGATACCTGGAGATTAAGGCATGCAGAAAAAGCAGTTCTGAGAGGAAAGTTTAAAGTGATACAAGCCTACCTCAGAAAACAAGGAAAATCTCAAATAAACAATCTAATCTTACACCCAAATGAACTAGAAAAAAGAACAAACAAAACCCAAAGTTAGTAGAAGAAAAGAAATAATAAAGATAAGAATGAAAATAAATGAAATAGAGTTAAAAAATAGACTAATAAAATGAAGAGCTGGTTCTTTGAAAAAATAAAGAAAATTAATAAATCTTTAGCCAGACTCAACAACAACAAAAAAGGAGGATCCAAATAACTAAAATCTGAAACGAAAAAGGAGGAGTTACAACCAACTTCACAGAAATAAAAAAGATATGAAAAATTACTATGAAAAATTATACACCAATAAAATGGACAGCCTAGAAGAAATGGATATATTCCTAGACATGTACAATCTTCCAAGACTGAATCAGGATGAAATAGAAAATATGAACAGATGATTACCAGCAATGAAGTTAAATTGGTAATTTAAAAAATTCCCAACAAACAAAAATCAAGGACCAGATGGCTTCACAGGTGAATTCTACCAAACATTAAAAAAATAACAACTATTCTTTTTCAACTATTCCAAAAAATTGAAGAGGAAGCAATGCTTCCAAACTCATTCTTCAAGGCCAGCATCACCCTGACACCAAAACCAGACAAAGACACCACAGAAAGAGAAAATTACTGGTCCATATTACTGATAAACATAAATGCAAAATTCCTCAACAAAATATTAACAGATCAAATTCAATAATACATTTTAAAAAATACAACATGATCAAAAGGGATTTATCCTAGGGATGCAAGGATGGTTCAATATCTGCAAATCAATCAATGATATATCATATTAACAAACTGAAGAATAAAAATCATATGATCATCTCAATAGATGTATTTCTGAGTATTTAGTCAAAGAAAATGAAAACACTAATTCTAAAAGATATATGTATGTCAATGTTCATTGCAGCATTATTTACAATAACCAAGATATGGAAGCAACCTAAGTGTCCTTCAGTGGATAAATGAATAAGAAGATGTGATATATATATATATATATGTGTGTGTGTGTGTGTGTGTGTTATTCAGCCATAAAAAAAGAAATCTTGCCATTTGTGACAATGTGGGTGTATCTAGAGGGTATTATGTTAAATGAAATAAATCAGACAAAGACATATACCATATGATCTCACATGTGGAATCTAAAAAACAAAACAAACTATATGAAAGCAGTCTCTTAGATACAAGAACAAACAGGTAGTTGCCCAGGGGAAGAGGGGGCCAAATAAATGAAGGGAATTAAGAGGTACAAATCTCCAGTTACGTAATAAATAAGCCACAGGAACGTAATATACAGCATAAGGATTATGATCAATAATATTATAATTACTTTGTATGGGGATGGATGGTTACTAGACTAATCATGGTGATCATTTCATAACGTATGCAAATGTCAAATCACTATGTAGTATACCTAAAACTAACACAATGTTTTACATCAACTATATTTCAATTAAAAAAAGTTTTCACTTATCTTGATGTTTAAAAGCTGGTTATATTTTAAAAATATTAACCTTTTAAAGTAACATTTTATCATAAATAGTCATGTTCTTTGATGACACTTGTTATACAGCCTTTAAGCTGACTTGTTACCCTGGACTATGAATGAGATTCATTGGCCCTCTTACAGTTAAGTGAAAGAGGAAAATATCAAAGATGTGAGAGGCAGAAAAAAGAAAAGTACTCTGGTTTACATGAAGCTCCGACTTATCTTCAAGAAATTGTTCTGTACCCTGGGAGTGTGTCTCTCTGCTCTGTTGAGAAGGAAGCTTGTCACAATCTTAACTCTGTTTCATTAGGGACTGGTGATTCTAAATATTTGGCTATTCTATGATCTGTGCAGTCTCACCTCCAGCAAAGAGTTAATAAATATAACCATGATAATGGCAATAACATTTGTATAGTCACACAGCCCTTTCAAATGCATTACCTCATTTGCTGGGCACGATGCATAATAACAACCATGCAATTTGTCCTCATGGTTCCCATCAACCACATATTTGTTAATGCTCAAAGTGTGGCATTGTGTGGGCCAACTTTCCAATCAGGCAGACCTGAATTAACAAATTCCTCTTTGGTCACTGACTAGCTCTGTGATGTGGGGTCACAACTCAGCCTGCCTTAGTCTCAGTTTCCTAAGCTAGCATCACATGCTCGAGAGTCCTGTTGCTTTGAATAAATACTACTATAAAAGTAAAGCTTCTAGCACAAGAACCACATATTTTAAGCATTCAGTAACTTAGAGCTCTGTTTTCCCTCTTTCCCAATCCAAATATCAAGGGAAAAAATAGACATCTTCCTTTTTCCCTAGTTGTTTTAGGGATTGGCTTTTGTAAAAGAGTGCTAACAATGTCTTAGAGACGTAACGCTCATTTTACCAGGCCACACGGGGGTCAGGAGCACAAGACAGGTGTCATCAGGAGATGACAGGAGGGTGGGGTGGGGAGACTGTGTTGGCATGGCAGAAAATGAATGTGGCCCATTTGAATGCAGAATAAAGTGTGTTCAGGCACTAAGGCTACCAGCTATCAAGATTCAGCAATTAGAGAACACAGACTCATAAGACCTCCCAGATTGATGAGCTCCAAGTGTTAACCACAGACACCTGTAATTAAATGTTTCAGTGACATGGGTTCCAACATAGCCTCATTTAGTAACTGCCTGCCTGTAAACAGTCTTTGGATGCTGGGACTAGGTACTCACAGAGCCTCATCCCCGGAGGGAGGAATGATTCAGAAGATATGACTCACTTAGGTAATTTGTAACAACAGCCATAAACTGCTTAGATATTTTCCCCTCCATCCTCCAACCCCACTGTTGCTGACACTTTTCTGTGTCCTCTGCCCTTCTTTCAAGGTATTATAAAGCCAACTCCATGGAGGAAAAAGCAAAGAATAATTGACATAACATCTTCTCTGAAGTAACCAGCCTTCAAATGGAATAATGATTGACAGGGTCTGGTCATCTTGGGAACCATCTTTGTTGTTGTGAGCTATTCTTTAACATTTTTTTTGTTTTGTTTTATTTTGTTTTGCGGTACGCGGCCCTCTCACTGCTGTGGCCTCTCCCGTTGCGGAGCACAGGCTCCGGACGCGCAGGCTCAGCGGCCATGGCTCACGGGCCCAGTCGCTCCGCGGCATGTGGGATCCTCCCGGACCGGGGCACGAACCCATGTCCCCTGCATCGGCAGGATGACACTCAACCACTACGCCACCAGGGAGGCCCTATTCTTTAACATTTTTGATGATGCTGATTTATGATTATTTCCAGCTGGAGAGTCAGGTGACAAGTCCAGTTATGCTCTAGCTAAAATGACCGAGAAAAAAAAAAAAGGCTGGCTTTATTGGTCTTCAGTGATAAAGGCCAAATGTTCACACCAGTGGTTTTTAATGATCTATTGATATGTTTAAAAGATACAATAACGATTTCATTTAGCACTTTAAATTCAAGGAAACAGATCTGGCATATCAGCTAAGTTTTATTGATAACTAAGACTTGTAAGCTGGCAGTAAGTGCTCAATTATCTACTTGCTCTAGAAAAATTGTCATAAATGAATCAACTTTCAAATTAGAGTTTTTCTATCTCTAAGGAATACACAATGATTAAATGAATTAATACACTTCAGTGATTATGGGTTTGGGTTTTTCTAAGGAAAAGAATAGGGTTGATAAGACCTCATTAAATGAATCCATTACCAATCTGCCATTCCACAGACCTAAAAAAAGCAGCCTTATAGGAAAATGACTATAAAATGTTGCACAAGGCAGTTCTAATTGTTGTTTGCTATTTTTATATTCAAGTAATGTTTATTTAATCTTATAAGTCATCCTATCAAAATTCAATTTACAATCTTTTCAAGATACTATTTAGCTCACCAGGATTCCATTTATCTTGAAAAATGTAAACAAACCTACTCACATTTGCTTGTCACTGACTTCCCTCTTCTTTTCCTCTTTCCTATCTCATTAGGGTAAAGAACACAAGTACGTTTTGCTTCTTTGCTTGCAACATTAAAATATAGTCACTTTCTATACTGAGAGATCTTTGGAACCAAAACAAAGAGAAAGGAAGGAATTCTTCCAATCCTATGTATTGTCTTTGCTTTAAGTATGTGTGCCCTTCTATGTTGTCATAACAGGTAAGAAGTAAAATTCTTCAGATACAATTCGATCAGTTAGGATGAGGATGGGGCTCAAAATATGAGACAGGGTAAGAGAGAGACAGGGTAGGAAATTTCTGGTACAGATGAGTTCAATGAATGGAGAACAAAGACCTTTCCCCTTGCTCCCCAGCTTCACTGCTTCCGGACATAGATTTTCCTACTCTAGGTAAGAGAGATCAAGTGGGTTTTCTTTCAACCACAAATGAACCATTTATCTACTGACTAGTGACAAAGATGAATTGTGTAGTTAATCCAAAGTCACGTGTGCTTCCTATGTCTGAGTTTTTGGCAGGGTTTTTCAATCTCATGTAATCTGAGTATTATTTATTTATTTATTTATTTATTTTTATTTGATAGTTTATTCCCCTCTGCCTTCTCTGTTCTCCCCCCATCCCACCCCTGGAACGCCTACATTTTTTCTCTCCTATTTTCCTTTCTCTTTCATTTTGTGCTATATTTTATCAGCATCTTCTTTCAATGACTCTATTGAATATATATATTTTATGTTCTCATCCTCTACCATGATCTCTCTTTTTTTTAATAGCATCTCTTTTTTTTTATGCATGCACTATCTTCTCTTCTCCTTCTGAGACTATTTTCATAACTTGTTGAAATTTTATTCCTCTCTCTCATTTTCTTTGTTTCCTCCCAATCTCTTTCTTTTTTCCCACTTCTCTGTTTTGGTATCTGTTTTAATGCTGCATCCTTTCTCAACATGTCTGGTGATTCCTAGTTCCTTGTTCCTATTTAAGAACAGAGCACTAAAAATCAGAACAGAACCATAAACAGAGCTAAAAGGGAATTGCAAACTAGAGAAAATATTTGTATGTAAGACCGATAATGGTCAATGTTTATATATCTAAAGAGCATGAACAAATCAACAAGAAAAGATAACTATTTTAATAAAAATGGATAAATGTCTTAGACAACCAATATGCAAAATATAATTAGCTAACATTTTAAAATGCTTAACTAGTAATCAAATATAAATTAAAACAAGATGCCATTTTTAGTACCAAATTGTCTTTAATTTTTAGTTGTAATTCCAAATGTTGGCAGGGATGGGGAAAAGATACTTTCATACATTGCTGATAGGACCAAAAACTGGTGATTTTTTTTCAGGTAACAGTTAAGCTATATGTATTAAAGTTTTGAAAGAAGAGTATACTCTTTAAACTAGAAATTCTACTTCTGATAATCTTCAGGAAATAATCATTTAAGTTGGCAAAGATCTATATTCATTCTACTATTGTTTATTATGCTGAAAATTGGACATAATACAAGTGTCAAGCGTTATGGAATTAACAGGATAAATTATGGTTACATCCATCTGAGGAATACGATTCAACTCTAAGAAATAATGCTATTGCAATTTGTTTATTGACAAGGAAAAATGTTAATGATATATTGTTAAGTCAAAAAGTTATGATAGAAAAGAAGATTGTGTAAAAATGGGGATCCACTGAAAATGATACTGCTTATGATATATACACACACAGAAAATGTCTAGATGACATACATAAACCATAGTTATTTATAGATGATGGTAATATATGTGTTTTATTTTCTTCTTTATCTTTTTATATATCTTCCAGATCATCTATAATAAGCATAATACTCCATGCATAATAAAAATATTTATTTAAAGTGGAGACTGAGCGAGGGAGTGTGTTTAGAAGCTCTGAGAACATTTGTGTGCGGGAGTGATGGTTAAGCATTGCTTCTCATCAGTAGGCTTTATCATAGTGTCATTTCATGGGGTACCTACTGCCTCCAGTTCCTAAAGTTTTCCCGGTTCTGCAAGTCAAATTCACTTATTTCTTGTGCCTCCCTCCTCAACATCCTTTCCAGGCTCTAATAAATTAGTTACTACTCATCTGTGTGTTTTCAGATTTCAAAATGTTGTTGATATTTCTTATCTGGTGAGATCATTTTTCCTGTTGATTTGTATCTCTTTTTTTCCTACTCTCATTTTAATAAAATTTCAGAAGGAGCAGAGATAAACATTTGTGTTCAATCCAATACATTTACCAGGAAGTCCCATGGATATTTATAATTTGCTCCTATTCATAAATAACATTGTGCACAAATGTCTCAAATAAGAAGCTGCAAGGGCTTGGGTAGGTAAGTTAGTACCAACCTGGGAAAGAGGTGACACATCACTTGGATTCACCTAGCTAGGAGTCGGGACATGAAGATTCTTTTCCTTCCCTGATTATTCTCGTCATAGCCAGGGACATGAAAAAACAAGTGGCAAACACAATATGCCAATTTCTCTATAATAAAATGTTTTGCTTGAATAGGAAGGAAACTGCAGCTGTTCAGTACAGATGGCAAATAGCTGACTGCTTTTTAACGGGATACAATGCAATATCTACAGTGAATAGACACATCGAGAAATAGATGTGTGAGCAAAGTTCCTACTTCCCATTAAAAAAAAAATCCCTGAATAGTTTACTTTCATTTAGACTTTTTTTAAATGAAAAGTTTGTCCAAACCACTGGCCCAAGTAGAAAATTTCCAGAAGTCAATTCACTAAGTACTGTGTCCCCAAATGTATTTGGACCGCCAAAAATTTATTGATCTTTCAGGAATCATCTTTGTACAACCTGTTTTAAAGTTTTCATTATCACATAGATGAGGCAATGAGGACAGATGTCTACCTGTGTCTGTAGATATGTGCTTGTCTGCATACTTGTGTGCTCATGCTTTTTACTACTATTTTGTGTGTGTTCACTTAGCCTCCAGATCTACAAAATTAGAAATTTCTTAAGGGCAGAAATAGTGATGTATTTTTCAAAATTCTTCTGTTTCTCATGGCACCCAACCCTCTGCTAAACACATGGTAGGGATTCAATAAATACTTACTAGTTTACTGATGGACCGTGTTGTTGAAAAGGGATGTTTGGACCTCCAATAGCACCAAGAGTACATCTAGATGTGATACAAACACGTTGACAGAGGAATATGTTAGTTAAGGATCATCAGTTAAATAAGTCAGTCACAAAAGGACAAACACTGTATAATTCCACTTATAGGAGGTACTTAGAGTAACCAAATTCATAGAAACACAAAGTAGAATGGTGGTTGCCAAACCCGGGAAAAGGGAGGAATGGGAATTAGTGTTTAAGGGGACAGAGATTCAGTTGGGGAAGGTGAAAAGTTTCTGGAGATAGACGGTGCTAACGGTTTCAGAACAATGTGAATTTTACTTAATGCTACAGAACTGAAAACTTAAAAATAGTTAAAATGGTAAATTTTACGTTGTGCATATCTTACCACAAGAAAATAAAAGAATTGTCAGTCACATCATTCATGGTTTGGGAGGGCCTCCTTTGACCAGGAATGTCTGAATCCTAGAAAGATCTCCTTGTTTACCAGGGTGATCTCAGCCTCATGAATCTCTAGTTCAGTGGATCAGATGCACTGGGGTCTGGTAAAAGGAAAATTCACATCTGAATAAAACACAATGAAAACACACTTCTTGTACACTTCATAGCGACTGCTCTCTTTCAGTGTCACTCCATCATTTAATGTCTTTCGGGAAGATAAAGCTTCCATTGGACGTTCTCTTTTGAGAAATTGCTCACTGCTTGAGTTTTCTAGCAAGCTCCATCTGGGTCACATTTGTACAAATGTGTCCCTGCTGGCTTGGTAGCCAAGGATAAGATACTAGGTGGGTAGTTGAAGAAAGCAGATTTCAGCTATGAAGCCCTTTGTTCCCATAAAAATTTTGTTCCCCAATCTCTGGACATTTCCTTCTTTCTGTTATGATTTTGTGTTCTTTGGAACATCTCAGAGCAGTGAAATACATTCAAGGGCACAACACTGAGGTCACTCAGATACTTGCTAAGTAGCTTGTAGCAGTCTGGAAGAGCCAGTGGTAGGGTGCCTGCCTAATGTCCTGAGGTCCTAGAATTTTTCCCAACTTGGTGTTTGAAAGTCATCCATGGAGTGGTCGGACTTGCTCAAGCATCATCTGGGAAGCCACTTGAAACTCTGCTCATTGGCACCTACATTGATGTGAAATGTTCCAGGGACTGTACAGCACCCAGTGTTACCTAAAGAAAAATCCAAATCGTTAACAAGGATAGAAGCAGGAGTTTAAAGTTAAGAGGAGCAATGCAAGGCTAGCTGGGGCGAGGGACTGGAATCCAAAACACTGAAATAAATGAAGGTGTCAGAGGCCCATGGTCAGCTGGCATTGGGGGCAGGGGTGGCTGGCGAGGTAGACATGATGTCTTTAATTTGCTGGGCAAGATTAGACACCAGGGAGCACAGAAAATTACAGAGATGGCAATCAGTGAGTACCATGTTGCCATGGAGAGTCACAACACTGATGAAAATGAGAAAGTTCACTTATTCATCAGATGTGTTATCTACGTTATATGAAACCTCTGTCTCCATGAAAATGTTCAAGTTGTTAATTAAATGTTTCCTTTTCCTCCAGCTATGACACAGAGAACTAGCCTGAGAGAGTACAAGATGAGAAGAGAGAAAAAGGAAGGAACCAGAATTTCCTTTTTCAGGATTATCTTTGTCACTCATTCTTTTTCTGAGTCTCATCGCTATTCTCTTATCTTCAGGGCTTGATTAACTAAAGGTCACTTCCTGGTTTCATGCTGTTAAAGCTCTCACTGAACTTCCTCCCGGGAACAGCGTCTCTGTGCTGCTTGCCTAACTGGACTTCCTTCGACACAGCCTCCTGTGCCATTACTTGGTTGATTTCTTTGCCCTCAGAACATCCTCTAAAACTTCTTTGCCCCTCCCTTAACTTTCTGAGAGCCCAGGCATAAGACTCACCCAAGCAGGATCTTCCTTCCTCTGGGCGGGTCTCCAAGAAAAGAATATACATTTGCAAATAATAAAGGAACATGGAGTCATTTCTGAAATGTTTGCTTGATGACTGAAAATTTAGCTATCTCACAGCTGAAGGTTAAAAGATTCCAGGACCTCATCCTTCATAACCTTTTGTTTGAAGTCAGTTTGGAACTGTAGGGAAAAAAAAAAAAAAAAACTATGAATAGTATCTAATTTTGTGAATCTCATTTTCAAATTCGAATCTCAAATGTTCCCTAAGGCAGTGGATTGCAAAGGCAGCACAGTGATGAAAACTTAATTAAAGCCCCAGAAAGATCATAGATCACGCTGGCTCATCAGCTGTCATAGGTAAGGGAACAATAATGACATTATTCTAATATTTAGGGATGTTCTTGGCTGTGTTTCATTCTCTGCAATGACAGCTACCCTGGCTTCAAACTTCATCACTGCCTAACATGAGCTCATCCGTGGTTTTCCGGTCATTTCTGCCATATACTTTCTTCCTTCTGCCTCTGTTTAAAACATGTTTAACCACAAAACTTATGCATGATAATATCTTTATGTCATCACTTTATATCATGATTTTAGTCACTTTCTACCTCAGGCTCTCCTATTTTTCAGTCCATTAACTCTGCCCACAGTTATCTTTTTATCACAGAAGCATGGATCATATAGATGCCATTCTCTGGTTTCCCCATTCCTACAGGGTAGGTTAAGGCCCTTTGAACAAAATACAGAGACTTTACAATAGAAACTTTGATTCATTTTACAGCCTAATTTCCTGTCACTTTGGCCCTACCCTCCTCTGTCCCCAAGTCCCCAGCTCCACTGTGGTTTATTCCACCACAATCCCAAACATGGGAGACTCATTTAGTTCTCTGTGCTTTTTCTGTAATGTCCTTTCTCTTTTTCTCTGCCTGGACAGAGAGGATTTGGCCTCCAGAGCTTACAAATGTCCTTATCTATGAAGTCTTTCCTAAGCCAGGATAATTTCTCTGCTCTCCAGTGATAGGCTGTCATATTGGAACTGTCTGGGATCTGTTCCCATTGCCATGACTTTACTCAGACACACGAGACCAGGAACCTTCCCTTTACACTCCCCCCGACCTTTTTTTTTTTTCAGTGCCTGGCCTCATGGCTCAATTAATGCTGAATGAAGGAAAGTATGAATGAAGAAAGGGAAGGGGACAATCTATCCAAGAAAAGTGGATAAGTGGAGTGCCATCTTCAGTGGAGCTAAGGTTGGCTTGGTACCAACTGCTACACCCAGGTTCTGGTGATACCCCCCTCAGTCTTTCTCCAGGAGCTCCCAACTGAGAGATTAGCCCATCTTTGCTTTCTTTCCTGGTTGATTTCCTTCTTGAAGTTTATTTCCTGAGTGTCTCATAGAAGGAAAGTTGACATGTAAATGGAAGGAAGTACATTATGTGTCACATCTAGTGCAACCTCAATTCCTCTTTTTCAATTGGGGGTAATGACACCCCTAAAGGAGACTAACCTCCTTCCCAGTCCCACACACACCACTTCCAGAGACCCAGGATCAGCAGGTGTTACTTCTTCCCCCAACTCCACACTCTGACAAAGTCAAAAGAACAAGTTTATCCATCCTCTTCTGCTGGGAGTGTTAATTAGCACGTTTTTCTAGAAAGCAATTAGGAAAATGCATTCAGTCTTCAAAATCTTCCACCCCTTTGATCCGGCAATCTCATTTCAGTAATGGGGAAAAATATATATACACAGATGTTCATCCCAGAATTATTTATATTAGAAAAAAATTAAAAGCAATAGGTTAAGTTAATTACAGAACACACATTAGCCAGTAACAATTATATCTTAGAAAAAAGTTTAACGACATTCCTCAAATAGCTATGTTAATTTGTTCATGAAAAACAAACAAACACCTACCAATTTTTCCATACTCACAGCGGCTAATGTAAAGGAATTGGAGACTTTTTCTTTTTGGCCCAGGAGTCAAAAAGCCGGGAAGAGAAGCGACTGCTCAGTTTGCCGACTGGAACCTAATCTCAGAGACGCTCCAAGCATCTTCAGCACCCCTCCCTCCCTGTCTGTCTCCACGCAGGGACACTATGACTCCCTGTGATGTTTTCTGGGGTGCATGACCCTCTGCTGGCTCTTCACAGCACCCTGCCACTTGCTGTCACACTTCTGAGTTTCCAGAGGGATGGAACACGGGTTTTTCCTAGCCCACATCCCAGGCTGCAGTCCTGCTCCCAGGAGCCGGGAGACATACTGCCGGACTCCTGGCTTTCCAACCTGGAACCAGGTCCACCCGCTCTGGCCTTTCTTTGCCTTCTAGTGTCAGAGATCCCTCACGTTCTACCTCACGAGCACAAAGCACTCCTGACACACCAACACCCACTTCTAAATCTCCTCACCCAAATGCTTCTCCAGGAGGAGAGTAAAAATCAGAGATGGTGGAAGCAGGAAACTAAAAAGGGTCTCACCCTGCCCTAAGATTGTCCACCCTATGTCCCAGCTACCCTTCCTTGGTGGCTTTTTCCATATCTTTGATGTAAGTGGGCCCTCCCCAGAGGAGATAGGTATGAAGGGAAGGGTGAAGGTAGATTTATAAGAATCTGAAGACGCTTTCATCTCCTTCCTGCCCACTTCCCCCACCCCCAGGAAGATCATCCAGGTTAATGACAGTTGGTCACCTAAAATGAAAAGGGCACACTTAAATACAGATACCTTGACCCAACCTTCTCCGAAAAAAAAAAAGTGCGGATTTTGTTTTGAATTATTGAAAATGGTCAGTATCACAGGATAATCTATTTTGCTCTACTTTCTGTTTCAAAGTAGACTTGGATTGGACATCATAGGGCTTTAGGGTCCAGGGCCAGGAAACAGAGGCTCTGCTCCTTTACTGTCACTGGTTCAGCATTTGGAGCTCACTTCTGGTTCCTTGTATACATCCCTCTTTTACAATCCTCTCCCCTCCCATGGCAGCAGTTCTTAGGCAAGTCTCCCCATAGAGAAACATGGCTTTATGTGGACTTCTCAGTGAGCTTCCTTCTCTGGTTCAGCTCTCTTTCTGCACCCATTTTCTCCAGCTTGACAGACATTGTGTCACTAGTTCTTTATCTAAAACACTCCTGCCGTCACTCTGGTGGCCTGTGCTACCAGATCAGCTGCATATTTGTGTCTTCAGGCCATTGAGAGTTAAACGAATGACACAACAGCTTACTTGGCAGTGAGTGGCTCCTGGGGTTTCAGTGTGCCTCTTTGGCCTCGGTCTCCTGCAGGTGAGTGATGGTTGTAAGAAAATCACAGAGTCAAATTGGCTTGTTATCGTGAGGCTCCAGAGAAGTTGGAGCTGTCCGGCTACGTTGCGTCTTAAAAGGTGACCACTCTCATCAATATCAGCTTCAGGGTAGAGGAGAGACAAAGGACAGAGAAAACCGACTCAAAGAGTATTCTGGGGCACTTGGAGGGAAAAATGTCCAAAGGACAAGGCTTATGCAGTGGTCAGATCCTGATGAAGTCTCCTGTGTATGCCAGGAAAGGCGTGGATGAGACAGTGAAGATTAGGAGACACAATAGAACTGAACATGTGCCTTGTCTTTCCAGAATTGATCCCTACCAAAGTTAAAGTTTAGATAGCCTGAAGTTATCGGAGTGCAGTGATACTTTTAGGCTTGTGATACTCTCCAGAAGGAGCTTGTACAATTCATTGTTGGTATCATTTGACATCCAGCAGTAGAGTTAAAAGAATCATGGGGCTTCCCTGGTGGCACAGTTGTTGAGAGTCCGCCTGCCGATGCAGGGGACACGGGTTCGTGCCCCGGTCCGGGAAGATCCCACATGCCGCGGAGCGGCTGGGCCCGTGAGCCATGGTCGCTGAGGCTGCGCGTCCGGAGCCTGTGCTCCGCAACGGGAGAGGCCACAACAGTGAGGCCCGCATACCACAAAAAAAAAAAAAAAAAAAAAAAGAATCAATCACACTGGAATGAAGTGACCGCTCAAAAATTTAAGGAAACCTTTCCCATCTGCTCCACAAGGAAAGCAGTGGTGTCTGTTTTTCAAGTTTGTGCTTCATAGAGTATGTTTTTAGGAATTACAGCTTGAGTTCTAATATCCCTTCTTTCCATGCCAAGTGATGCCCAACTCTGGAAACACAAATACTATGTTACATCTCTTGGAAAAGCCTCCTTATCTGTTTGAGGAAGCAACATGATTCTACTATTGTCTGAGTGAAATCATATTTGAGACCAGGATTCTTCAAAATTTCTTCCACTTCAATTATTTCAATTTCTAAACATTTATCAAGTACTTACTCTGAGACATTCATTATGTCGTTGTTATGAAAACCATAAAGATGAATGAATGGTGTTCAGACTCAAGTGACTTTGGAGCCCTCATCTCATTAAAAACAGAAAGTGACCTGATCCCAACTTCCCTCACAGTTGAACCCATGGAGCAGTTGAAGAGAGTTTTAAAAAAATATATCTAGTAGCTAGAAATTTCCCATGGAGATATTGACAATATTATGATGGTGGTTTCTACTAATACAAATAGTAGATTTCCATTGGATAGCCACTGTATAGCACTTACTGGGTTGTACAAAATATTCTTCCATAGGAACCCCAGCCCTAGAGTCCTTCTAAGTGTGATACCCTGTACTGTTTTGAGAACTTCTTGTCATTCATTTCATGTGTCTGCATTCATTTATCCATTTATTCATGACTCACAAGAATCTGTTTCTTTTAAAAGTGCATTTTCTTACTACTGAAGCCTCACTATTGAGCATACAAATGGGCATCCTGTGCAGCAAAAAGCAGAGATTTTATTTACACAATTGTAAATGCATTGGATAGAGTAGAAAATGCAAAACTGACTTTTGTTCCAAAGAGACAGACCACAGCTTGAAAGGATTGATGACAACTATAACAGAGCAAGGCACACAAAACCTGATTCCATTTTTCTCCAGAAACAACAATATTCATTCATCTGATTAACATGTACTCTGCTTAAAGTATCTAGAATAAAACAAAGTGATCATACATATCATCATTATTTTAATTGCTCTGAATGGTGTGGGCAATTCAATAAGGCTTGAAAGAAAAATAAGAGGAGTGACTATGGGAAAGGAAAGAAAGTATCATTATTTTTAGTGGACCGACATTCTACTTAGAAAACCCAAGAGAGGACTGTTAGTCAAGATTGTGCTGTAATTGAAAAACTAAACCAAAGAATGGGAGAGATATAGGCAATACATATAACTGAGAAAAGATTCGTATTTAGAATCTACAAAGACCTTCAACAAATCCGTAAGAAAAGACAAATAAACAAATGGAAAAATAAATGGGCAAATTTTTAAAAAGGAGGAAAGCTGAGTGGTCAATGAACCTCTGCAAAGATGTGCAACCTCTCTGGTTCTCACATAAAGGAGGACTCTGTAGACGATGGCCTCCAGGTGATTTTATAATCATATATCAAACTTAACAACTTTCATTAACTTATTAATTAAACAATTGATGAATTGATGGTCTGTTAATGTTCTAATTGACAAACACTTGTAACATTCTTATCATATGCCAGGCAGAGAAGCACCCTTTGTGAAAATAAAAGTCTATTGAACAGATGTACTTGCTCTCAGTGAAAGTTACTTAAAATTCTCACACTCAGAAAGCAATAGAATTAATCAAAAGTATTTAATATGGTACAACTGAACCATTATCAAAAGTGAAACCCAAGAATATTTGTTTTCATGAATGGGAAGATTTATCTTTCCAGGTACAGCATTGAATTGAAAATCAGAAAGTCTTCAGAAATATCTGACGCTGTGAGAGGTCAGATGTCAGGCTTCATCAATTTCAATATTTGGGGAAGTGTCTCAAACATTGAGTGCGTGTTTACAATCTCTGGTGACTTGTTTGTCTCTTATAGAGTGAAGGTACCTGGTAATGAGCTCATAGTTAAGAGCTAATTTGAAATGGAATTTTTATAGAGCCAATTTTTTTGTTGCTTAAAGTTAATTGCATTGTACCTAATTTAAGTCCCACAGGGAGCAATTCTGATCTCCCCCAGAAAACTTTATCTTAAGTGAGGCTGATCTGGGCTTCCCTGGTGGCGCAGTGGTTGACAGTCCGCCTGCCGATGCAGGGGACACGGGTTCGTGCCCCGGTCCGAGAGGATCCCACTTGCCGCGGAGCGGCTGGGCCCGTGAGCCATGGCCGCTGAGCCTGTGCGTCCGGAGCCTGTGCTCCGCAACGGGAGAGGCCACAACAGTGAGAGGCCCGCGTACCACAAAACAAAACAAAAAAAAAAATGAGGCTGATCTATAATTCTATTATGTATGTCTGGGTGTCTATCAGTAAATACCACAGGATGCACTAAGTTTCTGATAGATACTTATGATTTTAATACCCTCCAGGAGTTTTACTTTTGGCAAGGAAGTGAGTTGTTTTATTGAAGTCAGGTCCGTTCATTGTACCAAACAAAAGTTATGGGAAGGTGATGAGATTTGTATTAACTTTTCCTACTAAAACAATACATCACAGTTGCCTGGCAACTTGCAAGAGGTATGATGCTGTAAATGGAATTAATGAAACAGAAAAATAATTGAAATACTGCATTGAGAAGAGAAGGGCATCAGGGCTGCCCTTCTGTTAATAGATAATCAGAACAAATCCAGATGTTGCCATTAGCCAGGATTCATCAACAGTTCTCAAAGTGTGGTTCCGGTATCAGCCTTGCCTATGAACTTTGTAAATGCAAATTCTTGAGCCCCACCCCAGAGCTACTGAATCAGAAGCTCTGAGGGTGGAACTCAACAATCTGTATTGTATCAAGCCTCCCAAAAAGTGATCCAAATGCACACTGAAGTTTGAGACACACTGAGCTAGATTAATGGGATTTTGCTGAAATAGATTCACAAGATGAGTGTGTTCAGTAATAGGAGCACTCATAAATATGTCAGGTTTAGTCTGAGATGTGGAGACAGAGACAGGCAGCATTGGGAAGCAGGCTGCTAACAGAAGTTCATGCAAAAGGGCTTGAATAGCTATTTCCCATTTGGAGAAGGAGTGGAATTGTGAGTCAAGCCAAGTCAGGAACCAGAAGGTTTAACCAGGATGGTAGACAAAACTCAGGGACCAGGTACAGTTTTCTGCTCTCTGCCTGATTTATTTATTTATTTATTTTTGCGGTATGCGGGCCTCACTGTTGTGGCCTCTCCCGTTGTGGAGCACAGGCTCCGGACGTGCAGGCTCAGCGGCCATAGCTCACGGGCCCAGCCGCTCTGCGGCATGTGGGATCTTCCCGGACCAGGGCACGAACCCGTGTCCCCTGCATCGGCAGGCGGACTCTCAACCACTGCACCACCAGGGAAGCCCCTCTCTGCCTGATTTTTACTGGCATCTCTTGCCTGGAGACATAATAAAGTTAAGGGAAGTCTCTGGTTTGGAAAGTAACCCGCTGAAGATGGAGCTTGAAGGGAACAACCCTTTCATTCATCTAAATTCACTTGTGAGACAATGCACCCAAACTCATAGGTCTGAGCTCACAGGGTATAAATAGGTGAGCTATGGGTAAGAGAAACAAAGAGACCTTTCAGAAAACTCCATGACGTTCTTTGACATCGTTCCAATTTTGGTGGACAATGCGGGTTTCATTAGCGTGAATAGAATAGATGGTTAACAAAGCAGTCAATGCCTCTCTCAAGGGATCTTATTGTAGAAATAGCAGTAGAGAGCTGTTTGACAAAGAGAACCATGCCAAGGATACCAAATGATGTTATAGAATCCAGAGTACGTGAAGATGATAAAATATAACTGTGAGGGCTTGTGACAAGTAAGTTTCCAGAGAACTTAGTTTTAGCCATGGATTCCAGTGATCAGGGTGGCCTCTGAAAATGACTTGAATAATAATAGTGTATTGATTAAACGTTAAAGAAGACTGGATCATGGTTTGGTCTCTGGCCCAAAGCTTGTCTGAAAACTCTCCTTCCTGGATTCCAGAAGCCAACAGCTTATCAGTAGCAGGAGTTAATCAAAAAGGATCTGTTGCCCCAGAACAGTGGTTCTCAACCTTAGCAGGCATCAGAGACCCCCTAGAGAGCTGATGAATACATATTGCAGAACTTCACCCCCAGGGTATCTGATTCTGTACATCTTGGGTGCGTGCTGAGAAATTGCATTTCTAGAACACTGGTGCTTCTGTTTCAGGGACCACATTTTAAGCATCAATGGAGGAGAGGAAGCACTGAAGAGTAGGGATGCATTTCTAGGATTAAACCATAGGAAAGAGGCAGAAAATAGAAACACTCCACTGCAGAAAGCTGAAACTGATTTCTCATTCTGACATCCAGGAATGAGGGATTTCAGGCAAGCTTTGGATGATTCTACAAGATAACTTCAGGAAGGGTTAAAACCCTAGTGCCTGGATCACTTTTAAGAAGTCCTCATTTCACCAGGAATCAAAACAATGACCCTGAAGGGATTATGTTTGAGGCGGTAAGTCCTACCTGCTGTGCTCCTTCCCCGTGATCTCAGCCAGGCTGGCTGCTTGTTTCCAGAAGGTTAGTCAGTAACTGTGCAAGTGGCGGGAGATTGCCCTTTGCTGCAACCCTTATAAATAGTCCCTGGTGTGTGACTGCCAAGAAAAGGGCGACCTGACATTTTTCTTTTCCAAGGACTCTACCACCCACCCATAGAGGGAGGCTGCTTGTAACCCACTTGACGGCTCTCTGAACTTCAGAGCATCAATGTCCCCTTTTGCCCAAACAGTTGGCCTTGCTCAGGTCTCTCTCTGGTCCCAGGTTGGAGCACCATGCACCATGGAAAGCTTCGTCACGGAAAAGGGTTTGAGAGCAAAGCGAAGTACTTGCTTGTCACACATTTGCTAGAACTTGATTTTCTGGGCCTGCTTGTCACTATGTCATCCTGCTCTGGGTCCACCACCATCAGAAGTCCCTTGACGTACCAGTGCCCAGGAACCAACATGTGTAGCCGCTTTGACCTGTGCGGATGGGATGCATTGGAAGGGATATAGCCTGCAGAGGTGGTCTGCCCACCTGAGGCTACACCATGGAGATTTTCTTGGCCACACTCTGCTAAAAATGACACACAGGAGGAAGACAGCATACCAACAGTGCCTAGGAGGTAGGCCTATTTCTATTGTTTACATGTCATTTGACCCATAGGGGAAGGTGCTGCCACCAATACTTTCATCATTTGCGGGGAAGGGCTGTGTGGGGATTTCCAGGCACTACCTCATTCCTATGACTTTCCACTTGATAGGAGGAGGAATGACTTATGTGAGTGGTGATATTGATGAAACAATCATTGGTCATGTTTCTATTAGACAGGGTGAAAAAGTTTAAGGTCACTGCCTATACCTGCTCCCCCATCTCCTGATTTCTCTTGGATCAGCCTATGTTCCAGAGCAATAATTTCTGTGTTTTCAGCCTCTGTGGGTCAGCCACTTGGTGAGACCCACCTCAGAGCAGGGAAGCCTAACTGTTCTCAGCTTCTCAGTTTGGAACCAGACAGATAAGATAAGTCGGCCTTGCAGGACAGACTCGGCTGTCTTTCATTCGGAGTCAGAGGCAGGAAGCCCTGCTACAGTCTCTATTCTACCTGTTACCGCAAGTCCTGAATGGAACTGATATTACAATCCTCACCTAGCAATATGTGTATCTTTTATCAACGAGAATCCTCAAAGAGAAGAAAGCTGGGTGTTAGTATCTGGGCACCAACCCTTCCTGCCACCTCACATCCAGCTAGCTGAGACTGAGGCTTTCCTGTATGGGCTCCTCTTGTGCCAGGATTTATCGGGATGCGTGGAGGTTTGTTGGCAGCAGGACAGCATAGGCGGTAGAGGGACTGAGACTTGGCACTGGACATTCCCACCAGGGTGGGGCAGGCCCAGCTAATGAAAGACAATCAGGAGAGGCACATGGGCAAGGAGTTCAGCTTTCCACACTCCTGTTCAGTTTAATATTCTGTAAGATCTTATGGAAAAACCCAGATGAACTTTTTGGCCAACTGAATAGTTGGCACCAGGTGTTCTAAGTGGAGAGGTAAATTATGCCAAAAGGTGAGCAGGGCCTGCTGGGAATCAGGGGCAGGTGATTCTTGGAAGTCAGGGCAGGCTGCCAGCTTCTGGTAGTTTTGTCCACAGGAATCCAAGCCCCAGCTTAGCTAAGATTCAGAGCTAAATCCTCCCGTGTGACCCTACCTCCACTAGGGAGAGATTTACTGTCAAAAGCAAGATAGGAGACTTTGGGATCAGAACCAAGATCAGAAAGTTCAACCCCTTGCCTCTCCAGAAGCTTCTATATAGGTGCTCTGTAATTACAGAGGGGCTGTTATTTGATGGAAGAACCCCAACCCAGGGAGACAGAGGAAGCCCACCAGGAGTCTAGTACTAATAAAGAGTAAGGGGGACTCAAGTTAGATGGGGAGCCCAGTGGTCAGCTGGCTCAGCCTACATGGGGAGAATGACTCAGTGTTGAGGTGCCACTGCTGCGAGGAGGGGAGATACGAAACCTGCTTCAGTATTTCCTGTCTCAAGCCCACATTGGTCTGGGGACTGAGGCCTGAAGTTAAAGGAATCGGTGAATCCAGCTGTAGAGATTGGGAGCCTGCAAAAGCAGGGCATGAGGCGGGCTGAAACTTTTGTATCACATCCTCACTACGAGGGCTTGGAGAGTGTGGAATCTGACCAGGGGACCCAGACAATTAATTTAGATTGCAACAGCTTGCCCTGAACAGACCTGGGAGTGCAGTTTGCCAAAGCCTGCAGACAGTAACTCTGGCACTGGCACCCATGGCAGCAGCTGGCATCACCATTATGGGCCAGCCTCCAGCTCCCTCCAAGATGCGGTTAAGGTTTCTGGCTTCATTCTTGGAAGAGTTCTGTTGGATGAGTTAAACTGGGATCATCTTGCTTTCCTGAGAAACTTGTTCCTTTTGTCTGCTATGTCTCTGGGCAAAATCTTTAGGCCTTACTTGTTGCTATTTTCCTACCACTTTAATAATGGCTCCATTGTTAGGCAGACATGACACAAATGCACATCTCAGGATCCTGGGGGTTTGGGGGTCTTACCTTCTAATTTTTTGGAAGTTCTTTGTTATTATTATTTTTTGTTGTTGTTCTTTGGTTGGTTCTCTTTGTTTGACCTCAGCTGAGTCGAGAAATAGGCCAGTTGTAGATGGACGAAGTCAGCCAAGTAAGTATCCATACATCTTGAGTTGCTCTGGTGAGTCGCTTTTTCCATAATTTTCTGATCTGTCCCCACACATGCTGTCAAAAGTACTTCATGCAATGCAACTCTCCTTAATGTGCCTCATGAGTGAGCTTACTAAATTTGGTGTGTACCATCAACAAGCTCACCTGACCATTTGGGATAGCATCAATGATTACCTCTTTTTTTATTCTTTCGTTTTGCATGTTAACAGGTAGGAATCAGGCATATCCACCCCCTTACCCTCCATTTAAAGCATTTTTCATTTAAGATTTTTTGGTTCATCTTTTTTTTATTATTTATTTATTTATTTTTTACGGTACACAGGCCTCTCACTGCTGTGGCCTCTCCCATTGCGGAGCACAGGCTCCGGACGCGCAGGCTCAGCGGCCATGGCTCACGGGCCCAGCCGCTCTGCGGCATGTGGGATCTTCCCGGACCGGGGCACAAACCCGTGTCCCCTGAATTGGCAGGTGGACTCTCAACCACTGCGCCACCAGGGAAGCCCTTGGTTCATCTTTTTGAACCTCTACTCTACCTCCAATGACCCTGATCCTCATCCCCACCCAGCTTCTTTATTACTCCCTAGAAAGGAAGCAGAAAGGCAAAAGACTTTGCCACTGAGGAAAAGTCACCTGACAATCTGGAAATTAAGGAAGGCCAGGAAAACGCTCAACTGTTAGGATGAAGCTGCCAAGAGTAACAGTCCCAAGAGTCTGGGGCTCTGAACACAGGCACCTGTTTTATGCTAGTGTCTTAATAATAGGATCTTCAATTTAGAATAAATGCATTTCTTTGTCTGTCTCAACCTTCCTTCAAGGCCATTTTGATAGCCACCCACAGCTGTTTGATGGGCACAGAACAAGAGGCAGTATTTTCCAGGCTTGTGGTCCAAGCATACTTTCCTCCTGTGTGCTTCCTTTGGTCACTAAGGCTCTCCTTCTGCCATCGTGTAGCCAGGTGGTAACACTCCAGACATGACCCATGACCCTCTGCATCCTTCCTCTAATATGTGGTTGCCACTCAGCAAATACGAGCCAACTTGATTTCCAACTCCCTTTGCTCTCACAATATCTCCAGTCCCCTTCCCAGCCACAATGTTCTCCTCTCTCCATCATTGCCCATCCAAACACTCTCTGATTCAAGGTTCAAAACAAGTTCCAATTATACCATAAGGTTTTTCTCCCCACTCTGGTTCTCATTCTTTAGCACTTATTACAGTGATTCATATCCTGGAACCTCACGTGAATCACCTGGGGAGTATTTAAACCTAGGGGCAGGGCAGGAATAAAGACACAGACGTAGAGAATGGACTTGAGGACAAGGGAAGGGGGAAGCGTAAGCTGAGACAAAGTGAGAGAGTGGCATGGACTTATATATACTACCAAATATCAAGTAGAAAGCTAGTGGGAAGCAGCGCGTAGCACAGGGAGATCAGCTCAGTGCTTTGTGACCACCTAGAGGGGTGGGATAGGGAGGGTGGGAGGGAGCCGCAAGAGGGAGGAGATATGGGGATATATGTATATGAATGGCTGATTCACTTTGTTATAAAGCAGAAACTAACACACCATTGTAAAGCAATTATACTCCAATAAAGATGTTAAATATATATATAGAGACCCTGACCAGACACATGTAATCAGAATCTCTGTGGGTGAGCTACAGACATCTGTGTTTTTACAAAATTTCACAGGCGATTCTAATGTACAGCTAGGGTTGAGAGACACAGATAATATATAGATGGCTACTTTTAGTATTTAATCATACCTTGCTATTGCCACTTATCTGTCTTAGGAGTATATACTTTGTAAACTGCTAGAGGACATGTTTTACTTTCCTGTTGAAAGTAACTCAATGTTAGGTACAGGGCTAACACTTTTCAATGAATATTTTGTTGTTAAATAAATAGTGACTAGTAAGAGGAAATATATAGTAAAACCACTTAAGTGTTCAATACACACTTTTGAACACCTTTGCTATGTCAGGCACTAGAGCTATGCAGATATAAGCAATCTTAACCCTTTAGACAATAGTCATTGGCTAACAGGTCAAGGTTGCTGGGAATGTTACTTGGCTGTTGAAGTCCATATGGGACTAAGGAAGGTTTGCTATGATTAAGATGCTTGACTGCTGAGAGGACAGTGAAACATGGGGGAGGTCTCTCATTTTGTGAAGGGTGAGAGGTGTCTGAGTATCTTGAAAAGATTCCAATATTAGTGCCATCGACATTCCACACCTTCTCATGCTGTGCAACTAGCAGGGAGAGGTTGAAAAGCCAGATGCACCTACTTATTCCCCCTAGTTACTGCCAAGATGGCTACTAAGTTAGAAGAATCATCTTCAGCTTTTCTGCTAAGTGACCATGTGGACATGCACGAGGTATATAATTGTGAGCACATGTGTTTGCTATGGCGCTACCATGGCTGCATCTACGGATTGGGCATGGGCACCAGGTCGGGTCCCAGGGCTGCCCCAGGAAATAGGTGGCCAATTATAAGAGGTTTCTCTTAGCTGCCCCACTCTGTCCTTCTGACATCCTTCATCTTCCCTGGGGCGTTTGCTCCTTCCATCCCCAGGTGCCTGGTATCCCCAAGATCTCTCGTCCTTCACATTTAGCAAAACCTATTCTTAAGAATGAATTTTAAAAATAAATTCATAAGAAGGTATATTTTACTGATAAAGCATTTGCATCTTACCAAATAAATAAGGAAACTGACTTTTATTGAATTCCTAATGTGTGCTGGCTCTGCTATGTTGAGAGATTATTAATAAATTAAATAGAGAAGGTGATTAGAGGGCTGGGGTCTCTTGTACCCCAGCATGCATGGCACATAGATGGTTGCTTCTTCTTCCTCCCTGCTTGTAAGGTGAGCCCTATCTGTAGCTTCCTAGGGGATCACACACTTAGTCTTGATTTTAGATGCCCATCTGAGATCCATTATCCTCTCTGTTGTTGTTTTTTTTTATTTTTCTTTGAGTATCCAGTTGATTTTGTTCCTGACTCTTCCCAGAGGCACAAGATTACTTTCTAAACTGGGTCATTGGTTTAAACTGTGTGCCCAGGGAAAGGTCAGTTTCCAGTGAGGGTTTCCAAATCAAAGGACAAATGGTCCTTTGATTTGAATGTATCCTTCTGGATTCAATCTACACGCAATATCAATCTCTATGAATCTATATGCACTGTCACTCTCTATTTGTAATATCTCCTTCCATATGCGATGTGACAGCAATTTGTTTCCCCCAAGAGATCATAGTAGTTCCCACCTCATAGAAGTTTTTGAGAATTCAATGAAATAATACAGATAAAGAACCTAGAATCATGTCCAACACATAGCAAGCACTCCCCAAAAGTTTGTTCTTTTGTCATCACTTTCTCTTTTGAACAGACAACTGATAGCCTGGGGTTTCTCAGACTACCTCTGTTAGCAGTAACTCACCCAATTTCCCCTGCCTTTGCCAACCCCAAGCTGTCCCTTCTTCCTCCTTCAATAGAGTTTCCATTAAAGGTGGTGGCAGCAGTAGTAACAGAATTAAAAGTTAATAGTAAAATTTTTCATGTATCTACTTAGTCATCACTAATTATAATGACTTCCTCGGCATCAATAAACATGAAAGAGCTCTGGAGGGAAAGGCATTTAAGGCACTGCTCCAGCCCTCTCCTCACTTCCTGTCACTTATGACTCTATGAGCTGTGACTAGGAACTTAGACCTGCTCTGTCTGTATTTGCTGTCATTAGGAATTTCATCACCTTTGTGGGGTGGACCCCTGCTTTGCTAATGCTGACCCAGCTGTGACGTCAGGAAGAAAAACCAGCAAAATTTAGGTTTCAGTGTCATGAACACCTACTTAGGACGGTTTGTTAAGGAGAGAAAAAGACAGTGATTTCTTTGAAAAATAAGACCAAAAAAGTAAGTAATTTATCACAACATAAATAGAGTTCAAGGGGAAAATGGACTTTGTAGTGTAAAACAGTAGTAAAATGTAAATCTGCAGACAGAGAAGAAAATATTCTCAGGTTACAGTTATGCGTTGGGGGGAAGTCTGTGGAGTGAATTTAAAATAGATGTATAATTAAGGAAAGGGCCAAGGGTCTTGCAGGTACTTCATCTCATACCCTGTGATGCTGTTTACCTATGATAGAACAAAGTCAGACAGGCCAGTGAAAAGAGTCTGCTCTTACATGAGCCAGGTCACTGGTGATGGGCCCATGCCTGGCTGTGGGAGCCCTCAGGGGGATTCACTCCCTGCCTTGGTCTAGGGAGAAACATTACTCCACCCCCTACCTCCTGCTTTTGACTAGATTCTATAGCGTCCTCCCCCCAAGATAAAATGATCAGGGTCCACTTGGAGCCTTTGGGCAGAGCCAGCCAGAGTTTTGATTTTCTCTTGAATGTATCAGCTTCTCAGAAGAAGCTTGAAAGCAAATGCGTACCTCTATTTTGCTGTTAAAATTTAAAATACGCCAATAATGAGAGGGAAATTATTTGATTTACAAAGTGTTCTTCATTCTCCGACCCTGACGTCAGTGAGAATGGGGCTACTCTGAGGCATTTCCAGATTCATCTCATGATTTGAGAGGTTCAGCCAGAGGCTTGTTACCACCCGTGGGAACAAGAGATATATTTCCAGTGGCTCAGTTTGGTGTTGGACTGATTCTATATTCCATAGGTACACTGGCTATTTCGGAACAGATTAAGGCCAGCAAGATCGAGTGCTTAATCCCCAACCTGATACTTTTATGTTTCTTCTTACAGACCAGGTCTCCTCAAACTCATTCAAGTATCCCCAGCTTCAAGGAGGCATCCACATATTATGTCATATTATGTTATGTCATATTATGTCATGTTATGTATATGACATGTTATGTCATATTATGTATGGATGTGTGGATTGATGGATGGATGGATGTTAATGTTAATAACAGGATAGAGATGTTTTGCTAGTGTAGTTAGGTGACAAATGATCCAGAATCATGATTGCTGGATAGGCCCAGATAGTGGCCTAGGGTATGTCAGTGATGGACTGGCATTGATGAGGCATTGAGTTCCAAAGACTCAGGATGTTTTCATGTATATTGGGGAAATATGTTAGAGAAGGGCAACAGGGATGGGGCTAGAAATTAACATGTGACACCAAACTCAAGGAAATAGAATGAATTAGTAATATTAAAACTTCCCACAAAGAAAAGATTAAGCTTTTCTGTTCATCACAGGCTGCCTTGGTTTCATCCATTTATCTTGGCCCTTGACACTGAGCCACTGAGTTTTAATGGACTGGTCTATAGCTTCTGGCCTGATTCTCCCCTGGGGAGGAAGTCTATGGTGCCCAGGAGATTGGAGTCAGCAGGAGGTGAGATTGTCATTGTTGAGACTGTTTCCTGTGCAGGGATCACTTACCCTAGAACCTGCATCTCTCAGAATAGGTTTTCGGGTCTCTGAGCTCAATTCCAAATCAACTCTGCAATTAGGCTGTGCATATCCCTGGAAGCAAGTGCAATGTGGGGTGCAGTGTCTCTGACCTGCAGCTTTGACAAATGGGAAATAAAGAGGCAATGTGAGGTTTAACTAGAGCTCCTAGAAGAGAACAAGAATGCCCACACTCATTTACTGAGAACCTATTATGCTATAATAGCTGCTGTGCTGTGATTAGATATATTAATATGATTAATGATGGCATCCTCTTATGATGTTCCTGTTCTTGTTGGTTTTGCTAATGAGGAAACAGGGAATCTGAATCACTCAACTGCTGTCTTAAAGTAGCAGTGTCAAGAATTGGGGCCCAGATTTTGATGCTTCAGGCCATCCTTTTTCTCTTATAGTCTGCTTTTTTAGAGCTACCATATGATTAATGTAACATCACACCCAGATGTGCTACAGTGGGAGAACAGAGTACCAGGAGAACACATATTTCATTCATGTCATTGTACATTAGTTTATTGGGAGGATCTTTTCTAGCACATGATTTGGCAAGAGCTGAGGATTTAAATTAGATTGACTTGAAGAGGCATTCTTGAACAGACTCTTCCTTGAAGACTTTTAAGGCAGATGCTAGTGGTGTGGCCCAACTCCTGCAGCATGTCCTTATGAAGGAGAATGTGAGTTGGCCCCTTCTACTTTCTGAGCTACTAGTCTAAGAAATAAGCCGGAGAAGCAGCAGGAGGTTAAGTCCTCAGAAGAGACATTGTTATTCTCCAACTGCCTCTGCTGTCTTCCCTGCTGCCTAAACAAATATTATCCTAAATATCTGAAACAGTCTCCTTCCAAGAATGCACCTGTCCAAAACAGAACAGGCTTCTGAAATGATTAATCTGTACTTCAAGACCTGGGTAGGTTTTGAATTTTCTCCACATGGCTGGCTGGTCCTTGTTGGTGTTTACCAGATACCAGTTCATTAGCTTTCGTTTTTTCCTCTTTGGCAGAGTGCCTCCTTGTAACACTGTGCAATTAACAACCAATGGGTTGGACTAGTGGCAGGCATGGCTGGCTTGCACGGACCCCCATTCTTTAATTTCAGGTTTGGGCATCTGCCATCAATTACATCTCCTTATCTTATTAGTGATGGTGCAATAAATACAAACAAACTTCAGAGGCCCTCATCTACAGGTAAACCATGCCAGCATAAATCAGCGAGGTGTTAAGAAACTGTATGCCACATACACTGATACTCTGTAGTTCTATTTTTCTGGTTCCCGGAGCCCTCCCACAGACTCCAAGACTTGGTTTAGAAATCTCTCTGCCTTTCCCAACTTAGCTCATAATGATCTCATACAGAAATGTGGACTTCTCAGAAGAGACGCTGGAACAAAGGGAACTATGGGGGTTACGTTATTCTTACTATTCAACTACATCTGGACTATGTCCAATTTGACAGTCAGAGTCTGATCAAGTCTCCTCAAAGCCATCCCTGGACCACTGGCATCAGAAGCAGGTGCTTGTGAAAAATGTAGATGCCCCTCTGGACCCACCATTCATTCAGAATTTCTACAGTCCCTACCCAGGAATCTGAACTTTGAACAAGATCCCTGTTGATGTGCGTTGTCAGAGCCCCTGCAGGAAACTGCTGACACACTCAAATTAGGATAATTGGGGGAGAGTTTAATAAAGGGATCATCTTTAAAGTCGTAGGCAGGGGAAACCACAAATGCAGTGCTCTGGCTTGTAAGAACCCTAGCTAAGGTAGGAAGGGGTATGGAGAGACAGTAGTTACCGGAACCCAGAGTAGAAGAGTTGTATGGGGACAGCCACCAGGCAGGATGTCCTTGGGATTCTCCTATTGGAAAGACACAGCGAGCCCTTGATGGGCCCACAGGGAGGCAGCCAAGAGAAGAAATACTCCAACCTCTCTTTACTCCTGACGTCTGTTCTTCTACTGGGACTCCCTATTGGCTGAACCAGAGGCAAGGTACTTGCAGGTCAGCCCCCAGGGCACCGGGCAGGGTGGAAAAGATGGCGAGTGGATCCACAGGGGCAAAAAGGACTGTCCAGCACCTGGCTCAGGCTCACTGAACCTGGAGAACCACTATGTGGTGAAACTTCTGCCCTGTCCTTGTCAAATCAAGGCCAACCTCAGTTCTGAGCAAGTGAGAGGAAGAGGAGAGGTAGAACAGGAGGAAACCAAAAATCCAATTATGAGAAATCCAGGAAACGCCAGAGATCCAGGAAGAGAGAGGTCGGCAGTGGGAGGGGTAGGAGCAAGTCTAGACTCCACTTCCCTGGAGCTTGCCGAATTCACTCCTGCTGCTTCGCCTGTTACTTCTATGGCCCCCTCCTTCTCCCTGGCATTGTTCCCCAAACTCCCCAGTCTAGTGGAGGCCCTGGTCCTCCATGCCCTGCTATTTGGGGGCAGCATTTTATGTGTGTTGACTCTTCCTCTTATATCCATCTTTACTACAAATTGTTTCCCATGTTTACGGGCACTTTTTAAATGATTCATTTGACTGATTCCAAGAGCTCTGTGACTAGCTACTGTCAAAGGTGTGTAAAAGGTGAACGAAGAGGGCCAGCACTAGGGACACCAGCAAGACCAGGGGTGGGCATCTGACGGATCCTTAGAGAAAGCCCATTTGACATTTATTTTTGACTTTATTGAGAAGCTAGGCAAAAATTGAGATTATCTAAATGGCTTCAAAATCGTGTCTCCAGAGTAGGAATTGCTGCCAGCTCTCTAAAGGTGGTCATTTATCTCATAGGTATCTTAGTAGTTAACACAACAGAACCTGTCCCAATCCACCTTTTTTTTAATAAGAAAAATGGGGATTTATTTTTTCTGTTTGATGACATATTTTGCCCTTCGACTATATTTTCTTTGGCTAGAAATTCCTGTTACAGCTACATTTGACTGTATTCCAGCATCCTTCTTACTGCACCAGAGTCCTTATAAAGCCTGGAAGTAAACATCAGGAGGTGCAGCTCGAGTCCAGCTAGGGAGAGTGAAGGCAAATCATAAAATTCACTAATTTTTTTTCCTCTCTGCTTTTTACTGAAAGTGAAACCTGAATTTCTCTGTCCTTCGCACTCTAAACCCATCCAACTGTTCATCTGGGTGCAAAAGCATTTTGCCAAAAAGAATCAAATCCACAGGGGAAGAAGAAGCAACAAGAGTTACCATTTATTGAGCACATACTATATGCCTAGCATATTCTACATATTATTCTGTGTTATTTTATTTAATCCTCACAGTGGCACTGTGGACTAGGTACTGTTATCATCACTGCTTTTCCAGTGTGGAAATTGAGGCACACAGTGGTAAATTACTTGCCTAGGATTGTCCTGCTAGTAGATCTTAGAGCCAGGATTAAAACCAAGACAGTCTGACTTCAGAACCTGTGTCCTTACCCACAAAACCATGCTGCCTCTCTGGCTATTAGAAGTACCTGTATTTAAGTGTATCAATCTCTTTTCCATTCATTTCTCATAAGCATTCAAAGAGTACCAGACATTGGTGGCACAAAGCTGAATAAGACTGGTTCTCCCTTCAAGCAGGAACACGATGGGCCTACAGAGGAGAGGAGGAGAGTAATGTTTCATTGTGACATGTGCAACAGACGTAATCAGGGATATGAACAAAGTGCTGTGGAAAGACAGAGAGGAAGTGACTAATTCTTTTTAGGGAAGTTGTGAACAACTTCATGGAGGACGTGATATTTAAGCCTGTCAAATAGCAGGCACTTAGTAACAGTTTGTTGAGTGAATGAATGGATGGAAAAATGAATGAATGAATAGCAATTGAAGTTCATAAGACAGAAAAGAAGATGATAAATGAAAGAAAATCCAAGGACAGAGGGTGATCCTTGACTCTGTTAGCCATTAGGGGGACTCAGGAAATGTGTGTTTCAAGTGGTACCAGATGCGGAATTGCTGAGATCTAGGTTTCCTGAGCTGCCCTGAGCACCAGCGTGCTAAAGTCAGGGCTTCGATGTGGCTGGAAGCCTGGCTTATGGGGGTAGAACGGTGTGACCGCAAAGGGCAGCGGGAGAGTGAATGGGAGTCACAGCCACACAGAGCTGTCTCTAGAAAGGGCAGGAGGTTAGGTGAGACCAATCAGCCCGGGAGTCCCTCTGAGCCCAGAGAGGGTGACAGAGAGCTGTAGGGAGACTGTACTGTTACAGACAACAGACAGGAGGAGAGTTTTCTCTGCACATTCCAATTGCGGGATGCCCACTGTGTTTGCACCCCAAATACTCCGAGAGACTGCAAAGTTGCCAGAAAGCCAATCCTTTCAGAGTGAGGAAGTCTCATTGAATCCATCGTATGTGGATCTGCCCCAATCTCAGAAAGTATCCCCTTTCATTTTATTTTCTTGTGCACTAAGGACCAAGATGGATTTCCAGCCTGGATGTTTAGGTGGGAATTTTGCCCAGTGATGGGAGCCTGGACCACGTGCCACTTTGACAGCCTTTCCAGCCTTGCGTTCAGCGATCCCATGAGGGTCACCAAGAGTCCCCTCCAGGGACCCAGGCTCAGCGGTGCAGGCACAGGCCAGGAGTTGCACCAGCCAAGTTCATGGGTCGTTCCTGCTGCGTTCTCTCTGACTCACCCGACACGGATAACTCATAGCAGTGAGGCTGCTATGCTATATCATGTGCCTGGTACCAGCCAGATGGGTAATGCTGTTAGCCCCTGGATCCCGAGCCATCCCCAGGCTGACTCACAGGCCCGATGTCGGGACACTGGCACACACCACTCATTTCTCTTTCCTTTTCCCCTGAGATCCTCACTCAATATTCTAGCCTTGGAAATATGACCTTCTCTTACAAAGGAGCTTGAACTTGGGGTGGTTACTGGCAGAGATTGAACCCACAGATTCCACCCAGGAGAGGCCCCTTGTCCAAAAACACCACCAGAGCACAAGCGATGAGTTTTCCTTTATCAAAATGGGTATGATTCAAAGTTTTGCCAAAGCAAACAGGTCCTCCCTACTTTCCCTGTTATCTTCCACCAGTTGGGCTGTTTCCAAAGCCTGGGGAAAGAAAGAAAAAGGAGGAATTTAAGACTGGAACACAGAATTTCTCCCACAGGTGAGCAGACTGTGAGCTCACCTTGTGTTGTCAGTACTTACAGACAGAGACCTAGGTGGAGCTGTGACCGCTGTCAGCACGTGACCTGCAGGCGTGGTGACAGAACAGGGTCCGCTTGGCTCAGCTGTCCTGCCAGGGTCTCCTGATTTCCTCTGTTGGCATCAGGACCCTCCTCAGGGAAGTTGCACTCATCAGTAACGCCTCTGGCCGAGGCTGGCAGCCTAAAGGATACGTGCTATTACCCCGCATTCACAGGGGACAGATCTAGAGGTCTCTGTGACTCTCCCGAATACTATTATGGCACACCTTTTACCCCATAAAGTGTGGCGAAGTAGAACTCAAACTCTAAGTGATCCTCTGCTGACCCTTCAGGGGTGTCAAAGTAGAAAAGAACCAGGGTGAGCTAAACTGCCCTTGCCGGCGAGTGATCTCTGTGCTGTGAGTCAGATTCAGCAGATCACACATTACCCAAGTCATGGACCTTCGGGTCAGGGTGGTTGGAGCCAACAGGAGCGTGCATGTGAGTGTGTGACAGCGACAGTGGGCAGGGTGGCGGTGGCAGGGACAGGGGACGTGGGGGAGGGGAGGGATGGGACGCGTTGCTGGAGAAAGAGGTTGAGTTAGGTGTTGAAAGAGGCAATCTGACCAAAGGGACAGTCGTGTCAGGGAGTCATGGGCTGAGTGTGTCTACCATTTACCACCCAGGGGGCTTTGGTAACTTGGGAGCCGTCACTCCCTCACCTATAGCGTGGGACGATAATGTCAAGCTTGTTGGTGAAAAGACAATATAAACAGCTGCCCGGCAGGGTCCTGGTTGCCTAGCAGGTCATCTGTGAACGTAAACTATTATTCTGAGTGAGAACTGACGCAACAGTGAGAGAGCAAGCCGGGCTAGAAAATCTCACGAACCGTGGAAACTACACTTAATCTCATATGCTTCTAAATACAAAAACATATCCGTCTTCCATTTTGTGGTACACAAACCTTTCTCTCTCTTTCTTTTTTTTTTTCCCCCATAGCCAAATCTCAACTTTTATTTGTGATCTTGGATGAACTACCTACTCTCTGTAAGTCTTAGTTTTTTGGGGTGGAAAATAGGAATCATTAATGGGCAACTCTTTGGCCAAGTCTCCATGAAGATTCAATACGTGAGTAAATGCAAAGCATTTTGTGCAATGCCTGGAAATCAGCTAAAGTTGTCAAACCTTTTCTCTTATGTCAACTCGTTTTCTCTTATGTCAACAGAAACCCTCTAAGGCAGTTACTGTTCCCTTTGCAAAGATGAGGAAACTAAGGCCCAAGGCCATGCAGCCGGTAAGTCCTGTGCATCTTTGTGCTGCAGCATAGGGGAACAGTGGCAAGTCACGAATATGCCCATCAAGCAGCAGCATCTGTGTGACACTGAAAGGATGAGCTAGAAAATGGGACTTTGCGTTAATTGCAGAAACTCTAGAAACCATTCATCCATTTATTCATTCACTCAAGAACTATGTATTAAGCACCTACTAGGTGCTAGGTCCAGATGCTAACAAAGACCCTTGCCCTTGAGACACAGACAGTGAACAATAAGCATAACTAATAAGTATATAGTATATGAGAGGGTGGGAGGTGATTTGGAAAGAGAAAAATAGAACAGAGAAAGGAGGACCCGAGCTGCAAGGGACAGGGTGGTTGCGCTTTGAAACAGGTTAATCTGGGTAGGTTTCATTGAGGACAGTATTTAAAGGCGAGGAGGAAGTGAGCAAATGGGTACGTGGAGGGAAGCATCTCAGGGAGAGGAAGGTGAGAGCCAAGGCTCTAAGACAAGAAGGTGCCCAGCACGTTGGAGGAACCGTTAGCACCGTGCTGGTACTATATGGATTGATTGACAATTGATTGACTGATTGATTGATTGATTAAGATGGGCAATCACCAACCCATAAAGCTCAGTTTCATGTTTCGGATAATCCCGTTCAAGATTATAAGGGCCCTGAAACCATATATGCACAAGACTGCCTCTATTTAGCCCGTAAACTAGATGAGATAGTATTATTCCAGTTTTAGTAAGTATCCTTTCTTTACCAAAGGAATCTTTTAAATAGTGAACTGTGTTCTCGTACTTAAAACGATCTTATCTCTAAAGGTTCCATTGTTGTTTGACTTTGCAGGAATGAGTCGACTATGTATTGGGGGCCCTGGTCTAAGTACCTCTGTCTATTACCCTCCAACACCCTGAGCATTTAGTTATGCATTCTTTCATGGCAGGTGGTGTGTCCACTCTGTTCACTCAGACACTCAACTCTTTCTACCAACTGGCCCCTCTTATCTGCATCCTTATCTCCCCTACTGTCTTTTACACATCCGTTACTCTAAGTCAAGCTGGAAACCCTCCCATTATCTGATTTAGAAGGAAAATGTCTTATCTGCACAAATGTGTGTGTATAACAATGAACTGTGCATGTAAATCTGCACCTGCAGCTACTTTTCCAATAGCCTTAAACTAAAGTAGAAAGAAAAAAAATCTCTTTAGCAAATTAACTGTGCCCTGGCCATACTCAGACAGCATGCCTTTCTTAATGTTTCCTATCTCCCCTTTCCTTGGCATTTCCCTCTTCTACAATCACTGAAATCAAGCCATGGAAACTCTTGACTGCTCCAGATTTTGAAAAGGTGGAAGGAAGGAAGGAAGGAAGGGGGGGGGGGGGAAGGAGGGGGAAGGGAGGGAAGTAAGAGGGAGGGAGGGAGGGAGGGAGGAAGGAGAGGGAACTGGAGTGTTTCTTCACCAGGTCTTTGGGAAGCAGCAAGACTCAGTATTGTTGATTAAGCCCAGCAGGTCATCAGGGGCTGCTGTTTCCCTAAGAGAGGATGCAGAGAGGGACAGTGCCACGGATTATAAAGGAACTTGCACCCCTGTACGTGCGCTGTACCTGGCCCTGTGCCTCTGGCAGTCTTGCCTGTGAGGCCTATGGCCCACCACCATGTTAGTCTGTGTGTGCAGGGGAAGAGGAAAGGGATAGGGACATGGTATGAGAGGAATCTGGAAAAAAAGAGAGAAAGGAAGAGAGAAAACAGAATGACTTCTCCTTTCGAAATCTCTGGGCTCAATTTCCCAATCTGTCTCAGGCAGAGCAGACACTTGAAATAATCACTCCAGTCACAGATTCCTATAAACAGAAAGTAATTGAATACGTGCTAAGCAGTGTGCTAAGTACTTCCTAGGCATTATTTCATTTAATAATTATCTATTTCATATTTATCATTTATTTAATTCCCTCAGTAACCCTATGAGGTAAATGTTATAATTAAGCCCATTTTACAGATGAGAAAAGGCTTAGAAAGTATTCAGTAATTTGCCTAAGGTTACCTATGTGGTGGTAGAGTTGGAACTCAAACCCCATCTGACTCTAAATTCGGTAAGTTAAACCTTATATTCATCAGGTTTTAACAAATAGGTTAAATCATAGAATTTTAACAAAGAGTTTAAAAAGAGAATTTCTTCTGTCTGTCATGAGGCTTATGTCTGATTTCTTTTGCCTCTAGAGTCCCCAGGTTCAAATCTCTCTCGTGTCTCCTCTCAGTCCAATGTGCTAACTCGCTGGGTCACATACATGAGTTAATAAAGACTGAGATTAACTGGGGGTGTTGGTTACTGGTGTATCTGCATAAGAAAAAAAAATTAAATTAAAATTGACAAATGTTGCAAAAACAATGTTCATGGGAAATAACATACTTTTGGGATGCAGGTTAACGCTCACAAAGAACAGCGGTGGATAAAATTCTAGGAGATCCAGGCTTCCCTGGTGGGGCAGTGGTTGAGAGTCCGCCTGCCGATGCAGGGGACGCGGGTTCGTGCCCTGGTCCGGGAAGATCCCACATGCCGCGGAGCGGCTGCGCCCCTGAGCCATGGCCGCTGAGCCTGCGCGTCCGGAGCCTGTGCTCCGCAACGGGAGAAGCCACAACAGTGAGAGGCCCGCGTACCGCAAAAAAAAAAAAAAATTCTAGGAGATCCTTCCTCTTTCCCCATCCAGGACAAGTCACTGCTGAATGACCACTGGGAAGAAGATACTGGGCTACAAGTCACCTTGAAAAGTGCAAAATCAGAACAGCCAGGATTCCTAGTGTTCACTATTATGGTACTGAATATGTTTCCTTGTCACAGTTTTTAGACTTGATCCAGTCTTTTTTTTTTTTTTTTCTTATACTGGTATTTTATTTTTAAATTGAGGGTGAAAAGTTGGAAAGATATAATATCAGAGTTTGAGTCCAGGTTCCCCACTATCTTTAAATGGATAATAATAACAACAGTAATAATAGTAACACCAACAATAACTAGAAGACTCCAAGAAATAGTATCAGACAGATAAACTGACATGCAAACCAACTGTAAGAAAGAAAAAGACTGAGGAGGAGTAATCCATGAAGTAAATTAGACGTTTTAGAATGTCCTTTACTTTCAAGTTGCAGTTTCAGGCCCTAATTTAATTTAATTTTAGATAAAAAAGAATGGGTGCAGCCGTCATGGCAGTCCACTGTTTGGAGTTCCTCACACTGGCAATGGTCCTGAGGAAAGTGAAAAAGAGACAACTTAAGAAGGAAATGAGAACAAAGGAAGCTGAATCTAGGAATTAGGTCCATTACCCAATAAAGTACTTCACTTTCAGACTGATGTTGTCAAGAAGTTCACTGAACCTCCATAGGTAGCAGTGGTGTTTATATTAAAACATGGGAAAGAACATGTATATGCATAGGCAGAGTCACAATGTATGCAGAAAAAAGCAATTGTCTTTATTTTCTTCTCCTTTGGGAATGGGGTTAGGACTAGAGTAAGAGAAACATATTAAGGCAAACAGTTTTATTGTAAAACTAGGATCACATGTTCTGTAAAGGCAAGAAGAATCCCGGATTTGACATGAGGGAGCAAAGGAAATGGAGTTTTACACACACACACACACACACACACACACACACACACACACACAGCCCCTGATCCTGCCCATGTACATCCCTGAGCACATCCACCTATTTGTGAGGCAAATACATAAGGCAAGAAAAATGAAATGAGTCTGATGAGCAGTTACATGCTATTCTCTACGTTCTTTGTTACTTTATAACTACTCCGAGCTTTACTAGAAATGCTGAGAGATTCAAACTCTTTAAGTCCAGGAAGCATGACCTGGTGACACAGAGTTTTCTGCCTGAAAACATCTAGTTTATATCTTAACACCCTACAAGGCTATTTTGTACAAAGACACTCCTCTATCCATTTCAGCTGCACTCCAGGATGGCTTAGGATAGTTTAATGGGAACTTCTAGAAAACAAGCTATTCCAGTAAGGAGTAAAGTTATTCTGAAAATCAGCCTATCAAGGTATAATACACGCATAGTAAAAAGCAATTATTTGGGGTATACAATTCAATGAGCTTTGGCAAGTATATATGGTTATGTAACCACCACTACAATCAAGCTGTAAAACAATTCCTTTATCCCCAACAGTTTCCTCATGCCCAGTGAATCTCCCCTCCCTAGCCCCGGCCCCAGGGAACCACTGATCTTTCTGTCGCCCATAGTTTTGCCTCCGTAGAATTTCATGTAGATGTCATCAAACAGTAAGAAGCCTTTTAGTCTAGCTACTTTCATTTAGCAAACTGCTTTTGAGATTCATCCACGTCGTCGCATGAGTCACTAATCCATCCCTTGTTATTTCTGAGCGCTAGTCCATTGCGTGGGTGTGCTGCAACTTATTTATACATAAAACAAGTCAGTGGGCATTTGAGTGGTCTCCTGTTTTTAGTTCTTATGGATAAAGATGCTGTGAACAGGTACAGTTTTATGTGGACATATAGTTTTAATGAGATAACATTTCATTACTAATATTTTATTATGTCCTTTATTCCTATTGTAAATTTGGTTTTCTCATTCACTATATATTCTCATGGTTATGTGTATGTGAATGCTATCAATTTTTTTCATGTTAACCTTATATCTTGCTGCAGCTGAATTATTTTACTGAGATAGTTTATCATTAATTCTCTGAGATTTTTCAGGTACACTATTATGTCTTCTGCAAGTAAAGATTATTTACTTTCTTCTTTTCAGTCCCTGGCCTATGATTACTTTTCCTAGTCTCATTACGTTAGCTGGTACATTGAGAATGATGTGAAATGGCCACGCACATGGGGAACGTCCTGGCTTTGTTCCTAGTCTTGGTAGAGTGACCCTAGGATTTATCATTTATTAAGATATTGATCTTTCCTAATTTTTAGGAGATAGCCATCCATTTGTATTTTCTCAGGAGTTTTAATTAGGAAAGGATGTTAAATTATTTTTTTTTAGCATCACTACAAAAAATCATATGGATTTTTTTCTTAGACCTATTAATATAGTTTCTAATGTTTAATCTCCTTTGAATTCCTGGCATAAGCCCCATTTGTTCATGGTGTGTTACTTTCATTATTTTCTTAATATTTCTTAAGGTGGTTTTAGAGTGTGTTCACTAAAATTTCATTTGGAATTTTTGCGCCAACATTCATAAATCATGATGATTTGGTCTATAATTTTCTTTTGTGTGTGGTATTTTTTAAATCAGGTCTAGGATTTGTTATACTTGCTTCGTAAAAATAATTTGGAAGGTTTCCTTTATTTTATATGCCCTGAAACAATGTGCGTGCCGTATAAAACATATATTGTACTTTCGATGAATTTAGTTATTTTGAACACTAATGAAGTTATTTCATGGTAAATTTCTACTGTGCGTCTCCAGGCATGCCCACCCTAACCACTGCTGTGCTGAAGAGAATTTTTTTTTAGTGTAATGATCAAAGCAAGGACTTTGACCAGCTAGCATTATCTTTAATTTTAGAGATGGGCTCTGAGCACTAGAGATACAGGTGCAAGTCAAAAGATTGTCTTTCTTCCCACATAACCTGAGATCTGACCTTTAGTTTTTCAATGCCATGGTTTGACAAGGACAAGGTTTATACCTCACATGGTCCACTGATGAGTGAGGTCATCTTGGATTGCCTCTTAGCCCCCTGGGCCCTTCACCAAGGTTTGAATAAAATACCATTCCTGGGGGAAACGTTGTAAACTGAAAAACATATGTAATGTTAGTTATGATTAAAGGTTGTGTTGAGGGAACAGAGCACTGGTCTCTATCACCTTGAGTAAGTTACTTAACCTCTTTACATTTCAATTTTACCACTTGCTAAATAGAAATAGGATTGTTTTGTGATATAACACAAGTAAGGCCCTAGCACAGTGTCTATCATAAACACTCAATAGGGGTATTATCTGCTGTCCTTACTGTCATCTCGATTCCTCGTTCCTGGTTAGTTGCTGGTGGGAGCCCGTGGCAGAGTGCCACAAGGACATTGACAAACATTCTGTCCTCTTAGCCATTGTCCTTTCCCCAACTCACCTCCCAGAGACCAGCTTCTGGTCTAGTGAGCACTTAAATCAGTGAGCAGATACATGAAAAGAAAGAAAATATCCAGCAACATTCAAATAACTCATTTTGGATACGGGCTCTAGTGGACAGGCATTCTTTAGAGCTTGGAAATAAACTCTGAACTATTCATTCTGCCTCCCCTTGGGCCCAGATGAATCCATCAGCTCTGCCTGTCCTTGCGGGAACACACACACACACACACACACACACACACACACATACACACACACACACACAGCCCTCCCAGGGCAAAGGCTTCCTCTATCCCCTTTCCCCACCTGAGGTGCAGAGACTGCATCCATCCTGGGCTTCCAGGTACCTGGGATGCCCCAGTCATGTAGGTGGGAGATGCCCGGGGCCTGAGGTACAGGGAAGTCAAACATACAGGAAGAAAATGCAGTTTAGGAAGGAAGGAAAGTGGTTCAAATGGGCTTTTAAATCATGTGTTAACTCCTTAAGAGGAAGGGCAGGTGGATGGAGAATCCTGGGGCTCCCCACCGAAAAGAAAGAGAAATCCTCCCTCCAGCAAATACACGCTTTGCCCCTTAGCTCTTTTCTGGTTCTAATTGCAAAATAGAGCCCAAGATACAGCCACTAATATATAAGACACGACCCAAATGTGGACACCTTCCCTTCATTATAGACCAGGTAAATATAGCAATAAAAACAACTGATTAGAGACTACGCGGGAGAGGCTTTTTTTTCTAGCTACAGAAATATTTACTTTAAAAGTAGCACTTCATAAAAAACACTGGAAATGATTCAGATTAAAAGCTCCAAGGGGTATTGTTTCCAGTGGGTGTTATTGCTATCCGTACCTTCATCCCACTTACTAAGAGGTTTCAAGTAACTTCAAGTTCAAAAAATAAAATAAGCTAAAA
Source organism: Orcinus orca (assembly GCF_937001465.1). Lineage (NCBI taxonomy): Eukaryota > Metazoa > Chordata > Mammalia > Artiodactyla > Delphinidae > Orcinus > Orcinus orca. Next base: position 13,212,291 of record NC_064559.1, on the reverse strand, counting down.
TAAAATAAAATGCAATTAGAGATTATCATATTAAGTGAAGTAAGTCAGAAAGAGAAAGACAAATACCATATGATATCATATGTGGAATCTAAAATATGACACAGATGGACCTATCTACGAAAGAGAAACAGACTCAGGGACATAAAGAACAGACATGTGGTTGCCAAAGGGGTGAGGGTTGGAGGAGGGATGGAGTGGTAGTTTGGGGTTAGCAGATATAAGCTATTATATATAGGATGGATAAACAACAAGGCCCTACTGTATAGCACAGAGAACTATATTCAATATCTTATGATAAACCATAATGGAAAATAATATTAAAAATAGTATGTATATATATATGTGTGTATAACTGAATCACTTTGCTCTAGAGCAGACATTAACAACATTGCAAATCAACTATACTTCAATTTTTAGAAAAGTAATTTCAAGTTCATACATCTACAGTGAAGTACAGAGCCCAGCCAGGATGGTACAGAGTGTGCTCAGGTTAGAAAGGCACAGCGTGGCTCCTTGGTGATGTACAATTAAGGTTTTCTTACTGTGACCAAATTGTCACATTCCGATTTGTGATGCTCTAGCTGCGATTGGTTCAGTCTCCTTATCTTGACAACGTAGTGCTATGTTGCCTAGAAGTTGAGCCAATCTTCCAGACCCCTCCTGCAGGCCTCAGCAATCAGCTTACACGCACAATAGTTCATATCTATTTTTTGAAAAGCAAAGCAAATAAACTTTATTTGAAAAACAGAGCTTTTTTAGGACACATTGTTGATGACATTTGGTTTATTTTATTGTACTCATACTAGATTGCAGTCTAGTCAGAGCTAGTTTCCCAAGTGATTCCAAGTTTTTGTCCATGTCCACAGTGGAGCTTTTCCACACACACCCCAGACAGTCTTTGAACTCTAGCTCCTACCACTTCAAGTTCTCCTTGAAGACTTCTTGGGCTTTTCAGCACATATGATAGTGAGAACCATCCCACGTAGCATGTAAGGATTCCTTGGTTGTTATGAGTTAGTTGCTTCTATGGAACTGGATTCTGAGTACCCTGAAGGTGCAAATCTCATCATTCTCCTTGTCTCCTCTTCCTGCCTACAGCCCTCCACCCCTTCTGACACAGCTTGAGCACCTAGTGTATGATACACCTAGTGTGTAAGGCTGGTAGTGTGTAATGCAAAGGTGTATAATGCATGTAGTATATATCGCATGTAGTTTGTAATGCACATGGTGTGTAATGCACCCAGTGTATAATGCACTGAGAATATAATGCACCTCGCGGTATAATATAATGTGATTGCATTGTAATTGTACAGACTCTTGATACAGGCATCACCACCAAGCTTTTCGATCTTTCTCTGTCAGTTTGCAGATTCCATATCAAGATCTTTTACCATCTATCTTTAACCATATGCAGCATACGCCAGTAACTAGCCTTCCTTTCATTCTCTTTGGAGGCAGTTCTTGAGGACACCTTGAATAACCAGAAAGAAAACCCTGAGTACATTTTATAATGGTTTGCATCCCCCTACCCTCGCCTGCCCATGCAGCAGGGTTTGGTCAATCAATGCAGTTTCTTTCACATTATTAACACTTAGAGAGGCCAGGCATGGGCTTCGATTCTCCTCCTGGGTCATCCAGCCTGGGGTGGAGGTCTGAGACCTCGCTGTGTGTTTTCCATCTTGGCCGGCCACCCACGGCCTGACCCTTTGGGACACACACAGTGGGGGCGGCTGGTTGTCTGTGAGACTGTTTTATAAAACCTCCCCCTGCTCTTTATCCCTGCCTGGCTGCCAGCAGTGCTGTCTCATGTCTCCACTTGGCAGCCATGACCCGTGAGGTCATCTTTTCACCACGCTGTTTCCTTCAGCATTTAGACTCTCTGGCTATGACTCAGTGTTTACAATCCCATCAAGCTGGTGTCGAAGAACATGCCCTTGCTGGCACTGAGGGAAGTGAGGACGTGTTCTTGGGGGGCAGGAGGGGAGCAGGGACCCAGCAGCAGGTAGGCTGGGGATACCTGTCTGCGAGGTGCTCGCTTCAGCTCTTGGCAGGGCATCAAGTCCCAAAAGGAGGTGAATGACTCGTCGTGTCCAGTCTAGTCCATGCTGTTGGTTGGCAAAGAAAAGGAGCTGTGTGTTCATGAGCCAGGGCGAGCACAGTCCCCAAGCGGCCAGTCCATGTGCCCGAGTCACACAACGATGACGTTCATGAAGAAGGAAGACCATTTCGGGAAGTGCTACCCTAGGGAAGCACCCCCTAAAACACACACTATGAATGAATCTCACCCCTGGAGTGGGAAGAAGCAAAAGGAAGTGACTTCTGATATGGAAGTGAGGACACATGGGCAGGATAAGTATGAGCAACTGAATGGCATCCTTCAAACTCCAGAAGCTGGTCTCCAGCAAAATGTGGTAACAGTTTCTAAGTCCAGCGAGAGCACAGATTTTATTCACACTATGTCTCAAGGGTACACAACATGAGACACACTCTTGATTTTGTCTGTAGCTGTAAGGGTTTCTCTCCTGAGGGCTCACTGACCGGTTGGAGGAGGGGATACTTAAAGCCCTATCAACTTCAAACCCAGTCGCATCAGATTATTTAAACAGTCTCTTTGGTGAATGCTCAGGTCACATGCTAGGCTCTCAGATGTGTCTGCCTCCTGCCTCCCTCCCTGGGAAGTGGGATCCTCAGAGATGGGATCTGAGCAACTGATGCTGTCTTAGGGCAGAGGTGAGGCTATGGGTGCTCCAGCCTCTGCTTCTTAGAGAACCTGGTTGTTACCCTGCTGCATAGGTACACAGGTGTGAGTCTGGGCTTACTCCCGGGGAACTATTTCCAGGTCCTGACCTTGACACAGAGGAAACAAGCGTGGCACCAACAAGCTAAGCTTTAAGGCCTCCTATCACCGGACCATGCAGTGTGGTCAGACTGACCTTGATGGGGTCACACCAGGCCAGGATGAATCGACCTTCTTGTCAGGTACCCACAGGGAGCAAACCAAGAGTCCTTCCTTGAACCAGGTGCTCCGCTCTCTCTCTCTCTCTCTCTTCTCTCTCTGTCTCTCTCTTTCCACCCCACCCCCACCCCCCATACCCTTTCTGGGCCTCACAAATGTACACATCCTGGAGTGTAAGTTTAAGCTCCAAAGAAGGTAAGACCAACACCAACTGACAGCATGATCATCTAGCCTAGTGCTATTCCAACATAATTTACAGATAATTTACTCTAAAAATAATAATTATTGTTATAATCTAACTTGAAAGCCCAGTATGCCAGACAGATGAAAGCAGAGCTGACCAGTTGAAGAACATAGAGAAGGACCAGACCCTACAGGATATGAACCCCAGAGCTTCACAGATATTATTCTGTGCAAGTTACTGATCTTTTTCAAACCCATCATCTTCTGGATGGAGAAGCTGGAGTGTCATGTGTGGAAGGAAGTTGTTATGCAAGTTGAAAATGGCAGAGCCAAGATTCAAAATCTGTCTCTGAACTTTCCACTACATTATGCGTTTCATTTCCCCCAAACCTTAACTTGATCACAAGGACCATATGCTGCTGACACTCAGTTGCAAACCAACCTTCTGATTCTCCCAGGGTCAATGACTTTCATATGCAAGAAACAATTCACCATCAAAAACAAATAGTCTCACAGTCATGCTTAACTGCAAAAAAAAAGTGAAAAATTCTGACATGTTTCAATCTGATTAATCTTGACTTAATGACTTCCTTATGTCTGGCCCTAATGAGACATCCCAATAAATCTGCTTGAAGTGAAAAGTCATGCTCAAGTCACAGAGACACTGCAGACATGACCTACTCAACACTCTAGCTGATTAGCTGAAGTCTATTCTGATTAATACACTACTGAGAAATGAATGAATGAACCTCAGGATGCTAGTGGACTGTTTCACACACTTGCTGAAGTAAAGCTTACTTGAGACTTATAGAGCAAAGGAACAAATAAATGACGTTAGGCCATGAACAGAATGCCCTGCAGAAAGGACACAGGGAGAAGAAAATTTCAAGGAGACACTAAAGATAAAGGTGTCAATCACTTTTAATCTCCAGTCAAGGCCGCTGGCATTTGCATCTTCAAAACCTAGCTGGGAGCAATGTGAATCAGTGGACCATTTATTGCATGGCCAATGACTTGTAAACACACCTTGTCGCTGCATGTGTTCAGGCAATTACTGGGTAATTATACCTCCAAACTACCTAGTAATTAAAAGATGGAGTCTCATGTGGGCTGTCATTTGGGAAGCAGTGTCTGCTTTCTCACTTCCTTGGCCTGATCACATCCTCTTGAGAAGACGTTTAGGAGACAATAGGTGGTCCATTTATAGAACAGCTGAATCACAGAGGGAAGATGGCTCTGATCCTGAGATGGTTCAAAGCAGTGCTTCCTGAGTTAAGAGGAAAGCCATAAATGACTAAGGAACCATGTCTGCAAATGCCTAAGTCCAGGGAGCATGTGTGGGGTGAGCATTTATTAAACAAGGAACTACGAAGCTCTGGGCACATGAGGGAACTTGGACCCACCAAGCAACCCTTACAAAATATCTGTCAGGCTCTGGACATTATGCTGAGTGTTTTACATCCACCTTCTCCTTTAATCTTCCCAACTAGCCTGAGAGGCAGATGTTACTATCTATATTTTCCAGACAAGGTTCCTGAGCTCAGAAAGGCTAAATAATGACCCCATATTCCCTCTGCTAGTAAACGGTCAAGTTGATGTTCACCCACATATTCTAACTGCAGGAACTGTGTTTATCTCTGTTTCTCTTCCTGGGATAAAGGAAGATGGAAGAGAATTTAAAGATGTAATTCTCATCTCTTTCAGGAGATTACTAAGAGTGAAATGATTCTAAAACAATTAAAAGTTGCCCACAACAGAGCGAAGAGTGATAATGTGCGTTAAAGGTAACGCACCAAGGATAGAGAGAGTTAAATGTATATGGTCCATATAGACACACTTAATCTTCTAGATGTCCTAAATGGATGTGAGTTTTGAGTCAGGTTCTCAAAAATATGACTGACTATTTTTAACTTTATCTACCACAAGTGTTTAATTATATTTCTCTAGTTCCATCAGCCTACCTCTGTGACTATTGGACTGAATGTTGGAAACATGTTTTTCTTGCCTGTGAAAATACGATGTGCTAGAAATTGCTAGCAGGTGTGTTCATGTTTTGACTGAAAACCAGCTGGTGAAGGAAAAACCTTGGTTTGGGACCTGCTTTTAGGAGTTTGGTAACTAAAGCCCTAATATTTTTTTTTCCCTTATTGTTTCAGAGAATACTACAAAGCTGGGAAATAGTGTTATTAACAGTTATCAACTTCTGTATAAGTATTGTTAAACGGGAGACAAGGAGACCAGGCATAAATGGTACATATTTGGAGCAACTTTAACAATTCAAATATGAACTCCTTTCTGGCCCTAGAAATGAATGATTGCTAAGAACAGGAGTCCAGTTTCTACCACGGTGAAGGATCATAGAGCTTAGTCAATGTCAGGTGCTATAGTGGGTGACTGGAGTGGAGAAAAGGGAGGGATAAGGAAAGGGATCTGGTTTTATCTGTTACCAACAGGTTGGACTTACTGCTGGTAAATGTATAGATTTACTCTATACATTACTATCCTCACTTATATAATTGTAATAATACAATGTATTTGTATTTGAAATGTATGCAAAAGTATGTTGTCAGTTGGAGAAATCCTGTAGTCATAAAGTATTATTAATATCTTTGGTCCTTGCTATACAATGCCAGCTCAGTGAAATTCATGTATTCTCATAGAAGTTCAAGTATGTTCTCATTTATTTATAATTACTAATAACTATAATCCAAGACTAACATACTATTTAAAATAATGGATCAGTATTTACAATAAAAATATTTTAAAATCCCTATTAAAATTTCTAAATGATTATCACTGCTTTAGAAAATAACTGTTCTTCCCAACTAAAAGGTCTGACTTAATAAGCTTGAAAGTATGGTACTCATAGAGTCTAAATTATAGCAGTGTAAAATCTTAAAATTTTCTTTATATTTTTTCATCACTTGAATGATGGCATTATCACTGACTTGACTATGTGACATTGGTTTGCACCATTAACAACACACTTATAAAATATCCTAATTAGACTGTTCTTTGCCTCACTTGGAATAGAATGAGAAAAGATAAGATTGTATCTGTTGTTACTGACCCTAGGGTGTCACAGACAAAATAACTAGATAAGCCCAGTGTTACCATGTCTTCAAGGGTAATGATGATGTTAATGATACCTTTTAAAAAAGTTTTTTTATTGAAGTATAGTTGATTTACAGTGTTTCAGGTGTACAGAAAAATGATTTGGTTATTTATATATATATATATAAAACTGAATATATATATTTGTATATACATACTTCGTCAGATTCTTTCCCATTATAGGTTACTACAAGATATTGAATATAGTTCCCTGTGCTATAAAGTAGGCCCTTGTTGTTTATCTATTTTATATATAGCACTGTATATCTGTTAATCCCAAACTCCTAATTCATCCCTCCTCCTCACTTTTCCCTTTAACCATAAGTTTGTTTTCTATGTCTGTGTGTCTGTTTCTGTTTTATAAATAGGTTCGTTTGTATCATTTTTTTTAGATTTCGCATATAAGTGATATCACATGAATGACATTTGTCTTTATCTGACTTACTTCACTTAGTATGATAATCTCTAGGTCCACCTGTGTTACTGCAAATGACATTATTTCATTCTTTTTATGGCTGAGTAATATTCCATTGTGTATATATCAATATATATATATATACACATCTTCTTTATCCATTTATAGTTTTCTTCCAACAGAGCTGTGCTCAATTTTCAGTTGACAAGACAACTTGAGGAACACCAACTAACCATTCCTTCTAGTGCTCTTGATGAAGGTTGCAGAACTTGGAAGTTGTATTGACACCAACTTATTTTGTGTTGAGGCAGCAGTGTTAATACATCAGCTCTGCCCTGTCCCTTCTTTCCTGATTCCATCCCCCTTACCTGTTCGTCTGTGAATCACATTCGACTCTAATTAACCACAACCTGATAAATGCATCGTCAGCAACCAGACAATGAGGGCAGTAACTTGACCTCCAACATGAGGTCCAGCCCTCCAGGTTGGGGCTCCAGAGTGAAGGCTGGATCCTGGACTTCCTACCTACATATTCTTATAGAAGTTCAAGATTGGGAAGCAACAAGTAGACTATGCTGGAGCAAGAGCCAGCAGACCTGGGAGCTTGCCCAAACACAGTTATTATACTTTGCTGCCTTAGGAAGAGTAGCAAAGACCTATAAAAGAGTAAATAATTGAAGGGAAAGTTACCCATATTCGGTGGGGAGACATGGAGGTGTGGCACTGGGGAAGTTACTGAATCCAGGGTTACTAACAATTTTTTTCAAATTGGATTTTGGGGAATTTTAAGCAGAATAATTGCACAATTTGCTGTTGTTATTTTTTTTAAAGTCTGCATTTCTTATTGTTGTCATCACCAGTTTATTTTTATAGCATAGCTCATGTAGGAAATATCCAAGTTAAGAACAGAACTGAAAATTCAGCAGAGGATGCTAAGAGAGGAAGACTTGGTAAAGTCAAGTGCCCATAGATCTCAATTTACGGGCTTCATGGCTCTGAGGACCCACTTCCTTGGACCTGGAGTAGGAACTCTCCAAGCCCAGGGGATCCAGCAGCTTTAGGAGAAGCTTGAGGTGCTCATGTCTTTATTGGTAAAAAGCAAGAAAAGGCCAACATTGTCTTGTGAACAGGTTTGGCTTGTGCATAAAAAATGTCACACCTGTGATCCTTAGAGAACTACCTACTAAGTTCAAGTCTAAGACAATCTCTTAGAGCTGCAGTACTAAGAATCCACCCCACTTTCTCTCCCCAGCCTGCCCAATCAAGCATGCAAAGACATACTGGTGAGATATGTTTCTTTCTGCCTTACCCCCATCCCTTCTGCTACTTCTGTAATCACTTGTTTCCATTTTCTGAAACCCTTGCTTCCCTATGCCGTATCTTTCTGTAGGAAGGGAAGCAATGGTGAAGGTAAAAATCATGGTTGTGACAACAGTCATTTACAGCTCTGAGTCGCCAACCCACAGATTTACTGAGCATCCTATGACTTCAAGTTTCTAACCCTTCTTGTGTCTGCTTGATTCCAGGTATCTCAATGTCTTCTTGAAGATTGGTTTTAGTTTGACTTCTTCCTCGCCCACAGAAGGAGACGTTGAGACAAAGATTAGAGTGCAAGTTGTTTATTTGAGAGCAGATTGCAGGAAACACTGGTGGGGGAGTGAGGATGTGAGACAGAGAAGAGAAGGCAGCCAACAAAGAGTTACGAAGTAAGTTACCACTTTGGGCAACTGAAGTTTAATCCTGCTGGAGAACTGTGTGGAACACAAGTTTCAGAGGAAATCACCAGAGGGGAGGGAGAAGTGGGGTATTGATACACTAACTCCACCAGTGTGGGTGAAGAGCACATTTGAGGAGACGTTAATTCCTTGGCATTTCTGGCCTGCTGCACAGGTGGGCAAACCAGCCTCTGGTGGCCAGAGAAAGCGATCAAGCAGAGAACTGTAAGCGTTGTTGGTTGGAAGCTGGTCCTTGTTCACTGACGTGGGAAGGGCAGGAGATATAGGTCAAGGAACTGACAGTTTCTATCACACCATGGAAAGTTCCTCTCTGCTGCTATCCAGGCTGCTTTCTGCTCCACCAGCTGTCTGTGACAACCAGTGGCATCGATGACTTCTGCTGGAGTGTTCCTGCTATCAAATTGTAGCTGACATAGAAAAGGATAATGTAATTGTAAACCACTAGTGTTACAGTTCAGGTAAATGACTTCCCAAAGTGTGGCCATGATCTCAATCTTCTTAGAAAACCTGTCTCCAGGATCTCGGGACAAGTTTCCTAGACTGGTTTAAATGGGTTAAATTTATATGGCATCAACCAGGATCCCAAGCAAAATCATGTCTGTCTGCTGAAAACCACATAGGGCTCTAGACAGAGAAGGCATCAAGGTGAGTTGCTGACTCACCTAGTGATTATTTGGGGTCAGTTGGTCTCTTTTTTTTCTTTTCAAGGATCTAAACCCAGTTTCATAGGCTTGGTCCTTGGTCTCGAAGTCCATGTAGCTGTTACCCCTTGGAGACCATCAAACACTATGCCAGGTCACTGGAGGTGGGAATTCTGTTTAGACCTCCATTTACTCCACATTTCCACATTGCTTTGTATACTTCTCCAACTGTATTGTGGGTTTCTGGAAGGGAGGTCTGCTTCTTATATATCTCTGTACTTACCAAGGACAACCCTAGACAATTGAGGATGGTCATTAAATGTTAATTAAATTGACATGCTCAGAAAACGTGGATGCATGAAAACCCAAGGTCCCACCTTGAGAGCATAGATATTTCTTCTCTTTCATGCAGGACACAAAAGCCACCCTGCATGACCTCTCCAAACATTGCTGTGTTTTTGAGAAGACAAGGTGGGGAAGGACTGCTTAGCTTCAAAGCTTCTGTTTATAATGTAAAAGAGTAGAAGTCCCCCAAATTCTGCATGAGGGCACTGTAGTCTCCTATTGTTGTGAGAAGGAGGAGACAAGGGGAGACAGGTAGCCTGGAACACTGGTAGCTCCAGGTGTATCACTCCATTCTGCCTTTAAACTTCAGAGGAGAGCTTGATGGACCAACAGGGTATGGGCATTTTACTAAGTTTCTGAAGAAGGGTGGATACAACAGCAGCAATGAGCTAATACTCAGGATCCATATTTGGAACATAGAGGTCATTGCATATACTTTTTGCACATTTCAGGTGAGAACATGGAGGCCCGTGGATGGACAGTAACATCCTCAAGGTCGTACAATAGTTGTTGGTTAACCACAGGGAGGCTCTTGCTTTGGGATATGCTTTAGGGTTTCTGGGCCTCCTTTTAAAGGTAGACATACAAAAGGTCTGCATCCCCTAAACATAAATCTAACGTGTCTTTTAATCACAGAATAATCATTTTCCTAAGCATGTAACTCACAAAGGCATCCCTGAGACCAAAGACACACATGCATATTGAGAACCTCTTTTTAATCTCCTTCTCAGGAATTTGATTGCAGCCCTAATTCCCTACTGTCTTGGCTGTATTAGGAATATTCCAGAGATAGTAGACTGGGTGGTGTGTCTGAAATTAGTTAAGTTCACTCTGATCTTTTTTAAAAAACATTTGTTTAGTTATTCTATACTCAGGTATTTGGGAGAACATCCTTCTGTGCCTACCACTGTAAAAAAATGCTGAGATATACACTAAAATACCCCTAATACATCATGGAAATGCTCTCTATGTTTGAGGAATTTGATGACCTAACAGTCAACAGAAGACCCAACATTCAGGAAGTGGTACCAGGCAAAGGGTAATCCAGTGCTGGGAACAGTAGTCAGAGTAAGAGGAGCTCAGAGGTAGGTGAGATTCCTGCTGGCCAAAGGGGGTAGAGAAGGAGTCATGGAAAGGGTAAAAATGCCAGCCTGGAAGCTTCTGCTTCTTAGGTGATGGCACAGACACAGGGATGGGAGGAAGGTAAGACTGAACCCTCAGGTACCCATTGCTTGTGTCTCTGGGTCAGACAAAGTCAGGGCTCCCAGGTAAGACATGGGGTTAAAGAGGAGACCTTGCTTGTTCCAACTCTAAAGTTCTCCAGATGGAAAAATCAGGCAGTGAACATTGTAAGTTTAAAAACTAGCATCATACTTGCTCATTACCCCAGGCAGAAGATTAATTAACCTGGGACTCTAAAATATGTCACTCAGCTCCTCAAAGGGTAATGTTAGGTAGCAGTTCTCAACGTGTATGGTACCAGGTTTAGAAACCTCATGAAGATTTATAAAAAGTGTAAAACACTGATACAACTATTATATGAGAAAATCTAAAACTTGAGAATGAGTGGCAGGGGAGAATAGAGAAATGATAAATCTGCCAACTGTCCGAGTCAACATCATACTGGAAGACAAATTGAAAACATCTGTCTGTGAAAACCGTGGTCACAGAGTGGACTTGACAAGCTCTTGGTTAAGATGGTAGAGTATAAAATGTTGAGAGTCACTGCATTTGATGGTTCTGTCTTTTTGCCAAGTTCTCCCAGCCTGGAATGGATTGCTTTTCTTAGTAGACTAAATAGGTTGGTGAGAAATGTATATTTAGAAATTAAACATAAAATAAAAATCAAATCATAAAATGTAAAAATCATATAAACATCTGGACAAAAAGTTTAAAAATATGCAGTCTAATACAGTCATTTCCAAATATGTAGTCATTTAGTTGATGGACAGAATTCTCACTTATTTCTTACCATTGGCTACTTTATGGAAGCAATTTCCAATATAATACATTTATTCATGTGTATCTGCTCTACATAATTTTCACCCTGGTAATATTTCTCCACTTTGAAACAGAAGTCAAAGGTGTCTGTGTAATCTTCTTTTGGAAAATGTGTCTTGGTTTAGCAGGACAGCCGGAATTAAATCAAATGGCAGGGAGAAGTTGATCAATGTAAGTCCTGGGAGAGAGAGAAAGTTAACTGTCTCTTTTACCCTGGACTACTTGTCCCTCAAGTTGCTACCTCCCCACTTGACTCAATTATTAGCTGTTCTTAAGAATACTTGACCAGCACAGAGAGAGGTTGTTTTGTGGTCCAGTCCATCAGGCCTTAAACTTTAGAAACTATAACATTTTGAGATACATGGTGTTAGTAAGGTGTTGCCTTTCTCTTTTCCTGGATTAAATATTTAAGTGACAAATTTAAGGACAGAATGAGAAGAAAGCTGAGGGGTATGTGCTACATAGGCATCTCAAGGGAGATAGCTTGTTTTAGAATAAGGCAGAAATAACTAAATATCCTATTTAAATCACTTTGGAAATTTTGAGATGAAAACACCAGAAGAGGAAATGATGGATATACTCATCATATGGAATCATATAACTCACCTTAATACTCAAGTAACCCACCTTAGTAATCAATACACACATACTCACCCCTATACAGATGAGGACTTTATGGATCAGTGACATAAAGTGACTTATCCCGACACAAAACTAATTCGTAGCAGAGCCAGGGCCATAACTCAGATCTCTTAATTTTTAATGCATTTCTTTATGACACTCTGCTTTTCCATGAGTTGGAGTAAATCCATCCAAGCTTCCAAACGATTTCAACTACTTGAAATGAGACATTCCATCCCCCAACACATGTCCCTTCCCTGTCTCTGCTTCGTTCAAATTATCCTAAAGCACAGGCACGATCACCCTGTTTTTAGAGAAACCCACAGCAACTCCTTATTTCTAACCAAGAGAGACCACAGAACTCTGCAGGCTGGTTCCCCACTAGGTCATCCTACCCTTTCCAACGTCTCTCCACTGGGATAGTTTTCCAGCCAAAGAAAACCACCTGCTGTTACATTTCCTCCTCCACCCTCTGGACCTCTGTGCATTCTCTGCATTCCCCCGAGGAGCTCCAACACCCGCCTTCCTTGTGAAAATTCCACTCATCCTTTAAGGCCAGGTCACATGTTCTCTCCTTTAGGAAGCCCTTCCAGGAGACCCAACTGTCTTAGATTGCTCCTTTTCCGCTTTGCTTGTTTCTCTGTATCAGTGTCTGCCACCTGCTCCTTTACAAGTTCTTTAGGGAAAAATTCCTCTCTTACTCATCTCTGCAATTCCAGAGCTTTGTACAGTTCTAGACACAAAGTAGGTGCTCAGGTAAAATTGTTTTCTTTTTCGTTTCAAATATTGTTGAATAAATAAATGTGTAGTTTAATTAACAATATAACAATTCCACCCTCCTCCACCCCCAGAATCAGTGAATTCACATGAAAATAACCCAAATATGAGATAGTAGTGAATAGAAAAAACAGCCTGTTTTTTATTACAAACTCGTTTTGCATGATATCTTGCATAACCCTAGTCTCTCAGGAAAACCCTCAGTAGCTGGAAATTTAAAATAAATGTTAAAGTTAAAAGTGACACACATTGTCTTTGGTAGAAAAACATGCAATCATAGTAAATTCCCACAGGGTCACAGTTGTCACCATTCATTAATTTCAATGATGCCACAGAAATGTCCTATATCAGAACATATTAAATGGTGTTAATACAGTATCTGCTTCTAACATTGCTTAGTAAACATTTAGCATCAATGTATGAGCTTTGAATATTACCAAAGAAGAGTGTTTGGAAGATAGAGATACCAGAGAGAGAAAGGGATTGTGAGGGTTAGAGTGGCATGCGCCATACGGCTTACTGAATAAGTCATGGTGATGCTACCAAGCTCAGCAGTTAAATATATGGGGGGGCAAAATTATCCTCTTGATGCATCCATTTTACCATTAATAAATATAGATGATGAACAACTCTCCCTTCCCAAGCTGCACAGTAAGCCTAACAGAGAAAGTATTAGTACCCCAAAATTGGTCCCCTATACCGTACACATCCAAGGAGGAAAGTAAGGTCCATACAGCCTGTCCCAGGCTGGTCCTGTTCCTCTTTCTCCCTTTTTCTCCTTCCTGATCATCTTACTACTCCCAATATCCAGGTTTCTGGCCTTGGCATCACTCTTGTTTTCCATTAGGTGTTCTTACTCACAATGACCTTACAAAGTCTTAAGATGCCCTCTTTCAATGTAGCACATCAAACTCCTCCTCCTGAAGGATGCTGAATTTTAGGTACTATTCAAAAGAGCCAAAACAGGGCTTCCCTGGTGGCGCAGTGGTTGAGAGTCCACCTGCCGATGCAGGGGACACGGGTTCATGCCCCGGTCCGGGAAGATCCCACATGCCACGGAGCGGCGAGCCAAAACAAAATAGAAAGAAAGCAACCCCTGTGGTCCCCACAAGATGAAGTTGTGATGGGGTAGCATCAGGTTGCTGGAGTTAGTATATTACATCGGAGCTTGTCCTATCCATCTTTCCAGAAGGCATATTATGAACATGGAAACTGGGATTGGGAGAGCTCCAATGGGGAGGGCTTGTGGGTGGAGGGTGCTACACCTGTCTGTTACCCCATGCTGTAGTGGTGGGAAGAGGGAGGAAATGAAGACTTGGCTTGTCATATTTGAAAGGCTGCCAAGGTCTGTGTCAACTCTAGAGTTCTAGGTTTGTTCCGCCTCATCCGAATAAATGCTGTCTCTGTGGGCCTTGTAAAACCAGGACTTTCATGTACACGTTTCTCCCAAGCTGCGCAGGCCAGCTCTCCTGCATTAAATCAACTGTGATCCAAGCTGATTCTCCTTCAAAATGACTCGCAATTAGCATGCAGCAACATGGTATAAGACTTCCAAATAGATCAATTTAATAGCTGCATTGTGAAGAAATCATTTCCCATGGGTCTCATTTTATTTTTGTCCTTGATGTACTGGAACAAATATATATCTTTTTCCTGTAAAAAAAAATGACTCCTCAATAAAAATATGAAATGATCTGATTAAAATATTGCTTTTGAATGCTGCATTTGGGGTTTACGGAAATTTTTCTTTCAATCTTCTCTGACAGTCCTCATCCAGCAGACTTTGAACCATAAAACTCCCCTTGTCACCCTGCCCTCTTTCTCTCAGGAGAATGCACACATCACAGGTTATTATGACCTAAGTGTGTACATATGTAGCCCTGGGACTGAAAAAATAGATAGCCTCAGTCCACTGTTCAGCATCCTGGAATAGAAACAATGTGTGTATGTATATATACCCTTGAATGTTCCGTGTCTTGTGTCTTTCTCCGTAACCTCAAAAGATTTTTAGAACAATTTTCTTTTTTATTATCAAAAACTAAATACTACACATGTTGAGAATTTAAATAAAACTGTTCCTTTCAGGATTATTAACACGTTCTGATTTTAATCAACCATTGATTCTGTCTCTTCAGCATTATACTTCAGAATGGTTACATATTAAAGAATAACAATGTGTATAGTTTTTGTTTGGTTTTGTTCTTTTGCCTATACTTCTTTATTCAGTTCTCCTTGGTAATTGATATTTACTTTCTGTGAAATAAATAGCCACCTCTCTGAAATTCCAATCTTTTCAAAAAGTTTTTTTCACAGAGTTTGTCTCAGACCTGAGTCCACCTGGGCTATGGTTGGTCATCCTCCTTGCCATGGAGAAGGACGCCCTCAATCTCTGTTGGAAGAAATGCACTTGTGGCTCTATGACTGATTAAAGGGACAAAAGGTAGAAAAAGTCCATGAATCTGGCTCCAACTCAGCGATGACTTTTCTTGTCCCTTTGGTGAGTTCCTTGCTGCCCTCTGTCAGTTTTCTTACCTGTGAAATGGGGTGATTCCACTGCTGGGTTTGACTGGGGAATTTCTCTGAGCTATGTAGACTAATAAAGATACTAATTAACCTTTTGCTAGTCCAGTTTGCAGCAGTTTTTTCTGACTCAGAAAAAATCGTTTCACTTAGGTTATATTTTGGTGAAAATTTTAACCACAGAAAACGTTTACACTTTAAAGGACCTAAATCTATAATTTACCAGATTCCTTAGAGACTTCTTCTATTACTTCTATTCTTAAAAAGGTTTTACCTCTTGAGGTTTTAGGGTTTTTTTTCTATTATTATCTTCTCATTTTTCTGCGGTTTTCTTCTTAAATACTTAATTCATTTCTTTTCACAGCTCTAATTTATTTTTTTTGTACATCTGAAGAGGATATAAAAATGCTAATGGTTTTCATACCACCATAAATAGACTGTGGATAATCCCACATTTCTCCATTGAACTGTGATGCTTCTATTACCAGATACTCATATGTAAGAATCGGTCTTTTGAGAGAATGTTAGTTCTTTGTCCTTTGAAACCACACAGCGTCCTATGTTTTGTCTTTCTTCTATTTCTCTAAAAACTTGTCTATGCCCTTTACAAGACTGTGACCTTTTCTGGAGTGTGAGAAATGTATGTTTTTCATTCTCTTTACCTTCACTCCAATATTTAGCTGTTAACTCACGGTATGTTTTTTGAGTTGGATTCTGACACTATATACCAAAAATACACACAAGGACAGAAGAAGGAAAAAGCAGATGCAGTAAAAATGCTTTAACTGAAAGCAGCGTCAAGGCTGCTGGTCAGGACCCTTGACTGCTGGTCCACAGGACAGTCTAGTGGGCTGTGACACCGCCTTCTGGAAAGGGCTGCCTTCACTAGGTGGTCTTGAATGGGGGCCCAAGGGAACCTAAGCCTCTGTGCCCTTCCCAGCCTTCCCCCTTCACATTTGGCTTGACACCCCCCAACCCGAGCTTCCCCATTTGAATCAGAAGGGCAGCGCCTGTTAGGACTCTAGGCAGAAAGTCAGGAGGAAGCTCAGAGCAATGCTGATGCCCTCAAGGTCATGACAATCACTCTCTTCCCACACTCAATGTAACTAGGCTACAGATCATTCCAGAACCTGTCAAAATTCATTTTCAGCAATTGAAGTACACTGTCAAGCTGCCATCCACTGACAATCAGGTTTCCCATTCCTTATGCAGTTTTCATGAGCCATCAGCTGTTGAATCCTGTGCTAAGGTCTTTTCCGTCCATAAACTTACGTGCCTAGTTCATCTGTTATCTCAGGCGGGACATTTGTCACCCTTTCTGGCAAGAGGCACCTGAGCTGTTAATATTAGAACCAAATTCCTTCAGCCTTTGTAAACTCTAGGAAAAGATGATATTGCACAGCTTCGAGTCCCCTTGTAAGAAACCTGCTTGAGTTCCCAAGTCCCAAAAGGATAATCCCCACCAGGGCAGCTCAGGTGTCATTTTGGTCCTTCTCAGTTTCAGAAGGGATGACTGCAAATCGATGTCCTGCTCACTAAGGTCACTTAGAGTAAGCCTGGGGCAATGAAGTGTAGCCCTTCCTTGAGCCCATTCTTCTGCCCTTTGAGGATGGGAAGTTATCGAACTGTCTTGAACATACTTGCAAACAATACACTGGAATTTGAGAAAAGATGAAATGGTTTAGGAGAATTAATCTAGTGAGTCTGTGTTTGAATCCAGACTCTACCATGTTGAGACACATGACTGGAGTTAGTTATTTAACCTCTCTGAGCCTTGGTCTCTTCATCTGTTAAACAGAATAGCAGCCCCCTTATAGAAGCACTGTGCAGGCAAGTCCTATGTGTTTGAAGTGCCTGGCCCATAGGGAGCTCTCAATACGATGTGGCTATTATTAGGATTGGAGTAAGCAGGGTTTATTTAAAGGTTCTTGGATGGTATGGGCTCAGATCAGTGAGGATGACGATCAAGTTCTCCCCTGTGTGTTCCCTGGGGCACGACCAGAGTGAGAACACAGCAGCATAGGGGTTGTTAGGTTGCCCCAGTGATGGCATGTTCCTGATATTAGGAAAGGTTGGTACTGCAGTGGATGGTAAGAATCAGAAGTTGTAGGCAACAACTATGCTGGAGAGCTGGGATATGGCCAGGTTGATGGGGCTCTTACCGATCACCCCACCTTGCTCAGTCCATCTCTCACTGATTCTTCGCTACAGGTGCAATGCTGGTAGTTGAGGCTGATTGCAATGTGACCGTAAGACCCAAGCTCATGTAGTCCCAGATGGCAAGTGCCACCTGCTGTGGTGTTTTCCAGAGAAAAGAAAGGGACGGTTCATGCCTGTACACCTTGAGCCCTGGCTCCCCTCAGTAATGTTTGGCCACTTGGCCTTATCTTTATTAATAGAAACCTTGGTAACGTCATCTGGGAGAAAAATAAAAACACTGGCAGAAGTGGGTATGTATTTTCAGATGACACAGTTTATATTTAGAGATGGGGATTATGCCCCTTTGGAGACACGAAAGAAGAGGAAGCGAGATTAGAGCTAAGCATCTGGCAGGGGTAAACGTCATTTCCCAAAGTGGTCATGCTCGGTGCAGGTGCCCAGCAGAGTGGAGGAAGGTGGAAAATCCAGAGCTCACCCACCTGCAGAACTCCCCACTGCCAAAGGTGCTGATGGGATGAGGACCAAAGTCAGGGCTGGACAAGCCAGGGAGGGTGAGCCTGGCCAAGGTGCAAGTTCATGGGCAAAAACACCTCTGCTCTCACCAAAGAGTGATGTCGGACAGAGTGAAGTAAACTGATGGACCCTGGGGGCTTGAGACACAGAAGACTTCACCTCTGAGGTACACATTAGTATTTTCCACCAAGGTGTTCTAAGGACTGACATCATCGTTTGAGGCAGAACTGGAAGGTTGATGTGTTAATTTGGCATGCAGTTATCACCTGTCTATGGAGGTGGTACGATCTGTTCTTGTATAATTTTTTTTTCTTTTTTTTTTTTTGCGGTACGCGGGCCTCTCACTGTTGTGGCCTCTCCTGTTGAGGAGCACAGGCTCCGGACGCACAGGCTCAGCGGCCATGGCTCACGGGCCCAGCCGCTCCGCGGCATGTGGGATCCTCCCAGACTGGGGCACGAACCCGTGCCCCTTGCATCGGCAGGCGGACTCTCAATCACTGTGCCACCAGGGAAGCCCTGTTCTTGTATAATTTTTAAATTAAAATTTTATTGCTGCTTCCCTTAAAGATGAGTAACCACCATAAAAACAGCAATGCTCACCCACATTTTTTCAGCTGTTTTCCATTTATTACCTCACTTTATTCACATAATATCCATGTAAAAGTTGTTGACTAGCCCTTGACATGTTAGTATAAAAGTTATTAATATAATCATTGTAGAACTTCTTTTAAATCTAGAGAAACTGTATTAAAAACATTTTAAAAGTTATCTACCTAGAGAAAACCATTGTTAATATTTTAGTGAATCTATTTCCATTATACTTCCACGCATATTTTAAGTAATTGAGATATTCTATACAAAGTGCGGTGCACTATTTTTTCAACTAATGTTATACCATAAGTATTTACTATGCAAACAGTTTTTTATGCAGAATTCTTTGCAAATATAATTTTAAAGCAGCACAGTAATGCATTGAGGGATGTGCCATGATATCCTTAATAAATTTTTGACGTTTGGAATTTATCAATTTCCAATATTTTCTGCTCCACTGCTTCAATGAACACTTCTGTGGATAAATCATGGTCTGGGGAGAACACGAGGAACTTGCTTTTATAACTGAGAAAGCACAAGCTCAGACATCTGGTCACCTCACCCATAAATGCTCAGCCTGTGAAAATGGAACAGCAATCACAGCACAACTTTTCTTTATGCCTGGATCACTATAAAGAGGCAAAGGGAAAGAAGATTATCAACCCAGCCAAGGGAATAAAGCAATCAGAGAATTATAGACCCAAATTTGTACCTGCAGTCACATTCATGTACTTGTAGACTCTTACAACTAGATTTAAACTAAGAAAAGCCTTTTAGGTCAGTGGTTACAAAATTGGCAGGCACAATAGAGTCAACTCAAGAGTTTATTAAAATAAATCAATAGGTCTAAGGTCTAGTACTTGAAAATCTGTATTAAGCAACAAAAGGAAGGAAGGAGAGAAAGAAGGAGGGAAGGAGGGAAGGAAGGGTAAGAAAGAAAGAGAGAGAGAGAAAAGAAAGAGAAAGAAAGAAAGAAAGAAAGAAAGAAAGAAAGAAAGAAAAAGAAAGAAAGAAAGAAAGAAAGAAAGGAAGGAAGGAAGGAAGGAAGGAAGGAAGGAAGGGAGGAAAAGAAAGAAAGAAAGGAGAGAAATAAGAGAAAAGAAAGTAGGTGGCCCTTCTGCTTTCAAGCAGACTTGCTAGCATTGCTTTAAAGTTATTTGGCAACTACCCTATGATAATTTCTGACTTTGAAGAGATGGTTACAAAGCTTCTATGTGTGCCACAGCCCTGCGATGGTCAGTATCACAAGGCAATGGTTAGGGCAGATGGGCCAGTGCGCCTCCCATGTGAAGTGCTGGACCTCTGGTGGTTCTCCTCCTGAAAGGAAGAGCCAGCTGATGGATGGAACATACAGTAATCTGAGCACAGGTGTGAGCATTGCTCTGCAGCTCCTGACCCCACATGAGGGGACTTGCTGACCATGTGCCAGTGACCACTTTTGTTGCCTATAGTAGCATCTATTTTGAGTCAGGGATGCAAAAAAGGAGTTAGTCCTTTAACCCTGGCTCACATAGAAATAAGCTGGTAAAGGTTCGCTAGATGCTGTGATAAACAGCTGAGAATGGCTGGAGTTAAGCTCCTCAGTATCTCTTTCATGCATTTAGGCACCACAAAGACTCCTCCAAACATGGCAGTGGTGAAAACGATTAGTGCATCTGCTGGAAATTTGGGGCCAACCACAGGCGTGTAGTTTGGGAGAGTCGTGTGAAGGTCAGATTTATGCTCTGGAATCAGGTCACCTTTAAAGATGACATCAGAGTCTTCTGGGCTTATGTTCTCCTAATGACTTCCAGACTGAGTGTGTTCCATGAGCCGTCCGGAGGATGAAGCCTCCAGATGCTTCTGCCTGAGGAGCCCACCTGGGACTGACTCACACAGCTAGATTTCCTTTCTTCTAACATCGTGGTTGATCATGAAAGCGGGTCCAGTCTGCCTCTGAGTTTCTGCAGACAGCCGGCAGATGATCCAGGGAGCAGATCCAGCTTGTTTTCACTTCCCCCATTCGCCGGCCAGCTTGGTCCCTGAGACGGAATGATTACCGTGCCTTGAGGTGGCCGTGAAGGGAAACAGATGCAATTCCCTCTTACACAGTGAGGCTCTGCTGAATGCTAAAAGCATTTAAAAGTGAGATGCCACCAGGCAAAGCAGGATTTGCTCATTGTGCCTGGAAGTTCATTGCTATGGCTCTTGAAGTTACCCAACACAATGGCACCGTTCCAGAATAAGAAGTGGAAGCAGTGCTGTGCAGTTCAACAGGAAAAGGTAGCTTTCCTTCATTCAGCAAACCAAGTAGATGTCTGTGACGCTACATCCCCAGGAGGAGCCTCTCTGCTTGGGTGACAGGGAAGGCGACAGTGGGAGGCAGAGAAGGAGAAGAAGCTGGTTGCCACCGGAGGTCAAAGCCAGACTGTGGTAGGATCACTGAGAAATGTGGTCACCACCGTTCCACCCTCACCCTCCTCCCACCCCCTCAAAAAATGTTCCCTGGTAGGCAATTACTCAGAGACCCTGTGAAAAAATTCTTTCCCACTAGTTTAAACTAGCAGACTTTCACTTAAAATCAGTAGGGATAAGAGGCTGGAGTCCTGGGCTGACCATTCTACTGACAGGGTGAATTTTCTCTTTATCCTCTTCAAGCTACTGCCTTAGAAACCATCTATATGAACATGTCTCAGGCACTGAAGTGTTGCTGTGCGCTGAGGTGACTGACATTTTGTGTTCCTAGGGCCTGGGCTTGATCTTACCATCCTTTCCTTGGATTCTAGGGTTATACAAGCTGGTCTCATCCCTACTTTCTCCCTCTCTGAGCCTCTCCCACCTCTAACTTCATTTATGAATCACTCACAGCTCTCTCTCTGCTCGTTTTGTATTCCAGGGCTTTATCTTTAGAATTCTTGCCTCCTTTCTCCGAGTACCATCATGGTGTGGGAACAGGACAGTGTCCACCTACAGGAATGTTTCCATTTTAAAAGCCCATCATCTTAGGTGAAATAGATACTATAACTACAAAGGCCAGATATAGATAGATAGATAGATAGATAGATAGATAGATAGATGATAGATATCTCTAGAGATAGAGATAGGTAAATGATAGATAGATATGGATATAGAGATAGACAGAGATAGAGATATGTCTATAGATATGTCTATATCTATCTATCCATATATATCTGTCATTTATCTACCTCTATCTCTAGAGATAGCTATATTTCTATCTGTCTATCTATCTACCTATCTAACCATATATATGTCATTTATCTGTCTCTATCTCTAGAGATAGCTATATCTCTATCTATCTTTCTCTCTCTCTATATATATATATATCTATCTGTCATTTCCAGTATATAAAAATATCTTGCAGCAAAAAACTGCCACCCTTGCCATCATGAAACATATTTCTACTCGACGGGACCTAGAGATAGAGGTGAACATTTCACACCCATATAAAAATACCTTTCCTGGGCTGACAGCCTGTCCCCACTGATCCAGCACTCATTCCCCAGATGTCCCGGGGCTCAGCACTGGGGCAGGTCCTGATCAGCCAGGTTGGTGGAGCATCAGTGGAAATTGACTAGAGGCCCCTGGAGGGTTGGTCTCACCTAAGTTCAAGGAGGCACTTCATTTTTGCTATACTCAACTTTAAATCTGAGAATTGTGTGAGATATTCATAAGACAAGATGTTGCTTGGACAAAAAAGGCAAAGTATGTACTAAAGGCACCTATTAAAAGGCATACTGTATAAGTTTCATAAATGTATACTCTTCCAAGTTACTGTGGTACTGTGTGTTATTATTCTTTATGAATAACCAGTCATTGTACAGTCATACGCCATGTAATACAGTGTCAAGTCTTAACTACTCCATGCCTCTGGTTTTCATTGGAACAGGAATAAAAATAGCATCTAACCCACAGGTTTGCTGTGATGATTAAGTAAATTAAAACATAAATCATAAAACAGTGACTGCCAGGTTATAAGCCATAATACACTTTAGCAGTTTTTATTACTGAAGATAATAGGCTATATTTATGGGTCTTACTATTACAGGAGTGGTGTAAGAAGAGGCAAAGAAACACTGTTTACAAAATTGAACTTTTTTCTCCATTCAGGATGAGGGAGTAGTCTGCTTAATGCTATGTAGTGACCCTCCCTGATTGTTTGCACAATTAGGGCATAGTGTCTACTCTCAGGTAACAGCAGAGTAAGGACCTCTCCAAACTGGATAGATGTAAAATGGTTTCAGGGACTGAGGTTACTTAGACCAAAGAAGATTGGAGGGGAGACATGGGCCACTATCCTCAAATATTGAAGCTCTGACATGGGGAAGAATAGTTGTATTTATATTTTTGTTTGGATCCAGAGGACAGAACAATGACGAACTGGGTAGGAGTTATAAGCAGACTTGGATTCAACATAGAAGGAACTTTCTAATCCTCAGACCTGTGTAGTAAGAAATGGGCAGTTCAGAAAGTAATCTCCATCAATGGGAGTGCTATGTGACCTTAAGCGTGTAACTTGAACTCTCCGTGCTTCAATTTCCTAATTTACAAAACGTGGATTATATCTGTTTTTCAGGAGGTTGTGAAGACTGGATGAGTTAATATGTGTACAGCATTTCAAATAGTGTGGGGACACATTTAGCGTTCAGTAGACATCAGCCATCGTGTAACTGTCCTGTAAAGATGGAGAGAGGCAGGTGTTATTATCCCTTATATGATGAATAAGGAATTAGACCAATTATCAAGCAACCTTGTCTACACTTAGGCAACTGATCAATATGACAACCAGAATTACCTAAACTGTCACTTCAGCATTCCATTGGTGTGTCTCACAGCAGCAGCTCTCAGTTTCAACTCTTGGGGTAATAAACTGTACTGTATAAATTCTGGGAGATCTCCACAATGCCCCTGCAAACAGTGAGTCTTCAGTAAGTACCTGTTGTCTAAACATATACAGCAGTGCCTTCTCATAGAAAGTGTATTGATTTATGCTCTATAATTCCAACCATCTCCACATCCCTCTCTAATCAGGATCAGTGTAAGCCACAGTCTAACTGGGCTCCAGACAGAGTCAGTTAATGTTTTTTCCTAAGTCAACAGTCACTGCAATTTAACTTGCTTGAATACAACACAGGTTTAATTGGAACTTAGCTGCAAATTAAGAGCAAAGAATCCATACAACTGGCTGCTCTTTAAATATAGTTTAGCTCAGCAAGTTAATAGTTCTTCTTTGAAGAGTCCATACTCGGTAGATATTAAATTGTGGTTCAAATAGCAAAACAAATAGTGTGTGGGCCTCTCAGTATTTATTGTGATTATGCTATATGAGTAATAAGTAATATTTAAGGACATTAGTCATTACTGGCTTTGCATACTTCCTAAGCAGTCAATCCTAGAGCCAGGATAAACAAGCCCTAGGATGCCCTTCTTTTAACATGTGCTCATACATACGGGCTGGGGGAGAGTTATCTCCTCTCTAGATACTTGGTAGGAGCTAGGAGAAAATGACACATTTGTCCAAGTATCAGACTTACCATTCTGAGACATTTTGTCTTCTTTTAGGCAAATAAATAAAGATCTGCAGGGGATATGGTCACATAGCCCTTCTGATAGATAAAGGTGTTGAAAGGAGAGGAGAAAGGAGCTATTTCCCATTTGCTTTGAAGCATCTTTTTCATGGTTCCTTAGATATTTTTGTATGGGTGATGGAGGTCTCCAGAAGAAGAAAGATATAGTCAGATTTGTTTTTCTGGAGAGTTAATTTGGCAACACAATCTTTAACAGTGAAGAGTGAGTTAAAAGAAAGGAAAACTAGTGAAGAGAAATAAGTTAGGATTCTACTGAAATAATGCAGATATACGATAAAGAAGCTGTAATTAAAAAAAAAAAATTGGCAATGGGAGAGAGACCAAATTCTAGACATAGACCTAAGGTAGAAACAATAGAGTCCATTGGTCCATTGGCTGTGATAAATGGAATATTGCCTGCCATATCAGTAAACAAAGGATGTTACAGACATTAGTGATTGCAGCCACATCCTATGGTGAACTGGTGAGCCCTGAAGGAACTCAGGAAATGAAAACACGAGGATACTGGTCCCAGGTAACTGAGGTGCATATCAAAGGAACGATTTCAGTGAGCCCAGACTCTTGCATCTCCCCGTACCTAGAAAAGCGCTAAATTCCTTAACTTGAGATATCTGGTTTTCTTTAATTAACAATAATCTTTTGACGTTCCAACTATCTGCCCTTTTGTTGCAAAACTCCTGTGTATCCTGGCTCCCCCACCTCGCCTCCTTGGAGCAGTTCTCTCAGGGTTACTTGAGATGCTGCCTCCCAAGCTTGAGGTCCTAAAAATTCCCACTGAATAAAACATAACTCTCAACTTTTGGTTGTGAATAATTTTTTAGTCTACAGCTGTATGATATGAAGGGAAAAGAGGAGCTAACATTAATCCTACTGTTCAGAGGATGAAGTGAATGATGATACCATTTACTGGAATTTAGGAATAGAGGAAGAGAAAAAAGACTAGGGCGTGATGCAATCTGTTTGGGACCTGCTGTGTTTGAGCTTTATGTGTGGCTCTTTAAAAATAGTTTCCCTGGGGCTTCCCTGGTGGCGCAGTGGTTGAGAGTCCGCCTGCCGATACAGGGGACACGGGTTCATGCCCGGGTCCGGGAAGATCCCACATGCTGCGGAGTGGCTGGGCCCGTAAGCCATGGCCGCTGAGCCTGTGTGTCCGGAGCCTGTGCTCCGCAACGGGAGAGGGCACAACAGTGAGAGGCCTGCGTACTGCAAAAAAAAAAAAAAAAAAAAAAAAAGGTTTCCCTGGGCAACCTAATAGTCAGGTAAAAATATTTGGAAATATGTGTCTGGCATTTAGGCCACATATCATGACTGGGTTATAGATTTGGGAGCCATTTGAGCCCAATGTTACAATGTCCTCACTGGCTCCTAGCTTTCATGGAAAGTTTCTAAACATCTCCATAAGATATAAAAAATATTTCACTTCCAAATATAAGATACCTTAGATCCTGGAGAAAGTGACATCATTTTGTTTTTCATCTTCTCCATGTTTTAAGAACTAAATAAAGCCCAGGAAAAGTTTTCTGTGGTAGACAGTATAATGGCCTCCCCAAGATGGCCATACCCTAATCCCTGGCACCTGTGAATATGTTACCTGATGCGGAAAAAGGCATTTTGCAGATGTGATTGAGTTAAGGACCTTGAGATGGGGAGAGAATATTGCATTATCCATGTGGACCTAATCTAATCACATTGGTTCTTAAAAGCAGAGAACCTTTCCCAGTTGTGGTCAGGGAGCACTATGGCTATGGAAGGACAGTCAGAAAGATGTGACTTTTCTGGCTTTGAAGATGGAGGAAGGGGGCCATGAGCCACGGAATGGGAGTGGCCTCCCGAAGCTGAAAAAGGCAAGAAAACAGATTCTCCGCAAGAGCTTCCAGAAAGAAGTGCAGCCCTGCCTACACCTTGATTTTAACCAAGGACACCACATGAGGCTTCTAATCTAAGAACTATAAGATAATAAAGTTGTTGCTTTAAGCCACCAACCTTGTACTAATTTATGACAGCAGTAATAGGAAATGAATACATCTTCTCAGTTGAAAAGTTTTAGCACATGCTAAGAAGAAATAGTTTTTCTTTATCATCATCAATATATATTTAGATTATTATGTATTAAGATTTTACCATTGAATGATATGTACCCCATCTGGACTCGTTCTCCTCAAATATCAGGTGAAATGATGTTAATTCTGCCCCAATGGAGATACTGTGAGGACTGAATGAGGAAGCATGTGTGAAAGCACTTCACATACGGGAATGTGTTGGTCAGACATTAACTGATAGCAATGGGAGTTTCCTGATCTGGTCACTGGAGGTACAGAGCTTTAAAATCCTTTATATCAAAGCCTGTTCTGCTTATTGGGAGGCTGAACTACCACGGACAAAGTTCTGAGAGGGAGAAATCACAGTCACGGGTAACCTCAAGGAGGAGTTAATCCTTGAGCAGCTTTTGAATGAAGGTTGGCGCTTGATCAGAAGTGGTGAGGGTGAGTAAGTCTCCAGGAATCGGGTGGCTTTGAAGAAACCCATATCAAGAAAAAATGGGGAATACTCTTGGGCAATGAACCCTGACTGGTTGAAAGTGATAGGAGCAGAGGGTGTGAAAAATCTGCCTTCATTTCATGTGATTTCTCAGTTTTATAACCCTTTTTGACCATTCTGTCATTATTAAAACACTCTTGTTTGCTTGCATGACAGAGTTCATTCTTAGTTTTCCTCCCAGTCTTTTTTGTAGATTTCTCTTTCGTGACTTAGCTCTTAAATGCTGACATTGCTTAGGTTATCTTTGGCCTTTTTCACTTCTTTGTGCTCTCCATGGGGATCTTACTCTCAGGGTTTAAACACAGCATTTGGATCATGACTCTCAATCTGTAGCTGGAGGTCAGAACTCATCAGAATGCCTTGTCTGTATTGACAATTGCCTACTGGAAGTGTCTGCCTCAGCGTTTCCTGGGTCCCTCAGATATGATCCATCCCTGATTCTACTTCCTGCAATCTGCTCCTCTGTTTATCTTACCTCCTGTGGCTGAGTGGATTTTGGTGTCTTTCATTAACTTAGAGTTGACCTCAGTTCTTCTCTTTCCTTTATGCATCCATTCCAATCACTGCCCAGATTCTACTGATTCTATTTTTCTTCACTTTTCCTACCTAGCCCTTCTCTTCAAATTCATTGCTACTTTCTTGATTCAGGACTTGACCATTTCTCCCATGGACCATTGGACTCCATATCTAATAGTCTTAACTCTGCTGTCAGTCTTGCTTCTTTCAGTTATCCTCCACTCTACAACCATAGTGGTCTTTCAAAATGAAAATCCAAATATATTTCTTCCCTCTTCAAATCTTTCTCTGGCTCTCTGATGTCTAAGTATATAGACCTTTGTGTGTCATATATGACCCTACACAGTCTAGCCTGTCCTAACTTTATTCCTGTCTCTCACCACCTTATCAATTCCTGTTACAGGACAGGTCACTTCAAGTCTCAGGTCCTCATCTGCATAGAATGTCCTCTTCTGTCTTCTCTCTCTTGGGAATACCTACTTATCTTTTTAAGACTTAAATCCCTTCTCCTCTATAAAGTCTTCCATGACCACCTACCCTAAGTACAGTTGGTCATTCTCGTCTTTGGGTTTTCCACTTGAGACTTGTATACATTTCTAAAAAGAATTTACAACATTTATACTGCACTTAATGATTTACATGTTGTCTTAGTCCATTTTGGCTGCTATAACAAAAATACCATAGACTAGATGGCTTATAACCAACAAACATTTATTTCTTATCATTCTGGAGACTGTGAAGTCTAAGATCAAGACACCAGCAGATTTGTTGTCTAGTGAGGGTGCATTTACTGGTTCATAGATGGCTGTCTTTGGCTATAACCTCACACAGTGGAAGGGGTGAGGGATCCCTCTGTGGTCCCTATTATAAGGGCATTAATCCCTTTCATTAAGGTTCTGCTCTTATGACCCAATCACCTCTCAAAGGCCCCC
The DNA here is from genome assembly GCF_937001465.1 of Orcinus orca. NCBI lineage: Eukaryota > Metazoa > Chordata > Mammalia > Artiodactyla > Delphinidae > Orcinus > Orcinus orca. The sequence goes on along the minus strand of NC_064559.1, from coordinate 13,184,147 downwards.
ATCTCCAAATACCATCACCTTGGTGGTTAGGTTTCAACATACGAATTTGTGGAGGACATAAGCATTCAGTTCATTATACATGCCCTTCTCCCCCCAGTCCTCTGTAAGCCTTTGGGTGCAGAGACTCAGTCTTCCTCATTTTTTAGAACTTCAAAGGATTATCCGACATGGCACAGGGTTTAGGCATGCATCAGTAAGAAAGTGGGGGAGAAGGAAGGCAGAATGAAAGGATATATACAAAGTAGGAAGTCAGGAAGGAAGGATTTGTGTGACAGCATTATTGAAGTGACAGTGAGATAGAAAGCAGGGAGAATGTTAGAAGGCTCACCTGGAAGTGGGGGCACAGGGATGAGGCCCAGTTTCCTAGCAGGGGAAGTGGACAGAAAGCATGAGACATGCAGGAGACTACAATAAAATTTAAACGACCAGAACTGGAGACACAGAGTGAAACTTTGCTCTCAGTCCCTAAGCCTCTGAGTAGTGGTCTTTAAGCACAGAAGTGCTTTGTCTAAAAATCATACCATGAACTCAGATTCCAACATTCCAATGCAGTCTTCCCACTAGAACAACACATGGATTCTTTAAACCATCAAAAGGTAATTTAAAACAGCCGGACCCAGGCATTATTGTTCAGTGAGTCACAATGTCTCTGATTAAAATAAGTTTTTCACACATCTGGTCAATGTTTAGACACAATGCCTTTTGCATTTAGTTTTCTCTAAGATTGAGATAACAGCTTGGGTGTGGATTTGGGTAACCCAAATTTTGTTTATTTTTAAAAAAAAATAAATAAAAATAATTTAAATAAAATTTTGTTTCTTCCTGGAGAATCAACCAAATCACAGTGTCAAATGTCAAAGGAACACAGAGAGCAATGCTTTCTGCTTCATTTATTGACTGAGGGCACCCCCATCCCAGGGCACAGCCTTAGGGTGCACTCAAGAGCTTAATCCTGAGAAAACAGCCCTGCTACTGTGACTTACTGTCCACCCAGAAGACCACACAACCCAGGCCCTGCCCCGGCGCCATGCATTCACCTGCCAAACAATGGTGGACTGGAATTCCTCTCTGTTAAGTAGGACTTCAAGACCATAGTCCTGAGGTACCTTCTTCTCTGCTCACCTGCCCTGAGTGTCTCCTCTCCCTGTGAGGAAGAACCAGACCTTCAGCTCCTTGGAAGTGTGTCTTCAGAGAAAAGACATCTTTGTATCAATATTAGGAATTAAAGCATCTTTGCGTTGTAATTGAAATACCACATAATTCTGGAATGAACCTTTGATCTTGAGTCTGACCTAGATAATCTACTAGAAGACAAAGAAGGGGCTTGAGGTTCCAAAACTGGCCACTGCTGCCCTCTGGGCGACCAAAGGAAGGTTAAGTCTTTAACAATGACTCTACCCGTGGGCCAAGGCAACAGGGAGCCAAAGGTGATGACAAAGGGGGCAGAAAAATGAGCTGTGAACTCTCTCATCTGGAAGCATCATCTCCCTCCTGTGAACTCCCTCTGCATCTCACTGCCCCTCTCCTGCAGGCCTTGTCATCTCTAGCTCATGTTAGAATTTGCTAGCTGGGTGGTGTTGAAAATGTTGCTGATATTTTTTGATAAGAAGATGGTGATGGGGACTTCCCTGGTGGCATTGTGGTTATGACTCCACTGTCCCAATGCAGGGGACCCAGGTTCAATCCTTGGCCAGGGAACTAGATCCCACATGCATGTTGCAACTAAGAGTTCTCATGACACATCTAAGAAGCCCGTGAGCCGCAACTAAAGGAGCTCGCCTGCCGCAACTAAAACTCGGAGCAACCAAATAAATAAATAAATGTTAATTACCACATTTCACCCGCTGTAAGACACACATTTTAAAAAAAAAAAAGAAGGTGGTGATAAAATGTCAACCTACAGGATGATTACTGTAAGGAATAAACAGTTAATGTTTTGCAGAAGTGTCTAGCTAAGTCAGTACCTAGCAAGGAGTAGGATTTAATAAGTGCTGTTTTTCTTCCTTTCTTGACAAGTGTGTAAAATTATGATTAAGAGCATGGACCCCGGAGCCAGAGAGCCTGGGTTAAAATCTGGTTCTACCAAACTAGCTGTGTGACCTTAGGCAGATTTCTTAACTTCTCTTCACCTCAGCTTTCTTATCTGTAAAGTGGGGATAAGAATCACATGCCCATTCCTATAAGATGTTGGAAGAATTAAATAAATTATGATATACAACATGCTCGGAACAGTACTGAGCATATGTGTAAAAGCATTGCAAAGCTTAGTTCTTATTATTATCCTCATTATGTAGGAGTGATTCATTTATGTAATTTCATGGAGCCAATGGAACATTAATACATTCATGGTAGATGCTCAATACCTCTTTGTGAATTGAATGAATGAAAGGAGTAACCTTTCTTTTAGACACTGGAGGGACTTCATAATGCTTTTTTAAAGAGTTTCATTCAGACAAGAAGTGCTTATTGAGAGTCTTCTATGTGCCATGGGATGCCAAACCTCACAAAGCAGACAAAGGTTCTGCTCATGACTTGCAGTCTAGATCCAGGAGTTTTAGCTGCCCTCTAGTCCTGATGCCTTGCTTAGCAAATGAAGACATTGAGACCCAGAGAGGACAAGGAATTTCTGGGAGGTGGTCACTTGTGGACATGTTGTCTTAGGATCCATATGTCAAGACCCCATTTGGTTAGTTGACCCCTCTTGTTTTAATGTCCTTCTTGGTATGGGAAGCAATATGACCCAGTGGAAAGAACTTGGCTCTCAAGTTAGAAAAAATCCAGCTCTGCCATGGGCCCATTGTGCCACTGGGCAATGTACTTCAACTGTCTTGGCTTCAGTTCTTCTATACGATGCAATATTAGCTTATGCCTCAAACGTAAGAGTCCTCTTCTCTTTGTACTGAAGAGGTTGCAGAATGAGACGCACATGTCCTACATCACGTCTTTTTTGTTGTTTTTAATTGAACTAGTTGCAGACATTTAACAATTTATATAAAATCTAGATGTCTGGCTTCTTTTGACAAGTCAGAAAGCCTGGCAGCCACATTTAGTTGCAGTGGACAGCTGCCCCCTGGGATGGGACACGAGCCTTGCAATGTGGCACAGTCTCCACCCTTCTCCATTCATTTCTTCATACCTGGCCTGCCTCACTCATTGACTCACCTGCCTGACCTCTATCAGCACCTAAGTTTTCAGTGCCTGCTGTATGGATGAAGTTTTTATAGGGGGATGTTAGAGTAAACAATCAAGAGGTTTCCCACACCATTTAATTTTCACTAGACTATTTGCTTCTTTTGTAATGACACAGAAGTGTGTTTTCTCCAAACACAAAACCTTTCCCTTTTGCTTCATAAGAGATTTAGGAGGCAGAGAGATGGCATGATGACAATGTACTAATACAGATACAGCAACATAGATGTTGCTACCACCCTAATCGCCTCTACTCCAGCACCTATTCAAAAGAAGAGAAAGGGGAGAGTTGAATAAGAGTACCAAGCTGAGAAACTAGGAGCTGCTGAAAAATGATGGGTTGGTTGGGGTCTTATGAAGGATGGCAGTTTGGCAGACCACCTTATTTCCCTTCCTCCCTGGAGCTAACGTGAGTCTTATTTATAATTCAGCTCTCAGAGCTCCTACATGTTAAATCAGCAACTGAGAAGCCTGCAGGGCTGGAAGTGGGAAGTGGCTTTCAAGACATCTGGATTAGAAAGCTGCATCCTGCCACTGAAAGAGCCCTGGACTGGGGGCCAGAAATCTGCAGTCCTTGTTCTGGCTCTTGATTTGTTACTGATTGGTTGCACCTCTTTTGTAAGCCCTGTACCCGAGTTAGGCTGTTTCCATCAAATCTTAGAAGGGCCTGTTCTGAGCATCCAGTGAGATGGCTGCTATAGATATAGATACAGATACATGTATAGATATAACCTAGATAGTATGAAAGAAAATTCAGATGTGTCACTGTTATTAGACATGTAATCTATGAGGATCCATGCTGATGGTCCAGGGCCTTGAGGTAAGGGAGAATGCATCAGGATTCATCACAGCAGCAACTACAGAGAAGCCAGGTCTATGTGCTGAAGGGTAATGGGGCAGAATTTTATTACCCAGTGTTTCCAGGTAGTACAATGATACATGTGGGTTAGTAAGTAGTCAGTGAGGAGTTGGAAGATGGCTTTGCAATACAAACACTACCCAACCCCACTCAGGATGTGCCTTGGAAGAAGCTAAAAGGGCCCATCAGTAAGACGCCCACCAAATGGGAGGAAGGACAACAGTTCCAGAATTTGACCAGTTAAAAGGTGAGATATTAACAGCCAAGAAATATTGGGTTGGGCAAAAACTGCCTTCAGTTTTTAAGTAAAAATAAAAGAAACATTTTTCATTTTCACCAAGAACTTAATTGAACTACATATTCACCCTCTTGTTCCACTACCTTCTGCCATTTTTCACACAACTTCATAATTCCATCTTCTCAAAACTTTTTATCTTTTTGAGCAAAGAACTGTTCCAGGTGCCTTTTACAGTCTTCTAGGGAACTGAATTTTTTTTTTTCCATTAAGAGAATTTTTTAAAGGCCAGAATAAATGGAAATCTGAAGGTGAATACGGTGGATGAATCAGAATTTCCCAGCCAAACTGTAACAGTTTTTGCCTGGTCATTAAAGAAATATGCTGTCTTGAGTTATCCTGATGGAAGATTATACATTTTCTGTTGACTAATTCTGGAGGCTTTTCATCAAGTGTTGCTTTCAGTTGGTCTAGTTGGGAGCAGTACTTGTTGGAATTAATTGTTTGGTTTTCCGAAAGGAGCTCATAATGGAGGACTCCCTTCCAATCCTACTGTATGCACAATATCACTTCCTTTGGATGAAGACTGGCCTTTGGTGTGGTTGGTGGTGTTCATTTCGCTTGCCCCACGATCTCTTCTGTTCCACATTATTGTACAGTATCCACTGTTCATCACGCATCACAATGTGTTTTAAAAACGGAACTTTTCATTACGTATAAGTACAGAATCACATGTGGAAATACGGTCAAGAATGTTTTTTTCACTTAACTTATGTGGAACCCTAACATCAAAGTGATGAACACAGCCAAGCTGGTGCAAATGATTTTCAGCGCTTGATTTGGATATTTTGAGTATGTCAGCTATCTGCCACATGGTACAACGTTGATTGTTCTCAATTAATGTCTCGATTTGATCACTATCAACTTCAACTGGTCTACCCAACCATGGAGCATAGTCCAGTGAGAAATCTCTAGCACGAAACTTTGCAAACCACTTTTGACATGTTCAATCAGTCACAGAACCTTCTCCATACACTGCACAAATCTTTTTGTGTGTGTGTTTCAGTTGCGTTTTTACCTTTCTTGAAATAATAAAGCATAATATGCTGAAAATGATGCTTTTTTCTTCCATCTTCAATATTAAAATGGCTACAAAAAAATTCACCAATTTTGATAAGTCTGTTTTTTAATTGCACACTGATACAACAGCTGTCACATACAATCTAACAAAATTGTTTGGAATGAAGGTGAAGACAACTAAATGCTACTAGAGCCATCTTATGGGAAAAAACAAACAAACCTTTTGGCCAATCCAATAATTTAAAAGAAATTCAGGGACTTCCCTGGTGGCACAGTGGTTAAGAATCCACCTTCCGATGGGAGAGAGATGCAAGAAGGAGGAGATATGGGGATATAGGTATATGTATAGCTGATTCACTTTGTTATAAAGCAGAAACTAACACACCATTGTAAAGCAATTATACTCTAATAAAGACATTAAAAAAAAATCCACCTGCCAATGCAGGGGACACAGGTTTGATCCCTGGTCTGGGACGATCCCACATGCCACGGAACAACTAAGCCCGTGCGCCACAACTACTGAGCCTGCTCTCTAGAGCCTGCGAGCCACAACTACTGAAGCTTGTGTCCCCTAGAGCCCATGTGCCACAACTACTGAGCCTGAGTGCTGCAACTACTGAAGCCTGCGCACCTAGAGCCCGTGCTCCACAACAAGAGAAGCCACCACAGTAAGAAGCCCTCTCACTCCAAGGAAGAGCAGCCCCTGCTTGCCTCAACTAGAGAAAGCCTGCACGCAGCAATGAAGCCCCAATGCAGCCAAAAATAAATAAATAATTTTTAAAAAATAAAAGAAATTCATTAGGTGAGTCCATGGAAGATATTTAGAGGATGAAGGGACTTGAAACCATTCATATGAGGAACATATAAATAATGATATACAGCCTGAAAAAGACAAAGACAGAGGAAGAAGAAGAGATAATGACAACACGAAGCTGTCTTTACACATGGCTCATACCACGTGGAAGATGAATTCGACCAGCCACAAATGGAGATTTAAGATCAATGGCAGAAGTTACAGGTATACTGATTTTATTCTCATTTGTTTATTTTTTCTTTGATCCAAAATCACAATTAAGAACTACACACTTGTATTAAATCCTCACTTTGTCATCAACTAGCTATGAGACCTTAGGCAATTTACTTAGACTCTCTGAGTTTCATTTTTTTATTCTGCAAAAGTAGAGATAAAAAGAATACCTATCATAAAAGGCTGTTTTAAGGATTAAATGAGGCAAAGCAGGGGAACTGATTTATATAAGATCTGGCTTATACTAAGCGCTCAATAGCAGTTAGTTATTATTATTATTATTATTATTCAACATGCACTTGCTATGTGCTAGATTCTGTACCAGGTGTTGTGGTTACAAAGGTAAATCGGGCACAGTCACTACTTAAGGACTTCCCCATCTAGAAGTGGATCAATATTTGCAAGAATAGTCCTTAGAGAGAAATCTGCATGTATAAAGGGACAATTCCCCATTAACAGCTGTTATTATACAACAGCTGATCAGTCACTTGGGAAGATGGAGCAGAAGCGACTCAAGTTTCAGAAAGGTCCTTGAATTGGATAATCTTTAAGGTTCACTCTAACTCCAAGAGTCTCTGATTCTAAATTTCTTCCTGGAGACAATGTTGAATACTCCTATGTCCTGATCCAGAGCCAGATGATAGGGTGGGGAGATGGAGGGCAGCGGCAGCCCTTGTGGAAAAATCCAATGTCAAAGCCTGACAGGGGGCGGGACTTAAATGCCTGACCATGCAGCAGCCACTACGTTTTGTCCTGCACTTTGGTCCCATGCCTCAAAGCAGTGACCTCCTTGTCAAGTAGGGCCCTGCCACGACTTCTCTTTCCCTGGTGAATACATGAGGGTTCTGCAAGAGACTTTTAACAGTCTTGACCCTGTCTACAATATTTTATGCCTGCCATTCATTGAGGTTTGTTTACTCTGAAATTATGGGGAGGGTGACATTGTGCTTGGAACAACATTTGATGGATATGTTCCCTGAACCCTCACCCAACAAAAACTCACTTAGGAAAGAAAGTCTAAATTTAGGAATGTGTGCTCAATTATGGGTTGTGGCCTGGCTTACAGTTTTGCCTCTTATCTGTGACCCATTTTTGGGAGCTGTGACCAAGAGCATAACAATAACTTCAGGCCCACACGAAAACTGTGCAAAGGAGATACTTTTAGTTCATCAACTTGGAAATGCCCTCGAACATGAAACCAATATGTATCCTCAAATTACGCAGGAAAGAAGAGCCCTCTTTCCTTTTGTTAGATGTCCAAGTATTTGGAAATACTTGAATCAAAATGAAAAATACATGGAGTATTTTAAAATTTAATTTGTAATAAATGTAATTCATTTAATTTTGTGTTTAATATCCACAAATGATGCCATATTGTAACTTGCATTTGTAGGCATAGATACACAAATGTCATTGACAAATTCCATAACCCATACAGACTGAATCAAATAATTTAGCATTTGTTTCAGTATTACCCTTCAGTGTTCATCATGCTTTATGATGCTGGTTTTGACTCTTGAATATACGAGAGGTACCTTAAAGGTAGGAAGGTATCTTCTCATTCCTTGAACCCCATTCCATCCTTATCACAATAATAGCTGACAGTTACTGACCACTTTTTATGTGCCAGGCCCTGGGCTAAGAGCTTTCCATATATTCACTTATTTAACTGAATCTTTACCATGAGTGATGAAATAGTTATTAATATATCTATTTTACAAAGGAAGAAACTTAAGCTCATAGAAGCTAAGTAACCTTGGCCAATGTAAGACTGCTAGTAAATTGCACAGTTGGAGCCCAAACCCAGATCTGTGGGATCCAAAGCTCATCCATCTATTTTGTTATGTTCTCTGGTTGCAAAGTAAGTTTTCTATAAGTAATTGAATGATGATTATGTAGGCAGTTTTATTGCAAGAAAGCTTACTGTGGCCTGTTCCACTGAATACTGATTATTTGACCAGGTTACAATGGGCAAAAGGAACTTTTGTAATTTTATTTCTTGGAAGTCCAGGATTTAGATAGAAAAAAAAAATTATCACTATGTATAAACTTTCCTCACTTAGGAAAAATTATAAGTTGAATAAACTAAAAAATATGTTTATGCAAATAAAAGAGCTCCATGCAGTGTTGGTTTAAAAAGGTAGAGACTCATGTGCAATATGTTGGAATATGTCTTAGAATGCAGCGGGGTGAGTGATAATAGTAGGGAGATATATTTGCAGAATATCCTCTAAGTTAATATGGATTCTATTATCTGTTCTCTGTCTTCTTTTTTTTTTTTTCCAGAAAAAGAAACCAAAATAGGATGGAAGATTTTTCTATTCTGCCTTGAACTTTAGGGACAAATTGCAAGCATATTTTGAATACACTTTAGATGGGACCTATGAAATAGGGCCAAGTTCATGCACTGATTCTCTAAGTACATTGCCTTATCTCCCCCTCATGCTGACTGAACAGAAAAGAAACTTTTCTTTTAGCTTTATATTTTGGATTCATTTAGTTGACTAGATTTCAAATCTTGCAAGCAGTGATTTTAAAATTATTTTTGAAGTCCTTTTTAGAGAGCTCTTACCACTTAAAAAGAATTTTGGGGAGAGGGGAGGAAAGAAAATTTCAAAGCATTGTTTTTGGCTTTAGGTTTTCAAAGTTTCTGGTGCTGGCATCTGGCCCACTTTCAAGGATCATGGGCATCTCCTACATGATAGCCTCTCTGTGGGTAGTAGCCATGTCTAGCACAATGTTGTAAATCCCTAGAGTGAGGGGCAATTTATGGGTTCCTCATTTACAAAAGATAATTATGGGAAGAAACAGGAGAAAGAAGTTTTCTTAGCCAAGACACAGAAGTAACCTAAATGTTCGTCAACAGATGAATGGATAAAGAATATGTGGTACATATATACAATGGACTATTACTCAGCCATAAAAAAAGAATGAAATAATGTCATTTGCAGCAACATGGATGTACCTACAGATTATCATACTAAGTGAAGTAGGTCAGACAGAGAAGGACAAATATCATATGATATCACTTACATGTGGAATCTAAAACAAATATTACAAATGAATGTATTTATAAAACAGAAATAGGCTCACATACATAGAAAACAAACTTATGGTTACCAAAGGGGAAAAGGGGCAAGGGAGGGATAAATTTTTAAAAATAAAAAAATAAAGTACATTTCATTTAAGCAGCATAAAGTTGGGATATGCCTTTTTATGTAGTCTGACAATCCCTGCCTTATAATTGTAGTGTTTGTCATTTACATTCAATATGATATTGTTGGGTTTAAGTCACATTTGAAGTTAATAGTGGAGCTTATGACAGACCATCTTTAACTTCAGCATGGATGAAGGCATATTTATATTCCCACATTTTATTAAAAACTGGAAATAAGAATTCATCAGTTTGTCACAAAACTAAACAAAACAAAAAAATCTACCTACCTACCTTCTCACATTTGCCTTCTAAAGTGCTAACCTGCAAGTAACTGCAGTATTTAACAGGAGTGACCATAAATTAATCCTATCTTCTACTATAGAGGTGGAAGACTACTTTAAACAAGAAATATAGTAATGGAAAATTCTCAACTTTTATAGACAGTACTATATGCTGTGTGTAAATTTTGTTCAATAAATATCTGTTAAATTGCAAAAAACTAGAATTTTTAGAAAACATCAAAGTTTTAAAAGTTCAAATCAAAGGAAATGGAAAGGGCATGAAAAGAAGGTAACAAAAGCTACTGACGTCACCTGTACTCTGAAGTGGGAAGAATAGGGCGCCTGGGAATCTTAGCTTGAATTGGGGGATTTCTGAATGTCGCATGGATTTGTCATGTTCTGGACATGTGAAAAGGTGGTTGAGATTAAACCTTCCAGTGTTAAAGCTAAAGGAAGTTCTAGCATTTTTCCTATGAACCATAAAACATGCCTGAGAAGAAGGGCTCAACATCACAGTACAGTAGAGCCTGGAGATTTTATATGTAACGTTCACAGTTAAGACCACTGTCCCAAAAGAAAAAATATATATAATATGTAGAAGATATTTTGCTGAGGAAAGACTCTTTTTTAATTTTTATTTATTTAAACCTGTATTATTTTGGAAAGATAGGTTAAAAAATCTTTTTTTTGTACTTTTTTTATTGGGGTATAGTTGATTTGCAATGTTGTGTTAATTTCTGCTGTACAGCAAAGTGACTCAGTTATACATGTATTATATATACATTCTTTTTATATTCTTTTCCTTTATGGCTTATCACAGGTTATTGAATATAGTTCCCTGTGCTATACAGTAGGACCTTTTTGTTTATCCATTTTGTATATAATAGTTTGCATCTGCTAATCCCAAACTCCCACTCCATCCCTCCCCCATCCACCTTCCCCCTTAGCAACCATGTCTGTTCTCTATGTCTGTGAGTCTATTTCTGCTTCATAGATAAGTTCATTTATGTCCTATTTTAGATTCTACATATAAGTGATGTCATATGGTGTTTGTCTTTCTTTTTCTGACTTCTTTCACTTAGTATGATAATTTCTATATCCATCCATGTTACTGCAAATGGCATTATTTCATTCTTTTTTATGGCAAAATAGTATTCTATTGTATATATGTACCACATCTTCTTTATTGAGGAAAGACTCTTAATTGAGGGTTTGAAGCTGGCAGATAAGAAAAATTCATCCATTCACTCATTGATTCATTCATTTGAAAAGTATTAATTGACCATCAACTAGGTCTCAGGTCTATGTCAGGCACTGAAATTACGTCTATGAAGGAGACGTAGTCTAGGTACTCAAGGTGCTCACCTTCAAGAGGGGGAGAACCATCCATAAGTGAGCACTGATCATGCAAACTGATGAGATGGGAGATGGGAATGGTATAAATTTCTGGGCCCACACTTCAGAGGGGCACCGACCCAGCCATGAGAGTTCCCTTGAGAGTGAGGTGGCATGTTTGATGCCAGACATCCACCTCAATGAAGCTTCATTGTTCTCTATGATTAACACGTATGCATTGAAATAATTCAAAAAATCTGTGTGTGTTTATGTATGTAAGAAATGATCCAGAACAAAACAACAGCTTGTGATGTGGTGGTATTTAAATATGTGGTGGTTCTAGTAGTTCTCTTTTTATTATCTTTTTGAATGTCAAGTGTTTACTCTCATTAGCAACTATGAAGAAAGAATTAGCACAGCGGGTCTGGTTGCTCAGTCACTGTGTATCTCTAGGGAAGCCTGGAACCATGATTGACACTTGGGCAACATCTGGTCTTCTTTATGTCACTGACTGATGATGTTGTGTATGCCTGGACAAAGGGGGCATAGCAGCTACTTCTCAAGACTTGTTTTTCTCTTTCTGACTTACTTCACTCTGTAGGACAGTCTCTAGGTCCATCTATGTCTCTACAAATGACCCAATTTTGTTCCTTTTTATGGCTGAGTAATATTCCATTGTATATATGTACCACATCTTCTTTATCTATTCATCTGTCGATGGGCATTTAGGTTGTTTCCATGACCTGGCTATTGTAAATAGAGCTACAATGAACATTGGGGTGCTTGTGTCTTTTTGAAATATGGTTTTCTCTGGGTATATGCTCAGTAGTGGAATTGCTGGGTCATATGGTAATTCTGTTTTTAGTTTTTTAAGGAACCTCTATACTGTTCTCCATAGTGGCTCTATCAATTTACATGCCCACCAACAGAAAACAAATATCGTATATAACGCATATATGTGGAATCTAGAAAAATGGTACAGATGAACCGGTTTGCAAGGCAGAAATAGAGACACAGATGTAGAGAACAAACATATGGACACCAAGGGGGGAAACAGGGGGGTGAGGGTGGGATGAACTGGGAGATTGGGATTAACATATATACACTAATATGTATAAAATAGATAACTATGTATAGCTGATTCACTTTGTTATAAAGCAGAAACAAACACACCATTGTAAAGCAATTATACTCCAATAAAGATGTTAAAAAATAAATTAATTAATTTAAAAAATTTTAAAAATGAAATAGATAACTAATAAGAACCTGCTGTATAAAAAATAAATAAAATAAAATTCAAAATAAATAAAAAGACTTCTCAGGATTATTCAGGAAGAGTCTTGATGTATCTGGTTTTCCTGGGGTCCTAGGTTTTGGTTACTATGGCTAGTCACATAGAAGTATGGCTTATGTTACCAGCCCTGCAGTAATGCTTCAGACCCTGAGACTGGAATGGGCTTCCCTGGGCAGAGACATTCTAACATGTCTCTGTAGTTTATTTTTAGAGAAGAAATTTATGCTGTGTGGTCCCAGATCGGGGAAGGGCTCAGAAGCCTAAAATTGACCTCTCTGTACCCTACCCAATGTATGTACTTTTCTTGCTGTTTTGCAATGAATCTTTGCCGTAATAAACCCTAGCTATAAGTGTAAGTGAGGCCATATAGCGAATCACCAAACTTGAGTTGGTCATGGGATGCTGAAACAGTAACCCAAAAGGTATACTGAGTGGCATCATAAACCAGAGAAGCAGTGTGACAATTAAGGTAGGGTGAGCAAAGATGAGGATATTAGGTATGGCGTTTTACTGTATTATCCTCTCCTCGGATAAATGTAAAATCTGTTTATTTGTTTTAACTCAAATTCAATCTGCTCAAAACCGTCTCTGGTCAAGATAAATGCAAAATCTAATCTCTATCGTGCCATGCTTTGGGGAGGCTGTTTTTTCATCTTAGCATCATATAAGAATCTTGGGGGTTTAACCCAGTCCAGTGCTCTGGAAAGGGCCTTTGACCTTCAGTCCACATGGGTGATTGAAGGCCTGCTCATCGTCCTTTGAAGGTAGACAGCGCTGCTGTCCTCTGCCAAACCTGGACACAGGAATATCTGCTCAACTAGTGTCTAACCTCTTGAAGTAACCACAAAATCACTCCCATTGAAAGCCTGCCCTCGCCTCAGGGTCTCCCATGGGAGCCAGGAGGTTGGCCTCGAAGAACTTGCAGAACCCTCCCTTCTCTCAAGAAGACCCCTCCCCTGGCCCAGTCTAGCAGATTCTATTCACCAATCCTCAGATCTCCTCTACCCTGTAAAACATACCCCTAACTTACAGACCTGAGGCTTATCAGTTACATAACCCTCTTTGCAGATAACCTCCTGGAGGTGTGGTAACACCTGCCTTGGGCCCTGTAACATAAAAGTCACTAACAACTATTTCAATCAAGATAATGGGAAGCTTTGGGTACCTTCCTAGGAGTTAAAGGGGGAAAAATTTACATCAGCAAAAGCAACACAGAAATTTATCTTACTATATAGATACATGTATATGTATAACTGATTCACTTTGCTGTACACCTGAAACTATCACAACATTGTTAATCAACTATACTCCAATATAAAATAAAAATTAAAAAAAAAAACGAATAGCAGTAGAGCCACTGATGATGTTGCTGTTATTGTGTCATTAATGCAAGTGCTGACTGAAAAAGAATAGGACTTTGGCTTCATTAATAAAAGACCTGAAAAAATGTAAAAAAAAAAAAAAAACTCAAGGTTTATAAAAATCTTTAAATATTACCTTCCACCACTTGCTGTCCTATGTATCAATATTTTAAACATTATATATACACACACCATCTACCATCTATCCTTTAGAAAAAAGGACGTCATCTACTATAAAACTATTTCTTAACAAAGTAAAATAATTAATTAAAAAAAGAAATTTATCTTACTGCAAATTCTCTTGCTACATTAAGAATACTCAGTCTCTACTTAATAGAGGCAATTAGTCTAGTAGATAAATTACTACAGTATAACGTAAAGTAATGCAAGTGTCGTCATAAAGGTACACACATGTTAAAAGCTGTATGAGAGGCAGGAGGGATTGGGGGACATTGCCGAGGTGCTGCGGTTATGGGCCTCCCTGAGTAGGCTGGGCTTCGACCAAGACAGGCTGCTCACCGTCCTTGTCCAGATCCACCCGAGAACCCACAGTTCGAATCACAGCACCAGGAACATAATTACCATCCATTAAAGCCAAAAGTTTATTTCCCTAAAGCCAAGACGAGGAATGTTATCTTTACAAAGGGGAAGCATAGAAAGAAAGTTGTATCATCAATGAAGACACAGTGAAAGAAAGGAGACTTGCTCTGGATGTGGGGGAGCTTTCTATCCAATAAAAGGATCTTCCTTGGTATCAGGACACTTGGCTATCAGCAGAGTCCATGGAAAACGTTCTTAAGAACTCTTCCTTAGAAGTCTGTAAAATCGGCATAGATACACCTTATGGTAGAAGATGCCAATCATGTGGTTAAAGAAACCTGAGCCCCATTAGCTGGCTTTGGGCAAATTACCTCTCTAAGCCCCAGGTTCCCACATAAAATAGAAACCATTATGCCTATTTTTCAGGGACGTTGTAAAGTTTAGAAATAATACCTGATACATAGTGGGAACTAAATAAATGGTAAAGAATATCATTTTCTCTTCTAGATGACACAGGTAATTTATTGTCTGGGACCAGGGCACTGGGCTAAGTAATCTCCAGGAATCTCATCCAGGTCCAAGATTTTAGCCACTGCTGATGCTACTCCTCTTTCTCTTTGAAACAACCCAAACTTTGCAGCATCTTGGGCATAGTGATAATGTTTATTATCAGCAGTGCCTCCTTTACTCTGTACTGGTCCACAAGCCCCATTGGCCAACCCCACTGCCATTGTGAGCTTGTCTGAATCTCCCTAGACACTGCCTTTATTTTAGCCTTTTGCCTCTCTACCCCACTGAGTGCCATTTTCTCTGAGTAATTATTCACTTAAGTAGGTGGCAAAGAGCTAATTTGTTTAATTCATCTGTGCCAATGTTCTAATCAGTGCTAATAGGTGACCTGCCCAGATAGGTGAACATCAGGTAGAGGAAGTCTAGTAAATGAACATCCCAGATAGTTAAAAAAATCAAGGTCAGTGCCAAAGCCATCTTTACTCTGGGAGATCTCCTTACATAGTCCGGTGAAAAGGTACTATTTGCGGGTCCCTGGCCATACTCAAGCAGGACACATTAGGCTGCTTTCTGTTGTATCTGCACAGAGAGATCAACCTGGAAAATATCCCTGCTGCTTCACCAGTGGCACTGAATGAGGGAGCTGAGTGCTGCAAGACCACCCTGTAGCTGGGCCAGATGGAAAGAGCCAGAATCTTCTTCATTCTGAAACCATTCCCTTAGTTCTAGGGATCCAGACTTTTGGAAGAGCAGTGTTTGGAGACACTTTGGAAATCATCTAAGCTCAGGACTTTATGATTTTTGAAGCTGCAGCTCAGAGAAGGGAGTTAATTTGTTAGATCACAGAGCCGGCAAGGGCTGAGCTGCATCTGGAATCAAGGTTTCCTAGCTCCTAACCCAGAGCCCTCTATCTGTACCAATTTAATCCTTATATGTGTAAACCTCGCTACATCTTACCTGTTCTAGAAGAAGTTGCCCTGGTGGTGGGGGATCAGAACTAATCTCAGACCATATTTTACCACCAAGAATCTGGGAGACCCTCAATTAATCGTCTCAAGTTCAGTCGGCCCATCAGTGAGCTGAGCAGAGTCTTCTCCACATTGTCTGATGTTCCTGGCTATGATTCAAAGTAGATCAGAATGTCTTGCCCACAAAACTGTTTAAAACAAGTATTGGCTGAAGAAGGGAAGTTTAGAAAGTCACACACACACACACACACACACACACACACACACACACACACACACACACGTTATTCCAATTTATCACCATTCTCAGATTCAGAAGCCACTGATGCTGTTCTCCGTGCTCTGAGTCCGGGGAGCACTGGTCTTTACAGCTGACACCAGAATACAGAATGGTTTCCTATTAGAAATGACAACCTACAGGCTGTTGCATGACAAGCCCCCGGGGCAGGGAGCCGCTGCATCTTCTACAACCTACTGATGGGCTGCCACCACTGGTACCCCAGGCCCTGGATCTGAGCTCTGAATACACAATGGAGGGGATGCAGACAGAGAAAGAAAGGACAAGCTGACTACTGAAAATAATGACCCTAATGAAACAAAGTACTTAAAGAGGACAGATGTCAATCTGGGAGAAGGAGAGAGAGAAGGAGACGGGGAGGGAGAGACAGAAAGAAGCAGAAAGACGTGAAGGCGGAGGTGGAGGAAGAGGAGAACAGAAGGGGGTAGGAAAAAAGAGAGTATAAGAATTTAGGCGGGCTTCCCTGATGGCGCAGTGGTTGAGAGTCCGCCTGCCAATGCAGGGGACACGGGTTCGTGCCCCGGTCCAGGAGGATCCCACATGCCGCGGAGCAGCTGGGCCCGTGAGCCATGGCCGCTGAGCCTGTGGTCCGGAGCTTGTGCTCCGCAACGGGAGAGGTCACAACAGTGAGAGGCCCGCGTACTGCAAAAAAAAAAAAAAAAAAAGAATTTAGGGAATTCGAGTTCAGAGTTGAGACCCAAATGAATGACATGGAAGATCAAGTTGAAGGCCATTCTAAAGCCCAGAGCAAATATTCAAACCTCACCCTTAGTAATACAAAGAGCCAGGAATAAAATCCCCTTGGGGTGAGACTGCACAAAGCATTGTGCTGGATCTGCTGTGAAGCTCCCCAAAACTCCAGTCACTGTGACCAACTCCAAGGGGAGGAGTTTGGATCACGTGAGTTCCAGACTCAGATTCTCTTAGTGGCTTTTAGCCTTTCCGTCATCCTGAACTTTGGAGATTATTTCTATCCCTCTCTTCCCTGGGCAAGCAAGCTGCTGGTGTTTTTGTGTCAGCCACAAGGGCTGTGTTGAGGAGGGTGAGGAAATGTGTAAGAAAGGGGCAGATTATTCCCAGAGAGCTCCACCCAGAGATTTCCGGGCAACATTTCTCCACAAACTGTCTTCTCTAGGAACTTGCTTATGCTTCAGTTGCCTGTCCACTGGCTCATGAACCTTCTATCTGCAAGTTCAATTGTTAAGTCCACAAGACCCCCAAATAAAACTCTAGTGCCCTGAAGGGAGCCATCAGGGTCTGTGTGTGTGTCATAAGCAGACTTGCTCATTGCACGGACCTGGCAGGGCAGAAACCAGCTCCATTCCAGGACCACGTGACACGGGCAGGGCTACTCACTTAGCTGCCCTCCAGCAGGGGCAGCTGGGGACACCTCCCTAGAGTGGAGTGACCACAGCATTTAATCACTGGGCTGACACAGCTGGAGCCTCTCTCTCCCTAAAAAGGTAATCTGAAGGCAGGGCTGGGGGTGGGAGTGTCGATTAGACCCATCTATGGCTGCGAGAGCACAGAAACTGCCCCTCACCTGGGAAGCATGAAAGGTGAGTAAAGCTCAGGTCAGTGTCTCAGAAACTCAGAATGAAACATGACTTTATTCCAGAAGCTTGGCTGACTGGTGGGGCTTGGTGTCCAGAACCCCAAGGGAGATCCTACTCAGCCACCTAATGATAACATTTTCATTTCAGACTTGCATGCATTCCACCTCACTGATTTCAATCCCATCTTTATTTTGTTTTTGTCATTTCTAAGGTCTGTCAATTACTTAGCCTTAACTAGAGGAGTGACATAGCACAGTCTTAGGGTGGGTTCTGCCTGATTTCCTGGTCAAGGAATTTCCCTTGTCTGAGGTGATATTTTGTCACTCCACATTATAGGTTTGTACCTATCTAGTCCTGTTCACTGATCTTTCTGTCATTTTTGAATATGGTTTCAACCTCGTCAATGTGCTCCTCGGCAGCACGAGCCTCCTCTTATGGTCCTTATTCCCCACGGCATCCAGCACGCTGATAAGCACTTGGTGGATACTTACTCAACTCTTGTTGCGTGGCTGTTTACAGTCTTAAAGACCCAAGGGGAAAGGAATTTCACAGCCTCGCCAGTTACCAAATCCAAGATCTAAATTCACTTAGAGCTTTGGATATAGCAAAACTAAAGCCTTCATTTTGCATGCCATCTCTTATTCAATTTCAAAAACAACATCTGTAGTGTAATTGGTTAATTTTCATCTGCTGGCCTCCTTGTTAACTCTGAGATGTTCTCCCGATGTTACCATGATAATGGCTCCTGGAGATTTACAATAAAAACAACTGTTATTTGTACAGCGCTTAATCACTTATAAAGTGACCTCACAGGTATTTTGACCTAGTGCATCACACTCTATGGTCAGTGTAAATGCACCCTGCTGCCTTCAACTACGGGAGCATACTTGGCTCAGGGCCAGATGCTGCACCGAAATCCATGCATGTCTGTGGTGTGGTCTGATGGTCCTTTCAGCTCCTCATCCTGTTTTCTCTCACAGGCATTGCCCCTAATAAATGTTTTTGTTCACTTACCCTGCTTTCACATCTGCTTCTCAGAGGACCCAGTCTCTCCAGCCTGGCTACAGTGCTCCCTTCTCTGGGTGCCTAAAGCACCCTGGATCTCTCTCTCTCCATCAGAGCACTGACCAAACTGCACTGAGCTGTCACTGACTGTCTCCCTATTAGACCAGGATCACTAACCATCATGTAATAAGACGGATGTTGGAAGCGCTGAAGGAAGTGATTCATTTCGCTGGGGAGCTTAGGCGTGATTGGTGGAAGAGTCAGAGGGCCTCTCAGTCGAGGTACATTCAGCTCTGCCTTGAAGGATGGGTAGAATCGAGGTAAAGAAAACGATGGCCAACGTTCAATGCAGAGGGAACAGAATGAGAAAAATGATGGTCTTTTGGAGCCTGATGACTATGTTGGTACTACTGATGTGTAAGTGCAGAGATACAGCAGCTAGATTGGAAGTGCCTTGCTGAATGGTTTTTACTTTATGCTGTATGTAATAGTTCTCAAGCAATTTTTTTTAATTGAAGTATAGTTGATTTACAATGTACTATTGTTTCAGGTGTACAGCAAAGTGATTCAGTTATACATATATATGTATATATGTATTCATTTTCAGATCTTTTCCATTATAGGTTATTAAAAGATATTGAATATAGTTCCCTGTGCTTTACAGTAAGGTCCTTGTTGTTTATCTATTTTATATACAGTAGTGTGTATCTGTTAATCCCAAACTCCTAATTTATCCCTCCCCCCATTTCCCCTTTGATAACCATAGGTTTGTTTTCTATGTCTTTGAGTCTATTTCTGTTTTGTAAATAAGTTCATTTGTATCATTTTTTCAGGTTCCACATCTAAGTGATATCATATGATATTTGTTTTTCTCCGTCTGACTTACTTTTTACACTGTTTATAAGCACAGTGTCATCAAATACATCTTTTCCGTTACGGAACAATTCTCAGGGTGGGTGTGATGTCCTGTAAGAATCACTCCGGCCTGCATTGCCAATGTAGGTCCACTAGCCATATGTGGCTATGTAAGTTTTAATCTAAAGTAATTTAAATTTAAATCAAATTAAAAATTCAGTTCTTCAGTCATGCTAGACACAGGTGGCTAGTGGCTGAGAGCTGAGCAAGGCTTAAAGCCTGAATTTTGTCATTCTTAACCAGGAGCTATTTCCACTGGATTTTCCACTTTTCCCAACTTCCTGCAGCTGGTTAGCAAGGAATCTTATTCAGGGCCAGATCCTAGCCCTGTGGTGCCGGCAGTGACATAAAGTGCAAAGATACTAGGATCTAAGGTGAGGTGACATGGGTTTGAATCTAGCACTGACATTTAGGAGCTGTAGAGCTTGTGGAAATCAATCATATTCTCTGGGTCCCAAGTTTCTCATTGATAAATGGAGATGATGCATTCATTGTCATCTATTTCACGGTGTTGAAAAAATCTAAACTTTTTAAAATCAAGTTAACGATATGATTATATCTTACATAGAGAACATTTTTTAAATTCTTTCCTGTAATTATAAAATAATACATGATTGCTATAAATAATTTGCCCAAAAAAGTAATGAAAAGATTTAGAGACAAAAGCATTTACAAATAAAAGTCATTTCTTGCAAAAAATTTTACAAGTGACTCTAAATTTTACAACAGTGGCCCTCAACCTTGGTTGTATATTAGAATTTCTTGGGAATTTTTTAAAAATCTTGTTGCCCTGCCTACCTAGACCAATTAAACCAAGATTTCAGAGGGGTAGAACCCACAAACGAATAGTTTTTGAAACTCCTCACATGATTTCAATGTACAAGCATGATTGGGAGCTAGAATTCTGGAAGGATAGCTCACCAAATTGAAAAAAGAAATTACATATACCACAGGTATGTAAAGAAAAGACACAGATGACAAGCTATTCATTCATGCCGGGAAAAGAGCAGTTTTCACAAATGAATAGAATATGTGCAAAGTTATAGACCTATACCAACCATTGTTAAGGTCCAGATAAAGCTGTTTTGTAAGGAATTAGGAACTTACAGCAACCGGCTTAAGATCTCATTTAGTTGGGGACTAGATGGGGACAGGGTGACCCTGAGTGTGCTCATTGTTGTTTGATTTACTTCTGCCTGTATGGGGTGATATACACACTTATAAAGCAAGGCAAGAGGGCAGTTTTGCTTTTTTTGTAAGGAAATAGGTGAAGTACCTATTTAATGTCCCTTTCAACCTCAAACCCACTCCCAAGAGGTGACCCCTGATATTATAGACGTAATGTAGATGCTTATACACACTACACACAGGCACACACACACCCCCCTGCACACACGCACATATAACACATGCACACACGTACCATACGCACATGCACACACACACACATGCACTTGGGACTTTCACTAATAACTTTATCGTGGCTATGCTTCCATATCAGGACATGAGGTTTATCTCATTTTTAATAGATGCATAGTTTCATTGTTCCTGTACATATGGATTATTTTGATATTCCGTAATTGATAGTAAGGTTTTCCCTAACTTTTTTCTATTTCAAACAACTGTATGATAAACTCACTTTTGTGTTTATCTTTAGCTTTTGAGCAAACACTCTTAAAGGATAGGTACCTAGCATTGTGATTACTAGGTTGAAAAGCAGACCCTGTCAAACTGCCCTCAAAAAGGCTGCAGCAATTTACTTTTTTTTTTTGTAATAATGCAAAGAGACCATTTCACACGCCCTCCTGGACTTTGGTCTTTTTCTACCTGGCTCACTTAATGGATATGTAAAAGTGCTTTGCAAATAATTACATGCTATACAAATGCAAGGTATTCTGACCGGTGACTTTTCTGAAAGGACCCATATCAAAAGCAGCTGCCCAAGCCTCTGAAGACATAGTGCCATCCAGAGGGTTCTGCTATATGTCCTGTTGTTTTCTGGAAATAATGCTTTGGGACTTGGATGCTAATTTCTTAGGCCACGATATCAGTCTTCTAGGGTGACAGGGTTGTAAATAATGAGTGCGTGGGAGGGACCCTCTGACAGAGGCAGCTATCATGACCCTCAGGGCTTTTCTGCAAAACAATTGAATACCACAGCACACGTGCCCACGGGTGCCACCAGAAATGTTATTGAGTGAGCCTGGCAGGGAGTAATTTGGGAGGGCCTTGTCTCTGTTCTATATTCAAAGCCTTTATGCCATCTACTTTCTCTCCTTCAAGACTTTTCATTTTTATCATTCATTCAGGGTGTTGTGAAATGGAGGACTCAGCATTTACTAACTCATTTTTTTAAGAAGTGCAAGCCTAAACAGGTGGACTGTAAGAGTGTCCCCTGTTGACTTTGGCCCTAAAAGAAAGGAAGTCCTACTCTAAGCTCCTTTTTCTCTACTATGGGATCCACTCAGCTCAGCACCACCTGGTGAAGGTCTGATCCTCCTTCAAGAACCAAAGGATCCCTTTCATGTCCAACAGAGCCTTACCTGTTACAGAGTTGATCACTCCTGCCTCTGTCTTCCACACACTTCATTCATCCCTCCAAGAAATTATGTATACCCCAATAATTTACTTGTTTGCATCCTTCCCCACCCCCATCTCCCAATTATGAATTCCTCAGGCTACACCTGGGTCTTATGTATCTTTGCATCTCTAGCTGGTAGCACCTGGCAAGTTTGTTGAATGGATTTTTTTCTCATTTTGAATCTCTGCCTAGGTGGGCCATAACAGAACCAATAACATTCATGGGGTATGTGACATAAACACTAGTGCTCCCCAAATATTCCACAAGCTCTTGCATATTTCCCAGTCTCCCTTGCATTTATGATGGGGTCATGAGACTAATTCTGGCTCATGAGCATAAGTGGGAGTGAAGTAAGGCATGGTATTTGCTGTCTGAGGCAGTCAAAGGGGGATGGAAGCTCTACGCATGCTCTCTCTCCTGCTGGAATGGCTGGAAGCAAAGAACACTGAGATAGCAAAGTTGCAAGATGGAAGCAACTGAAATTCTCAGCACTGTTGAAAGGTGGCCACCAAGGAAAGCAGGATGACCTGTATCAGACTGTTATGAAAGTGAGAAATAAGCTTTGGGGATTTGGAGGTTTGGTGCCACAGCAAAACTTAGCCTACCCTGACTAACAGATGTGAGTTTCACAAGTTGAAAATGTAGGTAGGAGAAAAGCTCATGAAACATGATAGCACCATTTGATAGTGAAACCTTTTCTTATCCTAGGACAAGTCAGGATTTGTGCCACGGACTTGAGGATTTCAAATCAAAATGGGGACAAAACCATCCCCATTATTTGGATGGAGAATCCAAGGCATAGAGAAATGAAGGGATTGGCTTCTAGAATTATGAGTAGAGTAGCATCAGAACACAGACCTAAATTTCATCTCAGCTATTTCTTATCACTCTTCCTGGATGGAATTTCCCCTCCCCTAACATTTGTGTCCTCTGAGGTTAGTATTCTAGGAATAAGACCGACCTATTTAGAAATGGGGCAGACTTTGCATCTCTAAAGTTAACTCCATTGAAGATTATCTGTTTTGAAGCAACATGGTGGTAAAAAGGTTAACACTGAATTTGAATTTTATTTCCAGGCAGACATCCTGAGCCCTGGGGAAAGATTGCAGCTGCCCTGTGGCCCAGATAATGCAATATCAGGGTGAGCTAGGACATCTTAGAACATTCAGTTCTCCTCCCCTGAGACCAATTAAAATCTGTAGGCATCTTTCTTGTTGACCAGGCTGACTTACTAATTGAAACAGAACTGTGATATTTTCATCAGCTTTCTCTTATCCCTCTTGGCCTTGCCAGCAGAGAGAAAGTTGGATAGTCATAGGGCTTCAAGAGTATGAGGCCCAGGGAACAGAACTCCTCCCACCTTAAACCACTACACCACCATTATGCATTGAAAAAGATCCCCAAAAAGATGGTGCAAGATCCCCAAATCTCAGTCTCAGTTCATGTATATAAGGAGAAGCTAAATACCAAGATACCACTTCAGGATTCCTGATGAACAATAAATCTGTCATTTAGCAGCTGCTGCTCCAGTAAACCAGCTCCTGGCCTCTGGCTTCCTAGTGAACCATTCCTCTGCCTGATTGGGAAAGCTCCTAGTAACAAAGAACCAAATGCCTCTGAAATCCAACGAGATCCCCTTCCTCCTATTGAGCTAGAAGGTATTTCTTCTGCACATGCTAATGGCCTAGTAGTTAAGCTTAGAGATTGTCCCAAATAACATCCAAGCCTCTGGGAATGGGCTACATAATTTAGGCCGTGTGACCTTTTTCTGTTTCAGTATGAAGACCTCCTTGTTAGCACCCTCTGTGGAATTATTTCTTTATTATCTGAATGGCCTCAGAAGGTAGTCATTTGGGGCAACATATATTTCAGGTGTGAGGAAGCAACATATATTTCAGGTGTGACGAACAAACAACAAACAAACAAAAAACCCTCTAGGACAAAGATTTCAGCCTCAGGACCTATTTCTCAGTTTTCTAAATGGAAATCCAAGGCTGGGGCATGGTTGGGAAAAAGCTGTTTTAGCCTTGAAACCACCTCTACCAATGGCAGGGAGAGGTACCAGTATCAAGATAAGGGCTTTGGAGGAAGAGCAGGGGTGATGGAAGATAAACATACCTAACATTCTTCCAGGTTGCAGGGCTGGACCTGCCTAGAGAGGAGGCTCTCCCACATGGACTCACAGGCTGTCATGATGACCCAACCCAGCCCCAAAGTTTAAGAGCCTGAAATTCTAAGTCTGGGATCTGTTCCTCATTCCACCACTGTATTACATGTGACCTTGGGATAATAAAATAGCTTCTGAATGAATCTTAGCTTAGGAAAGGAGTAAGGACAAGATTGTCATAAATCTGGTAGAAAGAGGGACATGAAAGTGTCAGAGAGTTTCTTCTCATAAATGGCAAATAGATTTTTGTCCTGTGTTTTTTCTCAGTATAGGTAAGTTTGGACTTCCTCAGAAACATCTTGCCCTAAACATCCTTCAAGTCCTTCTGTGGCAACAGATCCCTCTCTTGGTGATGAGGAACTGAATGTTTCTCCTTAAATTTGGGGACAAGAGAAAAATGTTTACTCTTGTCATTTCTATTCAACTTTGTACTGGAGGTCCTAGCCAGTTTAATAAGGGAAGACAAATAAATAAGAGCATACAGTTGAAAATGAAAAAGAAGAAAATTTGCTTGTATTGTAGACAACACAATCATCTATATAGATAATCACAAAGAATCAAACATATATCATCTTTGATTTTTAAAATAGGTGGAAATGGGTAATTTTTATAACAAATGATGCTGGAACAATTGAATATCCACATATTTTCAAAAAATGAACCTTGGCCTTTACCTCAGTAATATATAAAAATTAACTCAAGGGCTTCCCTGGTGGTGCAGTGGTTGAGAATCTGCCTATTAATGCAGGGGACATGGGTTCGAGCCCTGGTCTGGAAGGATCCCACGTGCTGTGGAGCAACTAGGCCCCTGAGCCACAACTACTGAGCCTGCGCGTCTGGAACCTGTGCTCCACCACAAGAGAGGCCACGATAGTGAGGGGCCCATGCACCACGATGAAGAGTGGACCCTGCTTGCCACAATTAGAGAAAGCCTTCACACAGAAACGAAGACCCAACACAGCAAAAATAAATTAATTAATTAATAAACTCCTACCCCCAACATCTTCTTTAAAAAAAAAAAAAATTAACTCAAAATGGATCACAGACTTAAACATCAACTGAAGTTATAAAACTTCTAGAAGAAGTTAGAGGCAAAAATCTTTGTGTACTTTATTTAGTCAAAAATTTATTAAATAAGATATATAAAGTATACACTATAAAACATTGAACTGTATCAAAGTCAAACACTTTTGCATTTGAAAAATATTGTTAATAAAATGAAAAGGCAAGCCACATACTGAGAAAAATATTTGCAAAATATGCATCTAATTAAAATATGGTATCCAAAATATATAACGGACACTTACAATTCAGTAATAAAATGACAAAAAACTCAATTTAAAAATTGGCAAAATATTTGAACAGACACTTCACCAAAGATATACAAATGGCAAAGCATGTAAAAATAATTCACATCATTATAATATATGAAGGAAATGTAAATTAAATCCACAATGAGAAACCACTACATTCCCATTAGAAAAGCTAAAATTAAGTGTTGCCAAGAATGTGGAAGAACTTGAACTCTCTTTTCTGGCCGGAATGCAAAAATGGTATAGTCACATTGGGAAATAATTTGTTTCTTATAAAGTTCAGTATGCACATACCATATGACTCACAATTCTATTCCTAGGCATTTATCCAAGAATAATGAACACACATGTTCACAAAGAGATTCTTATATGAATGTACATGGTAGCTTTATTTTAAATACCCAGAACTGTGAAGAATCCAAATATCATCAACTGGATAGGGATACATCCATCAAGGTTTATTCAAACTGGTATATCCATACAGTGGAATACTTCTTAGCATTAGAGTGTAAAAAACTACCAATGATACAATAACATGGATGAATCTTTAAAGAATGATGCTAAGTGAAAGAAGGCAGATGCAAAAGCTTATATACTATATGATTCCATTTATATGAAATTCTAAAAAGAGTAAAACTGTAGTGAGAGGAAGGAGGTATTTCAGTAGTTGCCAGGAATATGGGGAATTGTATTGACTGCAAAGGGGCACAACAGATCTCTTTAAGATATTGGGAATATCTTGAGGATGATGGAAATGGATTCTCATGGTGCTTGCAGAATTGTGTAAATTTGTTAAATCTTATTGAATATTGGTGAATTGTATGTAGATTATGCCTCAAAGCTGATTTTAGATAGTATACATGTTTAATATATATGCATGTAAAATATACATGCAATATATAAAATAATAAGTAATATATAAAATATGTAATAATAAATAATGTATATTATTTGAAATGACCATATTCATGTGGAAGGGATTATAGACCACACACAGCTTGGTCCTCTCCTTCACTGACAGGACATAAAAAACTTTGGCAAGAGGCACTGGATTCAAGTTTCTCCCTGTGTTCATATTGTTCTTCCTGCTGCCTCTGGGATGGTAAAATTGTGAAAGACATAGTTTAAGGAACACCAGACTCTTCTAAAATAGGTCCTGTATAAATATAAGCTGTCATTATTGTGCAGATCTGCAAATGGACCTGAATCTTGTGCTCTTGGGCAAGAACTATGGAAGCACTGGTGCCAACACAAATAGTTTGCCAAAATATTTTTCTGTTGAGAAATCAAGCAGCCAATCTTGAGGACCCTTGGCTGGCAAGGGAATCATTTTGGCTAAAGCAGGGTAGTGCTTCTTCTGAAGCAAAAGCCCATGGGCATACTAATAAATATGATGAAACGAAACTTGTATTGCAGAGCAGAAGGACAAGGAAAGGGGGCATTTTCCCCTGCCATATATCTGTTTACTTTGTATTTGTTGGGTCAAATAATTGTTGAGAACACAGTACATGCCTACTACTGTGAAAGGCACTGCAGAAGACATGAAGGAGAAAGGGCAGGGGACAGACATGTGTTGGTCCGTACATATTATGCCTTCAAAGTGTGTATTTTATAAATTCTTATAAATTGATCACTTTGAGTACATATATCAGAAAGCAAGAAAGAATTAAAATAAATGAGTTAAGTATCCAACTCAAGAAGTTAGAAGAAGGACAAATCAAATACCCTGAAGGGAAACAGAAGAAAGGAATTGGTAAAGATAAAGGCAGAAGTTAATGAGTTAGGAAAAAACAAAAAACAGAAAAACTGTAGGACCAACAAACAGATCCAAAAGCTGGATCTTAGAAAAAAATGAAAAAAACAAAAAGCAAGAGCAAAAACTAGATCAATTACCAGATTGCCTAATCAAGAAAAAAAATGGAGAGTTCATAAAAAAATAAATAAAACTAGTGTGTCAAAAATAATTACAGGAACTGAAGAAAATAAAAAAGTCACAAAAGACATTTTTGGCTAGTTCCATGTAAATAAATATAAGTTTGAAACCTTCTAGTTCATTATAAGAATTGAACATAACATTGATAACAAAAACCAATAGTACACCAAAAAAAGATAACCATATATGAGTGATACTTTTAATTTAGATGCAAATATCCTAAATAAAATATTAGCAACAACAAAAAAATTAGTGGCACACTATCATAAACCATAACCAAGTGGGATTTATTCCAGAAAGTTAAACTATTCCATCATATTTTAATATTAAGAAATTTATTAAGGAAACGTATCTTAATCACAGATTTAAAGAGAAAAGTCAATGATCATCTCAGATGTTGAAAAGATATTTAACATTATTCAAATTATTGAATTGATAAAAGACCCTCAAAATAGGAAGAGAAAAAGATAGATACTATATATACATGAGTGCATTTGTCAGGAAAAAAATGCATATATATATGGACTAAGATTTACATCATTGTCTCCCCTGGTTTTCAAGCCCTCAGATGTAGACTGAATTTCACCAGTGGTTTTCCTAAGTCTCCACCTTTCAGATGGCAGGTTGTGAGACTTAGCTTCCATAATTGCATAAGCCAATTCCTCATAATAAAACTATGGAGAACCCTAACTAATACAGATCTGTAAAATAAGCCCAATAGCCAACACCATACCTAATGGGAAAACACTACAAGTATTTCCTCTAATGCCAAGAATAAAAGGGGTACCATTTCACCACTATTGTTTAACATCTTAATAAATTACTAGACAATGGAAGTGACAAGATAAGTGTAAAAAATGGATAGAGAAAAGTAAAATTATCAGTATTTGTAGCTATGATTGTATATCTAAAACTTCCAAGAGAATCAACTGAAAAAGCATTTTATACATGAGAGGAGTCAGAGAGATTATGGAGGACAAAATTAATACGTGGAAATGAATGACTTTCATATATGGAAACACCAACAAATTAGAGGAGAAAATGGAAGATCCCATTTATACTATAAAAAAGTGATAAATTTCTAGAAATAAATATCATTTAGAAACAAATATCTTTGAGAAATGTGCAAGGGCTATATAGAAAGCACTTTAAAATGTTCTCTAATGACAGAAATGAAGACTAAAACAAGTGGCTATCCAATCTATGTTTTTAAGAAAACTCATCATCAAAAATATATCAATTTCCCTAAGTCAATTTAAAACTTTAATGTAATTTTCCCTGTGCTGCTAAAGTTATTGGGAAGCAGGCACTCTTACACCCTTACACATTGCTGGCAGGAATTTAAATTAGTATAACCTTATAGAAGGCAATTTGGTTAATGGTATCTATCAAAATTGAAAGTAAACACACTCCATGAATAATGACAGCTATTTAATTCATCTTACATATATACTCATGCAAAATAACATAAGTGCAAAGTCATTCATACCATCACAATTGTAGTAGCAAAAGATTGGAAATAGTTCATCAGGAGGGTACATTCATGCAATGGAATACAATGCAGTTGTAAAATTCAATATAAAGAAAAGAAAAAATATAAGAAAATTCTCTGTACATAGATACAGAAATAACTTTAACAAAGAAAGAGCAACATACAGAGTAAGTTACTGTCCACGTAAAAAAGTTTATGGGTCAGAGGAATAAATATTCATATTGCCCTGTATTATGTCAAGAAAATCCCTGGGCAGATACACAAAAATAAATCAGTAACAGTTGCT
Source organism: Orcinus orca (assembly GCF_937001465.1). NCBI lineage: Eukaryota > Metazoa > Chordata > Mammalia > Artiodactyla > Delphinidae > Orcinus > Orcinus orca. The sequence continues at coordinate 13,154,765 of NC_064559.1, read as the reverse complement.
GCTATTTTGAGGATAGGAATTGACACTGGGAAGGATAGGAAACAGGAGTGAAAGGAAAAATTTTAAGAATATACATTTTGATAATATGAATTTTTGATCTATATGAGATCATTACAATTCAAAATCAAAGTTTTAATAGAGATAAATAGATGAAATAAGATATAATAAAGTCAAATTTGAAACATAAAGAAATTCAAATGGGGGAAGTTTGATTAATAAAACATTAAAATGTTAACAATGAATTACTAAGTGCTTAATACGTGCTATGCCCTGTTTTAGGCATTTTACATGTAAGTATGAGATGGGTACTATTATTATCCTATTTTAGAAATGCTATTATTATCCTCTTTTATCGATGAGGAACCTGAGGCAGAGAGAGATGTATGACACACTCAAAGTCACAGCCGTGCAGTCTCCAGAGACCTGCAGTTTTAACTGCTTGGCTATGTCACCTCCTGATTTATAACATGATGTCTTGTGGTGCAGTTAAACACACACAGACCCCATCACCCCATCAAAACACCTGAGGTTCAATACCTCACTCTGCTTACCATATGTATTGAATATTCACTCAGTATATACAGATTTGATTCCCTCATTTGTAAAAAGGTCCTGTCTCTAAAACTTACCATGAGCTCCTCTGTGTTTGTGTGTGATAGGAAAGCAGGTGGAAAAACCCAGCATTTAAATATTTGCTGCAGGACACAGATTTAAAAAGATGCAAGAACCCACCTTCTGGAGGGAGAGAAAAAAACAAAACAAAACAGTTGAGAAGCAAATCTGGTTTTCCCACTGATTTCCTTTGTAAGTCTCAGGGAGAAGTTAGACTGGGAAAAGTTCTGGACCCTGGCTGTAAGGAGATAACATTTAAGGAAAGAAATGATGGCTACTGCCAAGTAAAAATGGTAACTTTCTAAGAAAATATCAACAGTCACAGCCAAAATAGTAACAACTTTAAAAATAGAGTGACACATGAAGAGGAACTCCAGCTCAGAGGGATAGCAGAACAGCTGGGAACAGGGAGCTGCCCAAACTGTGGATGTGCAGAGGGCCATTTCTGGGAGTGAGTTGGTCATGAAGAAATTGATCACCTCGGGCTTCTGTTAAGTGGATTTCTATTGAGTGGGAGCTCTGTGGCTCTTTTGGAGGGAGGTGCCACAACGTAGGGAGAAAAGCCCTCCTTGGGGAGTCTAGCAGAGTAACTTCAGGCTGAAGTTTAGCTTTCAAAAACAAAGTGCCTTTAATACTGCAACATACTGCTCATGACCAAAGTCTATGGCAGGGTTGCCTGGGAGTGAGGAGATCTCAGATTTACCCAACGCCTCCAGCTCTGTCAAGTTCACAATGAGCTGAATGGTGGTTACCACCAGGAATGATACCCTCGGGATCCATGAGACTCCCCCAGAATACTCAGGCTGGGGCTACCATCCAGGAAACCACCTTCCCCTCTCCCTCCTCCAGCAAGTAATAATGCTAATAATGCAAGTTGACTTCCATCACCTTCATGTTTCAGGTGACAGTGTTGGAGGTTTCCTTCAGCTGTATCACTTGCATACATAGTCCCAACACTAAACCCAGAAAAATATTCACTTAAATATATTTGCCAGTCATTAGACTTGGGATACATAAGTATTGATATATTTATTGAAGTAGAGTTGACTTACAGTGTTGTGCTAGTTTCAGGTATACAGCAAAGTGATTCAGTTATACATATATATTCTTTTTTCACATTCTTTTCCCTTATAGGTTATTACAAAATATTGAGTAGAGGTTCCTGTGCTATACAATAGGTCCTTGTTGGTTATCTATTTTATATATAGTAGTGTATATATGTTAATCCCAAACTCCTAATTTATCCCTCTCCCCCACTTTCCCCTTTGGTAACCATAAGTTTTTTTCTATGTCTGTGAGTCTATTTCTATTTTGTATATAAGTTCATTTGTATCATTTTTTTAGATTTCCCTATATAAACGACATCATATATTTGTCTTTCTCTGTCTGGCTTACTTCACTGAGTATGATAAACTCTAGGTCCATGCATGTCATTGCATTATTCCATTCGTTTTTATGGCTGAGTAATATTCCATTGTGTGTGTGTGTGTGTGTGTGTGTGTGTGTGTGTGTATATATATATATATATATATATATATATACCACAACTTCTTTATCCATTCCTCTGTTGATGGACATTTAGGTTGCTTCCCTGTCTTGGTGATCCTTTACAATCTCATAAGGCTTCCAGAGTTTCCCCCTCTGAGCCTCACAGTGATGCTGTGAGGGAAACTAGCTGAAGATAAGAAAGATATCTCCATCCTAAAGATTAAAAAAATGGAGACCTGGAGAGGTTAGGTGATGTCCCCTAGGACAGGTAGCAAATTAGACAGAGTCAGGACAGTGCCTAGGTCTAGGGGTCTTGCCACCACCCTCTACTCAAGTGTCCTCCGAGGTCTTTTTAGTTCTGAAGGTTTTGGAACCTAGAAGGTTTATTAGGCTCAGAGCTGTCATCACAGTGTGACAGTCCCATGACCCTGGAGCACTCCTCACCCTGCACCAACAAGAATTCTCTTAAGGAGAGACAGACACACACCTGGACTGAGTATGTGACATTCTTCTCTTGGTCTATTTAAGTGGCTGAAGATGACCCAGTTTGGAAATTCACTGGGCTGTAGTCTCTCTCTCCCTTCTCTCTCCTGGTTATTGACATTAAGCTATCATGTTATTCACTGATAGAAAACTGGAGGCAAACGAAAGTGAAAATCATTTTGCTGTCCCAAATTTCCCCTTTGTAGGCTCATCTGAACGTTGGCTGCTTTTATTCAACAGTTGCTGATTCAAAAGCCATAGTGACCATGCATCCACTCGCAAACTGACAGATAAAATCAACTTACAGAAGGGCAAACCCTGCAGCAGAAAAGAGTGGGTGTCTGCCCCAACTTGGTTTACCAGCTATGGAAGGACCCGCTCCTCAGAGGGAGCAATGTTTCTTTACAAAAAGAAGCAGACCACTCTCCCACCTCCCCCGCCAACCACACACACACACACACACACACACACACACGCACACGCACACGCACCTGCACACTCTCCAGGTCTTCTAGAGTCAGTCACTCAACAAATATTTTGCAGAGGACTTTGTAGGTACCAGGCATTATGCTAGGGAGTGAAATACAGCAACTGACAATGCAAAAACCCTTGTCTTCTTGGTGCTTACATTCTAAAGGGGAGGTTTACACAATAAACAAAATTTAAAACTAAATTATTTAAATAGACTAGCCTGCTGTCACTCCCCACATCATACCTTCTAACCCCTCTGGGGCTCCATCTCTAGGACTGCATCTCTGCCTCCATCTTGGTTTCTAACACTCACCTCTAGTAAATCACCTCGAATCCCACAGCCCTCCAAACACCACCTGCCTCGTCTTGGTCACCATCACTCTTGCCCACTCCTGAGAGCCAACACCTACCCCTGAATCCATTATGTGGAATCCCCCTCAGGTGCGCTCAGTTAGACATCTTGCGACTTGTGCTCAGATGCCCCATCGCTCTCCCCCATCAGCCCTGTCCTTGATTGTGAGTTGGTACAACTCCACTGTGCCCAGAATGTCAAGCTGGCCACTCCTCTCCATCTTCGGTCAGGCCCTAGATCTTGTCAGGCCTTACGTCTTTGTGATGGGAGCCTTTCCAGTATAAGATTGTTCAGAAGGAATCAATAAACCAGGAAGGACCTATGATTCTATTCTGGAATCTACTAGGCAAGGTGGGCCATGTTCTTCATCACTTGGCATCACCTTGAACTTCTGTTTGCTTTCACGTCAGAGTTCCTTTGGCTTCTTTCTTCTCCTGTGTCTCTAACACCACTTTCTGCATCACTCGTTTTCCCTCTCTGACTTTCCAAGCTTCCAGCCTCTCAGCTCAGATCCCTCTGAAGTTATTCTTTCTCCCACAACCAGGTCTTCCTGCCTCTACCCAGCATGTTCATAAATGATGAAAGACGTGTGCTCCAGAAAGAAAAAAGACAGGAAGAGGTGAATGAGCATCCTGATGATTATAGAATGGATTGGAGACAGAAAGACTAAAGTTCAGGTCTCCAGGCCTGAGCTCTTCTGCTCTTTCCTCTTTGTACTAGTCCACATTTCCTAAGACTTCTAGGAACTTACTATGATGTAACCTCCTTATTTTGGAGTTCTTACACAAAAACATCAGTCCCTTCTTTCTTCGATCTTTCCCACTTTATCCTCTGTACCTGGGTCTCTCTCTCTCTCTCTCTCTCTCTCACACACACACACACACACACACACACACACACACACACACACACAGAATCCCTTAACTCGGTTGGGGAAGGGGAGGTGGGGAGGGCTGGGGTGTGGGAGAGGATGCCTCAGACATCTCCATCTCTTGATGAGGCTTCTGGAAGTGTAGATATAGACGCACTTTTGCTGTATAGGGAGATATTCGACTTTTTGTACTCTTCTCCAAAACCCGGGTGTGAGCATTCCTTTAACTAATGTCTACAAGGACTGCCGAGCTAGTCAAAGGTCAGCATTACACTGCACTGCATTACTCTAACAAGGAGATTAGCAACAGCTTACACCTTTAGGGCCAAAGAATTTCTCATCTTGGCCTGTAGTCAGAAAAGAAGGAGAGCAGAAATCAGAAATGCCTCTAATGTCCACCTCACTCTGGGAGTCCATTCTGATGTCAAATGAATAAGAATGGTTTCAACAGCAGCCGATGTGTCAAATCTGTGAACGTTACTGCATCCCAGGGGATTCGCGAGCCTCAGAGAGGAAGTGGCAGCGAGCCGTCCTGAGCCCAGCCAAATTATCGACTGCTGAATTTTCAAAAATAAATTTACCTTTGGAGCACAAGGTAATTACACAAAGCTCATTGGCAACATCTGGAAGAAAAAAAAAACAATCAGATGAACAGGGCTCCCATAAAAATAAAAAAGTCTGGCAAAAGGACTGCTTAATAAAATGCATGTGTTCAGTTGATCCTGGGGAGAAATGATTTTGCTCCGGCAAATTACATTTATATCTAAACATCGTGTCTTCAAATAGGATTCTGTTCTCAGCCCAGCATCACAGGGGAAGGTAGACGGTGTCCTGAATGTTCAACAATATACCATACGGATTCCTTTTATTAAAATCTCATTTCACCGGGATGGCTCCTTTGAGGGAGCTGTGCAGAATAACACTAGGAAATCAGTGAACCAACACCACATAATTGTATCACGCATATTAAATATTCCTTCTTACTCATTCACTGAACGCTTGGCCTGTGCTTAATGCACTGGGAGAGCAAGGACGTCAGTAGCGCAGCAGCTTGGGAGCTTTTGTTATTTTTTCTTTTTCCTGCTTTCTCTTTCCTGCTTTTAAAATCAAGTAAGAGGGGAAGTGGATCAAAGTTCTTCTGTCCTCACACCCTCTCTGCAATGCTGCCACTTTGAAAGTGCTTGATCTGGTTGCTTCTATCAACAGAGCCCTGAGTAATCAATGGGAAATAACAGCTGAGTCATCACACACGTATTTGCATCATTACCGTATTCCTCCCTCCAGCCCCGGTCCCAGCACCAGAATTTCTTAAGCATATGAGCTAGTCTCCTCTGGGACCTGCTTGATTACTCTGGAAACAGGAATATAGCTCCAACTCAAAAATCAGACAATGTTAGGACTTTTAAATTTTTTTTTAATTGTAAGATTAAAAGGAAAATGTTTACCCATTGTGGTTGGACAACCACATACAGTTTATTGTAAAGATGGGTGGCTGTGGAGAAGAGAAGCTTGTCTGAGCACGTGATTTTATACAATTCTGGTGAGATTTAGTATAAACCAAAAATATTGATGCTGAGATCTTGTGGCTGATTAGACCTTCATTCTTTCATTCATTTAAATAGATTTAATGAACAGCTACTTTGTACTGTGTTCTGTGCCAGGTACCTTAGAGATCCAATGGAGAATCAGAAAGAAATCTGCCCCTAAGAGACTTGTAGTCAATTACCAGAGATAAGGGATGTGTGTAGGTGGCTCTGAAACCAGGCAGCCATCGGCAAAACAGGGGATGCTATGAGGTCCCCTTGGCTTGATGATCTAAGGAAGTCTCCTTGAAGAAAATATTCTTTGATCTGAGTCTTGAAGCATTAGTGGAATTACACACATGGAGAAAGTTAAGAGAACAAAATAAAATTCAGGCAGAAGGAATAACATATGTAAAGACGAAGTTAGGGAGCATGTGGGCTATGTCGGGAACAGCATACAGAGTTGAGGGGAAGAAAAGTAGTAGATGAACTGGGTATCAGGAAGTTTCAGATCATTTCATCAATTCTCTTTGATGGTGTAAAAAAGAAAAAAAGATCTGTGGGCAGCCTGTATGCAGAAGTTATTCTACTCTGTGTCCTGCGACCCTGGGACCCTGCCTGGAGGTGTCCTTATTGTTTGGACCCAGGCTCCTGCCTTCATACCTGCTCCTCCACCCTCTGTTCACACATCTCTTCAGCTTGCAGGTGGCATGTCTGGCCCTGGTAGGTAGGATTGCAGCCCTGACAGAGTAAATGCACCACTTAGCTTGTCTCTCCTCACCTATCTGTTTCAGGGTCTTTGTGTCCCAAATCTAAATTCTCACAATGAAGCTCTCACAATGAGCTAGACTGAGTGGAGAGCACATTCCTAGTTCCATCATTTGTGACTGGAGGGGATAGCATCCCTCGGACAAATATGGCAGCCCAGCTTCACACCCCTTCCACTGCTGCTAGGGTACAGGGGCTCCCAGGAGAAAAGTGATATCAGCGGACATTTACTTCAAATAAGTATAATATGTGTTTTAAATGTCACAAACATCTACCAACATTTAAGAAGACAAGGAGATGTGCAGTGCACTTTAGAAATTATACCAGAAAGGGTAAGAAACGTGAACATTTTAGCATTAATAGAGGCAACCTATAGTTACATGGAAGATTGCTATATGGAAACAGTTCATAACTCAATACTGCTGAATAAATGAGATGTTTCACTCTTTTGGTATGACATGACCTGTCTATGATTCATCATTGTAATAATTTACCTCATTTCTCTCCACCCCAGGATCCCCAACAGCATGTTAACCAGGAATACAGAACCTCTCTTTACCCCATCCTGTATGCATTCAAATCATTTGTAGTACGCAGAACACATTTCAGGCACCCACTTACATAAATGTATCAGAATTACTAACAGAATATATTTTCACCAGCCAAGGGGAGGGTTTTATTTTTATAAGGTACATGGTCTGATAAACAGTGTCAGCAAAGATGGGAGTTTTACCAGGTAGGGGTTTAAAAAAGAGGGAAGACCTGCAAATAGATACTTTTAAAACCTTTTTAGTGCTGGTCCTCTTTCCTTTATAACTCTACCACAAAGTTCTCTATTCAAGCAAATGGTGTCTGATTATTTTAATGTGCCAATAGGGGCTGTAAGTTCCTTTCCCCGAGGAAGGACACAGATCCAAACTGCCACTGCTGCTTTCAGCTTACCATGCTTTCAATGTGACTATCTTACCCCAGCAGTTAATTGATTAAGAAGACACACTGTGTGTGTGGGAGGCGTTGCACGTTCATAACACAAGCATCCACACACCAAATGGCAAAGATTTGAGCTTATCAGCCCCATGAATGTACATATCTGCCCAACTGCGATAGCCATAAATTCACCACTATATTTGATTCCTCTAACTGTCTCAAACTTAAATATGATACAGACTTTCCCACCAATATTGTGATGTGCTATTTACTTGGCCTTCGTGATTCTTGATACTTAGGAAACATTCTCTCTCCTTCTTTGTTTATAATCTGTCACATATCAATTCTCAAAGAGCCATACTTACGCACCGCAGTCATCCTGGGCTCAACTAAGATTTCTTGCTTCTAATCAAAGGAAAGAATTTGAACTCTTTAAAGGAAATATTAGTGCTGTCCGGTGAATGCCAGGAGCTGCAATTTTCTACTAGTACAGATGATAAGAATTCATTTTCTATTTGATCCTGTTTGCACAATACTTGGAATGTTTGCGGTGTATGTAAATCAGGATTGTTAATAATGAGTCAGACCTGAAACCCAAAGGAAACAGAGGAAGCAGTTCCTGAGAGGAGCTGATTCCTGCAAGGAATCCCTGAATTTGACACTTTGTTTCCTGGTGGCCAAGGCCAGATGTTTTGTTACCCAGACAGTGTGTTTTAAGGCTGCAGACCAATGATTCTCAAAATTCATTTGTCCAAAAGACTATTGGTTGGGACCAAAGACCAAGAGAATATCTCCTCTATTTAGAATACTTGGACTTCATTATGGATATGCCAGTAGTCTTGAAATTTGTAATAAGATAAGCAAATTATTACCTGTTTTTTTTCATTGGGTATCAGTTCTATAGATTCCTGAGGCTGTACCATTCCATAGTCAGTTGACCACACAAATAACTGGCTTCAACATAAAATAAATGAATAAACCTAGAAAGGGGTGCCATGTGCCTGTGTACTAACTTACCCAGCCTCCTCCATCTGTGACATCAAATCAGCACACGTTTCCCTGGCTACGCAGGTAATTCTGAGTCCTTCAGGGTCCCCAGGGTGCTTCTGAGTCAGCCTCCTCATCAAGCCGCCTTATTGTACCTCCATTACCGAAGCCCCTTGTGGAACTGCCACTCCTCTGATCATCATCTCTGACCCCACAGAAGCTGGCCTCTCTCCTGTCACTCCATTTCAGTCGTTAAACAAGTGTTTCCCTTAATGGTCTCCACAGCAAAGCTGAGACAAAGTCCACTTTTTTAAAAAGGTTTTACTAAATGTCCAGGGATAAAGAAATGAAAATAGCCTGGCACACTAATGTTTACAATTATCAGCATATCTTACGTTCCCGAGAGCCAACAGGCTCAGATCATGTAAAGTCTTAACCTCCTTGCTGACCTCTGATCAGTCTACTCATGGCATTCCTCAAGGGCTCGAACCTAGGCTCTCTTAAACCTCTGGCTTACTCACCCAGCCACCTAGAATGTTCTTCCCCTCCTTCCTTCCCCTGGTAAACTCTAAGCCAATCTTTGCCTTAAGTGTCATCTTTTCCAGGAAACTGCCACGATGAGCCTCTCACTGCAAGACCACTGTGCCCTTTTTACGTTCACCGCTCAGTGTCATTTTACTTCATATTTCATAAGTATAGTTTTATTTTTCATACTTAAAAGCTATTTATTACCCCCAAAGAATTAAAAGCAGTATCTAAAAGAGATACTTGTACACCCATGTTCTCAGCAGCCCTATTCACAATAACCAAAAGGAAGAAGTAAGCTAAGTGTCCATTGACAGATGAACAAATAAACCAAATGTGGTATACACATACAGTGGAATATTATGCAGCCTTCAACAGGAAGAAAATTCTGACACATGCTTCGATACAGTTGAACCTTGAGGACATATCAGAAGTTTAATAAGCCAGTCACAAAAAGACAAATACTGTGATTGTTCTTATACATAAGCAAGTACATATAGTTGTCGAATTTATAGAGACAGAAAGTAGAATGGTGGTTTCCAGAGCCTGGGGGAGGGAGAAATGGGGAGTTATTGTTTAATGGGTACAGAGTGTCAGTTTGGGAAGGCAATAAGCTTCTGAGATGGATGACGGTGGTGATTGCACAACAGTGTGAATGTGCTTAATGCTACTGCAGTATACACTTAGAACTGGTTAAGATGGTAAATTTTGTTATGTATTTTTGACACACTATTAATTAATTAATTTGAAAAACTGTTCTTCAGTACTTATCTTCTCCTCTAGACTACGTACTCTCTAAGGACACGGACTGTATCTGCATTTTCACTGTTATATTCCTATAACTTGCACATGGTAATCACTCCATATATATTTTTGAAAATAAGACAAATGAGTAAATGGTAGAGCCAGATGATCCCACTTTTGCAGAGGCACCAAATGTACCTGTGTCTCAAAGTTCACACCCCTTAATGAGACCCCTCAACCCCAGGCAGGAAAAATGTCCACATCGCGGTGTAGTATCCATCACTTAAGCTCCCATTTCCTGCCCCTAGATCCACCTCCACCCAGGATGCAGGATGATAAACATACCCCCTCCCCCGCCTTTCCATGGAATCCCCCAGGAATGTGGTCTCATTCTCTGGACCCAGATCTTATCAGACTATGGTATCACAGCATCAGTACATTTTCCCAAATCTTAGTCATTCTGCCTGAAATAACCCTACAGTTAGGACAAAACTTTCCACCGGGATGCTGTGATGACCTTCCATACACTATTGAGAGGGGAATGGTGTGTTGGTGAGACGTTTGTACAATCTTCCATGTCAGCCCTTATCTCCTATCAGTAACTGGTCAAGCCAAAATACCTATGACTCCAGAAGATCACGCCACAAATTTTAGCACAGAGTACTCTAAGCCCATACAGAGCCCCAAATATCTACGTTCCCCATTTCCTTTCCTCTGCAAAATTCTAGAACATGAAACAAAAAAAATGAATATAGCTCTGGACCAGCCACATACCACAATTTACATGACCAAGCAAGACACTATTTCTTACACTTTTTTATTCAGGTTAATGACACTTTTGAACTTTGCCTCAAAACTTACTTAAAAATTGATAACCAAATGGTATATTTCAACTGATCCTTCTAAGAACAAAGGGACAATCTTCCCTAAGTAAATATTAAAGTTTTCCATTGTAACTAGGTATAAAATAGATTGCAAGTTTAAATGGTAGGTTTTTAAAGTTCTTACCCACAATGCTTGCAAAAATCTTTGGGTTTGATTTTTAACCAGGACACTCATTACCCATACATATACCTAGTTAAGGATAGATGCTCACTTTCTTGTCAAAACTCTACCCTTTTAAATATCCATTCAGTTCTTGTAGAAAGTATCAGCTCCGTATCAGTTTCTTTATTAAAGGTATTATATCTTTATTAAAGATATTTCTTTCATATCTCTCTTCAATACTTAGTAATACCTCTTCTAAACCTGAATTTTTAGAGCAAAAGCTGTCAGCAACAAGGGACAGGATATTATCAACCTCATGTCAGAACTTATGGTGAATTTTTGAAAATCCATATCTTGAATCTATAAACCTGGAAGTTTTCTTGTTTTATTTCCTCAACTACACGTATTGTCTCACTGTAGACATAAAACCTAAGGAGACAAATTCATCTCTTATTCCATCCAATAGCCTCCCGGACTCCAAGTTCCCTCTGAAACATACTCTGAGGTCATTCTGACAGGAGTGATCCATACAAGCCTTGTGCATCTACCATCGTCACACGTCTCACACTGAGACCGAGCCTGTGGGAATTTTATCTTGTGCAAATTAGGGTCCTGGACGCTAGAAACCACTGAAATATAGAACTAAATATTCTGCAACTTTTGAAAAAACTCCAGTTAGATGGCATTACCTGTGGACTGACAATGTCTCTTGCTGCTTTTTTCCCACACTGTGGTTTGCACAGCTTTTGGGGGGCTGCAATAAAAATCGAGTTGTCGAGAGCTGTTCCTTCACAGCAGTCATCCCAACAACGCAGAGAACCATTCAGTGAGGAGCTGCAGTCAGCAGCAGAGGTTAAGGGCATGCGCTCGGGAACCAATCAGCTTCCTTCTCAGCTACGTCATTTACTAGGCACATGACCCAGAGCAAGCTATTTAATATCCTTCTGTCTCAGTCTTCTCATCTTTCAACCGGGGATAGTACTGTCCCCACCTCAGAGAACTGTTATGAGAGCAAAACGAATAGTAGATGTAAGAGACTCACAACATTACATGCACACAGTGAGCATAGTTTGTTACTGTGATAGCTCAATCAACGAGCTAACAATAAATGTTGGTTCATATCATTCCTTACTTTGTCCTATAATTGATTGCTAGCTCCCAAAGTTTTCAAGGGTCTTGACTTAGTCCTAATCCTTTAAATTACACCTCACTGCCCCCTACTCTCCTCCGTTGTCACTAGAAAATAAAATGTCCACTCCCTATAGGCTGCTGGTTCATTTGGGGGCCGAAGAGAATTCTAGAGGAGAAAGCCAAATGAGGGCTTTCCCATGAGTGGAAAGGCCATTCTCTCATCGGTTTGCTCTGCTCAAGAAAAAAAAAAATGCACCTATAACATTTGCTCCTAACAATGAAGGGAAAAAGGGATCTCATTCAGTATATAGGTGTTTTATTTTACCTGTGGAGGACCAAGATTCCTGAAGCTGGCTTCTAGTCAATGCAGATAAGCCATGTGTGCATATGTGTAACCCTCAGCCCACTAGCAGCTAATAAATTGATCTACTGATAGTTGACCCGAAGAGTTAATTCAATGAATAAAAGACTCTGGGCTTTTCTTTCTACCTATCACAACTCTGTCTTACTTTTATTTGGGATTCCTGGTATGGGACACAAAGAGGAAGCAGAAGTGGGACTCCTCAAAGCTTACTCCTTTTTCATTGAACTAAAGAGGAATTGAAAGGTAAATATGTCCTTTAGTCTCACCAAATTAGAGGCTATGTTAAAATCACCATCAACATTATGAATGGCAGTGAAGCTCTGTATAGGGTAAAAAGAAGGAATACTGAAAATAAATCCCATGAGGGGAAGTTCCATTTTGCTTTACCATCCTTCTCCAAAAACAGCCTTAGGAATGGGACATGGAATGAAAAGTCAGTATAAGGACACACAAATCACTTAGTGATTTTTCCCAGCGTGGACACCAACCGGAGCAGGTGGGGTGGTACGAGAAGGGCTGAGGTGAAGATGGCCCAGCAGTAGCCATTTACCCCATGAAGCACGCTGGCAAAATCTTTCTATAGTCTTCTGCATCAACAAGCATCTCCTATAAGTAGCTGTCTAGATATGCTGTGTGTTGGGGCAGGGAGAGTGCTCATACACGAGGCTGTTCCATTGTGAGGAACAGCAGCTGTGCCTTGGGGTTAAGGTGTTGCTAACCGCTAGCCACTAACCATCCTCCTTCTCTGCTCTTCTGCTTAGGGCCTGGAACACAGAAATTATACAGGTTTAGGGTGAAGTTAAGGATGCAGGCAAGTGGAGAGTGTATCTGATTGTCTTTTCTATCATTCTAAGAACTTTTCTAAGAAAAGAAAAAGTCCACAGATATGAGCTTGCAATAACAGACTGCCATGGGAGAAATGCATGGAATGGATTGCCAGGTGCGACGAGCAGGATAAGTTTCTGCATAGTGCCTCACTTCCTTCAGGTCTCTGCTCCCCACCCACTCAGTTGTTGTGTTCTGTCTTCTCATCACCATCTGATATAACCATGCATTCACTTGCTTACCTGGATCCTCCAGCCAGAGCATAAGCCCCATGAAAAGTATCAATAAGACTGCTTCATTGACTGCCTTATCCCCAGCACCTAAGACAATACCTGGAACATAGTAGGCACTCAATAAATAATTGCTGAATGAATGAGTAAATCTGCTGTAGCTGTTGAATAGTTTTAACACTAGGCTCCTGGAGACAGAAAAGGATGCCAGCCATCAACTTTAGAATAATCTAATCTCATTTCACAGATGAGGAGACTAAGGCTCAGAGAGGTCATGGTTTGCTGCAAATCTTGCTAACCCAGAAGATCAGATTGAGGCTCAGTGGACCGCTGACCAGCCTGCCCTCAGTGAACATAAACACTTTTGCTGTAAACATATGACACGTAACAGAGTGGTGGAGAGGAACTAGAAGGGAATTTCCTGGGCACTCCTGGGACATTCCCTGAATGGAAAGGGGAGCACTTAGCTCCGAGAAGCAGAACAGATGAGGGTGAACAGCACCTGTCAAACAGGCTGCACACCTGGGGATGGCAGTGCGATGAAACAGATGGCTACCCTGAAATGTGGCAGCTGTTGTAGCCAAGCAAAGCTAGCGCGTCCCTGGCGAAGATCATCACAGTCAGTGGGTGCTCAGTCCTAAAAAGGAGGAACAGGTAAGCAAAATAGATTCACAAGCATTCTGTAATTTTTAGCTCATCTTTTCAATTTTCCCCAACTAGTAAGGTAAGCTCCATGAAAACAGGGTATTTTCTCTCTCATTTAATAGATAGATATTAAATATATGAAAAGATTAATGAACGAATTATGAAGTATCTCTCACGTGACAGACATAATGCTAAACACAGAGGATGGTTCCTGTTTCAGGAGCTCGAAGTAAGCCGTAAATTACCACACAATGTGTTTTGTGTTAAACTAGAACCATGAAAGGATTCCAGAGGAAACTGGGCTTTGGGGAGTTAGGAGGTTTCAAGAAATGCATCAGGTAGGAGTCAACAATTAATTTGGGTATTGTAAAAAAAAAAAAAAAGTAGAAATGAATCAGGACTAGAAGACGGGGAACTAAGGGAACAGCCTATGATAATACCCAGAAGCAGGAGAGGGTGGGAGGAACCCCCAAAAGCTCCATGTCACCTAGAAAAAGCATAGATCCAAGTTCAAACCCTGACTCGGCTTCTTATCACCAGAATATTCTTGGAGAAATCACTCAACTCATCTGAGCTTTGGTTGTAAACATCTATAATGTAGGGGAAATACTGCCTATATTTCAGATTCTTACAAGGATTCCATGAGATGGTGCTTTCTGTAGAGGATCTGGTACATGGTCGATTCCAGGAATTGCCATCTGCCATTATGGTGTAGGGAATGGGCTAAAGGTGACCTGAAATGGTAAGCCAGGGTCAACTCATGGGTTGCTTCAGGTGACAGACAAATTTTGTACTTTGACAAGGAAGCATAAGAAGGAGATGCAGAGTTTTAGGAAGGGAAGTGATAGGATCATGTTTCCCTTTCATGTGGGTCACTGTGAAAGTAATTACGAACATGGATGGGTTTGGGGTTCTAAGAGGGCTGGCAGGGAGACCAGGAAGTGGTCACCTGCAATAATCCAGGCAGGAAATAAAGGTCTGGACTCAGGAAGAAGCAATGGAGATAGACAGGAGGGGATGGCCATAGCATGTGTAGGAGCAAGATTAGTTGGTAGAACTTAATTATTCATGGCTTCAGTGGAATAGAAGCCTAGAAAGTGCTTGTGAATATGGTCTTCAGACCAGGGCCAGACCCAAACTGTTTGTTACCAGTTGGCAATGAAATAAGTATAGAATCAAGAGTAAGAGTTTAAGAAGTTTCACAGCAAGATATTTTTATTGAATTTTATAAAAGTAGTAAACTGCAACAGAGTCTGCATTTTTAGATGGTTTGGGAACTGTTGGTCTGTGACAATGCTGTCCAATGGAAATATAATGAAGCGATGTATGTAAGTGGAATTCATGTTAATAACATATTTTATTTAACTCAATACAGTAAGTCCCCAACATACGTACGAATTCTATTCAGAGAGCACATTCGTAAGTCCAATTTGTTCGTAAGTCCAATTTGTTCGTAAGTCCAACAAAGTTAGCCTAGGTACCCAACTAACACAATCAGCTATATGGTACTGTACTGTATTAGGATTATAATACTTTTCACACAAATAATACATACAAAACAAACAAACACAAAAAATAAAGAAAACATTTTTAATCTTATAGTACAGTACCTTGAAAAGTACAGTAGTACATTACAACAGCTGGCATGCAGGGGCTGGCATCGAGTGAACAGGCAAGAAGAATTACTGACTGGAGGAGGGAGAGGAGGTGGGAGATGGTAGAGCTGAAGGATCGTCAGCAGTAGGAGACGGAGAGCAAGCTGCAATTTCACTCACGCCTGACGTTGATGGAACACACGTCTGCATCTTTGAAAGTTCGCAACTTGAATGTTCATATGTAGGGGACTTACTGTATATGTAATCAACATAAAAACGTCAATGACATTTTTACATTCTTTTTTTTCAAAATCTGGTGTGTATTTTATAATTATTACATATCTGAATCTAGATTAGCTACATTCCAAGCACTCAGTAGCCTGAAGGCCCAGTGACTACTGTACTGAAAAACCCAGATGTAGAATGTCCATCAGTTGCTGCTTTAAGTGATTGAGTAGATAGTCATGTGTTAACTGTATCTTAGAGGAGGAATACTGTTAGGGGGAAATACCCCTAATTCTATTGCAGAGAGATTTCTCCTAAATGTGCATAGCCTCTTGCCCCACCTCTTACCCCTCCCCTGGAGAAGTGGAAGAGTTTCCTGTGGGTAACTTTGGGGAAGCAAACTGGGCATGTCCAGCTCAGCAACTCCGTTCTTCTCCTTTAGGAACCAGACTGACCAGAGAGAGCACAGAGCTTTACTTCTCTTCTCAAGGACCCCCTCCATGTAAGGAGGCCTGCCATGGCCCTTCACTGCCCTGATCCAGAGGGTAAACCCTCCTAGTTCTGAGGTTGTGTTATAAGTTCCTTTGACACTCACAATGTCATATCCATCAAATTAGTCTTTATCATTAATAAAGGTAATATTCAGCCTCCAGCTCTGCCTATATCAGCAGAGGCTGGTTCCAGTGGTGTGAGTGGAGAGGTTCTCAGCAAAGGGATTGACCTCTCAGGAGGGGATTTTGGGGTGCAGGTAGTGATAGCTTGACCTTGAATTAGATAGCAACGGGCCCAAGTACACATGTGTGGCCCATGTAGGGCCTCAGAAGATGCTGGCAGGCGATAGAGTCCTTAGTAAGCAAGCACAGCTTTGGCAATGACTCAACATTAGGAAAAAGAGAGCCTGTCCTTATGCTATTGTTATAGATTTCAGGGAGTTTACAATACTTGCTGTTTTTAAACTTCAAAAGAGTTGCGTTCGTCATGTACTTCAGAGAACCAGGGAGGCTCTAGGTTTAAAGTATTAATGCCAGGCCTAGCAAGTATACCAGCTCCCCCATTCTGTATCCTTAAGAAGAGAGTGATGGAGTAACTAATCTTGGATTTAGGAGGTTTGCTCCCAAACTCAAGAGTGAGCCACCACCAAATGGTCCATGTTGGTTCATGATTACTTGAGGATGTATGATGGAGACAGTTTCTTACCCTTCATTCAGCAACTGCACAGTTATATCGTCTTAGCTCTGTATAACACCTGCAAATAAGGGAATGCGGTTGCTCTGTAAATAGATACATCCCACACTCACATGGCTCAGTTCAGAACTGAGTAAGTAGGTCTATACAATTCTGGGGCTCAGTTAGTAAGACCATTTGTCACACAAAATAGTGCTCTCCAAGTTAAGGTCTGTATGCAATTATGGTAATGTTTTGGCTTCCAACTAATTACTTACTTTGTATTTTACATTTTCAACATAAAATCTGACAAAAATAATAAGTTCCATTTGGGAGATATTTTTTTAATTTCAGGGAGATCTTGAGGCATCCTATAGGCAATTGACTAAGTTGCCTAAAGATATTAAAATGAATTTGGATAGAGATGAAGATGTAGAAGTAACCAGTGTATGCGTAGATGGTGTTTGAAACATAGTTGTATAAGAGGTCATGCAGGAAGCTTTTAAGAGAGGAAGCCAAGAGCTAAACACTGTAGAACAAAGGCATCTGAGAAATGGACAGAGAAAAGAAAGACACCAAGGAAGTGCCAGAAGAAAATAAGAGGGTAATGTTTCTATGAAGGAAGATGGAAAGAATGTTTGAAAAAGGAGTAAATGGACAACAGTGTGAGTGCTATTTACAAATTTATTCATCCAACAAATATTTATTGAGTATCTACTAGGTGAAGAGACTGTTCTAAGCGCCAGGAATTTAACAGTGAGTAAGAC
Organism: Orcinus orca; assembly: GCF_937001465.1. Taxonomy (NCBI): domain Eukaryota; kingdom Metazoa; phylum Chordata; class Mammalia; order Artiodactyla; family Delphinidae; genus Orcinus; species Orcinus orca. Next base: position 13,137,081 of record NC_064559.1, on the reverse strand, counting down.
AGAATAAGTCCTTCCTCATGTGAAGTTTGTGATCTAGTGCAAATTCATACATATCAAGTAAGACTAAGAAAGAATGAAGATCGTCCGCTGGGTTTGGCCATCAGGTGGTCATTAGAGATTTCAGCAAAAGCAAGTGCAATGGCATAGAGGGGTAAAAGCAGACAGAAATGAGTGCAGGAATGTATGGGAAGTGGGGCCGTAACAAAACAAGACTGTACGGAGTGGTTATTGAGAATATTTGAGGGGTGGGAGAGAAAGAGTCAAGAGAGAAACTGCAGAACCAGGAGAGAGGATAAAAATTTTCAGAAGAAACTTACAAGCCCATGCATGGGTAAATGTAGTCTATTGTGGTGCAAATTCTACTCTGAGATAATAAGAAGAAGATTAAATTTGTCAAACACTCCCTGAGTGCCTTATTCCATGGTGGGCACTCTGCTAGATGCAGGAGGATACTCCTTGATCTTAAGAATCTCTCAGTCCAGTAGAGTAACTGAACAAGAATAATTAAAATGATCATTATCATGTATTGAGTGAGACACTGTTCTAAGCACTTAGAGGGAATATCACATTTAATTGACCTAGCAAACCATGCAGGAAGGATGATTATTATTCCCCCTGTGACAGATGATGCCACCGAGGGACAGAAAGGTGAAGTACTTAGCCCAAGAGACAGCCTGGTAAATGATGGAGCCAGGAATTGAAACAAGACAGTTCAAGTCCAGGGCCCGAACTCTTACCAACAGAAGTGAATCACTTTTGTTTATCCCCATGCAACATTTACACTGAAATAATGTCTCTTTTCAGGTTTTAGGTGGTTACTTGTCAACATCTATGACTCTTAGAGTCAAGCCTCTGGTGTATCACCAGAAGGTGAGTTCAAACAGATGTTTGTCTTACTTTAGCAAAGTCCGGGTGACAAACAAATCAGCTGCTTGGAGAAGATTAACACATGGCCTGCTGTGGATCATTGTTTGGCCTGAAGGGCTGGGACCTGGCAAGCTCCTCTCTGCTTTCTGAAACCTTGACAATCATGGAAGACTCTAGCCATTCTTTCAGAGAGGAAGTCTCTCAAGTCCTTCCAAACATTGTCTGTGACTCTCACTACCCCCTGACTCAACCCAGATGAAATTGGTTCAATATAGAGAGGGGCTCTAAGCCACAGGAAACATATGGAAAAGGACAAATGGAGTGGAAGACTTTAAGGATGTTTTATTCTCCAGACTTCATCAAGTATAAAAAGAAAATGTGAAAATAAAGTCTTGGAGGACATAAAAAATTAAAATAAGTCAAGAAACGTACCAAATGCTTAGATGGGCAAGCCTAAAAACAATAATGTATCCCATTAAGGCAACCCCAATAAATCCACTAGCACTTTTTTTTGAAAATTGAAAACATACTTCTGATTTAAGAAAAAAATGAAAGTATTTTAAAAGAAAATAATAGTGGGGCTTCCCTGGTGGCGCACTGGTTGAGAGTCCGCCTGCCGATGCAGGGGACACGGGTTCGTGCCCCGGTCCGGGAAGATCCCACATGCCGTGGAGTGGCTGGGCCCGTGAGCCATGGCCGCTGAGCCTGCGCATCCGGAGCCTGTGCTCCACAATGGGAGAGGCCACAACAGTGAGAGGCCCGCGTACAGCAAAAAAAAAAAAAAAGAAAAGAAAAGAAAAGAATAGTGGGGTTTAGAGAAAGAGACACTTGTCCTTCTAGGTAAGAAGTTATGCTATAATAAAGCTACCATAATTAAAGTGTTGTGGTTCTGGGGCAGAGCTTGACTGACAGATCAATGGATCAGAATACAGTCCTGAGAAAGACATAAGCATGTAGAGGAATTTAGCAGATTATTAAGCTGTTACTTCAAATCAGCAGAGAAATGAAAATATTTCTAACAAATAGTGTTGGGACAACTGGCTAGCAGTTTGAATAAAATTTAATTTAGATTCTTACCATGTGTCTTATTCCAAAATAAATTCAGGACGGATTAAATATTTAAATGTAAAGCAAACACTTAAAAACACCAGGTGAAAATTCAGGTGGATATTTTTATCATCCTTATATGAAGGATTTTCTAATTATGCCATCAAAGTGAGAAACCATAAAGGATACATTTGAACCCATAAGAATTCAAGACATGTATATGGTAAAACCCACTGTCCCCAACATTAAAAGAGAAAAAAAATTAATTGAACACATGACACCCCAAGATGTTGAGAAAAATAAAATGTTCATGCTTCTATGGAATAAAGTGGGGTTTCAAGAACTCATGCAAGAAACCTTCCTGAGGACCCTCTGGGTCAGATCTTACGGGTGCCAAGGACACAGCTAAGCAGGGAGACTGGCTTCTTGCTCTCACTGAACTTGGGACCCAGTGATGAGTGAGTGGGAGACAGAAAAACAAAAAACTGTTTAATATTCTGCAGAGATGAGTACTATGATTTAAAGAAAGCAGAATGCTGCCTGGGGCACAGGGGCTGGTGAGGAGCAAGGGGTCAGGGAAGGTCAAGTTGAAGAGGTGATAGTTAACCTAAGGGCTGAAGGACAAGGAGCAGCACAGCAGAGAATGGGGCAACATAAGGCAAATCCACTCAAAACAGAAGAATGGGAATGGTGGTATCCAGAAGGTATTATATATAAAGAATCACAGGGCTCTTACACAGAATCTGATGTGTGTTTACCATTCTCAGCCCAGTTAACTCATTATTCTACTTCTTTTTAAATTTATACTTTGCCAGCCTAGCCCAGTTGAAGGCCAATTTTATATATACTTTCTATTTCAGAATCTGAGCTCTTTTTGAAATCTCAATGTTTTATAAGCAGATACACAAGTTTTATTTTTAAAGAAATTTAAGTTTTCATGGACATGTGAAAATTAACCAGAAACTGGGCTTTTTATTTCCTGGACTAACCAAGAAAAAGCATGTGCCTCTCAGAAAGGGCTTACATATGACTAGGGAGAAGACAGATGTAGAAATAGACATAAGTATCTGTGTCTGTGTGCACACATGAGTGTGGTGAGGTGTGAAGGTGTGTAGAGACCCACAACAGATGCCTTGGTGACAGGCACCTACATGTAGCTCAAACTCAAATACAGTTCCCTGTAAACCTGCTGTGACTCCCTCCCATTCTCTCCCACTCAAGAAAGCAGTTCTGTGAATTAAGAGAAATGAAAAGCGCAGTTGAGTTGAAAGTGCAATGGAAGAAATCAACCTATTCTACCACCTGCAAAACCCTTAGTTGTACCATGACAGAATTCAATTCAAAATACAAAAGGGACATGCTGTTTTGATTACTATAGCTTTGTAATATAATCTGAAGTCAGGGAGCGTGATTCCTCCAGCTCTGTTCTTTTTCAAGATTGTTTTGGCTATTCAGGGTCTTTTGTGTGCCCATAAAAATTTTTAAATTTTTTGTTCCAGCTCTGTGAAAAATGCCTTTGGTAATTTGATACGGATTGCATCGAATCTGTAGATTGCCTTGGGTAATATGGTCATTTTAACAATACTATTTTTTCCAATCCAAGAACACAATATATCTTTCCATCTGTTTGTGTCATCTTCAATTTCTTTCATCAGTGTCTTATAGTTTTCAGAGTACAGGTCTTTTGCCTCCTTTGGTAGGTTTATTTCTAGTTGTTTTGTTTTGTTTTGTTTTTATGGATGGTAAATGGGATTGTTTCCTTAATTTCTCTTTCTGATCTTTCATTGTTAGTTTATAGAAATGTAACAGATTTCTGTATATTAATTTTGTATCCTGCAACTTTACAAAATTCATTTTTGAGCTCTAGTAGTTTTCTGGCGGCATCTTTAGGATTTTCTGTGTATAGTATCACGTCATCTGCAAACAGTGACAGTTTTATTTCTTCCTTTCTCATTTGGATTACTTTTATTTTTTTTTCTTCTCTGATTGCTGTGACTAGGACTTCTAAAATTATGTTGAATAAAAGTGGCAAGAATGGGCATCCTTGTCTTATTCCTGATCTTAGAGGAAATGCTTTCAGCTTTTCACTATCAAGTATGATGTTAGCTGTGGGATTGAAACTGTTATTCCCAGCAAGCATAAACCCAAAGAACAGGAATACATAAATTATACCATATGATGTAAAAAAAAAAAAAAACTTACTATAAACTCTAAGTAATTAACAGAAACAACAATTAATTGGTAAATCAATTATCAATAATCCTATAAATTAATCATCCAATGAATTGATTTTAGGCAAATAGGTCTGCTTCACTCAAGCATGCTTTTTATTTCTAATCTCATCCCAAGCATTTATTGAGCCCTTTCTTTAGTGCTGAGACTTCAGAGAATGTAAGGCTTAGAAAACCCAGTCTCTGCAGCCAAAGATGCACACAGCACATCTCTTCCAAAGTTTCCAGAACCCACAAAGTAAGCATTACCCCAGAGTGTGGACCCCACTCAGCTACCCACACATGAAAGTCCAGACATTTGTTTTGCTCAAAGTGTAAAAAAAAACTGCCATTTTGCTAACTCATGTTTAATTTATGAGATGATGATATTATTGCAAAGCTATCTTATCATTATAGAAGTTTGGACTATATAAAGAAAATTGAGTTTCAGAAAAAAAAACAAAGACCATACTTTAGTTTTAACATCTTCATTTTTATTAAATGAAACACTGGTTCCGGAAGCCAATTTTTTATGTGACTTATAAAACTTCTTTTTGAAGGAGGCCTTCTGTTTCACCCCACCTCATTCATTCAGCAAACATTTACTGAGTATCATGTGCCAGCTAAGCCTGACCCAGTCAATGGCACTGAGTTCCTGTTTCCTTAGGGTCCATCAGCATTGAGACAAATACAACAGCAGGTACTATTACTACCATAATGGATATTCTACAGTGCACAGGCAGGGCAGGATTATTGAATCCTACCCTCTCTCTCATGGGTCTTTACCTCTCTTTTCCTCTCAAAGAGCAGAGTGAAAGGAATCTTCAGTTAAAGTTGACTGCCATGACTATGCTGATTCCAGTTAAGAGAGTTAAAATGCAGGAATGGTGCTAATGACTAGATCGCATGGAGTCCGAACCCCTGGGAGCTGATGTGTAATCCAATAAACTCATAAGCAACAAAGTAAAAGAAGCAAACACGTTAAATAACTCATCCTGCATGAAGCAAGTGAGAAAAAGGGAAAGAAGCATATGCTTTGGTACAAGGTCACCAACACACACACAGACTCCCCTAAACAGACATACTCACACTGTCAGTCACACACATAAATATTCACACCACACACTCAGATGTATTCGTGTGAGAAAAATTGATGGACTACCTGTCATCCCAATGACTCATTCCTAGATCTTACCAGTTCTTCAAGTATGAAAACCCTTCTGGTACCAAACATAAACATCATTTGCCCTAAGTATTAAAAAGGATCAACTGGACCCAGATACATCAGTTGCAGGAGAACATGAGGATGGAGACCTTATTAGGATAGCAAAAGCCCAAGTGGGAGGGCCAGGGCAAAATGGAACCCAGTGATGGCGTCTCACATGTCCACAAGTGTTACTGTTCTTCCCAACTGCATTACACACTGCCTCTTCCGATTCTAGGAGTCTGCTTTACAGCACTCTACCGCCAAGCATTTGGGAAGACTCTGCTCTGTGCCTAGACATAAATTAATTCAGAAATACTTAGTAAGCACCTACTATGTACTCCCCCTCACTGTTCCAGGTATCAAGAACAAAAAAAAAAAAAAAAAGGAGAGAATCTCTGATCCCAAGGAATGCCTAAGCTTGCTGAAAAACATCACACAATTAGCCAATATTGTAAAACATGTGAATCAGATCTAAGTTGTATATTCAGAAAGAGAAGGAGGACATCTGGAAGTATTAGAGAAGGCACGGAATGCTTCATGGAGGAATGGGACTGAGTGGGTCCCTAATACCTCGTTCTTACTCCTAAAACTGTGAGCTGGAGCCTGGGTGGGCACCACACCCAGGTGCCACCTGGAGGGGCAGCATACAGTGGTGGAGTGCATGGATGTGGGCACAACTTTTGTGCCTGACAGACCTGGTTCGAATCTTAATTCTGCATATGTTTGCAGATTCAGCAAAGTCATTTAATCTCTCTGAGTCCTACTTACATCATCCATGAAATGGATGACTGAAGAGCTAATGTGTGCAAAGTCCCACATCAGTGCCTGACACATAACAGGTGCTCAGTCCATGGTAGTTATCATTATCCAAAGTTACTTCCCTATGATGAAGGATAAAGTTATTCTATGCTATTTTAGTCAAAGTTTAATTATACACCTGAAATCATCAAAAGTTACCAAAGACCTCCAAATCTTATTTTTAAGGCAGTAATTCCCAAGCTTTGCTCCATAGTGGAATCACCTGGGGATCTTTAAATTATACTGATGCCTGGGTCCCATGACAGACATTCTGGTTGAGTTGGTCTGAGGTGCAATCTGGGTACTGAGATTGTTCAAAACTCTCCAGGTTAGGTGATGCTCATGTGTAGCAAAGTTTGGGACACTATTTTATGGCAAAACACTACCTCCTGTCCCACAGAAGTTTATTAGAGCAGCCGAGCAAGAATCAGACATGGAAAGCACTTCTCAACATGGGTGCCTTATTCATTGCATTAGAGCTCTCCAGAGAAACTGGACCAATGGAGACAGAGATGATAGATAGATAGGTAGGTAGACAGATAGATAGATATAGATAGATAGACAGATAGATAGATAATAGATAGATAATAGATAGATAGATGATAGATAGATAGATGGATAGATAGATAGACAGATAGAGATTGATTTATTTTAAGGACTTGGTGATTACAGAGGCTAAGTCCCAAGATCTGCAGTCAACAAGCTAGAGACCCAGGAGAGCAGATGCTATAGTTCTAGCCCGAAGGCCAGATAAAGACAATGTCCCAGCTTGAAGGCAGTCAGCAGGAGGAGTTCCCTCTTACTCATTGAGGGTCAGCCTTTTTGTTCTGTTCAGGCCTTCAACTGATTGGATGAGGCCCACCAATATTAGGAAGAGCAATCTGCTTTACTTAATTTACAGATTCAAAAGTTATCTCACCTGTAAACACCCTCATAGACACACTCAAAATAATGTTTGGTCAAATGTCTGGGCACCCAGTGGCTTAGTCAATTTGACACATAAAATTAACTGTCGCATTTATATTGTACCCCATGCTTTGAGCACATTCCTTGGCATATAATTCATGCCAGGTCCATTCTTGTTGAATAAAGGCCATTGGAAAAAAATCAAGTGTTCTCAGCTCTCAAATTGTATGCATGTTTCAAAGGAAGGAAGCAGAGAGGAAGATGAGGAAGAGCTAAGTACCTGAAGATAAACTACAAATCAATGAGGGACCAAGAGTCAAGGGTTATTAGTTCTTCAGAGAGAACACACACACACACACACACACACACACACACACACATGCATACACAAACATACACACATATACACGTAAACATATATGGAGACACATATGCACACATGCACACACACACACAAATACATACACACACACATATATGCATCCACCAAACCAAAGCAGAGAAAGAACATTTCTTCCCTTTAAAGACAAGGAAACTGAGGCCCAGAGAGATAGTGACTTGTCCAAAGTCACAGCAAATGAACAACTGTCTTAAGACCAGCACTCAGGACCCCAGAGCTTCAATGCAGCACCAATGTGATATGGTTTGCCTGTTGTATAATCCTGCCTGTGGTCCTGGGTGCCCCAAACATTCTAAAACTCCCTCTTACCCCTGCTGAGCCCTGTGTGATGAGAAGCTGATGGCAGAACCCTGTGGCTCTTGATGTCCTTCCAAATAGCAGAGCCAGCACCCCAAATAGCAATGGTTCCTCCTGGCCCTGAATGTACAGATTTTGAGAAGGAAGGTAAAATGAATGGGAGGCAGATCCATGTGCTAATTGCTTTGAAATCATTATAATCAATATCAGTTGCCCTGGACCAAGGCTGCCTTTGCCTTGTCAGGCTGCTGACATTTTGGGCTCCGTCAACCACCTTCGTGCTCCAAAGTGATAACAATATTGATTTTCATCCTGTCCCATTAAGGCCACATCTGAGGGATAGATGATGCCCATGCTCATATTTTGTTCATCCCCAGACTCCTTAGTGGAAAAGGCTGTAGAGAAAGAAGGTTATCTTTGCAATTTCACACCCTCAGATTCTGTCCACAGCCTAAAAAAAATGCACTTTTACACAAATCATACTGCCTGATTTCCCTAAACGCCCTTTTTGTGCTTCTCCATATGTCACCTTTTTTAAAACCCAGATGAAACTCTCCCTTATTCCTCCCTGTGCTCTGATGACTCTGGGCTTCAAACATGCACTGAAGATGAGTTGCTTGCCCAGCTCTCTCCCCCGATGAGATGTTGGGAAGATCATAGGTTTGGGATAAGACAGAGCTGGGTTCAAACCATAGCTTCACCATTTACCAGTGCTATGGCCTTGGACAGGTTGTCTAACTCCCCTCCAGGCTTTCATCACTCCATCTTTGAGAGGGCAAATAGTAACACCTACCCCATCACTTTGCTGAGCTCTTTAAATGAGATCACATGTAGGAAGTACCAAGTTGGTACCCACTGAACCTACGCATCTCATCCTCTTCCTTCTCTCCTGCTCTTTCCTGATAGACTGTGCCCCGTACTCCCCACACCCACCACCAGACAGGGCCGCACCTCCCTCTTCTGTGAGTTTCCCTAGCACCACATGTGGCACAGGAGAGCCACAATGAACGTTTGTGGAATTGAGGACAGCAAGGAAGATAAACTTTTATAGGTGATGAAACTGCCTCTTGGAGAGAATCAGTGGTGCTGATAATAGAAGCCAGTCTACCATGCTCCGCTCTTGACACTTCCTTTAATCTTTTTCTAAGTCTTGGTGCCTCAAATTAGTTCCAAAACTACCTGAACGCAACGACCACGCAGACCTGGTGTGGCAGTTACTGCATAACTCTTCTTTAATTCACGAATCCCAGTCTCCATTTAGTGGTGAAGAGAGATGTCCACCATGCTCTCTGCCAGCCCCACCTCTCTTCCCCCACAGCTGCCTTCCTCAGCCTTCCAACAGCAAAGCCCTCCCTAGTAAGCAAGAATGATTCTCTGAAGGACCAAGGCTGAAACAACGGCAGTTCACCTCTAAGCAAGTGACCGCGGACCTCAGACCAAGGGCCTCGGGGCTCCCATGCTGGGCTTCTAGCTGTGGGTTAACTTCTTCACAAATAGCACTTCTTAAACCAACATGCTCCCACGTGCTCCAGTTTTAGAGATTCATTCTTTCTTCGAAACTTGTTCTGCACCTCAGCCCGGTGGCCAGGCCTTGCTACCCAAGGGCAGGTCCAGATGTTGCCAACCCATCGGTCTGAACTTCCCAGCGTCTCCTACCTGCGTCTCATCATTAGCTCAATTCACCTGCTGGGGTTCCTGGTTCTGTGCCACCTGGCAGCACTGGCTGCCGGTCACTATTGACATAAACTACCCAGAGAGCTAGTTTGTCGCATCAGACTCTTCACCTCTGCTGTTGGCCAGGCCTGACCCTGAGCTCCTGCCCAGCTCCCAGCCCTCTCCACCCAGCGTCTGCTGACCAGTCCCCTGCGATGATTTCTTTTCCCAGATATTTACTACGGTCACCAAGCAAGACCCTATGAGGCCTTCTGGGGCAGACCCCTCCCCCATATCCTCTGCTTTAGCTCTTCTCTGAAGTACCTAGATAATAGTATCTGATGCACATTTCCGGAGTTGTTTTACAGATTCTAAACCCCCCACCAAATGGAAGATGTTAACTACTTGATGACCTTGAACACGTAGCCCCCATGCCTACTAGAGCCTAAGGAATGATAATGTTAACCCCTGTGACCCTGCCCTGTTACCTCGCCATCATCCAATCAGAGAACTGTGCATGATCTGATCACATACCCTGCGACCCGCCCCCGTCCCTTACCTGGCCCTTAAAAATGCTGTGCTGAAACCCATCGGTCCATGAAGGCTTTTTCAGCACCAACCGTTCTGGATTCCTTGTATGGCTCCTTACAATACATGCTGCACTTTCCTTCACCACAGCCCGGTGTCAGTAGATTGGCTTTACTGTGCAGGCAGGGACAGGGTGACATTCTGTAGTCACTTAGTTGCTTTTGTAGGGGAATAAAATTTGCCACCCCAAAATGTCTCTTTGGCATGTGGATTATTTCGAGCTGAGAACAATCAAGGCCTGAAAGATACGGGAAGAAACGCTGATCTCCCACTAACTGCCTAAAACAATGTAGGTAGAGAACCTGTTCCAGGAAGGAGCTATCCCGCTAGACCACTAGTCTGAACTAGGTGTGTAGACAGGGAGGAACCTAAAAAATCTGTTTGTTAAAATTCCTCTCTGTGTCCCACTACCTCTGCACATTTGTTTACCAAACGTTTGCTTTTCCATCTGCACCTGAATTGCCTTCCTCCCCTTGGAAGCTCCAAACCACTACCTTCAACAGCCTCTTCTTGTCTTCAGCTAAAGATGGTATTTGAAAGTGAGGGTTTGGCCCATTGGTGAGTTACTCGGTTTTCCTGGGTCTCTGCCATATATACATGTTATTAAATTTTGTTTTATTTTCTCCTGTGAATCTGTCTCATGTCAATTTAATTCTTAGATCAGTGAGAAGAGCCTAGAAGGGTAGAGGAAACTGTCTTTTACCCCAACACTTTGTGCTATTAGTTATCAAAGGCTTCCTCATGTTCTGAATCCCTCTTCAGGTGCATGTCAATGACAGGGGCTCTATTTTCTTTATTCAGCCCCCATGTTACCTAACAGAGTATCTTGTGTAAAAGCCAGCAATATTGAAAGTGGCATTAAGAATGTGACAAAGATATATGCTATGAAAAATAGCCAACATGCTTTCAGCCACCTAGCTCAGCACCTGGTAAGCATTATCTCATTTGATCCTCAACAAGCTGATGAGGTTGATAATATCGCTAAACTGATTTTAGAGATGAGGAAACTGAGGTAGAGAATATAAGTGATGGCCCCCAAATGGCAGAACTATTAGGAAGGAATTTGAACCCAGATCTGCCCAATGTCAAAATCCACACACAACCAATGTATGCACTGCATTCCATCAGTGTGATCATCTTAGAAAGCATTTTATTGGGATGAACATTTAGTGTGGTTTTATTTCAGCATTAAGAATTGCAGACTTCGAGCGTCTAAAGTAATAATCCTATTCTTGAGATTTTATAGCATTTTATACCTTCCACAGCACTCTTCTATTCATTTTGTCTTTTTAGGTGATAGCTCCATTGGTCATTAGTGTATCTCCTTCTCTCCCTATGTCCTGCATCTCTTTATTATTTAACCATTAATTTGTTATTAATTATTCCTTTCCATGTGTCAGTTCTTTAGCTTTTGCTCTGATTTGTTATTTAACCTTTTCTATCTTTGTATCCCTTGCTTCCCATATCATTTAGAACAGTACTTGGCCCATAATAGGTACTCAATTAATATTATTTGAAATGTGCCTTGCACACAGTAACCACTCAATAAGTTTTCATTGAATTAAATATATTCTATTTCACTCAATACCCTTATATTTTGCATACAGGAGAGTATTTGCTGAATTAACTTTTTTTTTTTTTTTTTTTTTTTTGCAGTATGCAGGCCTCTCACTGTTGTGGCTTCTCCCGTAGTGGAGCACAGGCTCCGGATGCGCAGGCTCAGCGGCCATGGCTCACGGGTCCAGCCGCTCTGCGGCATGTGGGATCCTCCCGGACTGGGGCACGAACCCATGTCCCCTGCATCGGCAGGCGGACTCTCAACCACTGCGCCACCAGGGAAACCCTTAACTCATTTTTTAAGATGAGAAACCTGAGACTCACTCAGCCAGGAGAAAAGTACGAGCTTGGACCACACAGCTACTTAGTGACCTCATAAGAACCTAAACCTAGCATCCTGACCCCTGCCCCAGTGCTCTTGCCTTCCCGTGTTCCACTCTGTCATATGGTGGGAATAGTGTGGGGTGATTTGACTGGAGTTGACATATTTAATCTGTCCTGGAGTGAAATCATCAGTCCCAGGAACAAAAGTACAGGATAAGAATCCAAGAAGGCCATGTTCTGTGCTCCTGGATTTGCTTCCTAAGGTGATTTGCAGAACAGCTTTTAGCATAATAATGGTCTGAGGGCTTGGCCCTGGACACTGATGGGAACGGGGTGCAAGTGACTGTTTTGCAGCCTGATTTGGAGGGAGGGGGGAAGTTGGCAGGAGCCAGAGTAGGTGGAGGAAGCACTAAAAATAAGTGGGAAATGAGCTGAATTGCAGTGGCTCAAAATAAGCAAGACCATGTGGATATAGGGAGTTATTCTAGAAACTCAAAAGATGCGTGGGGTTTCCTAACAAGGAGCTCATCCTCTGTAAGAGAGCACTGTAGTACAGGCACACTGCTTCTGCCATAGCCACTTTATTTTAAAAGTCTCATAATCCATGAACACAGAGCAGAGTTTTTTCCTATTTTAGACAATTAGATAGGACAAGGGTTTGAAAATGTAGGAGAGGAAAAGTAATTTCCCCTCTACCGTTCTGAGTGCCTGGCTGAGACCTCCTATAATAAAAGATAGATTAATGAGAGGAAACCAAGAGATGTTTATTAATAAGTATACCTCAGTAACTCCCTGAGATGGCCCAAGCTACCACCTTATATACACCTTCATCTAAGGACAAAACAAAGATGTTAGAGGAGGGAACCAGGAGAAGAGCAGTAAAAAAAAAAAAAAAAAAAAAAAAAGACAAGGTTTGTTATGCAGATTTAATTCTGCGGCTTCTCTATTAATGTGAGTTTCTTGTGATTTAGAGTCCTTCTCTTCCTGGTACAGGGAGGGAGAAGCCCTTACAAATGGGGATTTCCTTTATAGATGTACATTTCTCTTACAAAAGGGCAACTTTTACTCTGTTTTCAGAGCATTCCTGGATCTACATTTTCTTAAAAGAATCCTTATGCTAAAGGATGTATTTTGGGTAGCATATTCTGCTACCCTTCAAAAACATTGAGTAATAAGACCGCCTGGAGACAGCTAGTACATCATGGTGTGTGTGTGTGTGTGTGTGTGTGTGTGTGTGCGCGCGCGCATGCATAGGGAGTGATGGAAGGGGCAGTAATAGGGAAGGGTGGTATGGGAATCCAACTTGGGTAAATCTGTTTTCCCAGGGTAATGCATCAGGTAGTTAAGTGAAAACATATTTTAAGTGACACCAATAGTGAGTATTTTCAGTAGGATCAAACAATACAATAAAGAATTAAATAGCAGCACATACTGACTTTTTTTTAAAATTAATTTATTTATTTATTTATTTTTGGCTGCATTGGGTCTTCGTTGCTACATGAAGGCTTTGTCGCGGCGAGCGGGGGGCTACTCTTCCCTGCGGTGCGCAGGCTTCTCATTGCAGTGGCTTCTCTTGTTGAGGAGCACGGGCTCTAGGCACGCGGGCTCTAGAGCACAGGCTCAGTAGTTGTGGCGCACGGGGCTAGTTGCTCCGCGGCAGGTGGGATCTTCCCAGACCACGGATCGAACCCGTGGCCCCTGCATTGGCAGGCAGATTCTCAACCACCGCGCCACCAGGGAAGTCCCCAGAGTGACTTTTTAAAATGGAACTTTACAATAGTAAACATAATAGAAGCAGAATTAAAGCAAATGAGGCCCATCTAGCTTTCTTTTCTGCACAAAATTGAGGTAATTAAGTACAAAGGTAGTGTGATAAGCAATTACATAAAAATAGGCAGAAACACTTCTGGACCTTTCATTGTCTCCTTGGAATTCTCTCTTGGACTCCAACACTGCAATTTTCTGATTCTAGGCATCTTTCCCTCTCTAACTGCAATTCTGCTGAATCTTCCTTGACTTCCCTCTTCCCTCCTGGACCTATCTGTTGTTCTCCCTGAGCTCTGGCTTCAACTCCTTTCTGCAACAGAGATGACATGGCATCTTGAAACAGCCTACCTTGGAGAGCCCAAAGCCTGGCATTACCACAGGCCAGCTGGGGGTCCTTTCCAGGTTACTTAATCTCTCTAAATCTTACTAGTCTCATCTTTAAAAATAATGCCAACTTTATAAAACATTAATAATGATTACATAGAAAGATGGCTTCTAAAATTCCCACCACTGTGTGGGTACATCACAAAATAGAACATTCTATTACTTCATCAAAAACTCTGCTAACTTCAAATATATTTTTTTATGTTCTCCACTTCTCACCACACTACAGTACCATATTTTTATTTTTATTGTGGCAAAATGCACGTAAAATGAAACTTACCATCTTAATCATTTTTAAGTGCACATTTTGGTAGTGTTAAATATACTCACATTGTTGGGCAACTAATCTCCAGAACTCTTTCCATCTTGTAAAACTGAAACTGTATACTTATTAAACAAATCCTCATTTCACAGTGCCCTTAGCCCCCAGTAACCACCATTCTATTTCCTTTCTCTATGAATTTGACTACCCTATATACCTCATAAGTCAAATGATACAGTATTTTGTCTTTTTGTGACTAGCTTATTTCGCTTAGCACAATGTCCCTTAGGTTTGTCCAGGTTGGAGTATGTGTCAGAATGTCCTTTCTTGTAAAGGCTGAATGATAATCCATTGTAGTATATACCACATTTTGTTTATCCATTCATTCCTTGATGGGTATTTGGGCTGCTTACGTCTCCCAGCTGTTGAGAATAATGCTGCTATGTACATGTGTGCACAAATATATCTGTGAGACCCTGCTTTCAATTTTGAGGAGTATATACCCAGAAGTGGTATTGCTAAATTCTATGGTAATTTTATTTTTAATTTTTCGAGGAACTGCCATACTGTTTTCCATAGTGGCTGCACCCTTTCCATTCTCACCAATTGTGTACCAGGGTTCCGATTTGTCCACTTCCTCACCAGCTCTTGTTATTTTCTTTTTGGGGGGGAGTAGCCATCCTAATTGGTGTAAGGTGATATCTCACTGTGGTTTTGATCTGCGTTTCCCTAATGATTAGCGATGTTGAGCATCATTTCATATGGTTGTCGGCCATTACCATCTTTTTTTATATTCTCATTTTTATTAAGTTTTATACCATCATTTCCAATAAAATGTATAAAAACACATTCACTTTTACTCCTCAAACTTTCTTTTCCAAACTTCCTATTTTTAGTGAATTTCTCATTTACCCAAACTAGAAGTGTCATCTTCATCATTTACTATCGTGAATGACTCTTCAAGTCCTCACGTTCCTTTCCTTGTGATGACTCTCACTCTCACACTTTTCCCTCCACTTCTTCCATCACTCCCCTCATCAAGAACCTGCCACACTGAGGCAATGCAGCAGTGTCTGCACACCATGCCTTATTTTTCTTCATCTATTCCTATCCATCTTCAACATTGTTGCCAAATTAATCCACCTTTAAAACATCACATTTATTTTATAATTACTTTGATCAAGTATTAGTAATTACTGTCTACCGCTCACTCCAGAGGTTCTTGGAATTTGTCTCCCATGGAATGTGTTTTTTTCCTCATTTGGCAGAAGTACTCTGTTGATAAAATTAAATAATGCCAGTCTTTTTTCAAATCACAGAAATGTTAAGTTGATAACTAAGACTTTCTTTGCAATTTTAGACTTTTCTCCTGTTTGTATTATATAGTCTTCTACACTTGCCACTGTTTGACTCGTGGCAGGTCCTGACAGATGACCGAATAATGAAAAAATTATACACAATTAAAATTAATAGAAAAGCTCAGAAATCATGAACCATACTTATTTGGGCAGCTCAGGTTTTTCATCATTTTCATTGTAGCTACTTGTTTTATTAATAAGTATACGTGTGTAGTTTCCTACTAGAAAAATATGGTATAGTCATAGTATAACCATTTTGGGGACTGATAAAAGTCTTACACTTTATAGGGGAGTTAAATGCATCTACATTTTTAATTTCCATCACTTACATGACTTTCCATTTCTCTGTTGCTGGTGGGGAGGAAATTTCCCTCCTACCCTCTTGAGTTTGTTTGGCTGGTCTAATAATTAAATTGACTCAAGACATATTAACAGGAGAAAAAAATTAATTTGTATGTACCGAGGTCTCATAGAAGTAGGACCTAAGAGGTGGCCAAGGCAGGAAGCTTTTATGCTTTTTAGACAAAGAAATAATAAACCTGTGAAGAACTGACAAGACAAAGAAACTTAGGCTTGGGTGCTTAATTAGTGAAGACTCTGAACAGAGTTTGGGATTGGGGTAGTAATTTAGTAAAGAAGTAAAAAGGGTAAAGAGTTGTTCATACAGCCTTTTGGGCTCTGAGTTTCCTATCTCTGGTGGTTTAAGGATGTCCCCCTTCCTCCTCGTACTAGGAGGGTAGCTTTCACATAGAGTTATTTCCTGTTTTTAGGGAGACAGAGGGGAAACTCAGAGTACCCTTCTTGCACGGGCTGTTTCTCAAGTAACTTCACTGCAAAATAATCAATATTCCATTGTGGCATATTTGGGGTGGCTTTCCCTGAGCCCCAACACTTTCATCTGACAAATTTGAAAATCAATGACCCAATAATTAATTCTGGACACCTCAACTTGTAAAAAGAGCCTCTTTAAAGAGATGCCTAAAGACTTTTATAATTATCATCTCACTGTGGGAGGTTGAGGGAAAGGGGAAGCAGGTGTTAGCTCCTATTGGGAGAGAATTTTCCACAGAATTTTCCTTTAAGGATCTCCCTTTGGGAAATAGGAAATAGTAGAATCAAAACAGTATGGTATTGGCAAAAAAACAAACACATAGATCAATAGAACAGAATAGACAGCCCAGAAATAAACCCATGCATATATGGCCAATTAATTTATGAAAAGGCAGCAAAAAAATATACAATGGGGATATTTAATAGATGGTCTCTTTAATAGATGATGTTGGGAAAACTGGACAGAAATTGGAACACTATCTTACACCACACACAAAAATTATCTCAAGATGGATTAAAAACTTGAACGTAAGACCTGAGCCATAAAACTCCTAACATAACACATAGGTGGTAAGCTCCTTTACATCAGTCTTGGTGATGATTTTTTGGATTTGACACCAAAAGCAGAGGCAACAAAAGCAAAAATAAGCAAGTGGCATTACATCAAACTAGAAAGCTACTGTACAGCAAAAGAAACCATCAACAAAATTAAAAGACTTACTAAATAGAAAAATACATTTAAAAATATATCTGATAAGGGATTAATATCCAAAATACATAAGAACTCATTCAACTCAATAGCAAAAAAACCAAACACTTCTACTTAAAAAATGGGCAGAGAGCCTGAATAGACATTTTTCCAACAAAGGTATACAGATGGCCAACAGGTACATGAAAAGATGCTCAATATTACTCATCATCAGAGAAATGCAGATCAAAACCATAATGAGATATCATTTCACACCTGTTAGAATGACTAGTATCAAAAAGACAAGAAATACTAAGTGTTGGCAAGAATGTGGAGAAAAGGAAACTTTTGTGCACTGTTGGCAAGAATGTAAACCGGTGCAGCCACTATGGAAAACAGAATTTATGTTCATCAAAAAATTAAAAATAGAACTACCATATGATCCAGCAATTCCACTTCTGGGTATTTATTTGAAGAAAAACAAAAACATTAACTGGAAAAGATATATGCACCCTCATGTTCATTACAACATTATTTATAAGAGCCAAGATATGGAAACAATACATGTCTATGGATGAATGAATAGATAAAGTAGATGTGGAATACATATATAATGGAATATTATTCAGCCATAAAAAAGAATGAAATCTTGCCATTTGCAGCAACATGGATGGACCTTGAGGGTATTGTGTTAAATAAGTCAGACAGAGAAAGACAAATATCATATGATCTCGCTTTTACGTTAAATCTTGAAAGAAAAGAAAAGCAAACTCACACATACAGAGAAGAACAGATTGGTGGTTGCCAGAGGCGGGGCTGGGGTGGGCAAAATGGGTGAAGGTAGCCAAAAGGAACAAACTTACAGTTACAAAATAAATGTCATGGAGATACAATGTATAGCATGGCAACTAAAGTTAATAATACTTTACTGCATATTTGAAAGTTGCTAAGAGATTAATCTTAAAAGTCTTCATTACAGGAAAAAAAATTCTGTAACTATGCATGGTAACAGATGTTAACTAGACTTATCGTGGTGATCATTCTGCAATATATACAAATCATTGTATTATATATCTGAAACGAATATGTTGTGTGTCAATTATACCTCAATAAAAATAAATACAGGGCTTCCCTGGTGGCGCAGTGGTTGAGAGTCTGCCTGCCGATGCAGGGGACACGGGTTCGTGTCCCGGTCCGGGAAGATCCCACATGCCGCGGAGCAGCTGGGCCCCTGAGCCATGGCCGCTGAGCCTGCGTGCCCGGAGCCTGTGCTCCGCAACAGGAAAGGCCACAACAGTGAGAGGCCCGTGTACCGCAAATAAATAAATAAATAAATAAATACAAATAAAAAATAAAAATAAAAGGCATTAGGTACAAAAAATTGCTAATTATCTCCCAGGATCTGTTCAAAGTTTCTTCCCCTTAATAGAACCACCTGAATTTTAGCAGGGTACAAGTCTGTCCAAATAGATACTATGTTTCCTAGCTTCCCTTGCAACTAGGAGTGGTCACATGATAACATTCCAGTCTGTTGAATATAACTGGAAATGATGTTTACAACTTCTAGACTGTGTTTAAAAGGATAATTTCTTATCCTTTCCTTTTTCGCCTTTCTTGCTGGTATAGAAATGATAACACATGTAGCAGCCAATTTGGACCCAGAACCACATTTCATACTGAGTCTTTCAATAACTTTGTGGCAAAGAAATATCCTACCAGCTCAGGACAACTCCCCTTTGGACTATTAAGTGGGAGAGGAACAAAATTCTGTTGTATTAAAATTATTGTAACTTTCTATCTTCTTGGTACAGAAACTTAACTTAGACCCCCACCCCCACAAAGTCGCAGATTTTATGTTCAGGGTTATATACTGAATATGATTTTCTAAAAGATGTACAAAGAATTAGAAGAGATTTTGCACTGGCTAGCAAGATCCTGGGAGAAGTCTGTACTGATTTAGTGAATTTGTATTGCAAATAAGATAAAGCAGTTTAGACAATAGTTATCACATCCCACGTCTCATTCATCTGCTGATCACGGGGTAAATTAGGTAACTGCTGACCCCATTCTCCCGATGTCACAGCCTGAAAGGAGGTGGGCTAGTCTCAATTCAGCTCTGGATGGGTGCACAGGAGAAGATGTGATGCCCACTAAGGATGGAGTAACCTTGGTCACTGCTTCGGATGGCCTTCCAGTCACATTGTTTACATGAAGACCTCAATCAATCTACTTCAACTTTCTCCCTGAATAAAGATCTTTGTGAAAGGGTCCAAAGCATTTACATCATGGTCCAGGGGCAGCCATAAACACAGCATCCACCTTCAACCACATATATCTGGAAAAATCTGGATTATCTATTTAATGAGATTTTCCTACTCTGCAACAGTGAGAGAATGGTGGGTAAAGTAGTGGTAGCCCCTTATTTTTCCTTTCCCCTTATTTGTGAATGATGTAAAAAATGCACAATTCAGTTAAAATATGTGAGTGTGTAAGAAAGGTTTGTATGATTCAGCTCATAGAACATTTTGTAACACCTTCCAAGGCCCATACGTGCCTCCATATGCAAGCTTTCACTGTTCCCAGCAAAGGTCCTCCACTCCAGGTAGGTCAGTCTTCTCCTTGTTCTTCAGACAAATGATAACACAGAGCACTTGATCATGCTGCTTTCTACAACATGGAGTCTCTCCTAGCCCTACCTCCCACCCTTCTGCCTCTCTTAGTCCCATACATCGTTCAAGAAACAGCTATTTCTTCCCCATGAAAACTTCTTGGATTATTCCAGTCTACAAACATCTCAGTATTCCACAAAATCCTACTGTACCTAGGACTATTTCCCTATTGTATAATACAGCATTATGCCATATTAATTGACTCATTCATATTTCCTGGGTGCCTGCCATTTTCAAATCATTCTCTTAAGCTCTCGGTTTATATTGTACTCTGGTAGATAAATACACAAATAAGTACAACATAAAATAGAAAGAGAACATACAAAAAAGTGCCATAAAGTGGCCATTTGGGAAAAAAAAAAAGATAATCCATTTTGACTAGAAGGATCAGGGAAGACTTCGTGGAGGCAGCTTTTGCATTGGGACTTCAAGAATTTGTATTTCTGGGGCTTCCCTGGTGGCTCAGTGGTTGAGAGTCCGCCTGCCGATGCAGGGGACACGGGTTCGTGCCCCGGTCCGGGAAGATCCCACATGCCGCAGAGCGGCTGGGCCCATGAGCCATGGCCGCTGAGCCTGCGCGTCCGGAGCTTGTACTCTGCAACGGGAGAAGCCACAACAGTGAGAGGCCCGCGTACCGCAAAAAAAAAAAAAAAAAAAATTATTTCTGGAAGTAAAGAATAGGGAATTCTAAACACGGGAAACTGTTTATAGAGAGGTATCTCACTGGTGGTACTCTACTGCAAAGCGGCCTCAGGAGGTACCAGGAAAAACTGCTGCCTGCTAATTACTGAGGGTCACCATGTGCAATGGAAGCTAGCTGCTAGGAAACCTGCCTGGGCTGCAGGAGCTGGGCACTAGAGAAAACATGTGTGTTGAAGGTGGCTGATGAAACAAACACACTGGAACCAGAAGGAGAAACCCCTTCTTCCTGAAGTATTTTTCCAATTCCTTCTACTGACAAAGCTTAACATCATGTCAGTTGACACAGGAGAAAAAATATTTACAGGGCTCATCTCCATTATTGCAGAGCAGGGAATGAAGGACAGACTTGGTGCTGAGAGGCAGTAAGTTGAGAATTGGCATAGTTAACTCCTTTGGCTGCACAGTCTCTACATGCACCTTTCTATACACATTTGAACTTCCGTACAGCAAGAAAACAACAAGATAGCTAGGCAGAGAAACAGGAAGAGAGAGAAGTCAGCAACATGGCTGAATAAGACACACCCTCATGAATAAGACAACCCTCATCATTCCCCTCCCCCCCAACAAAAACTTGGCATCCATCCACAGACAAAACTGCCTTTGTGGGAGCTGTGGGATCTAGCACCATACACAAAGGGACCCAGAAAGACCATAGTCGTGCCTATGAACCCTGCAAGGGTTTGTGAACCAGTCCCAGCCCTTCATGGCTATAGTCTAGGGGTCCCTGAAAAACACCACCTATGGAAGAGAAAGCCTTTGTGGAAATCAAGTTTCCAGTGGAGATGTACCAGCACAACACTGGAGCAAAAAATATGTTTGCATAAAATGGAGAGGGTAAGAGGAACAGTTTGACTTTACCCACACCACACCCCCTACCAAGGAGGCACAGCTCAGGGATAAGAAAGGTCTTCTCAGCCCGTCATTTTTCTCATAGGAGAAATGGAGAGCAGGTGAGTGAGCACCCAGCTTCTCCAGCTGTGTGAGGCACTGCAAAAGAAGCATATTTCTCCCACTCTACCCAGATTACTGAATCATGAGCTACATGACTGGATGATGGAAAAAACCTGAGAGAGTGGTAGATAGAACTCTCAGAGGGCATTAAAGGGATGCAGACCCTACTAACTGTATCACAAACTCTGTCAAGAAGCTCAACCACAAGCCACTGGGGTTGCATTGCCCATGTATCCTGACAAATGACCCATGTCACCCCAACACACCCCCACCTAGCCCCCTGTGTATGTTCCTGAAAGCAGCAGTGAGAGTGAACTTTGACAGACAGCTAGTAAGCACACACAGAAAGCCAGCCAAATCTGTGGGCCAGGGAAGGACAACAAACTTGAATTTTAGTACCACTCTTGGTAAAGTAACAGGGAGGCTGTCAGCAACCAACCAGGTGCATTGCAGAATTGAGAGAAAACATGTAAGCTTAAGAATTCTACCACAAGAGGGAGCAAAAGCACGGAGCAGGTGTATTCATAGAAGGTCTCAGAATTCCTAGCTGGGCTGATGGAAGGTGTTTCTCTCCTGAAGGTAGTTAGTGAAGACTGGTGAAGGTGACTTCAAATGCAAAGACAGCAATGCAAAATTCCAAGGAATATGAAAATCCAAGAAAACATGACACCACCAAAGTATCACAATAATCCTCCAGTAACCAATACCAAAGACATGGAGGTCTGTGTTTTTTTCCTGATAAAGAATTCAAAATGACTGTTTTAAGGAAGTTCAATGACCTACAAGAAAACACAGAATCATGAGCTGCATGACTCGGTGGTGGAAAAACAGGAAAAATAAAATAGGGAAAATGATACATGAACAAAATGAAAATTTTAACAAAGAGAAATCATAAATCATAAAAAGGAAGCAAACAAAAATTCTGGGCTGAAGAATACTATGAATAAAACATGAAATGGAAAGCACAATATAGAACATCAACAGTAACATGGATAATGCAGAAGAAAGAATCAGTGAGTTAGAGGACAGAAACTTTGAAATTATCCAGTCAGAGGACAACAAAGCAAAAAGAATGATAAGGAGTGAAGAAAGACTACATGATCTATGGGATACTATCAAAAGATTTCCAGAAGGCAGAAAGCTTATTGAAGAAATGATGGTGGAGAACTTCCCAAATCTGGGAGAGATTTAGATTTTCAAGTTCACAAAGTTTGTAGGTCAGCCAACAAACTCAAAGAGATTCTCTCTAAGACACATAAAGATAAAACTGTTAGGGGGCTTCCCTGGTGGCGCAGTGGTTGAGAGTCCGCCTGCCGATGCAGGGGACACGGGTTCGTGCTCCGGCCCGGGAGGATCCCACATGCCGCGGAGCGGCTGGGCCCGTGAGCCATGGCTGCTGAGCCTGCACGTCCGGAGCCTGTGCTCCGCAACGGGAGAGACCACAACAGTGAGAGGTCCATGTACCGCTAAATAAATAAATAAATAAAACTGTTAAAAATCAAGGTCTGATGATCTTAATTTTTACTGTGCTTTTTTCCCGTGGGTAGTGGTCAGCCGATTTTAGCGGTGTGGTATACTTGCTGAAAAATAATGCTGGCGTGTAGGATTTGTGGTGTTGTTCATGTTGGTAATAAAGGAATTTCAAAAAAAAATAAAAAGCAAAGGCAAAAAGAGAATCTTAGAAGCAGCAAGAGAAACAAAGCTTGTAAGTCACAAGGGAACCCCAATAAGGCTATCAGGATAGGGTTTCTCAGCAGAGATCTTATGGACCAGGAGAGAGTGGATTGATATATTCAAAGTTCTGGAGAAAAAATACCAGCCAAGAATACTCTATCCAGCAAAGCCATCCTTCAGAAATAAAGGAAAAATAAAGACTTTCCTAAACAAACAAAAGCTGAGGGAGTTCATTACCGTTAGAGCTGGCTTACAAGAAATGTTCAAAGAAGTTCTTCAAGCTGAAATGAAAGGACAACAATTAGTAACAAAAGCATGTTGAAACATTAAACGCCGTGGTAAAAGTGAGTATATAGTCAAATTCAGAATATTCTAACTCTGTAATATGGTGGTGTGGTAACCACTTAACTCCGGTATAAAATGTTAAAGGACACATGAATATTAAAAATAACTATAGCCACAATAATTGTTTAATAAATACACAATATAGAAAGAGGTAAACTGTGACATCAAAAATATAAAAGGAGGGGCTTCCCTGGTGGCACAGTGGTTGAGAGTCCACCTGCCGATGCAGGGGACGCGGGTTCGTGCCCCGGTCCAGGAGGATCCCACATGCCGCGGAGCGGCTGGGCCCTTGAGCCATGGCCGCTGAGCCTGCGCATCCAGAGCCTCTACTCCGAAACGGGAGAGGGCGCAACAGTGAGAGGCCCACGTACCGCAAAAAAAAAAAAAAAAAAAATATATATATATATATATATATATATATATATATAAAAGGAGGAATAAAAGGGTAGAGTTTCTGTATGAGATCAGAGTTGAGCTGTTATCAGTGTAAAATAGACTGTTATATCTATAAGATATTTTATGTAAGCTTCATGGCAACCACAAGGCGAAAACCTACAGTAGATTCACGGAAGATAAAGCGAAGGAATCAAAGCCTACCACTATGGAAAATCATCAATTCACAAAGGAAAGTAGCAAAAAAGAGAGAAAGGATCAAGGGAACTACAAAACAGCCATAAAACATTAATAAGATGGCATGAGTAAGTCCTTACCCATCAGTAATTAACATAACAATAAATGGATTTAATTCTCCAAACAAAAGACCCAGAGTGGCTGAATGTATTTTAAAAAAGACCCAATAATAAGTTGTCTACAAAAGACTCATTTCAGCTTTAATGACACATAGAAGCTCAAAGTGAAGGGATGGAAAAAGATACTTCATGCAAGTGGAAATGAAAATAGAGCAGAGGTAACTACACTTATATCAGAAAAAATATACTTAAAGCCAAAAACTGTAACAGGAGACAAAAAATGTCATTATATAATGATAAAGGGGTCAAATAATCAAGAGAATCTAACAATCATAAATATATATGCATCCAACATCAGAACACCTAAATTTATTAAAGAAGTACTAGCAGATTTGAAGAGAGAAATAGACAACAGTATAATAATAGTGTGGGATTCATACTCCACTTTCAACAATGGATGGATAATTCAGACAGAAAATCAATAATGAAATATTTGACTTGAACCTAACAGACATATACACAACATTCCATGCAACAGCAGCACATAGGATTAAATTTAATCAAGAAAGTGAAAAACTGTGTATTAAAAACTGTAAGACATTGATGAAAGAAATTAAAGAAGATACAAATTGGAAAAGATTCTGTGTTCATGAATCAGAATTAATATTGTTAAAATGTCTATACTACAGAGAATCATCTATAGATTTGATATAATCTCTATCAAAATTCCAATGACAGTTTTTCACAAAAGTAGAAAAAGCAGTCCTAAAATTTGTATGGACCACAAAAGACTCTACATAGCCAAAGAAATAATGAGAAAGAAAAACAAAGCCAGAGACATCACACCTTCTGATTTCAAACTTTATTACAAGGCTATAGTAATCAAAACAGAATGCTACTAGCATATAAACAGACATATAGACCAATAGAACAGAATCATGGGCCCAGAAAAAAACCCACACATATATGGTAAATTAACTTATGACAAAGGAGTCAAGGACACACAGTAGGGAAAGGATAGCATCTTCAATAAATGATGCTGAGAAAACTGGATAATCACATGCAAAAGAATGAAATCAGACCCCTATCTTACACTACCCACAACAATTAACTTAAAATTGACTAAAGACTTAGACCTAATACCTGAAACCATAAAATTCCTAGAAGAAAACATAGGGGAAAACTTCCTTGATACTGGTCTTGGCAATACTACTTTTTTGCATATAACACCAAAAGCATAAGCAACACAAGCAAAACTAACAAGCTTCTGCACAGGCAAAGAAACAACACAATGAAAAGACAACCTACTAACTGGGAGAAAATATTTGCAAATTATATACCTGATAAGAGATTAATATCAAAAAATATAAGGAGCCCATACAACTCAATAATAACAAAACCCAGATAATTCAATTAAAAGTGAGCAGAGAAACTAAATAAACATTTTTCTAAAGAAGACATACAAATGACCAACTAGTACATGAAAAAGTGCTCAGTAGCACTAATCATCAGGGAAATGCAAAACAGAACCACGCTAGCTATAATCTCACACCTGTTAGAATGGCTATTGTCAAAGGACAAGGGATATCAAGTGCTAGAAAGGATGTGGAGAAAAGGGAACACTTGTGCCCTGTTGGTGGGAATGTAAATTGGTGCAGCCACTTTGGAAAACAGTATGGAGGTTCTTCAAAAAATTAAAAATAGAACTACCATATGGAACAACCACACGATCCAGTAATGTCACTTCCGGGTATATATCCAAAGGAAATGAGAACAAGATATAGAGGAGATATCTGCACTCCCATGCTTAATGCAGCATTATTCTTTATTAGCTAAGATATAGAAACAATCTAACTATCTAAGTGGCTGTCCACAGATGAATGAATAAAGAAGATTTGATGTATATATGTGTGTGTATGTGTGTGTGTGTGTGTATTATCTATGTACTATATAATATATATACATATGTAATATATATGAGATTATATATGCAGAATAACCTTCTTCCTCATAACAAAATACTATTTGGCCATGAGAAAGAAGGAAATCCTGCCATTTGTGACAATGTGGATGAACATTTAGGGCACTATGCTAAGTGAAATAAGTCAGAAAAAGATAAATACTGTATCATCTCACTTTTACATGGAATCTAAAAGAGCCAAACTCATAGAACAGAGAGTAGAACGGTGGTTTCCAGGGGCTGAAGGGTGGGGTACATGGGGAAATGTTGGTCAAAGAATACAAACTTTGATATAAGATAAGTACGTTGGGGGTCTAATGTGATTATAGTTAACATGACTGTATTATTTACTTGAAATTTGCTGAGAGAGTAGATCTTCAATGTTCTCCCCACAGAAGAAGAGACTCACAGACAATTATCATTTCTGAGACTCACAGACAGAGAACAGACTTGGGGTTGCTAGGGGAGTGGGTGGGGGAGGGAAGGACTGGGGTTTGGGATTAGCAGATGCAAACTATTATACAGAGAATGGATAAACAACAAGGTCCTACTGTAGAGCACAGGGAACTAGATTCAATACCCTGGGATAAACTAGAATGGAAAAGAATATGAAAAAGAATATATATGTAAAAAAATAAAATTAAACTAAAAATTCTGCTTCTCACAGAGGCCAGGAAGACAATATCTTATTTAATCCCTAAAACAGTTCTGCGAGGTTATTATCATCATATTTTTACAGCTGAGAAAACTGAGTCTCTCAGAGGGCTCATAGGTTGTCCCGGTCACTCAGCTGGCCAGTGGCTATACTTGTAATGGAAGCCAAGTGAGTTTGCTCCCCAAGTCTGTCCTTGCCTCTTCATCAGTGGTTCTCAAAGTGTGGTCCCTGGACCAGTGGCATTTGTATCATCTGGGAAATGGTTAGGAAAGTAAATTCTCGGGCTCCACCCCAGACTTACAAATCAGAAAGTCTGGAGAAGGGACCTAGGGGTCTAACAATTCGTCCAGGGAATTCTGATGAAATTTAAGTTTGAAAACCATTGCTCTCCTCAGAGCAGTGGGTGAGGGCAGCAGGGAAGAGCAGGGAACAGCCCAGGCAGGTCAGTGTGTCGCCAATAAGGAGAGGGCGGGCTCAGCTGAGCCTCTTCCCTGCAGGGCTGTGGGAAACAGCCAGAGAGCATCACAGTGAAGGGGCTAAATGTTCCAGGGAGGCATGTGATGGTGGGGCATTAAAATAAGGCAGCAGCAAATGCAGGCTTCCTTAATGCTCCCCCGATGAGCCCCACAGGGGCTAATAGGAGGAAAAGAAGGGGAGAAAGGCAATGAATAAAAACAGAAAGAGGATTAAAGCAATGCAGGGAAAGAAAAGGTAGATTCAAGAAGGTGTTGTGTAGGCTTTGGTAGAAAAATATTAACAGGTGACATGGATGCCTCTTGTAGATTGAATGCCCCTGCCGTGCCTGGAAGAGTTCTGTGTTCTTTAACTTTCTACTTTAAACAAACTGCTTGTGAATAGATAGATATGGCCCCATGGATATTTTATCACTGATTCTCTCAACTGGAGGGGGTGGTGTCAGAATTAGCCTGGCTCCTTTATCAAAAGACTTACGTCCAGATGTCACCTCAGAATGACTGAATCAGAATCCTGGCATTTTAGGGACCGGTAGGGGAAAGGTTAGCTGTTTACCTTATCAGAGCTTTCTGAGTAACTCTGATACATCTTTCACTACTCCCCACAAAAACACATATCAACACAGACACATGAGTAACTACTATTTGATTTTAAAAACTAAACAAAACACAACACAAGTAAACCTGTCACCCTTCAAATGATACTTCTGCAGAATCTCAGAAATGTGGGCTCCCGCCACCACCCGGTGCTGAGCGCCTCCAGAACTGGCTCTCTGTGGCAGGCGCAGGGCTCTATCTTCCCGCCTGGGTCAGGAGGTGCTGCCTGGTGTTTTGTGGCCACCCTGGCTCCTTCATACCATTGTTCTGGAACTCAGAGGTTTTCTGTTTTTTGTTTTTCTTAATTAGAATTGGCTGGGTCAAACTTAGAAAAAAAAAATTCATTTTTGTAGGGCTTCTAAGCCCTCTGCTCTGGGTTTCCAAGCTGGACTGTGTGTGTGTGTGTGTGTGTGTGTGTGTGTGTGTGTGTGTGTGTGTGTGTGAAGTACATCTCTCAGAGAGCTCCTCTCCTCTCCAACCATTCACTGTCACAGTGATGGTGACATTTGTGCTCTCTGGGGTTGTGTTACATACAACCCCATAAAAAACCTCCAGGTGAGGTAGGGGGTCAGGTGTAGGAACCAAAGAGGCCACGGGTGTTTAGAATGGTATTAAGGACCAGCTCTTCCATTACCAAGACAAGAGCAAGGCCTCCAAAACAGTTCTGGTTTCTCCTTCTCTCTCTCTCTCTCTCTCTCTCTCTCTCTCTCTCTCTCTCTCTCTCACTTCTGTGCTAATGGGTAGAATCAGGATGATACAGAAAATTATTAAAAGGCAGCTC
Organism: Orcinus orca; assembly: GCF_937001465.1. NCBI lineage: Eukaryota > Metazoa > Chordata > Mammalia > Artiodactyla > Delphinidae > Orcinus > Orcinus orca. Next base: position 13,108,441 of record NC_064559.1, on the reverse strand, counting down.
CTGAGTGTACACGACTATGTGATAGGAACTATGCCAAGCACTTTGTGTGCCTTCTTTCATTAAAACTTTTCTTTGACAACCACCTGAGTTAGAGGCTATTATTATCCCATTGTACAGAGGAGAAAACTGAAGCTATGTACATTGGTTGCCCAAAGCCAAGTTGTAAAACTGAAATTTGAACCCAGCTTGGACCTAAAGAGAGCACAGCTGCTTTGGACTAGGATGATACAATGACAGAGTTCATAATTTTCAGAGGATTTTCTAATGCATGTCTTTTTGGGTTTTGTAGCAGAAAGAATAGGTTTTACTCCTATTGATGAAAGCAAGATGATGGGAAGAAGGAAAAGAAGCCAGTACTTACTTAGCCTGGTGTCAGAGGCTTTCACTTATGTCTAGTTATTTAATTAATGCAATGATCCTCTAACTTGGGTAGTATTATCTCTATTTTTACAAAAGATGATATAGAATCTCAGGGGAGGCAGACTTAGGCTGTTTTCAGGACATACCTGGGCCTGAGTTGACACTGAAACCCTGATCTGTTTCATGCCAATACCCCACAGCAGTTCAGTTTTGTGATTTTTATGTAAGAACCTGACGTTGGTTGTTTATGGCTTTGATGTGACATCTCCTGTGGTCTCAGAGGATCCCAGCTGCTTCTATGGGATTCTATATGACATTAATTCCAAGCCCAGGGGAACTGAAATACATGCCCTAGTCAAAGTGAATGAAGTAGTATATTTTATTCTTGTTTTAAACTGTAAGGAATCAGCCATATATCCACCTGAAATACTACCTAGAGGACCAGAGGATGGCTTAGGAGTCAGATTTTATTAATAGCTCTTTTCTATAAAGATAGGAAGGAAAGCCAAATCTGAGCATTCAGCCTCATTTGATGTTTTTTTCATCTCCAACGATTTTAAATTAAAAAGTGTCAAATTCCTCAATTTATAATGATATGACAATGAGCATGTACATGCACACACACACACACACACACACACACCCTACACACAGGGACCTAAAAAGCAAGGTCAGCCTCAATGCAAATCCACAGCAGCTTCTGAGACCCAGTGTGACAGATGTCACGGGTGATTCATAGCCATGAATCACTTAGCTCTTTGAGGAATGGCATGACGCAGCCCACATGGCAGAACACATTTGTTCTTTTTGGTAAATCCCTAAAATTCCGAGCAGCTGTTTGTTCCTTACATGTTCCATCTTGATAATGGGGGAAGAAAGGGTGGCTGGTGTGTATTTTGGCTGTGGTTGAATAGTACAATGGAGTTTCCTTCATGATAAAGGGTGTTCCTATTAGCCCTCAGCCCATGCTGAGAACTTGACTTGCTTTGTTGGGTTCAGTGCTTGTTCCTCCTCAGTGCCTGTCTTTCCCTGGGCAACATCAATGTCCGTGCATGTAACCCATCCAAGACTGGCCTTCACAGTGATTTAACTCCTTAGCTCCAAAGTTCTTCCTCTCTGCTTAAGCCAGATGAGCAAACCCATGGCTACACTCTAACAGTTGTCATGATACAGAATGGCTTCCCTTCTGAAGGCTTAAAGTCTCTGATGATATTCTGTCCATACAGCTCTTGTATTCCCTTATTTCCTACAATTATTTTTTGATTGTATTGAGATGTCCCTCTTCTCACAGTCTACCAGCCCTTTTCTGGTTTCTCCCTCCATGTTAGATGCTATGCCCTATTATTCCACAAAAACTGCTCTTGTCAAGGCATCTATGACCCCCATGTAACCAAGTCAGTTCTCAGTCATGACCTTACTGAAACTTTTACCATTTGTCACCATGACCACTCTTTTTGGAAATATTTTCTGTATCTCACTTTTAAGACACCACACTTTCTTGATTTGAGCCCTAATATCACTTATTCTCAGTCTTCAGTCTCCTTTGCTGGATTTTCTTCTCCTGACCTCTTAATATTGGAGTGTTCTAGAGCTCAGAGCTGGTCCTACTTGATATTATCTATACCCACTCCCTAGGTAACGGCATCTAATCTGATGGCTTTAGATGCAAACTATTATGTATAGACTGGATAAACAATAAGGTTCTACTGTATAGCACAGGGAACTATATTCAATATCTTGTGATAAACCATAATGGAAAAGAATATGAAAAAGGATGTATATATGTGTATAACTGAGTCACTTTGCTGTACACCAGAAATTAATACAATGTTGTAAAACAACTATACTTAAATAAAATAAATTAAAAAAAATAATCTCATGGCTTTAATCATCATCCACATTCTGAGAAACCCTCAAGCATAGCTCTAGCCTGGATCTCAGTACTGAACTCCAGGCTGTTAATACACAACTGCTTATTCCACATTGCCAGTTGGGTGTCTAATAAACACCTCTAACCTAATACATCCAGAATCTAACTCTTGATTCCTTTCCACCTCCACCCACCAATCTTTCTCAGCACAATTAAATAGCAATTTGTCTTTCCGGTTGCCGCACAGGTCAGAAAATTGTCATCATCTTGATTCTTCTCTTTCTCTCACACCCCCATCCTCTATGTCATCAGGAATCTTATCTTTCAAACTATAGCCCAGATTCAACCACTTTTCACCAAATCTCCCACTAACAATAAATTTGTTGGTCAAAGCCAATAAATTTCTCATCTAGATTATTGCAGGAATCTTGTAACTGATCATTCTGTTGCTATCATTGTCCCTTACAGCATGCAAGCAACTTGTTGAGTGTTTCTTTTAAAATGCAAATCAGTTCATGTCACTTTTTTTACTTAAAAGTCTCCAATAGATAGACCTGAACACTGAATATTAAAACTAAAACTACATTGCCTCTAGAATAAAATATAGGAAAATATCTTTATGACGTTGGTACAGGCAAAAATTATTTAGAGAAAACACCAAAGGCACAAACTAACAAAGAGAAAATAATTATAAATAGTATTTTATCAAAATTAAAAACTTCTGCTCATCAAAACACTTAAAAAATAGGCAAGCTACAGATTTAGAAAATATATTCATAACACATGTATCTGACAAAGGATGTGAATTCAAAATATATAAAGAATTCTTACAGCTCAGTAACAAAAAGACAAAGAATCCAATTAAAACACTTGAACAGACACTCACAAAAGGAAAAATATAAATGATTCATAAGTACATGGGCACTAAGCTACATCTTCAACAATCACGGAAATTCAAATATTTCCCACAGTAGGTGGGTTGTCTCTTCATTCTTTCAACAGGTTCTTAACAGAGAAAAAGTTCTGAATTTTGATGAAGTTATGTTTATTTACTTATTTACTTAATTATTTACTTTCCTACTTATTTATTTTGGTTAGTACATTTTGTGTCCACTATTATAACAAAGAACCCACTTGTAGACTTTTTGCTTCTCGTCCTGACAACCTTGCGTTCTGCTGGCTTGGAGGTCTCAGCGCTCAGAGAAGAAATGCTTCCACCAGGGGCTAAAACAGGAGCTCCACTGAACTGAAGATGAGGCTGTCACCTGGCTGTTTGGATCTCTTTATGCCACTGAACCAACAGACAGAGAGAGGGGTTACTTTATGGGCTGGAGTGAATGATCCTGATTCCAAGAGGGAAACTGGGTTACTGCTCACAGTGGGGACAAGAAGGTTTAGGTCTGGAACCCAGGGGCTTCCCTTGGGCACATCTTAGTACTATTTTCAATAGTAAAGTTTAATGGAAAGCTACAGAATCTTTAAAAGAAAAAAAAAGCAGGGTGGAGGGACAGGACAATTGAAGACTAAGACTTTTGAGAATGAAGATTTGGGTCCCTCTTGCAGGTAAATCATCCTAAACAGCTGAAGTTCTGGCTGGCTGAAGGAAGGGGAAATACGGAAAGGATTGTGGAAGAAGAAAGTCATAGATATCAGTCAATTATGGGTGGTATTGTGACCAATTATAGAAATGAGGACTGTGGTAACTTTACATATTTCTCTTGTTGTACATATATTTATATAAGCTAATCATTTTCTTTTCATTTTTGTTTTATATACAAGTTGTTAGAAGTTAATTTTATAATTTTAACTTTAGGTAGAGACTATGACAGAATTTGAGAAATTTTTAATGTAGCCAGTGACAGATACAATGACAATTAGAATTATGCATCTCCTCCTTGTGGGGAGAAGTTGGGAACTTTATTTGTTAGGATAGCTGCATCTTATTTGATGAAATACGTAGTTTTTCTCCCAGCTTTATTGAGATATAATCGACATATAGCATTGTGTAAGTTTAAGATTACAGTGTATTGATTTGATACACTTGTATATTGTGAAATGATTACCAGTATGGGGTTAGTTAACACCCCCATCACTTCACATAATTATCATTTCTGTGAGTCTCTTTCTGTTTTGTAAATAACTTCATTTGTGTCATATTTTAGATTCCACATATAAGCGATACCATATGGTATTTGTCTTTCTCTTTCTGACTTACTTCACTTTGTATGATAAACTCTAGGTCCATTCATGTTGCTACAAATGGCACTATCTCATTCTTTTTATGGCTAAATAGTATCCGTTGTGTATACGTACCGTATCTTCTTTATCCCTTCATCTGTCAATGGACATTTAGGTTGAGAAACAGAATCTGTTAAACGGGATCAGAAGACTGAACTCTCCTTGCCAGTCATTACTATCCGTGCAGGGAATACTGGCCACCAGTGCCATTGTCATATGGCAATCATGGATGAGTGGGCCTGACTCGCGTTGGTAACCATCTAAATGCACAAAGTGGCAGGATTAGCTCACTTCCCCCTGACACTTAGGCTCTCTACAATGTGCAGCCTAAATAGAGAAGGAAAGAAAGTCACTTTCACCTTCCTGGTTCTCATTCCCCTCCCTCCCTTACTGATGCCACTCAATCTGGAATTCAGTGGCTAATTCCAAGAGGCACAGTTTGTCCTTAGAAGGAATGTACAGGGCTTGCATTCCTGTGCTCAGAAGAGAGTGTGGTCTAATGGGTAAGAAGTGGGAGTGGCAGGGAGCTGGGTTCTATTTAAAGCCTCCACACTAACTCACTGAGGCATCCTAAGGAAATGGCTTCATTTCTCTAGGCCTTGGGTTTGCTCTCATTAAAGGCTGGAGAGCTAGCCCCTCAGCAGGGTATGTCTGCAGACAGAGAAGTTAGTGTGAGAAGCACTTGGAGGTGGGGAGTTATGTGGTCACAGCAAATATGGAATCTGGAGAGGGACATTCTTTCTCCACCTTCTCCTAAGCATTACAAAACGCCTACATCCAGTCAGTCAGGAATGTCAAGACTCCATCTCAGTCCAACAGAAGCTCTGCCTTTGGAAAACAGTGGAGATGATGAGAATTTTGCAAGCCCTCCTGCTGTGTCAGCATTCACCCTCCTCCCTGAGGTTTGGGAGAGGCAGAATGGGAGAGCAGGAGAGCCCTGGCCCAGGTGACTGAATGTAAGGTGACTGGGCCTGGCTCGGTCTGTCTCCCTCTTGGACTTGGGGCCGGAGCCTGCCCAACTGCAAGCTTAAAACTCTAAAGATCTCCGACACCCTCTTCAGCTCTTTGACATCCCAAGGTTCTATAACTCTGAGCCATGAAGTCCTTTCCAATGTGGCCAAAAATTCGGGAAATAAATAGAGAATAACTTGGTTCCCACTAAGAGGCACATGGCCTGCACTCAATCCTTTCTGCCTTCCCCTGGAGAGGTTCCCTGCATTGTCCTTTCACTAGTTCATCCAGTTTTTTTGAGTCCTTACTTGCCTTGATCTAGAGATTGAGTTAGACCTAGAAATTGGGGTAAGACAAGGTTCTGCCTTCAAAGCTCTTACCTTTAGCAAGAGCATCTGGTCCTGACAAATGGCCACACAAGAGCACAGTGTACCCTTCTGAGAGTTTGGAAAGAACTTTGAAGAACGGAAGGGAAAAAAAAGGAAACTATGACTAATAAGGCAACAGAAAAGAAAAATGGCAGCAGGGGGCTGGGGTGGGGAGGTTTATTGATTCATCTCGACAGGTACCAAGTGGGTTGCTTCACATACATCTGTTTATCCTTTATCAAATTTATGAGGTAGATTTTTTTTCACAAGTTAAAGTTAAGCAAAGTTCAGCATAACAAATTTCCTTATGTTCCCAGAGCTAGTCCATGGGAGGACCAGGGTTCAAGTCGATGTGGTCTGGACTCTAAAGGACCCTCTCCCAAAGACAAGACATCTGATCTGGCCTCATAACTGAATCACTTTGCTGTACAGCAGAAATTAACAGAACATTGTAAATCAACTATACTTCAATGAAAAATACTGATTAATTAATTAATTTTTAAAAATTTTAAAAAACAGGGAATTCCCTGGCAGTCCACTGGTTAGAACTCCATGTTTTCACTCCAAGGGCACAGGTTCAATCCCTGGTCAGGGAATGAAGATCTCACAAGTCGTGTGGTGTGGCCAATAAATAAATGTTTTTTAATATATTTTAAAAATTAAAAAATGTGTTTAAATAACAAAAAATTTTCTAATAAAATAAAAAATAAGCAATCATTAAAATTTCCTCCAGCAGAGAATGGGTGGGTTCCCAGGTCTATAGAGGGAGCTAAATCAACAAAGTCACAGAGGTCAGCTTGGATTAGCGGCCAGGATTTAAGGACAGATGCAGGCAGTGTCAGAAGATGAGGTGAGATGGTGTTGGGGGAGGGGCCACAAGCAAAGATCATGTGTGTCCCTCCAGGCCATGAGGAGTCATGGAAATGAGAACAACTCCATCCCATTTTTGCTCTGTAAAGCTTCTGCTTTGACAGTGTCACGAAGGGAGGGTTGGAAAAGCGATTTTTCAGGCACTGATGAAATAATATTAGGGAGGGGAGCAGTAAGGAGATGACGGTAGCACAGAAGAGAGATGGTGAAAACTTGGGCCAAGCCCTTGCTCTGCTGTCTGTAACATTTCAGGGACTAGAGGACCCCAGGAAAGCCCACATGTTCTTAGAATTCTAAGCGTTGTCAGGAGACCTGCCCTGACCACTTGGCCAAGATCCTTGGAACCACATAACAGGTATGAATTTAAACGAGATCAAGCCCTGAAGGTTTGCAAATTCTTAGGAGGATGTTTCAGAAACAGAACTTGTCCTTAAAGTTTCAAGGCCCATTGGGGATTCTGATCTCCTTTGGGAAGGACCTAGGGGAAACCCGATGCAAATTTCTCTGGATTCTTCCAAATCTACAACTTCTGAATAGAAGGAAGAGCTCTTCCTGGTAATGTCAGGAAAAAGAGCAGCGTTCTCAGACACCAACTGCACTCGCCTGACATGGAAAGAAAACCAGGTACCTCAGATGCCAGTCCTTTTAGACTGTATGGTCTGAGACAAGGGGCTCAAGAGAGTTTAGGCCACAACAGTCCTTCAAGAAGAAAGGGCCTAAGCCCAGGTTGCCCAGTGGAGCCAGAGGAAAGCAGGAGGGGTGACTGAGAGGATGCTAACAGAGAAGTGGGATCACTGAGCCATCACAGCACAGATAAATACGGGGCCATCCTGAGACCCCAAGGAAACAAGACAGAGGCAAGAGGATGTAGAAAAAGTTAAATATGTGTGCATCCACTTGTAATGTAAGCAGCTGCACTGACTCCAAAAGTGATCAGAAAATAGAAATGATGACATTTCCTGTTTATTTTGAAAACCAGTGACTGGCTTCATCTTTACCTCTGTCAACTGGAAAAAAAAAAGCACAACCTAAAAGTTGGGAATTATGTTTTATTTGGTGGACTTTCTAGGGACTTAAGCCTTGTAGGCAGCCTCTCAGATAGCTCTGAGGGACTTCTCCGAGGAGGTAAGGGAGGAGCCAGGATATATGGGAGTTTTTGCAACAAAAACCCAGGTAATCGAAACATCAAAAGACTACTCTTAATTACAGAAAACCAGATATCTCAAGTTACTGAATTTAGCACTTTTCTATGTATGAGATGATGCAAGAGCCAGGAATCTTTGAAATCATTCCTTTGATATGCACCTTGACTATCTAGGGCCAGCATCCTGTGCTTTCCCATCCTGCATCCCATCAGCGTGCACACTTAGGGGAGCTGCAGTGGCTGAGGGCTTGGTAGCGGCAACATACTTTGTTTACTGATATGGCAGGCTACATTCTTCATCCACCTCCATCAAAGAATTAAAGGAAACCCTCCCACACTGTTGGTGGGAATGTAAATTGGTACAGCCACTATGGAGAACAGTATAGAGTTTCCTTAAAAAACTGAAAATAGAGCTACCATATGATCCCACCAGCAATCCCACTCCTGCGCATATATCTGGAGAAAAGCAAAATTCGAAAAGATACATGTACCCCAATGTTCATTGCAGCACTATTTACAATAGCCAGGACGTGGAAGCAACCTAAATGTCCATCGACCAAGGAATGGACAAAGAAGATGTGGTACATATATTCAATGGACTATTACTCAGCCATAAGATACAACGAAACAATGCCATTTGCAGCAACATAGACGGACCTAGAGATTGTCATACTGAGTGAAGTAATTCAGAGAAAGAGAAATATCAAATGATATCACTTATATGTGGAATCTAAAAAAATGGTACAAATTAATCTATTTACAAAACAGAAATAGAGTCACAGATGTAGAAAGCAAACTTATGGTTACTAAGGGGGAAGGGGGAGGGAGGGAGAAATTGGGAGATTGGAATTGACATATACACACTGGAATTGACATATACACACTACTATATATAAAATAGATAACTAATAAGGACCTACCGTACAGCACAGGGAACTCTACTCAATATTCTGTATTGACCTATATGGGAATAGCATCTTAAAAAAGAGTGGCTATGTGTATATGTATAACTGATTCATTTTGCTGTAGAGCAGAAACTAACACATCATTGTAAATCAACTGTACCCCAAAAAAATTAATTTTAAAAAGGAAAAAAAGAAGAATTCACTTCTTTCCTTCAACTCTCACCCAACACCTTCTTTTCCTCCCACTGCTTAGAAGTGCAGCAGGGAGCATGCATAGCCCACAGAGAGCTGGAGGACCTGAGTGAGTTCTTGTCCTGGCTCTGCCACTTTGAGCTCCCTGCCCCAAGTACCATCTGCTTTGTCTCTTTATTACGAAGACCTGGAAACCATGAAATGATGGGATTGGAAGTGCAGGCTGCCCTTTATGGTCTCTTCCAGTCCCAACAATCTCTCCCTTGTCTCAGCCTCCCACTGCTCGTTCCATGTATTTTAATCTTGTTTTTGGTCTTTCTCTGTTTTTTCTTGCTTATAAAATCTAGCTTGTGTGAGTAATATTCATATGGTTATGAATACAGTTGGTTCTTTGTCATCTGTGATAATGAGCGAGGGGTCATGTGGATAACCCCAAACTACAAACACTATTCATGTACGCGACTGAGGAATGTTCCAGTGTGACTAATAGTCTAATATTTGGTTTGGGCTGCACTCGTGGATTATCCTTAGCTGGTTAGCAGGATGGGCACAGAGAGCTTAACTGGGAAGCCTTGGGTAGGAGTAGGACCCGAGAGTGGGTACACACATTGGCCAAGTCTCCTCCGCCAGCAACGGCCTCTTTGTACTTAGACTTTTTTGGATGGTGCTATTAACACTGTAGTGGTCAGTGTGTACAGCATGCCTGGGGACAGGGTGGAGGCTGTACTTAGAAAAGGTCATCACTGACCAGAGGTTTAGGAAACTGAGAGCCTTAGGACCACATAGGGTCAGTATCTCAGTTCCAGAGTGGCTTAGCCCACAGGGGCTAGGCAAAGCCTCCTCTCCAGGTCCTGCTGTCCCTTTGCTTCACCCTGGGGTGGCACTGCACTAAGAAAAACCTCTTGGACATTTACAAGACGAGGCTGGACCCCATAAAAAGGAAAGTCCCATAGGAACACAGTGCCCTTGTGTTTTCCTGATTCTGCAGCCCTGCCATCTTTTCTGGAATGAAAAAGGGAAGGAGACGATGTTTCAAGACTATTTGTAACCACTGTCTTAGGACTCAGGTTCTGCTCTGCTCCTTCCCTGCTCCTCTAGTGATCTGGTCTCAGACAGGTTCCTCATCCTCAATCACCCCAGATCAGTGAAGGCAGCTCAAGTGAGCTTAAAGGTAATTTTGATCTGGCTGAGTCAAGATATTGTATGAAATTTCCTCTACTCATTAAACGTTGAAAATTTTTACATAAGATCGCAGGGCACAAAGTTCTGCATGTTGTTTTACTTTACAATAAATTTTTACTTCTCTTTTATTACCAAGGTAATATATTCACTATACATTTGGAAATTGAAGTAAATGTATAAAGAAGAAAATGTAAGTTAACTATACCCTTATACCCTAATACCCAGTTATAAGCACCATTAACATTTTGGTTTATTATTTTTACTCTCTTTTCTAAGTGGATAGATAAGTATGATAGAGATACAGATAGACAAAGAAATAGGTAAATGATGTATGTTTTGCACATAGCTTTATAATTTACCTTCTCTTTGTAACAATCTTATAAGCATTTTCATATCATTTATTTTTTCTAATGTCTCTGATATTTAATTTCATGCAAGTATAAAAATTTATTAGGCATTTCTACATTATTGAGATTTTGTTTCCAATTCTCCACTTATTTTTTTATAATCTGGCAATGAAAATTTTCTTGCATGAATATTTCTTTGAATTGCTGAGTTTTTCCTCAGCAGATATTCCTTTAAAAATGAATTTCAGGGCAAAGGGGCAGAAAGATTTTTAAGGCTCTTGAATAAATTAACAAAAAGTTTTCTAGACAAGTGGCAATAATTTATACTTCTATTGACAGTATAAATAGCATAACCTTGCTGATATGAAAAGTTATGCTTTATAACGATTAGAACTTCATATAGGCAAAAAAGTGACAATTCAATGTTTTAATTAGGATTTCCTTAAATTTATTTGGTGAATATTTTTCGTGTGTTTACAGAACTCTCAATTTATAATCTTTGCTCATTTTCTATTGGGGTAGTCTTATTTATTCATATGAGCTATTCATATGAACTTTATATGAGCTACATACTTATATATAAGTACATATATATGTATATTAACTTTTTACTACCTATGCTGCAAATATGTTTCCCCATTTAGTTTTGGTCTTTTAATTTTATTCATGATTTTAACATTATAAATTTTAATTTAATTATTCAAATCTGTGCTTTTACTTTGTTATTTCTTCCACATTTTACAATTCCTTCTCCACTATAAAGACTGGAGAATATTTATCTGAATTTTCTAGTTGTTTATTTTCTATATTTAACTTTATAATTCATCTTGTGCTTATTTTGCATATGAGGTGAGTATTTTACTGGAGATCGTCCTCCAAACTATTTGTTGACTAATCCATTTGTTTGTGATGTTTCCATTATCATATGTTAAATTCCCATACATGGCTGTAATGCTGATTCATCACTCAGGCGACCCTTTAGGAATAACGGACTCGTTCTTCAGCTTCAGGAAGAAAGCCCTCAGCTGCCAGATGTCTTCTGGGGGTCACCTCAGCAGAAAAAAAAAAGTCTTGTCCTAGGTCACATCTTCTTCCAGAGACAGCCCTCGTCCAGCGACGGGTTGATATGGGAGAGTAAAGGTCCAGTCCCCTCCCCCCAGTTCAGGATAACTCTGAGGGCTGTCCCAGCCCCGCAGTTCCCTTTAAGGCTGAAGCCCTTGTTGGGACCGAATCACACCTAAGCTGCTCCCTTTGCCCAATTTCACTTCCATCTTCTTCTTCCACGCTGGCTGATCCGAACAGCACTCCCTAACGAATGGCCTGCAACCTAATCTCCATTTCAGAGTCAGCTCCGGGGAACACGGCCTTTGACATACTTACAGTCCCACAATCTGTAACCCACGATTCCAAAAGTTCTGGAAACCGAAAGTGTTTTTATCATGAGTTTGGTGCGAACATTCATGGGAGCAAACCATGACCTGAATCAATAAGAGGCTATGACCACTTTGATGTATCTTATTCAGTTTCATTGCAGAAATATCAGTGTATTTGATTATGGGGCTCTGGTCCAGACCCAACTGGAAGAATTAAGTATTTTTTAGGATATAACCAAATTACCTTACTCAAATCCAATTTTTATTTATTTTTTTAATTGAAGTATATTTGATGTACAATAGTATATCAGTTACAGGTATATAACATAGTGATTCACAATTTTTAAAGTTTGAGAATCCAAATTTTAAATTCCAAAACACATCTAGCCCCAAGAGTCTCAGATGAGGCACTGTGGACTTACACTTGAGCTCATTTTGAAACTTACCTTCAGGTATGTGTTGTTTTAAGGGCAGTATCATCATGAAGCATATTGAAATCTAATAGATTCTCTCTCCCTCAGCACTGCTATCCCTTTACAAAAAAACTTTTGCTATTCTTACCCATTTACTCTTTGAAATAAACTTCAGAACCATTTTACCAAATTATCCCCTGAATTGAGATTTTCACTGAAATAATATTAAGGATAAAAATTAACCTGAGAAGAGTTAATATCTTTAAAGTATTTAACCATCCCATCTAAGAACATGACAAGCCTATCCTTTTGCTCATATTTACTTTTATATATTAACTGGGTTTTGAAATTTCTTCAGATAAGCTCCAAACATTTTGCAATGACTTTGCTTTGGGTTGTTATTCTGAAAGAAGCTAAGAAATTTTTTTCCACTAATTCTCCTGATTTTTATTTGTTTGTAGAAAAAATAATCTTTTCATAGCTGTGCTTTTAACTGACTGTCTGCTATAGACTGAATGCCCCCCACCCCCAGATTCATATGTTGAAACCTAACCCCTAGTGTGATGGTATTTGAAGGTAAGGCCTTTGGGAAGTGATTAGGTCATGAGGGTGGAGTCCTCATGAATAGAATTAGTGCCCTTATAAAATGGACCCCAGAGAGCTCTCTTGCCCCTTTTCACCATGTGAGGTCACAGGGAGAAGACAGCCATCTATGTCCAGGAAGTGGGACTCAACAGACACTGAATCTGCCAACACCTTGATCTTAGACTTCCCAGCCTCCAGAACTGTGAGAAGTAAATGTTTGTTGTTCAAGCCACCCAGTCTATGATATTTTGTTATAGCAGCCGCAATAGACTGAGATAGTCCTTTTCTGAAATTACACTAATTTTAACAGCTTTTCAGTTGGATTTCCTTGAATTTCACTTGTATTTACTTATGTCATCTGCAAATAATGATAATTTTGTTCTCTCATAAAGTATTCATGCATTTTCTCTTTCCATTTTCTACCACATTGTGCCAGACAGTATGTTCATAACAATATGAAATAATGATGGCAGTGACAGGAATCCTGCCAGCCTCCCAATTTTAATTGGAATTGTCCCTAGCGCTTCACAATTAAGCATTATGCTGGCTAATATTTTATTACACTTATCCTTAATCATCTACACAAATATTATGGTCTTAGTTTTCTAAGAGTTTCCTTTTCATCTGTAAGAAATATGTTGTTTTGTATCCTATATTTTTTTACATCTGTTGAAATTACCATATTTTGTGTCTTTTGGAATACTGCTGTTTTGTAATATATTAATAGATTTCCTAATAGTAAACCATTCTCAAATCTTAGGAAAGACTCCATTCCAATATAGTGAGTGAGTTGCACTGGTTGTTTACAGAAATATGGATTTTCACATACATGTTTATAATTGGAATCAGTCTATAGCAAAGGTTCTCATATGTGATAGAGCAGACGTATCAGCTGGGGAACAATTTGAAAAACAAAGATTACACAATGCAGAAGCCATAGCAGAAGAGAAAGATAAATTTGATTATCAAATAATTTTAATTCTCTAATAGAAAAAAAATCTTCATAGCCAAAAAACAAATGGAAATTTGTTTAAAAATAGCAAATAGACAAATCAATTCTATATTTTACAAAGTGCTCAAGCAATCAATTACAAAAAGAGAAGAAATCCAAATAGTAAACAATGGTTACAAACAAGTAGTTTACAGGGGAAAAAAACTATAAATGGACAATATAATTTGAAATCATACCCAACCTCTTTGATAATTAAAAAAATACAATTCAAAGCTATAATAGATATTATTTTAAGTCTGTTAAAATAGCAAAATTCCAAACATTGGATAATGACACCCAGTCCTGGCAAGGATATGGGAAAATAGGCACTTAATATTCCTTATTGTTTCTAGAGAAGGGCTTGGCAATAGTTATCAAATTAAAAATCCATATTAGATGTATTAGATCTAATATGTATTAGATCCCGTAATTCTGCTGCTAAGAATTTACCATATGGCTATATTCACAAAATATATGTAGAAAGTGTAAAACTAAATCAAAACAATCAATGTATTAACCAACAGGAGACTAGCTGAACAAATTAAGACATGTCTTTTTTTCTTAATTGAAGTACAGTTGACTTACAATGTTGTGTTAGTTTCAGATGTACAGAAAAGTGATTCAGATATATATATATATATATATATATATATACACATTATTTTTAAGATTCTTTTCCCTTATAGGTTACTACAGAATATTAAGTATAGTTCCCTGTGCTATACAGTAGGTCCTTGTTGGCTATCTACTTTATATATAGTAGTGTGTATATGTCCTTTTGATGGAATAGTATATTGCCATTAAAAAAATAGATTGATCTGTGCATACTGATATGGAAAATTTCCAATATAAGTTATTAAATGAAAGAAAGCAAATTGCAACAGATTGAGCATAGTCTGGACCCTTTTGTAGACCTATTGAAAGATGGATAGATAAAGATAGACACTGTTATGTATGTCATTTTTGTTTTTCATACCAGAACATTACCTTTAGGGATAGAACTTAAATAAAATGGTAGAGAGGGATAGTAACAAGGGCACTTTTCATTGTGTAATCTCTGCACTGTTTGAATCTTCCTTGTTACTTCTATTAAAATGTAATAGCAGCAAATTTTTCTAAGAGTTTCAAAGTTTGTTTTCTTCTGTATACTATACTTTTCTTTATTAAATTGATAGTAAGGATATAAATCTATATTCCTGGGCCCCTTCCCTAATGACTCTGATCTGTGAGGAGCGGGACCCAGGAATTTGAAAATGTTACAAATAGTCCCAATAAATTTAGTAAAGGTAGCTGAGAAACACATTGAAAATCTCAGTTCTGTACCTATGCTATTTTGTTTTACCTCATTCAGATATTACACCAAGGTTAAGCTAGTAGAATAAATGATTTGCATGCTATGATTTTCTATTTCTGAAAGCAATGTATGATCCATGATTTGTATGATTTTCTATGCAGCATCAGAATTATCAATGTCTTGACAATTTTAAAAAATTTACCAATAAAGCAAGAGTCTTTGTGGAAATAATTCTTTGATACCTTATTTACTTTCTTTCAAAGCTATTTTTCCATCTAGTCTTCTATTTTTTTTTGAATCACATTGAGTCAATTATATTTTCAGTCCAAATTATCCAGATATTCAAACTTATTGCCATAGAGTTGTGCAAATAAAACGCTAATAATTTTCTTCTTTACCATGTCAATTTTATAGCCCCTTTCTTATTTCTCGGTTTTATTTATGAGTACTCTCTCATTTTTCCTTTATTATTCTTCATCTATTTTATAAGTATTTTTAAATAGGTTGACCCTTGAACTTTTTAACCAATAATAATTATTATGTTTCTGTTCTCTAATTCTTTAGTATTTGCTTTTATCTTTATTATTTCCCCTATTTTACTTAAAAAATTTTAATTATTCTTGAAATATAAAAGTCACTCTCATCCTTCTCTGCTTAATCATGAAAACACAAAAAGTACTGAATTTGACTGTAAGTATAATCCTAGCCTTATATCACAGTTTAATACTTTCTCAGTATTATTTCATGTTCTGTAGAAATAACTTTATTTTTTCTTCAGTAGCTAAATTATCATGCAGTTGAATGTTTTTTCTTTAGTTCAGTAGTTAAGAAATTATCATGTTGTTGAATGTTTTTGTTTAAGTTTTTTTTTTTTTTTTATTGATCTTTGCTATCGTTTCCTTCATTTCTTTTTCATTTATTTCTGATCTGATTTTTATGATTTCTTTCCTCCTGCTAACTTTGGGGTTTTTTTGTTCTTCTTTCTCTAATTGCTTTAGGTGCAAGGTTAGGTTGTTTATTCGAGATGTTTCCTGTTTCTTAAGGTAAGATTGTATTGCTATAAACTTCCCTCTTAGAACTGCTTTTGCTGCATCCCATAGATTTTGAGTTGTCGTGTCTCCATTGTCATTTGTTTCTAGGTATTTTTTGATTTCCCCTTTGATTTCTTCAGTGATCACTTCATTATTAAGTAGTGTATTGTTTAGCCTCCATGTGTTTGTATTTTTTACAGATCTTCTCCTGTGATTGATATCGAGTCTCATAGCGTTGTGGTCAGAAAAGATACTTGATACAATTTCAATTTTCTTAAATTTACCAAGGCTTGATTTGTGACCCAAGATATGATCTATCCTGGAGAATGTTCCATGAGCACTTGAGAAAAATGTGTATTCTGTTGTTTTTGGATGGAATGTCCTATAAATATCAATTAACTCCATCTCATTTAATGTATCATTTAAAGCTTGTGTTTCCTTATTTATTTTCATTTTGGATGATCTGTCCATTGGTGAAAGTGGGGTGTTAAAGTCCCCTACTATGAATGTGTTACTGTCGATTTCCCCTTTTATGGTTGTCAGTATTTGCCTTATGTATTGAGGTGCACCTATGTTGGGTGCATAAATATTTACAATTGTTATATCTTCCTCTTGGATCGATCCCTTGATCATTATGTAGTGTCCTTCTTTGTCTCTTCTAATAGTCTTTGTTTTAAAGTCTATTTTGTCTGATATGAGAATTGCTACTCCAGCTTTCTTTTGGTTTCCATTTGCATGAAATATCTTTTTCCATCCCCTTACTTTCAGTCTGTATGTGTCTCTAGGTCTGAAGTGGGTCTCTTGTAGACAGCAAATATATGGGTCTTGTTTTTGTATCCATTCAGCCAATCTGTGTCTTTTGGTGGGAGCATTTAGTCCATTTACATTTAAGGTAATTATCGATATGTGTGTTCCCATTCCCATTTTCTTAATTGTTTTGGGTTTGTTATTGTAGGTCTTTTCCTTCTTTTGTGTTTCTTGCCTAGAGAAGTTCCTTTAGCAGTTGTTGTAGAGCTGGTTTTGTGGTGCTGAACTCTCTCAGCTTTTGCTTGTCTGTAAAGGTTTTAATTTCTCCATCAAATCTGAATGAGATCCTTGCTGGGTAGAGTAATCTTGGTTGCAGGTTTTTCTCCTTCAACACTTTCAATATGTCCTGCCACTCCCTTCTGGCTTGCAGAGTTTCTGCTGAAAGATCAGCTGTTAACCTTATGGGGATTCCCTTGTGTGTTATTTGTTGTTTTTCCCTTGCTGCTTTTAATATGTTTTCTTTGTATTTAATTTTTGACAGTTTGATTAATATGTGTCTTGGCGTATTTCTCCTTGGATTTATCCTGTATGGGACTCTCTGTGCTTCCTGGACTTGATTAACTATTTCCTTTCCCATATTAGGGAAGTTTTCAACTATAATCTCTTCAAATATTTTCTCAGTCCCTTTCTTTTTCTCTTCTTCTTCTGGAACCCCTATAATTCGAATGTTGGTGCGTTTAATGTTGTCCCAGAGGTCTCTGAGACTGTCCTCAGTTCTTTTCATTCTTTTTTCTTTATTCTGCTCTGCAGTAGTTATTTCCACTATTTTATCTTCCAGGTCACTTATCCGTTCTTCTGCCTCAGTTATTCTGCTATTGATCCCATCTAGAGTACTTTTAATTTCATTTATTGTGTTGTTCATCGTTGCTTGTTTCATCTTTAGTTCTTCTAGGTCCTTGTTAACTGATTCTTGCATTTTGTCCATTCTATTGTCCATTCTATCTCCAAGATTTCGGATCAACCTTACTATCATTATTCTGAATTCTTTTTCAGGTAGACTGCCTATTTCCTCTTCATCTGTTAGGTCTGATGGGTTTTTATCTTGCTCCTTCATCTGTGGTGTGTTTTTCTGTCTTTTCATTTTGCTTATCTTACTGTGTTTGGGGTCTCCTTTTTTGCAGGCTGAAGGTTCGTAGTTCCTGTTGTTTTTTGCGTCTGTCCCCAGTGGCTAAGGTTGGTTCAGTGGGTTGTGTAGGCTTCCTGGTGGAGGGTACTAGTGCCTGTGTTCTGGTGGATGAGGCTAGATCTTGTCTTTCTGGTGGGCAGGTCCACGTCTGGTGGTGTGTTTTGGGGTGTCTGTAGACTTATTATGATTTTGGGCCGCCTCTCTGCTAATGGGTGGGGTTGTGTTCCTGTCTTGCTAGTTGTTTGGCATAGGATGTCCAGCACTGTAGCTTGCTGGTCGTTGAGTGAAGCTGGGTGCTGGCCTTGAGATGGAGATCTCTCGGAGATTTTTGCTGTTTGATATTATGTGCAGCTGGGAGGTCTCTTGTGGATCAGTGTCCTGAAGTTGGCTCTCCCACCTCAGAGGCACAGCACTGACTCCTGGCTGCAGCACCAAGCGCCTTTCATCCACAGGGCTCCTTAATTTGGGATGATTCGTTGTCTATTCAGGTATTCCACAGATGCAGGGTATATCAAGTTGATTGTGGAGCTTTAATCCGCTGCTTCTGAGGCTGCTGGGAGAGATTTCCCTTTCTCTTTGTTTAAGTTTTAATTATTTATATCTGATGAAAAGACAAAGTAGTTAGAAAATCTAATTATGCTATATTTGTATTTTGAAATCTATTGTGGTTTCATTGTATTCTTGAATCGTATATGCTTTGTGAACATTTTAAATGTATATTCTCTTTTCAATAGATATGTGTTAATTCATACTTTTTAAATAATATTTATTATTTAATCCTGTTAAATTATATTGTCTATCTATTTTTACCCTTGATATTTGGTTCCCTAATCTTTCAAAGTATGAGTGGGGCATGTTAAATTTTCCTCCACAAATTTTACTTCTATTTATCTCTGTGCCTTCTCTGTGTCCTTTTATTTTAGATATATCTTTTGTTTTTCAGCTCAATTTTACAGTCTTTAATTTATTAAAATATATGCTTGACCTAACTTCAGCTACTATGTTTTATTCATGTAGTCATTTAGCAAACATTTATTTAACACTCACTGTGCTTCAGCAAAAGTTGATGAAGACATTTGATAGAGTTCTGGCCAGTGAGATGTAAGCAGAAGCCTACTAGAGTTGACTGACTTTCCCCTTTCCCTTCATCCTGCTTGGATGCAGTCAGCAGGCTGGAGCCACAGCAGTCACCTTGTGAGCATGAGGGAAGGCCCAAGACTTGTAGATATATCTCCCAACATTATTTACTTACTAAAACAACACCAACAACTATATACCTCCAGAAGTCTTGTTACAGGAGAAAAATAAAAAATAACAGTCGTTTAAGCTACTGTTAGTTGGCTATTGTGTACTTGCAACTGAATACATTTCTAATTAATATACTGCTCCATCTACTTCAAATTTTTCAAAAATGTATTTTAAACTATAATTTTTAATTATAAAAGTGAGTACCCTGCAATGACTTTTTATGTAATACAAGAAATTAGAATAGTTCTAATTCTCTTCATTTTCCATTCCTTGTAAGTATGATTTGTGAAATCAAATTTTTATTTTTATTGAATTTTATATCATGTTACTTTTGTGTTTAATTTTGTAATCGTGGTTATAACAATTATTGAGAATTAACATCTGTGCTCTGTATGATCAGTTTACACTGTGGTTCTTTAATGATTGAATTTGTCTGTTCTTGGGTAAAAGTGTTTGACTCATCTTTTGGTCAGCTGTCATATGTCTTCAGGCACAGTTTTCTAGTGGTTACAAGAGTGTTATTTTTCTTTTAAATCCTTCCATAATTAAAAATGACTTTCTTTTTGCCTTTAAGCACAAACAACGTATTAAACAACAACCTCTTGTCTAACTGTGTAATTCTTGGGTTAAAAATTTTCATCAAAACTCCACATTTTTAAAACAGTCTTATGAAGTTTTATAAAGTACATTAAGTATAGTCTAAGGGCACAATTATTTTTTCCTTGCTGGATTAGATTTTTTAATTCTTAAGAAAAAGGTGTAAGAATGTGATAGTCTATCAATAATTTACCCTGAAAAATGTTAAGCTCCTTGATTCACAACTCATATGATGATGATGCTGGTTGTGATGATTTTAGCTCAGGAAGGTTTTTTTCTCTGTATATTCCTTTATTCCTTCTTTTGTTTTGGTCTCTTTCTTCTGAGTGTTGTTTGCCTAAAATTGGTTTCTGTTCTCCATATCAACTTCCTTTCCCTCATTTTTTTAAGTCTGTTTTATCAGCGTTTATAGAGAGATACAGTTTGTCCTCTGCATCATTTAGTTGATTTTCTGCAGTATCAATTCCATTTCTTATGTTCAGAGCATATTTTAATTCTGTATTGCATTTTTCAGTTCCCAAAATTCTCTTCTCACCTCTGTCAGATCCTTTTTCATGTCTTCTGGCACTCCAGAGGGCCACTTTTATCTCAACTCTCAACCCTTGTTTCACAAGCCCATGATTCCTCATATTTATTGAGAACACAAAGAGAACATCATCTAGTTTATTTTCTTCTTTTTTTCCTGCATATGCTTTTTCTCACATGGCAGTTTTCTCAGACAGTATAGCCTTTGAACTACCAGACTAGTTCTCATTGGTTTCACAATATCTTTCTGTTCATTCATCCTTGAATACTGGAAGTTGAGGATTTATTCTGTCACTGAGTATTTCTTAATGGGTTATTCTTTCCAGAGATAAGCAAATATTTAACTGATAGCCTTAGTTTCTGGGTGTTGAAACTTGACATCTGAATGATCATAACTGCTTCAATGGAAAAGTGGAATGAGGTGAATCAGGTATCTGCCACCTTACCAGAAATCCTGCCATTTACTAAAAACGAAACCCCATGTTTCATGGACTATGAATGACAGACCATAAAATATTTATTTTCACTTGAAAGTGATTTAAAAATAAGCTAGTAAGTTTGACTACCAGTACACGATACTTAATATGCAATAAGCAAGTGATATAGAAGAGTAGTTAAAAGTACAAGTTTGGAGGCAACTTGAGTTTCTGCCTCTTATAACTCCTTACACTGTGACCTCAGGAGACCCACATCTGAGAGTTTTCTCATATGTAAAATGGTGCTAAATTCTATCTCACAGGGCTATTGGGAGAATTAAACAGTGTACTTTTGGTATATGCATCATATTATTAAAGTAGGTTGGGCATTGTTAATACAGAAATTAATACATGACATGCATTCAGTATATAGTAGCAACTATATTTTGTTAGTTGCACAGTATTTTGGAAGATCTGTTATTTTCCCTTTTTTTCTGTTTATTAAGCCATCTGTACTAATTTATTTGGAGTGCCTAGTAATCAAATTCTTAAATAAACACAATGACACTTGAAAAAATAATTTAATTAGCTTTATTCACATAAAAATACATGATTTCAGGCCCACTGATCAAGTTAACAAGAATACAAACCATTCCAAGAACTGTAGGATGTACTCAACCAGACTACAGTTCAATTTTGACTCAGTATTCTGCACTGATAATAAGAATATCAAGAGTTTCATGAGTAAGTCTTTTCACAGACTGAGAAAGACTAAAATATGATCCATCATTTGATTTCATTTTTATCAGGTGAAAATGCTTTCACTTAAGTTCACAGAAGGAATGTTTTCAGTTGGCTACAGATATCAAAATGGACTGGGAGGGAGGAAAATGGAGAACTTGAGGGGCTAAGAAGTTCAGAAAGCACCACCTCTTTTTGTCCAGCTAGCCCTCAAACATAACCTTGATCCAAAATACAACCAAAGTTGAATATGCTTCTTCACGTAGAAAAACAAGGAATCCAGTAATTTTAATAACTGCCTGCTATATAATTAAATTGATTCTGTTAAAACTTCATGGGAAGGTTTTATATTAAAAAAACACATTCAAGGGTTTTCCATAGTCACTGGGTTCTGAATCACTGATGGACAGGAGTAGAGGGGATGGAATGCCTTATACTGTTTCCCTTTGGTTAAGCAGCCTCTAGGGACAGCCTGAGGTCCCCATCCTAAAACCACAGGTGTCATCCCAAACTCAGGAGCTATAGAAAGCCCAGCAGATCAAAGTTGTTTCACTTCTGCTCAAGGGAGCCACCTACTGTGTTGCTTTTACACTGTCCATGTGCAACCTAGGCAAAATAAGACATTTGGGGGTGGAATTACATTTTCAATAATTCAAAATTGTTTTAGTGGCTTTTTTTCATTTATTGAATATAAAACCTATCCGTGACTTTAAAATCCACGACTTTCGTTTATAGAATATAAAATCTATCCGTGACTTTCTATCTGAAGTGCAACAATTCTCAAAGAAAAGTATTTGACTAGATGTGTAAAATGCCAGAGGGAACTAGTAGTGAAAAATCTAGCCAAGATAAAGAAAAGTATGTTTCCAATGATGATGTAAGTCAGCAGCTGGAGAGAAGGAGGAGATGAAGGATATCTAAAATGGGCCACATCCTTGTGGTTCACATTCAGAATCGGCTCTACCTGTAAGACCCCTGTGTGTAAAATTTACCCTGGTCTTCAGAAGATGGTGCAGGATTGGAGTCTCACCTCAAACCCACCATCTAGAACTACATGACTTTGCACAAATCCATTTATCTCTCTGAACCTCAGTTTAAGCATCTTAAATGTGAGGGCAACAGATTGCATCAGAGGCTCAGAACCACATGTTTAAATAAATGTGACCAGAACACAAGTATATGGAAATAAATAAAACTGGAGAGACTCTATAGCATTCCTGAGGAACCCTAGGGCTCTGTGGGACTCAGTTTGCAAACCACTAGACCAAATGATTTCTTAGACATCTTCCAGCACTAACATTCTGTGACTCTAAATGAAACATGTTAAAAACAACCAAACCCAGTGCTCCATGTCTCCATCTATATAATACATCCATGAGGTTCAGCACTGTGAAAACTGGTCCAAGTTTTGTCATTCCAAAGACGAGAAAAAGAAAAGAAAAAAAAGAAAAAACTGGTTTGCTCTAACTCAGAGTCAAACAGGTGATTAGTATTTTTGGATTTTTGCCAGAGCTCCAGCCTCCCCTCTGAAGAATTGTACGTACAGGGCACCAAGCCCCTTCTAGTATTGAAAAGAGATGAAATACACAGGAGGACTTGCTAATACAAATGTTCTTCCACTTGACCTGGGCAGAATCAACTTGTGCTATGAGATATTTCTGACACTGGAGAGAAAAAATGCTCTAGTATGAACCCTTTGTCCTCACAGCAGGTTTGTCTTGTTTATTGCTTTGTGAACTAATGTAAATTGAATAGAGCAATGCACTCAAACCACACTAGACTTGATAGTATAATTGAGGAAGAAATGGGGAGTAAGTACGCAGCTTTGTTCCTATTTCATGAAATCAGCAGATCATCAGAGCACTGTAATTCACATGATGAGTGTCCAGAGCCCTCCTCTCCACTTACTTCCCTAAACTCAGCCTCCCAACTTCTTATCCTTCTCATCACACATCCAGTCCTGGGGTGATGCCGGAAATTGTATGATGTCAACAGTTAATGGCTTATGATTATTAAGGGGTTTGGACTTTTTTATTTTTGCGGTATGCGGGCCTCTCACCGTTGTGGCCTCTCCCGTTGCGGAGCACAGGCTCCGGACGCACAGGCTCAGCGGCCATAGCTCACGGGCCCAGCCGCTCCGCGGCATGTGGGATCCTCCCAGGGCACGAACCCGTGTCCCCTGCATCGGCAGGCGGACTCTCAACCACTGCGCCACCAGGGAAGCCCAGGTTTGGAATTTTTATTGAAGTCTTATCTTCAACAATCCTGGTTCCATTCCTTTGTTTTCTTTAGCTTGACATGTAACTGTTTGCATATTTATCCTTGACATGCCCAGTTTCCACAAATACTCAGGGATACTGTCAATCCTCAGTGGATACGTCTTTTGTATAGTAGGTATTTTCCCTGTATTAGTTGTCTACTGTTGCACAACAAATCACTCCAAAACTTAGTGGCTTAAACAATAAATACATATTGTTCCACAGAGTTTCTGTGGGTCAGGAATTTAGGAGCTGGGTAATTTTGGCTTGAGGTCTCTCATAAGGTTGCAGTCAAGATGTTGGCCAAGGTTACAGTCATCTGAAGGCACGTCTGGGGCTGGAGGATCCACTTATGAAATGGCTCACTCACAGAGCTGTTGGCAGGTTGCCTACATTCCTCATTGCTGTTGACAGGAGGTCCTAGCTCCTCACCATATCAATCTTTCAATAGGGCTTCTTGAGTGTCTTTACAACATGGCAGCTGTTTTCCCCTGGAGTGAGTGACCAAAAGACAGACAGCAAGAAGGAGGCCACAATGCCTTTTATAATCTGGTCCCAGAAGACACACTCCATCACTTCTAGAATATTCTATTCATTAGAAATGAGTCACTAAAGCTGAACCCATGCTCAAGGGGGTGAAGGGGAGGGATCAGACTCCATCTGTTTAAGTCAGGATATCAAGGTATGTGTGGATGTATTTTGAAACCTCCAACCTCTCTTTAGGCTAACCTAGAATATGAAAAAGGAAACTCTGAAAACAAATTACTGCAAGAGTAGCAATTCAAATGACAAAAGAATTCCTTGCAGGATTTTGTTAGCCCACAGTGACATACTACACATTAAGTATTGGTATATAGATCATTAATTACTTGACAACGAGATTGAGATTGGGAAACAGGGGATCTTTAACATAAATGTTAGGAAGTAGAAGGAATTTCAGATATCTCTGTAATGATGCTGTAAAAGAATGGGGAAATTATTTAATTCATGGAGCTTTTCATGAACACACCTGAAATCTACAAGAAATACACCTTAACACTTCTCTGCTATGACAATGCAGGGAAGTCAAAACAAAGGTGTTAGTGATAACTCAAGATGCTAATGAAAATGTTAATGCTTCTAACATAACTGGTAATGAAGAAGAAGAAGAAATTGAAATGAATGCTTAAGTGACTGCAGTCATTTCTTCTTTGAAATTATTTTCATGATTTTCCCAAATTTCATAATAGCCCGTAGAAGAAAAGAAGTGACAAATATTGTGCCATTTTTATTGCGTGTGTCAGGGGTGGGAGGGAGAAAGCAAAGCTTAATATTAGCATACCAGAACCAAAAGTTAATTGTTGCAAAAAGTTAGTAAATAAAAAGCAGTCAGATTAGGTTTTCTGACGTAGAGGCAAACAATCAACTTGTTTATATATATATTTTTTTTCATTTTCCAAGTGTTGTTTCAGCAACACACAAATATAAAACCTCCTCTGCATCCCCCAGTAATAAATAAATAAATAAATCCCTTTTTTTGGCAGAGCCAAAGACATTTATACTCTTGAAACAAACTATTTTTAAGTTCCACTGATAGAGAAAGAGAGATTTATCTACAAACTTCTCAAATAAATATTGCTACTTCTTAGCTGGCTGTGATGGATTAAATAATAAACAAGAAAAGGTAAGGAGTCTCCATGCTTCCTGGCATTTATCTCTTGATGGGGACCATTCATTTACCCCCTCTGGAGCTGTCTAGCTAAGAACCCTGTATTTCCTCAGTGAGTGACACTTCTCCCATCTGTATCTATTTGCTTCCTATTCAAATGTCTTTCAGACATAAATGTATCTTTTGCTTTGGACAGCACCCACCATCCAAGAGAAAGTCTGCAGTGTCTAAAGTTGTGTGATTGTAGATTGTAGAGAATTTTGTGAATGGAAGAGGCTCTTTCAAAAAGCCAGTTCTCTCCTGTTGTCTATGTAGCCTTGCTTTTCCAAGTGAGATCCAAGAACTAAAGATTGTTAGTAATGCAGAAATCTCAGGCATCACTACAGACCTAGGAATCAGAATCAAGGATTGTTAAGAAGATCCCCAGGTGACTCCTATGTGTATTTAAGTTTGGAGAGCTGTAGAACTCAAACCAAAAACATTTACATTCTGGATAAACGAGAAAGCTTTCACAGGGGCTAAGCCATCAGTTGTTTCCCCCTTATCAGGTTATGCGGGGAATCTCAACCTAGACTCAGATTGTAGAAAAAAAATTGCTGGATGTCAAATGTTCACATCCTTGTGACTTACCTCCACGTGTGGCAGGGACTTGGGCTACCTGACCAGGCCATCAAGACTAGCCAGACCCGTGTTTCAGCTAAGAGCTCCTAGCAGAAGTTTACAAATAAAAACCTTCAGACAGACTAATCCTGGCTGAAAGGAAAGGCACAAGGCCATAGCATTCATCCAGGTTATGGAAAAGGAGAAACAATTCAAACATTTTTAGTTCTGTCAGCTTTTCT
The DNA here is from genome assembly GCF_937001465.1 of Orcinus orca. Taxonomy (NCBI): domain Eukaryota; kingdom Metazoa; phylum Chordata; class Mammalia; order Artiodactyla; family Delphinidae; genus Orcinus; species Orcinus orca. Next base: position 13,082,119 of record NC_064559.1, on the reverse strand, counting down.
GAGCTCACTCAACTTCTTGTCTCTCCATTGATTTGTACACAAACAGGATGACAACTTATAAATGTATGTACAAAGGGCCAGTGTTGCCCTACTAAAAGGCAAAAAGGCATAGATACTGCATCCCCAAACCAAAAGGCTCCATTTGGACTTAATCAGAAGCAGAGTCACATTATATGCTCACATCAGAAACTAGCAAACACTCATAATAACAAATATTTGAAAAGCCATCATAGCCGAAAAGTTAGTAAAAGGGCACCAGGCCCAGGTGTGGGGAGAATATTCTAAGATCTATACCAGGACTGACAAACATGGAAAAACCTGACACCATTCCCATTCCTTTGGTCAGTGCAGAATTTACTATAGCTCTCCTTCCTCTTCAACCAAGACATGATCTCAGAACCCTTATCAGTAGAGTTTCCCCAATCACTCCCAGTCCATCTAAAATGGTACACAAGGTGTTTTCCATCTGACCTTGATCCAGAGCATATTCTTCAGGTATCCTTGTTTTGAGCTAATCTATCTCTCAAACTGACTTATTTCAATAATATTCCAAGATGGCTTAAATAGGCCAAAGTTTGGAGGAAAACTTCTCCATTTTTAATGTTTCCTTCCAAGTGGAGGGAAACCCACTCATGTGAAACTTCTAGTCAGTTTTATTTCTTCTGCCCCAGGAAAGTAGGACTAAATTATGTGATTGTCAAATTTGCAAAGAGTAAATTAGACGACATACATAGCTCATTTCTTCCCATTTTCCCTTTGGGAGGAGGAGTTCTCAGCATGCCTATTCCATATGTTTTTCTCTGTGCAAGTTTTTTCTTGGTGAAGCCTGCCCCACCTAGGCTGACTGCCAATCAATAGGACTCTTTGATCCTTACACTAGACTATATCCCTCAGGAAAATGAAACAAGGAAATAAGTTGTATATTAGATTATATGCGATACAGAAATAAAAGTCACTGGGGGAATAAGAAAGAGCTCCTTTATGCATTTTAGTGTCATGTACTTTCCCACCAAAAAGCAGCATGAAACTGTTTACTCCAGAGAACCATGAGTGGGACTAGCCGTAAATCTGAAAGAACCACAAATCTTAAAGGAAAACTCCATCACTCAATCCAGAGCTGCACTGCTTAGCAGAAGGAATAGAGATAAAACACCTTGAAGGTCAGCTACTGCCCAAGGCTGAGTCCAACCCTCTTGGCTGGAGACACTGAGCTGACATTTTCTACTGTGGGAATGCCATAGTAGGCATACAACTTCCCCCAGCTTCATACATGGGGGTAAAAGTGTGTAGATTGTCTTAATAACCACCCCAAATAAATCATGTCTCCCTGTGTCCATGCCTCTTTGCATTATGAATCTGTCACTCCTTCCTCCTAGAGATGGAGTCATTTCCTCACCCTTTGCATCTAACGTTGTGACTTGCTTTGACCAGTAGAATGCTCCAGAAGTGATATTGCATGACAGTAGCCAATAAGACTTAAGGGGACTTGCACCTTCTATTTTAGCCTCTTGGATTTCCCATCACTATATAAGGAAGCCCAAGATAGACTATTGCATGATGAGAATCATCTAGAAAGAGAGTGAAGCTGACAACCAGTATCAAGGGTCCAGGCCCATGAGTGAGGTCATCTTAAGCCCTTCAGACTCAGTTAAGCTGCTAGGTGATTACAGCCACACGGGTAACCCTAGATAAGACCAGTAGAATAACCACTGAGCTGAGTTCAACAACCCAAAGAATCATGAGAAATAATCTATCATTTTCTTTACTGATTTTATTTTTTAATTTTTAAATTTATTATTATTATACAATTTTAAAGGTTATTTTCCATTTACAGTTATCACAAAATATTGGCTATATTCCTCATGTTGTACCATACATCCTTGAGCCTATCTTACATCCAGTAGTTTGTATAAATCACTGTTTTAAGTCATTATATTTGGGGATGTTTTGTAACACTGTAAAGGCTAACTGTATGAGCAGTGTGTTTCTTTGTGGATATAAAGGCTTTCTCCAGAATTTGTCCCACCACTGAACATGAAAGTCCTATATCTTTGCCTTTAAACCTGTACATGTACCACAGACTTCCTCTTTTATCAGACACTGCCTTTTCCTTCCCTAACTCCCTTAGCCTCCTTTACTGGGAACTTACTTAATTTCGCATCAAGAATTTTTAGGAGAAGCTACAGTTGACTAAGCTTATTTCCCATTTTTATTGTCCTCTTAATTAAAGGCATATCCCCTCTTTTGGATTCATATTCCATCACCTAAAATATCTTCTTTTCCTCCCATATACTCCAAAGTAATTGAACAGCAAGGCAGGGGGGCATACATTTCTTGCAAGAGGAAATGCATTTTTTTTCTGGACAAATCCTCATCTTCTCAATGGCACAAGCCGCTCTGGCTGTTCCTAGCTAGGCACAGGGGCTAAATATTGCTAATTAGAGATAGGCCAGCCTCAAAGGGATTTCACTTGGGTTCCAATTTGTGAATGGGGTTTGTGTGTTTGGATTTGGATTTGGATTTAGATTGAACTAAAGCTTTCCTTTGCACATTAACTTAATGTTCTTTTTCTTAAACCCAGCCAAAATGGTACACTGTCTCTTACGTGTAGGAACATACACATAGCAAAAATGACAAACTCTTTCAAGTCTAGATAAAGGATCTGGGTTGATATCTCTTAGCTGAAGGGGAATTGGTGACTCATATTTGCAATTTCTCTGCCTTCCTAGAGCCTTATTAGCACTAAACCTGTGTACTTTGGGGCTGGGTGGAGGGGGATGGTGAATAACAACTGGGTGAAAAGTCAAAGAGGTATTCAAAGCAATGTGTTCTTTGATCTCTGTGATGGTTAACAGTCCAAGTATATTTTCGTACATTCATCAGATTACTTTGGAAGTCTTATACACTGACATCAATTGACTGTTTACTATGTGTATTTGCTCATTTAATTCTTAAAACAATCATAAGAAGTAGAGCTATTAGCTCTATTTTGCAGATCAGATATATGAGAAGGAGGTTAAAAAATTAACCATGTCATCCTGCCACCTATGCTTGGTCTCAGTCCCTTAAAGAACAGATCATGAAAGGACAAAGTCATCCATGAAAAGTTCTTCTACCATAAATACTTACATATTAACAATGCTATTCTGAAATAAACTGCAAATATCAATAATTAACCCTACATTATATAAATCACAGTTGAGGCATGAATCCTAGAATCTTAGAGTTTAGAGATCATCGGGTCCAATTCCTTCATTTTGCATGTAATGAGATTAAAGCTTAGGAGGAAAAAAGTGACTAGTTCAAGGTCACACCAGGGTCACTGGTAAACTGGTTTAGAACCAGTTACAGTTTACACATTAAAGCACACAGTACACAGCCGTATGGCTTTCCCTTGGAGAAGGTTGGCTTGATCCCCCGCAAGGTTCACACTCAGAATGGCACTCATCTTGCTGAATTCACCATCATCCAGGGCATGGCCCCCAGCTTCTCAAACTCTGAAGCTTGTATTTATTTTTAACATAGATTAGGGGATCTACCTCTAAGAGGTGGAATCTAATTAACCAAACTCACAGATTGGAGTACCATAAATCAGAGTGTGGATTCATTTATACCAAGGAATACCCTATCCCTCCTCTGCCAACCACACAGTACGATTGTTAGAATACTGAAATATCTTTCTGAAAGACATAGTCATGCTCGAAAAAAGCAAGATGACCATATCCATGGACCAAAAGTAGAAGAGAAAACCCAGAGATAAGTAGAAGTGGGAGCCACTTACAGATCTCCAGGCCCAGAGACAGGAAGAGGCAGCTGGGAGTTCATCACTTCCAGTGTAAAACGGGGTTTCTCAACCTCAGCACTATGGACATATGGGGCTGGATAATTCTCAGTCGGGGGTGCCCTGTATATCAGAAGATGTTTAGCAGCATCCCTGCTCTCTACCCACTAGATGCAAGTAGCATCCTCTCTCTCTAGCCCCTACCAGTTGTCATAACCAAAAATGTCTCCAGACCTAGCCAAAATTACCCCCACATGAGAACCACTAAAGTAAACTTAAACACACATTACAAATGGTGGGGCTCTAGAGCCAGACTCACTTTGTAAAACCAAGGGCTCAGGTAGGGTATATTCACTAATGAACAGAAGCAACCAAACCGCCATCACTATCCAGGTCTGGCCAGCTGTTGTCACACCATGCCACAGGGACAGCAAGAACAGAGACAACTACCCCGCCAAAGAACTGGCCAAGTCTTCCACTGGCACAAAGGATTTGATCAGTCATTCCCTGATATCTCCATGAGCCACCTATGTCTTCAGATTTCATGGAGACATTTTCATCTCTCATGGACTAACATCAATAACCTTGACTCAAACCCCCAATCCAATGTTCTCTGCACTATAGCATGTTGCCTGAAGCCCACTCAGACTATTATTTTAAGGTATAAACTATGCTTTATTTATTATTGTATCATTAGCTCATACGAGAATCTAGCACAAACTAGAATAAAACATTTGTTGAATGAATAAATGAATAATAGGATGAGTGAACTAGTCTGATGTGAGCACCTATTATGTACTTGGTTCTGAGCAAGGTTTGTTAGAACATGAATTTGACATCACACAGACCTAGACTTTGATCCCTGATATGCTTCTCTAGCTGTGGGACCTTGGGGCTATTACTTACCTTCTCTGGGCTTCAATTTCATTCTTAGCCAATAGGAATAACAATGAAGATTTTAGCATATTGTTTTACATACAGTATGTTTTTCACTTTTGTTTTTCTTATCCACTAGAACATCTAGTGACCATGTAATTCTGACAACATATAAAGTGAATCCTTTCATTACTATCCTCATTTTACAGGTTAGAGGAGAGATATCAAAGGGGTTAAGTGGTTTGCCCAAGGGCACAGTTTTGTTAATGAAGGAGACAGGATTCACACCCAGCTATTCTGACTAGCTGAGTCCTGGGATTCTCGCAACATTTTACCTCAAACTCATGGAGTCATTTTTGAGGGGAGTTAGAGATTAGCCTTGATTGCTAGTGGAGCTATCTTATAGTTTGGATTAGGGCATTTGTTTGTTTTTTTGTTTTCTGAGAAGCTTCACTTTAGTTATCTAGGGGAATTGGACACTCATATTTCAATTTCTTTGCCTCTCTAGAGGCTTAGTAACACCGAACTCTATGTCTAGGATTCAGGAGACATCATTTCTTCCTTGGGCAAAGAAGATGCCTCCAAGCTCTACAGCCAAACTTGTGCGATCATTTGGGACCTCCTTTAGCCTCCTATAGCCAGGATTGAGAGGTTTGATTTTATTAATTAAGGTCTGTGAGGTTTTATTTCTCATTTGTATTTCAAGACTATGCAAACAAATTTCTTAGTCTGATTTCTATTTCAGAGTTTCTCTATCTTTTAATCAGATTTGGGGTTACTTTGGATTTTGGATTCGCAGCATTCGGTCATTAAAAGTTGATTGGACAGAGTTGGTTCATCCACCTCCCAAAATCATGATGTTGGCCCCATCACTTTTGGAAGCTGGGTGGTTGTCACTGCAGCAGTAGGTTCCAGGACCACTGACAGGGATTAGAATGCCTGGGAAGAGGCGGCATTGAGTAATTGTGGGATCTTGACTCTTGGCACTCAAATTTCCAACACTTTGTATGGGAAAATGTCACTTTACCAAATAAAAAGAAAGTAACCTAATAATGTTTAAACCAAATCCACCTCATCTATGATTCCTGGCAGGCTTTTTCATTAGCAAGATAACCCAATGATAAGGAACTCTTTTGACTGATGGATCCCCACTTCAAAATCTACCATGATAAACACCCACATGCCCATGAAGGATCTCATGATGCCTTACGGGTTCCCAAGTGAGGGGACCATGACAGAACCAAGGTCTCCAGATGTCCCCTGCTTTCCCCTAGTCTACTGAACACTGTATCCCTTCTTTAGCAAACTAGCTCTTCTGATCCAAAGTAAGCATGTAAACAATAGGCTCTCTTGCTTTCCTTTCCTAGGACAAGAGTTTCTTACGAATGTCCCCAGGTGCAATTCCCATTGTGTTCTTTTCCAAGAGTTGCTGCCTTTCTCTCCACCTTTCTAAGGGGATCAGAAATGATGCAGCCAGAGTGTGCCCTCCTCCCACCTCAACACTCCCTCGACTCAAACCTGCCAGCCTTGCTCCTGGTACAGCCCCCATCACCGCTGCAGATACAAGAGATAGCTGGTTCACAAGGCCTCATGAGCAAATTTTGGGGGGCCCCTGATAGCATGCATTGAAACAAATAAGACAGATAAACACTATAACAGCAGTGAGGAGGGTAAGGCTCCTGCTGAGGATGTACATTATTTTCATAAGTGAAGTGAATCCAAATTTTCTTTCTGATTTGGTTTTTTTTCTGAGTGACCTTGTACTCTGCATACTTTCAAGAGGTTACTTTTCACATGCAGAGCAATTGGAGGATATGTTTAGAAACCAGTATATGGTATCAGTCTCTACTCTTGGTTTTGCTGGGAGCATACTTTACATCTGCTCAGCACATAGGTGATGGGCTTTTCCCTTCACCAAGACCTCTTGGTCTTTTTTCACTATTATGTCCCTTATCTGGGTTGGAACGGCCAAGTTCATGGAGTAGGGACGGGGGATATAGGAGATGAGGGGAGCCACTCAGATAGTTTTAGGTCCCAAACAGTAAAGTTCAACCTCCTTCCTCATAGTTGTGCTTTTACCAAAAGAAAAATTGAGTCTAAAAATGTTTCTGATGGAAGCTTCTATGGACTAAATTGTGTCCCCTCAAAATTCATATGTCCAAGCCCTAACCCCCAATGCATTCATATTTGGAGGTGGGGGTCTTTGGGAGATAACTAGGTTTAGATGAGATCATAAGGGTGGGGCCTCCATGATGGGATTAGTGCCCTCATAAGAAAAGGAAGAGATGCCAGAGCTCTCTCTCTCTCTCTGTTATATGAGAACAAAGTGAGAAAGTGGCTGCCTACATGCCAGGAAGAGAGACCTCACCAGAAACCTACCATGCTGGTACCTTGATCTTAGACTTCTAGTCTCCAGAACTGTGAGAAATAAATTTCCATTGTTGAAACTACCCAGTCTGTGGCATTTTGTTATGGCAGACCAAGCAGACTAAGACAGGAAATAGAAATCATCACTTCATGTAAATATAGCCCCAATTTTCTAATCATAAAATGTCTTCAAAGAATCAGGGGGTGGCTGAAGATAAAAAGAAAGCCTAAGTACACTGAATTTCTTGGGGCCACGTGTTAGGCTCCAGCACATCCTGGACCCCGAAACCCTGTCCATCTGGAGAACTGTGCTCAGAGCAGATTCAAGGAAACTGATTTGGAAGGTGGCACTTCAATTCCTTGTCTAGCCTCTGGAGAAAGGTGACCTTTTAAATGTAAAGAAAAGCAAACATAATGAAAGCTAACATATTGAAGGCCTAGCTATCTGCAGCAAGGACTTGTTTTTGTTTCCCGGGAATTTTTTTCCTACTGTGGAGTGTATACTCCCTGGAGCACTAAAAATGGTTTTATCTGTAAGCATTCATGATTCTCTTTCATTGCCAGAAACAGAGAGCTGCACAGGCCACTCCAGGTAATGGAGTTGACCATAAGGCATGAAGGGCATTAATGAAGACAAGAAACTGACTGAAAAAGGAGAATGGACCCCACTCCCTCCCTTGACTGTAACTTCTACTGATCTTTCATTAAGAGCATTTAGCCCTTCACAGCTATTCCTCCCATTCCTGCCTCTATTCATCACCCATCTCAGGCTTTACCCTGTTACCCTGTGCATCCTTTCTCTACCTCAATAAATGTTTTTGAGTGAGTAAATAAATAAATAGATAAATAAATAAAATGTTCATTCTTTCTATTCCTTTAAAATATTACCTTATTCATAGCTTCAACTTACTCAGAGCCCATCTTACCACTGCTGCTTTGTGACGTGTGTGTGTGTGTGTGTGTGTGTGTGTGTGTTTTGCTTCAGTTCTTGCTACGTCCTACCTCCATTTAATTTCCCAAGTTGAATTCCAGAGCCCAAGGGAGAGAAAACAATTGACCTAGCAAACCACCATTGTCACTGCTAAAGCAGAATTTTTTTCATACCAAGTCACCCTAGTGCAGTCAACTTGTTTGTTTGTTTTGTCTTGTTTCCTGATGGTGGGAGAAGAAGCAAGATCCTGTGCTTCAGAACTTCTCTACATTACACTGATCCCTTCTAAGGTCGCAAGATTTAGCAAATAAAAATACAGGATGCAATATTTGAGACTTACACTACACATCACTTATTGTTTATCTGAAATACACATGTAACCAGGTATCCTATATTTTATCTGGCAACAATGCTCCCCACTCAAGCAGCCTGAGTGAAGCAGCTTCACAAAGATGAGATGACCAGGTAACCTCAGAGATGTGCCCAGCCCCAGCCTTTACTGGAAATCTGTCTGAAATACACGTGTGATCACTGTTTTAACAGACAAAAGACATGAAGCACAATTAATTGACCCTGTCAATTTTGGTTCTGCGTTCAAAGCTTATTGTTACACACAACTCTTAGCCCCTGCACTGGAATTTTCATTTCTTGGCTGCTTTTTCCAGATTTAAGCTATCTCCTCTCTGTCAGTTGTCACATCTTGCTGCTGGTCATATGCTTGCCTCTTGCTTTCAAGTGTATAAAGTTATTCTGGTACCAACCATCAGCTAGAACAAAAGTAAATAGAGCCTCTGAGGAAGGGCATTAATGAATTTTATGAGACTGCACGTTAATATAGCACTTCACAATTTCAAAACTTGTGAGTTCTAGGGCTTCCCGGGTGGTGTAGTGGTTGAGAGTCCGCCTGCCGATGCAGGGGACACGGGTTCATGCCCTGGTGCGGGAGGATCCCACATACCGCGGAGCGGCTGGGCCCCTGAGCTCAAGGCCGCTGAGCCTGAGCGTCCGGAGCCTGTGCTCTGCAACGGGAGAGGCCACAGCAGTTAGAGGCCCGCGTACCACAAAAAAACAAACAAAAAAAACTTGTGAGTTCTAATACTTGGATTTTATGGCATTGGCTGTTCAGAACTATTGTTGTATTTAGAGAAAGGAGAAAATGCATTTATTTACTGTCACTGAGTAGTGTTCCAGATTCTCTGCTATATGTGACACATAACTTACCAGTGTGCTTCAGACACATGACATTGAGAGATGCTTAAATTCCTTTTGAAATTTTTTTTAATTGAAGTATAGTTGATTTACAATGTTGTATTATTTTCAGGTATACAGCAAAGTGATTCAGTTATAAATATATATACATATATATTTGTGTATATATATATATATATATATTCTTTTTCAGATTCTTTTCCCTTATAGGTTATTACAAAATATTGAGTATAGTTTTCTGTGCTGTACAGTAGGACCTTGTTGGTTATCTATTTTATATATGAGAGATAGCTAAATTCCTAATAGGAGTGGTCTATTACTCTATTTTCTAAAATCTTATAACATTTTGTAATCCTTAATTTCCCAAGCTCTTCTGGAGTGGGAAAAGATGACCAGAGTTAAAGGTACCAATTAAAACCATAATTTTCTAAAAATTTCTGAGCTTCCACCAGTGTAATTGCTGACCCCTTAAAACTGCACCTTGCCAAGCTCCCCCCAGGCCTCTCCTCCTCTTGTAACCACCCCCAGTTCGCTCAACGGCACCACCATCACACACAGTTGTCCAAGCCAGAAACCTGAGGGTCCCACTTGACTTCCTCTTCTCCCTTAAAATGAATAAGTCATGAGTCTGGCCAATTTTGTCTTCTGATTACATTATTAATCTTCTCCTTCTTTCCATCAACTAACCTGTCCCTGATTGGGTCTTTGTAAATCTGCTGGGACTATGGAAATAGCTTTCTATTTATCTCCCGCTTTCAATCTTGTGTCCTCTGACCCCACAGATCGATTGCCCACACTGTCATCAGAATATTCTACCTAAAATACAAATCTACCTATGTCACTGCCCTGCCTGCAGCTCTCCACTGACCCCGGGACAGCCAGACACTCCCAAACTCATGAGCCTCATCTCTCTAGTCTTCTTCAACCGACCTTGAACTTTACACTCTCCAGAAACAGTTTGTATTTCATTTCCCATGCAGCACTATTTCACACCCCACTAGCTTTGCTAATATTGTGTCCTCTGCCAGAAACACTCTTAGCAACTCTATTGCTTCTCCAGCTTCTGCGAATGTCTTTCAAAAGTCAGTTCAGTCATTCTCAGCTCTATCCCCTCTTGACATAAACCTCAAGCTGGGTTAAGTGCTTCCTTTTTATGTCCCCATGACATCCAGGATCTCTCCTTCTTACAACACTTACTGCATAAGCTCAAAATCAACCGTGTGAACTTTCCTTGAACTAGACTCCCAGCCTCTTGAGGGTAAGGGTGTTATTGCTCATTCTGTCTGCCTTACGTACTAAGGGATGGCCCCTTTTACACAGGAGAAGTTGTATGTCAGTGGATCCACCCAAGGAAACTGGAACATGCTCTTGAAAGTCCTTGAGTTCCTCTCCTCCATTCTCCACGTGGATCTCTGCTCGCCTCCAGGCAGCCCTATTCCGTAGAGGCTGCTGTCCCTGCTGATGTAGATAATCATAGATCATGGCAATGCCAGCTACTGGTGATGCTGTAGTGGGTGCTTCTGCTAGATAGATGAAGGCTCCATTCCTCCATGGTATTCCATTGTCCAATGCTCCCAAACGCAGAGGCTTTACAGTTCTGTTTCTCATAGTCCCTATTCATCATATAATCAATTTTTTTTTTGTCAAACTCATCATCCCAGCTCCCTACAGTACAAACTGGGGAGTGCTCCCTGAGGAGTAACTTGAAGAACAATGTAAATGACATCCTCCATTGCCTACAGACAGCCCTGCTCACCACTGATCAACCTTGTCCTTCATGGAGTCCAGCAGTCACTCCCTCACTTTCTAGGTGGGTGCCCATCCTGCCCATCAGGAAGAGTATTAAGATGATAGAGCTCAGTTTTGTCATCTTAACTTCTGGCAACACTCATACATCATGTATAAAGTTTACACATCACTGTTCTGGGTCCCTCGATACCAGGACACTTACAATGCCAACCCTGGTTTTTCTCTCAGAGCTCCACTAATTTTCTTGCAAATAAGATTCCTCTGGACTCCTCTCTTGGGCATCCCATTCTTCTTTCGAGGGTATTTGCTGCATTTCCTAACCTCTCACATTTTTTCTTGGAAATGACCTCTGCTACTTGAATAAAGCAGTTGCCCCTCTCAGCGGGGATCAGAACCTCTCCTGAACTGTGAAGCTCCTAAAGCATTATTGCCAGCTCTGCTGACAGAGGGCATCAATATTCTTGATCGATGACTGTGGGGTTATAGAATGACTTTAGACCTATTGAACAAAATCTGGATTTTCCTCACTCACTGACCATGCATGTGTCTGAATACCTTATATTTCACAGCAAAGCATAGCTGTTCAAACAAGCTCCCTGATTGCTCTAGAGAGCAGAGCTTTAAAATTCACTAAATAACCCACAAACCCTTAAATATATAATTCATGGTGAAATGATTAATGTAGCAATCTTATATAAGATTTGGGCTTTGGTTTCCCAACTCAGTCTCAAAGATTTTATTCTTTGGTAACTGTTTCCTTCTTACACATTTGTCCAGTCCTCTTTTCCCTGGAGATAATACATATGATATTTATAAGAAATCTTCTAACCAACAAGGACCTACTGTATAGCAGGAACTCTACTCAATATTCTGTGATAACATATATAAGAAAAGAATCTGAAAAAGAATGAATATATGCATATGTATAGCTGAATCACTTTGCTGTGCACCTGAAACTAACACAACATTGTAAATCAACTATAATCCAATAAAATTTTTTAAAAAAGAAAAGAAATCTTCTGTCTCCACCTTCAAAGCAAACCACAATGAAGTTCACCACAGGTAGGGATTTATGTTTTTGGATTAATTAGAAACTAAATTAAGAAGTTTAGAGGTTTTAGCTGTTTATTAATGCCTAACACACTACCTCAACACTTAGTAGCTTAATACAACAATCATCTTATTATATCTCACAATTTTGTGGGTCAGGAATTCACACAGGCTCAGTTACGTAATCACTGTGTTCTTTATGGCATGAAGTAAGTACACTTGGGGGTCCTTCTTTGTCAGATGGGCTGGTCTGGAGCGTGGAAGGCAGCTTCATTCACATGGCTGACATCATGTCAGGGATGTCTGCTAAGTTCAGCTGGGATGGCTAACTAGAGAATCTACACATGGTCTTTCCAGGATGGCCGTCTCAGGGAAGTCAGATGTCTTCTATGGCTGGCTTCCCTCAGAGCAAGTGCTCAGAAAGACAGGCAGTGGAAGTTTACTGTCACTAAAAGCAACACAGGGTCACTTCTACCATTGTCAATTGGTCAAGCAGCCTCAGTACAAGGAGAGGATGTAGACCTGACCTCTCAATGGAAAGAACAGAAAAGAGTCTGCAGCCAGTTTTCAATGTCCCTCCCAGAGCATCTCCTCAGATATTGGCAGAGAAAACAAGGCATCATGTCCTTCTTCACCTGAGCAAATACTTAACTGGGTGCCCACTATTGAGGGCAGGATGCCATTCTGGCTTCTGGGATAACACTGCAAACTAGTGGGTCACACACTAGGGCAGCTGCCAGACATGGTTGACGGGTCTGCAGCGTTTATTCTTAAATATTTGAATTAATTGTTAAGATTTAAACGTCGGAGGTTTTCACATAAAATCTGAGTTTTCAACTTTACTGGAAAAACTAATCTTGTCAGCACGTGGCTGGAATTGCCCTAGGACCACACCCAGCTTGAGGTGCCAGCGCCCCCTCAGGCAGAGAGGGGACCTACCAGTCAGATCTCCCTGTCCACGACCCTTCATTTCTCTCAGTAATGTTCCTTGTCTGCCCCCTCGGGGATTTCAGACTGCCGTTCACACTCACAGGAACATGGATAAAACCTTAAAACCTTGTCCATGTCTTTCACTGTCACCAAAGCCAGCTTTTGGAACGATGGCTGAACCAGCTAAAGTGGTCACATCAGTTTCTAGGGTCATTTATAATTCCTTACACCATTCTCTAGGGCAGAGATTTTATAAGTGAGGCACGCATATCACAAAAGGTATGAGAGAGAGTTTTAAAGATATAAAAATGAATTTTTATTTTAATAAGCTTGTTTCTATTTCAATGTACATTAGGAAAAAATACTACCAGCACGTCAAACCGCTGATTTACAATAACAATAAAAATTTCTTATTTTAAAATCTTGCAAAATATTTTTTGCCTATAAAAAATATCTACTACATGTAAGATATAAAGAATGATATAATAAAACATGCACACACCCACCACACAGCATAGAAACAGAACATTATGAATAACCCATTTTTCCTGTCTGTCTCTCCCTGAACCCTTCAGAAGTAACAAGGTCTCAGATTTTGTAATTGTCCTTCCATTATTTTTTCCACATCTCATCTATGTGCGTCTTGAAACAACATGTTTAGTTTTGCAAATTTCAGAATTTACATAAATGGAAATATTCCATATGTATCTGTGACTTGATTTCTTTGTTTAAGGTTATAATTGTGAAATCCATCCATTTTTGAAGCCTATACACACTATTCATTCCTTTTTCTTACTGTCTCAAGCAGTCTAAGGTATGATATATTACAACATATATAGTCAGGTCATATAGATGGAGACTGAGATTTTTTTTCTGTATTTTGGGGCTATAACAAACAATATTATTATGAACATTCTTCTACATGTGCATGAGTGCAGCGGTTTCTTTAGAACATATGCCTAAAAAGGAAATATCTTTAGAGCATGCTCATCTTCAAATATTTCAAGTATGGCTAAATTGCTTTGCAAAGCAGTTTACATCCCAGCGGCAGTGTCTGTAAACACCTACTGCTGTAGTGCTGGTCAGCACTTAGTATTATTAGACATTTTAGTGTGTACCTCTCTGGGGGTATAAAGCAATACTACATTGAACTTTGAATTTGTATTTCTTTGATTACGAGTAAGGTTGAGCATTTTTTTTCCCCTATGTTAATTCTAAATTCTGCTTCTTTGTGAAATTCTTATTCACATATATTCTATTGGGATACTTTTCTTCTTTATATTGACTTGCAAGAATTCTTTATGTATAAAATACACTATGCATTTGCAGGTTTTTTTTTTTCTTTTACTTTATGAATAGTGTGTTTTACTGGAAATTTTTCATGTTAGTATAGCTATATTTATCACATTTTTTATTTATGTTTTATAAGTTTTGTTTAGTTTAATGGTCTCCTTACCCTGAATCTATAAATATATAGGACAAAATTTCCCTCAAGATATTTAAGACTTGGTTTCTCACACTTAAATCTTTAATCTTCCTTGAAGTTATTTTTAGGTATGGTATAATGTAGGTATGTAATTTTGTTTTTTTATATGAAAAATAAATTTTGTCAGCACCATATTCCATTTCGCCCCCAATATGCAAACTTGATCTGACACCAACTTTTCATATGTGCAAAGATAGGTTTCCCAGCTCTTGAGACTGTTCTAGTGGTCTATTTTTCTAGTGCTGTGCTGCTGGTACACTGTCTTCATTAATATACCTTCAAAAACATCATGTAAGGCATGTTTCCCCACCCTGTTCTTCTTCAAGAATGTTTGGACTATTCTTAGTCATCTACTCTTGATTGTGAATGGTATCCTTTTTTTTTAATTACATTTTCTAAATGCTTATTGCTGGGATATAGAATTCAAGTTTTAAATAGTGAGGTTAAGTCCAGCAACCCTGCTAAACTCTTTTATTAATTCTAATAGTTTGTCTTTAGATCATCTGAGGGTTTTTTTCAAACAGAACAAAAATGTTGTCTTTAACTAATGACGATTATGTTCCCTAAGTATCCTTATCTTCTTTCCGATTTTAAGAGGAATTCTTTTAATCTTTAACCATTAAATATGATGTTTGCTGAAGTTTTCTGGACTACCTCTTATGAGGTTAAGGAATTTTCTTTGTCTTCTTAGTTTGCCAAGAATTTCTTTCTATGAATGTTGATGAAGTTTATTGTATGGCTTTTCTTCATCTAATAAGATCATCATATAGTTTTAACGTTACAGCAAATTTACATTCCTTGGATAATTCAGTATGACTATGACATTATGATACTTGTAGAATTATAGTTTCTACACATTGTTTGCTGAAATAATTTGCCAAGGATCTCCACATCTATATTTATTATTTAGATTGACTGATAATATTTTTCTTTTTGTACAGTCATTGTCTGGTTTGGGAATTATAAAGTGAGTTGGGGAGTTTCCTGTCTTGCTATTATCTGGAAGATAATTTGAATAATTGAATAACTTGAATTTGAATAATATCGACATTTGAATAATACTGACATTACTTTGAGTGTTACTAAAACCACCCTGAAAAATCATTAAGGCCTTGTATTTTATTGGGGGGAAGATTTTTAATAGTAATACATTCAATAAGTTTAAAGGGTATAGGACTACTCAGGATTCTGTGTCTTCCTGTAGTAATTTTGGTAATTTATATTTTATAGGAATTTGTCTATCAGGGGAGAGATCTGGGCTGAAGATACATCTATCTTTGTATCTCCTGCATCAAGAGCCAACACCAACTGAATAAACATGCTAAAATAAAATGGGATGAATCAGACACACAAAATGATCAGTCACCTGATGTCACTTTCCAAGACATGCTAACTCATGGGTTTCTCAAGGGCCATGCCAATGAATCCTGAAGAGGGCATGGTGAGGTCTAAGGCCTGCCTTGGTCAGTGGCTCCTTATGAGTCTTCAACTCAGCACTCAAATTTTTTAATTGGAAATTGAGGCTAATAATCCTGGTAACCTGTCTACTTCATGGTGTCAGGGTTAAGATGTAAGGTGATAATACACACACTGCATTGTGGAATAAAACTATGGAAAATTACTAAATGCACATGAATGCATGAGTGAACCAAGTCTCCTTTCATTCCATCTTAGGGTTTATAGTTCACATTCCAAAGGGGTCGCACACCCCATCAATGCCTCACTAAACATAACCACTGGCATGATGTCCACCTTAGCTTTTCTTTACTAATTGTTGCTTCCAGTATATAGTGTACTTCAAACAGCCAGACAGATGATGCAAGTTCAGACACGGTGCCCACATGTTTACTGGTGACTCACATCGCTGAGGGCATATTCCTTGTGGTCTTGGGTTTACCGGACAGCAGTGCTAGAGGAGGAGGAGTTTGGAATTTCTAGTTAGGAGACCTACCAGATGTAACTCCAACTCTGCTAGTTTCCAGTCATGGGACTGTGACTAGACTCACATAACTATTATGAGCCTCCTCCCTTGTAAAATGAGGATGAAATCATCTCCCTCACAGTTGAATAACATTAAGGATTCTCACCTCCTTTGCAGTGTAATATAAAGACTAAAGGAGATAATGTTTGTACACATGTTTAAAACTGTGATGCACAATATAAAATAAATGTTTTTTCTAAGATATTCCAATAATATGGATGAAAAGCAGGATGGTGCAGTGGGAAGAGACTGAAACTTATAAAAAGAAATGGGGGTTTCAAATACTTAATGTTTCTTTTTAGACATGTGATCTTGATCAAGGTACCCTTTCTGATCCTCAGTTTTCCTATATAAAAATGGAGGGGTTTTTCCCTTGTCCTTTTCCTTTTTTTTTAGTGAAAAATATATGCTTTGAAAAGGAAATGTAGTATACATAAAGTTCTGGCAGACAGTAAGCATTTAATAAATGTTATTTTGCCCCCCTCCCCCCGACTACCACCACTATGAATTTGGTTAAAGAAAAATAAACTTATATTTATTTTTTACTTGTTCTATATCATTGGTTTCAAGGTGATCCACTTTTGAAAAATATTAGCCTGTTGGAAGGAAGGAAGACACATGTCTATGGAGTTCTAAGAATGTATGGGTGAGAAAAGTTGACCTCGCTGGATTCATACTTGAATTCTACGTGTTAGGTCTTTGCTCTATCTCTGAGCCAGATCTCAGCTGCTTACATAAGTTTATCTCATCCAAGATTAGACACACCTCGGGGTCTGAAACCTGAATGAAGATAACCTATCACTTGGGCCACGCCCCAGAAGTGGTGTTCAGGTGGCAATTAAGGAAACTATGTCCAAAACTAAAATACTAAAATACCTTCCACGGTCAACTTTCAAGTTCGCTTAATGGGGCTGTTAGATAGAAGCTAACTCTTGTAGCCTCTCTCTGCTATTAGCCATCCACATCGAAGAAGAAAAAAACTGCAACCACATGGATGGACCTTGAGGGCATCATGTTAAGTAAAATAAATCACACAGAGAAGACAAATACTGTGTGATGTCATCTGTATGTGGAATCTAGAAGAAAAGAAAACAAAAAAACAAACTCATAGAAAAAGAGATCAGATTCCTGCTAACCAGAGGCAGAGGGTGAAGGGAGAAGGAATCGGAGGCAGATGGTCAAAAGGTACAAACTTCTAGTTATAAGATAAGTAAGTACTATAGATGTAATGTACAACATGACTATAGCTAACACTGCTGTATGATATACAGGAAAGCTGTTAAAAGAGTAAATCCTAAGAGTTCTCATCATAAGGAGAAAATTTTTCTCCTTTTTCCTTTCTTTCTCTATATGAGAAGATGGATGTTAGCTGAACCTGGTACTCATGTCATGATATATGTAAATCAAATCATCATGCTGTATACCTTAAACTTCTACACTGATATATGCCAATTATATCTCAATAAAACTAGGAATAATAATAAATATTGCTATTGAGTAGGGCAAGTTCCCTCCAACATTATTCCTTCTTTGTTAATATCTTGTTTACTATTTTTCCTTACTCTTCAATATACATTTTAGAATCAGTTTGTCAGGTGGCACTTTTTAAAGTGTTTTTTTTTTTCCTTTTATAAAAAATTGCATCAAATCAATGAATTGGTTTTGGAAAAATTGACATACATACAGTGTTAAGACATCTTGTCTATTAATATAGCATAGTTCTCCATCTATACAAGTATACTTTAAGGTCTTTAAATAAAATTTATTCCATTTTACATATGAATTGTGCACAAATTTTAATTGACTTATTCCTAGGTGTCTCACAGTTTCCTACTGTAAAGCATGTTTTTAAAAAAATTCACTTTGGACTACCTACTACTAGTGTGTTTAACTTTCTTTATTTTTGTATATTTTCCTTGAGGCATTTGTAACAAATTTTCAGTTAGCAACTCAGCAATATCACCTGATCCCTTTTATGCTCACCTTTCTTTAAAATGTGCTAGAAAATTTACCAATAAGATGCACTGAGATTCATGTGGACGCAGGAAGAGAAACAGGAGTCTTATTATTGCTCCCTGGTAGCAGTGACCTGGTGTGGACTTTTCTAGATGTTAGATTTTATCCAATAGCATTTTTCACAAAAATAGAAAAAGCAATCCTAAAATTGTATGGAACCACAAAAGACCCTGATAGTAAAAGCATCCTGAGAAAGAAGAACTTAGCTGGAAGCATCTTGACAAGGAAGAACCTAACTGGAGGTATCATATGTCCTGATTTTGATGCCAAAATCTCAGCTTCTGTACACCAGTGCCAAATCAAATCTCAGAGACAGAGTTTTGGGTGAAGTAGAAAAGAATAGCTTTATCGTTTTGCCAGGCAAAGGGGGACACAGTGGTCTCCTGCCCTCTAAAACTCTGTTCCAACTCGGGAGGATTTGATGAAGAGTTTTATAGCAATAGCTCAAGGGTAGGTTGCTGATAAGATTAGGGTGTGTGCAGGGCCTGCACTCCTTTAATCTCATCTCAGGTAATCTTCTTGATGAGCTTCTATGATTCCTTTAGTCTAATCTCAGGTGATCTTCTCTGGCATGGAGAATAGTGACATCTTCCATTTGTTTGGTTTTAATTCTATAAAAGGGTTTAAATATATTGCTATGTGTGTCCCTTGAGGTGGAACCAGGACCCTGCCCCAAGGCTGTACTATTGTTTCTTGGCTATTCCTCCCTTGACTCTGCATCCCTTCCCTTCCTGGATTAACGATGTTTGAATCTGCCCTTTGGAACTCAGAGATGGTCATGGATGCTGAACAGAAAGGCTACCCATACCCAAGACCCCCTACAGGGTCCTGCTCAGTTTCAACTTTAAACTATATTACAAAGCTATAGTGATCAAAACAGTATGGTATTGGCATAAAAACAGACACATAGATCAATGGAACATAATAGAGAACCCAGAAATAAACTCACACATATATGATCAATTAATTTATAACAAAGGAACCAAGAACATATAATGGGGAAAGGATAGTATCTTCAGCAAATGGTGTTGGGAAAACAGGATATCCACATGCAAAAGAAAAAAACTGGACACCCATCTTACACGAAAACTAAAAATCAACCCAAAATGCATTAAAGACTTAAACATAAGACATGAAACCATAAAACTCCTACAAGAAAACATAGTGGGTAAACTCCTTGGCATCCATCTTGGCAATGATTTTGGGGGGTTAATACCAAAAACAAAGGCAACAAAAGCAAAACTAAACAAGTGGACCTACACCAAACTGAAAAGCTTCTACACAGCAAAGAAAACCATTAACAAAATGAAGAGGCAACTTATGAAATGAGAGAAAATATTTGCAAACCACATATCTGATAAGGCATTTGATGGGGTTCAGGGCAGGCCACCCCAAAATATGTTGCTTTAGCATATTGATTGTTTTTAATTAAAGTGACTTAAGAAAGAGCCAGTGCAAGTAGGGCACTCTGACCCTCCTTTGTCCCCTGAAAGCAGGATATAAATCATCCATATGAAAGGTACTCTCCCTGTACCAGGAGAGAGAGACATCCTTATCATCAGCGATAGGGAATTCAAGGTTAAGAAGGCTATATGAAAAAATCTTGTTACTAATTTACTACCCCAAGCCCAAACTTCTTTGTCTTGTCAATTCTTCACAAATGTATTGTTTCTTTGTCTAAAATGTATAAAAACCACCTGCTTTGGTCATTTCTTTGAGTCTCATATTACTATGAGCTCCTGTGCCTACAAATTAAATTTGGTTTTCTCTTGTAATCTGTCTTATGTCAATTTAATTGTTAGGCCAGCCAACAAACCTAGAAGAAATGAAAGGAAAAGTTTCCCTCCCCTCTAGGTTAATATCTAAAACATACCAGGAACTCATACGACTCAATAGCAAAAAACCAAATAACCCAATTTAAAAATGGACAAAAGTCCTGAGTGGACAGTTTTCAAAAAAACACAAACAAATGGCCAACAGGTACTTGAAAAAGTGCTTAATATCATTAATGATCAGGAAAATGCAAATCATCTCACACATGTTAGGATGTCTACTGTATTATCAAAAAGACAAGAGATAAAAAAATGTTGGCAAGGATGTGAAGAAGGGAAATTTTGTGCACTGTTGGTGGGCATGTAAACTGTTATAGCCACTATGGAAAACAGTATGGAGGTTTCTCAAAAAATTAAAAATAGAACTACCATATGATTCAGCAATTCTACCTCTGAGTATATACTTAAATGAAATAAAATCATTATCTTGAAAAATTATCTGTATTCGCTCATTTATTGCAGCATTATTCACAATAGTGAAGGTATGAAGACAACCTAAGTGTCCATCAATGGATGAATCGAGAAGAAAATGTGGTATATACATACAATGGAATACCATTCAGCCTTTAAAAAATGGAAATCCTGCCATTTGCAACAACATGGATGAAAATGGAGGGCATTATGCTAAGCAAAATAAGCCAGAGAAAGACAAATACTGCATGGAATCACTTATTTGTGAAATCTTAAACCAAAAAAAAAAAGGCAAACTCTCATAGAAGCAGAGTAGAATAGTGGTTGCCAGGGGCTGGAGGGATTGGGGGTGGAATTAAGAGAGGTTGGTAAAGTTATAAGATGAATAAGATCTGAGGATCTAATGCATAACATGGTAACTATAATTGACTATACTGCTTTGTATAATTGAAATTTGCTAAGAGAGTAGAACTTAAGTGTTCTCATCAATAAATAAATATGTGACGTGATGGATGTGTTTTTTAGAAGAAGAAAAAAACTGCATCAGAAGCTTGGTGCTGAGGTGTTAAAATCAGAAACTGGTCTTCAAGGAACTCAAGTGAGTAATTTGGAGATGATGATGGTTCACTGGAGAAATGTTATCAGTTTCTGACATTTTAGTTAAATCTCCTATAAAGAAAATGTGGGGTTTCAAGTTTCTTAGCCAAAGTCTGCTAATTCCCTGCACTATATTATCAGCAATTCAAGGACAGGACCAAGTCTCCTCATTTACTTATAATTCCTGTGGTGGTGCTGACATACAGAGTCGCTGCTCAATAAAAATTTCTTTTTTTTTTTTAACATCTTTATTGGGGTATAATTGCTTTACAATGGTGTGTTAGTTTCTGCTTTATAACAAAGTGAATCAGTTATACATATACATATGCTACCATATCTCTTCCCTCTTGCGTCTCCCTCCCTCCCACCCTCCCTATCCCACCCCTCCAGGCGGTCACAAAGCACCGAGCTTATCTCCCTGTGCCATGCGGCTGCTTCCCACTAGCTATCTACCTTACGTTTGTTAGTGTATATATGTCCATGCCTCTCTCTTGCCCTGTCACAGCTCACCCTCCCCCCTCCCCATATCCTCAAGTCCGTTCTCTAGTAGGTCTGTGTCTTTATTCCTGTCTTACCCCTAGGTTCTTCATGACATTTTTTTTTCTTAAATTCCATATATATGTGTTAGCATATGGTATTTGTCTTTTTCTTTCTGACTTACTTCACTCTGTATGACAGATTCTAGGTCTATCCACCTCATTACAAATAGCTCAATTTCGTTTCTTTTTATGGCTGAGTAATATTCCATTGTATATATGTGCCACGAATGAATAAAAATTTCTTGAATGTTATTCTTCTCTCTAAACTCAGTTTGCATTGGTGTCCTTTGGCATCTGCCTCCCACCTAACCTTCCATTCTTCATCTACCATTTACCTCCTCCCTTCACTGAAAGATGACTAAGGCATCCTTCCAAGACCTGGCTCAAACTCATTTCTGCAGAAAGCTCTCTTAGATTAGTCATAACCTCTATGATCCCTCCCCCGACATTTGGCATTTCTTCAGCCCCTAAGTGTTTAGACTGTTTATGGATTGCTTTACACATGTTCTCAAATTGCCTTTTTTTATAATATCTATTTCTTTCCAGTTAAAGAGGGATGAATGCTTGGAAGTATGCTAGGTATTTTATCATTTGCATAAAAAATATGCATTAAAAATGGAATACAGAGCAGGAAAAAGAAAGAGCAAAGAAAGTAAGAAAAATGTAGAGTAGAGAGTATTCCACACCTAACATGCACTGCTCTGTAGATGCAGCAGTCATGGCCAGATTAGATGAATAACGTGATACAAACAGAAGTGTGAAAAACCCAGAGAAACCATGAACCACAGAGAAAGAAGTGAGTGTTGTTTGTCTCTTCATTCAGTCTAACACTTAGGTAGATATAGGGACTTCACCAAGGTGTTAACCTTCTAGATTTTTTTTATATTTGGCAAGTTATCATTTGTTTTTGTAAAGAAAATCTACTTTATTACCTCCTTGATATGCATCTGAGAGTAAAGACTGAGTCAACAAGTAAGGGAGTTGGGGTTAAAACTCGGGATAACAGTGATCACCTGTCTTAGTTCTGGAGGCTGAAAGTCCAAGGTGAAGATGCCAGTAGATTCAATTCTTCTTCAAGTCTTCTTGGCTTGCAGACAGCTGCCTTTTTTTTTTTTACTCTATCCTCACATGGTGGAGAGAGAGGTCCAGTCTCTTCCTCTTCTTATAAGGACACTAATTCCATCATGGGGGCCCTACCTCCTTGACCTCATCTAAACCTAATTATCTCCCAAAGGTCCCACCTCCTAATGCCTTCATATTGGGGATTAAGGCTTCAATATATGAATCCATAACACCAGAAAAGCTTGGTCAGTCCAGAAACCACACGAGGGTGATCTGGCAATGATGTCTGCCACGAGAGTGATTACCCACATTAATTCATGCAGATCACGATGGCTGGCTGGATGCAGGATCTTCTTCCCTCACTAGGGTGGATTCTTCTTGAAGCTGGGCACTCCATGGAAGAGACAATCTTCCTATTTGTTTGTTCTTCCATTGAACAATTATTTATCATTCCTACTATGTGCCAGGAACTCTTCTAGGCACCAAGGATACAAGCTCCAGGAGTTTGTGCTCCTTTCTCTCCAGGAGCTTATGTTCTAGTGGAGAGAGATGGGTAATAGGGAGAAAACCAATGGGAAAGATCATTTCAGAAGGATATATATTGTGAAGGGTAGTGTGATAGATAGCTCATTATTCAACCCAACACATATGACTGTCTTTGCTCCCTTTGCTCAAATCTCCAAATGAGCTCCCCAAGTTTGTCCTCAAATAAATTTCATTTCTCTCAATGTCAGGAGAACATTTTCTCTCTCTCTGCCATCTCCATCCTTTTCTTTCTAGCTCACATTTATTGAAGCATGGGTTAAAGTGCTTTACAATGCATCATCTCACTTAATCCTAACAATAGCACCATGAGTTTAGTATCAGGAATATAACCATTTTGCAGATGAGAAATCCAAGTCTGAGAATAGTTCAGCAACTTGCCTATAGTCATACAGCAAGTAAGTAGTGAAGCCAGGATAGGAATGCATGTCCTCTGATTACAGAGGTCCTGGCAAAGCTAATCTGTCAGCATTCACCCAGTGGCAGAATTAGTCCTTCCAACAAAAGGAGGCACCAAACAGATGTCCTCCATCTCCCCAAAGGATAGAAGAAAGATTTGTATTAGAGCCAAGGGATATGAACTAGGCATGGTAAAGAATATCCAGCTAAAAACTTCCTAGAGAAGTTTAGGAAATTTTTCTCCTGCTAGAGATTAGAACAGAGGTCAGCATACTACTGCCCATGGATGAAATCCAGCTACTTGTTTTCATAAATAAAGTTTCACTGAGACACAGCCACACTTCTTCATTTATGTACTGTCTATGGCTGCTTTCATGTTGTAAGGATAGAGTTGAGTAGTTGTGACAAAGACCATATGGCCCACAAATCCTAAAAGATTTGCTATCTTGCCCTTTATAGAAAATGTTTGCTGACCTTTGATGGGTTTTTCCTGGGTTGGCTTGAGTATGTTTCTCTCCAAATTCAAGGAATGGTCTAACTGAAACTTTAATATCCCTTTCAGCTCTAGGAATAAAGATGTGTTCCACCTAATTGATGGAACTCTCCTACCCACTTCTCCCAGCTTTCTCTCAGCTCTGATTTGGCTGTGTCTCTACATTATATTTAAAATGTGCATAGCCAACAGAGGTTTCCCAAATTACTTTGCAGACTACCAGTAAGCACAGTTTAACTGTAGTTGGGATTAAGGGGGCAGTGGTAATAAATTCTACCCACCAAGGAATTTAGAGTGGTATTTGCATTGACTTAATTCTGCTTCAGTTGCCATTTGGATTGGGCATGAAGGGATGACAGACTTCTGCTATCCCAGTGATTAATATCATTGCCATGATCTCTATTATTAGTAATAAGGATATATCATATTTAATTTTACTTTGGGTGAAAGAAAAACTGGTTGTTAGGAACATAAAGCGTTAATTGCTAAAGAATTCTTATGTATCAAACCAGCGAAGCAGAACTGAGGCACTTATGACTTTTTTTGGAAAAATACTATATACGCATGCACACACACACACACACACACACACACACACACACACACATCCTGGGAAAAGTATGTACTAGCTGAAAACATTTTCCATCCCTAAGAAGTTCATGAGGGGACTTCCCTGGCAGTCCAGTGGTTAAGACTCCATGCTTCCACTGAAGGGGGAGTGGCTTTGATCCCTGGTCGGGGAACTAAGATCCCGCATGTCACACAGCACAGCCAAAAAAAAAAAAAAAATTTAAGAAGTTCATGAGTATATTCCCAATTCAGTTCAGTGTAAAATGACATTCCCTTTTGCTTTTTTATGCCACCCCTGCAAAACTGGACTGTGAGCCTGCCTCTTACAAGCTGTGTGATCTTAAGCAAGTGAATTCACCTCTCTGAGCCCCGCGTTGTTTGGTGAAATGTGGCTGTAGAATGGATGCTCTTTTCCAAACAGAAGCCAACATGCCTGTGGGCCCTAAGTGTCCTCCTTCCTACCCCAGCCACCTCGCTCTACCTGGTATCCAAACCGTGTCTCAGCCTGGTATAGTGAAAAGATGTGAACTAGAGTCCGCCAGCCAGGCTTAGGTCCAACCTTGAAAAGCACATTTTTATTAGTGGTTCGAGCTGCACACCTGCCTCTGGGATGGCAGGCTGTCATGCTGTTGCACACACTCTTTCTCCACCTAGAACACCTTTCCACAATCAGATCAGAACATTAAGGTTCCTCGTCCCTCTCCTCACCCTCAAGGAAGAGGTGTGTGTCCCCAGGTCCCCTGGGCAGTTTGCACTGTTAACTGTGTGTGTGGACTCCTTCCATAGACGATGACTTTCTCAAGGTCAAGCATGGTGAGGACATCCACATGAAAAAAACTCCCTGCTTAAGCCCGTCTATAGTTTCTCATCTCATTCACACTCAAACCCAAAGTTCTGATCCTGGCTTCAAGGTTCTGTACAAGTTAGCCTCTGCCAATTTCTCCAGCTTCATTGCAAGCCATCTGAACCCTTCTTTTAGGTTCTCTGGGCCAAGACCCATCCCCTCATTTTCTTTATATACATCTAGTTCCCTCTGCCGGGGAAGTTTTCTACACACAGCTCCCCCCAGCCCTTTACTGGGTCCTTTTCAGATCTTAGCTTCAGCCCATGCATTCATTTAGTTAAAATTATTTCTTGAGCACTGTTCTAGGCACTAGACAAGAATCACTGCCCACCTAGTATCTGCATTCTAATTGGGGACAATGAACAAATAAATCAATAAATGCAGACTGTGTCCAATGGTGATAGTTGCTAAGGAGAAGAATAAAGCAAGATGAAAGAGGGAGTCCTGGGACAGGTGTCACTCTATATGAGGAGGTCAGAAAGGCCCCACAGAGGTTAATGGATGAGCAAGACCTGATAGGAACACAGAGGCAAGCTGCATGTGTGTTCATGGAAGGAGCAGTAAGTGCAAAGGCCCTGAGTGTAGGCAGACCTGAGAGGGTTGAGGAAGAGCAAGGAGGTCAGTAAGAGGGAGAGGGGTGGGAGACGGTGGCAGAGATAGCAGGGGTCCAGGTCATACAGGACCTTTAGGTCATTGGGAAGACTTTGGCTTTTCTCCTGCACGAGATGTATGATTCAAGCAAAATGATCCAATTTCCATTTGGAAAGGGTCACTTGGGTTGGTGTGTTGAGATTAAATTGTGGAGGGACAATTTCAGATAGAGACTAGTGAGGAGGTTTTCCCAATAATCCAGGTAAGAAATGATATTCGCTTGGACCAGGATGGTCGAGATTATAAAAGGGTTAACAAATGATTGGGTTCTGGATAGAGGTGGAAAGTAAAATCTACAGGATTTACAGATGTATTGGAAATGAAGGATAAGAGAAAAAAAGGACGCAAAGGTGACACCGAGGTTTTGACCTGAGCCACAGGACATATGCATGTGCTGTTTACTAAGACGGGCAGACTGAGGGCGGAGAATTTTAGGGGATGAGGTAGGAAATGAGTTTGTTTGGGAGACGATCAGGTACAGATGTCTGTTAGACAGCCACGTGGAGGAGTCAAGTGCACAGCTTGATATACGAATTGGGAGTTCAGGAGGGAAGATGGAGATGATTGCAGGGACGCTCCAATCTTCAGAAGACATGGATGTGAGAATGAACCAGCTAAGGAGAAGGAAAAGGAAAAGCCTGTTATGTAGGAGGAAAACCAAAAGAGAGTGTGGTGTCTTAGAGGCTAAGAGAAAAGAGCAATTCAAGAGGGAGGGACTGATCAACTGTCGAATGTTGGTGATAAACCAAGCAAGACAGGACTGAAAGTTGACCACTGGACTTAGCAAACTGGAGGTCATTGGCAAACAGGTCAGTGTTATTTCCTCAGAGCACCAACCTCAATGAACTACTCCCTCCTCTTCCCTATTGCTCTGAGGCTCTTCTCACAATTTGTAACAATATGTTGTATGTCCATCTTTTCTCTTCGATGCCCCTGCTCATTGACTATAAACCCCAAGAGGGAAGAAACAGTCCACCTTGATTCACCACTCAGTGCCAAACCCTGCTGGACACAGACTAGGCAAACAAACAAAAAATTCATAAAAGAATGAAGAAATGAACAGATAAATGGCAAACCTTTTTGTCAAGTCATGCCCATTTCACGGTTCTTTAAACCCTAGAGGTCCATCTCTGCTGTCATTAACTAGCTCCTTGAGCTTGGGGAAAACTCACTTCTCCCCTCTGAATTTCAGTTTCTTTATCTTTTAGCAAAGTACATAAGTTAATTGCCCCTGCCAGCTCTATCAGCTCACTGTTCCATGACAGGTCTAAGTCCGGCCCCCTCATTTCCCTACCGTGGTGTCATCGCCTCCCCAAAAATGTCTCCCACTGGCCTGAAATCTATCACTGGATTTTAACACTTTTGAATTCAGTTTGATCTCTACTAGATACATGAATGAGGAAGCAGCTATTATCAGCCATTTTTGCCAGAGTGTGAGTACATTTTTGCTGGTCTTTTCCTGATGACAGTTTTAGATAAGAACTTGAAAAAGAATGAGAATAGCGTGTGCTCAGAAAGTGTCGCTGCCGAAGCAGGAAAGGGGTTCCAAAAGGATTGGGGAAACGGATGAGCTACTTGAAAATCAGTGTAGGGCAGGTCTCATGTTATAGGAGTGAACAGTAAGGTTTCAACAAAGGTTAAGGTGTATCTCTAAGCAACTGTAAATTCTAACAGAAAGCCCAGTGATGTTGACTAAATCATTTCTCCAGCTTGGGATTTGATATCAATGATAAGAATAGTGGAGTTGGACCTGATCATCTAAAAATGCCCCGCTGCCTTTAAAGTCAGGGCTTCTCTGACTAGGGAGGACTTCAGGGTAGAAAATCCATTCAGCCTTATAATGAGAGATCCAGCAAATGGTCCCACATTTGCAAACATGTGGTTGGTCACGTCAGCCCCAGGAAACGCTATCTAAGCCTCTTAACACAGCAATAATAATAATAATAATTTCTTAAATTTATTCAAGTTCTAACAAAAATTATAAATGGCTCTTCCCTGCCTGTGGCCATGCCTTATAAGTATGGTCGTATGCACTGTATGCATTAAAGGTTACAGAATCCACTCTTAGCATTGCCTTTGGCTGAGACCTTGTATATAGAATCAGGGTTAATTTAGTCCCCATGGTGCTGACCTCCCTTTAATAACCCTTTTAGCATCAATAATAAGGACTGGGCTATGGGAATTTTTCCAGCAGTGGACTGGCTTATACTGGACCATGTTTATGTACACGTACAACACCTATGGCAAGATTATTTGTGCGCCAGTGTATAGGGTAGACTCTATGACCTCATCCCAAATCTGTATTTGGTGGAGGTTGAGTATAAATAAACAGGTCAACAGGCAAGCAAACAACATTTCTGACCATGAAAGAGAGTGAAATCAACTGGATCGTCAACAGAATCCAGCCTGTAACTTTAGCTTCATGTGCACAGCCCCAAGGACAGGAGAAATGATGTTTTCGGATAACCAAGGTGAGATAAGAAATTTGAGAATGACCATCTGGTGCTGTCAGGTCTACCTTAAGTCAGGAAGCAGGAGCCTTGGCAATGGGCACACGTGGATGTGTTTTGGGTGGTGTGAGCGTGCGCTTGTGCGCGTGTGTTCAAAGTCCTTGTGGGTGGTACAATTAATACGGTGCTTTTCTGTCCAGGAAAACTATATCCCCTCCAAAGCCCTGAATTATTAAAATCTTGACGTTTCTCACATCTGCCACAAGCCTCGTATCACAATTTCTGAATGCTATTGGGTGCCGTATTCTGTGTGTGAAGTTACAGTCATGCCCAAACCCTTCCACAGCCAAGCTGGGAAAATTTTGTTATAACTGCAGCCAAAAAACCCAGGGTGCATGATTCTGAGAAGAGCCAGCACGCAGCAGGGCAGTGAGCCAGCCACGCTATGTATGGGGTGGTCTCAGCACTCAATATTCCAGCCTCTTTCCTGAGTGTAACCAGAACCCCTCAGAGACAAATCAGCCTGAGGTGCTTCAGCAGCTGTAACATTCCTCTAATGGCCTATATTCTAAGTTCCTCTCGCTCAGACCACCACCATTTAGATGGAAACTGAGTTAGTTTCCATTTGGTTCCATGAACCAAATTTCTGTTTAAGCAAAAAAGTTGGCCCAGGGCTGCATGGCTTTAAATGGACCATGAATAATGTTTTATTGCCTCGGCACTGGGGTGAACTCGGCCCCTACACTTAGCCTCACCTTTCACAGTGTTATTTTTAGAGATCTCATTACACCCCAGCTTAAACTAAAAATACGTTTCCCAGGAATAGCAGAACCTAGTTTTAATTGTGTGGAGTGACCCAAGGGCTCCTGTACTCTGATTACATATGATGTTTCATGCATTTGATATCTGCTTTAGGATCAAGGGAGGAATTGCTAAATTTCATTTTTCATGAGCAGCAACAAGACTGGCTTTCAGGCTGTTGGGCTCCATTAGCATTTTCTGGGCTGGAGTTGTTGCCACCAGTGATGCTTTGGTTTCACATCCTCTGGTGTGACTACACAGAATCACTGGTCCCAGGAAGCCCTGTTCATAAGAAGTTCACCTCTAGGTTCACATCCAACACTGACACATCCTTCCCTCTCCACAGTCCCAGGGTTTGGAAGGAAAGGTCATGCAGTAGAAGAGCTTTGGGGTCTGACAAAGTGGCAGCTGGATCTTACTCTGTCCCTCTACCTCCGTGAATTCAGGCAAGTTATTAATCTTCCTGAGTCTGATCCCTCACTGAAAAATGAGAATAATAGACGTTGTATCAATAAAATGAAATATGTGCAAAGCAGAACCCTAATAAATTACCACTTTTAAAAAATTTAACTTGCTGATATACTAGTCAAATCAGTAGGGACATTTGTTGAGCCCTAAGGCCACACAGGGGACATGTGATATGGCGATGTCAGACCCTGCACACAGGGGCACATATGGCCTGGAGCAGGGCAGCGTGGAAGGTCACATTGGGCTAGAGGCACCAGTCTGGACTCAGGGGCCACTAGCAAGGGAGCACTTCATCCTGAAGAAAGAAAGTCTCCTGAATTCAAACTGGTCTTTGAAGGATTCCTCTCCCTACTGGTCCACTTAAGGGTTAAGGAACTAGCCTGCCCCACATGGAACCCCCTTTCTACCTCTTACTACCAGCGTAACCTTGCACAAGTTCATCGAGTTTTTAATGCCTTAATTTCCAAAGCTGTAGTATGGAGATGTGATAAGACCTGCTTCATAACGTGGTTGCGAGGATTAGATGAGATAGGTAATGTGACACACATGTGTTTAGCACATTGTCACAAAGGAATCACTCAAGAAATGATGGCTATTACAGGTACTGTGAAAAGTACGTTACTGGAAGAGGGAACGGTTTGAACAAAGAGAGGAATGTGCAGGACAACTAAAGGAGTATCTGGTGTCCTAGTTTGACTGACTCATAGTGTATGTTAGGAGAGAAAAGCAGGCTCTCACGTGTCCTCACTGAGTTGGTCTTTGCATTCATTTGTGACGTTTTCTAGATTATCATCAGTATACATTGAAACTCTCTACCTAGTTAATACGTCTTCTAAAGACAGGAAGTTCCGTTGTAACCACTCAGCAGAGAGCCTTCTGTTCTCGAGAGGAATCATTTTCCACTCCTGTTTTCAGATTTCTGGTTTGGGCAGTTCTTCAAGATCACTGGACAATTCTTGACCTTGTGATGAACCTCACACATGATGTCATGAGATCACTCAGTCTGGCTAGAAGGAAAAACATGTTTGTAAAATTCCTCTTTGAGGAGAAGTCCAGAGGCCCTCATCTCATTTGTGTTACCTCTTGAATATCAGTGCACAGCCTAGAAGGGGTTTTTTTCAGACTGGATCTAACAGCCATGTTCTATAGCATGAGGGTAGGGATGGGGTGGAGGGATGCCACGTCACAGGCCAGCCATGGAGACACAGGGTTCCTGAAAGGGCCAACACATTTTAAAAATGAGATCACCGTGAGTACTCTTTATATATGATCCACCGTTGTAAGTTACTCTCTGTTCCTATCATTATTGGGGATCTTTGCAGGGCGTACACTTGTTCCCAATACCAGGAACCATTGATATTCCCTTTTTCTTCCAGAGAGTTCTTGACATATTTGCACATAGAAATGAGTCCCCATCTCATTGACTTTAGGAGGAAGAACAATTAATTTGCACACCAGTGTGAACAATTATTTTACACACTGGTGTGGATAAAGAAGAGAAAGAAAGAAGAAAATGAGAGGAAGAGGAGACATACTGGCTCCCCTCCCAGGCTGTGAGCATTGTCACCTGGTGTGTACCTCAGACTCCCTGACCGTTGCTTTCAGACCATAGTTTTCCTCTATCGCCCAATATCTAGAAGCACAAGACCTGAGCCCAAGTGAAACCATCAATGCCTCCTGGGAGTTGACTCTCCCTGGTGGGTCTCCTTAGACCCCAGTCTGCCCCTCCTACGTTGGCTTCCAGCGCCGGGCTCTGCCCCTGGCCACTCACTGTGAGGGGCAGTGAACCTGGCTTCAGGGAAAGACTCTCCCTAAGAACCACATCACACACCTACTTCTTGGTTCATCTGGCATCCTGGGACGGCCCGGGAGCATGTGAGAAGAACAAAGAGCGCCCCACACAGCAGCCGGGCAGCTGAGTTGCTCCAGGGCCCCTCTCCGCCAGGACGAGGCCTGCCTCCTGGGAGCAGCCTGGCTGGACAGCTGATCCTTGTTAATCCCCACCCAGTAGGGCAAGCAAGCCTGGTCGCCTTTCATATAGCTATGACTTGCGTGTTGTTCTTTACATCGCCTGCTTTATTTTCAAACCTGTCAACAGGCCTCTGAAAAGGTTACACACATGAGCAGAGGCCTGGGAGGCTCGGAGAAGGACAGAAGGAGCCACAGGCGAGGTGGGAATGGCAGCCACCCCAGACCTGAGAGACCAAGTCAGGAAACCGTGGGCTTCCCATTGTCTTGGGTTTTCTCTAATCAAAGCAAAAATGAGGCAGACGTTTTTACCGTGACCCCTTCTGGTAAGGTTAGAAAGCTGGCTATAAATCTGAGATGGACCACACACTTACTGAACTATATTTATCAGTTTCTTAATAAAGCAGAAAGCTCAGAAGCCTTGGGGAGTAAGCTTTGTTTTTTTTCTCTTTGACAGAGACAGAAGCCAGCAACAATCGGTTTACTGTTGTTGTCCTGTTGCCAAGTGGGTGATTCAGTTAAAATAGGAGCTGGCTCACATCTGTTTACAGGAACCCACAGGGTTGCTATTTGTAGGGGGGCCCTACTTGTCTGACCTTGGTTGTTGCTAAACTTGTTTTTCCCAAGACTGTTCCAAGGGTCTAAAAGAAGACTCGCGGCCCCACCACCAAGGGTGACATTTGCTTGCAGGTCTTGTTCCCCCCCGATACCATCACGTTGCTGTGACAAATACTGGATGGACAGACTGAGGTCCCCTCTGAAGCTGGATGTCACACCGACTGCTTTTTCTAAGATGACTAGTTGATTAGCCTAACAATTGAGTTTGAGATCATTAAAATCAGAATATTCGAGTTGATGGGGATCTCGGGGGATTACACAGTACAATTCCCTCATCGTCTGTTGAAGAAACAGAGAACTAAAGAGATTGTTGGAGGGACCTAGAACGTGAAGGCAGAATTATCGGGTTCTTTCTAGTTTTTCACACTCCCCAGGAAGTGTGGCATCTTGAGATAGAGCCTGGTTCAGAAACTTCACATCTAACCATATAAATGCGTAACCATGTGGGAGAGGAAAACCAGGCTGTCCCCTATGGGGAGAGCAGCTTTCTGGGTCCTTGTATCTGCATGGGTCCTCTTGAAGCTGGGAAGTGGCATCCAGATTTTCTTTCACCCATAAACCACGTGGAGAATTCAAAGTCTCTGATGGGCCCCAGAAGAAAACTACAGAGGAAAAATGCCAGGATAGCAATAATGTATGGGAAAAGGACCCTTTCTGGAAACCCTAAAGCAGTCTTCAAATATTTGAGTGTCATGGAATGTTAAATTGGAAGTTTTAATTGAGGTATCAAGACATAAATATCGGATATAAAAATATCAACAAGGCCACTCAAAAACAATTTCATATTTCTATGGCCCTCTCTGGAGAAGGCTGCACTATGAATATCACCCAACTCTCAAAGGCCCTTAGAGAGTTTGTCACATAATTAGGGGGATAATGTAGACTAGTGGCTTATTCTCAGACACCAACCCTTCAAATGTGAGCACTGGGGGTAAAGGAGAGGTGACAGCTCTAGGCAGCCTGTCTCCTGGAGTTTGCAAGGCAAAGTGCCCTGAGTTTCCAAGGACCAGACGTGGACCATGTGATGGAGCTGGCATGGGGTGGTCCACAGAGAAGTTGCTAGAGGACCATCTGATTTCCAAAGGGCTAGGAGGGGCTACATGGCCGCTAGAATGGAAAACCTTAGTAGGGTGAGAGGATCTGCAGGCAAAAGACCCCCAGTGAGTGGAGAAGACCCACAAATAACCCAGGGAAAACATCAGCCTTCAACTTTTCCCAGGCTTGGAGAGCTCAGAGCCAGCTGTCTTTGGTTTGGCTGCCTTGGAGCAGAGCCTAACGTGGGGATTCTTGTGGTTTACTGAGGGCGTGCTCTCAGGGGAAGGAGTTAGGGAATCACATAAGACAGAGGGGGGAAGCACAAAACAAGGATTCGGTCTCTTGAGTAGCTAGCTTCTGACTGGCCCCGCGGAGCTCTGCTCTGTCCCGTGGAAAGGGGGTCAGGCTTTGAACACCAGGTCAGTTGGCCATTGGCTCTTGCTTGTAATGTGGGGGAAAGGGGAACACTTGGGGAGGGTGGGGCAAGACTGTGTCATCACCCAGCAGAGGTGGCTTCTATCTGGTCAAGGACAACTTCTCCCAAAGGGGGAAACTGTGGGCCATTAGCAGCCAATACTCATAGCACCTGCGGATGGGGCTCAGGGAGGGGCATCAGCAAGATTCACTCTGCCAGCTTCATGCCTGCCTAATAAGAGCTTTTGGGCTCTCTTTACATGTCCTCCTACCCCAGGGGTCAGAAAGTGAGAGATGGGTAGGAAGACAGAAGGGAGCTGATCTTCTCCACACACCACACACACACACCACACACACACACCACACACATACCATACACACATATCACATACACACACCACACACATACCACACACACACATCACATACACACACACTACTCACACATACCATACACATACATCACATACAGCACACACATACCATACACACAAAGACACCACACACACCACACACATACCACATACACACATCACATACTACACACACATACACCACACCACACACACACCACATACACACACACTACACACACATACACCACACCACACACACACACAACACACACATACCATATACACAAATACACCACACACACCACACACACACACACCACATACACACACACTACACACACATACACCACACCACACACACACACAACACACACATACCATACACACAAATACACCACACACACCACACACACACACACACACAGTTCCTTTCCAAAAGTCAAAAGACTCACCTGTAATAGGACCTGTCTAGAGGTGGGGAAGAAGTCGTAACTTTGAGTGAAATTGAAGGTTTTGATTACTGCATAGGACTGAACACTTTTCAATGTTTCATTGCAATATGACATCCATATAGAAAAGGCCTATCACAAGCCTACAGCTCAATGAGTTTTCACAGAACGCACAAGTGTAACAGTCCCCAAGATCAAGAAACAAAATCACCAGCTGCCCAGAGGCTCCCTTTCAGTCACTTCCCTCACTTCCCTCCTATTTCCACCACAAGGGTAACACTACAGCAGTCTTCCAATGGCACAGATTAGTTTTGCTGTCTTGATGAAACCTGGGATCTTGACCTATGTGGAACCTGAGTTTATAACAAATGTCATCAATCTCAAACTGATCTCAAAAATCCAACTTCAATTCCTATTATCACAGGGAGAAGGAGGGTAGTTTTTCATAATAAAAATAGAAAAGAACCAGATTTTTATCTCTTTGATTGTTGTGGGGAAAGAGAGGAAAGAAAAAAAAGAGGACATTTTTCCAGGTTTCTTCCCTCCCTGCCTCCCCCTGCCCTCCCAGCTTCCCAAGGGAGCACACACAAAATAATCTCATTCCTCCACTCTAGAGAGACCAGCCTGGGCCAGAGGGCATCCATTCAGGATGTGTGTATGTCCTCATGTGTGAGTGGGGCATACAAGCCATTGCTGGACGATGTGGGCCTTGAGATCTTTGGTCCCTGGATGGGCCTCTGGAAAGCAAATCCAGCTTTTGTTGTTTCTTCCCACATTTTTGTCTTGTCAGTTGTTTCCCTGAGAGAATGAGGGGTGCTAGGAAGTCAGGTTGCTGCTGAAGGCCTTTGTTTGGGGGAATTTTCACCCAACATGTCATTTTCTAATTGGGGCTATTTGCTGTAGTCCTCCTGCCTGACTGTCTGCATTGAGAGAAGGTTATAATTATAAACAGAGAAGCAGCATTTCCATTGAAAACTCATCATGTGGTTTCCCTGACTCATCCTAACGAACTATGGGCCCCTCGAAGTGAAGAGATTTTTTTCCCTCTGAAGAAAGTACTATGGTGGTGACCTTAGTGGACATTGCTGAAAGACAAAATGTACTTGTTGTTCAATTTTTAAAAACAGTATATTAAAAGGCAGGAGAAGAAATGAAGCCAAATGGTGTTTGTCTGTATGCTGTGAATATACCTGTGTATTTTACTTGAGACCTTTATTTTTTAAATTGTGCCAATACTGGATGGCCATGTGGCCCTACCAAAATTACTCACATGTTTTCTTCAAAGGCGACTACTTTTCATGAAAACATAACATTACTGCTGGACAAGTTAAGAAGCATAAAGAATGAATTAAATAAGAGGATACTTGAAAATCTTGCTTTCATGATATAGGGAAGTGGCTGAAAGAGTTATTACTTGGGGAAGGAGTAGTTTATCCTGCTGAGCTCAAGTGAAAGTGAAGGATCCCAAAGGTTTGGGAAGGATCCCATAGCCTTTAGGGTTCTCCTTACAGTACAACTCCCACTCAGAGGGGCCCATCTGTGAAAGGGTGAATTTCTATTTAAAAGCCCTGCTGGCTGCCTTCCACTCATTAAAGATTCCACCACATCCTGTGGGGAGGAAAGAGACGCACCTCCTATTTCTCATGATGCCTTGGAGACATTCTCAGAAGTCATAGACTCTTGGAAGGTCAGACTGGGGAGGGACCTTGGGAAAGATGAACTTGGGCACATTTCAGATGGAAAGGAGAGCTCTTCAGAGATGGCACCAGGACCACAGATGTAAACCTGGATGAACCAGGCCAATCAGCTGGGATCTCTCTAAAAATACTTGCTCCTGTGTCTGTTCCCAGGCCTACTGAATCAGAGCCTGCAGTGCGGGGCCAGGATCCTGTGATTCTGATGTGTACTAACATTTGGAAATCAGTGATTCTCATGAAAAGGCTTCATTTCAGAGTTTAAGGTGATAAGATTCAGGAAAATGAATTCCTTGCTGGGGATCACCGAGTGGTTACTGACAAGTGTGTCCACATGGCGTGTTCAGTGTTCTTCCTGTTCTGTATCCCCGACCCTGGCTTGCCTTCTGGTTGCTTCTCTTGCCTTGGCATCTCACCTTCAAAAGGCTGCCAACTCTACTGTTTGACCAGGAGTTTCACTTCTCTGAACCTCATCTCCTCATCTGTAGAAGAAGGATAAGAACTGCCAAATGAGGATTTTAAGAAAAGATTAGGAAGAGCTTTGAAACTGTAAAAAGCAGAATACCTAGCAGATAGGACTCATTATTTATACTGTGAAACTATCTGTTTACACAAATTATATAGGAAACTAAGAAAGAGAAGAGAGAAGAAAAACCTGTCTATTAGTGGGCAAGAACCTTTAAAATATTCAACCTTCTCAAGATGCAACGGAAGCAGAGCTTTAGGTGATGATTAAAATAAGCTTTGGATGGGACTGGGCCTTGGACCAACTAAATTTGCCCTTTAGCTGATAATAATTTTCTTTTGCCCTCTCTCATGCCTACCTTCAGACTACTTTAGTTTGCTGTGATGTAGTTTAAAATTTTCATGACAATTGAAGCTGCTATAATTACATATACACCCAAGACTCTCCCACTCATGTTGTGAGCCTCCCTGAAATAAAGATCACTTTCTCAATTCTTGAGAAAACTACCAGCACCTCACATAGTATCCCACAAGAGATGGATGATTAATAGGTGATCCTAGAAACACGGGACTGGAGGAAGCCTCAGAGGTCCATTCATTCAACCATTTAACAATATTTATTGAGTGCCCATGATATGCCAGTCACTCTTCTAAGCTCTAGGGTTACAGCAGTGAGCAAGAAAAAAAGTATCCTTGCCCTTTTGATGCTCAATTTCTATTAGGTAAGAGTAAATCTATAAATAAGTGTCTTAGCTCAGGCTGCTATAACAAAATACCACAGACTGGGTGGCTTAAACAACAGACATTGAGTTCTCACAGCTCTGGAGGCTGGAAGTCCAAGATCAAAGTGCCTCAGACTTGGTTCCCTGGTGAGAGGCTGATTCCTGGCTTGCTTTGTTCTCACATGGCATTTCCTTGGTGAGAATGGGTGGGGGGAAGGAGATGGAGGGGTAAGGTCAGGAGGGAGGGAGAGGGGAGGAGGGGAGGCTGTGGGAGGGGTTAAAGACACCCACTTTGGTTTTTATTCCTCTTGTCATAAGGGCACTAATCCCAACAGCAGGGCCCAGCCCTCCTGACCTCATCTAAACCTAGTTACCTTCCATAGGCCCCCACCTCCAAATACCAGCACATTGGGGGTTAGGGCTTCTACATATGAATTTGGCGGGGGGACATAGATATTCAGTTGAAAACAGTAAGTTAACAAATAAGAACATAAATAAATGAGGCATCAGGTAATGCTAAGTGCTATGAAGTGAAGTGCAGCAGGTCAATGGTTAGAGGATGGGGGAAAGAAGGCATGGTTCAGGGAGCCTCTGAGGAGGGAACATTTGTGTGGAATCTGAGGAGTGATTCGAGTGTGGGGTGAGGAGTGAGCCTCACTGTGATTTCACAGGTCGAAGTTAGGAGCAGGAGTTGGAGTTGATTCTTGCAACTGGAGGATGCCGAGGGGCATTCTGAAGCAGGAGTTGGCGCAGGTCTGACTCATTTTTAACAGTATTACTTTAGTCGTGCAGAAAATTCACAGGAGAGAAGTAAGTGTGGAAGCAGAAAACCAGTCAGGAGACTTCGGGGATGAGGGGTGATGGTGGCTTGGACATGGGCAGAGGCCGTGGAGGTGACACTCTGTTGCAGTTTGAAGGAAGCACTAAGTTAATTTGCACTAAGGCTCCAGTGCAGTGGTGCTCACCTGAGTTCCAGTAACCGCGGGGCATCTGGGAAGAGCCGGGGGTGGCGGGGAGGGGGGGGGGCGGCGGGGCGGGGGGCGGTGAGGAAGGTGGGCAGGGGAGTTAAGCGTCTCCAGCACCCCCTGCTGGTCTCCACCGCAACTGCTTAGCTTTACCTGCTTCACAAGTCCGGTTCTGAGCAGCCGCCCGCCCACCTGAGACGGATCTGACTCCCAGAGCAAGTCATTTGTGATTACCCCCTCCTCCTGTATCACAACATTTGCGGTAATAATCATGAATGAAAAGAACACCAATAATGACCAGAAAAGAAACAGTGTAAATTTGCTTTCATTAAATTTCATATGCATGTGTAATCACACCATTAAACACAAAAGTAAACGGAAGATATGAGAGAAAATAAATATTATGGTACAAAAAGGGAGGAAAAGCACAACTATTTTCTCAATAGCTTTATACTTACCCAACAGCTTTGAAATGTAATTCTTTGGTTATAGTGTTGTAATAATATGTTATGTAAATGACTCTCCATTAACTAATAAGCAAATTGTAATAAAACTGAAGTGTCTGCAAAGGGCACAATTTAGGCAACTACGAAATCGTACTACTGATGTAATGTTTTTTCCTTGCTTTGTTTTTCAGTTTTAACTAGGTTTTAACTTTGGTTTTAACTGAAGAACTAATCAAGAAAAAAGTTACAGTGATACCACCACTATTAATTTTAGTAAAACAATTAACAGTTGTTTTAGAAAAGAATAAATTTAAATCTTATAGATATTATTCCATTTCAGTAAACTATTTCATGTATGAATTAAATTTGTATTTCTATAAATACAGAGAGATACAGACACACACACATTACACATTTATAGTTTATTACACATTTATGTTTATAGTTTATACCGTCTCAACATTTTAAATGTTTAAACAAATGAAAACTCCAAGTGGACGCAAAGAATGACGGAGTCAACGTAATTTTGATTCCTGTTTCCTTCTCTGTACTCGCTGTGCTGTCACTGTTTATTTTGAAACCACTGTTTAAAGGCAGGAAAATGCAGTCAGTCTCATGGGGACTGGTGACACAAAATGCACCCAGAGCCCTCAAAAGATGTTAAACAATGACGAATTCACCCTCCAGACGGACAGTCAGCTGAGTCTCCATGTGTGAGGGGCAAGTGTATAACTGTGAGCTTTTAGAATAAACCACCATGTAAATTACAATGTTTATTACAGGATAATTAATGCGCTATGCTATTTAAGTTTACATATTATGAAAACTCAGCAGCAACTGCAGTTTCTTGGAAATTAGACCAAGAAGACATTTTATTTTTTTGGTGGAGGAATATTTTAACACTGACTGGTAAAAAGAAACAGGCAGACTTCTAGTAGCTTTACATTTTCTACAGACAGTGCATCCTCTTATTGAATCGAAGGTAGAAGTCTCCCACTGCTTGTTCAGCCCTGAATATGCCACCAGTTCCAATAATGTTGCGTTTGCATTTCCCCGGGGCACGGAGAGTCAGGGAGCCTCCATCTAGCCCAGTCCCCTCATGGTCCAGGTGAGGAAGCTGAGGTCAGGTGGGCGTGCGACTTCCACAGGTAAGAGAAACCTTGGTGGAGGGGATTGAGAGCAAGGGTCTCCAGGCCTCGCTTGTTGGGCTGCAAGCAGCAGAGTTTCAGGAGGACATGATTTGAAGTGCAGCACATCCTGCTTACGTGAGCAGCGCACCTTGGAATGTCCCCTGGGACCAGGCAATGATGGAAACGGGGAGTCTGGGCGGTGGAGGGGATGTGGAGAAGTAGACAGCACAGCTCCCACCTGCAAGCAGGTAGAAACTTAGCTTCAGCCAGGCGTTGCCACGCAGGAACACTGGCAAGCACGGCCAAGCCTGCTTTTCCTAGAAAAGCCAGAGAATGCCCCGCTTCCCTGTGGCATAAAATCTCTTGCTTTTTATATTTTGGCAACTAATCCAAATTACTTGAAGGAAAGCAAAACGGAAGGACAAAAGAGAGGGAGGGAAGATGGAAGGAAGAAAGGAAGCAAGGAGAGGAGGAAGGGAAGAGAGAGAAAGCAAGCCTCTAAAACCTGCCAACCCTGCACGCAGGGCTGACAGGGCACTGCCCGCTATCAGCCTCTGTGCTGATAGTTAAGCAAATAGAGGCTTTGTCCTCAGCACCCACGTTAAAGAGTTCCAGGTTGGCCTTTCCTCTTACAGGCAGTTTAATTAGTCTTTACTTGTGGTGAATTCTCCTTGGGTACTAGAGGGATGAGGACCCTGCACCCCTCCACCACCACCGCCGCTGTGAATATTTGGAGCCCCTTCAGGCCAACTCTGGCCCTTTGGCTCCACGTGGGGAAACGAGACGGACCCCCTTCCTGTCCAGGGAGAAGCTTGCCATCCATGGGCAGTGCTCTGCTTTCTGCTTCTGCTCCTACCCTCTCACCACCAGCTGCAGACAGAGCTTACAGCGCAGCCCAGCCAGGGAGCTAACAGGTCAAGTTCAAAGGGCCACTGTGGGCTGCCAAGAGCAATTTCCCCTCCGTAACCTGTCAGGAGCAGACAAGCTGCACACAGCTCATGTAACATTTTCACCATATGCCGTTTTGAAATAACCCTGTTCCATAGGGAAAACCTTCCAAAGACTTCTTTGTAAACAGACCTGACGATAAAGACATGCTAAGTCCTGGAGCCCAGAGGCTGTCAAGTGTTTTACATAATACCAATTTTGTCTTATCTCCTGGGCACTGTGGAGTTGAACATAAGCTAGAGCTAAGTGCTGAATTTATTAGACACATGTCAGCATCTGTCTGTCACAAGCAGCAAACGGGAGGGCCTCCCTGCCAATTGAGCCGCTCTCTGGTTGAGGGAAAGAATAAAAATTGTCTGGAATGTTTTCTGAGAATATTAAAACAGCCTAGGTTACACAGGTTTTGATTTCTCTGCTTTTACCCAGCAGAAGTAAAGTGCAGAAGCGTAGATATTGATCATCTGAAATTTGTTTTAAAAAATAAATTCACACACACACATGCAAAGAGAAAGACCAGGTGAATAAACATCAGAACGTTTACAATAGTTATCTTCAAGTGGTAGAATAAAGGATAATTTATTTTTCTTTTTGTGTAACTCAGTTTTGTATAACTCAGATGTTCTATTATGAATATTTATTACTTTGGTCATAAGAAAAAAATCAATCAATGCAAACTCGGACAAAATGGGCACACATGATATATTGGTTTGCCAAGGTTGCTATAAAAAAGTGCAACAAACTGGGTGACTTAAACCAGAAAAAAATTATTCTCTTACATTCCTGGAGGCCGTAAGTTTGAAATCAAGGTGTCGGGGAGGTTGGCTCCTTTTGGAGCCTCTGGGGGAGAATCTGTTCTGTTCTCCCAGCTTCTTGTGGTTGCTATTGATTCGTGGTGTTTCTTGACCTATAGACACATCACTCCAATCTCTGCCTCTGTCTGCACAGGGCGTTCTCCCTCTCATCTGTGGGAGGGCGTTCTCCCTCTCATCTGTGTCTTCACATGGCCTTCCCATGAGCAAACGAGTCTTTGGGGTTAGGGACTCCCTCATCCACCCTAATTTTTACTAATTCCATCTGCAAAGACCTTATTTGAAATTCTGATATTCCGGGTGGACATGAATTTTAGGGGAACACTCTTCAACCTAGTATACAAGGCAGTGAACTGGATTAATCCCCCCTGAAGAGATTCAGGTCACCATTGACCCTAATAAGCCTTAATTCCTGAGAAGTGGGGCTTTGGCTACCAGAATTACATGGCCTCTCTCTCCCTCAGTCTCTGGGCTAAGGAGTAGGGCCAGAGCCAAAGCAAGAGGTGTGGACCCACAACACAGTCCAATAGGACAAATCTGGGACCAGTCACACCCCCAGGCCACTGAGCCCTGGCAGAGCTGCTGGTGATGTGAGAAACCTGACAATCACATGTGTGCCTACATTGCATCTCACTCAGATAATGCATTATACTTTTGTAAGTGTGTGTAGATGCCATTAGGGTTAGTAAATTGCAAATTTGTTTTGAAGTATTTCTATCATTATATATTTTCTCCATCAGTGGGTACTAAAAGTAGAACTACTTTTATGTGTGAGTCTGTGAAATATTTAATGATAAGAAGATTCTTTGTACTCCAAAAGGTTGAGAATCACCATCTTGCATTTTTTTCTATAGCAGACTATCTGTCGGATGAGAGGCTATAACAGTGATGTATTACATATTATCTAACAGGTACTGTGCATAGTCCTTTATAACCATTATTCTCTTAACCTTCAAAATAAAACCATGCGGTAATCATCCCATTTTTCAGGTGAGGAAACTGAGGCTCAGAGAGGCTAGACATTGGTAGAGAGGCCCAAAAATACGTAGCTAGGAAACGGTAGAGGTGGGATTTGAACTTGGAGGTAAATATTTCCAAGACTATGGGTGGTGTTAATCTTTCAGGGGCTCTGCCGAAGTGTGTCATTAGTACTCACTTTAGTACTGGATAAAGCATCAGCAACCTACATCCTGGGACTACATTGCCATGGCTCCCCACAGAATGTCTCTGCCTGAGGGATACATTAGGGTGTGGCCTCCAGGAGGGACCCTCTAATAGCCTTAGTAAATGCACAGCCTTTTAACGTTCAGACACATGGAGAACACAATCCCCTGTACCTCTCTGTGCCCAGGGCATGTAGCCTAGGTGAGGTATTTCTCCAGAGTTAAGGAACAGGAAAAGTTCATCTTCCTCTGAAGAACTGACGTATTTTCTCCTTAGAGTCGAAGGAATAGGATTTGCCTGGATTTCCATTTTCTCTATTCAGATCTGTCAGCTCCATCACAGTAACTATGGATCGATTTCCTTATGGTCTGAATTCTGTGATCCAGTCCCCCAGTCCCTACTCCTGGTCCTGGCCCAGTTTTCCCATTTATTTATTTTCTGTCTCAATTTCTGTTTTAATTTATAACTTACTCTTGTGTTGGCCATTTTTCAGGAAAGCCATCCTTTCTCCAGAAATCTTTTATTAAACAAGGTAGATCACTTTTTTTTGACGTTAGTATGGGTCTTGCACAGGAGGGGGAAGGGAATGTGGTTTGGAGTTTCCAGCATTTTCCATCTACTCCTGCCAGCTCTGGCTTCTTTCACTGGGGTCCCTGCAATAGGCCAAGTTCCACATGAATCTGCTGGCTGCCCGGAGCCTCACACGGCAGACATGGTCCACTGACTCCTTGTTACTCAGTGCTCCCATCTTGAAGACTCCTCTGGCCTACATCCCATCTTAGATCTTTGTCTTCAAGTGAGTTAATTAACTAGGCAGAAAATTTAACTGCCAAATGAATTCATGAGTATCCCCCTCGGATAATGTGCACCTCAATCTAAAAAAGAAGCACTACTGGTTTCAACAAAGACTCAAGATTTCTCTAAAAATACACCTAATTTATGTAAGAAAAAGTAGAATCAGGCTACCAATTTGGTCAACTTAACAATGTGAAGTTGAAGGGCGGAGCTCCACTAAGTTCTACACATTTTCGAACGTAAACCAGACCCCCAAGCAGTTGTCAATGTACAGTTTGGGTCCTTGATTCTGTAGAAACAAAGATGTTCTAAAATGCAAGGCTGTATAAAGTTGTAGAAGACCTTAAGGGCCTGACTCCAATTCCAATTCAACTACAAGTATATTGACCACATTGCATGTGTGCTACCTGCTCACACATTATTTTAGTTAATCCTCCAGCCACTTTGTGACCTCTTTTCCCAAAGCTCCTGTGGTAAAGCCAAAACCATCCGGAGTAGAGAAGTGGCAA
The DNA here is from genome assembly GCF_937001465.1 of Orcinus orca. Lineage (NCBI taxonomy): Eukaryota > Metazoa > Chordata > Mammalia > Artiodactyla > Delphinidae > Orcinus > Orcinus orca. The sequence goes on along the minus strand of NC_064559.1, from coordinate 13,037,596 downwards.
CTGCTTCTGCTCTAGGCCTGTAACCTTCTGCCCCGGGACCAGAGGGAAGAGTTGGTCACGCCTAAGCAAACACACAAGGCAGTCCACCACGTGGTCTGATCCCTCGGACTGGAACATGAAGCTTCCTGTTAGCCTGACCTTCCCCAGGTGTCAACACCTGGCCTGGCAAGGTTAGCACCGCCTGGCATTGAAAGAAGCTCCTCAGAAGACAAACTGCTGAGGTCAAGGAGAGTGACAAGACCCCCTGGGAAGCTGAGCAGACATAGTGTACCTACCTGCACAGGTGCAGCAGTGCCTGGAAACATCAGATAGAGACTCTGCAGCATAGGAATTAGGAAACAGCCATCTGTGTCTAACGGGGATCTGAACCAACCCAGGGCAGCCATTGGTGTGGCCCTTACGTTCATGAACATTATTCTCACCAAGTGGTTCCATCAGTGTTTACCCTTCCTAAGAAGGAAAATTGCCCCCACCCCACCCCAATAAGGACATGCAAGACAGATACAAAGTTCCTGGTATCAGACAGCATTTACTTCTAGGGTCATTGAGGGCCCTATCACAGAGGACCAGACAGAAACTCTTGCACACAGTCAAAAGTTGTGTACCATTTATTTGCATGAATATAGCAAAACTATGCAATATGCCATCTTACTACTCTCTGGCTCAAAATTCTCTGTTTTGCAAGGGAAGATTTCCAACACTATTAGGATGTACAATGTTTCATTGTGTGGCAGTCATAATTTCTGTGAAAATACTAAGAAATGGAAACAAACATCCTTTGGAATAGATTTTGCAAGATGTAAGAATAAGGAAATACAATTAATTTTGTATCATTTGGTTGTCTAACTAATGGGAGATGAAAAAAAAATCATTAAATTTTTCCTAAGAAAGTGTATCTCTTCTTGATCCCAGAATTAATAGAAGCTCTTGCAATAACTTAACCAAAGTTTTTAAGCCTGGACTCTGGGAACCCTTGAAATTACATACATTTGTATATGTGCTTTGTTATGTAGAGAAAAGCCATATATTTGATCAGAATCTAAAAGGGGTTTACCATTGATCTAGTGCTCAATGACTTTAGTTTATGGGTGAAAACGCTGACACACAGAAAGTGAATTCACAAACAATAGTGGCAGAGTTTGGACTAGACTCTGATCCCGTACTTTCCATGCATCACTGTGTTTAGGAAGAGCTTGGGGTCTCTGTGAAAGGTTAGCCACACCTCCCTATTTGACACTGTCCAGTGAAACTCCAGATAAATCTGCCTCAGCTTAGGTGCACAGAGGGGCCTAGGGAAAGCAGGTCTGCTTAACAGAAATGGGCTGAAACATGCAACCAAATTATTCATTATGTAAAACTTTAAGTCTAATTTCTCACTTTCTTAACACTTGGGGAATTCTTCAAAGAAGCTAGAAAACTGGCAGTGCATCATTTGTCCTCATGGGCACTTTTATTAAATTAAAAGTGGATGCATATTCACACATTGAAACCAGAAAGAAAAAAAAAAAAGCTGCTCTATACTGCTTAGCTCACTGTAAAAACTTGCTTTTAATTACCTTGATCCATATTGAACTGTCCCACCTCTCTTTAGCATCCATCACTAGGAAGCATCAGGCACAAAAGGCAAGAGCCTTTACTACACCATCATCCAAAACATAAATCAATAGTAACAACTGACCCCACAGTCTTATGTTGTTGATCTTGGCCCTGGTCTAGAACACATGAATTCAACTTGCTTTTCTTCCTTTATTAAATTCCTACATATAAACCATCTTTGTAATTAAGTCAGGAGCTTGGGTCTTCATTCACACCTGCAAGCCTGCACCATTCCCAAGTTCTCAGGGTGGGAGGATCTCCCTGGATCCTCTTTCCAGTGTTTTCGTTTCAGCCAGGCTGACCTCTGAAATATGATTATCTCTAAATATGTGCATCACCACATCAGACTTTTAAAAATCCATTATAATAATGGTAAAAAAAAACCCTACTAACATTCATTACACCAAGCTATGTATCAAGAAATGTGCTGAGCACATTCACAAAAATTTCAGTTAATCCTAAGAGTTTATGAGGGAGGTGATTTTTTTATTCCCATTTTACACAGGAGGAAACTGAAATTTAGAAATTCAAAGATCATAAGCTTGCAGTAGCAGAGCTGGAATTTGAGCTGAACTTCAGAGGGCATTCTCTTTCCCACCCTTCTGCTATCCCATACAAATAGCGTGAATTCCTAGACCAGTAGCAGTTTTACTCAGCTGTGATCTTTGTTGGTAATGGTTTTCTAACTGGGAGAACATACAAACTTAGATACATTATAAATTACCAGGAAATATAAGAATTTGGCCATAAACTTCAGGAGAAGTTAGTTTGTTACAAGTCCACATTTAAAGACCATGGTTTATTGAACATTTCCTATGTGCCTAATAAAACCAGTGTGATAGTTTTTTTTGTTTTTTTTTTTAAATTTATTTATTTATTTATTTTGCGGTACGCAGGCCTCTCACTGTTGCGGCCTCTCCCATTGCGGAGCACAGGCTCTGGACGCGCAGGCTCAGCGGCCATGGCTCACTGACCCAGCCGCTCCACGGCATGTGGGATCTTCCCAGACCGGGGCACGAACCCATGTCCCCTGCATCGGCAGGCGGACTCTCAACTACTGCGCCACCAGGGAAGCCCTGTGATAGGTATTTTTTGATTCATACACTATCTCTAATACTTTACTTCAAGATGATTTCACATTTTAGATGAAAGGAAACTGAAGCATATAAAGGTTAAGTGACTTGCCCAAAGCCATCTAACTAGTGATCCAGGTCAGGATTGGAACTTGTACTAGTTCTCACACTTCCCATATTCTCTCTATGCCTCATATACACCTATGACCTTTATTGGTTTATGTACACACATGAAGTGAGCAGTATTAACTACCCACCACCCTCCATTAGTGGAGCACAAGATGGGGATGTGTCCACATGCACCTCATCCCCTTCGTGGGCAGCATACATGTATGGCACCAGAGAGGCTGGATGTGGAAGGACAGTCAATACCAAGGTGTTGGTATTTTTCAGGTGGTTGGTCATGGTACCAAACCCAGCTACCTAGCCCACTTTGGGGCAAACCCCAGTCTTATAATAGTACATGTAATTCAAATGAGCCAACCTGTAGAAACCCTACTCTTTCAAGACCATAGTGTTGTTAATGATAAAGAATCATGGCACAGTGAAAAGAATATGGACTCTGAAGTCACATAGACTGGTAAATCACATGTGCTGGTAAATGTCTAATAACCAGCTCTATAGTGGCAGGAGGAAGCTCCGAGTTACGGCATTTGTCAATTTCCATGATATAAACACTCACATGGCGGCTCATTTCAAGATAGCAAACTGATGTCCCTGAACACAAAGTTGGTAAGCGAGATAACAGTAATTGGCCCTCAGGAGCTGGTGCCAGTCAGCTCCAGCACCCCACTGTCAGTGGACCTTATTCTCATCCCGGTTCATAGCTTCCCAATGTTAGATTTGGGGCAAGCCACTTAGCCTTTCTGAGTATTATTTCCACTTCTATAAAGTGGGGAGGGCAATGCCACTAGAAATGATGCCATGACTAGAGGGCTTTTAACAGGAGAACAAGATCATCATCTCTCCCCACATACTGAGGGAGCTGCACACACAAAGCATTCTGACAAAGGGAAGCAAGGGAACACTACGGTAAGTGCAATCTATGCCTCTGAACTCAATTAAGATGGATCTGATGAGATGTAGTCAAGGTTGGTGTCCTGTCCTATCCTTTCCTCCTGTCCTAAGCCCAAAGCCACATCCCGGGATCTGCTCACTGCGTACTAACCCCATGAGGGAGAGAGCTTGAAGAGAGGTGAATAGCCACCAGATGCTTGCCCTGTGGTAACAAGACATAGGCAGCTCAATGGCATGAGTTCAAGAGAGAAGCAAGAGAAAAGCAAGGTAAGAAGGCTTCCTCTCTCACCCTTCCTGCCTTCTAGAAGGGGAGCAGCACCACTTAATAACTTTAAACCTACAGTGACTCGTCCCCTGGCACCATGGCCCAATCAGCACCCAACTCACTTAGATCAGCACCTGGGAGAGGGGTGACTGACCCACCTTTGCACTCCTGTTGTGTGGTTGCTGGGAAGATGAAAGGACATTAAGCAAAGAACCACATTTTGACTAAAGTTGTGCTACCCAGTTTTATCATCCAGCTTTCTTTCACCTGAGTGACTCTGAGTGAATTCTGACTGTTCAAAACAAAAGAGGAAGAAGGAATTTAAATCTCCTTGTGATTACCTGTAACCTTTATAGTCACCTGCTATTCCTCCACATCAAACCCACCATCACAAAACGAGGCTGATTTACCATCTTGAAAAATATTCAAAAGGTTGTGTTTACCATGCGATCAGAAGATAGATGTAAAACTGTGTTGAGCACGGGCAGTATTGTAAAAACAAGCCGCTTCCCTCCCGAGCTGTCCATTTTGAAGGGGAGAATGCATTTTGATGTTTTTGGTTCTTATATGGTCATATAAAAGTCAGTCCCATTACATTATAGTAGTGACTTTTATTCTTAAATATGAGTCACAAAAGTTCAAAGCAAATGAACCGCATTAAATTATAATGCTAACTTATACCTTCATTCTGTATAAACCACAGAGGGTGGGAGGTTTTCTACTTGGATTTTGCCTTTAACCTTATCCTCCCAGCACCTGCAGTTCCTTACGTCTTTGGTTTCCCTGTTGTGGCTTCCATGATACAAATGTGTCTTAAGATCCATCAGCTGGAAAGGAGTTTTCCGGATTTGCCTACTTTAAGGTCTAATTTGCTGGGGACTGGAAAGCATCAAGTCCCAGTTCTGTTAAATGGAGTTGTGAGGATGTGGTGTATCGAGAAGCAAATGCAGAATCTGACAGATCTCCTTCCATGTTTCCTGTCTCCACGATTTTCTGTACTTTTAATTTCCACCAAGTGTGACAAGGGGTGAAAGACAATCTGCCTGCCTAAAATTCATCCAAAATATCTAGGCAAGAAACCTAAATAAGATATATCTCCTTTGGCGCATAGAACTAATGTCACAGCCAAAGGAAATTGGGTTGTGACCTGGCCGAGGAACGAAGAGAAAGTGGGGAGAGCCTAAGAGGAGGCCACCCTCCTGAGGTCTCAGGATCTCTGGCAGGGATCCCTTTTCTGTCTGTCACACAGTCCCATGCTGAGGTGCGCAGTCCCAGAGCCCAGAAACTTTTAGGAGTTCAAGGAATTCTAAGAGAACTGCCGACTGAAATTAACCAATTGAAATAAATTTGAAAGGTCACCTACCTTTTTGAACTTCGGATCCTGCATATACACAGATGCAAGGGAAGTTAAAGCAGGGTGGGGTGAGGTCTACACAGCAGATAGACCAACGTCCCCAAAGCCAGGCCAGGAAGCAAGGTTCCCAAGCTGTCAGATCACTCAGGCTCTGGATCACATTTCTAAAAATGTACTGTCCAATATTGCAGTCACTAGTCACTTGTGGCCATTTATGTTTAAACTTAAATAAGTTAGAAGGAAATGAAATGAAAAATTCAGGTTCTCTGTTGTGCTAGCACATTTTAGATGCTCAGTAACCGTATAAAGCTAGCAGCTACCATCTTGGAGAGTGCAAATACAGACACTCCGTCATCACAGAAGTTCTGTTAGACAGCGCTGGTCTAAAGTACAAAAATACATGTAAAAGTCCAGGAACCCTCTGATCCTTTACAGAACGCTATTTCCAGACTGAAACTCCCTACTCAGGTTTTCAAACAATTAATCAAAACAATTAAAGATAAACAGGATTTGTTCTTCCTCTGTGGTCAGCCTAGACACGTTTCAGGATATAAGGGAAAAAATGCTTTGATTTCTTTCATACACGCAATGTACTTTTTTATGGAGAAAAGTAAGGAAACCCACACACCACATAACACTCAAGCAAGCAACACTACAAAACTTGAGGTAGCAAATCCTTTCTTTGTAAGTCATGCAAATTTACACATAAATTAGCTCAAGGAGGCAACTTTTTAAAATCTGATTTCAACCGCAGGAAAAGGACAATTAAGAAAAAACACGTGCTGTGTTAGTTGCCTATCACCGACGCAGGTCCCTGTGGGAATTGTTGGGCCCCTTAGGCCAGTTTGAGTTCAGAAGGTACTCAAAAGTACTGTTTTAGAACTGCTTCATATATACGTACATGCATGTATGTGTGCTTAGGTATGTATCTCAAAATTCTGCTTTTCACAGACAATCTGCTCTGTCCCTTGATCAAACCAAATTTTCACTAGGAGTTAAGTTATTTCATTCATTCTATTCACATGACATTTCTTCAAGAGGGAGAAGTCTATGGCCAGGGCAGATTTTCCCTTAGAAGATGTGCAGAACAGGGCATCCCACCTTCTCCAGGGCTTTGCTACCTACACCTCCACTCTGGACTTCTTAATGATCCCAGGCTGCTGGTGTCAGAAACTATGCCTGTGGATGTAGTGATTCTCATGAGCATGTGACTGGGCTCTCAGTGCCAAGGCGAGACACTAAGGGTCCACCACACCCTGTGTGAGGGCACGGTTTTACAGTGATGGCTGGTAGTTTTGGAGCTCTTCACCAAATGTTTTCAGCTCTCTGTCTTCAGGCACATGGATTGCACTTGTTTCCCTTAGGATTTGGTGGGACCATGGGGCTATTTCCAAACAACGACTTGTGAAGATAGGTGTCACATGAACACTCAGAGCGGGAGGGCTTAATTGATGACATGAGACCCTTCAAAGGTCTCTTTTTCCCTGACACAGAGACTAGTAATATTTTAGATAATTTTCTGTTAACCTGAGCCCTGGAAGGAGAATAAAGCAGAACAAAATGCCTAGCTCAAATACAGCAGACACGTGAATCAGAAATAAATCTTTGTTGTATCAAAATAAAGACTTTGAGTTGTTACCACTGCATATTCCAGCCCACCAGACTGATACATGAGATAAGTAAGAGAAGGGGTTGGGGGTGCAGAGGGAGCCTGTTTCTAATAGGAAGTTATTGCAGAGGGTGATCCTGCTTGGCCAACAATAAGAATGTGTCCTTTGCTGAGCAAATGGTACTAGGCTAGTATCATGGAGGATACGGAAGTTGCATCCTTCTTCCCTCAAGGAGCTGGTAATCCAGTGTAGTGACAGAAGTCTGAAATAAACTTGATTTTAATGGGATGAATCCTATTCTACCTGTAGAAACAAAATGCTCTAGCACCTCAGAAAAGACCTTAACAGCTCATTTTACAAAGTTCAAGGAAGGCTGTCATTACAGATTGGGTTCCCTGAGAAGCAGATTCTGAGGTCTGCATGAAGAACTTTACTGGGGAGTGCTTTGGGAGTCAACACCTGTGTAGGAGGAGAGGACAGGGTGATGTATAGACGAGTCAGAGAGGAACATGAAGAAGCCACCTCCTACAGAGTCACAGCAACCATGGGAGGGACAAAGGTAAAGAACATGCATGTGGCAAGTGATGAAAAGTTTATGAAGGGTGAAGTCTGAAATGGTCCCTTGGATTCCACCATAAGGATGTCATTCCAGAGGACTTTCAAGAGGATAGGAAATGGGCCTAAGAAACAACTGAGCAGTGAGGAAGTATTCAGACAGTTTTCCCAAACTTTTCCACATCACGGCAAACATAGGACATTTTTGGTTTTGTATATATACTGGGGTACATAGACACAGGTCATGTTTGTGGTCAGATGTGATGAACCCAGGAGAGCTCTGGCCACCTTGAGGGCTGAGGGCCCCAGGATTTGGGATTCCTGAAATCCTGCCTGGTACAACACCAGCGTGGCAAGGAACACCACGCAGAGGCTCTGCCCCAATACACTCAGATGACTCATTTGAGATGACTTCTGTGGACGAAAGACCAAAGGACAAGGGACAGAGGGGACACAAGGCAAATGAGTGATCCTTGTCTTCCCAAGATTAAGGAGACTGCATGCCTATTTGACAATAGAAGAAGGCAAACCATCAGATAGAGAACAAACCATCGGAGAGCAAATAAATAACTGAAGAAGTAATACCCAGGTTTAAGGGAAGGACAAGGGCTTTAGTGGGGTGGCCATCTTAAAGAGAAAGTCTGATAACTCTTTCTATAAAATTGGATGAAAATATAACAGAATTGATGATTTAGGGGGAAAAACGTGCTTTAATGTGGGAATGAAAGCAAATTTGGGAATTACATGTATTTTGCTGTGAGAGGAGAGTCTTGGGAGATTAAACTTGAGACACAGAGAGTGATCTGTTCATGAAGCATCTTGTATGCATAACTGAACTATCTGGGATCTGGAAACAGGACGGGGAGACCCAGAAGAGTTACAAGGAGAATGAGTGGTTTGAAGTGTCTTAGTCAGTCCAGGCTGCTGTAACAAAGTACCATAGACTGAGTGGATTATAAACAACAGAATTGTGTTTCTTACAGTTCTGGGGACTGGGAGTCCAAGGCCTGGGTGCCAGCAAGAGCTCTCTGCCAGTTGCAGACTGCTGACTTCTCTTTGTATCCTCATATGGCAGAAAGAAGGCTAAAAAGCTCTCTGGGTCCCTCTTATCAGGGCACTAATCCCATTCCTGAGGGCTCCACCTCCATGACTTAATTATGTCTCAAAGGCCCCATCTCCAAATACCATCACATTGGGGATTAGGATTTCAATATATAAATTTTGAGGGGGCACACACATTCAGTCCACACCAATAAGTCTGGCGCGAAGAGGAGATTCAAGGCAAGGCAAGAGGAATAAGGAGAAAGTAGCCATGAGGCTGCAATTTTACTCCAAGTGAGAACTGAGAGTCTAAGGCATTGGTGGTGGGAATTAAAAGGACAAGAACAGATGCAGAAGACATTTGGCAGTTAGAAAGAACAGCAAGCCGAGAGAAAATTGAATTGCACCATAAACACCACAAACTGAGCATACTGACCCAGACAACATATACACTAACTAACCTAACGATATATTACAAGAAAGGACATATTATCAAGTTTAAATATATGTAACTAGTGAGAATTCTGAAACTCAGGTGAGACGACAAATAAACAGGGCAAGACCCTATGCCTCATTATACAGTCACTATCTCTTGCATTTAGCCAGTTCCTTCATTTTCATATCCTCATGGAGCCCCTGGCTCTTTAAATTTGACTGTTAAAATTGGTACATTTCCTACACATCTCTTTCATGACTAGAAGAAAGGATGTGCAATTCGGTTTGAGTTTGTTTTTTTACCAAGGGATGTTTTTCAACCAGCAGTTACTTTATTGAAAGGAAAAAAAAAAAAGTAATGAGGTTAAAATCCCATTGGTTTTTTTTAAGCAACTGGAAATAATCAATGTGCATTTGCAACCTGTTTCTAAATGTTCTCAGAGAACTCTGTTTTCAAATGTCCTGCTGTGACCCTTGCGATTTTAATAGAAGTAGTGGTTTTGGAGCGATGCCTAATACGAACTTATCACAGAGTGAATGAGGAAATGAATAGTCAGTTGTTTGCGGCTCCTTTGAAACAGTCAGCTGTGATCCTTAAGGAATAAGTGAGCAGAAGTAGAGAACAAAAATTTCCAGGCTGCTCTGATCTTTAGATTTAAGTGGAAGCCGATTTGCAAGCTCAGCCCTGCATGCTGTGATGGTGTGCTAGGCAGGGCTATTCGCCTTAATGCTGCATTGATCTTTAGACTAAATTAGAGGCCACACATTTCTGTTTCCTTTTTTCCTTGGGATGGCAGAAACTTCAATCACAATACGTCATCTCCTCTTCCCAGTTTTCAACAGAATTCGTTGATTAAGCACCATGTTGCTCAAGGAAGGAGGGGTATTTAAGCCACCCTTGCAAGATGTCAGACAAAGGAGCTCGACACGCAAGTGTGAGAAGACAGCCTAACAAAAGCTGCAGTCACTCAACAGAAGGTCCAGCTCTGCTCAGAAAGACAGGTTCCCTCTTCCAGCCAGGTTCCAAGCATCTTCTGGGACCAGCCAGGCATTTGTCCAGTGGTCTGGGAGTTCATGAGGGCCACTTTAATGCTTGAAATTTACCCAGCACCATTCATGGCACAGAGAAGACCCTTAAAATACGTTTATTTCCTGGGCTTTCCCTTTTATGAAAGAAGGATTAGTCATCAATAGCCGAGGTCTGCCTGCAAGAAAGCCTGTCACCTAAGGCTCCTTGGCACCTGGAGCCTGAGAGAGACTAGGTTCCAATCATACACCACTGGATTAGCACAGCAAGACCTTACACCTCTTCTCTCTCAAAGTCTACCATAATTGTTATATTCAGTGCCATCATCGTCAACATCAACATCCAAAGGATTTCTGTTTTTATTCTTTTGTTTCCATAGCTCTGGGTTTTTGATAATGATTTCAGACCCTATCCCTTGAGATTTGGGCATGGAACCTGAGAAAATGAGATATAATTTTTAAAAGCTCACACTGAGTGTATGTGACCCAAAGTCAACTTCAGGAACTCTGTTCTTATGTTCAAGGAAGGCTATTTTTGTAAACAACTTAAATTCTACAAAGCATTTTCACATATGTTGTCCATTTTATCCTCACCAAGGATGTACAGAGCACAAAATACTAATCCTCTGAGATGTACAGAGCACAAAATACTAATCCCATTTTGCAGACAAGGGAATTAAAAAACTCTTTGCCCAGATTCACAGAACCCCAACTAGAACTTAGATCTGCAGCCCTGCCCAGCTTCCTTCTGGTGTATCAGGCTGGAAAGGACAGAAAAAGAGAGGCAGAGGCGTTTCACTTCCCTTGATAAATCCAGTTCTGCAACCCTCACTTCTGTACCAGTATAGATGTCCCTGGAGAATCCCCTGCCCCAACTTTCCGTTGCCCTTCCTCCTCGAGTACAGGAGGTCTTAACTGGAGAAATATTCCTGTTCCTTTTTTTCCAGCCTCCCAATTCAATCTTGTCATTCTCCATATCAAAGGGTCCTTTGCAATAAGGTCTTTTGAATCTTTTTATTAGGCTGTTCTAAAGCCTCTCTTTACATCTTTTTTCTTTCATATTTTCTTAAATGAGAAATTCACTAAGGACTGAATTCTGGGTCACCCAAAGGTTAGTAAGGAGAGGGAAGGGGTATGGTCATGCCCAAATCTTAGCCCACAATAAACTGATCATATTATACTTATAGTCAGAAAGGCCGCCTCCATTTAATTAAGGATTGGCTATGGAGTCCCTAAATGCCCATAAGAACATAGCCCAGTGCTACTGTGTAAAAAGCAAAAATAATTATTTGGAAGCAGAAATGAATTCCTTACATCTGTCTGAACCCCTGTTGATTTACATCCATAAGGTAATTTGCTTCAACTAACTTAATTCCTGTCCCCTGTTCAATTCCCTTGTGCCTTTTAACTAATGTTTTAATTCTCTTCTGTGCTCTCTGTGCTACCAAATCAAAGCAAAATTTATCTTTCATTTGCCAAAGCCAAGAAAATTTGGAAGGGGAAAAATTACTTAGGACAAAGGATTTTAAAGAAAATGTATTGTTTCATTTCAGTGAATCGGAACAAAGAAGCTTAATTGTTATATTAAATCAAAGGAATGTAAATCACATTATTCATATACATAAATTGCTGACAACACGTGGCCTTTGTAAACCCTGGGATGAGAAAGCCTCTTGGTGGAAGGGGTGGGGGGAGGGAGGGACATACGTGGAGTAAGGAACCCCGTAGCCAGGATTAGGGCTTTTTCAGCATAGCAGCTCCTCTTACTCCCAAGGCAGCCATTTCACAACTAAATTTCACACTGTCTCTCATGATATTGGCATATCAGCTTCTCAAGAAAGTCTGGATGGTTCTAATTGTGATGACAACATTGTACCATCTCAATGACTAATCTGGATAAAGATCTTCACGAGCACTCTTCATTCCTCATAGATTCTTTCTAATGCCAGTTCATATGAGATGAATTGACCATCCCTGAATTAATAACAATAATGATAAATCATGTTTAATAAAACATTATGTATTTCTAAAGGCTTTCACAGACAAACTGCCTGTGTGCCCGCACTGGGTCCTCCCCCTCTGCTATGTGACATGAGACCAGTTATCTAACTTCTTTGTATTTTAGCTTTCTCCCCTGTGAAATGGGGATAATGATGTATCTACCTCCTTGTTTGTATAGTTCTGTGACAAAATGTTTGTAAATTTCTTAGTACAGTACTCAATAAAGATTGTATACGTACAGTGGATTCGTTTTTTTTTAGCATCCTGGGACAAGTCCTTTTTTTTTGTTTTAATATCTTTACTGGAGTACAATTGCTCTACAATGGTGTGTTAGTTTCTGCTTATAACAAAGTGAATCAGCTATACATATACATATATCCCCATATCTCCCGCCTCTTGTGTCTCCCTCCCACCCTTCCTATCCCACCCCTCTAGGTGGTCACAAAGCACCAACTGATCTCCCTACGCTATGCGACTGCTTCCCACTAGCTATCTATTTTACGTTTGGTAGTGTATATATGTCCGTGCTACTCTCTCACTTCGTCCCAGCTTACCCTTCCCCCTCCCCATGTCCTCAAGTCCACTCTCTAGTAGGTCTGTGTCTTTATTCCTGTCCTGCCCCTGATTCTTCATGACCATTTTTTTTTTAGATTCCATATATATATGTTAGCATATGGTATTTGTTTTTCTCTTTCTGACTTCCACCTCACTATAAATAACTCAATTTCATTTCTTTTTATGGCTGAGTAATAGTCCATTGTGTATATGTGCCACATCTTCTTTATCCATTCACCTGTTTATGGACACTTAGGTTACTTCCATGTCCTGGCTATTGTAAATAGAGCTGCAATGAACATGGTGGTACATGACTCTTTTTGAATTATGGTTTTCTCAGGGTATATGCCCAGTAGTGGGATTGCTGGGTCGTGTCCTTTTTTTTTAAATTGAAGTATAGCTAATTTTCAATGTGGTGTTAGTTTCAGGTGTACAACATAGTGATTCAGTTATACACAAACACATATATATATATATATATATCACATTATATATATCACATTATATATATATATGCTTTTTTATATATATATAAATATAAATATATATATATATTATATATAAAATATATATAATATATATATTATATATATATATATATATATATTATATATATATATGCTTTTTCAGGTTCTTTTCCATTACAGGTTATTACAAGATATTGAGTATAGTTCCCTGTGCTAGTAGGTCTTTGTTGTTTATCTATCTTATATACAGTAGTGTGTATATGTTAATCCCAAACTCTTATTTATCTCTCCCCCCCTAACCCTCACATATACAGTGGATTCTTGTTACTCACAGAGCCCCAGAAAATGAATTAGTGAATACTGAACCATTGCTCTTAGGTGGGTTCCTGCCTCGTGGTTACATTTTCATCAATCGATCAATACATAACCATCTTTTATCAGTGTTTCTCTTTAAAGACTTCTTATTTAATATATATTGTTGATTCACTGACATTGAACTCATGGCCACCAGCACTGTAACTCACGCCTGAACAAAGCTTATCTAAAATACCTATTTTCTCCACTGGCACATCACAGCATACTTGCACTTGGGGTCACTAAAAGGTCATGTCAGCACTACATACGAGGGTCACTTTAACAGTGAAATTACCAACAAAAAGCACAAAAATGAGGACAAGGTGGCACTAAGTAGATGGCAAAAAGGGCACTTGTTTACAGTATGAGAGTCAAAACAAGAAGGTAGCATCGCTTTGTTCCAGCTTAGTGGGGAACGTGTTCATCAGGGCCTTGAAATTTTCACTGCTCTGCACAATCTGTGAAAGACCAAGAAAGCACAGTGAGTATTGATTTGGAGGCTACAAATAAATTTTAGCAAGGAGGCAAATTTGCAAATGTGGAATCACATGATAAGGAGGATCAACTGCATTACGATTAATCACCCAATGAAGTAAACAAAGTAGTTATTATCACTCCCAGTTTACAGGTAAAAGATAGGCTCAGTCAAGTATTAGGTGATAAGGTGAGGCAGATCTAGATGGAACCGCTGAGTTTCACCCTGCAGGAGGCATCTTTCTCATCGCTGTCTACTTAGAAGGTACCCCCCAGAGGTGATGCACAGACCTCGACTTGGAAGTCACATTTCTGACTACTTATTTCTCAGTATCATTTCTGCAAACCACAGAGCCTCAATATGTTGAAAAAGTTCCACCAGTTGTTACTTGTGATGCTTATTCTCACCCTACTCCCTAAAGTGGATACTCACAGGCACTTAAAACTTGTATTATAAAACAGAGCTGGGGGACTTCTCTGGTGGTCCAGTGGTTAAGGTTAAGAATCCACCTTCCAATGCTGGGGACATGGGTTTGATCCCTGGTTGGGAAACTAAGATCCCACATGCCACGGAGCAACTAAACCCTCGAGCTGCAACTACTGAGCCCGCGCACCACAACAAAAGATCCCACCGCAGCTAAGACCCAATGCAGCTAAAAATAAATAGATAAATAAACAAATATTTTTTTAAAATATAAAACAGAGCTGGTGTCCACCCTTAAGGAATTACTAGTCACAGTTTTTCGCAAAGCAGATTATTCCATTGATACTAAAAAATATAAGTAGTCAGAAAGAAAATCATCCTTTTTACATCTTGGAAAGGAAACTAACATTTACCTAGTGCTTAATTTATCCAGCTCTTTGCTAAAGGAAAAGGTAAATAGTATTCTGAAATGTGTCCATTACGAACAAAGCACTAAATTAGTTGCTGTACATCCATTATCTCATTTATTCCTCATAATTATCTTATAAATGAAATATTATTTTTCTTCTACATGTAAGGAAACTGATGTACAGAAAGGTTAAGTGATTTGCTCAAAGTCGTATAACTATTAAGTGGCAGAGTTGGAATTGCAACAAGAAATATTAAACTCTAAAAATCACTTCTTTCTCAGATGTAGCAATGCCGAAATCCCCTTGGATTATATCTGATCCAGCATCAGCCCTCCAGAGAAGCCCCTTTTCATATCAGCATCAATCCCTTGAGTGATTTTGTACAAGTTCAAGTCCTCTCTACCTCACTTTGTATCTGACAACATTGGGTCATAATTGTTATTTTTCTACCTGGTGGCAGCTAAAAAGAAATTATTTTTAATTATTTGGAACTCTAATTCTTCAGAGAAAGCTCTGAAAAAGTCATGGGCCATATGAAGGCATAGAAATATAATTTTTGGAACTAGCCACTAGATTCTGGATAGAAGTCACCACAGAAATGCAGAAAGAGATGGACCCCATATGTCTGTTAGCAAACTCCTTGTATTGATAGTAAAGCAATAACAGTATTTTAACTTCTTTGGTCTAGCAACTGCTACTAATTCTAGATAATCATGAACTTCAGGGTAAGTTTAAATAGTTAATTTCCAAGGTTCCCTTTGTCCATTTGATACTGCCACATTTCCAAGCACTTGATCTGTGAACCTTGATGCCATCTTTGATCCCAGCCACTCGCATCCAACAGACTGTCAAATCCTGTCCATTCACCTCTATCAAATAGCAGAAGTCCATCTCCTTTTCTTTCCCATCCCCATCTCTCTACTGCAAACTCTCATCATCTCTTGTCTGAATGACTGCAGTAGCTTTCTAACTAGCATTGTTTATAACTGGCTATGTTATCCCCCCTCTTCCAACATAAATCATCCCCCCTTCACAATATTGCTAGACTCACCTTCCCAAAGCACAATGTCAATTATGTCACTGCTCCACGTAAAAGGGATCAGCAGCTCCTCATTACCTTAGTCGAAAATTTTAAACTTCTAACCCTTTCATTCATGATTCTTTAAAAAAATGACCTAACACTGATTTCTAACTTTTTCACCATTCTTCCTCCCACATTTTAGGGAAACTTTCTATTTCATTTCCCATAAGTCTCTACTCCCACCCATGTTTTTCCACTGTTATACTCTTATACATATTGTTTCCTCTCCCTAGGTTATACCTTTTGCCTCCATGTTCAAACTATACTATTTTCAGTAAATTCAACTGATTGATACAATCCCTCTATGACGTCTTCGATCATGCTCAGATGACCTTCCTCTCTATGAACACACACAGCATTTTCTCATTATCTTTGCTATGGCTCTTGTCAGATTCATCTCTGTGTTCTGGCTGTTTGTGTGTATGTTTTCTCTCCTTCACTAAATTATAAGCACCTGGAAGGCTGGATTTTTGTCTGATTAACTTAGTAACTTATTAACTTAGATTGTAGTATTTTTTTCCAATTATTTACTCCCTGCCCTTCACTATAAGAGGAATTTATACTTTGACCATTACCATAGGACTTGCAATGTCCCCTGGAAGAAGGGGCAATGTATTTTCCCACGTCATTGATGGTGAGCTTGGTCAAGAAATTCCTTTAGGAAACAGAATATAAGCAAAAATGATATATGTCACACCAAAGCAGAAGCTTTAAAACACATTGTGAAGTTTTCCAGGCTCTCTTGATCATTTCTTATGCCAAAAGGACACCAAATAAAGCCTGTTACTTTGACCTGGGTCATGGAATGAGGAGGTATATGGAGTGCAGGTATAGCAGCCAGCTTGCAGCTGCTGACATATAACATAAGTGAGAAATAAATGCTTGTTGTCATAAACCATTGAGATTTGTACTAAAGCTTACTAATTAAATACCAGCATAGCACCTAGCCCAGGGTCCATCACAGGAAGAATTTCCAGAACTCTATGTTTAATAAAAACGATTATAACCTGCTGATATCCATTTATTAAAGTTTCCTGCAAACCACTATCATTGCAACAATTTGGTAGCCTAGAGAAAATAACAGAATTGCAAGTGAGATTATATATATATATATATATATATATATATATATATATATATATATACACACATACATATATTTTCAAAATACATTAAGGCTCCCATATTTCTAACAATAACAGATTCTAAAATACATGTTTAAAACCAAAACAGAATCAGATAAGTATTTCCTTAAGTCAGTATTTCACTAGTTATATCCATGATTAAGCTCATAAACTAACTTATAAACAGAAATACTCAAGTAGAAGGGACCCAAGAAATCAGTTAGCACAAGGGCTAGCCCTATACTGTGCAAGGGACATGGGACAAAGTACGATTGTCAGGGCTTGCTCCTTTTCTCACTACATTCAACAAGTATATACACACACTACACACACAAATCATTTCTGCTTACATCTGTTTTAGTTGTTGGACTTCTGAAGAGGGTTGATTTGAACAAAGGTTTCTTTTCCCAGAACATATCTGAGAAAGGAGAGACCAAGAGTTTTGAAACACATTGTCCAAATACATACAGCCAAGTAGAGGAGAACCAGAGCTAGAATCCAAGACTAACCCAATCTGGTATCTCTCTACTTCTGATGGGCAGAGAGAAGGGAGAAGAGAGGGAGGAGACAGAGAGATTAAGAGAAACAGAGAGAGAGAGAGAGAGAAACCAAAGGTAAGCCACTTCATATGCCCATACAATGCCTCTGGTCCTGGAATTTGGGGGCTTTTATTGATTCGTTTCAATTTCATTTTATACCGGTC
Organism: Orcinus orca; assembly: GCF_937001465.1. NCBI lineage: Eukaryota > Metazoa > Chordata > Mammalia > Artiodactyla > Delphinidae > Orcinus > Orcinus orca. The sequence continues at coordinate 13,020,031 of NC_064559.1, read as the reverse complement.
TTCATAAGTTCCTCCCAAGGAAACAAAATATAGAAAATTAGTGAGTAAGCAAAGGAAGCTCCACAATGCATATAGACTTCCTTTCAGAAGACTGACATATCAGTCATGATCTGGAAAACTACTTGTTAAAGTTCAATATGGTTCCTGGGAAATGGAATATGATTTTTATAGTGATTTATGCACTTTGGTGTGGATAAGCAATAAACAGTATATCTAATAAGATACAAGAAGGCAATGGAGAAATCTTGGCTTTTTTTATCACCGGAAAGAAGAGTGGCAGTGGGTCAAGAAGGATTTTTCCATCCTAGAGAGAGAGAAAATAAAAAGCAGATAAAAGGTAATATTAAAAACGCAAGGAGAAGTGCTTATTGCTATTTTTAGTCTCCATTTTGATAACATATTTTAAAAGGTCAGCTGTGATATGGAATATGCATCATTTATGATGTGAAGCTGAAAAACTAAATTGGACTGGGGAAGGAAGTAGTTCAAGATTGTCTTTTTAAATGGTGTGTGTAAATCTGTAAAGAGTGAGGACATGCATTTTGGGGTGGGCCAGTTGCTTCAAAACAGGCAGTGAAAGGCATTTCTTTAAAAGAGGTCAAACATAATATACAACTGAGAAATAAAATCAGTTACTGATATTAATGACAAGACATTAATTGGAAGAAATGGTAGGAAACAATAGAAGACATAGTTAGCATGATTTCATCAAGAATAAATTATCAGACATATGTATTTCCTTCTAGAAAGAATGGCAGGAATTCTGTGTGGGAGTGGAGCCATAGACAGATTGTCTGTGGACTTTAAAAACTTTTTTATTTAAAATAGGACTCAGAAATAGAAAAGCACATAAAACAATGGTAGCACTCAAGGAATTCTTGTAAGGTAGATAACATTGTCTCCACCACCTAGATCAAGAACAGAAAATTTCAGCCTCTGAATAAGACTTCCATGTGCCTCATTCTAATCCCCACTTCCTCCTTGCACAAGGAAATAATTCTGCCTTGTGTGGTAATCACTTCTTTGTATATCTTGATATGCCTATGGGTATTAGTTTCCTAGGGCAGCCATAATTTGTTATGGTACCATAAAGCAACAGAAATTGGTCTCTCACAGTTTTAGAGTCCAGAAACCTAAAATCAAGATGTTGGCAGAGTTGATTTCTTCCAAAGTCTCCAAGAGAGAATTCATTCTAGGCCTCTCTCCTTGCCTCTGGTGGCTGCTGACAATCCTTGGCATTCCTTGGCTTGTAGCTTCCCTCCATCTCTGCCTCCATCTTCACATGGCCTTTTCCTCTGTGTCTATGTGTGTAGAAGTCTCCCTTTCCTTCTCTTATTAGGACACCAGTCATTGATATAGGACCCACTCTAAACCCAAGATGATCTCATCCCAAGATCTTTAACTTAGTTACATCTGCAAAGATCCCATGTTCAAATCATGTCATATCCACAGGTACTAGGCTGTAAGAACTTAGATATACTTTTTAGGGCTACTATTCAACCACTACACCTTGTGTATAACCCTCGTCTCAATAGTTTACTATTGCTTATTTATTATTTTTAATTTGTTGTCTGTTAATCTACAGGTCTCCCTCTGTCCCATTCTTTTCCTTACAATTTATGTGTTAAGAGTCAAGGCCATTTAATCTGTAGTTTCTCACAGTCTAGATGTAACTGATTGTACACTCTGAAAAAGACTCTCTTCTTGATCAAACTTCAGATGGGCCTCTCTGGGCCCTCTTTTCAATGACATCTTGCTCTTGGGCTCTGTCTTTGGCTTGCCCGGTCCAGTTGTAGCAAGAATCCTGTTAACTCAGTTTAGCAAGAATCCTCCCACCCTTGATGTGGGATCAGCCTGGCCATGCTGAATGGGATTCAGCAAGAATCCTATTAAGTGAGTTTAGCAAGAATCCCCCCACTCTTGATGTCTCCTTCTGGTAATTTTCCATCCACCAACCCCTTCACCCTGCTCCTTGGCTATAAATCCCCAGTTGTTTCCAGAACTGAGTTTAGTTCTATACTGAAGTATCTTTTCCCTTATTGTACAGTTTTGAATAAAAATCTGGTTTTACTGCTTAAACAGCTCAATATCAAAAAAAAAACAAATAACACAATCAAAAAAATGGGCAGAAGACCTAAATGTACATTTCTCCAAAGACATACAGATGACCATGAAAAAATGCTCAGCATTGCTAATTATTAGAGAAATGCAAGTCAAAACTACAATGAGGTATCACCTCACACCATTAAAAAGTCTACAAATAACAAATGCTGGAGAGGGTGTGGAGAAAAAGGAACCCACTTACACTGTTGGTGGGAATGTAAATTGGTGCAGCCATTATGGAGAAAGTATGGCTGTTTTATCAGTAAAAACTAATAATAGAATTACCATATGATCCATCCATCCCACTTCTGGGCATCTATCCGGAGAAAAATATAATTTGAAAAGATACATGTACCCCTATGTTCATAGCAGCACAATTTACTATAGCCAAGGCATGGAAGCAACCTAAATGCCCGTTGACAGATGAATGGATAAAGAAAGATGTTGTGTATATATATATATATATATGGAATATAACTCAGCCATAAAAAAGAATGAAATAATGCCATTTGCAGCAACATGGATGGACCTAGAGATTATCATACTAAGTAAAATAAGTCAGACAGAGAAAGACAAATACCATATATCACTTATATGTAGAATCTAAAAAAATGATACAAATGAACTTATTTACAAAACAGAAACAGACTCACAGACATAGAAAACAAAGGGGAAATGGGGGGAGGGATAAATTAGGAGTTTGGGATTAACAGATACACACCACTATATATAAAATAGGTGAACAACAAGGACCTAGTATATAGCACAGGGAACTATATTCAATATCTTGTAATAACCTATAATGAAAAAGAATCTGAAAATGAATATGTATATATATATATATACATAAAACTGAATCACTTTGCTGTACACCTGAAACTAACACAACATTGTAAATCAACTATACTTCAATTTTATAAAGACTGCTACAGCAAAACAAGATAAAAATGTATTTCTACAAACTCTCAAATAAAACTGGTATGGAGACAAATCACTGATAGCTCCAAAACCCCATACAAGAAAAAATGGAAGAGAGGCAACTGGGCTTTAGACAACCCTGAAAACAGAACTCAAAATGACCCACAGGTACTCATTGGAAAGCAGAAATCATAGTGGGCCAATCTGAGAACAGCTATCAAACCAGGAGTGATTTCTGTAGAATCTAATTTATTATTGGAAACTCTATAGCAAAAGCAGATAGTTTCTTTAACATAGACCACAAGAAAAAAAAAAGGAGATGGAGAGGAAATATATAAAGTAAAAGACACTTAAAGAGTTATATCCACCAAAGACACATCTGGAAGATTTTTGGAATCCAATTCAAATAAACAAACTAAAACAATTTAAAAAACAGCCAGTGAAATACAAACAATAAATGGATATTTAATTGTATTAAAGAATTACTATAGATTTGTGGTAATAATATTATGGTTATACTTTTTAAAGTTGTCCTTATATTCTAGAGATGCATATGAAATCTTTGGATATGAACTGCTATGATATTTGAAATTTACTTCAAAATAATCCTGTTCGTGTACAAATGAAGGAAGATTGTCCATGAAATGATCATTTTTGAAGGTGGGTACATTGGCTTCATTATAGGAATCTCTACTTCTGTATATGTTTGAAATTTTCCATAATGAGAAAAAATAATTAAGATATTTAATTTAAAAAATTTAAATAATACCTATGATGAAGGCAGCAAAGTGCTACACCAGTTGAGGGAGATGCACGTCTTCAAGGAAACAAGAAGATAGGCACCACATAGAAAACCACGTGGACCATTCAGTGGCCCTTGGGATACTAACTAGTTTCTGGACCTTTTAGAGACTAAGTCTAAAAGAGAAGGAAAACTGGATGAAGATTATATTCAAAGAGTTAATTAATTAAACTGTTTTAAGCACTGTTGAATGCTACAGACAGATTCAAAGAGAGATAGAAAAGCACAGTCCAGTCACTCTAATTGGACAGCATTTTTTAAGGAAAAAAGTGACATACATTTATTAGCGGCATACAAAGTAAGGCAGTTCAAACCAACCCTATATATGCTAAAGAACTCAATTCAAAAGAGGTATCAGAAAGCACCAAAAAAAAAAAAAAAGAAAAAGAAAAGAAAAAAAGGCAGAGTTTTATGGACGAAAATGGGATAGGAAACGTTTTGTGGTATGATGAACTCTGTGTGCATCCTTCATAAAAGAGCACAAGCAGCAAGGCTAGCCCTCAGGCAGAGAGCGGAAGATCTCATGTGAGTCCTTTCTTTGCCACTTTCTAAGTGTAGAGCTTCATTTTTCTGAGCCCTAGTTTCCTGCTCCCCTGCTGAGTTGGATCCAGGATTCAGTGTGGGGATTTATGTAAGCAAGTGTGCTTTGTCAGCTGTAAAGCCAGCACTTTCCATCTGCAGTACCAGGCACATAATGGGTGATTAATAAATCTGACTCCAGGGCTGGAGCTCCAGGCCAGTAGAGTTTAAAGGCAAACATGAGACAACTCCCGGCATCAGGATTTTCCCCTGTCTTGAACTTCAAATGCTCCCTCCACACTAAAGACTCAGCAATTTTCACTCAGTGTTCCAAGGCAAAGAAGAAATCAGGTTGTAAATTGGCCTTTAGACTTTCCTGGTTTTATTTCAATGCTTACTTAAAATATCGGCTTAAAAAAAGAAAAATTGTTTCCAGTACTTTTCATGTAAAAGCAGATGAAAATCTCAGTTTCATCATTTCCAAAGTCGACCTTGGGCAAATTACCGTGCCTCTCTACATCTCGGTGTCCTCATCTGAATAACACAGATAAGAATATCTCCCGGTTTGAACTGCTGTAGAATTAAATTAAATTTTATGTATAAACTTAATGTCTTGTTTATAAATATAACTTCAAAAAATATACATAACTTTAGATAAATAGTAACTTAATCAACAAGAACTAAAACCTTTGTAGCTATTTAAAGCGATTTAGTTACCAAGTTGCTTATGTTCACTATGATGCCGCCAATCATAGGGACGCACGCTTCTATCAATACTAAAGGTCTGACCCATTTACTCAGGGAACAAACTTATATTCCTAACCCTCCCTCCACCCACCAGTAAAACAAAAACAGAGAACTATTTACAATTGAGACGAAACACACTCTTGCTTAATCAAACTTGCAAATAATTGAACAATAAACAGTTGCAATAATAATAAAAAAGTTACTACTAGTACTATTTTTATTGTTAACAAAGGTGCTGAGCAATTTCTCTGAGCTCTTCTTTTCTCAAATGTGTTGTGGTCTGGACTGGACTAGTCAATGTTTAGGTTGAGGACAGGAAACACACATTATATACGTGAGAGAAAAGGAATATCATTAGTGCTCCTTTGGGGACAATATCTTAGAATGCTACATTTTCCCCCCCACCACACCAGCCCTTTCCCCCATCAGGTATGGTCCTAGGTGATCACTGAAAGGAGGAAAATACAATGGAATTAAAAACGCTGCCTCAAGTTCTATAGCCACAGAAAAATCACGACAATAGTAGTAAATATCACAGTCCACAGCTTGTGTTTACAACGTACTTTCATGTACATTAATTATTTGACCGCTTGTAACGCACCTCTACCCAGTAGTCTTTTTTACTTTTAAACATTTTTATTGGAGTATAATTGCTTTACGTTGTTGTGTTAGTTTCTGCTGTATAACAAAGTGAATCAGCTGTACGTATACATATATCCCCATATCTCCTCCCTCTTGTGGCTCCCACCCACCCTCCTTATCCCACCCATCTAGGTGGTCACAAAGCACTGAGATGATCTCCCTGTGTTATGCGGCTGCTTCCCACTAGCTAGCTATTTTACATTTGGTAATGTATATATGTGCATGCCACTCTCTCACTTCTTCCCAGCTTACCCTTCCCCCTCCCCGTGTCCTCAAGTCCATTCTCTACGTCTGCATCTTTATTGCTGTCCTGCCCCTAAGTTCTTCAGAACCATTTTTTTTTTTTAGATTCCATATATATGTGTTAACATACAGTATTTGTTTTTCTCTTTCTGACTTATCTCACTCTGTATGACAGACTCTAGGTACATCCACCTCACTACAAATACCTCAATTTCGTTTCTTTTTATGGCTGAGTAATATCCCATTGTATACATGTGCCACATCTTCTTTATCCATTCATCTGTGAATGGACACTTAGGTTGCTTCCATGTCCTGGCTATTGTAAACAGTGCTGAAATGAACATTGAGGTACATGACTCTTTTTGAATTATGGTTTTCTCAGGGTATATGCCCAGTAGTGGGGTTGCTGGGTCGTATGGTAGTTCTATTTTTAGTTTTTTAAGGAACCTCCATACTGTTCTCCATAGTGGCTGTATCAATTTACATTCCCACCAACAGTGCAAGAGGGTACCTTTTTCTTGACACCCTCTCCAGCATTTATTGTTTGTAGATTTTTGGATGATGGCCATTCTGACCAGTGTGAGATGATACCTCATTACAGTTTTGATTTGCATTTTTCTAATGATTAGTGATGTTGAGCATCCTTTCATGTGTTTGTTGGCCATCTGTATATCTTCTTTGGAGAAATGTCTATTTAGGCCTTCTGCTCATTTTTGGATTGGGTTGTTCGTTTTTTTGATATTGAGCTGTATGAGCTGCTTGTATATTTTGGAGATTAATCCTTTGTCAGTTGCTTCATTTGCAAATATTTTCTCCCATTCTGAGGGTTGTCTTTTCATCTTGTGTATGGTTTCCTTTGCTGTGCAAAAGCTTTTAAGTTTCATTAGGTCCCATTTGTTTATTTTTGTGTTTATTTCCATTTCTGTAGGAGATGGGTCAAAAAGGATCTTGCTGTGATTTATGTCATAGAGTGTTCTGCCTATGTTTTCCTCTAAGAGTTTTACAGTGTCTGGCCTTACATTTAGGTCTTTAATCCATTTTGAGATTATTTCTGTGTATGGTGTTAGGGAGTGTTCTAATTTCATTCTGTTATATGTAGCTGTCCAGTTTTCCCAGCACCACTTATTGAAGAGGCTGTCTTTTCTCCATTGTATAATCTTGCCTTCTTTATCAAAGATAAGGTGACCATATGTGTATGGGTTTATCTCTGGGCTTTCTAACCTGTTCCATTGATCTATATTTCTGTTTTTGTACCAGTACCATACTGTCTTGATTACTGTAGCTTTGTAGTGTAGTCTGAAGTCAGGGAGCCTGATTCCTCCAGCTCCGTTTTTCTTTCTCAAGATTGCTTTTGTTATTTGGGGTCTTTTGGGTTTTCATACAAATTGTGAAATTTTTTGTTCTAGTTCTGTGAAAAATGCCATTGGTAGTTTGACAGTGGTTGCATTGAATTTGTAGATTGCTTTAGGTACTATAGTCATTTTCACAATGTTAATTCTTCCAATCCAAGAACATGGTATATCTCTCCATCTGTTTGTATCATCTTTAATTTCCTTCATCAGTGTCTTATAGTTTTCTGAATACAGGTCTTTTTTCTCCTTAGGTAGGTTTATTCCTAGGTATTCTATTCTTTTTGTTGCAGTGGTAAACGGGAGTGTTTCCTTAATTTCTCTTTCAGATTTTTCATCATTAGTGTATAGGAATGCAAGAGATTTCTGTACATTAATTTTGTATCCTGCTATTTTGTCAAAGTCATTGATTAGCTCTAGTAGTTTTCTGGTATATCATCTTCAGGATTCTCTATGTATAGTATCATGTCATCTGTAAACAGTGACAGCTTTACTTCTTCTTTTCTCATTTTGATTCCTTTTGTTTCTTTTTCTTCTGTGATTGCTGTGGCTAAAGCTTCCAAAACTATGTTGAATAATAATGGTGAGAGTGGGCAAACTTGTCTTGTTCCTCATCTTAGTGGAAATGGTTTCAGTTTTTCACCATTGAGAATAATGTTGGCTGTGGGTTTGTCATATATGGCCTTTATTATGTTGAGGTAAGTTGCCTCTATGCTTACTTTCTGGAGGGTTTTTATCAAAAATGGTGTTGAATTTTGTCAGAAGCTTTTTCTGCATCTATTGAGATTATCATATGGTTTTCATCCTTCAATTTGTTAATATGTTGTATCACATTGATTGATTTGCATATACTGAAGAATCTTTGCATTCCTGGGATAAACTCCACTTGATCATGGTGTGTGATCCTTTTAATGTACTGTTGGATTCTGTTTGCTTGTATTTTGTTGAGGATTTTTACATCTATGTTCATCAGTGATATTGGTCTGTAGTTTTCTTTTCTTTGTGACATCTGTGTCTGGTTTTGGTATCAGGGTGATGGTGGCCTCGTAGAATGAGGTTAGGAGTGTTCCTCCCTCTGCTATATTTTGGAAGAGTTTGAGAGGTTAGGTGTTAGCCCTTCTGTAAATGTTTGACAGAATTTACCTGTGAAGCCATCTGGTCCTGGGCTTTTGTTTGTTGGAAGATTTTTTTTTTTTAACATCTTTATTGGAGTATAATTGCTTTACAATGGTGTGTTAGTTTCTGCTTTACAACAAAATGAATCTGTTATATATATACATATGTTCCCATATCTCTTCCCTCTTGCATCTCCCTCCCTCCCACTCTCCCTATCCCACCCCTTCAGGTGGTCACAAAGCACTGAGCTGATCTCCCTGTGCTATGCGGCTGCTCCCCACTAGTTATCTACCTTACGTTTGGTAGTGTATGTATGTCCACGTCTCTCTCTCACTTTGTCACAGCTTACCCTTCCCCCTCCCCATATTCTCAAGTCCATTCTCTAGTAGGTCTGTGTCTTTATTCCTGTCTTACCCCTAGGTTCTTCATGACATTTTTTTTTCTTAAATTCCATATATATGTGTTAGCATACGGTATTTGTCTCTCTCTTTCTGACTTACTTCACTCTGTATGACAGACTCTAAGTCTATCCACCTCATTGCAAATAGCTCAATTTCGTTTCCTTTTATGGCTGAGTAACATTCCATTGTATACATGTGCCACATCTTCTTTATCCATTCATCTGATGATGGACACTTAGGTTGTTTCCATGTCCTGGCTATTGTAAATAGAGCTGCAATGAACATTTTGGTACATGACTCTTTTTGAATTATGGTTTTCTCAGGGTATATGCCCAGTAGTGGGATTGCTGGGTCATATGGTAGTTCTATTTGCAGTTTTTTAAGGAACCTCCATACTGTTCTCCACAGTGGCTGAACCAATTTACATTCCCACCAACAGTGAAAGAGTGCTCCCTTTTCTCCACACCCTCTCCAGCATTTATTGTTTCTAGATTTTTTGATGATGGCCATCTGACTGGTGTGAGATGATATCTCATTGTAGTTTTGATTTGCATTTCTCTATGTTGGAAGATTTTTAATCAAAGTTTCAATTTCAGTGCTTGTGATTGGTCTGTTTATATTTTCTATTTCTTCCTGGTTCAGTTTCAGAAGATTGTGTTTCTCTAAGAATGTGTCCATTCCTTCCAGTTTGTCCATTTTATTGGCATAGAGTTGCTTGTAGTAATCTCTCATTATCCTTTGTATTTCTGCAGTGTCAGTTGTTAGATCTCCTTTTTCATATCTAATTCTGTTGATTTGAGTCTTCTCCCTTTTTTTCTTGATCAGTCTGGCTAATGGTTTATCAATTTTGTTTATCTTCTCAAAGAACCAGCTTTTAGTTTTTTTATTGATCTTTGCTATCATTTCCTTCATTTATTTTTGATCTGATCTTTATGATTTCTTCCCTTCTGCTAACTTTGGGGTTTTTTTGTTTTTCTTTCTCTAATCACTTTAGGTGTAAGGTTAGGTTGTTTGTTTGAGATGTTTCTTGTTTCTTGAGGTAGGGCTGTATTCCTATAAACTTCCCTCTGAGAACTACTTTTGCTGCATCCCACAGGTTTTGGTTTGTTGTGTTTTCATTGTCATCTGTTTCTAGGTATTTTTTGATTTCCTCTTTGATTTCTCCAGTGATCTCTTGGTTATTAAAAGCATATTGTTTAACCTCCATGTGTTTGTATTTTTTACAGTTTTTTTTCTGTAATTGATATCTAGTCTCATAACGTTGTGGTCGGAAAAGATACTTGATACAATTTCAATTTTCTTAAATTTACCAGTGCTTGATTTGTGACCCAAGATATGATCTACCCCAGAGAATGTTCCATGAGCACTTGAGAGAAAGTGTATTCTGTTGTTTTTGGATGAAATGTCCTATACATATCAATTAAGTCCATCTTGTTGAATGTGTCATTTAAAGCTTGTGTTTCCTTATTTATTTTCATTTTGGATCCTCTGTCCATTGGTGAAAGTGAGGTGTTAAAGTCCCCAGCTATGATTGTGCTACTGTCGATTTTCCCTTTTATGGCTGTCAGCATTTGCCTTATGTATTGAGGTGCTCCTATGTTGGGTGTATAAATATTTACAATTGTTATATCTTCTTCTTGGATTTATCCCTTGATCATTATGTAATGTCCTTCTTTGTCTCTTGTAATAGTCTTTATTTTAAAGTCTATTTTGTCTGATAAGAGAATTGGTACTAAAACTTTATTTTGATTTTCATTTGCATGGAATATCTTTTTCTATCCCCTCACTTACAGTCTGTATGTGTCCCTTGGTCTGAAGTGGGTCTCTTGTAGACAGAATATATATGGGTCTTGTTTTTATATCCATTCAACCAGTGTATGTCTTTTGTTTGGAGCATTTAATCCATTTACGTTTAAGGTTATTATTGATATGTATGTTCCTATTACGCTTTTGTTAATTGTTTTATGTTTGTTATGGTAAGTCTTTTCCTTCTCTTGTGTTTCCTGCCTAGAGAAGTTCCTATTGCATTTGTTGTAAAGCTGGTTTGGTGCTGCAGAATTCTCTTAGCTTTTGTTTGTCTGTAAAGGTTTTAATTTCTCTGTCAAATCTGAATGAGATCCTTTCTGGGTAGAGTAATATTGGTTGTAGATTTTTCCCTTTCATTACTTTAAGTATGTCCTGCCACTCCCTTCTGGCTTGCAGAGTTTCTACTCTAATATCAGCTGTTAACCTTATGGGGACTCCCTTGTATGTTTTTTGTTTTTCCCTTGCTGCTTTTAATATTTTTTCTTTGTATTTAATTTTTGATAGTTTGATTAATATGTGTCTTGGTGTGTTTCTCCTTGGATTTATCCTGTATGGGACTTTCTGTGTTTCCTGGACTTGATTGACTATTTCCTTTCCCATATTAGGGAAGTTTTCAACTATAATCTCTTCAAATATTTTCTCAGTCCCTTTCTTTTTCTCGTCTTCTCTGGGACCCTTATAATTCGAATGTTGGTGCATTTAATGTTGTCCCAGAAGTCTCTAAGACTGTCCTCAATTCGTTTCATTATTTTTCTTTATTCTGCTCTGAGGTAGTTATTTCCACTCTTTTATATTCCAGGTCACTTATCCATTCTTCTTCATCAGTTATTCTGCTATTGATTCCTTCTAGAGAATTGTTAATTTCATGTATTGTGTTTTTTATCATTGTTTGCCCTTTAGTAGTTCTAGGTCCTTATTAAACGTTTCTTGTCTTGCTATCTGTTTGGCACAGGGTGTCCAGCACTGGAGTTTGCTGGTCATTGAGTGGAGCTGAGTCTCAGCGTTCAGACAAAGATCACTGGGAGACCTCTCTCTGACTGATATTATGTGGGGCTGGGAGATCTCTGGTGGTCCAATGTCCTGACCTCAGCTCTCCCACCTCAGAGGCTTATGCCTGACACCTGGCCGGAGCACCAAGACTCTGTCAGCCACATGGCTCAGAAGAAAAAGGAGAAAAAAAGAAAGAAAGAATCAAATAAAATAGTTATTAAAATAAAAAAATTGAAAATATATTATTAAAATAAAAAAATTTAAAAAGTAATTTAAAAAAAAGCAAAGAGAGCAATCAAACCAATAAACAAATCCACCAATGATAACAAGTATTAAAAACTAAACTAAGATAAACATAAAAATCAGAAACTAGTCAGTTGCCTACAGCAAACCTCGAGTCTATAGTTGCTCCCAAAATCCACCAACTCAATTTTGGGATGATTCGTTGTCTATTCAGGTATTCCACAGATGCAGGTACATCAAGTTGATTGTGGAGATTTAATCCACTGCTCCTACGGCTGTATGGAGAAATTTCCCTTTCTCTTCTTTGTTCGCACAGCTCCTGGGGCTCAGCTTTGGTTTTGGCCTGTCCTTGGCATGTAGGTCACCTTCTGGCATCTGTTCTTCACCTAGACAGGAGGGAGTTAAAGGAGCGGCTGATTAGGGGGCTCTGGTTCACTCAGGCCGGGTGGAGGGAGGGGTACGGATGTGGGGCGAGCCTGCGGTGGCAGAGGCTGAAATGACATTGCAACAGCCTGAGGCACACCATGTGTTTTCCCAGGGAAGTTGTCCCTGGATCACGGGACCCTGGCAGTGGTGGACTGCACAGGCTCCCAGGAGGGGAGGTGTGGATAGTGACCTGTGCTCGCACACAGGCTTCTTGGTGGCAGCAGCAGCATCCTTAGCATCTCATGCCTGTCTCTGGTGCCCACACTGAGAGCTGCAGCTTGCTGGTTCAGGCAGTGCTCTGAATCCCCTCTCCTTGCACACCCAGAAACACTCTTGACTCTTAGGCAGGTCCAGAGTTTTTACTGGACTCCCTCCCGGCTAGCTGTGGTGCACTAGCCCTCTTCAGGCTGTGTTCACGCAGCCAACCCCACTCCCCTCCCTGGGGTCTGATCTCTGAAGCCCGAGCCTCAGCTCCCAGCCCTGCCCGCCCCAGCAGGTGAGCAGACAAGCGTCTCGGGCTGGTGAGTGCTGGTCAGCGAGAATCTCTCTGCTTTGCCCTCTGCACCCTTGTTGCTGTGCTCTCTTCTGTGGCTCCAAAGCTTCCCCCCTCCGCCACCCTCCCATCTCCGCCCGTGAAGGGGCTTCCTATTGTGTGGAAACTTTTCCTCCTTCACAGCTCCCTCCCAGAGGTTCAGGTCCCATCCGTATTCTTTTGCCTCTGTTTCTTCTTTTTTCTTTTGCCCTACCCAGGTACATGGGGAGTTTCTTGCCTTTTGGGAAGTCTGAGGCCTTCTGCCAGCGTTCAGTAGGTGTTCTGTAGGAGTTGTTCCATATGTAGTTGTATATTTGATGTATTTGTCGGGAGGAAGGTGATATCCGCGTCTTACTCCTCTGCCATCTTGAAGGTCCTCTTCTACCAAGTAGTCTTAGTATCTCATTTCACCACAGTTTGTGAGTTGTGTGTTTCAAGTTTCCACAGATAAAAGCCTATTTATGAATAGCAACAGAGAGATAATTGCTTCCCCTTTCTCAGGCTTCGGATAGAGAAATAAACCACACGATATTTCTCACACCCTTAAAATTGAGGACAGTAGTTTGTTTCAGTGTGGAATATCACTTCCCTCTTAATGTTTCACTGATTCTTCCATGAGATTTCATTTTACCCTGTCCCCCTTCTGATTACAGCCAAGAAGCAAGCCAACTCGTGGACTCCAGATTCTCACAAGCTAATTACATTGAGGCCTCCCCTTACGTTTAGGTGTTTTCACCCACACATCATGGAGAAATCAGGTGAGAGGCATAAAACCATGATTTTGCCACAGTGCACACAGCCTCAGAGTCTTAAACTACAGGGCTAGATTTGGGCTTCAAGGAGAAGGCGGTTGGGTTCCCTGAGCTCCTCGGAGAAGACAGTTAACTTCTGAGGATGCTGAGGGCAACCTGGAGGCCAATCACCTCATTTCTGATGTCTGCAAAGCTCTAATGACCCTGATCGTCTTACTTAACACAGCCTCTTCCAATCTGCAGCCTGGTGTCTCACACATCTTCCTGGAGGGAATCTATGAAGCAGAACGACTATAAAATAAAAAGTATCCTAGAAATTTAATATGATTGGTTCATTTATTTACCACAAACCAGAGGAGGACAAAAGATAGCTACTTTCTCTTCTGATTATTACTTTCTTTGTTGTCATTTGCAAGCAAACCAACAGTGCTCAAAACAAAAATCATCTCCTAACAAACGTTCTCTCTCTGAAATCAGCTTTTGGTGCATGTTCCTAACACTGTTCATAGTGGTCCAAATGAGTCGGGTGGTCCAGCCTTGCCACTTGTTTAGATCAGGGTTAGATCTACCTGACACCCACTTCATCTAGGTTTACATCACCCATTCCCTTAGCTCTGGCTACTCCAGAAGCATACTCAGTAGAGAAGGTGGTTGAAGAAATAGCAATTCTCTTGCTGCTACTAACACAGTGGCTGGTGAGCTGATTGTTTTTCACAAGCCAGGCTCTTGGGACACCAGAACGGCATTGCTTTGATTCACAGACCCTCAACCACACTGAGCTGCACCAGACATGGGGAAGTAAGTCTAGATGGATGGATCAGAGAGTATAAATCCCCTGTATTCTCCCTCTTCCCCATCCAATCCATCCCCCACCCCCCAGCACAGAGAAGACAATTCATAGTGCTTGCCCCAGTCACAGGTAGGATGTGAAAACAGATTCCACAATCCTCTCTCACGTGCCTTACAGACATAATATAACTGGGAAACTATTTACCCCTTCTAAACAGACAAGGCTGGGGGCGAGGAGAGCTGTCTTCTATGGAAGTGAGCATTTCATCAGCACACCTAGATGGAGTCAGAGGGATGAGGGATGACTTTTCACCACAGGCCAGTTTCTGTCCAAGAGCAAAGTCCTCCCCAAGAGAGCTAATGCCTGGTTCCTTACCCTTGCAGCTTGAGAGAAAACCAACATCCCAACAGCTTATGACCTTGTTAGCAAGCCTTCTAATTTGCTAGTAGGATATGGACAACCTCTTACTCCAAATACCTTACCTCTCTGTAGCCATTTTCACTGAGACAATAATGATTCACTTGGTTAGATCTTGCGTTTTCCCTTAATGAAATGAATCTGTACTTAATCAGGATATTCCTGAACTTTATCTCTTAACTCTACTATTCTGAGGGTGTCAAGGAAGTCAGTAGAAAATAGAGTCGTGATATTGTCATTTTAAAACAGCATATCCAAAAGGGAACATCTTCAAGCTGTCGTTCAGGATTAGAGTTCAGTAGAAGCTCTCTTTATCAATTGTCACTTCTTCACTCACCTTCTTCTCTGTTTAGCATACTGACTGAGGCCATGGCACCTAAACGCACAAGGGAGTGACTTCAAATCGTACGTCGATTTCTGTTCCCACAAACTGAAAAGAGAGCATGCCAAAAATCAGTTTTGTTTGCTCCCAAACCTGATTGTGATAGCTGCCCTTCTTACTATAACTATGACATTTAATTTAATATTAAATACATTTAAGAACTATGAATCAAAAAGGAAAGAGTAGTGTTTCTAGGAAAGTGACACTGAGTGTTTTACAAAAAATCAAAATCAAGCAGTGCTGGCCAATAGAAATATAATTCAAACTACATATGTAAGTTTACATTTTCTTGTAGTAACATTTAAAAAGTAAAAGAAATGGGTAAAATTCATTTTAATGTATTTTATTTAACCCAATATATTCCAGACCACCATCATTTCAACCTATAATGGTGTAAAATCATTAATGAGCTATTTTATGCTCTTTTTTTGTTCTAAGTCTTGGAAATCCAACGTTTATTTCATTCTTCTGGCACATCTTCCTTCTGACTAACCACAGTTCAAGTGCTCAGTGACCACCTGTGGCAAGTGATAGCTATACTGAACAGGACACCTCTAAAGAACCCCAGCTGAATGAATAGAGACAACTATTACAGGCTGGGGGGGATTTTTCATAGTTAACTGAATTCAGATTGTGCATCAAGGGTCTGTAAGCGCTCCCTCCACATTGAAGACACTGACATTGGAAATTTGCAATTTTTTCATTATGAGTAGGATGAATGCAAGAAAGAAAAGCAGGGACTCAAATCGGTGAAAACATATTCAAAGCAGAGTCCTTGGTGCCCTGTCAAAAACTTGGCAAATGAATGTAGGTTTTAAGTAAAATGGTTTATGGTATACATATAGCTTTTTTTTTTTAAGTGATTGCCCATCTTATCCTACTTTAACAAAAAATTATTTAAGAGCTTTATGAACAGTTGCTTGCAGTGTGTGCAGTTTGTTGATTTTTTTAAAATCAAGTTGTAAACTTTTATTACAAATTCAAAATGAGGTTCTTAAAAATCTCGATATGAAAAAATTTAAAACCCTTTAAAGGTGTATGGCGAAAAACCAGGCTATAAATAAATTTTTTTAAATAAATAAAATAATAATAACCCCATGCTGCATAAATAATGCAGATGGTTCTAGCTATCTGCTCTAATGGGCAAAAAGTAAGCACTTAAGGTCTTCAGCTCCAATCTTCTGTTCATTTCTTATTGCTGGAATTTCATATTCATTTCTTCTTGTTAGGTGGCTAAACAGGAAGGTGGTAGAAATGGTAAGCTGGCATTTTCTCAGCCTCGCCCTGCCAAGCCTCACACGAAGGAATTCTCAGCTGCTTTTGTCTCTTTGCCATGTTGTGCTTTAGGCTTCCCGGGCATCCGCATCTGTAATTGCAGATGTGGCGGTACTCCCCCAGAGGTGGCCCCTGACGTTGGGTTTCCTCTCCTTCACTGTCCTTACCTTGTTTCTTGCGGTCCTCTTTGGCTGCCCTGAGGAGGGCTCCTGCGGAACCATTGTTTATCACCCGATCTCTCTTAGGGGTCCACCTTGCTCTCCGGCACCCAGGTGGTCAGCACCTTCCCTCTTCTCCCTGCCCAGGAGGACTGGAACGTTGTGGGCGCCCATGGGTTCTCCGTGTGGGGCAAGATGAGGCGTGTGGTCCCCAGTGCTGGCCCAGCCTTTGGGAGCCTCTCCCATCCCTCATTCTTCTCCCCAATCTGCTCTTGCAATTCTGGTCCTTCTGCAGGTAATCGGGAACCACGTGGGTGGTTCTTTGATGGTTCCTGGTCTGCTGCTTATTTACTGCCCAGACTGGAACACCACCATGGTGGAAACATTTGCTGCTGCCACACCCTCTTCCCCTTCAACATCAAATAACACGGTCTCTCCATCTCCTACACTGTGAAGGTCCTTCCTGAGCTTATTCTCTTTAGGGAAGTCTGGTGTACAAATATATCTTCTTTAATGCCATTCCTGTTGATGAAACCATAACCATTTCTTATATTGAACCGTTTTACTGTTTCCAAAACCTTCGTTGCTATGACTTCCTTGTCCCTACTGGCAGGTGCCACCAGTGTGAGGCTGCCTGGGCTGCCCCCGGACAGCTGCAACTCCTTCCATGTTGTGATGGTAACCAGGCCATTGGTAGCAGTGGGGCTGCTCAAAGCTCTCTGGGGTCCGCTCCTACCTTTTTCTGATTAAACAAAAAATACTTGTAGCAATCGCATTGGATAGAAGGTCTTCCATTGTACTTGGAGTGCCTTCAAACTAATTGAATTCGACACATATTTACTGAACCTCTCCTATTTGTGAAACTCTTGTTGTTACTGGCCCCAGGGATTACAAGGGTTGGTAGGGAGCATGGACAAATAATAAAAATAATTGCACAGAGCAAGTAACAGAAAAAGTCAAAATAGATTATGTTTGGTAAGAAAATCAGAAAAATATTTCATGAAAAAGTGGCATTTGAGATAAACCTTGAAGGATGTGTTGGTTTTCATCACAAAGATAGAAGGAGGAAGGATGTTCATGACACAGATTACAGCATTTTTCTGATTGGCAATTTTCCTGTCAATATTGTCAGGACCAACTCACTTAACTATCAGTACCCGCAAATTCCACTAAGGGTTAGCTGTTATCTTTTTCTCTCCCCCTGCCCTGAAACTGCACTATGGGATGTAGAAAAGCGTGTGCTTTGGTGAGCTAAAAGTTATTTTCATTTATCACCTTCTACTTTCAAGGGCAGAAATGACAAATGGGATGCTGAGCCATTCTTACTTGTCCAGATAAAATATGCTCTAGAAATTGATTGGATGCACACCCACCATTCTCCTCATTGCCGACCACCAATACATCAACTGTCACCAAGTGATAACAGCCCACAACTGTAGTGGCCAGATATTGATTTCTTCTGTAGTCAGCAGTAGTTGAAGTTGGGCTTATGTGCACGCACGCACGCGCGCACACACACACACACACACACACACATACACACATACCAGAATATACTTTAAAGTTTACGGCCAGGGACTTTCCTGGTGGTGCAGGTTAAGAATCTGCCTGCCAATATAGGGGACATGGGTTCAATCCCTGGTCCAGGAAGATCCCACATGCCGTGGAGCTACTAAGCCCATGCGCCACAATTACTGAGCCTGCGTTCTAGAGCCCATGAGCCACAATTACTGAAGCCCGTGTGCCTAGAGCCCGCGCACTGCAACAAAGAGTAGCCCCCGCTCGCTGCAACTAGAGAAAGCCTGCACGCAGCAAAGAAGACCCAACGCAGCCAAAAATTAATTAATTAATTAATTATTTTTTAAAAAGCTTATGGCCAAATGAATTAAATATGTTTCTTTCAGAAAAAGTGTTTTCATTTTCTAGGACAAGAGTTTTTTCATCCTCTAATTAGAAGTAACTCAAATAAAACTTTATCAAATTGCTTACAAGGAGGCATAACCAGCCCAACCCCACAATTATACAAAAATCTAGGTTGGTACTACTTATGTGACTTTTCTCAATTCTCTACAATATGACTTACCATGAGCAGGTTAAGTTACAGAAGGAGAATAGGTAAAACATTCACAGCATGGTAAAGATACTAAGAAACAAGCATTATATCCTCTGTGAATCCAATTGTATATACCTTTCAATGTGTCCACTGTTCTGAGTTATGTTGTCCAACTTTCCTCCAATAGGGTGGATAATGGAGCATGAACTGTATTTGGCAAAATCTATGACCTAGGAGTAGGCCAGGCCCTAAGCAAAATTATGGAGTAGGAAAAAATATGTCTTTAACATCCTTGGATATTAACAAAGATATTGAACAATTTCCTTCTCTGGCTACCCAATCCTCCCTTTTGAATAATTTCCTTACCTGGCTACCCAATCCTCCCTTTCTGTGACCTCTTTCAGATCTTCTCTCTTGAATGATATCCTACAATCAAGATCTCCCTTGTCTTATTCTAGGTTATCAGCATTTTATATCCTGTATTCTGTTCATTAAAGATACAGTCTCTGTTGATGAATGTTAAGCCAAAGAGAGTTTTCTTGATGATAATTTACGGCCTGTGGCTAGCCAAAGAGATTGTTCATAGTCTTCAAATCACATCCTCTAATAGCACATTCAAGGTATTGTGCAGCTGAGGAAAAATATATCAAAGTGCCTGGTGAACCACGAATAGCATCATAAATGAAAGGAGTTTCCCTCTATCAGAAAGTAGAGCATTCCATGAAACCCTCTGTAAGCTGAAATGACATAAAATAAAGAAGCAATTACCTTAGGACACATCTTGCAAGATAAAGCACAGATGCTCCCAGACACAGGTCAAAGCTCTGGCAGCTTGATGTTGAGATACTGAGCGTAGTTTCCGGGAAGGAGCTTGGCAGTGCCACTCTCACTGCTGGGGTGTGCACTGCCTCTATAACCACTCACTGCAAAACAAACACTGAATGCTATTATCATTTTCTGCCTTTTTCATAAAAGCAAAAATTCTTCAGGTTTTTTTTGGTTACCGAAAACAGGCACTAATATAGGTCTTTGTAAAAACGAAGTAGCACAAAGCAAACTTTCAAAACGTGGGGAATTCTTGTATCGTTATTATTTCTCTGCCTGTATAAAGAGTCAGTACAGTGCGGGAGCAGGCTTGTCCTGGCTTGCAGGAGCAGATTGTGTATATCTCTTGCCCCAGCTCCACAATCAGCGACGTCATGTTGGTAGTTTGAAATCAGCCATGATTTACATGGTAGGACTATTTACACCACAGTAATTGGCAAATACTACTTACCAGGGCTTCCTCCAGCAATCCCCAGAGAACCCATTTACTAGTGCATCCCTGAATAAGATCAAACTTTTTGATCTTATGGCCCACTGAGTTATCCTATCTTCCTGATGAGCCCTCCTGATTAGGCCCCTCCTCCCTTGCCCATACAACAGCAAAGAATTTGGCTGCAGAGATACAAATCTCAATTAACTATATCAACTAGCACCACCATGTCTTTCCTCCTCACTGGTATATGCCAACACCTACATTGTCTGAAGTATAGCATACAAAATGTCTTTGTTGATTAAATAAACAGACATACCACATCTATACATGCGCCTGCTTTGTGCAAACACTCCTGCACACACACACACACACACACACACACACACACACACACACATGAATCTGAGTTAACATAAGGGATATATTTATTTAAAAAATACTTCAGTAATAAAGGACAGTTTTATTTTTTATGTTAGAATAGTTATTTGATTTATTACCAAAGACCTAAAATTCCTGGAAAAGCAAGTATTAACAACTGACAGGCTAAGAAGCTATTTCAATATGTAGAAAAGCATGTTATGATGCTTTTAAGTTTTAATATGCTCTTAAAAGAAAGACTAACTTTTGAAAGTCAAGTTGTCCGAAACAAATCTTTTTAGGTCCTCAAGTTGTGCCAATAAGCTTCATGGACCAAATTGCCTAATCTTATCTCATCCTGCTTCCAACTCGAGAATCCCTTCCTCTCTTCTTCTTTCCTCATATTCCATTTACTCTTCAGGAGGGCTTCGGTGAAAACACTGGTGACCTTCCTTCCAAATGTCAATCTCCAAGCCACTTCTTAGTCTTTGTCATCCCTCTTTGGCAATATGGACTGTTGTCCTCTCCCATTAGTCTCATTCCGGCCACATTCAATCTCACCCAGACTGGCAGTGTGTATCAGCATCCCTCCTCTGGCATTCCTCCAGGCCACTGTCGGCTCCACAGCTCCTGGCTCTCACTTTCCCTTGCTCTTTTGACTCTTGACCCTGGGTGTGCTCCACATTTTGGCTGCCATTCCCCCACCTTGCACTCTGCATTGTCAGATGCTGGCACATAGAAGGCTCCTGTTAGATCTGCATTGCATAACTGAACATGTTTCTTAGCCACACACACACCCAGGTGCACACATACACACACAACTCAACACACCCCTAATCTCACACAGCCTTTAGCACTCACCACGTGTGGATGCCTGCCCCCTGCCTTCCAGCGCCACCTAGGGCTCTCTTTGCTGCAATGCCCCTCTTTGCCTCTAGGGGGCAAACTGTACCTCAGCCCCAGGCTGATGCAGAAAGAGCCCTTCATAAAATCCTCCCCTCTCCTGAGTCCTGTGAGCCTCCACCCATCTGCTTTTGCAGTCTTGGTTATAGGGTTCCCATCTCTGCCTTTCTTTGCCCTTCTCTAGTCTCACTTCCAGAGTTACTCTTAAAATCCTCTCTCTACATACTTATAATTCCCAAATCCAGATTTGGAGAACTCAATTAAATCTCTATTTGTAGATTCCACAGACACCAAAACCTTCGTAAGTCCCACACCAAACGTTTTATCTTCTCCCCCAGACACATTTTACTTCCTGTTAATGGCACCAACAGATCCTAATTATTCCTGTGAGAACTCCTGAGGCACCTGTGATTCCTCCCTCTCCCCAGTCTCCATTTAGTCACTAAATCCTGTCTGGGCTCTCTGCATCACCACCAGCAGCTGCCATAGTTCAGGCCTCAGATATTTCTCATGCAAACCTTCACAATAAAATGCTTCTTCTTCAATCCACCTGCCATACTTTGTTATACTTATCTTTCTAAAACCCCAGTATGATGACGTCACACTTTGGTATTTCCCCTTGCCAAGTGCAAAACAGCAATATTTGCATAAGATAATTAGCAGACTGCCTCCATCAGAATATTAAAAGCCAGGCTTATAATATAGATTTTTGAACCCCACTTCAAGCCAACTGAATCAAATCAGTGGGTCCCAGAAATCTTCATATTCAGCCAACTTCCTGGGTAAACCTTCAACCCAGTAAAATTTGAGAGTCTCTGGCCTACAGGCTCCTCTGTAGGACATATAAGGCCTTTCACCATCTGGCCCTTTTTACCAGTCCCTTCACCCCATGCCTTGTGCGGACTGTTCCTTCATCCTGGAATGTCCTCTGCCTTTTTGCTGCCAAATCTCACTAGGGCATAGCCCTAAATTCAATTCCTCTGTGGTATTTTCCATGATGCCACTGGTTATAACCAATCCCTAGTTCCTCAGAACTTTCTATGATACCTTTATTACACGGTATCTCTCTGCACTATAGTCACTGTTCTAGTATTGATTTCCTTGTTACACCAAGCACTTCTAAAGAACAAGAACCAGGTTTTATGGATCTCTTTATCCCCAGTTTCTGACACATAGTAAGTGTTCAATAAAATGATATTCAAATGAATGACTGAATAAATAAATCATCTACCACCACAATACCAAGAGCATATCCTGGAGATAGCAACATTTAGAACACACCTCAATATAAACATAATGGTGCTGACAGCTCCCTGATGAATCTGAAAGTGTCATGCATTCATTCCATCAGACCAAGAGGACCCAAATTTCATTCCTGAAATCCAGAGGCCATCACAAGGAGATCCAGATCATTCTTCATAATCAACAGCATAGACACAGATTCAGCTAACTTGTGTTAACAGAGTCAATTGTAGAAAAGCCAAAAGCTAAGACCTAATTCTAAGACCAATGTGTAGCTAAAGATATGTTTGTTTGTTTGTCTTCAAAAAATAAAAAAAACAACCAAGGCTCTGGATGGGACTTGCCACCTGTCTTCTGTCCAACAGTTGATGGCATTGGTTGAACAGCCCCTGAGTTCATTAATTTGTCCTGTGGCCCAGGGATAGGAGTGAGGGAATAAGGAGGAGGAGGTCACAGGGTTCATCCTTTCCAAGAGTTTACAGTCTAGGGTGAACCACCTAACTGTTGCATGGCAAAAATCCAAGAATAAAAACAAAGCAGCATGGTGGAAACTGCAAATCAACCTCATATGAAAACGAAGTCCACAGCTGCTGAGGGAACACAGGGAAAAGGAAGAGATCAAATTTGTTTATAATCACAGAAGTTGGCACTGGAAAGGGCTGTGTAGACTGTCTAACACTGTGCTTTCAATTTACAAATGAAAACCAAATACAGAGGTGACTTTTCCAAAGTCATTCCAATAATTTATTTAACCAAGAAAGCTCTCAGGTAAAAGTGAGGTAAGCCTGGAAAAAAGAGAAAGTGAGCATTGCACAGGGATATTCTGGAGGAGGAAATAACATAGGTAGGTGGAGGAAAAGAAAGCAGCTTTTGAGGAAGGATAAGAGACAAATGAGCGGGTCATGGGAGACAAAAGCCAAAAGTGTTGGGACGAAGCAGAGAGCAGTGATGGGAGGCGAAGGTGAGATGTTAGGTGGGAAATGGGGGACCAGCTTTTATGGATGGAAAGTCTGGATCAGAGGATGGAGCAGGATATGATATGCATACAATAGAGGTATGGTGCTAAGAATGAATTCCTGTGCTATCAGAATCCAACGCACTCAATTGTAAATTGTTGGAGCTGGAAGTACCTTGGAGAATAAGCAGTAAACTCATCTGACAGAGGAATAAGCCCAGGCTAAGAAGGAAGCAATGTAAATGTGTGACCTTTGCAGACACACTGATTCTGGTTTCAAAACTCAGCTCTGCCATTCATCGGTCACTTGTCTTTGAGACACTTTGAAGCTTTCTGAGCCTCCTTTTCCTTTTCTATCAGATGGGAAAATATTCAGCTCAGAGTTGTTCTAGGGATTAGGTTCTCCTGCACTGTTAGCACGTGACCCAGTGCTGAGCCCATGAAAGGGGCTCATTGAACACTTCTTCCCAACCTCTTTGCATGAAGAGAGGAAGTGGCGTGCCCAAGGTCACACAACTGATGGAAAGCAGAACTGGAACAGGAACCCTATGTTCAGACTTGAAGCCCTGAGCTCCAGTCCTAAGAAGGCTGCCCCTCTTAGGGACTCCCAGCCAGGCTTCCACCCAAAGTACTAGCACCCTTTTGAAGAGGGTCATTCTGGAATTGTCGCAAGAGACCAGAGAAATTCACAAGCAGGACTTCATCTACTTCTTTTTCCTGAAGTTTGTCTCTAGTGGGCTTCCAGCCTTGAGGAGGGAATAAACCCACATCAAATAAACCAAAAATAATAAATACAGCAGATCAAAGACAAGTCCTCCATGAGAGCATGCATGTCAGCTGGGGACAGAGGATGAAACCTTTTTTTGTTTTCTGAATGGAAAAGCTATTTTGGCTTCATGATTTCCTAGGGATTGTAATAGTTATGGTCTGGGTTACCAGTATAACTCACATCTGAATATGCTTAGTATTGGGCTGGCCAAAAAGTTCGTTTGGGTTTTTCCAGAACCTCTTAGAGAAAAACCCGAACGATCTTTTTGACCAGCCCAATATTTTTCACAACTTGTGGATCAGGAACAAAACTGATGAAAGCCAATTTGCCCTGGCCAGGCAGAGGTGCAAAGTAGACACAGAGGTTCTGCAGCAATAGGATAGTACTGATAATATGTGTCAATATTATAGAAAAAGCTGGCTTTCATCAGATACCCTTTGGGGAATGAGCTAGAGGAACATGGGTATATAAGTCCCAGGCAGCATGTAAACACTGAGATTTAAAATAAAAATTGTAATTTAATAAGTACAACTTATGCTTTTATCAATGATCTGGGACAGTGTCATATTTTTTTCTTGTTTATTTTTCATAATGTACTACAATTCTGTTCAAATTGATTAAGCATCTCCCATGTTCCAGGGAAAGTGCTTGCACTAGCATATCACAGGTAAATAAGACAGGGTCTCTATTTTCTAAAATTGTTTCAATCCTGGGTCAAATCATGTCACTCCTCTGCTCTAACCTCTGCAGTGTCTCCGAATCACCCATACAAAAGCCAAAGTCCCTGCAGCTTCATCCTCTGTGAGCACCCCAGCTTTTGCCCATCAACTTCATCACCTACTTCCCTCTCTTGCTCATGTCACTCCAATATCCCTGTTTTCTTGCTGATGCTGAATACTTCAGGCATACTCCTCCTGTCTTTGTGAATGAATGGGCTTCCATGAGGAACAATTGCAATTTCAGTTGTGGAGAAGGAAAACTCAGAATTTGATCTAACAACTTGCCAATCAGAAGCTTCCTCTTGAGTGTTCATGAGGTGAATGGCCAGGATACTGTCTGATGAGCTGGCTCTGCCATCTGAGGTGAACAACCTGTTAAGGTGTCTCAATCCCCTGGAGGGAAAACCTGACCATGCCCATGACAGGGCAAGATGCCATTGAAGGGCACTGTCTCTTCTATGCTCCCACTATGCACTTTCATCCCACATGATTCCAGCAAGTTCCAGCATGTCTCTGATGTGCAGAAGCTGGTCCATGATGTGAGGGAATTCAGCCCAGCCACCAAGAAATGCTTTGGCCTATTAAAAACCTGGAATCATTAAGACTCTATTATACCTCTATTATACCTAATCACTCTATTATACCTCTAACTGATCCTAATCTCAGGACTGTTTTGACTGCCTTTAGGTTAAAAATATGGAAACTAACTTCAAGTCAAACGACGACACATACAGGACTCCTGGACAATTGTATGATCTGGATCATAGGACAGTGGACACAGGGATACTCATCCAGTATCTATCCCATGTGCCCCTGAGTCATTCTTCATCCAGTTGGCCTGGTCCCATGCCCTTGAACCCTGTTGAAAATAAGGGAGAAGGAGCTCTAGGACTCTGGACAGACAGTCCCAGTCTTCCAATAGTAGAGGAGAGTTTCAGGAGCCATGTAGGAGATGAGAGCCCAGGCTAGCTTACCTAGAAACCCACATGACATACATCAGCCTCCAAAGGGTTGTACCTTGTCCCGCAGAAAACACAAGAAAGTCCCAGTGTGTGATGCCAAGGTAAGGGAGGAGGATTCCACAGGGAGATTGTGTCTGTCTTGGAGCAATATTTTTAAGGGGTCACCCCTGCCTGAGCAGCACACCCAAAGCTCTGCATAGAAGTAGCATCTCCCACAAGCCAGTAGGAACTGATGTCTTACCCAGCCCACCTCATGCCCCTTGCTTTCTCTTCTATCCTCGTGTACTGCGCATGCAATATTCAGTTCCTAAGATTCTAGGCCTATTTGTTGCTCATACTGTCCAGATCTTGGGGGAAGATCCATGTTCAAGAATCATGGAATTCCTTGCACACCTGATGAACACCTAACTTGCCATCAGCATACAGGTACAGCCTTTCCTGATGCCTCTCCTGCCCCAGCCAGGTGTGTGCGTGTGATGGGGGTTGGGGGAAGGGTGGTCGGGGGTGAATCTCAGAGGTTTGAGGCAATTATGTCCCTCAATTCATAACACATTATCATCCTCAATTTGGGTAAATTCTTAATTTACTCAACTATTCCTTTGTATTTCCATTCTCCATTCCCATCCCACATAGCATTATAATTACGTGCTTAATGTTTACCTTTTTATTTGTAAGTGTCTTTATAAAGACACATTGTTATTTTGTACATCTATTTGTAATTTATATAAATAGTATTGTGTTTTATATTTTATTTTATTTTTTCCACCCAGCATTACGCTTTCAAGATGTGTGCCTGCAGCTATGTGTTCTCCTATGAAGTCAAATCCAATTAAATCTTGGAGACAGAGTTTTGGGTGAAGTAGAAAGGAATAGCTTTATTGCTTTGCCAGGCAAAAGTGCCACAGTGGGCTAATGCCCTCAAAACTGTGTGTCCCAACTTGGAGGGGGTAGTGAGAAGTTTTATAGTAATGGTTCAAAGAGGGTGTGATCAGCTTGTGGACATTCTTCTGATGCGTTGGTGGTGAGGTAAGAGTCAGCATCATCAACCTTCAGGTTCCAACTGGTCTGGGATCTACATGCTTGTGGGCAGCATACCATTGTTAATTGTTAAACTCTCCCACTTGGCAGGGGGTTCAGTATCTGCCAAACAGCTTAAAGATATTGTGTGTATCCCTTGATGGGGAACAAGGACCCTGCCCCAAGGCTGCACTATTGTTTCTCTTGACTGTTTTTTCCTCCCTTGTCTTGCATCCCCTCCCTTCCCTAACTAACAACTGCTTGAACCTCCCAGTTGGAACTCAGGGAAGGTCACAGAGGCTGAACGATGCCTATTTCCTCTAATCAAAGGAATGGAGGACACATGAAGGCTTTTGTGCCCAGGAGCCCCACAGGGTCCTGTTGGTATCACTAACTGTGGCAGGGCAGGTATCAAGGAACACCAGAGCCAGGCAGAAGTTAAAGTGATGAAGTCAAATTCTATTCAGGAACTATTGTGATAGGGGAAGAGAGACCTCAGCATAGAAATGGACTCCATTCCAAATTTAACAAGGGCCCCGGGGATTTATAGCTAAGGAGCAGGGTGAAGGGCTGGGGATGGAAATTCACTAGGAGGAGACATCAGAGACAAGGGGATTCTGGTTAAACTGACTCTATAGGATTCTTGCCGAATGCAGGCAGGATGATAAGATATTGAGGGTGGCGGATTCTTGCTAAACTAACCCAGCAGGATTCTTACTAAAACTGACAAGGCTACGTGGGCCAAAGAGAGAGCCCACGGTTGGGGCATTGGAGGTTTAGAGGAGCCTGACTAAGGTTAGGCCAAGGAGAGCCTTTGTCATAAGCTTCACTATGTATCCACTGCCTATGCCCTCTGGCTCTCCTGCCCTGCACCACGCGCCCCTCCCCATACACACAGTGTTGTGGAAAACATCATGGCACATATTTCTTTATGGATCTGGGTGAGGTTATTTTTAGGGATATATTCCTAGGAATGAAATTAGTTTCTATAAAACAGATGATAGATAGATAGATGATAGATAAATAGATAGAAAGTAGATAGAGATAGATGGATGGATAGATAGATAGATAGATAGATAGATAGATAGATAGATAGATGATAGATAGAGATATAGGTAGATATAGATTGCAAAGATAAATACAGATATATTTAATCCAATACTTATTTTGACTAAGAATGTGCTGTGCCATACAGAATCTACCCCTCCTCCCTCCATCCCCCTCAGAAATTTCTAGCATAGCACTTGCTAAAGCACCCGGAATGGAAGAAGCCCCTTCCTAACCACCATGCACATGCATATCTCATCCTCAAATCATAACCAGATTTCAGAGTTAAAATAACCATTTCTCTACAAAGTCTTCTTTGATCTCCACAGATGAAAACACTCTCTGCTGACTGAACCCCTAGTGTCTTATATCTGTCGTCTGATAACCTAGTATCTTTCTAAGGACACCAATCTTAGTCATACACAGTTTAATCCCTCTCCACAGCCCTAAACGCTTGAATTCAGGATTACAGTGTAAGTCATCTTGGTGACTTGGTGGTTAGAAACATGGGCTTTGAAGTCCAACAGAACTGAGGTTGATTCTCTATCTGTCATTTACAAGCTGTGTGGCTTTTAGGCAAGTTAATTAGACTCTCAGCCTTAACTTCCCCATGTGGATCCTGCCTATCTTAAAGGTTTATGGAAAAACTAAATGAAAAGTTGCATGAAAACACTGGGTCCAATGCTTACCATACAACCCAAGCTCATTAAGCAGAAGCTGCTATTGAAACTGTCATCACCACCATTATTACTAAGCATCTGCACAGAACATGGCACAGTCCCTTAAACAGTAGACACAGTAATAGTACGTGAATGAACAAGCCTCAGAAATGCTAACTGCCTTGCCCTGCTGGAAAGCGTCAAGGCTCATATTTCAGCCCATGTCTTCTCTGTGGTCTGTCTTCTCTAAAACTATGCTTGCTGGAACTTTTAGAAAAATAGCTATTTATAAGGCTTGAATGGTGAGACAAAAGGAACTGGGAGAATTCCTCTATCACTTCAGTTGTGAAATTTTGCCACTTGCAACAACATGGATGGACTTGGAGGGCATTATTCTAAGTGAGATAAGTCAGACAGACAAAGACATACTGGATGATATCATTTATATGTGGAATCTAAAGAATACAACAAACTAGTGAATATAACAAAAAAGAAACAGACTCACAGATACAGAAAAAAAAACTAGAAGTTACCAGTAAGGAGAGGGAAATGGGAGGAGGGGCAATATAGGAGTAGGGGGCTAAGAGATACAAACTGATATATAAAATAAGCTACCAGGATATATTGTACAACACAGGGAATATAGCCAACAGTTTGTAATAACTATAAATGGCGTATAATCTTTAAAAACTGTGAATCACTATATTGTACACCTGTAATATATAATACTGTACATCAAATATACTTCATTAAATAAATAAGTAAATAAATTTCACCAAGCTTTGAACTTTAAAAAAGGTGAGAGAGCGGGCTTCCCTGGTGGCGCAGTGGTTGAAAGTCTGCCTACCGATGCAGGGGACGCGGGTTCGTGCCCCGGTCTGGGAAGATCCCACATGCCGCGGAGTGCCTGGGCCCGTGAGCCATGGCCGCTGAGCCTGCGCGTCCGGAGCCTGTGCTCCGCAACGGGAGAGGCCACAACAGTGAGAGGCCCGCGTACCACAAAAAAAAAAAAAAAAAGGTGAGAGAGAGAGAGAAGTAGGAATTGCACGTATGGTGAAGGGCTGTGTCAATCTTCCATCTCCTGATACCCCCTCTTGGTTGGTGGTGTCAAGAAAGTCCTATAAGATGATATACATGTAAAGTACTCAGACTAGTGCCAGCACATAGCAAGTATATGAATTTCCATAATTTCCCCAGGCACAGAGTTTTGACTTCTTCCCGTGTAAAGCGATGGCTTCCTCAGCCTGGGGTAAACATCATTTTAAACAACCTGCCAACCTCTTTCAGATGAGCTGAAAGAGGGCAGAGTTTGGCTGAAACTTTGGCTGAAAAGGGCAGACTTAGAGCATCGCAAGGCAGGCAGTTGGCAAGGACCTCTCTAGAATCCCAGGCTGGTGAACTCCAGTCATTAGAAAATAGATCCAAACCTGTTTATTCCTCGCATTGTTTTGTTGTAGTTGCTCCAGGAAGCCCACCAAGGCCCACAGGCAATCACCATAGCCTGAAGGACATCTTAGTTTCTCCAGTAAAGTCTGCTCCCAGTTATGGCCGGAAGAGACCTGCTGGGACTGACAGAGACCCCAGTAGCAAAGACCTGTTTTTGCATGGGATGGGAAGGCCAGGCCTAGGAAAGAGAACACCAAAGTTCTCCATGAACCTGTGTTCACACTTGGCAAAGGCAAACCCCTCTAAGGGGGAGTCTTCGTCCGTGCCCTCTGTCCCTTTATGTGAGCTGTCACCACCAGCTTCAGACAGACCGCTCACCAGTCTGGGTGGATCCCCAGGCACCAGAGGGTAGAAACAAAGCATCCCGTTTCTCTGCTTCTTTGTTCCTTGTACGCCTGGAATATTGTTATCTTGAACGCTCCATTCACACAGCACCCTCTGGCCCAGCCTCCCATGGGGTTGGCATTACCAGCCCATCCATCTTAATGAAAGGACTGAAGCAAAAGCACAGAAAGACTAAGATTGCAGTTGAGTACCAAGTAATCGATCCAGTCGTTGGTGATAAATCCAACTCAGCCATCTTAATGACTGAGAGTAGTTATTAAGACAACCAATGGCATTGCCTAGTCATGGCTGAGTCTCGACTGTCTGCATCTGTGTGCAAAGTGGAAGAGGCTCTGGGCCCAACGGCTGACCTATAAGCAGAAAAACCAAACATTTAATAGTAGAACAGCAGGTTTTTGCAGAATTCTCCAGGTAAATGTTCATCATAGCTTCTTGCTGCAGTCAGGAGTTTTGCCTAGATGGGGAAATTGTTCTCAGATGTAAATGAGGAACTTGCTAGGAGCTGGATCAGGGGGCAGCACTGTGATTTGCTGTGTATCACCCTTCAGTAAAAGCCTCAGTGCCAGGTTATTCTCAGCCTGTAAGAAGACTGCATTTTGTGATTCACGTCGGGAGCCTGATTTTACCCCACTTTATCCCCCCTCCCCATCTGCCTGTTTTGCTCCTCAGAGGATTCAGTGATACCCAGTGAGTACTAAGCAGCAGATCGGGGGAGGTAAGAGATGATCCTGCTGAAATGGCAGGTGCCCTCAGTGACAGACCTGCTTTTGGGTCAAAATGATGACATTGCTGCCATCCGGGGAAGGAAGGAAAGCATAACTTCCTCCCCCACCACAGGACCCCATAACACAAATGCCCAGAGTCCATTGTTCTTAGCTTCTGGTTCTTATTCACAACCAAAAGGCAGAGCTGTAGCTTGCTCTGTTCCAGAGCCAATTAGAGGGATGGAGGCATGGTCCCCACCCCTCCCCTTCCACCCTCCCAAGCCCACACCCCCAAGCAGAAGGTGTGAAGTCCAGGGAGGAGGTGGCACATGGGATTCACTGCAGACTCACACTTTATTTGCAAGAAGTATGACAGTGTGAGGTGAATGAGGACAGCAATACGTCTCAAGAAAGGTGCCAGCTCTAGGAGAATGGAATCACCAGCCAGAACGATCAACAACATGCTTGAATGTGCGGGGATCATACACATGCCCCAGGACATATTCTGAAGCAGGTAATCTAGAGGATCAGAGATGTACCCACCTGGGCAGAGCCATGCTGTGGTCCTGAACCCTCAGTGAACCTGAGAGAAGCAGGCAAACTCAGAGCCTCAGTTTCCTCATCTGTAAAATGGGATCTGCCCATTCGGTCATTTATAGAATGTTTGCTCACTGCCTCCTGGGTGACAGGCCCTGATTATCCATACATAATCAGGGGAGACATGGTTTAACTTTTGTTAGGAGGTTGGGCAGACAACTCAAAGAAGAACAAGGGGGAAGGAGAACACTAAAGAACAGAGGCTACAGTTTTAAGAATATCCAGATAAGGCAGTAAGCTGGTGTGAAGAGGCTAGGATGCAAGGGTAACACCAGCGTTCTGCTCCAGGCTCTGGTATCCCTGGTGATGCAACTTTAGTTAAGTCACAATTTTTCTGGCCTTCACTCTGCTCACCCAATAAAATGGAATGACCACATATATCTTAAATAATAATTATAATCATCATCATCATCTTTACTTATTAATGAGCTTTTTGCACTGGAATTATTTATGTGTTTTAGTCATTCAGTTCTCACAACAACACTTTGAGGTAGGTCTCATCTTATACATAAGGAAAGTGAGGTTCAGAACAATTAAGTAACTTTCCCAAAGACACACAGATGTATGAAAGAGAAGAAAAAACCCAGAATATTCAAGCTTAAAAAAAAATCTTTGAAAATTATTTAATCCCATTATCCTCAAGTCTAACATCAATACAATCCTTTCTTTTAATGACATTTTACCTAAAACCCCAATAAATAATATGATAAAGGTGGAGTGGCTTTGGTTGTGTTGGGGTGAGGGGTCCAGACCTGTCCATGGAGATCCACGTCCATCTCCCAGCAAACCTTGATGCTTAGGGTTCCATGGGCCACAGTTCAACATTCACTTATCTAGTTTGATCCTTCATTTGCATACAAAAAGCTGGGGCTTTGGAAACATTATAAATCTTATGCAACTCCCCTGCTGCTCACTGATGGAACAGGGAATGGTACCCAGATGTCCTGTGTTCAACATGCTGCTGAACATGTAAACAGGATACTCCCAAATCCTATAACTTCATATATAAGGACATCATTCCCCCCTCATCTCCCTCCTCTAAGACCAAGATTTGATCCTGGGTATCTCCTGACTGTTCCCGATCTCCACTACTTTCTGCTTCCAGCACAGCGCCCCACAATACCTCCAGCCCATCTGCAATTACAGAGGAGACATTGGATCAAGGAGCAGGGCAGGAATAGCAGATGAGGTGAGGACAGTCACTGTAGCCCCGGGGTGGGCTTCACAGCAAAGAGGTGAAGTCTTGATTCTAATCAAAGCACGGATGAGACAAGGAGCATAGTCAAGAACAGAGGAGATAATGGTAATGGCTGGAGGAGAGCAGAGTTCAGAGGGAATCATTGCAACAGAGCAGTGACTTATCAAGTAACTTTTTAGAAATTGAACGCTTCTTTCGAAAGTAATCTTCCTGGAAACCCCAATATATAAATGAGATCAACATGAAGCTCTGGTTGATGAGGAGCCTGCCTACTCATCTTCCCTTGTCCCTCTCACTCCCTCCCTCATGGCATCCCTAGGGTATTCCCAAGGAACCAAAGGGCTCTGGAGCTCATTGAGAACCCCTGTCATAGTGAAGGCAAGATATGGAAACATATGTATATGTACAACTGATTCACTTTGTTATAAAGCAGAAACTAACACACCGTTGTAAAGCAATTATACTCCAATAAAGATGTTAAAAAAAAAAAAAGTTAGTGAAATAGTCAGGATAAGATAGGTTATGCTCTGTAACAAACACCCCCCAAATTTCAGTTGTTCAACACAACAGGTTTTTTCTCATCCATACCAAGTCTCCTATGGGTATGGGTAGCTCCTCAGGGCAACTGTCCCCCATGGGGTGATTCAGCCTCCAAGGTGCTCTTATGGCACCTCCATCCCGACACATGCCTCCATGAGGGCCATATAGGAAACTCGTGTCTCTGCTCCTAAATGCTTCAGCCCAGAAATAACACATATCACTTCTCATCCTAGCTCATGCAAAAGCTGGGAAATGTAGCCTTCCATGTGTCCAGGAAGGGGCAGAGACCCAGAAATACTGGTGCACGGATGAGCTTTAGTAATATTTACCACAATGAGCAAGCAGGGCTTATTAGATAAATAAGCCTTGTATTACATTAACTGAGTGAATTACAGTCTATAAAATACCACTGTACATATTTGCCAGATGAAGAGTTCAAGGTTAAAACAAATATCTGAGACTGGCTTGAGGTCATATAGCTAAGATTTAATTGACCCTGGATATTCCAATTCCAGATCCAGAGCCCTGGTCACAACCACAGAGCTCCAGGGAAAGGGAAGGAAGGGCAACTGAGGGAGAAGCAAGCCGAATTGGTCAAATGATGTGCATGCAAAAGGAAATTTGAAAAATCACCCTCCACGTTTTCTCACTCACAGTAGGGAACAGGAGACAAAATGTGGCCAAAAGAGCAGAGCTGGGGAGAGCAAACAGTGGGAGGGAGGTGAACTTGGCACCCCCCACCCTGCTCCGTCTACCACATTTAAAACACTTTGGCAGCGAGTCATCCCACTTGAGATATCAGGTTGATGGATTTCAATGCAGGGCTGGATGGAGGAGGAAAGTTCATGGTAAACAAGGAAATGTGTGCCATTTGTAACAAGGATTTGCATGCATAGAGCACTGTACTGTTTACAAAGCACTTTCATGATCTCATCTGCATTCAGAGGCTGGCTGAGCACAGTGCCCTGGGCAGGGATTATGTTACCCGGGAGTAATGTCTATGAAAAATGCAGGGCACATCCTCAGCCACTCCACCGGACAAGGAATCTGGTTCAGACAGACCAGCTAGGCTTGGTCACACTCACCTGGCTGCAGGAGCTGGGGATGCAGCGAATATGTCCATTGATTGCTGACTCTCATTCTCACAGCCCGAGACTTACCCTGGACATCTCCAGCCGGCCTGTTTCAAACCTTTGCTCTCTGGGTTTCAGGTGATTGTGAGCTCTGACAATTTTACAATCCAGGGAGTTCAGCGTGGTAGTTATATTGCCCTGAATGAGGCAGGTAGGTGTGACCATCAGAATGAAGGGTGGTGTTGCCATGACAGTGGGACCACTGTCAGGGCTTGGATACAGGGGCAGTCTCCTGCCCCCACTGACAGTGTCAGAGCCAAGTTCAGAGCAGAACTCCAGCCCCAGCAAAGAGAGGCCAAGAGAGGCACCACAGTCTATAAAGTAGCCTAAGAGAGAGAAGGAGGCGGGCCAGGTGTAGCGTACAAGTGACCTGCCATCTTGGCTCTTCCTGGCTTCACCCTGGCTTCTGTTCTCCTTCCTGCCCTGAACAGGAGAGGCTGGGGACAGAGCCAGGGAGAGGCTGTGGTGGAAGGGCAGCAGTGTCTCTCACTGCAGTGGGCAGGGGTAGCCACCAGCGCCAGGATGGAGAATCACACAGAACATGCCTTCAGTCTCTGCCTGCCGAGGTTCTCAGGCTCCCAGTGTCCCAGGGAGAGACAGCACTACTGGCCAGAGCTGCAGCCTCCTCCCGTCACTCCCTGTGCTGCTCCGAGGGCCTTGGCCCTTCATCTGAAGCATGGCTCCAACCGCTTCACTCCTCCAGGACATCCTTCCCCAGGGCTGCTGATTAATTTCACTCATTTTCCTCCCTTGGCAGCTCAGCTGTTGTAAGAATTACTCCGAAGCGCTCCATCTGTCTTGGGACTATGATAAATAATAGGCTGGCTCTTCAGGCATTCTCATCACCTTCTGATCTCAAGGACCTTTTTTTTTTTTTTAATTCACATAGAGAGTGGAAATCCCCACTTCTTTCAGGGACACAGGGCCCTGGAGTTGGGCACAGAGATGTAAGGCCAGGTAAGAAGGGAACAGGTGAGCTCCCTCTGGTTAAATCTAATCCCAGTACTCAGAGCAAAAGATCTCTTCCCCCTTCAGGGGGGGCAAATCATTGAGCAAAGGGGATCTCAACCCAGGATTCTCATTAGAATCATCTGGTGTGTTTTTTTAAAAAACAATGTCCAGACCCCATACTTCGCCCCCTCAGACCAATTCAATCGAATGTCTGGGGTTTAGGTCCACGTATTCATATTTTCAAAAAACTCTCCAGGTAGTTGTAATGGATAGGTAATTGCCTATCGACAAATCAAGTCTTCAATGTATTCCACTAATCCCAGCCTCTGCATTACTTCCTTCCCACCTCCCCCATGAATTATTGCACCTTATAATTACACAGTACAATACAAAGCATGTTCATATACATATTTCACTCAATAAAGCCAAGTGTTCCTCCATCACACCTGCTAAATAAAGGAAGGCACTGCCTCTTATTCACAGTGTTTGCTCTACCATTGACCACAACATTTAGTATGAGATGGATATTCAATGTCTATTGAACAATCCTGTAAGATTATTATAAGTATCAGTATCACAATTTTATTATTTATTATTATGATTTTACAGTCCAGAAAACTGAGGGCAAGAGAGCTGGAATGTCTTTGCCCAAGATTATACAGCCAATAAGAGAAAAGGTTAGAAGCAGAACTCAGGTCTTCTGAGTCTGGCACGATTTCCATAGTCTTTCATCCATCTTTGCCCAGGTCTGCCCATGGTCTGCCATTAGTCTTAACTCTGTCCTTCAGGGTTATGAAGGTTGCCAAACTCTTGGCCACAGCTCTGAGAATCACCAAGAACCCTGGCTCATGTGCCCCAGACAGAAAGAAGAGCCCAAGTCTGGTCCAGGAGCTGAGATTAGATAAGAAAAAAAAAAAAAAACACACACAGAGTGAGTAAATTTGTATCAGGTACTTAACCAATAATTGGTGTGGATAAGGAAGGCTGTGGCAGTGATGGGAAAACCAGGGCATTGAAACACTGCCCTTCCATCAACAGGTCAAGTGTTCTGCTCTGTGGTGGCAAACAGAGTTCACAAAAGGCAGAATTTTGAACACTGATGGAAGTTCCTTAGAAGAGGATTCTAAACCCATGGATACTCTGATATCCTCAGCCTCCTCTTTGACAAGCGAACACTTGCTCTTTGATACAGCCCTGCTTTGAAATACAGTAAAGGGTTTGGGGAGATGTTATAGAGTAGGGCAGTGATTCCCAATATATGGTCCCTGGACCAACAGCATCAGTACCACCCAGGAACTTGTTAGAAATGCAAATTCTCCTGCCACCCAGACCTACTGATCAGTACCTCCGCTCTGGGGGTGGATCCCAGCAATCTGTGGCTTATCAAGTC
Source organism: Orcinus orca (assembly GCF_937001465.1). Lineage (NCBI taxonomy): Eukaryota > Metazoa > Chordata > Mammalia > Artiodactyla > Delphinidae > Orcinus > Orcinus orca. Next base: position 12,983,175 of record NC_064559.1, on the reverse strand, counting down.
CTCCAGGTGATTCTAATAAAGACTAAAGTTTGAGGGCCACTGGTGTGGTGGGGAGAGCTCAGATTCAATAGTGAGGCTCATCTGAACTGGAGCCCTGGCTCCACCATTTACACTTACTTGATGAGCAGCCTTGCAGTAGGAAGCAAGGGAACAGCCATATATCAAGCTCTGAACATGAGGAGCTCACTGTGTTCTGGCGAAGTTCTTCATACATATCTTTCCCCTCTAATGCTCACAACTGCCTAAGAGATTGTCAGCTTTAATCCAGTCATGCCCCACATTCCTATTTCCCTCAGTCCCTCCATGAAGCCCAAGACCACAGGTCATCTCTCATTCCTGCCCTCTATCCCAGTGTAACTCTATATATCACCAAACCTCACCCCATCACCCCCCCCTCCGTGACCCCCAGATCTTCCCAATGGGGCCTCTGGAACTCATGGTCCATCATTAGCAAAATCTCCTACATATTCAGCCTCTACTCCTGCTCTGACAGAAACCCAGCTTTCCCCACTGAGGACACTAATGCCCCCCTCAACCCTCTCAAGTAGCAGCTCTTTTCTCCCCCACATCCCTTCAAACTCTGTTTCTGGATTGAGGTAAGTGTCCTTGTTCCTCATCTGTACATTCAGGCAATAGTTCCTCTCTCCTTCCTAAAATTCTCAACTGCTCTGAAGCTCAGACCATCAGACCTGCTACTCCTTCTCATTGCTGAAGTCATCTACAGAGCTGCTCCTCGAATTTTAATGGGCATATGGGTCCCCTGAAGATTCTGCTTCAGTGGATCTGAGGTGAAGGGTGAGGCCATAGATTCTGCACTTCTAATCCGTTTCCAGTGTTTCAGATGCCGCTGGTCCAATAATGTCCTTGTAGCAAAGGTCTACAGGTTTCCGAACCATTCTCCCTCACTTCTTGGTAATTTTATTTTTATCTAACGCCACTCCTGTCATCACTCTTTGTTACTTTAAGGTATATATAAACAATCCTTCCAAAACCCTGACCTCTCAGTTTTTTGGTTTGTTTCTCCATTAATTATCTTGCCTTCTACCTTACCTCACTTATCTCCTTTCTCAGGGACACGGTAAACTTTGTCTTTAGCAGTTACTACAGCTTCTTGGTGATCTTAATTTCATGAATCCTTCACTCAATCTATCTGCTCTCTTTCACTAATTTCCACTAATCCTCTACATCTATAACATTTTCTTACCCCACAGTCACTGCCACCCCACAACCACCTCGTAAATTTACTTCTCTCCTTAACATGCTGTTATAATCACTCTAGAATATATCAATTGCCTGGAAATGCTGTCACTTGGTAAAGCTTCAAACTTGATGAATCCAACTCTCTGCTTATTTTGTGCCACTCCAAGCACGTGATTAGAGAAAAACACGTAGGCATACAGAGTGGTCTTGCTTTAATTCGTGACAACAAGTCACAACTGGGATCATATGTGGACATTGCCCATTTATTTTCCTACTTTCCTAAACTTCTATTTCATACCTTCCACTCTCCTCTAACTTCCTTCTCCTCCCTGCTCTTCACAGTCAGCTGATAACCTTGCTTTTATTTCACTGAGGCAACTAAAGCAATCAAAATAGAATTTCTGGAAATTTCCCCTATAATATCTATTCGGCTATCTGAATCTGTGTCCATATTCTGTACCTTTCCTCTTTGTACTGTGAGTTAATTTTCCATGAGTTCCTGGCAAAGTCCAGCTCCTCCACTTGTGCACCAGAATCCAATCCTGCTTGCCCACCCAAGGACATTGCTCCAGCAATTCATCCCTCTTTCTTCTGCATCAACCATTTTTTCCTGTCTGCTCAGTAATTCCCAGCAGTACAAAAACATACTCTCCATCTTTAAAAAACAAAGCAAAACAAAAAACAAAAAAACCTTCTTTGACACCCACAAGCCCTTCCAATTAACCACCCATTTTTCTGTTCCACCTTAGAGCAAAACTCTCTAAAGCATTGTCTATAGTCATCTCCAGTTCTGTTCCTCTTGTTCTGATGTTTCGGGGGTTTTGCTGTTTCATTGAAAGTATGTTATACATAGGGAAGAGCACATAAGATGTAAAAGTACAGCTTAAAGAATAAATATGAAACAAATGGTACTTGACATCTCCATTTGGAAGTCCAATAGGCATCCCAGACCTATCACACCCAAAACAGAAATCTTGATTTTGGCCTCTAACTCTGCTCCATCTTCTCTACCTCAGAAAATAGCAATTCCAGGGACTTCCTTGGGGGTCCAGTGGTTGAGAATCCACCTTCCAATGCAGGGGACATAGGTTTGATCCCTGGTCAGGAAACTAAGATCCCACATGCCACGGGACAACTAAGCCCGCAGGCCGCAGCTACTGAGCCCACACACTCTGGAGCCTGCACACCACAACTAGAGAGAAGCCGGCACGCCGAAACAGAGATCCCACAAGCCGCAACTCAGACCCAACACAGCCAAAAATAAATAAATATTAAAAAAAAAGAAAATAGCAATACCAAACTTCAAGTTGCTCATGTTAAAAATCTTAGAATCATTATCTATTCCTATACTTCATTTATATTTAATACCCAATCCATTAGCAAAACTTATTGGCTTTAACATTAAAATACATACAGAATCTAGCCAAGGCTTACCACACACCTCTAGTGATCCCTGAAAAACACAAATCAGATCATGTTACCCCGCTGCTCAAAACACTCCATGGCTTCATATCTCAGGGTAAAACCCAGAGTCCTTACACTGACCTTCAATGCTAGATCAGTCCTTACACTGATCTAGCCGTGATCTAGCTCCTTGTGGCCTCTCAAATCTCACCCCTCACCATCCTCCTTCTGCCGCCTCCATTTTACCCCTAGCTTCCTTGCTGTCCCCATGCATACCAAGCAAACTCCTGCTCGTGGCTGTTGCTTTTGCTCTTCTTTCTGCCCGAAGACTCTTCCCTCAAATGCCCACGTGGTCCAGTCTCTTGTTTCCTGCAGGTCTTTGTTCAAATGACTTGTTCAAATAAACCTTTCCTGGTCAGTCTTAAAATACCACCCCCATTACTCTCTAGCCCTTTACCTTGCTTATTCTTTTTCATCACATTCAGTATCACCTGGATATGGGGGGAAAAAAAATAATATATATATATATACAAACATACATATATAATACTTATATCTTTATTTATTTAATTGTAGTATCCTCCTAATAAAATATAAACTCCTTATTTGTTGCCCCTTTATCCCCAGAAACTAAAACTATGCATAGAATATATGCACTCAGTAAATATTTGTGTGATAAATAAATGTGCTAGAAACTTTCTTTCTGATTGTGCTCTCAATCACTAACCTATACCATCTGCCAGAAATGTCTTGATTTCTCTAAGTCTGTACAGTGTACACAACCATACCTATCTCTTAAACTAAACTATGTTAAATGCTTAGTGCAAAATCTAACACACACATTTGTTAATTTTCTTTCCTCCTTTCTCTTTTCTAATGGTCAAAATGACCATATGTCCTAATTTTTCTGGACAGTCCTAGTTTACTCCTGTTGTCCCAGTGTAATTATTAATAGTGCCCACTTTTGCTATCCAAATGCCCTGTTTAGAATGACTAATGATATGGCTATCTTCATACTGGTGCAATTGCAACCTGAGATTTCTAGTTAAGCTCATTTAGAGAGAATGACCATGTACTAGGATGTCATAGGTATTTTCACCAGAGCTAGCTCTTAGATGGAGTGACATGTAATATGCATTTGCCCTGCCTGATTCACAGAGCATCTGTGAATAAAAGATGTGGAGATTTTAAAGCTAAATATATGGGGAAGGATGTTATTAATACTTTACAGAACCATATAATAGAATAGAGGTTTTTGAGCTAAAAGATAGAAGTTGAAATCTTGCTTGTGACATTTGCCAGACTGCTGTCTGGAAAGGTCATGAGACCTTTCTTGTCTGTAAACTGGGTCAATGTTATCTGGCCTACCATCCGCCACCAGATTGTGGTACACAGCAGCTTAGAAAACATATGTGAATGCTTTGTGAACTCACTGCAGCTACTTGGGTCTCCAAGGAAACTTTGATATCCAGCAACAAAGAAGTCTCCTCAGACCTCACCCCAGCCCCAGCTCTAAAGAAACCCAGGTGGTGGGAGAAAGAAAGAGAGGAATTGGCTTTCACATCTGATTAAACAAAGGTACAGCGGGGGGAGCCCTGGGAAAGCAATATGGCGACAGTGTTTTCTCCTTGTAAATCTCTGTTCTCCAGAGCTGTCAAGTCACTCCTCAGGAGGATACAGGAAAAGTGACAGGAGAAATATGTAAACAATGTGGGATCATAGGAATTCCCTGAAGAAGCATTAGTTATAGCAAAATACACTGTCAAACCCTCCTCAAAAGTTTTATGCTTTTGCAAGCCTCTGAATTTGCATAAAAGGGCATTGGGAGATTGTGGTGGTGAGGAGGGAACAGATGTGCTGGGGAGAATTGTGTGAGTGTTATATCCCCTGCCTCTCCCTCTGCTTGTGACGTTTAACTGCCTTGGAACAGCTCTGAACAACTGTCCCCAGGAAAAGCCGCCTTCATCAATGCCAGTAGTGAAAGTGTGCCAAAATGGGGTTATCTTCAGCGTATGGAGTGGTCACTCAGGAATCATGAGAGGAACATTCTTGAGGGTCGTCAGCCTCTGCCCCAATTTCACTCCTTTATGCTGCTCCTAATGCCCCCCCCGTCCCTGCCACATACATATACCAACATGTAAAGAAAAACCAGGAGACCCACTGACCTCTTGTAAAGCCTGCTGACTCCGAGAAGACCCTTTGGCTGAATATTGAGAAGAAGCTTCTACCAGGCTGAATTTCAAAGAGGAAATACCTGTCTTTGGAAGGGACTGAGCTTCCCATCACTGGAAGTGTTTAAACTGAAGACCGTCAGCCTCTTGGTTTCTAATCATGAGGGCCATTCACTTAGCAGAGAGAGCAGTGGGATCGGGTAACCTTGAAGGCCTTTCTCCTTCCCCTTGGAGTACATGGATTTGGGGAGGTTATCGGTGATTCTGAGAGCTGCTGTGAGTATGGCATGCACTGGATACCATGACCTCCAAAAGGAAGAGGACAAGAGCTCTGACATCAAGAGGTCAGAATCTAATAGGCGAACCCAGGATGAGGATACATTCAGTAGGTCTGGACCATCAAGCATGAAAGGACAGTGATGGGAATATTAGCCCAAATTTACAAAAAAAAAGGAAATTAAGAGTCAGAGAGGGAAAATAATTTGCCTAAGGCCATGATTAAAGGCAGGGTGAGGGCGTCTTCTAAGAATTCCTGGAAGAGGAAAGGAAATTAGGTTGAAAAGATGGTATCAGATTCATAATCAACTCTTCCCTTTCCTAGAAGCCCCTTACCCATCAGTGGTGGGATGTGAGGGTGGGAGTGTCCTAGGGCAAAGGCCAAGTCTGTGATGGGGCTGGTGTGCACTTACTTAGGTGCCATAGGCCAGCAAGCCACTGTCTTCCTCTAAACCCCACCTCTGCTTGTTCAGTGCAACTAGGCTTCTGCCTTAGTCCCTCTTAGCCCAGATCCCTCAGGGATATCAGCCTGATTGACAGGGGCTCTTCTAGCTTGCCTAAGCCTTCAACAAACACCTGTAAAGGACTAGGCTCTACCTTACTTTCTGTACCATAGCTCTACCTTGGATCATCCTTGGTTCTGGACTGACTATAGTAACCCCCAAAATTTCCACTGTTGCCCCCCCCAACGTTGATCCTTCCCTCACTTCTTTTTTTTTTTTTTTTTTTTCTTTTGTGGTACGCGGGCCTCTCACTGTTGTGGCCTCTCCCGTTGCGGAGCACAGGCTCCGGACGCTCAGGCTCAGCGGCCATGGCTCACGGGCCCAGCCGCTCCGCGGCATGTGGGATCTTCCCGGACCGGGGCACGAACCCGTGTCCCCTGCATGGGCAGGTGGACTCTCAACCACTACGCCACCAGGGAAGCCTGTGTGTGGTGTTTTAATTCTGGCTAGCCATCTTTTCTGAATAACCTAATTGTAGTTCTATAGGTGAGGATGGCTTTAATTTGGAATATTTGATTAAGTGCTTTTGTGTTTTATAATCAAAAGAGTTATTGATGGAAATGTTAGTTAAATATCAACCAAAGACACTACAAAAAGCAATAAATCACCTGGGGACATTTGCTGGTACTGAATAAACATTTGTTGGAAAGGATATTTTGAGATCTGAATCCTAGGCTCACTTCCACTGCAGGTAGTGGGAAGCAAATAAAAAGAGAATTCTCCCACTCAAGATGAGCCTATTGTCAACAATTCCAAAGGACATGAGGAAAACTGACACTGAGAAAGATAATCAATACACTTAGCAATTGAAAAATGAAACTGTGTCCAATTAAATAAAAAATAATAAATCTCAAAAAAAGTCTCAAAATAACTTTAAAATAAATATATTTGGGCAGAAAGGTATGAATCAAGAATGGATGGGTATGAAAAAGAACCAATTTTAAATCCTGAAATTGAAAAATATTCATTGGAATTCAATACACACTGCTATATTTAAAATAGATAACCAGCAAGGACCTACTGTATAGCACAGGGATTGATTATGCTCATTATTCGGTAATACCTAAATGGGAAAAGAATTTGAAAAAGAATAGATACATGTATATGTATACATATACATATGTATATGTATAACTGAATCACTTTGCTGTACATCTGAAAATAATGCAACATTGTAAATCAACTATACTCCAATATAAAATAGTTCTTTAATAATATAAAAGTGTGATAGATGGCATAAGCTCTAGACTGTATATTATCGAAGACAGAATTAGTGAATTGAAATGTAAGACTGAGGAATTCACCCAGCACATCACACATAGAGATAAAAGGACAAAAACAGGTGAGGTGAGGGATGGAACTTAATAAACAGTGGTACTAGAATGAGAGTCTTTAAAATACACTTAAGATGAGTATCAGATGGAAAGGTGAGAAGTAATATTCAAAGAGATACAGGCTAAAAATTCTTGAAGAAAGATGTGGCTGTTTGATTGAAAGAACATCTCATTCCCCAAGAATTCCAAAGTGCTGGGAGGAAATAACTGGCAACCCTGAAATCTGTATCCAGTTGCAATGATTTAAGATTTAAAGAATGAAAAATGGGCAAAAGACCTGAACAGACATCTTTCCAAAGAAGACATACGAATGGCCAACAGGCATATGAAAAGATGCTCACATCACTAATTATTAGAGAAATGCCAATCAAAACAACAATGAGATATCACCTCAGACCTGTCAGAATGACTACAAATAACAACTGTTGGTAAGGATGTAGAAAAAAGGGAACCCTCATACACTGTTAATGAGAATGTGAATTGGTACAGCCCCTATGGAAAACTGTATGCAGGTTCTTCAGAAAACTAAAAATAGAAGTACCATATGATCCAGCAATTCCACTCCTGGGTGTATGTCCAAAAACAACAAAAACATTAGTTCAAAAAGATACATGCACCCCAGTGTTCATAGTAGCACTATTTATAATAGCCAAGATATGGAAGAAACCCAGTGTCCATCAACAGACAAATGGAAGATATTGCAATAGAATATTACTATATATATAATGGAATATTTTATATATATATATACACAATGGAATATTACTCAGCCATTAAGAAAGAATGAAATTCTGCCATTTGCAGCAACATGAATGAACCTAGAGAATATTATGCTTAGTGAAATGTAAGAAAGAGAAAGATACATACTGCATGATATCACTTATATGTGGAATCTAAAAACTAATACAAATGAATGAACATAGCAAAACAAAAACAGACCCACAGATACAGAAAACAAACTAGTGGCTTCCAATGTGGGGGGGAAGGACAAGTTAGGGGTAGGTTATTACGAGATACAAACGATTATGTATAAAATAGATAAGCAACAAATGTATAGTGCAGGGAATTATAGCCATTATCTTGTAATAACTTTTAATGGAGTATAATCTATAAAAGTACTGAATTACTATGCTGTACACCTGAAACTATTATAATATTGTAAGCCAACTCTACTTCAATAAGCAAAAGAATGAAAATTAAAGGCACTGGCTTAATATTTACAAAAATATTATCCCCAATATAATGTATTGGGTACTTACCAAGTAGTTAAAGCAAAAACATATGAAATGAATATGAAACAAATATATTATAAGAATTGCTTTCTGAGGGAGAAGAATTAGACAGAGAAGAAGGGTATCATAGACACCTTCAGTGTTGTATATAATATTTTACTTTTCAGAAAACTGAAGAAAATATAACTAAATGTTACCAAAATAGACGGATTTTTTTCATTACTTTGAACTTTTAATTTTTTTAAATAGAGAAATATTTTAAAGAGAAACACTGTACATATGGAATAATCTTGGAGAAAGCAGGAAAATTCCCATACAAGTCCCTCCAGGGCAGGGCCCTTGCCTTCCTCACTTTTGCTCCCTCTGTATTTGACAAAGTGTTTATCATGCTGAAGATGCTCAATGAATGTTAAATACCTAAATAAAAGTCTACCTAAACACCTAATCTCACAGGAAAGTCAATGGGTCTAAAGACAAGCCTGTGCTTGGACCTATTTCCAACACAATCATTTACTCATCCTTCTAACAAGCTTTCTCAGTAAGTAGACAAGGTGCTGAGGTTACACAGATAAAAATGATAAGGTCCCACTCTTACTGAACCCAAACTTAATACCCCCATGGGATTCCATAGGCTGAGAATCTTAATAGAATGACAAAGAGCGTGACTCTACTGATTGGGTACTGAGGAGTCCAACTCAATAGCTACAGATGGTCATTTCCTTCCAGGAAGAGCTTTTCAAGCCATTTTCCTTTTCTCTCTCAAAATTAGATTCCATTCTGATGCCCTTTCTTTTTGTAAAACTGCAAATAATAATAATAATAATACAAGCAGGAAAGGGCAGGGAAAAAGGAGCTCTCCAAATCAATAAAATGTTTCCCCTCTGAGAATCTAAATGTTTCCCCAAAATACTGCAAGGAAACTGCAGGCAAAGGAAAAATAGATTTCATTCCTTGGACTAAAAAGTGTCACTCTGGCACCCACTGTCTTTGCAAGATAAGCTCTGCATTGACAAGGGACGGAGCATGCCAGGAAATTGAGGACAGGAGAGTATTTTCCCAAGCTGTATTAACACTTCTCATGTTTTGCAGAGATTAGAACTTTTATCACTGGCTCACACACCTAAAAAAAATTGTATTAACCTGTAGTTTTTAGGGCAGAATGGACCCAAATTGTTCTCTTTCTTGGTATGCCATGAGATGATGCAGCTAAATCCTGTCAGGGAACACACACCTCACTAAACCAAAGCTCTCCCACGTTACAACGGGGGCACCTTCTCACGATGGGCGAGACTCTGGATGAGGATGGATTTATCGAAACTTCTGTGTTAAGGAATGGAATAAAGGGGCCACATTAGCTCTAGGATAGCAAGTCTCTGGGCAGAAAAGAAACAGGAGTCACCAAGATAATGCCAACCTAAACGTGTAGTCCAGAAAGTTAGGAGAGGATCATGCAGCTATGGGAGGTAAGAACAGGGTCAAGAATCCCAGCAGGCAGGACACAGAGGCAGGTGGGAGTCAGAGATGGTGCCAGTCAAAAAATAAAAGGCCAGGCCAAAGTGCTGTGAAATACGAAGGCAGTGATTTTGATGCAGTCACTTACTGAAAGTTGACCATAGGCCAGATTTCGGTTCAATGCTTTACATCCATGATCACATTTATTCCTCATAACAATCACAGGAGGCAGCCATTGTTATCCTCATATTACAGATGAGGAAAGTGTGAATCAGAGAGATCAAGTAGCTGATGAGGAGTAGAGTCCTGATGTAAACTCAGCCCCTCTAACCCTACAACCCAGGCTCACAGCCATTCTCTTCCTCAGGCCCCCTCCTGGTGCCATCTCCCACCACCAACCTGACAGGGAGCCTCCATGCTCTCACCCATGCAGGGGATGCTCCTGGGGGCAATCAGCCTGACTTTATAGGTTCTTCATGACCACACAGCAAGGCCTTTCAGGGCAGGGACAGTGTCTTACTGTTTTCTATGTCCCTAGCTCCTGGCCTCCTGGAGGAGGAATCCAACTGCCATTTCAAGTGCACCCACAGCACCCCTGCTGGTGGATAGACAGGTAAGGAGGGCCAAGCCATGATGCTGTCTGCTGGCCCAGGCCATGGTGAAGAGCTAGGACTGCAAGTTACTCATCTACTGCCTGACCGGACTCCTATAAATCAAAGATCCTGTTTAGCACTGAAACAAATTAAATGGGCTTTAACTGTCCATGAAGAACGATTAGGCATCCCAGAACAGCGTCAAGGTTCAGGATCCAACTAGAAAGGGAGGCTGCCATCTGTCTCTAGGATTAGCCATTTCCCAAGCAAGAGATTTTAAAACATCATTGTCGGTGTTCACTCAATCCACAGGAGGAGCTCTTATAAGTGTGGGTCACTGTGCCAGGTAAGGAGGAAATGCAAAGAAAAGGACATGTCTCTGCCCTCCAGAGTCCATTCTATCTGGAATGAGAAGGGCATTAACAACCCAAGGGAATTTATCGATGCCACCCAAGTTTGTGCAGCCTCTGAGTTAGTCCAGAGCAGGGAGACATGACTACAGGCTGGGGCAGTCAAGAGAGTCAGCCTAGGGAAAATGAGATTGGGTAAGGGCTTTTAAGGGTGAGCAGAATTCTGATGAGTAGAGAAGAGGAAGGGAGAGTCTAGATACAGGAAGCCAGGTTAGCCAAGGCACACACCGAGGCACTACAAAGAAAAGTTTGAAAGTTTGGAGAAGTGTTGAGCCCAAACATGGCATCCTTGAATGTCAGTCAGAAGAATTAGGACAGAGAGATGCATGCCAACTAAGACCAAACAAGAGCCAGACAAATCCAAACGCTGCCACCATCCGTATTTCTGTAAACGTTTCTGTCCCTGCATTGATAATATAACATTTCCAGGGAAAGCTAGGTGGTTTCAAAGAACTCTTAGAGTTCTTGGTCCTCTGGGAACTAAAAACTTCACCCCTCAGAGTAAAAGGCAACCCAGTCCTTGCTTAAGGGTTTTGAGAGAGACATCAGTCACTCTGTAAAGTTCCCAGGGAAAAGGTACATTTCTAGAAATTAGCTGGTATAAGCATCTCTTTGGACAAAATGGAACAAAAAAGAAAAGGCTAAGAGAGGAGCAGGAAAAAAGAATTCTGTATCTGTAAGAAGAAAACATTACAAATTCAAATTGAGTATGAAAAGATCGCTACTGCTCATAGACAAAGGAAAAAAAAAAGTTTGACCACAATTGTATAAAGATTGAAATAGGCCAGGGTGTGGGAGGGGGTGGGGGGGGGGTACCACAGTTGTCAAGAGATTAACATTAGAGAGTGTAGCGAAATGTATTAGCCAAACTCTACCTGTCTCCCTCTTCGCATGGCCTTCTCCATTGTGTTTGTGTCTTCTCCACTTCTGTATCTTATAAGGTGGTTTGTCATTGAATTTAGGAGTCATCTAGATAATCCAGAAAGATCTCATCTCAAGATTCTTAACTGAATTACCTCTGCAGTGACGCTTTCCTCAAATAGGTCATATTCACAGGTCCCAGGGATAAGGATATGGACATATCTTTTTAGAGACCACCATTCAACCCACCACAGAAGATATTATTCAGTTCCCCTATTTCATTTTCATGGTTTAAACTAGATTGTATATACTTGACTTTGTTTCCATCAATAGATGAGATAGACTAATGGAAAGTACACTATTTTATTGCTGGCAGGCTCCTTTAGCCAGGGCACCTCTTGAATCCCCTAAATAATATGTTGATGATGGTTACTCTTCTGGCTCTTAGAAATTTATGATACTTGGCTACACTCATGATGTCCAGCAGTATCTTGGGAACAGGCTGTTAAAGCATCAGCCTAGCTCAAAGGTTTAAAACCAGGGTTTCTGGTCTAGCTTCTTGCTCCAAATTACATCTTTTCCTATGCTCTCCTGATGCATTCACCTCTTCCTCCAAATCAACCTACACCCCATAATAAACCATTAGTGCCATTATCCAAAGGGCAGAAAGTGGGCATGTTTATATTTCCTGCCAGGGTTTCTATTTCATGCTGATCTCCTCAAAAGGCAATTTTTAAGCTTTCATCATCTGCAGTGGTGTCAAAATGCCAGTTTCTAGAGAAGTGCTGGTGTGGCTTCATAATCACCCAAGAAGCCTATTAGAAAGTCAGATTCTCAAGTCTGTTGCAGATTGTTATTCAAATATGGAGTGGAGCCCATGCCTTTGTATTTTTAACAATCTCCCCAGGTGACTCTGATGGGTACAATGAGGTTGAAATGCTCTGGCAGTATACAGATGTTTCTGTCATTGATATGCCAGAGTTACGTAAATCCTATGAAATAAATGGGGCTAGGTCTCACAGGCTTCCAAACCCCAGGTGATTTTATCCCCTGCTACCTCTTTCACCTCAATTCCTATCACTCTCCTCTCTTGCTGGCCACATTCCAGCCACACTGGCCTCTTGTCTCCAAGCACTTCCCAGGCCCTTCATCCTTGCTATTCCCTCTGCCTGGAACAATCCTCCCAGGCTATCTGCATGTTTTATTCCCTCACCTGATTTAGATCTCCTATGTCACCTTATATGGGATCCCTTCTCTAACTACCCTAAACAGCAAAATGCACACAAACAAATGCACACTCATCACTCCCTAATCCATTACCCTACTTTGCTCTTCAGAGCAATAATTAGTACCTATCAGTTTATATACGTATTTACATTTTTTTGTCTGTCTTGCAAGAATGTAAACTCCCAGAGAGCAGGGATATTAACTGTTTGTTAACTTGTTTTTCACTGCCCTTTTTGTGCTGTTCTGATGTTTAGAACAGTGCCTAGAAGGTACTGTATATCCAATTAATAGTTGATGAATTAATGAATACAAGAAAGCATCTCTATCACGGAGTTGATCAAAAGCCCAACTTCTTTAAATATCTTCAGAAATTTAGATAAGAAGCTAAAATGTCCTAGAAGGCTTCTAGCTTAAGAAAAGGGTGGGAGCAAAGAAGACAGAAGATAATCTCTGTATATTTCACCTTGCAGAACAGGGTCCCCCAATTCTGGTTGAGTCACTAACCCTTCATCAACAGTGAAATCGAAGGAACTCAGCTCTGAGATTTCGGAAATTCTCAGCACATCCCTGGGGAAGTTGCTGCTTGGAGAAGAAAAGCCAGGAATGAGAACAAGAGAAGTGGACCAGGCAGATGTGTTCGTCTTCCCAAACTGTCCTGTCTGCCTTCCTGAATCATCCAGAACCGATGGGGAAAGAAGCAGGCATATTGAGTCTTGGGATCTAGGGACCAGCGCCAAGCCTGGGGTAAGGGGTGATCCAGCTTTCCAAACATGGAGCCAAGAGGAAAACAAAAGCAACATCCAGGGCTGATGAGACAGGAGGGAACTCAGAGACCCACAGACCAAATAGAGCATTCTCAAAGGGCCTAGACAGAGAGGCAAGACCAGACACCAGGCTATACAAATAACGGGATGTCAAGAGAGAGCAAATGGGTTCAAAAGTGGAGAGAAGAGTAAGATTCAGAAAGGTCCCCAAGGGGCCCTGGAAGGTAAAGGCAGGGACCTCTCATAGGTAGGAGGGGGGTTGTTAAAGCACTGAGCCATGTTTGATAATATTGTCCATTGCCAAAAATGGAGCCCTGACACATTGGTAGCCAATCAAAAGGTTTCTATGATAATCTCACTTAGAGAAATTACTTTCGGAAAGAAAAATAGGAATGAAAATGGAGGAAAAGTTTGAAAAGAAATCGGATCATTGATTCTTACTATAGTTAGATGCATGATTGAAATATTTCTTTCTTTGTTTCAGTTATGTCAACCACATCCTCATAGCAAAATATATACGTACATATACATATACATACTTATATTTATAAAATTTGAGCTTCCCCTGCAACCCATTAAGTGTATACTTCCTGATATTTTCAACCTAATTTTTTTTTAAAGGCAGTTGATCATACTTTCATTTATTTACTCAGTGCTTCTAAATGTCAGGCAAGTGAGTTTTGTCTGAGATCATAAAGGAAGAAGGGTTTTTGAAAGCTGGAAGCAATCATAAAGTGTTTTTAGCCAAGTACTTAGCCACTGAAGTTTTACATTCCATTCATAAGCTGAAAAGAATCACTCTGGACCTCCCTTCTCAGAGGTGACCTGGCAGTGTGTGGGGGATAGACTAGGGGAAGGGATAAACCATAAGTGGATATCACTAAGAGATTTATGCTTCCTCTACTGCCTTTATAATGCTGGCATAGAGAGGATAGAAAAGTCCGTTTCTAGCAGTACAGCAGATGATACCACAAATGACCCAATGAAAACAACAACAACAAAATACTTTAGAAACACATTACTAAGTTTACATTATTGGTAAAGAGAGAAAGCAGGAATCCAAAGAGGTCAGTGAGCACCAAAGTTATCTTTGTCCTTACTGTCTTTGCCAAACTATGGAGAATTTGAGTTTCTGCTTTGAGGTCTATGGAAGGTATTAGAAATATAATACAAGCCTAGAGCTTGTTGAAGGGTGAAGTTTAATGGGAGAGCCAAAAAGGCCATGATAGCGAAAGGTTACTCCCTGAGTGCAAAGTTAATAAACAATAAACTTGGCATACAAATGAAAACAGCAAAGAAACATGCCAGTCTTGGAAGCAGAATTATCACCTGAGAATTTGTAAATAAAAAGCATTTTAATACCTTTCCATCCAAATTCATGCTTTATATTTAATTCAAATACCCCTGGTAGAAATGTAGTCTAATTTTCCTGGGAAAGTGGGGATTCCAGGAATGTGTCTACAGCAGATGCAATTTTCCTCCCCACGAACAGCCTTTAATACAGACCTCAAAAAATATCTGCAGGTAGGGGGCTTCCCTGGTGGTGCAGCGGTTGAGAGTCCGCCTGCCGATGCAGGGGACACGGGTTCATGCCCCAGGAGGATCCCACATGCCGCGGAGCGGCTGCGTCCGTGAGCCATGGCCGCTGAGCCTGCGCGTCCGGAGTCTGTGCTCTGCAACGGGAGAGGCCCCAACAGTGAGAGGCCCGCGTACCGCAAAAAAAATTAATAAATAATAAAATATCCGCAAGTAAAATTCCAAGAGAAATAAGCATTTTATAGTCAAAATACACAAGGAAATAAAGAATGAGAAAAAAATAATAATAAAGTAGGAGAATCAGACAAGTATATTTTAGGTATTGAGAATAAGTAGACACAGAATACAAAATATTTGTTTTTGATACTTTTTTTTTAATGAAATGATGCTTTCAAAGAGAAGTTGCCAAGATGGAAGAGTAGGAAAACCCTGAGCTCCCCTCCTCCCATAGGCACATCAAAATTGCAACTATTTATAGAACAACTATCAAAGAGGATGACCTGAAGACTGGCAGAAAATATTATATACAGCTAAAGATATAAAGAAGGAACCACAACAAGATGGGTGAGAAAGGCAGAGATGCAGTGTAATCAAATCCCACACCCTGGGAGAGGTGACCCACAAACAGGAGGATAATCACAATTGCAGAGGTTCTCCCCAAAGAGTAAGAGGTCCAAGCTCCACATCAGGCTCCCCAGCCCAGGGGTTCTGCACCAAGAAGACAAGCCCCCAGAAAGTCTAGTTTGAAAGCCAGTGAGGCTTGCATATGGGGAAGCCAAAGGGCTGTAGGAAACCCTGATCCTAAAGGGCACACAGAAAGTCTCACACACTCTGAGACCCATCACAGAGGCAGTAATTTGAAAGAAGCCTGAGTCAGACCTACTTGCTGATCTTAGAGAGCCTCCCATAAAGGCAGGAGACAACTGGGACTCCTCCTAAAGACACAGATGCTGGCGTCAACCATTTTTGGGAACTCATTCTACCACAGGGACACTGGTACTAACAGGTGATGTTTTGGAGTCCTCCCTCTAGCTTATTAGTGCTGGGGGTTTACCCGCCTACCAGGTAGTCGGCACCAGTCCTGGGACCTCTGAGGATGAAAAGCAAGCCATGCCATGACCCAGCCCAACCCTCCAGTGGGCTGGCAGCCTCTGCATAAGGCAGAGCCTGGCAGCCAATCTGGTTGG
Organism: Orcinus orca; assembly: GCF_937001465.1. Taxonomy (NCBI): domain Eukaryota; kingdom Metazoa; phylum Chordata; class Mammalia; order Artiodactyla; family Delphinidae; genus Orcinus; species Orcinus orca. The sequence continues at coordinate 12,967,025 of NC_064559.1, read as the reverse complement.
GGGCAGCCCCACCTACCAGTACACCCACATAGTGGGCATTGCCACAACAAACAGGCCTGTGTGGCCAAAATAAGGGTTACTCATAGAGCTCTGGTAACCAGAGGGGAGTGTTCTGCTTGGTTCCATAGGATGTCTCCTACTTCAGGCCACTACTCCAAGATTGGGAAATGTAACTTACCTACTTGTTTAATACATAAGAAATAAAAAGAGATAGTCAGGCAACATGAAGCAACAGAGGAATATGTTCCAAATGAAGGAAAAATATAAAACCCCAGAAGAAGAACAAGAAAAGTGGAGATAAGCAATTCACTGGACAAAGAGTTCAAGGTAATGATCATAAAGATGCTCAACAAACTTGGTAGAAAACTGGATGAATACAGTGATAAGTTTAACAAAGAGTTGGTAAATACAAAGATGAACCAAAGAGATCTGAAGAATATAAAAACTGGAATAAAAGATACACTAGAAGGAATCTACAGTAGATTAAATGACACAGAGTAATGGATCAGCAATCTACAAGACACAGTAATGGAAATGACCCAGCTTAATAAAAATCAAGAAAAAAAAATTTTCATGTGGATAGTTTAAGAGATTTCTGGGACAACATCAATCATACTAATATTCACATTATTGGGGTCCCAGAAGGAGAAGAGAGAAAGTGAAGATAACTTATAAGAAGAAATAATAGCTGAAAACTTCCCTAACCTGGGGAAGGAAACAGATATCCAGGTCTGGAAAGCACAGTGTCCCAAACAAGATGGACTTAAAGAGGTCCACACAAAGACACATTGTAATTAAAATGGAAAATTTTAAATATGAAGAGAGAATCTTAAAAGCAGCAAGGGAAAAGCAACTAGTTACATACAAGGGAACTCCCATAAGACAATCGGCTGACTTTTCTGCAGAAACTTTGCAGACGAGAAGGAATGGCACCATATATTCAAAGTGATGAAAGGAAAAACCCTACAGCTAAGAATACTCTACCCCACAAGGCTGTCATTCAGATTTGAAAGAGAGATAAAGAGTTCCAAATACTGGCAAGAGCTAAAAGAGTTCAGCACCACTAAACTGGCTTTCCAAGAAATGTTATAAGGATTTCCCTAAGTGTAAAAGAACACAACTAGAAAGCAGTTAAAAAACACACAAAACATATATATATATATATATATTCTTTTTCATATTCTTAAAAGAAAATATATATGTGTACATATATAAAACTGAGTCACTTTGCTGTACAGCAGAAATTAAACACAACATTGTAAATCAACTATACTTCAATAAAATTTTTTTAAAAAGAAATACACAAAACAAAAAGATGTTTGCAAGAAGAAATACACAAAACAAAAAGATGTTAGCAAGAAGATATAGCAATGGTAAATATATATGTACCCAGTATAGAAGCACCTAAATACATAAAGCAAATATAATAAATGTAATGGGAGAAACTGACAGTAACACAATAATATTAGAGGACTATAACATTCCACATACATAAATGGACAAATCATCCAGACAGAAAATCAATAAGGAAACACTGGTCTTAAATGACACATTAGATGGAATTAATAAATATGCATAGAACATTTCTTCTAAAAACAGCAGAATGCAAGTTTTTTCAAGTGCACATGGAGCATTGTCCAGATATATCTCACATGCTAAGCAACAAAACAAGTTTCAGTAAATTTTAAAGGACTGAAATCATATAAAACATCTTTTCTGACCACAATGATATGAAACTAGAAATCAACTGTAAGAAAAAACTGCAAAAAACACAAACACATGGAGACTAAACAGTATGCTACTAAACAACCAAAGAGTCACTGAAGAAATCAAAGAGGAAATCAAAAAATACCTAGAGACAAATGAAAATGGAAACAGAACAATCTAAATATTATGGGATGCAGCAAAGTAGTTCTAAGGGGAAAGTTATAGCGATACAAGCCTATGTCAGGAAACAAGAAAACAAGAAACAAGTTTAAACAACCTAAACTTATACCTAAAGCGACTACAGAAAGAAGAACAAACAAATCCAAAGTTAGTAGAATGAAATAAATCATAAAGATCAGAGCAGAAATAAATGAAATGGGCACTAAAATAAACAATAGAAAAGATCAATGAAACTAGTGATGTTAATTTGAAAAGGTAAATGAAATTTATAAATCTTTAGCCAGACTCATTAAGAAACAAAAAGAGAGGGCCCAAATAAATAAAATCAGAAATGAAAAAGAAGTTACAAATGACACCACAGAAATAAAAGGATCATAAGAGATGACTACCATTAATAATACAACAATAAAATGGACACCCTAGAAGAAATGGATGAATGCCTAAAAACGTACAATCTCCAAAGACTTAATCAGGAAGAAACAGAAAATATGAACCAGTGATGAAATTGAATCAATAATCAAAAAACTCCCAACAAAAAAAAAGTCCAGAACCAGACAGTTTCAAAAATGAATTTTACCAAACATTTAAATAGGAGTTAACACCTATTCTTCTCAAACTATTCCAAAAAAATTGCAGAGGAAGGAATGCTTCTGAGTGTATTCTGTGAAGCCAGCGTCACCTTGCTTTGAAAATTAAACAAAGACCACAAGAAAGAAAGTTACAGGCTAATATAACTGATAAACATAGATGCAAAAATCCTCAACAAAATATCAGCAAACTGAATTCAAAAATACATTAAAAGACCATAAAACTTGAACAAGTGGAATTTATCCCAGGGGTACAAGGATGGCTCAATATCTGCAAATCAATCAATGTGATATACCATTTTAACAAATTGAAGAATAAAAATCCTATGATCGGGCTTCCCTGGTGGCGCAGTGGTTGAGAGTCCGCCTGCTGATGCAGGGGACATGGGCTTGTGCCCCGGTCTGGGAGGATCCCACATGCTGCGGAGTGGCTGGGCCTGTGAGCCGTGGCCACTGAGCCTGCGGGTCTGGAGCCTGTGCTCCGCAACGGGAGAGGCCACAACAGTGAGAGCCCCGCGTACCGCAAAACAAACAAACAAACAAAAATCCTATGATCATCTCAATAGATGCAGAAAAAGTTATTGACAAAATTCAACATCCGATTATGATAAAATCTCTTAAAGTGGGTTTAGAGGGAACATACTTCAACATAATAATGTATATGACAATATGTATATGACAAGCCCACAGCTAACATTATACTCAACAGCAGAAAGTTGAAAGCACTTTCTTGAAGATCAGGAACAAGACAAAGATGCCCACACTCACCATTTTTATTCAACATAGTATTGGAAGTCCTAGGCACAGCAGTAACATAAGAAAAAAAAAAAAGGACTTCAAATTGGAAAGGTAGAAATAAAACTCATTATTTGCAGATGACATGACAGTATATTTTTTAAAAATCCTATAGTTGCCACCAAAAAATTATTAGAACTAATAAATTAATTCTGTAAAGATGCAGGATACAAAATTAATGTACAAAAATCTGTTTCATTTCTATATACTAATAGCAAATTATCAGAAAGAGAAATGAAGAAAACAATGTCATTTATAATTGCATCAAAAACAATAAAATATCTGGAATAAATCTAATCGAGGTAAAAGACCTGTACTAAAATATTTTAAGACATTGATAAAAGAAATCAAAGATGACACAAACAAATACAAAGATACACCATGTTCTTGGATGACAAGAATTAATATTTTTAAATTTTAAATCTCTGAGAAAAACTCAGAGAATTTCTAATCAATAGACCATTGCTAAAATAAATGCTAAAGGGTGTACAGTTGACCCTTGAACAACATGCATTTTAGCAATCACTATCAACCTACCAATGGCATTTTTCACAGAACTAGAACAAAAAATTTCACAATTTGTATGGAAACACAAAAGACCCCAAATAGCCAAAGCAATCTTGAGAAAGAAAAATGGAACTGGAGGAATCAGGCTCCCTGACTTCAGACTATGCTACAAAGCTACATTAATCAAGACAATATGGTACTGGCACAAAACCAGAAATATAGATCAATGGAACAGGATAGAAAACCCAGAGATAAACCCATGCACATATGGTCACCTTATCTTTGATAAAGGAGGAAAGAATATACAATGGAGACAAGACAGCCTCTTCAATACATGGTGCTGGGAAAACTGGACAGCTACTTGTAAAAGAATGAAATTAGAACACTCCCTAACACCATAAACAAAAATAAACTCAAAATGGATTAAAGACCTAAATGTAAGGCCAGATACTATAAAACTCTTAGAGGAAAACATAGGCAGAACACTCTATGACATAAATCACAGCAAGATTCTTTTTGACCCACCTCCTGGAGAAATGGAAATAAAAACAAAAATAAACAAATGGGACCTAATGAAACTTAAAAGCTTTTGCACAGCAAAGGAAACCATAAACAAGGTGAAAAGGCAACCCTCAGAACGGGAGAAACTATTTGAAAACAAAGCCACTGACAAAGGATTAATCTCCAAAATATACAACAGGTCTTGGAGCTCAATATCAAAAAAACAAACAACCCTATCCAAAAATGGGCAGAAGACCTAAATAGACATTTCTTCAAAGATATACAGATTACCAACGAACAGATGAAAGAATGCTCAACATCACTAATCATTAGAGAAATCCAAATCAAAACTACGATGAGGTATCACCTCACACCAGTCAGAATGGCCATCATCAAAAAATCTACAAACAATAAATGCTGGAGAGGGTGTGGAGAAAAGGGAGCCCTCTTGCGCTGTTGGTGGGAATATAAATTGATACAGCCACTATGGAGAACAGTATGGAGGTTTCTTAAAAAACTAAAAATGGAACTAGCATACAACCCAGCAATCCCACTACTGGGCATATACCCTGAGAAAAACATAATTCAAAAAGAGTCATACACCACAATGTTCATTGCAGCTCTATTTACAATAGCCAGGACATGGAAGCAACTTAAGTGTCTATCAACAGATGAATGAATAAAGGAGATGTGACACATATATACAATGGAATATTACTCAGCCATGAAAAGAAACGAAATTGAGTTATTTGTAGTGAGGTGGATAGACCTAGAGTCTGTCATACAGAGTGAAGTAAGTCAGAAAGAGAAAAACAAATACCATATGCTAACACGTATATATAGAATCTAAAAAGAAAAAAAAAAGGAATGTTTCTGAAGAACCTAGGGGCAGGACAGGAATAAAGACACAGATGTAGAGAATGGACTTGAGGACACGGGGAGGGGGAAGGGTAACCTGGGACGACGTGAGAAAGTGGCATGGACATATATACACTACCAAATGTAAAATAGATAGCTAGTGGGAAGCAGCCGCATAGCACAGGGAGATCAGCTCAGTGCTTTGTGACCACCTAGAGGGGTGGGATAGGGAGGGTGGGAGGGAGATGCAAGAGGGAGGAGATATGGGGATATATGTGTATGTATAGCTGATTCACTTTGTTATAAAGCAGAACTAACACAACATTGTAAAGCAATTATACTCCAATAAATATGTTAAAAGGAAAAAAACATGCATTTTAACTGCATGGGTAGCTTTTTGCCACTAAATACATACTGCAGTACTATATGACTTGAAGTTGGTTGAATTTGAGGACCCAGAACTGCGGATTCAGAGGGCTGACTGTAAAGTTTTGACTGTGCATAGTCAGTGCCTCTAACCCCTACATTGTTCAAGGGTCAACTGTATTTCAGATGGATGAAAACTAGATGGAAATATGATGCAAGAAGAAACAGTAAGAAAAAATTCTGATAAATAAGTGAGAAATATAAATAAGCATCCACTTTTTAAATAAAATAATAGTGTCTTATTTGAAGGGTTAACAAAATAGGGGTAGGACTAAAATACTGAGCTACAAAAGTAAGCATATAGATAGGAAGTGATTGCCGTGAAAATACCTTATTTATCATGAGAAAAGTATAGCTATTTAGTTTGATTTTGTTAAGCATTCATAATAAAAAAGCAAGAGTAACCATTAAAAGAACAAATATAGATGACGTAGCTTCAAAACTATTAAAGAAGAAAAACAGAATGAAAAAAGATTCAAATTGTTCTAAAGACAAATTTCAGTTGCCCTAAAGAAAGACAAGGAAGAAGGCTGAAGTTTGCGGATAGAAAAAGTAAGCACATAATAAAATAGAAATACAAAGCACTTAGTAAAATGGTACATATAAAGCCATATACACCAGTACTCACATTAATTGTAAAGGGTCTAAATTCTCAAGGAAATACTATTAGATTGTATAAAAAATATAATCAACTCAGCTACATGTTTTTTACAAAAGAACCACCAAAAATGTGAAACAAAATTTGAAATTAAAAGATGGAAAAATATATTTTAGGATTACTGTAACATAAAGAAAGTGAGGGACTATTGTCTTTAAGACATAAAGCATCAATGGTGACAAAATAAGTAACTTCATAATGAAAAGTAAAATGTACTACCCATGAAAAAACAATACTCCTTCCCTTCCCCAGAGCAGGTCACCCACAAATAAGATTCCAAGACTGAGGATTATTAAATTTCCCCTAAACTAACTGAATCAATTATTTGAGTTTATGTTAACACAGACTATACTATTTTTTAATGAATTGACTACTTTTACCACATTATTTTAATTAAAGTATAGTTGATTTGCAATATTGTGTTAGTTTCAGGTATAGAGCAAAGTGGTTCAGTTATATATGTATATATTTTTTCAGATTATTTTCTATTATAAGTTATTACAAGGTATCAAATATTTTTCCCTGTGTTATACAGTAAATCCTTGTTGCCTATTATATAGACAATAGTGTGTATCTGTTAATCCCATACTCCTAATTTATCCCCCGCCCTTTCCCCTTTGGTAACCATAAGTTTGTTTTCTATGACTGTAAGTCTGTTACCAGAAATTTTTATATAATCTTAATATAAACAAAAAATGCTCTTGTAGTGGATAAAATAAGCTTGACCTGTTTCCTCCTAACCTTCTATCTTTGAGAAACTAAAAAGGGCTTTTAGACCAGAAATATTTTCCCATTCCAGCTACTGAGTAGCTGTGACAACAGAATTAACATTTCAAGCTATTGCTGTCTTCAGTCAGACTTAAAAGCAAAACAAAAAAACCTGACATTGTGTAGATATAAAATGTTATTAACAACTCTATGGATTTTTACGAGTATATATAAGAAAAACAGATACAGTCAAATTCACCATAACCCAAGAGAACAATTAGATCCAGAGAAATCAATACAGTACGATTTTCTTTTCTAGAGTTTATTTCATATGCACTGCACTAAAGAAGGTTTTACCAAATTAAAATTTCCAGAATAGATGACAGTATGAGATACAAATTACCAAAAACCACTGGCGTAATGGAAAGACATTTCCTGATAACTAAATTAAACCACTCAATCATGAGGCTGGTAATAAGGACAGAGAGGCAGGACAATGAGGCAGATGGTCAAAAGACAGTTCAATGAGATCTGAAATGAGAGATGCTGCCTGGCAGCTCTGGCTAGAGAAGACTTCAGAGGAGGAAGCTCACTTACCAGGGTGCAAGGTGCTCCAGCATTTATGCACATGGCAGAATTTCCCAAATAGCCTGGGTGTCTGAGATTCCTAAAACATGTAACTAAACATGATTTCATTTTTATAGCCGGTGAAACTTTTTGTTTAAAAAAATTCACAATCAGAAAATATTAAATAAATAAAATTTTGGATGACATAGAATCTGTATTTTATTTCAGAAAATGTTTTTTTTTAATTATAGTAAACAGTACCAATGGCACATCTGAAAACTTAAATCCTGGGTCACTTTCAATATTCCTATAGAAAGGCAGCCACCACATCATTTGATTCACCAAATGTGAAAGCTGCAACCTCCTCCCATGTTTAGCCTGATCCTCATCTGGATCACCCAAGGCAAATAAGAGCCAATCCCTTTTTAAATATGCTTTCCCTGAAACAAATATTACCTTGAATATTTCAGGAGTGTATTAGAATTTTTAAGCTCTCACTAAAGGAAGAGTCTTCCTTGAGAAATAAAATTTTTTAACTCAATGTAATTGTTGAAATCCATGAGCTTTAGAGTCAAACAAATCTATATATCTCAAACTCTAGCCATAAGTCAGTTTTTGGACAACTTCCCTAAGCCTCAGCAGCCTCAGCTATAAAAAAAAAAAAGGGTAATAACATGACAACAACTCAAGGATGAGAACTGAGAGGGATCGTCCACTTAAAATACCCAGCACAGTTCCTAGAACAGGAAATTCTTAATACATGTCATCATGCTTGCCAGCCTTGCAGCAGCGGACCCAGCTGGTACCATTCCTCTGCATCCAGCCCTCACTGCCTCAAGTCTCACCCAGGTTTCCTTCATCTTTTCTTCTACAAACTATATCCTAACACCTTCTCTCAAATGTTCTCAAATATTCAGCTTGTTCAATTCTTAAGTGGTGTTTGTTGCACATGGGTTTTAGAGATAAAAATAACATTACCATCTTCTTATTTTTGTAATCTAGGCAATGGCAAGTTTGCACTTTCCCTGACATTTTATTTCAGAGCCATCCTTGATCCATAATTCCAACTGAATCATAAATAAAATATCTTGTATGGGTCACCCTCATGTTAGATGATTTTAGGTAGTGTCTTGAGAAGTCTGTGTATAAATTATTTAGTTTCCAAATGGTAGTCACATTTAAAATATACCAAGAGAGCTGGTATTTAATGTACCCTAAGATGAATTATTTTGTAAAGTGAAGCATTCATCTTCAATATCATCATTCATTCCCTAATCTGTCTGTTTTATAAGACTGAACTTATTATTTGTCATGTTTGCTTAACGCAGGACCTCTTTGTAGATTTTACCAGTTATTTGTATATTATAACCAGATAGTAAAGCACATTAACTTTTAAATCTTTACCTTAATGACTTGTCTCTTCCTCAAGCTGTGTTAGATATATGTGGCTCCATCTTTGACCAGTAGGGTTACTAGAAAGACATTTGAGACCACTGCCATTTCAGATACTTAAAACTACAATAGGAATCAACTGAACAAATAATTTAAAAGGTTTAGGCTGTGTCTCTGTTGATAAAAGCCAAGCTTTCAGAGAATTCTAATTCAGTCTTCAAAACACATTTCTTGGGTGAAAGCCAGTATGATAATTGTATTTAAGAGTATGATGATTATGTTATTTCCATCTACTTTGCATAAATTCAAATAATACATTCAAGTGGCCCTAACCTCACATTTGTAACAATTAGTGCAATTAATTTGTACAAATGTATTTCAACTCTGTATTCCGGGCATGACACACATAAAATATATAACAGGGTCTGAAATCCACCAGTTTAATAACCTCCCAGATAATACTCCACAAAGACATATTGTGTGAGACAGTCTTCCATTCCTGAACACTGAAGTGTCAAAACAAATAATCTGAGACTCTAGAGAAGATTACTCTGACCAGGGGAGTTGGGACTTTGAAGGTGTGCAGAATGCAGCATCAGACCGAGGGTCCATGTGTCTTGGATAAAGCTAGGGATTGCTGGTTTTAGAGGTAACTGGGCCGTTCAGGGGGGCTATGGAATTTGGTATTTCTACTAGCAGAAGAATATGCAACCTCAGACCAGCCTAAAAAAAAGGACTCTAACATGCATTAAATTCTAACTCTGTGTCAAGCACTTTGCTAAGCATTGGGCATACATTATTGCCTCTCTTAATTCTCACAATACCTCTTCAGAAATAAGCACTAAAATTGCCATTGCACAGCGGAGGAAGTCGAGGCTCAGAAAGTCGAGTTGGCCAATCCCATGCTCCCTCCCCTCACCACTCTGCTCTTCCAAGGCAAGCTGGGCTTATTCCAGCAGTGCTATGTTCAGGGGGCAGTGAGTCATCTACTAATGGGCCTGGATCATTCCTAAACTGTCATCCTCCTTTCTGTGTCTTCATTTATTCTTTCCCTGAGAAGCAGACTCTGTGGGGGCAGGAAACTTGGGTGTCACACTTGTCATTGTAGCCCCATCCTAGCATAGTGGCCTGAATATCGTCAGCCTTCCACATGTGCTTTAAGAATAAATGATGCTGTATATACCTCTGTGTTGCTCCATGCTGGATATGAGGGGATTAACTAAGTGTTGATCGGAGGAAATTTCACCTCTTTCAAACGTTTGAGAAAGAGGCACCAGCCTGGGGCGGATATAAGTATGGTAGATATTGAATAACAGTCCAACACCACCATCTCCCAAGAGGTCAGAGTTCCAGAAAGTGATGAGGGCTGAAGCTGGTCATTGGGATGCTGATGTCAAACTGATTTGACAACATGACATGGCAAGGTTGTGACTCATCTATCACAGCCTTGAAAGCTGGCATCTATCGTGATGCTACTGGCAGTTTCCCATAGTGGGGCTTTCCCTGAGCCCTGAGTACATATTCTTAGCTTTTGATCTTCTAATTACGGTATAAGATAACTACTGTGCTAGACATAAAGGATACGGGAATGTATGATTTCAAGTAGTTTTCCTTTCCTTCTTTCTGTCTCTCTTTTTAAAGCTAGAAATAAAAGTAAAAAATAATAGGAATAACAGGAAGGAGACTTGTGGAACTCTGACTCAATAGCAGCTAATCATGAATCTCAGTAGTGAAAAACAAAGTTCCCCTGGCTCACAAGCAGCAGTTTATGCAGCCAAGTCTTTGTTCATGTAGTTTTATCTGTCTGGAATGCCTTTAACACCTTTCTTTACGTGGTAGCTCATCAACTGATCAACGTAGAGTCTGTTCCTCCAGACCCTCCCTTTCCGGCCAGGTGCCCTTCTCTATGCTCCTGCAGCATCTGTGGCCTTCCTCAGCCATAACCTGCATCACACAGCTTTGGCACCCTTTGTTTGCCTGTCTGTCTCCTCCACCCATCAGTGAGATCCTAGAGAGCAGGACAGCATCTTACTCATCTTTGTCTCCATAGGTTTTCTGTTTCCATGGCACCTCCCTATAATTATACTCAATAATGCTGAACTTAAATGACCAAGGACGGAATTGATGGAACAATTGTAAGCCTGAGAAAGCATGGGTACATTTGAGCAACAAGGAGGCTATCAAATAAGCACTGTCTGCTCCTTCCCGTGCCCCCAAACAAACCACTCCAAAATCAAGGTCTCCAGACTAAGGATTTACCCTCCTTTTAAAGAGCCAAATCCCATCATATGTCTTCAATGAATACGTGAGATAAATCTGAGAGCTCTTAAAAGATCAAAGGGATAGAAAATGGATTGTGGAGAAAGAAAGGAATCTACAAAGCCAACAGAAATCCTTTGATCCACCACAAAGATGCCTGAAAGGAAATCTGGAAATATGTAGGAATACAGGGAGTGCTGCGTTCGTATTAGAAGTCCCCAAAAGGAGAAGCCACGAGCCATGAACTCTTTTAAAGTGGGGAGTTAAACAACTAAGCATCCCTAAGTGGATAGTATTGCACAACTGATCAAGTAAAACTATAGGACGTTTGGTTAAATTTGAGTGTCAGATACACAAGAGATAATTTTTTGGTGTAAATAGGTTCCATTATGCATAACTGGGTGTCCTTTATTTTACCTGGCAACCCTAATTGGGGGACAACTTCTAGTACTGAAGGATTTATTCAGAATAGTTAACACCAGGGCGGTGATCATCAATTCCAGGTTTCTTACGGAAGAGGATTGAAGCATTGCTCTCTGCATCCAAAGTGGAGGTATGAACAGGAAGAAATGGGGTCAAATCAAAGCCCGAAAGAGCCCATTTGGACATGTATTAAATACCTGTCACATTCTGGCACCATTATAAAAATGATCTCCAATACCACAAAAATTTTGCAACGTGCGGATTGTTGCATCATTTAATGACAAGGCAATGATACTCCAAAAGTTAATTAGCTTGCCAAAGACCCCACAGCTAATAGGCAACAGAGACAAGACTCTCCAGTGGTTCCCTCTCACTCCAAAGCCATACTTGGTCCACAATTAACCTGCTGCCCTCCCCTCTCCTTTCATGTCTCTAATAACTTTCCTAGTATTCTACCATCTACATTCTTATTTAGAACATAAGAACACTGTGTTGTCATTCAGGAGAAATTTGTTTCAGGAAAAAAAAATCTTGGCTGCATTTTATAGAGTGGGTCATATAGGGTCTGGTGTCAAGAGAGCACTACAGCACAGCATCCCCAAGCCCACATGGCTCTTACCCTGATTATAACTCTTCATGCGGTTGATTGCCTATTTGAAAGAAAGAAACCAGATGGGACATATCTTTTACTTTCTTTTGGGTTTCAAAATTGATTTGAGAAAAATAAATATATGCATCTATGAATAACTGAACACATTCCAAAGAATGTAGATAGGCCCTTCCTATCTCCCTAAGAAAGTGGTAGTCCACACGTTCTCCCCCAACCCCCTCTCTGATGGCTCCAGGAGGAGACAGAACCTGTCTGTCTTCCCCATCTTTGAATTCCCATAGCCCAGCATAGTGCCTGGAACACAGCAGACCCTCAGTAAATATTTTCAAGAATGACTGTCTCAATGCCCAGGTGCCAGAAATTCCATTCATTCTTTTGAACCTGTTTGTGAAAAGAGCAAAATTTATCCACACGTTGACCTGAGTGAGTGATCAACTCTTTCCCAGGAGGCAGAAACAGTATGTTTAATAAGAAGTTAATATCCAAAATACATAAAGAACTCATACAACTCAATAGCAAAAAAAAAAAAGCCAATCCAATTAAAACTGGGCAGAGGACATGAATAGGCAATTTTCCAAAGAAGACATACAGATGGACAATAGGCACATGAAAAGATACTCAATATCACTAATCATCAGAGAAATGCAAATCAAAACCACAATGAGATATCCCCTCACACCTGTAAGAAAGGCTGTCATCAAAATAACAAGAAATAAGTGTTGGTGAGGATGTGGAGAAAAGAGAACCTTAGTGCACTGTTGGTGGGAAAGTTAATTGGTGCAGCCACTATGGGAAACAATATGGAGGGTCCTTAAAAAATTAAAAATAGAATTGCCATATGATCCAACAGTTTCACTCCTGACTATTTATCCAAAGAAAATGAAAACCCTAATTTGAAAAGATACACACACCCCAATGTTCACTGCAGCATTATTCACAGTAGCCAAGATATGGAAGCAACCTAAGCGCCCATAAACAGTTGAATGGATAAAGAAGATGTGGTATATATGTACTATGGAACATTAGTCAAGCCATAAAAAGAATGAAATCTTGCCATTTGTGACAACATCGATGGACCTTATTTCACTTATTATGCTAAGTGAAATAAGTCAGAGAGAAAAAGACAAATACTGTGTGTTTTCACTTATATGTGGAATCTGAAAAACAAAACCAAGGAACAAATATAACAAAACAGAAACAGACTCACAGTTAAAGAGAACAAATAGGTGGTTACCAGAGGGGAGGGGGTAGGCTACATGGCTTAAGAGGTACAAATAAATGTCACAGGGATGTAACATGCAGCACAGGGAATATAGTCAATATTTTGTAATAACTTTGTATGGTGTGTAATCTATAAAAATGTCAAATCACCCTGTTGCACACCTAAAACTAATACCATATTGTAAGTCAACTATACTTCAATTAAAAAAAAAAAAAGAGTCAGGAGAGTGCCTTAGAGATGCATCCCACAGAGGGGCTGAAAGGGTGGACTCAAGCTGCCCGTGGGCTTGAGAGCTCCCATCCACCACTTCCTCGTTGTATGGCCTTAGGCAAATAACTTATTCACACTCTTATTGCCCAAGTGTCTTCACCTGTAAATGTATTCAGTAATAGTGCCTCCTTTACAGATTTGTTTTGAAGATTAAATAAAATAATCTTAGAACAGAACCTGGTTCATAATAAGTGTTCAAATAAATATTAAGTATAGCTTTTCCCAAAGAAATGGTCAAGCTAAGGTCCCCTTCAAAAAACATTCTCAATTTTGAGTGAAAGCAAAGTTTTGATCTGCTAATATGTCAGCCAATGCAAATGGTTAAAATTGAGAATTTCACGAGGAAGATGGAAGGGCACACTGTAAAATGTAGAGAAATGTTACTTGCCTTAGGGTGGCGTTCTTGCACCTGTCTCCACCACAAACTTACTCACTTGGGCAGCACTGCAGGTATCTTGGGTCTGTATCCCTTACTCATTTGTGAGTTCCTGAAGGGTAGGGCTTAGACTTTGTTCTTTGTGGTGTTTCCAGAATCCAGCATGGAGTCCATTTGAATAGGCTCACAAATATTTCACTTATTCATTCAACCAACAAATGTCTTTTAACCTAGCTAGTATGTGTCAGGCCCTGGGCTACATAAGGGGAGTAAATAATAGGTATGTGGGCATAATTATACTTATTAAAGGCATCTCAGAAGGCTGGCTGGCAGTAAAACAGGATGGCTCTCACCCTCTCCTTCCCTTTCAGAGCTTGACTATCAAGCCTTCCTGGCTTGATGCTAGTTGAAATTAGAAATACATGTTTATTTGCATGTGTTTGGCTTTTAAATTCTACAGATCAGAACAGGATGAAGATAGGTCTTGAGAGGAGCAGTTCAGGGTGTGTCTTCACAGCACCTCCTTCCTAATGCTGGGCTCCTCTGAAGTATGTTTCCTCATTCACCCACATATGCAGATCAACCACTGACAAGGACTCCCTCCTTGACCCCACTTTACTCCAGCTCATCTGAGCTCCCCAAGAAGGCCTCTTTCTTGGCCTGCTAAGCCCAGTTTTAACAGAGAATCCTGCTGGGCCAGTTTACAGAGAACCTTCCCACCCTGGATATCCAATCAAGCTCTTCTTCCTCTACCCTTGATGTCCAATCAAGTTTCTCTTCTTCTCCATCCTTAACACCAAACCAAGTCCCTCTTATTTTCCATCCACATGTCCTGACTGTTTGGCTATAAATCCCTACTTGTTCCTGTTGTATTTGGGGTTAAGTTCAATCTCTCCCCTATTGCAATAGTCTTGAAAAACATCTTTTTTGCCGTTTCTAACAAGTGTCTTCAATTTCTCTTGGACATTGCTGCCACATGGTCCTGAGGATATACAAGACACACTAACCTGGGTCTGGAGACCCCACCTTCTACAGGGTGCAGCCCTCGTACAGCCTTCATGCAGCCACTTCAGTGCTCAGAGCCAGAAGCCGTGTGCTCATACTCAGTGCTCCCTCTTGGGCAATCCTACCAGGTCGAGAGCATTCTGGAATCACCAGCCCAACATACCGTTCCAAGTCTCAAGTCAACCCAGTTCTAGCAGGAAATAAATTAATTCAATAGGAGAATTCAGGATAAGATTTTCTTCCCCTTCATGCTTTCACATTATAACACTGAATGTGACTGCTTTGACCCAAAAGTCAGAGGTTTGACTACAGAACTTACTTTATGTAGCAGCTATTAACATCCAAAGTCACTCATTGAAGGTGTTTTACATACTATGAAACAAGGGATCTTTATTATTTTTATAGTTAGTCACCACCCCCTACACTGTAGACAACCAGCTCTTCTCTATTCTAAAAATCCATTTTCTTTTTCATGTGGAAAAAGCCAAATATTAAAAAATTCACTACTTGCAGTGACTCTTTTTCCTCTTCAAAATCTCTCCCATTCATCCATGGAAGGGAACGGGTGGTGGTGGCTAGCGCTGCAGTTACAGCCTGGTTGGTAAAATATGTGGCATCTGTGATGTGGCTGTGACACCCCCAGTGCTGTTTTTCTCCCAGCCATGGCCGTCACCAACTCTGCATGATGAATTCCATTACCTCATGGGGCAAGAATTCAGCTTTATAAAATAGATTTCACATCCGGTTCCCTGGAAGGCCGTGCATGGGAGGGAGCCTTTGTTGTATCCAGAGGCCTGGGGATAGGAGGCAGAAAGGAGGGTTAGGGAAATGTGCACTAGACCACATCTTGAGCCCAGAAGCTGCAAACTCCTGCTTCCCTGGAACGCTGGGGCCTCTGGCTCCATGGACAAAGGGATACGGTTCTGATTCTTGCCTTGGCCTTGGTGTGCCCTGCAGCCAGGACAGTGAGAGGACCTGGGTGGAGAAAGAGGCTCAAGGGAGTGCCCTGCCAGGCCTATTCTCCATCATGTGTCAGATACCTACCTGGCAAAGATCTGGCCCTGGTGACGTTTGTCCTGTCACATCCCTTTCAGCTTGACCCACCCACACCTCCCAGGAAACCTGGGTCATTGCCTCCTTTGGATAGACATCAACCACCCTGATCTCCCTCCCTGGTGTGTCTCGGGAGGCATCCCTCTGCCTTCTACTCCTTTTCCACTCCTAGGGGTGAAATTTCAACCACAAACGTGTCACAGGAAAACATCTACTTTATCAGTAGAGATCCTGCAGCTGAAAACCCTACAGTATCCCACCACGACCACTTGGATGTTGAGCAGCCCACTGGGCTCTGCCAGCAGAGGCCCTCGGGGCCAATCTGCAGCATTCCCCCTTTTCTGGCACAAGGGATGGGTCGCCTCCAGGTCACTGCTTGCCATGTGTGATGCTGAGCATTTTACCCAAGAGCATAGGATCCTCCTCCTGAGCCAGAAACTCATTTTCTTATTGGCCTTTTCCACTGATGGGTGTCTATAGCTTCAACTCTTCTGAATGTTTGGGCTGTAGCCAAAGTTCAGAGTGTCCTGGGACTTCCCTTGTGTCTTCATCAAAAGGGAGGAACTCCTTGTATATTTACCTCCAGCCCTGATATTCGGGGAGTGTCAGAAAACTCTCACTGCAAATGGAATTCTGTCTCTGCTTGTTGCTAGTTGTTGCTATAGTTGTTGCCTTTTTGAGCCTCCGTTTCCTCATCTGTAAAATGGAAATATTACTTTACAGGGCTGCCTTGGTAACCAAAGGTAAGGTTGCAGATGAAAGCACCTAGCACAGTCCAGACACACCACAGACATTCAGTAACTGTTACTTGACTCAGAACCCTTTTTCCTGGTAATCAAAGACCACCCTCTGGAGTGTGCAATTGGACAGCCTCCACATAGGACCCTGAAGCATATTGTGGAGATGTCGGCAGGCTCTCCAATATCACCAATTTGCACACATTATGCTGTAAGCAGGTTTATAAATTTCCCTGAGACTTTATGTTCCAATTTCTCTGCACTGTTCTTATTTATTTTATATAGTATTATATATTTAAGGGAAAAGCTGTTGGTGAAAATGTTTATTAAATTTATTTTATTATGACCCAGATAAGGAGCATCACAAATAGGAAAGCATTGTTTTATTTGAGCCTTCACGACTTTAGTCTCAAACATTAATAAGAACATCTTTACGTATTACGATTGAGCACCTTCTAATCACACAGAAAGATATCCCCAAAGGCAAGAGTTTTCCTTGATTACCTATTTGTCTAACATATGCATATAAACACACATATGTTTTTATATCCGTGCTTACAGCTTTATTACTCAAGTGTCTGTGATCCTCTCATTGAAGATAAAAGTTATGTGTTTCAAATGGTTTGAAAACTAAGGCACCTGCATTTTGTGGGCTGCCTCACCACACCGATGGGGAAAGAAGCAGCTTGTGAAGTTCAGCTCCCAGCTGACTCTGCTCCTGCCTCCCCCAGAAGAGTGACCCCTGGAGTCTGCAATCTGCAGCTCATGCTAGACTTGAGCTGTGGCATGTTAATCCTCCAGTGATCTGCACTTCCCACCCTGGAGACTTAACATTTGCCTGTTTGCTTCATGCTTAAATTCACAAATCAATAAGTGATGAGAATGGCCTGGACCACTGAACCAAGGAGGTTATCCAAGATCCCCAAGTAAGTTTGTCCACATCAGATGAGGGACAATAAGGGGACCCTTAGAGTATATCCTTTGGGACTAGTTCTTAGGTCTCCTCCCTCCAACTCCAGAGCTATCTTGGAAAAGGCTTTTTATAAGGTGGGATTTAAAATACATATAGGGCTTGGATGCTTTCAAGGAGCAAAAAGAGCATTCTAGGCTGAGGTTTTAAAAATGCAGTTTAATGATTCAATGCTTTGATAATTAATTCACATGTTCACCTTAACTTCCCAAAAAAGATCATGTCAGGTCTTAGGATAGAGGACAGAATCTATCTCCTTATCTGCTCCCCAAATCTCCTATCTCAGGCATAGACACACAGGGAGTTCCTAACGAACATTATTAATTATTGCTCTGAACTTCACTGTGTGGGACCTATACACACAAAAAAGACTGGAATTTTTTGATTATCTATAAAGAGGGCTTAGTTGTGATGTAAAATAAGTGACATGAACACGCTGAAACATAAGAGGACCAAATTGTTCCCTAACCACTGCCTGTTCTCAGATGGAAACCTAGCCAAAAAAGGGGACAACTTATCTTAAATCCACAATCAAAGAGACAGCATTTCTTTATTTTCTGAGCTCTACTTGGGAACTAGAGTCCAGGGTGGATGAACATATTTAGACTTTATCTGAACAAAATTGGAGAACATAGGCTACCAAAACTGAGTCTGGTGAACTGTATCTGGAAGAATTTGCTGTTTGAGGTCGTGTGTGTGGGCGTCCTGTGCTATTAGTGTGGAGGTCAGTTTTCACTGAAGTCAGGACTTGCCCAGTATACCTAATGGCATCAGCTTTCAGGCCTTGTCTGGGACACATTGTCCTGGACACACAGTGCCCCTGTCTTTTTACAAGGGTGATTTTTTGAAAGTGCTCCATAAATTAATAATAATAATATCTGCCCTCATTAACCACTTCACTGTGTACCTGTCATGATTCTAAGCATTTTAGGGGCATCTCCTAATGTAAGCTTGTCAGCAGTCTTCTGTTGTAGATAACATTAGAGCAGGTGTATAGATTAGGAAACTGAGGCTTAGAGAAGGTAAGCAATTTGCCCAATTCCCCTTCGGCAGCCTGTTTCACTCAGCTCACTCAGTTCACTTTGCTCTCTGCCCACTTGGACACAGCCAAGGTGCTGGGAAGCCAGGGTGGAAAGGGCTTTGACTTTATCTCCCTGACTTCCCTGCCTTAATTTTTCATGAAAATCCACGCAGGAAATAAGGGGTTAGAGAATTAAGCCTGGGCCTACATCCCCAAGCATTGAGCAGTTGGCTGACCAAGGATTTTGAACTTTTCTTGGTTCTAGGCAAGTAGAGGCTGAACTCTTACAGTTTAGTGTAATGGCTCTCAAAGAGTGTCCCTGGGACCAGCAGCATCAGTGTCACCTGACAGCTTACTAGAAATGCAGATTCATGGGCTCCACACCAGAGCTACCGAATGGGAAACTGTTGGGAGTAGAGCCCAGCAGCCTGTATTTTTAAAGCCCTCCAGGGCTTCTGATGCTCACCAAGTCACAGAACTCTGGTTTAGTGAAATAACAAACAGACCCAGAAAGGGCTTGGCAATGAAGACAGTGAAATACAGGAGATCAAGATTTTCAAAGCTAGTCTTGTGAATTTCACATTTAAAATCACAATATCCTAATATGAAATTGCAAGAGAATTTGAAGGCTTTTTCATTTATTTCACGTTTGGGAACTCTGAAGCCCAGAGAGGCAAAGCATGTTATTCCTAGTCACATAGCAAACGAGGTGGTGCCAGAGCCTTACACTAGAACCCAGGCCCCAGGTCCTAATTCTGAGTCATCTACAATCCAACTTCCCTTCCAGTTTCCAAATATAATTTCCACAACGGTAGCTTCTCCCAAGTCTATGCTTAGAGATTGTCTAAGAGTCTATGGATGGAAAAAATCTTTCTCCTTATTCTGAACGTAAAGTAACACTTTCTTTTCTTATACTTCTATCCTGCATCAATATTTATATACTCACAATTTTTGCAGCAATTAATTAAACATTTTATTCAAATTAGTATAATAGCATTTACTTCCTCTTTTATCTCATGGCTGGGCTAGAATCGAAGTTGTTACTTTTTAAATTTTTTCTTATGCATTTGCATGTTTTTTTCCTGAAAAACTAGGAACTATGTATGCTTCTTTATCTTTCTTGGAAGGTAATCTTCTCAGATTATTCTAATCATGATGTGT
The DNA here is from genome assembly GCF_937001465.1 of Orcinus orca. Taxonomy (NCBI): domain Eukaryota; kingdom Metazoa; phylum Chordata; class Mammalia; order Artiodactyla; family Delphinidae; genus Orcinus; species Orcinus orca. The sequence continues at coordinate 12,947,032 of NC_064559.1, read as the reverse complement.
TCAGTGATACTGTTTGACTGTCTTTGCTGAGTTGTGGGAAGCCATTTTTTCTAAAATTTTTTATCCTCATACCCAAATCTACATTTTCCCACTCTCATAGAGCAAACCAGATGGCCAGGCAAAAATTTAGTCAGTGATTGACTTGTGAAAATAACTAGTTAATTGGCATCCAAGTTGATGGGTCGTTGTCAGTATTTGAATATTTCCATCCAAATATTTGGAGTTTTTAAGTGGGTTATTTGCTGAGTAGTTCTTGTTGCACTTAATATCTTTATTTCTTCCCTTCTTGTGAAGTGTTTGAGAAACCAGCCTGCTCAGAGATAATCTTGACCACATTTCATGCTAAAGATATTCTGGAACATACAGAGCTGGAAACTCTCCCACTCAGGTAGGAGATGTGGTCATGGCTCTTCAATAGACTCACTCAAGCTTTATTTCACAAAGGCCATCAGCTTTTCTTTTCAACCTATTTTAAATTTTCTTAATTTTAAAAAAGCAATTAAGTGCTTGCTCTCTTACTTCTTAGAAAGGATCGTGTTTAATCTCAGAGAGTTAAAATAATTCTATGAATCCATGCTGTAAGAGCTTGCAGTCTAAAGTCAATATCAAGAATATGAACATCAACTGGAGTAGGGAGAAGAAATTGACATTTAAAACAAGAATGCATTGCATTGGGTTGCATATTAGAGAGTAGCCTGGCTCATATCAGAGCAAATCACTCTTCCTTTGGAATAATAAACTGATTGAACACCTTTTGTATGAAAGGTTTAGTCTTCCTCCAGAGCAGGAGCTGGAAGAAGTAATGGAGGAGGGAAGAAAGAATTTAGCTGTCTTTCTTTCCTTCTCTGCTAGAGGAAAGTTGGAGCTTCCGTCATTCATGAACAGCTGAAGACATGAAGGAGAGATGGCGAGATAGAAGAAGGATTTGGGAGATGATAGAGGGAAAAGAGATCTGATAGGAGCTGAGGTGCTGGCCAGGAAGGCACTCGCCCAGTCCTGTGTTACTGATCATCTGACAGATGAGTCCAGTGTGGGGCACAGTGCGAGAGTAAAAGAGTGTAGCACAGAAAGCCTTTGTACTAAAGCAAGGGTGGTCACTCATTCAATTCACATGAAGTCCTTAGGGCACATATGAAGAGAAGCAATTCCTAGAGCCAGCTCATTTGACACTATGATTAAAAACTGTCTGATTTAAAACCCCTAAAATGACATGCCAGTATAAAGCTAGTGATCCTAAAACTTGGTCTCATGGAGAACCCCTAGGGAACTTTTAAAAATACAAAATATTGAGTCCAACACAGACCTTTTTGGGCCAGAGCTGCTTGCAGGGATATGTGTTTTAGAAGCCTCTCAGGGGATTCTGATACACATCTAAATGGTCTGTGCCTAAGCAACTTGAAAAATGTATTAAATTATGAAATTATTGAGGTACTTTATCAAAGATAGTGGCAAATTCTGACTCTTCTTCTGTTAGGTCGGCCACCCTGCTTCTGCATCCAGGCTTCTCAAACCATTTCCATTTACTGATCAATTCAGAAGGAGAAAAGTATTTGTGGGGCAAACCCCATGTCTATTCCAAATTGCTGTTGAAAAAAAGAAAGAAAACTATATTGCCATAATAGAAAGAAAAATGTCTTCACTTCAATAAAGGACAAATCAATAATCAAGGTGAATTATTAGCAATCTACTTCAAAGTCAAGACTCCACTCCCAAGGAGACCCTGATACTGTGCTGAGAGCATTGTCCTAGGAGACCAAACCATGTAACAAATACATATCAATATCTCTTATGAAACATACACGGAATGTCAGGGAAAATGCGCCTTCCATGCCCAATGCCCAAAAAGGGCCCTCTCTTCCACACTAGCCTGAGTCTGACTCATATCCCACATATTGGGAAGCTTAAGAATTAGAGTTTTGAGAATGAGTCAACAGGCTCCAGATGCCCACATATTATTTTCATTGTGAGATGGGACACTCATCATTAGACTATCTTCCAAAAGAACTGTGTCAGTCAGTTGTTCATTTTGGTACCTATGATCTAAATCACAATCATTTTTAGACAGCATGTAAGCGGCCTATTAAAAAGTCAACCTCCAAAGTCACAATAGATTTAAGACTTCTGGTGTCAAACAGGTGCTCAGAAATCAATCTTTGTTTCATCTTTGTATCCTGTGTCTTCTTTAGTTCAATAAATGAACTAAAATTTTAATCAGCCAAGGTTATTTTTTTTTTGATGCACTGCAGCAATATGACACTGGAGAGAATGAGATTTTATTATTTTCTTTCAAGAAGACAACAGATGCCAGAAAGAGCAGGTAAAAAGAAGAACCAATCTCACCAGGTCACTAGTTTGTTGTTCAATTCAATTATTCATCATTGCCAATGAATGTTGATTAAACAGCCGCAGTTTGATTAGCACAATTTGAGGAACTATTCTTTTAGTTCTTAGCCTTCTGTGTCTGGGCCTGAGGTTTTAAACCATTAATGACCCTTTTCTACCATAAACATGCTCTTGAAACACAGCTCTAATCACCTCTCTCTTGCTCAGAACTCCCCACGGTCTCTCCCTTGTGGACCAAATTCATTGTCCTGTGTGCAATTCCTCCCATCCTTCTTTTCTAACTAGGCTCCACTTTTCCGCTTCATGCACTAGTTCCTGCTTCCTATTCACAGTTGCTAGTATAAACACCAGCATTTCTCCCTTGACCCTTTGATTATTCTATTTTCTAAGCCTAGAACACCTCATGTCCCAATCCTCATGACTTCACCCACCTCCAATGCTAGTTTCTCCACTATATCTTACTTTCCTCCCCACCCTTCCTACACAGACTGAAAACTAAATATCTACATTATTCTTTATCTCTGCCTTATATATGGCAAATCCCTTTTCCATTGCATTATTTTTATCTCATTTCACTTACTAGACAATGGTCTTCAGGAGACTGGCTGTGTTGGTTTCATCTTTGTATCCTGTGTCTTCTTTGCTTCATGGACCATAGTGCATGTTCAATATGCATTTATGGATAGAAAGAAGGGAGAAAGAGGAGGATGGAGGAAGGGAGAATGGAAGGGAAGGAAGAAAGGAAAACTAAAAGGATGACATGAAGGGAGGGAAGAAGGGAAGGGGGAGGAAGGAATTCAGTTTACTCTAGGTTAATTGGCACTTAGGAAAGTTTTATGTGTCTAGAAATTCCTGTGTCTATCGTCTCACTTACTATTTCCTCTTTATTCACCTATATCTGAGCTTTTTCCCCATCCCTCTTCTGAAATGTTCTTGTTAAGATCATCCACAAAAGCCCCTCATTGCCAAATCTGGTGCTCTCTTCTTGTGCCACATTACTTAACTACTTATGACCTTTAACACCTCCATCACTCCTTTCTTGGAAATCTTAGAAATTCACATTTGATTTCTGTGATACCTTCATTCTTGCTTTTCCTTATATCTTTTTTGATCTTGAATCTCTGACCCCTGCACTGGACTCATTTCCTCTGACCATCCTTTAAATATTTGTGATTTTCAGTACTCTTTATCTTCCCTTTCATGCTACCCATTCTCTGGTTAAACTTATGCATTCCTCTGGTTTCAAATTCGTTTCTATATGTTGATAAGTCCCAATCTGTATTTCTTGGCCTTCTCCTTTCCTGAACTCCATTTGTACCTATGTGGCTGACCACCTACTGGACATCTCCTCTTCAGCAGCCACCTTAACTTCTACCCAAAACTAGAACATTCTGTGGTCTCCCCACAGGCTTATTCCTCTTCCTATATGTTTATGTCGATCAATAATACCCCACAAGTAACCAGCCCACAAGGCCAGACACAAAAGAGTCTTTCTTAACTCCCCTCTACTTAACATATCCAATCAATCACTGAAGTCCCTTAATGTTTTTCCAAACCTCATACTACTGTCTTCCTTAATGCAGACCATCATTACTTTATGTATACATATCAAAAAAGCTTCCTGAAACGTTTCCCTGTCTTTGGCCTTTCTTTCATTCAAGTCATCTTCTAAACTTCAGACAACTCAGCTACCTTCCTAAAATATAAATATGTTCATTTCACACCCTACTTAAAATCTTTCAATAGCACACCATTGTCTATAATCCTATAATACATGAAACCAGAAAAGACTCCAAATTTCCAAACAATCTTGAGAAATAAAAAAACAAAGCTGGAGGTAACATGCTCCCCTGAATTTAGACTAAATTGCAAAGCTACAGTAATCAAAACAGCATGGTACTGACACAAAAACAGACACATGCTTTAATGGAACAGAATACAGAGCCCAGAAATAAACCCACGAACTTATGGTCAATAAATCTTTGAGAAATGGAAGAAAGACAGTCTCTTCAACAAGTGCTGTTGGGAAAACTGGACAGCTACATGTAAAATAATAAAATTAAAACATGTTCTCACACTTATATACAAAAAGAAACTCAAAATGGATTAACGACCTAAATGTAAGACCATAAAACCATTAAAGACTGAAACCATAAAACTCCTAGAAGAGAACATAGGCAGAACACTTGGATATAAATTGTAGCAATATTTTTTTTGATCTGTCTCCTAAGGCAAAAGAAACAAAATTTTTAAAAATGGGACCTAATTAAATTTAAAAGCTTTTGCCAGTGAAGGAAACCATCAACAAAATGAAAATACAACCTACTGAACAGGAGTAAATATTTGCAAATGATATGACCAATAAGGAGTTAACATCTAGAATACATAAACAGCTCATACAACTCAATATCAAAAAAAACCCCAAACAACCCGGTTTTAAAAATGGACAGAAGACCTGAATAGACATTTTTGTAAGAAGATATACACATGGTCAATAGGGTCATGGAAAAGTGGTCAACACCACTGATCATCAAAACCACAATGAGATATCACTTCATACCTGTCAAAATCGTTATCATCAAATGTCTACAAATATATATATGTATATATATAGATATATAGATATATAGATATATATATATACACACACACAATGGAATATTACTTAGCCACAAAAAAAAGAATGAAATCCTATCATTTGCAACAATGTGGATGGATCTAGAGAGTATTATGCTTAGTGCAATGTGAGACAGAGAAAGATTAATATGCTATGTTATCACTTATATGTGGTACCTAATAAATAAAACAAGCAAATGAATATAACAAAACAGAAACAGTCTAGATACTGAGAACAAATTAGTAGTTACCAGTGAGAAGAGGGAAGAGGGGAGAGGCAAGATAGGGGTAAGGTATTAAGAGACACAAAACTAATATGTATCAAATAAATAAGCAACAAGAATATATTGTACAGCACAGGGAAATATAGCCATTATTTGGTAATAACTTTAAATGGAGTATAATCTATAAAAATATTGAATCACTATATTATATACCTGAAACTAATATAATATTATAAATCAAGTACACTTCAATAGAAAAAAAAAACTAGTAGTTAGGTTAAAAGTCAAAAGTAGTAAAAATCATCTATATCCACAATAAGTAGTTAAGAGCCTCACAAAACAAAAAGATGTAAAAATGATGTCAAAAATATTAAAGGTAGGGTTGGGGAGTAATAAAAAGCACAGGGTTATAGAAGTCTTTCAAACTTAAGAGATCATCAAAACAATAATCATATATATAAACCTATATATATTTACATATAAACCTCATGGTAACCACAAACCAAAAATCTATAATAGATACACATACACAAAAAAGAAAGGAATCCAAATATAACATAAAGATAGTCATAAATCACAAGGTAACAGAGCAAAAGAAAAAGACAGGACCAAAAAAGAACTACAAAACATCTCAAAGACAATTAACAAAATGGCAATAAGTATATACCTATCAATAATTACTTCAAATATAAATGGACTAAATGGTCCAATCAAAAGACATATAGTGGCTGAATGGATACAAAAACAAGACTCATATATATATATACTGCCTTCAAGAGACTTACCTCAGATCTAAAGATTCACACAGACTGAAAGTGAGGGGATGGGAAAGGATATTCCATGCAAATGGAAACAGAAAGAAAGCTTGGATAGCTGGGATAGCAATTCTTAGATTAGACAAAATAGACTTTAAAACTTAGAATAAATGTTTCTGTGGAGAAAAACAGGAACTGTGTCAATGGATTGGAAAGGAATATGATATGAAAGCTAGGTTTAGTCTTGGTGACCACTTATAGTTTTGTCCACACATAGCAGATTGACTAATAAGAAAAATAGACTATAAAGTAATCTTCAAAAGATAAGCATATATTATTGTCAGCAAACTTTATGGTGGTCTGTTCTCAGTGAAATCAAAGGACAGAAGATGAACAGAATCAAACTAAGTTCTCTTCAAAATTTAAATATTCACTGCAGCACTATTTACAATAGCCAGGACATGGAAGCACCCTAAATGTCCATCAAGAGATGAATGGATAAAGAAGATGTGGTACATATATACAATAGAATATTACTCAGCCATAAAAAGGAATGAAACTGGGTCATTTGTAGAGTCATGGATGGACCTAGAGTCTGTCATACAGAGTGAAGTAAGTCAGAAAGAGAAAAACAAATATCATATATTAACGCATATACGTGGAATCTAGAAAAATGTTACAGAAGATCCTATTCGCAGGGCAGGAATAGAGATGCAGACGTAGAGAATGGACATGTGGATATGGAGGGGGAAGGGCAAGTGGGATGAACTGGGAGATTGGGATTGACATAAATACACTACCATGTGTAAAACAGATAGCTAGTGGGAACCTGCTCTATAGCGCAGGAAGCTCAGCTCAGTGCTTTGTGGTGACCTAGATAGGTGGGATGGGGAAGACAGAGGAAGACAGAGTCTAAAAAAGCTTCCAAGATTTCAGCTAATGAGCACAAGATATCCAATGAGTGGAAAGTAATGGAATAGTAATGGGAGGGGCAGGGATAAGTGTGGAGAAGATTCTCCAAGCTTGAAATATGTGCAAAGGTACAGAGGCATTAGGGAACATGGCATACTTTGGGAAAACAGTAAGTAATTCTGATTCATGGGGTTGGAAGGTGAGGCTGGAGAATTGGGTGGTGCTTAAGTCCCCTCTCCCAGGGAAGTTTATGGTCATGAACAAGGCAGAAAGTTCTTGCCAAAATGGACCTGCACAAACAAACTTTACTTCATTAGTTCCCCCATATATTTTCATACCCACAGTTTGCTGCCCTCGGAAGCCCAAAACCTTTTTACTTTGTCATGTCACTTCTCCACAAATTTATTTTTCTCTGTTAAGATGCTCGACCACCCATTCGAGCTGCTCATCACTGGGTTTCTCCTGCGTATATGCATGATACATGGGTTAATAAACTGTTTTCTTTTCCTTGTTAAAAAAACTAACCAAGCGGTCTTACTGTCTCTTTCTTTAGCATTTTCTAATTTCTTGGTCTTTCCTAGATCAAATACATGGAAGAAAATAAAGTTCTTTTATTAAAGGGTCATGGAATTCTCTTGAGATTAATATAGATTACAAAAAGGAGAGACTGTAATATCATCTTACCAGACCATCCACTTGTACCACACAATACAGCAAGGACAATAGGGCCTTAGAGAATTCAGATCTCAATAGACTCTTCCTCTCTGCCAACCCTCCCCCTGCCCTCGATCCCACCTCCTTCTCCTCTCGACTCCTTTTTTAAGTGACCCTGTCTTGTTTACTATCCCCTCCTCAGGAAACTTTATTCCTCCTCACAGGGTGAAGACATTTCAACCCTCAAGCTCTCTTTTTGTGTGTGTGTATTTTGCAAAGTCAAGGAATTTCTGCCCACTGTGAACAGAAGCTCTCTTCTATACCTACCCTGCAATTGCAGGGAGGGCAGGGTGGTCTGTGATCACGTGGTTCAGACAACAGTGGGTTCTGACTCATCTTTGGTACCTTCACCAGTGGGAACTACAGTTGAGTTCCTCATGGTTTACCCAGGAAGCAAGCTCACCTCACCAAGGAGAACATAAACTACATGTCTCCTATGAAAGAAAGCTATTCTTCCTCTTAGTATGACTCTAAGCCCCCCTGCCTCCTTGTTTACTCTTTTATTTCTTGGACCTTGAGTGAAAAGATTTGAGTTAATTGCATTCCTCCTACCCCTTCCATTTATGAAATAATAAGCCCTATTCTAAGAGTGAGCCTTACTTAAGTTATAAGTCATCTCACCAGCTATAAATGGCCCTAAGAGAGAATTCCCTTCACACTGGCCCCCAACACTTCCAACTTCACCTTCAGCAAAGGCAGGGAGAAAAGATTTTCATTCATCCCACCCCACTGCAAATGCAAGACTTTCACAACTCAGCACCACCCACTTCTCCAGCCTCACCTTCCACTCCCGTGGATCAGAATTACTTGCTGTTTTCCCAAAGCATGCCAGGTTCCCTAATGCCTGTGTACCTTTGCACATGTTATTATTTTAAGCTTGGAGAATCTTCTCTACACTTATCCCTGCCCCTCCCATTACTATTCCATTACTCTCCACTCATTGGATATCTTGTACTCATTAGCTGAAATCTTGGAAGCTTTTTCAGACTCTGTCTTCCTCTTTGGATTGGCTGGCCATCTTCCGTGTTCCACACTGACTGAATATAGCTCTATCATAGCACTGCCACTATGGGATGTTTCTCTATCTCAGTCATGAAACAGAAAGCTCCTTGACATTGAGGATAACGTGTGTTTTTTATAACTCCAGGGTTTAATAGAGTGACTGGTTCAGAGCCATTGCTCATAAACCATTTTTGAATCATAGGTAGATGGTAGATAGATAGATGGATAGATAGATAGATAGGGTGAGGCTTTCATCAGAAAGAATAGAATTTCTTCACATACATTTGATTTTGTCTTCCATCCCAGTGGAGTAGGATGTGGCATTAGGAAGCACTGTCATTCATTGTATGGAGCAGCCACTCTCGGGTCTTTTCCTGGCATATTTGCAACTGTGATTCTGGGGAAAATAAAACCCAAGATTTGGGGCAGGTAAGTGTGTGTTTGTGTGTGTGTGTGTCTTGTGATGTTGTAATGGAAGTGGACAGAAGGACCGTGAGGAAGTGAACCTTAAAAGCAGAGTGTAAGATGGATGATACTTTTATTGGTAAGCGAAAATCTTAACTAGCTAAGAAATTGCTCTCTTAGATCAAAAAGCACAATAGAATCCATTTGCTTCGCACCTTCATTTTTGGGTCTCTCCTTCTAGCTGGCTAGTCCATGTTCTAGCACTTTCCATCTCAGAAGGTAACACCATTATTCTCCCTTCAGCTGACCCCCCTCAGCTGGATGTTCTGCCAAAAACATAGTTTCCTCTGAAGAAAAAAGAAAAGGGTCAAAATGAGAGGCAGAGAGCTTTGAGTTTCATTTGGACTCTGTGCCTCATTTTCTTTGGACCCACTACCTAACTTCTTTAGGAATTCTGGCTCAAAGGCTAATAATGCCTATACTCACAGATGACGTAAATAAGACATTAGAAAAATTAGATTGGATCCATGTGCTGGAACTGAATAGAAATCCCCAACATACTTGAATAGCTGCTCCCATACATGTTTTTACCAACACACAAACACAAAATCAAACTGAAACAAGTTTCAGAAAACAATATAGATTGTCTCAAATGTCTTAGTGCCATTTCAAGCTCTAATAACTTCAGAAGGATGAGCACTACAAACTTAGAACATTTGAATGTTTATTTAAATTCATAGGACATTTTTTCAGTTATGTGAACTTTGAAAGATAGATTTTTAATTTTTTCAGTGTTTGCCACCCTCAACCAGATGTACTGAAACAAAAAGTTAAAATTTAAAATGTATTATTGAAAAAATAAATAAATAAAATGTATTTATTGAGAATACATCTAAAACTAAACTAAAACTTTTATTTAGATGTTCTGAACATGCTTTTAATATTTTTTGTATTCTCTGATGCTTTCTGGTCTATTCAGTTATATTCTCTATTTTATCTAATTGATGTTATTGTATTCTGTTTGTCTTTTCTAAATACTGATCTCATCCCAATAAATTGGTTTCATGACCCACAAATGAAAACCACAACTCTAGAAGATAGGAGTGGTATGCCTGGGTGAAGGAAAAATCAGCCCTTCCTCAGTTCAAGAGCTCAGTCATTCTAGGCTCCAGTGAGTTGCAGATCCTTTTATTTTCCAAATAACCAGGTGAATGAAAGCCCTTAAAGCCGTGGTGAGATGAGGTGTGTGGGGCTCCTTGATAAAGAAAACAATCCCCATCACTACCCGGAAAAGCTGACCGTGCCTTAGGGCTGTGTGTGTCACTGCAGGAAGTCATCATCTTAACAAGGTCTGAAAGCAATGGATTCTTGGGGTATAATGATTCTATGACATAATGGAACATTGTCTACACTCAAGGAACATCTGAAAATATTTTACTTGTTAACAGCAAATCTTGCCCCCTGCCAGCTCTCTCTGCTCCCCATTTCGCATCCTTGGTAACAGAATAATGGTCTTAATGAAAAACACCCAGAGTGGAAATAACAGGCTTTTAAACAACAATCACTGAGTTTAGAAGTCTAGAACAGAGGAGAAATAAAATCACATGTTCTGTGATGTATTCGCTGGCTAAACATGCCTGGTTCAGATCATTGCAGTTATACCAATCACCCCCAGCTTATGATACTCTGAGGCTACTAATATTCCACTCATACTCAACTATTTCCAACTTTTATTTTCTTAGCTCTAGTCACATGTGCTTTACCTTTCACTTACTTTATAACTGTCTTAAGAGCTCTGTCTACTATCTCTTGTATGTTTTACTGTATTTTAGAGTGTTTTCAGCTGCAAGTTAACAGATAATTAGAGAGATAAACAGAGACAGGTAACAGATAAATAGAGACCTTTATCTTCAGTCTTATTGCTTCATTGGCTCAAGATGGCTGCCAATGACCACGGCTCCATACATCACATCCACACACTGGCACCATCCTGAGTCAAAAGCCCATGAGGGAATCTTCTCCTCACACTTCCTGTTCTTAGAAGCTCATCAGCAGACGTCTGCTAAGGACCCATTGGCCAGGATTAGGTCCCATGCTTACACACAAGCTGTAAGGAAAGCTGGGGAAATTTCTTCAGCAGGAGGCAGTCTCTGCTAGCAAGGAAGACAAGCAGCCCCCTAATGTTCTGTGTTAAGTATTGCCCACTGCATTTTTGAACTGACCGCTCTGTGATTGCTCTCTCAGTAAGAGTGAACACACAGATTTGGTTTAAACACTATATGAATCAGTTAACTTAGATTTATTGAAAGGTAATCCCCTCTGCCAAGGGAGAAGCCTCTTCACATAATGCCAATTACTGTTCCTAGGGATGCTGGGTGGGCGGGTGTGCAAAAGGATCAGTACAAAGCCATTCCCCAAGCTATCAAACGATTATAACAACAGCTCCATGGTGCTGAGTCAGGAGGGCAATGATTGTTTTTCAGTTAATAATGCAGATTCCCCGTTTTTGTTACTATCTTTGTTTTGTATGTGAGGACACTGGCTGTAGAGAGATGTCTCTAGACACCAGTACTACATCTCTAATCCACCCTGCATCTGAGAAAGCAGAAACTAACACACCATTGTAAAGCAATTATACTCCAATAAAGATGTAAAAAAATAAATAAATAAAAAGCCTAAAAAAAAAAAAAAAGCATTTTAGTCATGAGATCCAATCAACAAAGGTGTATTGGAAACTTACTATGCAAAAAGCTTAGGGGTAGGAATGAGGGGGCGTAGCATGGAAAGAAGTAGAAGGCATCTTTAACTGGTATGTGTGTGTGCATGTGTGTGTACGCACATGTGCACACACATGCTAAACTTGTATTTCATGTTGGCTCATATCTCTGAATTTAAATTCAGAATTTGATTTGGTGAAATTACCCATTGATGTCTATTACCCATTGTTAGTCTAAGGGTGTTGATCTTGCATCTTAAGAAAGGAAACATTCATATTTCCATCTTTATACCCTTTTCTACCAGCCCAGCACCTGGCAGACAATAGTTACTTAATATAATCATTGTGTTAAGTTCCTTGAAGACACAGCACATACTATATTAGGTTTTAATTCTCATTTAGTTTTCATTCTAGAATAAAAATAAAGCAAAAGGAAAAAAAACAGATAAGAGAAAGCTCCCACCTTCTTAGAAACAATCTTAAAAAGTTATTTCCAAAAACAGTTTTAGGAAATATATTCACTTGCTCATTCATTCAAGAAGCATTTATTGAGTGCTTATTATATGCTCAGCACTGAGCAGCTGGAATAAATAAATTCTTCCTTAGGTAACAGTACTTACTTAGATATATGAATTATGTCATGCTGACCATCATATCAACCCACCTCATAGTTATCAGATATGCTCTACCTCCTTACCTTCTAATGCCCTCAGAACATCATTTGTATTAACTACAAAGAAATGTGCCTAATCCTTTGGTGAAGAGGAAGCATATTCCTGCTAGCTGGATGCAAGCACAGTCCCAATTCAACTGGTTAGCTGGTGGGCCAGCTGGTGTCCTCTTTTATCCTTACACAAATTTGAGGGACCCTCTTGGTGACCTTCTCCAAAAGAGAAGAGCCATTCTTTGATCAAGGATCTGTGAATATGGCCATCCCCTGAGACCTCCCAAACTCTCACAGTTCTTTCCAACATGACTTGTCATATTATCTTCCTTTTTTCATTAGAGACACATGTCTCAGCGTCATTTAGTGGCTTTGAGTAAAGCTAAAAAGTAACCAAATTCTCAAAAGGTAAGTTAGAATCAAGTCTCAATATGTGTCTTTTTTATGGCAGGACTTACTGACAATCTGGAGCCCATCGTATCTAATTAGAACAGCAGCGAGGTCACATCAGGTATACATCTGAGACTGAGTTGGTTTCTGGACAGCCTTCCCCAAAGTCTGAAACTGTCTTGCTTAGAATCCTAAAAGGGCAATATCCCTGTCAAGAAAAATGTTACTCCTGCTAAGCCTATGGGGTTGTGTCCTTTCCAAAGACACTCATCTCCCCCATGTCAAGATAAGGTGCACATAGAAGAGAAAAAGTATTGTCTGATTGTGAAAATCCAACTGCTTCATTCAAAAGATGAAAATTGAATGAATTGTTCTATCACTATTATTGAATTAGTAAGGTAAATCTTTTTTCACATAATCGAAGTGCTCTTGAAAGCATTCTAAATCAAACTGTATATCAAATGCTCTTTAAAAGCTCCTTCTATAGAATTAAGATCCCTTTTTAAATGTGAACTGCCAGATCCCCATTCATTTGGTGTAGAAGTCTAGAATTACTTACCAGGATTTCTTTTTTTATTAATTTTTTTTTGCGGTACGCGGGCCTCTCACTGTTGTGGCCTCTCCCGTTGCGGAGCACAGGCTCCAGACGCGCAGGCTGAGCGGCCATGGCTCACGGGGGATCCTCCCGGACCGGGGCACGAATCTGTGTCCCCTGCATTGGCAGGCGGACTCTCAACCACTGCGCCACCAGGGAAGCCCTACCGGGATTTCTTAAAGAGAAGCACATATGTACTGAAGTCATTGAGTTAAATGAACAAGCTATAGGGGGAAGTATACTGAGCTTCCCTCTTCACCAAAATAACCATCTGTTCTTTAGTATGTGTCCACAGGTCCCTAAGAAGCAGACTCTGAGATGAAGATTACCAGCAGGAAGTTGACTGGGGAGTTCTTTCTGGATCAATAACTGATGGGGAGGGGGTAAGGAAGCAAGACTGGGCAGAGAGAGAGAGACCGAGCTTTAATTCACTTTAAGCAAAGGTCTCTAACAATTCCACAGAAAGTCCCAGGGCTGGGATTGTCCTGCAAAACTTTTTTTCAATTGGGGAAGGGGTCTAGGTTTTTATACTCCTGCATTAGCAGTCATTGGATACAGGCTGCCCCAGAAATGGGATACCTCACAGCAGGTGGCTGTCTTTAGCTAAGAGCAGTCACCAGGACGGGGAACTGAGCTGTAGCTGTTAGCCATCATTTTTACCACTTCTTATTTCTTTGTATTTATTCAAGTTTTTCCCTATCACATTTTTTTTTTCCTGAAAAACTTCCTTTACCAGTTCTTTGAGCATAACACTTCTGGCCATAAATTCTCTCAGCTTTAGTTTGTCTTAAAAAGTAATTATTTCACAGTTTTTAAAGATATTTTTGCTGATTTACTTTTGAGTTGGTTTTTGTTTTAGTACTTGAAAAATATTCCTCCTTTGTCTTTTGGCTTGAATGGTTTCTGAAAAGAAGTCTGGTGTAATTCTTCATGTTTTCTCTGCACAAAATGTGCCTGTATCTCTGGCTTTCTTCAAGATTTTCAGAAGTTTAACTGTGATGTAACAGGTGTTTGTTTGTTTGTTTTGTGTTTTAATTTATTGTGCTTAGTGTTCTCTGGGATTCTTGGATCTTTGGTTTGATGTATTTGATTACTGGGGGAAATTTTTCATCCATTATTTCTTCACCCACATTCTTTCTGTCTCCTTCTAGGATTCTAAGTACTTATGTCTTAGAGCGTCTGATATTGTGCCACAGCTTTTGGGGATCAGGAGGCTCCCCACTACAAACACACATGCATTCTTTATTCTCTTTATGCTTAACTTTAAATAATGTCTATTGACTTATCTTCAAATTCAATGATTGTTTCTTCAGCTCTGTCAGTTCTATTGATGAGACAGTCAAAATAATTCTTCATCTCTGATATACTCTTTATATATCTAGCATTTGCATTTGATAATTTCTTCTAGTTTCCTTCTCTGCTGAAATCCCTTCATGTGTTCAAACATGCTGTCAACCTTTTTCATTAAATTTTTTTGGAAAATATTTTGATTGCACTTATTTTAAGGTCTCTGTTATAATTTGAATGTTTTTGCCCTCCCCCCACAAAAAAAAATTCATATGTTGAAGTTCTAACCTCCAATGTGACTATTGGATATAGGGCCTATGAGGACCTGGTAATGATTAGATGAGGTCATAGGGTGCAGCCCTAATCTAATCTAAAACAGCTGAAAAAAGAGGCAGAATCACCAGAGCCTTCTCTGTATGTGTGTCTCTCTCTCTTTGTCTCTCTCTCTCTCTCTGTCTCTCTCCCTGCCATGTGAGGGCACAGAAAGTAGGTAGCGATTTACAAGTCAGGAAGAGCATTCTCGCCAAGGAACAAGTTGACCAGCACCTTGATCTTGGACTTCCCAGCCTGCAGAACTATGAGAAATACATTTCTGTTGTTTAACCCTTGCAGTCTGTGGTGTTTTGTTATGGCAGCCGGACATGACGAAAACAGTCTTTGTCTTTGCTTCAAACTTCAGGTCACCTCTGCATCTAGTTCTGTCAGTTGCTTTGTCTCTTGACAATGGGTTATTATTATTCTGGTATTTTATGTGCTTCATAATTTTTAATTGAATGCTAGACATTGTGTTTAGAAGAGTAAAACTGAAGTAAACAGTATTTACTCCTGGGATGGTCAAACCTCATGTTGTATCAGGCTCTTGGTGTAGGAGGTTGAATTTACTTGGGATTTAAACTGATTATGGGTTTTGTCATCAGTGTAGTTACCTTCAGTAGACCACAGGCTTCAGGTTCCTCTAGAGGTGAGCTACCATTGCCTGGTTCTTAGGGTGGGAACTGGGGTGCAGGAGTTTTTCTTCTCAGTGTTAGTGCTTTACTCTCCACTTTCAGGAGTCTCTAAATACCTGCATGACAGAGAGAGTCTCTCTCTGTGATCTTATTTTCCCTCAGTAGTACTCCAGTATTGCTTGGTACTATGTTGCTTATGGTGGAAATGGGGAGATTTCTCTGTGTTTCTGGTCTAGCTTCAGTCTTAATGAGGTCTTGTGCTCAATAGCTTAGGAATGAGGTTTTATCAGTGTCCCTGCCACTCCTCCCTGTGTCAGTCATACTCTTCCTTTTATCTACAGTTCGTCTTAGCCCCAGTTTTCTACCCCTATACTACACCTCTACTTGATATCTGTCACTGCAACTACTACTTGCCAACTTCAGTCTGGATCTCACCAGTTTTCTTTTTCTCATATGAACACTCACCTCATGCATGCTAGAACATTCTGATTTCTTTATCCATACCAATCAGCAGCCCTCCCTTTTAACCCCTCCACAACCAGACTTGTTTTGCTACTATTTAAAGTTGCTATTCCATATGAAACTTTCCCTGACCACAACCAGTCTCCCAGCTACCATACAAGTCCCACTAGACCACAAGTTGTCATACGCTCCATATCTTTATCATTGAAAATAATGTCCTCTATAGTGTGCAGTTCATGTTTCTTAAAGATGGTGGTGCTAGGGATTAGTTCATAAGCTGAGACCTCTTAATTGGCTCTCAATGAGTTATATTTTCTCAGATTGTTGTCCCATCTTCAATCCCTGTCTACTGTCATGTGGACCTGTTGTGTAGAAGAAAAAAAATATTAAGATATATACTACACTAGATTTTCAAAATGTTATGCCTGTGTGTTTTTAATGCAATAGTAATCACCATTGCTTCTCTCCCCATCATCTTTTTCTAATATTTATTTCCACACCCATTCATTTCATTGCAGGAAATAGCAAGATGCTGGAGGAACGCATATCTTTGGGTTTTTTACTAACTACAAAAGGTCAAATATTTTGTCTTCCTAAAGTTTATCTAACCAAAGTAATAAAATATCTTCCATATACTGGTGGATACCAATGATTTAAAATCAATTATTTTTGCTATTCAGACACTGAAACAAGCAATTTAATTAACAGTATTTATTAAGCATCATTACATTTGTTTCTGGAGCAGATAAATTATTGAGCTAATATCTGCTACTTCAATTAACATCATTATGTAACTCTAAATAGAACTTAGAAAGCAGGCTTCCATCCACCAGGTCTCTGCTCTCCTCCACATCCACCCTTGAGATTAAAAGACCCAGTCTCTAACCACACCCTGGGAACTTCTGTGCCAGATGACTCTCCTCTGAGATTCTCCCTGGAACACAATGGTTAATTCAGACCATATTTACCCCTTTTAAACAGAACATATTGCCCACCCATCTAATAAGGACAAGGATTTCTTCTAAAATACAATCAATTTTGACAAAGGCTGACTTCTGACAACCCAGAATTATCCACTCATACAACTACCTCCATCCTAATAATCATGATCAATTTGTGGCAAACTTACCCCACTATTCTTACCTCTCTATTATCTCTTGTCCTTGGTCAGCTCCTGGCACTTAAATCCCTCCTGGCTACCTATGCTCCAATGCTTTCATCCTAACTTTACTGTGTGCTTTCTCCCTGGCCCAAACCCCTGCTGCTTCTATCCATCTCTCACAAACCCTCCATGGTAAACAAATCTCCCTATATCTTTAAAAGTTTTAGTTAACATTCCTGACTGAACTGAAGCCTGGTTATCTCCTGAGGATATTACTTCCTCTATAACACTCTCAGGTGGAAGCTGCTCATTCTCCCACATCCCATAGACCTCAGGACCCAAAGGTGGAGCCCATATCCTCCTTTTCTCCAGTGCTGTTCCCAGATCACTTTTTGCACTCCTCTGAGGCTCATACAATTCAGGTACTCCAACATCAGTGCTTGCTGTCTTCCCTTACCTACTGGTTTCCTAGATATGACACTTCATTCACTAAATATTTTAGCTTCTTCCCCACTCCAAGTATAGCCACTATACAGGGTGACATCCACTCTAGTCTTTTAGTTACTTAGGGGCCTTCCCACCTCTAACAATCTTTACCTCCACTCCATATCAGTTCCTGTCAAAAAGGCTATATTCTGAACACTATCATCACCCAGAACTCTTTTATCTATAAACCTGTACTCAAATGTTTATGACCACACCTACTATCCTAATTGTCATTCAATTGCTCCTGCTTCACCTGTCCTATATCATCATGGGCCCCTCTCCAGGGTCATGTCCCCTTCCTCTCTATCTATCAACTCCTCTTCTATTCACTGTTTATCCTATGCCATGTGGGATCTATGTTTTATCATCTTAATCAGTCTTTAGATTTAATCATTCTTTTGCCACATGGCCCAAATGCACATCAATCCAGCTGTTCGCCATCTTTATAACTACACTAGTGCTGTTGAGCACAACTACGAAGACTTTTATCACTCTAAAATCATGCAAACCAGTGTCACATGGGCCTTGGTAGCTGTCTGGCAACAATTCCATATTTCTACATGCAGATTTTACTCTCTTTCTCCACAGTGGCTTTTTAAAATCTTCTTCTCACAGTCCTGCTCACTTCAGAGAAAATATTATCCTCAAGACTTTCTGCTTTCACATTTATGCCTGTAACCATGCCAACATTGCTCCTTTCACCTGTTAACAAGTCTGATGTATTTCTCATCCAATCTAAAGATAATTACTTATTCTTTGGATTCATACATTCCTGTCTCCCAAGGTCCTCATTCTCTTTATTAGTCTCCCTCTCTTTTGATTTCAAATTCTCCCTCGTTTATTACCATTTTTGTCAGCTTTTATAAATGGCCAAAGCTATTCCAATTTTTAAAAAATTCCCCCAAACTCATCTACTTTATAGCAAAATTTCTTGAAAGAATTGCTCACACTCACAGCTTCCACATTATCAACTCCTTATCCATTATAATCTGGTTTCTGGTCCTACTATTTCACCAATGTCTAACAACTCCAAATCTACATTTCCAAATATCTACTAGATATTCCACTTGTGTATGATACCAAACTCACACAAATATAAAATTTTATGTATTCCTTACTGGATTCACTGCCTTGCCCCTCCCACCTCACCCCAGCTTCCCTGCTGTGAAATTTTTATTCTCTACCAACTTTCTGGCCACTATTTTTCAGTCTCATTTACTAGAGCATTTTCCTCTGCCTAACTCTTAAACACTAGTCCCTTTTATTTTTATTTTGCATAATAGCCTTAAGCAATGTCATAATATTCCATGATTTCAACAATCTAATGTTCCCTAAACCTTTTTATCAATCTCCAAATCCATCTACCCTGTAGGTACAACCTACTAGATTCACATAGTTAAAAATGAAAGAATAGACACTACAATAAATGTCCAATAAAGAAATAAGGATCATAAGGAATTATTATGAACAATTATATAACATAAAATTGGGTGATCTAGAAGAAATAAATAAATTCTTAGAAACATACAATTTACAAAACTAAATCAAGAAGAAATAGAAAGCCTGAACATAACAACAACAAATAAGGAGATTGAATCAATAATCAAAAACTGCCCAATAAAGAAAAGTTCAGGATCAGCTGGCTTCATGGATGAATCTAAAAAACATTCAAAGAATTAGTACCACTCCTTCTTAAATTCTTCCAAATGATAGAAGAGGAAACTCTTCCAAACTCATTTTATCAGGCTAGCATCACTCTGATACTAAAGCCCAAGATACCACAAGGAAAGAAAATTACAGGCCAATATCTCTAATGAACACAGATGTAGAAATCCTCAATAAAATACTACAAATCAAATTCAACGGCACTTTTCTCCACAATGAGCTATTGAAAAGAAAATTAAAAACACAATCTCATTCACAATAGCAACAAAAAGAATAAAATACTTGGGAATAAATTTAACCAAAGAGATGAATGACTTGATCAATGAAAATTATAAAACATTGATGAAGAAAATTAAAGAAAACAGAGATAAATGGAATGTCATCCCATGTTCATGCATAGAAGAATTAATATTCCTAAAATGTCCATACTATACAAAATGATCTATAGATTCAATGAACTCCCTATCAAAAACTTGATGGCATTCTTTACAGAAAGAGGAAAAAAATCCTAAAATTCATATGGAATCACAAAAGATTCCAAATAGCCAAAGCAATCCTGAGCAAAAAGAAGTACAAAGTTGTAGACATCACACTTCCTGATTTCAAAATATCTTACATAGCTACAGTAAACAAAACAATATGGTACTGGCATTAAAAACAGACATGTAGACCAATGGAACATAATAGAGAGCCCAGAAGAAAATCTACACCTCTATGATCTGTAGATCTTCTACAAGGGTGCCAAGAACCACAACAGTGAAAAGGTACTCTTTTCAATAAATGGTGTTAGGCAAACTGGATATCCACATACAGAGGTAAGTGAATACATATATCAAAACATCATTTTGTACACCTAAAATATATTCAATTTTTATTTGTAAAGTGTACTTCAATAAAGTGGGGGTGGGGAGTCCCACATATTTTACTTCAAAATGTCTGCTTAAATACAGATTATCATAATCTCTGGTTGAGTTATTACACTGGTTTTTGAACTGATATACCTGCCGTCAGTCTCCTATATCTAGCGTATCATCCACATTTACTTCTGGAGTTAGATAATATACAAATTTTATTATTTGTAATTAAATGGCTTCTGTCCCAGTTTGCTGCATTAAGAACTACCATGTGTAAATCATCCCTTGACCACTTGCATGGCTTCATCATATTGAATGCTCAGTGCCAGGTGCTGGCAACAATAGGAGAGATCTATTTAATTGGGTGCAATGAAAATTAAAACATAACATCCATACTCATCTCCCTACTTTTCTAACCTGGTCCAAAGGTAAGATACTTTCCCAATTCACTCTTGAGATGGAGATGACTGGTGAATTATGTGATGCCAGTTACTTACGCTATACCATGTCTTTCTCTGTCAGCCTCAATTTTATGTTGCTTGGATTCTTCTTACAGGGGAAATATTGAGGATGAATTGCAACCCAAAATATCATCTGAATAAAAAAGATGAGTCCCACAGCAACTTTCTCCACTGAGAGAGGTTCAAACTTCTTACATTATTGCTCCACTAAAACCTACCACCAACATCTCTAATGCAAGCTGACCCCTCTGTATGAAATGCCCTATTCTAATTTCCTAATTTAAAAGCTCTTCTGCTTCCTATATACCTCAATTCAAAACTCGTCTCTTTGTGATCTCCCCAGTAAAGTGAGTTCTTTCTTCTCTGTATTCACGCAGCTTGTAATTTATTGCCCGTTTTAATATTTTCCTTCCACACTAGTGGTCTCTTTATCTTATTTACCTTCAGAACTTAACACAAAACCTGACTTTAAAAAACATGTTAATGGAGGCATGAATGAGTCTAATACCCCTGGAACAGATGTCAAGAGCAGACTATCACATTTTCCTCCACGCTCAGTTCTCTAAAAGTATTTGTAACTTCTGTATATGTATTCCAACCTCAGCAAGCTCAGTGGTTAAATTTCTAATTGCCCTTCAAGCTAGTAAGATCCAGAATAGCGTTAGAAACAAACAATCAATATCACATAACTATTCATGTTCATTCATAGAAGATCCAACTTTTGTTGAGTAAGAGAA
This sequence comes from Orcinus orca, assembly GCF_937001465.1. NCBI lineage: Eukaryota > Metazoa > Chordata > Mammalia > Artiodactyla > Delphinidae > Orcinus > Orcinus orca. The sequence continues at coordinate 12,925,695 of NC_064559.1, read as the reverse complement.
TCAGTCAGGGACCAATGGGAAGGCAATAAATGAGAGAGATTTCTATCTTTCAGGAATTCAGTGTGGAGGACCACAGTCAGACCTGTCTGGGGCAGCAGGAAATAGAAAAGGGAAACATACCTGGGGGAAGAGGACAATGGTTGTACGTAGATCTTTGCAAGCCCTGTGGTGCAAAAGGCATCTAGTCCATAGCTATAGGCTCCTCTAATCTGGCAGATTCTTATCTCATACAGACGCATTGATCACCTCACTTCAGGCATGCCTCCAGAAGGAAATAAAGAGACACTGAAATGATCCACCTAGTTACTATATATCTAGTTACTATATATCATTATATATATCATTATATAGTGTATACATCATTTGTACTGCTTATTTGTTGATATAGCAGTAAAGTGAAATGAAAGCCACTCTGAACTGAGTCTGAGTTATTACTCATGCTAATCTTTAAATGTAGTCTAGCTCTTATATCTGGGGTTGCTCAGAGAGAGAAATGTGTGTGCATACACACATAGACACAGAGTCCACAGATCTCTTCATTTTTCCAAGACTTGTTATATCAGGACCCCAAAGACAGGTGTGGAAGTATCTCTCCCCTAGTCAAAGCCCTCTACAGACCTGAACTTTGCCTGTTGTTTCCCCCTGAGAAGTAAAAACTACCTCTGAATTCAGTAAATGTTTGATGAATTAATGTGTCAGCCCCCACCAAAAAGCTAAGTGAGCAAAAAAAGAACTTGAATTTTTCCATTACCACTGCCTTCCTAACGAGCCAGCTGGCACTCTAAGAAAATCAGAGATGTATATATTAAGAATGAGAAGAAGCACATTCATTAGTCACTTATACTAAGAATATAAAAATGGCCTGCCCCAAATGTTTCTGCTGCCACAAATCTTTGAAACAGAAACAGAGATCAGGCTTTTATCCTCTAGTCAAACACATTTCTCACACTTCTCTATGTGTGTGTGTGTGTGACATAGTCATGTGTATATGGATAAATAGATGATAGATAGATAGTTAGATAGATAGACAGATAGGTACATAGATGATAGGCAGATAAATATAGATAAAAATCCTCCCAAAATAGAAATATGATTCTCCTGAAGATATTATTCTCCTAAACTAATTTCCCTACGCTCAGCTATATATATCTTAAAACTTACTTAAGCATTCCTCTTTCAAATTCTCCACAGAGACCCTCCTGACAGCTGTCATTGTCTGTGATCTTAAAGCTACAGCATATAACCAATCCTAAACTTTTGAGGTCTTTTCAATCTATGTCATCCATCCTCTCTTTAGGTTTCTGAGCTATGACAGTGGTCTCCATGTTCTGATATCAGTGATAAGACAATTTATTTCAATCGTGCTATTCAATTGAGATCACAAAGAATTTGGTTATATCAGTTATGAGCCCAGTACTGTGCTAGTTGGGTTGGGAAGAGATGGGGGACAGGAAAGGTTGGGTGAGTACTTTCTAGGAGTATCAGATATGGTTCCTCCGGTTTGAACATGCAGATAGTGGGAAGAACCCAGAGTTTGTGAGAAGACCAATTTTACCCCAAGTATAAGTAAGTGAAAGATCTCCACTTCTTCCACCCAGAGGGCCCAGGACTGACATCAGCCATACCCCTAGGATTTATGAACTCCTTCATCAGTGTTTGTCCAAGTGTGGTCTCCAGACCACCCATTAAAATTACTTAGGGACATCTGAAGGCTGATTCTCAGGCCATGCCTCAGAACCAGTAGCTTTGAATCTCTGGAGTATGAGGCCTGAGACTATAAATTTTATCAAGTTTTCTAGAGGAGTTTTTGTGCATTATAGTTTATGAATCACATCACTAGGGGTTCAAGGGAAAGACATCATCCTCCACGCACCTCTCCTCTTCCTCAGAAAGAGATACGTTAAAGCCATAGATACTGGTGTCAACTCCAATTCAGTTTGCTCTGATTTTGCCACTAGTGTCTCTCCAAATACAGGACACCATATATGCCAGCAGTCAGAGTGCACTGCATGCAATGCAAATTCAAGCTTGGTGACTAATTGTGACAGATAATTCTTGCTATTTAAAACTGACTCACCACTTTTTTCCTCAAAGCTTTTTCACTGATTTTTTTGAACATTACATTAAGAAATTCTCAGAATCATCCTGCAAAAGAAAGCAAAACCTAAAGGGATTTCCTAAAATCACAGTTAACTAGAGACTGAGCAGGGAGTTGACCCCAGAACCCTCTTCCTCCAAACTCATTTCAATTATTTATTGGAATAATAAAGAACAGGCACCTTCACTGTTGGCTTTTACATGTCAGATACATTTAAGTTCTTAAATGCAAGAATTTTTACTTGATAATATTAAGTGAAAAAAATTCTTATGACCAAAAATTAATTAACAAACTTGAACTGTGTGTATGGAAAACTTAGAGATGTCACCAGAAAGGAAATGGTAAGGGAATTCATAAGTGCTGATGTGTTTGTGAAATGATGCTTAAGGACATTATGGAGTGACCCTCCCCACCACCAAGTGTACCCTTAATGAGCCTCCACCTTGGTCTGATTTATGTTCATTTACGTGTCCAATACACACAACACACTACACACACACACACACACACACACACACACACACACACACACACACCCCACTCCATGAATCATATTCTGATTTGCTTAATCTGTTACTATAGGAGGAAGTCCCTGGGGTCATTCAGCAGGACTTTTGTCCCCTCTCTGTGTCTTTTTAAGACATTTGTACTTAATAGAACCTCTCCCCCAAAGGAAAATCCTCATGGAAAATAAAAAGGAGACTTATGTAATGCTTGTCCTGGTGTGTCTACAACCAAGATTAACCAATATATTTGGGAAACCACAAGAGATGAGAGGGCTTGGCCTGAGGTTTCCTTTGGGTATGAAAATATTTAAGGCAAAAATGTTCCAAATTTTAAAAAAAGAAAAGATTTCTACTTTAATGAAAAACTTCTACCCACATAAAAACAGCCTCCAGGGGCTTTGTTGAAAACTGTTAAGATAAAATATATTCCACATCTTAGTCATCACAAAAAGGCTTATTATGTTCTCACCCATTAACTTTCTCCTTGGGGTACTTCTGATGTCTGCAAAACATTTCATAGCCATTTCCTGTGGAACACTTTTGCAACACTGTCTCTGAATTAAATTCAAGAAATGACTAAACCTGTGAACTAGCATTGGAGTCCTTAAATGAGGGACCCATTAAATAACAGATAAGAAGGTAAATATATGAATATTTGCCTGGCCCTGTTATACAGCAGGACCTGAATGAGGTTGAACATGGAACTGCTCACTCTGCTGGCCAGACCCTAAATCAACATTTCCCTAGCCAAATGGCCCCGTGCCCTGCATCCTCCACCATCCTTTCTCAATCAACCTTATAACACCCTTTCTCAAAACGCTGAAGATCACACCTCTTCAAAAAGCAAGCGCTCCAGGCAAAGGCAGCAGAGCAGAGTCCCTTGGTGATGAGTCATCGGTGCTTCATATTGGTACATGAATTTCATTTGCTAACTTTACTGGAGGGACAGTGGGTCTGTCTCCAAGGGAGGAAGAAGGGAGAAGGTGTGGCTGAGATAATTAATGTGTGATAATAGACCATGTCTCCTTAATGACCCATGACTGTCCTGCCCAGCGTGGCCTCAACGACACGTTTTAAGAATCAGTTCTTCTAAGGCACTTGACCTCTCGCACTTAGAAACAACATTACCTCAGAAAGAGCCCCCTCTAATTAGAGATGCACACCATGTTCTTTGATAGGCCATAATTTAAAAGTCACCTTCTCCTTTAAAAGAAGAATGATTTATAAAAGTATTAAGGTCAAAAGTTGGAAAGAAAAATCACCCATAATCTCACCCCAGAAGTGACTTCAGCCTGGCTTCCCATTGACACTGGATGGTGCTTCACCAGGTACCAAGATCATAACCTGGGACGGCCCGGGGTCAGGCAGAGATGGCCTAGGTTGGCACTTTCATGTGAAGAGCAAAGGCAGATGTTCCTTCTGCCCCCAGGGAGGCAGGGAGGTTGTTGAAACTAGGAGTGGGCAGCTTCCAGAGGCTGATTCTCAGACAGGGCTGAGCGATCTTTCTTTTTTCCAGTTTTTCAAATGTTTTTATTGCATTTACAATTCACTTAAGAGATATACAGATATACAACTAGGTTGATCAGCTACCAAATATGTTTGAGGATCCCTTTATTTTCATCCTCAAGAGCAAGTTCACTTTTTCTCCACTTTCAATACTTAGCTTTGGTAAAATTTTGCCCTGTTCTTCTTCATCTGTTACTGAAGCCTTAGTGTTTTCACCCTGCTTGGTATAAGCTGCTCTTTTAGTTTTCTTCTTGTGGGTATGTTCTGTAGGACTCTCCTGTTCTTCCATCACTCCCTCCAGTAAGCAGCAAAGAGTACGGCACGGAGCCACCCAGACCGAGGACTGAATGGGAACCACAACCAGACCTCAGATGTTCCTTAGCTCCAGCCTGACCTGAGGTGGGACTGAGTCAGCCACCAGGCTCTAGCCATGCACAAAGAGCCCACCATAAATTCAACTGCCCCAAACATCCACATCAAATGACAGAAGAAAATGCAGAAAAAGGGGCCATCACCCCAGAGGCCAGGGAAGGCAGAAGACAGACCAAAGACCTGTGTGTGTGTACATGTGTACTTCCAAGACTCCAGTCCTCCAATGGCCATGAGGTCACATTTACACCCCTCCACACACAAACCCAAATGCCACCTTGGTTATGGACCAGGGGGAGGGGCAAGAATGTGAGAAGTTACCCCCAAGAAGTTGAGCTAAACTAATCAGATGAGAATACATTTAGATTTCCCTTGGGTGGAGGGGATGGGGAATGGGGGAAATGATAGGATGAGCACTCCTAGGAAAGATTAGGTTAATTACAGGAAAAAGAAAAGAAGAGATAAGTTTCCTCTGCACATCTGAATGCAGTGTAAGTAAAATTTCTACCTCTCTTTATCGTATTTTAATGATCATCCCCAGGCATAAAGCTTTTACCATATTTTTGGTTCTTTCTTCAGAGTAAATTCCCAGATGGGCTATAATTAGGTTGAAAGTTTTAAAGTATCTTGATATACTCTGCCAGATTGCTTTCCAAAAGAAATGCAGCAGTGTTGACTCTTCAAAGTGATGTGTGTGAGAGTAACTAGTCCTCTTTGCCCAAACTTTCCAAGAACCCCTTTACATTTCCAGGAAGGCTACTGAACACAGGATACACAGTAGGGTCAGGAAAATAAGCCCTGAGTCACACTACATGCTGGGGTCAAAGTTGAGCTCTTGTTGCAGCAAGGACCTGGAGTCAGACCGCTTAAGTCACAGCCTAGCAACCCCACCAAGGTATGCTAACTGGGCAAGGGCTTCTCTTTCTCAGCTATGAATGGGAATGAAAACCCCTACTTCATGGGGTCATAGTGAGGATTAAGTGAAGAACATTTAGAAAGCACACTTTAACCAGCACCTAGTAAATGCCCAATAAATGTTAGCTATTTAATTTTAGCTTATAAACTCCTTCATGCTTCATCTGTCTCTGTTCCCTTAGGACTAGTAAAGTGCCAAGCCTCTGGCAATGTTTCATAAACATCTGTTGAGTAAACACTGAATGAACACATGCACATATTTTCATGCTCAGACACACTCACCGACAAGGCAAGGAGAATTCCACAAGGCAAGCTGTGTGAAGCTCCATGATGTGAAGCCTCATGTACCAAGTGTCAGGAGCTCCTTTGGAGAGGAAGAGATGGGTGGGAGATGGCTGAGCTGGGGGTACACAGGCATCAGGCCAAAAATTCAGAGATGCACTATATGGGGACATTAAATTACAAATATAGAAAAGAATTAGAGGATGGAGGTAGAGGGAAAAGAACACATTTTTCCACAGCTGACATGGACATACAAGAGGATTTTTATACAACCAGCTAGCCCAAATAGTGAAACATTCCTGACAGTCGAAACCATTGTGTGTGAAAATTCGAACAGCAGAAACCAGCCTGCCAGTGGCTGGGGATGGAGGTAAGATGTCTCTGGAAGGAAGAAGTGGGACTCTGAGAAGCTCTTACTAAAAGAAACCAGGACATCATTTTTCTAATGTTCACAATTTTGTGTGTCTTTAGGCATCAGCTTGCAGAAAATAAAAATGCTTTCCTGTGGAAACAACCCAAATGCCCATGAACAGACAATTGATTTAAGATGTGGTGTGTATATGTACACAGTGGAATATTACTCAGCCATAAAAAGAATGAAATATTTCCATTTGCAGCAACATGGATGGACCTAGAGAATGTCATACTAAGTGAAGTAAGTCAGACAGAGGAAGACAAATATCATATGATATCACTTCTATGTGGACTCTAAAAAATTATACAAATGAATCTATATACAAAAAGAAACAGACTCACAGACATAGAAAATAAACTTATGGTTACCAAAGGAGAAAGAGGGAAGAATAAATTAGGAGTATGGGATTAACAGATACAAACTACTATACATAAAATAGATAAGCAACAAAGATCTACTACATAACACAGGAAACTATATTCAATATCTTCTAATAACCTATCATGGAAAATAATCTGAAATATACATATATATCTGAATCACTTTGCTGTACACCTGAAACTGACACAATATTATAAATCAACTATACTTCAATTAAAAAATATTTCAAAATGCAGTGCTGTTCTAGGGCAGACAGGAGCCCATACTGTGACCAGGTATGACTGGAACCTGTTCTTTTCTCAAGATGGGAAACTTTGGGGAGATTAGTATGCTCATTCTCATTCCTAAAGTCGTCTCTGGCCCTTGAGCTGTGGGTCCCTCTATGCTTGCCATTAGCCACAGGTGGTACCCATCCATGTCTACCTGAAGGACACCTTCCTTTTCCATCAGGGTCTAGAAGGTTAACTGATGTTGTGGTAGACCATATAATGCTTCCCAAAGATATCCAGATTCTAATCCTTGAACCTGTGAATGTAACAGAGCAATAGGGACTTTGCAAATATGATTAGGGACTTTGCATTCTGAAATGGGGAGATTATCCTGAATTATCTGAGAAATATAATCACAAATGCCCTGATAAGAGGGAGATAGAGGGAGAGTTTTCAATAAAAGAGAAGGTGATGTGATGATGGAAGCAGAGATTAGAGTGATGAAGCCACAAGCCAAGGCATGCCAACAGCCACCATAAGCTGAAAGAGGCAGGAATAGATCCTCCACTGGAGTCTCCAAAAGGAATCAACCCTTGTCCATACCTCGATTTTTAGACCCCAAAAACCATTTGGGACTTCCAGCTTCTAGAACTGTAAGAAAATAAATGTCTGTTGTTTTAAGCCACGATGTTTGTGATAATTTGTTACAAGAGCCTTAGGAAATTTACACAGAGGATAAGCCATCCTGTCCCTTCTAGTGCACCATGCTCCTTCTGGTCTCCACCAGCCCCACCCACTGTAAAGAGTCCATCCACAAAGCACTTTGCTGAAGGGTACACCCACCTCTGTAGAACGGCAAGATGCACTAGAGCTTGGACTTTGCCTAGTACCTCACAAAAGAAGGCAAGTCTGCACTTAGTCCTGCAAGCCTTCACCAGGAAGGTGGTCTCATGAACGCTCCACTCGAGCTATCCCTCGTTGGGAAACCTGCCCCCTTCTACTGGGAGAGATTTTGCCCCTTGGCTCCCTCTTGTGTTAGTGAGAGGATGGATGCTTACCTCTGACCCATCCCAAGGTTAACCGTCCTCCTAGCAGGAGTGGAGGCAGGGCCCTACTAGCAAGAGCTACAGATTATCACAGGCGGCCTCCCTGATTCACCTATGAAAAAGCACACCTCCCAAAACAGGCAAGAATTTTCCTTTGAGACAACCTGCTGTAATCCAGGCCTGTGGCCTTTGTTAAATGTGCCTGAATGTTGCTGGAACATGTGTTTTGGTTTGGTTTGGTTTGGTTTAGTTTGTGTTTTTAATTAGTTACCAGTACATAAGATCCAAATCTCCAGCTTCTTTTGAACATTCAGAAGGCATACATCACCGAGCCTGGATTTCCTCCAGCATCAGCTGGGACTCAGCCCAGCTGCCCCCTTTAGAGCAGGCATGACATCACCCTTCATTTCTCACACACAGCCTACACCTTTCCTGCCCATCTCTTAAATTCTGACTGCTTTGCTCACTATGGGGGGCCCCTGAAGGAGGAATTTGGCTCCAGTCTCACTCCGTAGACACTACAGACCCTCCATTTATTGCACTGCACAGGGTCAAGCTTTGTCCTTCTAAAGCCTGGAAACATTGTGCCAAATCTCACCAGCTCTTCCTGGCTCTTTGTTGTTGCCTAGGAGGGATCACACAAGCCTCCTGTTACATTCTCGGGGCTCTGAGTCTCCCTCCTCTGTGTGTAATAGGGAAAGGGAGCTGGGGAAAGTTAAGAATTGGTCAAGAGGAATTTCTCCTGTCAAAAATCCCAGCCCAGAAAATAATCCAAGAGACAGGAAGTGAGGAAAAGCACACATTCAGCAGATTCCAAAACCAGTGTTGCTTTCCAGTTTTAGGAGTATCTCTGTTCCTTCTCATGGAAGCTCAGTGCAAAAGGCGATAGAGTTTCCATCATTCTAGCCATTCCAAGTGGTTTCCAGGGACCCTCAAGGCATTAAAGCAGAGACTGAATGAATCTGAGCAGGGCCTCCAACCACATCTTGTAGTTCTTTACTTCCTCCATGGGGTTATCTTGGCCTCCAGCCCCCATGTTTCAGCACCACTCTGATGCCTGCCCTGGAATGGAGTTGTTTGGATGGTCAGAGCCCAGGGGCCCTAAGGAAATATACTAATAGTAAAAATTTAATTTCATTATAGCTTTCTTTTTAACGTTTTTGTACTTTGATATATTAAAATATGATACCCTGTTTTTTTAATTTAGATTTATATCATGAACAGCCAACTTAAACATTGCGATAAGCCTTTTCTATTTCTTATGTAAATTGCCTGTTCATAGTCTTGGTACATTTTACTATTGTATAGTTTCTGATGGAGTTGTTAAAAGTTCTTTATAAATTAAGCACAACAGTTTGCTGTATTTGTCAGGACTGCTCCCCTTTAAGTTTTGTACACTAAGATTGGCCGAACTATTCCATTTCCTATGTCAAGTCTATCAGACTTTTCATTTGTGATTTTTCCATAGTGCTTATGCTGAAAGTTATTTTTTGTTGTTGTTCCAAAAGAGGATACATGTTAACTTGTTATTTCTTCCAGATATTTATGGTGACATTTGATTCATTATTTCTATAGTTCATCTGGAATTCAAAATGAAGTGTGGTATGAAGTAAACATCTAATTTAAATGCTCCCAAATGCTAATTTCCCAAACATCAACAGTTATTGAAAAGCTCTTCTCTTCCCCCCAGTTGTTTCAAAACTCAACAAATACTTATTTTCTACTATAAATCAAGTATTGTGCTAGGAGTTGATTATATAAGTTTGAACAAGGTGGACATGGCCACTAGTCTCATTGAGCTGACAAATATCAAACAAGCAATTGTAATTATACTGGAAATACTATGAGGACATTGGCAAGAGGAATCTGATTTGTTCCAGAAGGTCAGTGAAGGCAGCTCATCAGCAGTGATATTTGGAATGCTCCTTTCCTTGTATTAAGTTTTTAGATATACCAGTGTGTGATTTAGAGCTATACTGACTGTTAAAAAATCAAGTTATCAATTCTTACACTAATTCTACACTGATATAATTATAATAGCTTAATAATATATATTAACATCTGACACAGCAAGTTCCCCTTCCAGTACTCTTGCTTTTCAAAGTGTATTTTGGTTTGGGTTTCGGTGGGATTGTTTTTAATACTCTTGCCTGAAATTTTTAAATAAATTTAAAATCACTTCAATAAGTTACAAAAGTAATTGCCACGTTATTTAAACTAGGATTCTATTAAATATATTCATATATCTGAGAAAAATTCTGCACCTTTATAACACAGTTTTCCCACACAGTGGTTTGATATCTCTCTTCATTTATACAAAATTTTATTTCCTAACATCTCTCATAAAGTTTTATAATTGTATTCATATAAAGTTACATGATTCTTGTTAAGATTTTTCCTGGGCAGTTTTGTTTTGGGTTGCTATTCAAAATAGGAGAGATTATGTCAAGATAGAAGTATCCTGGAGAACTCTGTGGAAAAGCAGGATATATTTGATGTTGGCCTTGAAATGCTGGCAGAACTTGGACAAATGAAATATGTCCATGTTCCCTGAGAAGGGAATTCTGGATATAGGCAATAGCATAAGGATTATATATATATATATATATATATATATATATATATATATATATACACTTTTTTTTTCGGTACGTGGGCCTCTCACTGTTGTGGCCTCTCACGTTGCAGAGCACAGGCTCTGGATGCACAGGCTCAGTGGCCATGCCACATGGGCCCAGCTGCTCCACCGCATGTGGGATCTTCCCGGACCGGGGCACGAACCCGTGACCCCTGCATGGGCAGGCAGACTCTCAACCACTGCACCACCAGGGAAGCCCCAAAATATATATTTTTAAAAGCCAAAGAGACATGAAAACATAGAATACACTTGTGGAAACAAAGCAAAAGCTATCTTAAGTCCATTACATTTTAGAGCTGAAAGAGAATTGGTTGAACTTTTCATTTTGTAGGTGAGAAATATGATGATAAGTGACTTTCTAAGGTCATTCAACTAAATAGTAGTAGAGCCCAGAGAAAACCCTGAGTGTTCTTGAGTCCATTTTCTTTTCATTTCCCTTTTCACTTTTTACCTCCAAGGCTTTAAGATTCAAAATCCTGCTTCAGATAATTGCACCTATTTTCACCTACATAAAACATTTACTTACATTTTTATATATAGCCAAGTTGTTCATCCTCCTACCAAACCTCTACACTGAAGCTTGTGCTCTAGACTTTAAAAAACTTCCTTGTTCCCCAAAAAGATCTGGCTTCTACTTCCATCTATAAATGTAACAACTGCTGCAAGAATAATCATCCTCCATTAACAACAAATAAACCAGACAAAATATTTAAAACAACTGTTTTCAGACATTGGAAAACAGGCAGTCCAGAACTGTGATCCTTGAGGGAAAGGAAACGAATATAGTGAACCCTGTAATTGCCCTACCCCAACTTACTGCCTAGAGACAGTTTTCAGTCTGCAGTGCAGGGAGCAAAAGTCAAAGTCTGGTGGTATCACTGAGCTGTGGAGATAAGACAGGAGTTCAGGAGGACCAAGGCAGTAGAAATTAGCAACACAGAATAATGGAGGAAAAAGAGCTTCACATAGGGAGCTGCAGAGAGGTCCCTTTGAGTATTTAGCTGAGAAAGGGTCGGTGCATACGTGGGTTAAAACAACATAAGGTCAGGGGGAAAACTGCTGGAAAACTGTTGTCTGACTGTTCCCAGAACTCACATGGGAATTATTCACATTCCCACCAACTAGAGTTGAAAAGCTTTGGGATACACAAGATATTGGGTAGTCTTCAGAAGGATCATGCCTTAATATCATGGCTAAATTAACCCTAAAGTACAAGATAATCTAATCGTATCATAACAAATTTAAGGGTAAGTCTCAAAAGTACCAAAGTGGTCTATAAGCAACTTACTTGCATGCCAAAACTAAGTCTAGCACTCAAAAAGAAATAGAACAAAATAGAACACAAAGCAATGTAGACTTACAATGTCATCTAATCAATAATTACTAGACATGCAATAACCAAGAGAAAAAGCAATCAATAGAAATAGACTCAAAAATGACAGAGATGATGGAATTAGTGGATAAGGACCTTAAAACAGCTATTATAAATATTATAAATGTACTCAAAATTTAGAGGAAGATATGAATACAATGAAAATGAATAGAAGACATAAAACAATTAAATGAAATGTCTAGAGATAGAAAATAAAATATCTGAAATGAAAAGTTATCTAGATGGGATTCATAACACATTAGACAGTGTGAGAAAGACAGTAGCAGTGAACTTGATGAAATTACAATAGAAACTAAGTAAAATGGGCTCTTTGTGAATTGTTTCTGGCTCCTAAGGAGGAGGTGTGGACAGAAATTGAGGTTCATAAGTCATCAGACCAAGGAGAATCATAGTCAAGTAACTACACTGAGGAGCATCATCTGTACTTGGACTTGATATGGATAATAATAATCTGTACTTCAAGAAAATGCTACTTGGCAGTGCTAGGACTAGGACACAGCTTAAGTGAGAAGAGATTAAGATGACAGACTAGGAGGATGTGGAACTCACCTCCCTCCACAGACACATCAAAAATACATCTAGAGGTGGAAAAATTCTCACTGAAAACTAACTAAAGACTGGCAGAAAAACTTCTGTACAACCAAGACTGTAAGAAAGATCCACACAGAATCGAGCAGAAAGAAAGAGAAGCAATTAGGTCAGGACCTATGCTCTTGGGAGGGGACTCAGAAGAAGAGGGGGATTACAGAGTAGCTAGGGAGTAAGCACTTTGAGCCACATATTGTGTGCACAAGCCCTGGGATCTGACACCAGGAAGATGAGTTCCCTAGGCTGGTTGGAGGGCCTGTGGTACTAACAAGAAGGCTGAGGGAAGCCTAGATTCCACTCGTGATGAGCATGCATATGTTCACTTACTCCTGACACAGGGCAGAGTGGAAGATTGAAACTGTATGGGTCACTGGATGGTTTCCCATGACCACACCAGCACGTGCCCCAGCTCAACTTGAGTGACTTCTCTGGCCTCACTTGCATCACAACACAGCGTCACAGTGGATCAAGGGCTGCCGTGGCCAAAGGGAGAGCTTGGCTGTGAAGCACAAAGGTAGCTCAGACCCAACACATTATCAGAGGTGGACGGAAGCAGACATTACTGACATTTACAAAAGGCAGCACATCAGAAGTGGCCCAGGTCTCTGACTGCTGCCAGATAACCACAGCCTGACCCAGACCCACATCAAGTACACACAGTGACCCCACCTGCTCTGCATCACAGCTCTACACTATGGCAAGGGCAGCAGAAGTTGAGGGGAGAGCTCAGCTGTGAAAGACACAGGCAGCTCGATCCAGAGCAGCATCTGATCAGGTTGAGCACAGCCATTACTTGTCTTTACTCAGGCAGCACATCAGAAGTGGTCTGGGTCACTGACTATGGCCAAGGCTAACAAAGACCATGCCCAGAACCAAAATGACCACTCACACCAGTCCTCTTGATCCAGCACTACTCTCCTCTGGGGTGAGGGTGCCAGTGCTGGAAGTGGGGGAGCACACACTTAAAGGGAACAGAGGCAGCTTGGACAGAATTCTCAGAATTTCTGCCCCAGCAACTTGGGACATGACCTTGCCCCCAATAGGGCAGAGACAGCCACTGAGCAAAGAGGAAGCCCCGGGTCACACCTGGGTCTGGCCCTAGACCCTCCATCTGCAACCGTAACTCCTACCAAGGTAATAGCTGCCAGCATACCCTAGGGAAAGACATGATTTGTGTTCACATCAGATCCAGCTCTCCCACCAAAGCCAATGGACACATGCAGACTGTATAGGAATGCTCCCACAAAAGGACACCCCTTAAGACCACAGTAAGTAACTGTTTCAATGAATTTTTGGAGACAGAGAATGGTAAGCAAAATGAAAAGACAAAGGAATTGTTTCAATTGAAAGAGAAAAAAAAACTAAGGAAACAGAAATTAACAATTTACCAGATAAAGTGTTCAAAGCATTACTAATAAGAATGCTAACTGATTAAGGGAAAAGAATAGATTAACACAGTGAGAATTTTAACTAGGAACTAGAAAATATAAACAGGAACCATTCAGAACTGAAGAATGCATTAACAGAAATGAAAAACACACCAGAAGGAATTAACAGCAGAATAGATACAGAAGAATGCATAAGTGATCAGGAAGATAGAATAATGGAAGTCAGCCAATCAAAACAGCAAAAAGAAAAGCAAATTTTAAAATGAGAGCAGTTTAAAGGACCTCTGAGACAACATCAGTATGCCAACATTCACATTATAGGGGTCCTAGAGGGAGAAGAGAAAGAGAAAGGGATCAAAAATGTATTTGATAAAATTATGGCTAAAAACACCCCACGCCTGAAGAAGGAAACAGATATCCAGGTAGAGGAAGCACAGAGGGTCCCAAACAAGATGAAATCAAACAGACCTAAAACAAGACATATCAAAATTAAAATAACAAAAGTTTAGATAAAGAGAAAATTCTAAAGGCAGCAAGAGAAAATCAAAGAATCATATACAAGGAGACCCCCATAAGGCTATAAGCTAATTTTTCTGCAGAAAGTTTGCAGACCAGAAGAGACTGGTAGGATATATTCAAAGTGCTGAAAGGGGAAAATCTGCAAAATAGGTTACTCTATCCAGCAAGATTATCATTTAGAATTGAGGGAGAGATAAAGAAATTCTCAGACAAGCAAAAACTAAAAGAGTTCATCAATACTAAACCTACCCTAAAAGAAATATTAACAGGTCTTCTCTATGTGGAAAAGAAAAATCTATGTCAAGAAGTAGGTATCTATAGGAAAGGAAAAACACCACTAGTAAAAGAAAATATATAATAAAGGCTGAGATTCAACAAATCAAATAAGCTAATATGAAGGTTAAAGGCAAAAAATTGTAAAATCAACTATAACTACATTAATCAGTAAAGTGATGAACATAAAGATATAAAATATCACATCAAAAACACAATTTGAGAGAGGGGAGTAAAAAAATGTAGATATTTTAGAATCTGTTTGAACTTAAATGACTACCTGTTTAAACAAGTAGATATAGTTTAAGATATATAAATCCCATGGCAACTAAAAACCAAAACCTACAATAGATACATGAAAACTAGAGAGAAATGAACACATGCATACCACTAAAGAAAATCATTAAACCACAGGGAAGAAACTAAAAGAAGAAAAGAACAGAGAAGAACTCCAAAACAACCAGAAAACAAGTAAAAAAAATGGCAGTAAGTATTCAATACATACATATCAATAATCACTTTAAATGCTAAATTCTAAATGCTCAAATCAAAAGACATAGGTAGCTGATTAGATAAAAAAATAATAATAATAAGACCCATCTATATGCTGCTTATGAAAGACTCAATTCAGAGCTAAAGACACACACAGACTGAAAGTGAGAAGATGGAAAAAAGTATTTTGTGCAAGTGGAAACACGATAAAAAGTGGGGGAAGCATTCATATCAGACAAAATAGACTTTAAAGCAAAATCTATAATAAAAGACAAAGAAGGGCATTATATAATGAAAAAGGAATCAATATAAAAAGAGTATATAACACTCATTTAAAAATATGCATCTCATATAGGAGCACCTAACTATATGAAACAAATATTAACAGATGTAAAGGGAGAAATCAACAATAATACAATAATAGTAGACTTTAACACCACAATTACATCAGTGGACTGTCATCCAGAAAGAAAATCAATAAGGAAACAGTGATTTTAAATGAAACATCAGACCAGTTGGACTTATAGATATCTACAAGACATTCCACCCAAAAATAGCAGAATATACATTCACATGGAACCTTCTCCAGGATAGACCATATGCTAGGCCACAAAACAAGTCTCAATAAATTTAAGAGGCCAGAAAGTATATCAAGCATGTTTTGCAACCACAATGGTATGAAACTAGGAACCAATTACAGGAAAGAAAACTGGAAAAGCACAGACTTGGAGACAAAACAACATGCTACTAAAATTAAAATCAATTTCAAAAAACTGATGGGTCTGTAAAGAAATCAACAAGGAAATCAGAAAATACCTCAAGAAAAATGAAAATGGAAACACAACTTTCCAAAATCTATGGGATGCAACAAAAGCAGCTCTAAGAGGGAAGTTTACAATGATACAGGCCTACCTCCAGAAACAAAAAATCTCAAATAAACCACCTAACCTACCATCTAAAGGAAACAGAAAAAGAAGAAATCAAGCCAAAAGTCAGCATAAGGAAAGAAATAATAAAAATTGAGAGAAAATAAATAAAAAAGAGACCAAAAAAACAGTAGAAATGATCAATGAAACCACAGGTTGCTTTTTTGAAAAGATTAACAAAATTGTTAAAATTTTAGCCAGGCTTATCACAAAAAAAGAGACAGGACACAAATAAACACAATAAGAAATGAAAGAAGAGAAATAACAACTGATATCACAGTGATAAAAAAAATCATCAGAGAATACTACAAACAGTTATATGCCACCAAGTTGGACAACCTTGAAGAAATAAACAAGTTTCTAGAAACATACAACCTTTCAAGACTGAATCAGAAAGAAATGGACAATAGGGAATTCCCTGGTGGTCCAGTGGTTAGGACTCCATGCTCTCACTGCCAGGGTCCCATGTTCGATCCTTGGTCAGGGAACTAAGATCCTGCAAGCCGCACAGTAGAGCCAAAATTTAAAAAGGAAAGAAATAGACAATCTAATAGTGAAATTGAATTTGTAATTTAAAAATATCTCCCAGCAAACAAAAGTCCAGGAACAGGCAGCTTCACAGGGGAATTCTACCAAATACATAAAGAAGAGCTAAGACCTATACTTCTCAAACTATTCCAAAAAATTGAAGAGGATGAAACACTTCCAAATTCATTCTATGAGGGCAACATTACCCTGATATCAAAACCAGACAAAGGCACTACAAAAAAAGAAAATTATAGGCCAACATTGCTGATGAATATAAATGAAAAATCCTCAACAAAATATTAGCAAAATGAATTCAATAATATATTAAAAGGATCATACACCATGATTCAGTGGGATTTACTCCAGAAATGCAAGATGGTTCAACATTCAGAAATCAATTAATGTGATACACTACATTATCAAAAGGAAGGATAAAAGTCACATGATCTTCTCAATAGACACAGAAAAAACATTTCACAGAATTCAACATACATTCATGATAAAAATTATCATCAGAACTGATATAGAGTGAACATATCTCAGCATAATAGAGGCTATTTATGACAAACCCACAGTTAACATACTCAAAGTAAAAAGGTGAAAGCCTTCCCTCTGAAATCAGGAAAAAGACAAAAATACCCATTCTCTCCACTTCTATTTAACATAGTATTGAAAGTTCTAGCTGCAGCAATCAGACAAGAAAAAGAAGTTAAAGGCATCCAAACTGGAAGGGAAGAAGTTAAACTGTCACTATTTACAGATGACATGATAATACATATAGAAAACCCTAAAGTCCCCACCGAAAAACTATTAGAACTAATAAATGAATTCAGTAAAGTTGCAGGATACAAGATTAATATATAGAAATTTGTGGCTTTTCTATACACAGATAATAAAATGTCAGAAAGATAAAGCAATAAAACAATCCTGTTTAAAGTTGCATCAAAAAGAATAAAATACCTAGGAATAAACTTAACCAAGGATGTGAAAAACCTATACTCCAAGAACTATAAAACACTGATGAAGGAAAGTGATGATACCAAAAAATAGAAAGATATATGTGTTCTTGGATTGGAAGAATTAATATTGTTAAGATGGCCATACTACCCAATCTACAGGCCATACAAAGCAATCTACAGGCTTAATGCAATCCCTATCAAAATATCTATGACATTTTTCACAGAAGTGGAACAAATAATTCTATAATTTATATGGAACTACAAAAGACCCTGAATTGCCAAAGTAATCTTAAGAAAAAATATCAAGCTTGAGATATCACACTCCCTGTCTTCAGACTATACTACAAAGCTACAGTAATCAAAACAGTGTGGTACTGGCACAAAAACAGACACATAGTTCAATAGAACAGAATAGAGAGCCCAGAAATAAACCCATGTTTATATGCTCAATTTATCTACAACAAAGGAGGCAAGAATATACAATGGGGAAAAGCTAGTCTCTTCAATAAGTGGTGCTGGGAAAACTGGGTAGCTACATGTAAAAGAGTGAAATTAGAACATTTTCTCATACCATACACAAAAATGAACCCAAAATGGATTAAAGACCTAAATGTAAAACTCCTAGAGGAAAACATAGGCAGAACGCTCTTTGACATAAATCACAGCAATATTTTTGTGGATCTGTCTCCTAAGGCAAAAGAAACAAAACAAAGATAAACAAATGTGACCACATTAAATTAAAACTTTTGCACAGTAATGAAAACCATCGAAAAAACAGAAAGACAAACTACTGAATGGGAGAAAGTATGTGTAAATGATGTGACCAATAAGGGGTTAATATCCAAAGTATATAAACAACTTGTGGCTTAATATCAAAAAGACAAGCAACCTAATTAAAAATGGGCAGAAGACCTGAAAAGGCATTTCTCCAAAGAGGATGGTCAATTGGCCAACAGGCACATGAAAATAAATAAATCCTTGACATTGCTAATCATCAGAGAAATGCAAATCAAAACCACAATGAGGGACTTTCTTGGTGGCACAATGGTTAAGAATCCGCCTGCCAATGCAGGGGACATGTGTTTGAGCCCTGGTCTGGGGAGATCCCACATGCCACGGAGCAACTAACCCCTGTGCCACAACTACTGAGCCTGTGCTCTAGAGCCTGTGAGCCACAAATACTGAGCCTGCATGCTACAACTACTGAAGCCCATGTGCCTAGAGCCCATGCTCCACAACAAGAGAAGGCACTGCAGTCAGAAGTCTGCACACCACAACAAAAAGTAGCCCCTGCTCACTGCAACTAGAGAAAGCCCCCATGAAGCAATTAAGACCCAACGTAGCCAAAAATAAATTAAATTTTTAAAAAATGCAATGAAACATCACCTCACACCTGTCAGAATGGCTATCATCAGAAAAAGTCTACAAGTAACAAATGTTCATGAGAATGTGGAGAAAAGTGAACCATAGTACACTCTCAGTGGGAATGTAACTTTTTGCAGCCACAATGGAAAACAGTATGGTGGTTCCTTGAAAAACTAAAAAAGGAACTACCATATGATCAAGCAATCCCACTGTTAGGTATATATCCAAAGAAAACGAAAACAGTAATTTGAAAAGATGCATGTACCCCAGTGTTCATAGCAGCATTATTTACAATAGCCAAGATATGGAAGTAAGCTAAATGTCCATCAATAGATGAATGGATAAGGATGTCATATATGTATATGCAATGGAATATTACTCAAAAATAAAAAAGAATGAAATTCTGCCATTTGCAGCAATGTGGATGGACCTAGAATGTATTATGCTGAGTTAAATAAGCCAGACAGGGAAAGATAAATACTCTATGTTATCACTTACATGTGGAATCTAAAAAATAAAACAAATACATATAACAAAACAGAAACAGACTCACAGATATAGACAAAAAACTGGTGGTTACCAGTGGGGAAAGGGAAGGAGGAGGGGCAAGATAGGTGTATCTAACTGAGAGATACAAACTACTATGCATAAAACAAATAAGCAGCAAAGATATATTATGCCACACAGGTAAATATACCTATTATTTTGTAATAACTTTAAATGGAGTATAATCTATAAAAATATTGAATCACTGTGTTGTACACCTGAAATTAATATAATATTGTAATTCAATTGTACTTCAATTTAAAAAAAGAAACTAACTAAAATGAAGTACCAGGAGATAAAAGACCGAAATAAAATAATCAGAGTCACAGTGATATATAACAATACCTATAGAACTAATGTACTTGTAATTGGAGTCTCACAGAAAGAGGAGGAAGATTCAGAAAAATTATTTGAAGGAATAGAGGCTGATATTTTTCCAAATTTGATGAAAACTATAATCCCACAAATCCAAGAATTTCAGCAAACCCTAACCAGTAGAAACATTTAAAAAGAAGAAAAAACACCAAGGCACATCATAATCAGATTGCTGAATACCAACGTTAAAGAGAAAATCTCAAAGGCAGCCAGAGGGGGAAAGAAAAAAAGACAAGTATATACAGAGGAAGAAAATATACCACCCATGTACCTAGCTCAGTGGATGGACCTTTCTTTGTTGCACTTTGACTGACCTTCAGCATCACCCAGTGTCTGCTGACTATTACTGCATTTCACACATGATTAGGTCATGCATTATGGATGTTTTCCATACATTTTATTCTGGGTTGCATTTTTCCATTAGGATAATAGGATAAGGGTCTCTGCACATCCCAATTACCAATTTTTTTTTTTTTTTTTTTTTTTTTTTTTTTTTGCGATATGCGGGCCTCTCACTGTTGTGGCCTCTCCCATTGCGGAGCACAGGCTCCGGATGCGCAGGCTCAGCGGCCATGGCTCACGGGCCCAGCGGCTCCGCGGCATGTGGTAACTTCCTGGACGAAGGCACGAACCCGTGTCCCCTGCATCAGCAGGCGGACTCTCAACCACCGCGCCACCAGGGAAGCCCCCAATTACCAAATCTTTAAAAGAATCTGATGACAAATGGAAAGTTTTTAACCATCTACTATAAAATAGACCATATAAATACATAGGTTCTTATGAACCATTTTCTATATTTAAATATTAATCTTGGAACAATATTTACATATGCCCTCCTGGAGTGTATGAGACTCTGTTGGGAAGGAAAGAGAAATCCTTCATAAGCTTTTAAGCACTGAAATATTAACTGATTTCTCAACCACTCTTGTGCATTTGAAAAGTAAAACAGCAGAACCAAGCAGAGAAATAAAAGAATAGAAACGCCCACACCTCCTCCCATAATACACTAGTTCCTCAGATCCCTCTCAGAGGCAGGCTCTCCTCAGAGATTACACTCATTCCTTCTCACGCCTCCCATTGTGCTACTGGTTCCCAAATACACCCAGTCCTAAGAGTCTGCTCACGTATCTCTAACCACCTGATTCCAAAGTGTCCCCTCTCCCCTGAATTCCCTTTCTCATTGGATAGCATCATCATCAACCCAGATGCCAAAACCAGAAAACTGAGTGTCAAACTTGATAGCTCCTTATTCCTCAATCCTCACGTCAAATAAATTAGCAATTTCTGTCAAATCTACCATCTACCTGTCACCTGATCCCTCCTCTTCTCCACGTCCCCAATTCCTACTTAGTCTCCCAACTCTACCTTGTCTCTTTCACACTTCAACTAGAAAGATGACTTTTTTTTCCTGCCCAGTGTAATCATCTCACTTCTGAAAAGTTTCCGTACCCTTGCCTAAGAATTTAATCTAAACTTTTTCACTTTAATTATATTTTTACTTTTATGTAAAACTTTATAAGACTCATTAGGAAAAACAGCCAGTCCCCAAACTTCCCCACCATCCTACTCCCTTGATGCTCAATGGCAATCACTTTTCAACCTTTTTAGCTATTTTGGTGTTTACAAAATACCAACAGCATTCTTACATTACAATTTCTTGATATTTCAGATTTAGATATTATCTATTAAATTCCTATCATGGAGAATAAAGATTTAGCTATCTTCCCAATAGTTATCTCCCAAACCCACACAAACGCATACACACACACAAACTTTCCCTCCCTCATCCTCTGAAATAATTATATTGAAATGTGGGGTTGAATTCATAATCAAGTTAACATGACTAGGACCATGTAAATATTGTTCATAGGGAGCCATGCAGTATACAACAATTAAATTTCCTCTCTTATATAAATAATATTTTTCTCTTGACTTAATAATTGTTTCAGTTTTAAGAGCAATGTCAGGATGAATAATGGCTCTTAAAGATATCCAGGTTCTAACCCTTGGAACCAGTAAATGTAACCTTTATGGCAAAAGAAAATTTGCAGATGTGATTTTAAATAATTAAGGATCTTGAGATGTGGAGATTATTCTGAATTAACCAAGTGGGTGCTAGATGTAATCACAAGTATCTGTGTTAGAAAGAGATTCTACTACGAAAAAGAAAAGGTGATGTAAACTCAGCCAAGAGAGATTTGAAGGAGAAAGGGTCTGTGAGCCAAGGAATGGAAGGAATGCAGCCCTATAAACTAGAAAAGGCAAGGAAATGGATTGTTATTAAATGCTTGTTATTAAGTTCTTGTTATTCATTTATTCCCCAATTCTCCACCAGCAGTGTAAGTCTGGTCTCAAATCATTCAAACACATCAGCTTGGGTATCGATTTCATCTTCTTAGAGACTTCACTCCCCGAGCCCTCCCTCAGCCTGCTCAGTCCAGACTGCTGCTCTCCATGTCTGCTGCAGACCTGGTGGCCTGAGGGCTCCCTGCATCATCATCCAAGTGGATCTGGTCACCTCCTTCCTGTTTTGGACTCCCTACTTCCTGGATCTTATTTCTCTCTCCCTAATTTTATATTACACCCTCACTTACTCCACTCATCCCCTGAGGAAACAAAACTTCTGAAACCTTGCCTGTCTGAAATGCTGTAGTCAAGACTCACACTTGATTTATATTTTGTCTGAGTATAGAATTACAGTTTGGACATAATGGAACTTAGAAGACATTCTTCCTTCATCTTCTAGCTTTCATTTTTGCCCTTAAGAAGTTGAAAACCATTCTGGTTCCTGAACTGATGTATATGACCATTTTTCTCTTAAGAGAAGGTTTTAGGATCCTCTCTTTGGCCCAGTGTTCTGAAATTTCACATTTAATGTGCACTGTAATGGGTTTTGTTTGACCCATTGTGCTGAGCACTTTCAACCTGAAAACTCGTATTCCTCAATTCTAGGAAATTTTCTTGAATTACTTCTTTGATGATTTCCTTTAATTTTCTTGTTGTAAAATTATTTGTCTTAAATTTGGACCTCCAAGTCTTGCTCTCTAGTTTTCTTACCATTCTCATTCTATTCTCTATCTTTCTTTTTCCTATTCTACTTTCTGAAACATTTCCTCATTTTGTCTTCCAAACCTTTTATTGAGTTTTTTACATCTTCTATAATAACTTTCATTACAAAGAGCTCTTTCTGATAATCTTAATGTCCTTTTCTCTGGTAGATTTGTCTATCCTTGTTTTATACATGAAATGTCATCTCATTTATCTTAGAGTATGCTTTTTTTTTTAAATGTATTCTATTTTTCTATACTTTCTATTTCTTCTGAAAGCTTTTGTGGGTTTTTTTCTGTTTATTTTGACTCTTGCTTTCATGTCAAGGCTCACCTCAAATATATCTGTTTCTAGTTTGTCATACTGTCATTTTTAAGAACGATACACTAAAAACCTGACTGGAAGTTTGTACACAGGTATCTAGCTTATCACCTTGTAAACCTCACTGTAGTGTGATACAATAGGGCCAAGCTGTTTCCTTGCAGATTCATAACTAATATTATTTGTACTATTTTTCTATTGTGCAGATATTTTCCAGGACTAAATTTTTAAATTTCCTGCCAGAAGGTTGGGGGTGGGAGATAAGTGTAAACCCAACTGTGACCAGTTTGGAAGGCAAGTGGGGGAAAGAGATTGAGGGTATGGATATCATTGTTCAGAACATCAACCTTCAGTTAATTCCCCTATTTTCATTGGAACCCCCAAACTTTACTGTGGTTGGTGTCCCTAAATATAGAGTCTCACTGGTTTAATCTCTTCAGGGAGTTAGTTACCATCTTATGCAGGAGTGTCTAGTGATATTTCTAAAAATATTTTATTATGGCTTTCTCTTGTATATCACTCTTCAATAAGTCCTATTTCTGTTTGGGAAAAACCCAACTTGCTGAGCATAACCTCCTGATCTGGTTTCTGATTATCTTTTCTCCCTTATATTCTCTACACATTTTCTTCTTCCCCATTTCACCACTATAATTCCATCCACCTCCACTGTGTGCTCCAGGTAAACTGGGCTTGTTTCAATTGCCTGCCTGGGCCCTGCTCTTCCAGACCTACAGACCTTCTCAATTGCTCTACCCTCTTCCAGTGACCAATATTTTCACCCTTCTTTTACATGACTAACTCCGACCTATCTATTAGGTATCAGCCCATATGTCACTTCCTATGAGGAATTTTCTTTGACTTAGATAAACTGAGTTAGATCATATTTTGTGTCTCCTCCAGCACCCTGTTCTTTCATCTTCATAGACTTTACCACACTATATTATAATTGCTTATATATTTGATCTTCCGTTAGAGAAAATGTCCTCTGGGTGCAGGGACCTAGCACTGATCACTGTACTTGGTCCATAGAAGCATTTTAGTAAGTATTAATTAGGTGAAATGATTAAGGAAAAGAATGAAGGAGGATGGAAGGGAGAAAGGAAAAAAAGAGGAAGCCCTCAGGATCCTTCTCTTCCACCTTCCTAAGTCCTTAATCACAGTAAACCAGAAATTTTGTAAGGTATGTATGGTTAATTTTCCCTTTTATTAAACGAATGTACCTATATTTTTATAGGTACATTAGTCTACCTGATGTAAGGTATAATGTAAAGTGTAATGTTGTGGATGCCCACATCTCTTTCACTTCAAAGCAAGCTGAATGCTAACTCAGTCTAGGTCCCTATCTCAGAAATACACCAAGGGACACCAGAAATACTGGGCAAAAGAATACACTGGGGCAGCCCAGATCTAGCCCTCCTACTACTTGGGTGGAAGGGGAGGCCTATGGCTTCTCACAGTGGGTGAATGGTATTATAAATAAAAGATGACATATAATTGGATTTTACAATGAACCAATTTGGTGGATAAAAGGAGAAAGAATTTTCTGTATTGTTCTTAAGTGCACATTTGGATTTTCCTGTTAAACCTACTGGGCAATGAGCCTTTTAAGCATAAGCTGTTCCTTCACCCTTCTCTATAACCTCTGTCAGGGCCAAGCACTCAGCACAACAAGCCCTCACTCACTACCTCTGCATCTCCCACCTCTCCCTTTCTGAATGCTCTTCTTTATGAACCAGACTTTGGAATTTTAATTCATTCCTCCCTCGAGAGACCCTTGAACCAGCTCTTTCCCCCCTACTCACCATTAGAATATACCCTTCCTTATTGATTGTATGTAGTAGCTCCCAGCTGAGTGACACAATGCCCTTCTAGGTGAAATTTCTAGCTTAATTAGATAGTAGCAGAGCCTTCTCAGAGATATACTGGAACTGTGAGTCTGACCCCGTTTAAACATTGGCAGTTGTAATGAGAAGAACCCAGCTGCAAACTAGATGACCTAATAAGGTCTTTTTCATCTGTAGAATCTCTGATTATAGGCATGTCATTTCTATTCCCATTCCAGAATAGCTTTGTTACTTTCTAAAGACTGAAAAAGTCTCATTCAGTTCTTTATGAAGCCAGAAGTATGAAATTTAGAGAAGTTCAGGTTTAATGACACATTTGACATACCATGTTTAGAGTCTCCATAGAAACAAATTTCATCGCAGTGTCTGAATGTGTAACATTACCAACTAACACTCATATGAAGAAAAACCCCTATCTGGACACTTGCAGTACAGCTTTGAAATTCTCACGTGTTCTGAGAGTCTAGTAAGAAATTTACCTTTAAATAGTAGCTTTCACGCCAATAGGCCAAAGAATTTGCAAATTTTATCCCGGAAGAGAATTTATTAAAACAAGAGTTTATATAAACAAGAGTTTATATTCAAATGACTTGCTTAGTCATGCTCAAAGGAAAGATGGGGCTGGGGGAGTAGGAGTGGGGGAAGTAACTAGATCTGTAATTCTTGTGGAAGTGGGGTAGAGGTTTATCCCACCAACAGAGATTTGTCATGTTACATCAAGGGCCACTTCCATTTTGAGTATGTCTCCTCTAGGAGACTTAAGCTAAACTTTAGAAATCCCAATTCTTGATCATTTATACTAAGCTTATCTTTATATCAGTGTTTCCCAGTCAATCATGTTACTTTCCACTTGTGCAGAGAAGAGTAACCATAGCAGGCTAACCTTAGAAAGACCTACATAGAAGGTTTGCCTTTGGCTGGCCTCTAGGAACTTGGATTTCAGGAGGGTTCCCACCCTAACTTATGAGTGGCCCACTGTGCCTGCACAGTTTAAACAATAATATGGTTTGTGATGAATACCTGCTGTCCTTCTGAAAGTCTGCAATTTTGGTATTTGCTTGGCAAATATGCCTGTATGATGATTCCCCCAGTAAAAACCCTGGGCATTGAGTCTCTAACAAGGTTTCCAATTGGCAGCATTTCACCTGTGTTGTCACAGTTTGTTGCTGGGGGAATTGAGTCTTGTGTGACTCCACTGGGAGAGGACCCTTGAAAGCTTGCACCTGGTTTCCTCTGGACATCACTCATGCATCTTTTCCCTTTGCCAATTTCATCGTTGGTCCTTTGAAATAAATCACAGCCATGAGTACAATTATATGATGAGCTCTGTAAACCCTCCGAACAAATCACTG
This sequence comes from Orcinus orca, assembly GCF_937001465.1. NCBI lineage: Eukaryota > Metazoa > Chordata > Mammalia > Artiodactyla > Delphinidae > Orcinus > Orcinus orca. The sequence goes on along the minus strand of NC_064559.1, from coordinate 12,899,413 downwards.
AAACTGGCGTGGTCTTGGGGAACGCTGACACAACACTGTAGTCACAAAATTTTGCAATTAGAAGGCATTGTTATCAATTACATTGTTTTTAACATTGAAGTTGTCCCTTGTTTAAATTATAAAAGAGTGAGTCCTCTAATATGTATACTCATTTCTCTCCAGTAAAGACTCACTGTAATTCTCTTTATTTTCTGATTTTAGCCATGTGTTATTTTCTCATCTGGAGCCTACTTCCAGAAGTCACTTGTAAAACTAGAAGCTGAATACATAACTGGCTGGCTTCACTCAGCAGGGGTCCAGCAGTACTTTAAATCCATCGTGTGTTACTGCAACTTTTTTTTCTGGGGTACTCTGTGTTTTCTCACAAATTTTGTCTTGTTCTTTGATTTTAATATAGAATAGTCCAAATTCTATTTGCTTCTTTGCTTCTTTCATTCTCACGTACAACACTTGTTTGTAGTTACCCATGCCTGGTCTTTCAAAGGCACTTGTTTTTTAAGACAAGATGCTTTGAAAAGAAGATGCTTTGTTCTTTGGTAGGAAACTTACAAGGCAAAAGTTTCCACTTGTCATAATAATCTTATTTAATTGGATTTTATTAGAAAGTGGAGGAAAAGATATTTGGGGCTACAAATTGGATTTATTTAATTGGATTTTATTAGAAAGTGGAGGAAAAGATATTTGGGGCTACAAATTCCAGGGCAAGACCACCCTCACGGCACTTGACAAAACCAAGACTACACTTTAGGAAATGTGATCAGACGACCTACGATATACACCACTGGGCTGGAGTCAGCCCCATCATTAACATAATACATAATGCATGTATTACAAACTAGAGTCTGGCTTTCTCTGAAAGCACATGAAATTACAACAAAGTTCTCAGGAAACTTTGGAAGCCTAAGGAGAAACCTAAGAACCAAGAACCTTTTAGACTGACATAAAAAGTCAGTTCATTCCTTTAAATCTTGCCAGTCTTAGAGATCGCAGCCTGAATAGGAAAGAGAGTAAACCCTACAGCAAATGAGAGTCAAGCTTTAGGAAAGAATAACACTTCTGCCTAAATCCCTCAATTCCAGTTTGGGAGGATGAGCTTATCCCTTCAATAGCCTCTCATGCCCAAATGATATTTCCAGCTCTGACAGTCCATGAATGATTGTTATCCATCATCTGGTCACCAGGTTCAAATCCCAACCTGACCACTTATTAGCTGAGTGACACTGAGCAAGTTAATTATGTGCATTAATTACATTGGGATTCAGTTTCCCCACCTGTAAAATGCATGTGATAATAGCATCTATTTCATAATGTTGTTAGGATTAAAGGAGCTCATATAGAGTTAATACTTAAATCTCTGCCTGGCACCTTAGAAGCACAGGACTCTAACTATGTATTATCATTAATATTATTGTAGCCACTTGAGGTCACAGCTTTCTTTTCACAAAAAAGAAATGCTTGTTTCCAAAGTCGGTAAAGGACTGTATGACCCAATCACTCTCTACTATGGTTGAGTCATTGGAAGAAAAAATATTTGATTTGAATGTTCAAGAAGTTAAAACAAAAAGGATCCAACCCAAGTTAGAGTGAGAGGGCAGGAATAGTAGCTGGTTCATAAGATGGCTCACTCGTTTATTGAGAGCTAAAAATGGCAGCATTTTTAAAGATTTGACATAACTCTTCAAGTCCAAAATGTTCTGTGAATTTTTTTCCTCAACTCAGGACTGCCAAGCGTAAAATTTCCTAGAAGTTTCTTTTTAGTTTTATTTTGTCTACGCGACCCCACCCCAGTGCCTGAGAGTAAGTCAGAAACCAATCACTGTGCCCCTCTCGATGCAACACATCAACTCATCCAATTGAGTGGTTAAGAACCCTTCAAGCCCTGCAGATGTTTTCTTGAGTCCCAAGATCTGTGTATTTGGCAGCATTTAGATACCAGGTGTTGTGAAAACACAAACAACACTACCTCTGAGCATATGCCAAATGGAGCTCAAGTTTCCAAGAGGTTGTGAGAGATGGTAAATGCATTTACCAAGGTTTTGTGAGGATTTCTTCCATATGAAGTGCAAAATATTTTGATTATCATTTGATTAGTCATAGGGTTTATTTAAGCACATATTTGGGTGCAGCTTACTATTTCAGATAGGTGAATTACCTTAGGCTTAGAACATAAATCTCTGAAACTGAAAAGAGCAGATAATATGAATTTTCTTTTTTAGACTGACAAAAGGCTCACCCTTCATGAATTTTTTCTTAAAGAAAGCCTTTCTTTGGTTTTACTTCAAAGTTTTATAGTCTGTTGACATAGTGTTCACTTCAGCTCAAACTTCACTACGTGGATTGGAATTTGCAAAAATCGTTTGCGATGGGAACCACAGCACTAAGCATTGTAACATACCAGTGACCCATTGACCACCTTTCTCCAATGGGACTTTTAGTGAAATTTTTTAGTAGGCATATTGGGGCAGTGGGGAGTATGCTCTAAAGTGCATTTTGTCATATCTTCATTCCCATTAATTTTTCCAGAAATTTTACATTACTTAGAATCTAACCAAGGAAAAAAAACTTTATGGGCCCAGAGATCTAACAATCAGATGCATTGCTATCTTGCTGGGTATTTTTATGTTGGGGAGTGTGTATGGGTTTTGACACAAGAATAGATGTTATTCCATCTTGTGGATATCAGGAAACAAATATGAGGCTATAATAGGCATCATGAAGGAGTAAGAATACCCTTACCTTTAAGGTATTTATAGCCTAGTAAGAAATACAGTAAATAGCACATGCAAGTGTGCATGTGTATATACATAAACATATTGGAAAGTATCAAAGTTTAAAACTTGAGAACATGAACTGGATTGATGGGTATTAAAATAGATAGCTAATGTCTATGAAAGGAGGAAAAGATCAGAGAGAAGGAAAAGGAAGTAGCATTTATTGAGCAATTATGCAGTGCAGTAACTATGATTTCACACACATTATCTCCCATAATCCTCACACCAACTTTTCATGGCCAGCAGTATCTTAGAGATGAGGAAAATTTTGAACTTAAACCAAGGTCAGTAGACTCCCAAATCCCAGCTTTTACTCAATATGACCCATTAACTCGCCAAGCTACATGACATTAATTTTCTTTCTTTTGAATGCTGCCCTCTATATTATGGATATATTTAAGTACATGGTGTGTGCACATGTGCACGCATGATACATACTTACTATATTATAAAGCTTCTTGAAGGCAAGGGTATTCTCACTCCTTCATGGTGCCTATTATAGCTCAGCACTGACTGGCAGAAGCAGTCTGCAGCTGACATACAGGAAAGTAAAATTTTAATCAATCAACCAGTTGAACTAACTTTTATCGCTACTAAAGTGGTTAAAATTAACTGTCCACTTTAACCAGCATAGGGAAAGCCTGACTAACTGAATAATGAACGAAATTGTAGGAGTAGGGTGGAGCAGAAGTGCCTTCACCTCAGCACTGCCCTAACCACATGACAGTCATGAGCCACTGCCTCTGAATCTCTTGGACTCCCCCAAATTCACAAACTACAGTTTTAGAAACAACTAGATCAGAATGCTTCAGACCATAACCTCTGTTTTCAGAGGAACACTCCCATTGTTTGGTCTCAATATGAGAGAATGCTTTTTAAAAATTTAACGGTAGTGCAAAACTTGGTTCCAATCTCTTCTTTAATCACCTAATAAACCAATATATGGCAGAGTTAGGATCTATGCTAGAAGGTTATTCCCAAGGCAATTCCCTAAGTATCTGGAGAACAGGCTGCAGGGGAAATTTTCAAGTCACTCAATATAAGTAGGAATATAAAAACTGAACAGATGTTTTCTCATCAAAATATTAATCTAGAACATTCCTTTTCAAGTGTAATGAAGCAGAATTGAGGAAGTTAGTTCTGTGATCCATATAATTATTCTGATTTGGGGTTTACAACTGCTTAGAAATCAGAACGGGAGAAGAGAAGGAAATGGGAAATGAGGATGAGCTAGAATCCCAGTCAGCAGGAAGTTTGAAAGCTGTCCACTTTACTCACATTCTAAGAAAAATGTTAAGAACTCAGATTCACAGAAATGGGAAGTAGGTGCCTCCTTTGGCATATGGCTCTGACAATCTTGAATAATTTTCAGAAGTTTAGCCACTAAAGATTTAACATAAGTGAAAACAATTAGGATGCCTTTCTGTTCCCCAAATAATTAATATATTTGTTTTCATAGTAAAGTCCACTTTAGAAATTTAAAATTTAGAAATTTGAAACAGTTCGTCATGAGATCAGGCACTGAGCTCTACACCATAACACAAAATCTTATAGAACAAAAATAGTAACAACCCAATAGAAAAATAAATGGGCTAAGGTTATGATTAGGCAATACACAGATGAGAACCAAAGACAGCTCATAAATGGGCTCAAAATCATTAGTAATCAAAGAAATAAAATTAAAACAAAATGATATTATTCTAGGACAAACAGGCTGCCAAAAACTTTACAAGGTTAATAGTTCCAAGATTTTGGCAGGATGTGGGTCTTAAGACCCAGGTATCAAGAAGGATAAAATTACTTTCATCAAAGATGGAGAAGGATACTAGAGCAGATTCATGAGAGAAAATCTAGAGTCTTGTTTTTGACATGTTAATTTTGATATCTATTAGATATCCAAGTGGAAGTGTCAAGTAGGTGATTGGTTATACAGATCTGAAGTTTGGATGAGGAATTTAGGCAGGAAATATAAATTTGACTATTATGAATATATAGATGGCATCTAAATCGGTGGACTTGGTGAGATTAACAAGCAGTAAGAGATTGCCAAGTGTAGGTAGTAAAACAAATAAGGTCAAGGACTGAGCCCTAGTGTAACTCAATGTTAATATGAGTGATCAAAGGAGAACCCAGCAAAGGAGACTGGGGAGGTTTCAATGTTCTCTGGGGAGAACAGAGGTGTGTGACATTCCTGGAGAGAAGGAGGTGTGACTGGCCATGCCAAATGTCACTGAAGTTCAATCATTGGAAATAGCAACATAGAGGTCGATATCAAAAATGCAGTGGAGGGGAACTAGTGGAGGTTCATGGAAGACATTTCACTGGATAATGTTTGGTATTTTTGGATGTTTATCCATGTGAATGAATTATCTGTTCAGATTAAAAGCAAACAAGCAAAGAAACAAATTTTCTTAGTCTATTGAAGCTGCTATGACAAAATATCACAGAGTGCAGAAATTTGTTGCTCGTGCTTCTGGAGGCTGGAAATTCAAGGTTAAGGTGTCAGCATGATGGGGTGAGGACTCGCTTCCAGATCACTGACTTCTCATCACATCTTCACATGGAGGAAGGATCTAGGGATCTCTCTCAAGTCTCTTTGATAAAGTGTTAAAATCCCATTTATGAGAGCTCTGCCCCCATGACCTAAGCATCTCCCAGAGGCCTCACCTTCTAATACCATCATCTTCAGGGGTTAGAATTTCAATATATGAATTGAAACATTCAGGCCATAGCATAAATAGAACTTTTTATTTATTTATTTATTTTTTAAATATGTAATTTATTTTTTTTACATCTTTATTGGAGTATAATTGCTTTACAATGGTGTGTTAGTTGCTGTCATATAACAAAGTGAATTGCTTATACATATACATATATCCCCATATCACCTCCCTCTTGCATCTCCCTCCCACCCTCCCTATCCCACCCCTCTAGGTGGTCACAAACCACCAAGCTGATCTCCCTGTGCTATGCAACTTCTTCCCACTAACTATCTATTTTACATTTGGTAGTGTATATATGGCCGTGCCACTCTCTTACTTTGTCACAGCTTACCCTTCTCCCTCCCCATATCCTCAAGTGCATTCTCTACGTCTGTGTCTTTATTCCTGTCTTACCCCTAGGTTCTTCATGGCATTTTTTTTTCTTAAATTCCATATATATGTGTTAGCATATGGTATTTGTCTTTCTCTTTCTGACTTACTTCACTCTGTATGACAGACTCTAGGTCCATCCACCTCATTACAAATAGATCAATTTCATTTCTTCTTATGGCTAAGTAATAGTCCATTGTATATATGTGCCACATCTTCTTTATCCATTCATCCGATGATGGACACTTAGGTTGTTTCCATCTCCTGGCTATTGTAAATAGAGCTGCAATGAACATTTTGATACATGACTCTTTTTGATTATGGTTTTCTCTGACCCAGTAGTGGGATTGCTGGGTCATATGGTAAGAACTTGATTTTTTTTTTAAATCAAAGGATAGAGTTAAAAGCAGACTAGGTATAACTGAAGAAAGAATCAATGAAACATAAGATATAGACCCCAAAATGCCACATTACATAGAAAAATAGGAAATATGAAAGAGAGGTTACAAGATATGAACACTAAATGAAAGGTTTATCTTGCATATATCAGTTTCCCAAAAAGACAGAATAAAAACGAGAGGCATTATTTTAAAATACCATGGCTTTGAATGTATTACAGCTGATAGTTAATATGAATCTACAGATCCAGGAAGCCCAAGATATTCCAAGTAGGAAAAAAAAATTCATTCTAGACATATGGTAATAAAGTTGAAAAACAACAAATACAAAGAGAAAGTTGATAAAGCAGCCAGCAAGAAAGGATGGATCACCTAACAAGAAATGACAACAAAAATGACAGTAGACTTCTCCAGATCAATAATAGAATCCAGAAGACAGTGGAATAACATCTTCAAGGTGTCAAGATAAAATAATTGTCCGTACAAACTTTTTTAACTAGCAAAATTTTGTTCATGAACAAGAGTGAAATGAAGTCATTTATAAATAAAAAGTAACTGAGAGTTTACCATACAAAATCGTGTCATAAAGGAATGTATAATGGAGTACTTTAGATAAAGGAAAATAATTCCAGAAGGACGGTCAATATAAGAAAAAGGTATCAAAAAAGAAATGCAAGTGAGGTTCTGAAGTTTTCCCTAGCCTAGCTGTGAGGTCATCAAACTCATCTTCCAAACATGTGGTCCTCAGTTTAAAATCAGAGAGTAAAGCAGGTTCTTATTCTTGACCACAGGTGACTTCAAAGTAGTTGACAGTTCAGCTCCTGAATCTTAGTGGCAAAACACGTTGCTGTGTTTATCTGTTAATAAAATGTTGGTTGATCAAGCCATTTGGGGACAAGCTCTTAATAAGTCATTCCAGACTTTTCCTGCTGCTACTTTTTTCTATCTTCCTATTAGAGTAACTCATTTGTTCTCAACTGAGTCAAAACATTTCCCTACTCTCTGACCAATCCAGGACTTTATTTGAGGAGTCACTGTTGTGGTCACTGAAGCTGGGACTGGATTTTACCCTAAGTCATAAAAACCTTTTTCTTGCAGAATTTCCCAGCTTTATAGACCTTTGCTGCTGGGACAAAAACAACTCTACTTCTTCCCCTCTTTGTTCAATCACTCCCAAGGAAAATTCTCTAATCACGTTCATGCCAAATTCTGGCTTGAGTCTGAGGTAAAATAGTTTATTTTTACAATTTTCTTTTTTGTTCAATTGGTGTGGTGTTTGGAAAGAAAGATTCTATGGTTTATTTTAAAGCCATTAACTTCACACAATAAGTGGATAGATAAAGCAATAGCTTAGACATACTTGAAGAGACAAATTGTATGCTGAAAATCCACAAAATGGACATATAAGTAAATGAGTAAATGAGAGGTTAATAAGCATAGAGGATGGAATAAGGAGATGCAATACACTCTCCAGAAGGAGAGGATGTCAGCTATAGACAAGAGAAATTCATTTAAAAACAAAAAAAGCTGAGAATTTTCTGACATCAAAGAAAAAAAAGATGTCATTGACGAAGCATACCAGCTGAGCTGGCCTCTATACACACTTACTTGTATTCTGGCACCTGTGACACCATATAGTATCAATTTTCTTGTCTATCTCCCCACTCAGACAAGCCACTTAAGAGCAGGAAATTTTATCATATTCATTTCTACATCACTAGCACCCATGCAGAGTTTTGCAGAGCTTAATAAACATGTGCTGTTTTACAGAAGATAGAAAATAAAAGGAGTTTATTAAGAAAGTACTTACTACACATTTGTTGAATGATGGGGACGTGCACTGTGACCATTTTTCTTTTCTTTTTTTTTTCATTGAAGCATTATTTGTAATCACAAAAAATATTGAAAAAAACTTAAATAACCATCATGAGGGACCAGTTACATGCATTATGGTATTTTCACACAACGCAATGTCATGCAGACTTTACAAAGAAATGATATTAAGGGTTTCAAAAAATTTTGAAAAGCCAGAGGCAGGACTTCTTCAATCACTGTAAAAACCAAGGTAGTCTCTTTTCTTTTTTTTTTTTTTATTCAAACAGAAAGTCACAAAAATTATAATCATCCCCATCAGTTCACTCAGTCCAATGTAATTAATTTTTTTTATCTTGATCTTTTGTTAGCACTTTTATGAATTCAGCAGTTTTCCATTAGAGTTCTGAAAATGCATATTCATTCAGTTCAGCAGTATAGTCAGTTACCATAAATCCTGTACTTGTCAGAGTCTTCTCTATGAATTACTTGAAGATGAAACCATTTTATAGGAACATTTTTGCAAAAGCATCGGAGTACACCCAGGACTGTCTGTAAATGACAAAAGACTTGAAAACGACCACGGTTAAAGATTTGATGAAAATTCATAATAATGCAATTGACAAGAAAATTTAGTTATGTCTGAGATATATATTTTAAAGTAATAACTAGAATTATGACTTATAACATTATACCAGAACATATAAGATTTTTAGGAATTTCAGGTAATGTCTGAAACATTTATATTAACATATTTCTATACAGATAACCCAAAGAAAGTATAGTATTAGGGTTTTTCTGAATTTTATTTTATTTATTTTTTTATACAGCAGGTTCTTATTAGTCATCAATTTTATACACATCAGTGTATACATGTCAATCCCAATCACCCAATTCAGCACACCACCAGCCCCACCCCCCCGTGGCTTTCCCCCCTTGTGTCCATACCTTTGTTCTCTACATCTGTGTCTCAATTTCTGCCCTGCAAACTGGTTCATCTGCACCATTTTTCTAGGTTCCACACACATGCATTAATATACGATATTTCTTTTTCTCTTTCTGACTTACTTCACTCTGTATGACAGTCTCTAGATCCATCCACATCTCAACAAATGACTCAATTTTGTTCCTTTTTATGGCTGAATAATATTCCATTGTATATATATACCACAACTTCTTTATCCATTCATCTGTTGATGGGCATTTAGGTTGCTTCCATGACCTGGCTATTGTAAATAGTGCTGCAATGAACATTGGGGTGCATGTGTCTTTTTGAATTATGGTTTTCTCTGGGTATATGCCCAGTAGTGGGATTGCTGACCCATATGGTAATTCTATTTTTAGCTTTTTAAGGAACCTCCATACTGTTCTCCATAGTAGCTGTATCAATTTACATTCCCACCAACAGTTCAAGAGGGTTCCCTTTCCTCCACACCCTCTCCAGCATTTGTTGTTTGCAGATTTTCTGATGATGTCCATTCTAACTGGTGTGAGGTGATACCTCATGGTAGTTTTGATTTGCATTTCTCTAATAATTAGTGATGTTGGGCAGCTTTTCATGTGCTTCTTGGCCATCTGTATGTCTTCTATGGAGAAAGGTCTATTTAGGTCTTCTGCCCATTTATGGATTGGGTTGTATGCTTCTTTAATATTGAGCTGCATGAGCTGTTCATATATGTTGGAGATTAATCCTTTGTCCATTGATTCGTTTGCAAATATTTTCTCCCGTTCTGAGGGTTGTCTTTTCATCTTGTTTATGGTTTCCTTTGCTGTGCAAAAGATTTTAAGCTTCATTAGGTCCCATTTGTTTATTTTTGTTTTTATTTCCATTTCTGTAGGAGGTGGATCAAAAAAGATCTTGCTGTGATTTATGTCAAAAACTATTCTTCCTATGTTTTCCTCTAAGAGTTTTATAGTGTCCAGTCTTACATTTAGGTCTTGAATCCATTTTGAGTTTATTTTTGTGTATGGTGTTAGGGAATGTTCTAATTTCTTTCTTTTACATGTAGCTGTCCAGTTTTCCCAGCACCACTTACTGAAGAGACTGTCTTTTCTCCATTGTGTATCCTTGCCTCCTTTGTCATATATTAGTTGACCATAGGTGCATGGGTTTATCTCTGGGCTTTCTATCTTGTTCCATTGATCTATGTTTCTGTTTTTGAGCCAGTACCATATTGTCTTGATTACTGTAGCTTTGTAGTATAGTCTGAAGTCAGGGAGTTTGATTTCTCCAGCTCCATTTTTTTCCCTCAAGACTGCTTTGGCTATTCAGGGTTTTTTTGTCTCCATACAAATTTTAAATTTTTTTGTTCTAGTTCCATAAAAAATGCCATTGGTAATTTGATAGGGATTGCATTGAATCTGTAGATTGCTGTGGGTCATATTGTCATTTTCACAATATTGATTCTTCCAATCCAAGAACATGGTATATCTCTCAATCTGTTGGTATCATCTTTAATTTCTTTCATCAGTGTCTTATACTTGACTTGCATACAGGTCATTTGTCTCCTTAGGTAGGTTTATTCCTAGGTATTTTATTCTTTTTGTTGCAATGGTAAATGGGAGTGTTTCCTTAATTTCTCTTTCAGATTTTTCATCATTAGTGTATAGGAATGCAAGAGACTTCTGTGCATTAATTTTGTATCCTGCAACTTTAACAAATTCATTGATTAGCTCTAGTAGTTTTCTGGAGGCATTTTTAGGATTCTCTAGGTATAGTATCATGTCATCTGCAAACAGTGACAGTTTTACTTCTTTTCCAATTTGGATTCCTTTTATTTCTTTTTCTTCTCTGATTGCTGTGGCTAAGATTTCCAAAACTATGTTGAATAATAGTGGTGAGAGTGGACATCCTTGTCTTGTTCCTGATCTTAGAAGAAATGTTTTCAGTTTTTCACCATTGAGAATGATGTTTGCTGTGGGTATGTCGTATATGGCCTTTATTATATTGAGGTAGTTTCCCTCTATGCCCACTTTCTGGAGAGTTTTTATCATAAATGGGTGTTGAATTTTGTGGAAAGCTTTTTCTGCATCTATTGAGATGATCATATGAATTTTAACCTTCAGTTTGTTAATATGGTGTATCACATTGATTGATTTGCATATATTGAAGTATTCTTGCATCCCTGGGATAAATCCCACTTGATCATGGTGTATGATCCCTTTAATGTGTTGTCAGATGCTGTTTGCTAGTATTTTATTGAGGATTTTTGCATCTATATTCATCAGTGATATTGGTCTATAATTTTCTTTTTTTTGTAGTATCTTTGTCTGATTTTGGTATCGGGGTGATGTTGGCCTCATAGAATGAGTTTGGGAGTTTTCCTTCCTCCGAAATTTTTTGGAAGAGTTTGAGAAGGATGGGTGCTAGCTCTTCTCTAAATGTTTGATAGAATTCACCTGTGAAGCCATCTAGTCCTGGACTTTTGTTTTTTGGAAGATTTTTAATCACAGTTTCAATTTCATTACTTGTGATTGATCTGTTCATATTTTCTATTTCTTCCTGGTTCAGTCTTGGAAGGTTATACCTTTCTAAGAATTTGTGCATTTCTTCCAGGTTGTCCATTTTATTGGCATAGAGTTGCTTGTAGTAGTCTCTTAGGATGCTTTGTACTTCTGTGGTGTCTGTTGTAACTTCACCTTTTTCATTTCTAATTTTATTGATTTGAGTCCTCTCCCTCTTTTTCTTGATGAGTCTGGCTAATGGTTTATCAATTTTGTTTATCTTCTCAAAGAACCAGCTTTTAGTTTTATGGATCTTTGCTATTGTTTTCTTTGTTTCTATTTCATTTATTTCTGCTCTGATCTTTATGATTTCTTTCCTTCTGCTAACTTTGGGTTTTGTTTGTGCTTCTTTCTCTAGTTCCTTTAGGTGTAAGGTTAGATTGTTTATTTGAGATTTTTCTTGTTTCTTGAGGTAGGCTTTTATAGCTATAAACTTCCCTCTTAGAACTGTTTTTGCTGCATCCCATAGGTTTTGGATTGTTGTGTTTTCATTTTCATTTGTCTCTAGGTATTTTTTGATTTCCTCTTTGATTTCTTCAGTGATCACTTGGTTATTTAGTAACGTATTGTTTAGCCTCCATGTGTTTGTGTTTTTTTACGTTTTTTCCCTGTAATTCATTTCTAATCTCATAGTGTTGTGGTGAGAAAAGATGTTTGATATGATTTTAATTTTCTTAAATTTACTGAGGCTTGATTTGTGACCCAAGATGTGATCTATCCTGGAGAATGTTCCATGCACACTTGAGAAAAAAAGTGTAATCTGCTGTTTTGGGATGGAATGTCTTATAAATATCAGTTAAATCTACCTGGTCTATTGTGTCATTTAAAGCTTCTGTTTCCTTATTTATTTTCATTTTGGATGATCTGTCTATTGGTGTAAGTGAGGTGTTAAAGTCCCCCACTATTATTGTGTTACTGTCAATTTCCTCTTTTATAGCTGTTAGCAGTTGCCTTATGTATTGAGGTGCTCCTGTGTTGGGTGCATATAAATTTATAATTGTTATATCTTCTTCTTGGATTGATCCCTTGATCATTATGTAGTGTCCTTCCATGTCTCTTGTAACATTCTTTATTTTAAAGTCTATTTTATCTGATATGAGTATTGCTACTCCAGCTTTCTTTTGATTTCCATTTGTATGGAATATCTTTTTCCATCCTCTCACTTTCAGTCTGTATGTTTCCCTAGGTCTGAAGTGGGTCTCTGTAGACAGCATATATATGGGCCTTGTTTTTTATCCATTCAGCAAGCCTGTGTCTTTTGGTTGGAGCATTTAATCCATTCACGTTTAAGGTAATTATCAATACGTATGTTCCTATGACCATTTTCTTAATTGTTTTGTGTTTGTAGGTTCTTTTCTTCTCTTGTGTTTCCCACTTAGAGAAGTTCCTTTAGCATTTGTTATAGATCTGGTTTGGTGGTGCTGAATTCTCTTAGCTTTTGCTTGTCTGTAAAGCTTTTGATTTCTCCATTGAATCTGAATGAGATCCTTGCCAGATAGAGTAATCTTGGTTGTATGTTCTTCCCTTTCATCACTTTAAGTATATCATGCCACTCCCTTCAGACTTGTAGAGTTTCTGCTGAGAAATCAGCTGTTAACCTTATGGGAGTTCCCTTGTATGTTGTCATTTTTCCCCTTGCTGCTTTCAATAATTTTTCTTTGTCTTTAATTTTTGCCAATTTGATTGCTATGTGTCTCAGCGTGTTTCTCCTTGGGTTTATCTTGTATGGGACTCACTGCACTTCCTGGACTTGGGTGGCTATTTCTTTTCCCATTTTAGGGAAGTTTTCGACTATAATCTGTTCAAATATTTTCTCTGATCCTTTCTCTCTCTCTTCTCCTTCTGGGACCCCTATAATGTGAATGTTGTTGTGTTTAATGTTGTCCCAGAGGTCTCTTAGGCTGTCTTCATTTCTTTTCATTCTTTTTTCTTTAGTCTGTTCTGCAGCAGTGAATTCCATCACTCTGTCTTCCAGGTCACTTATCCGTTCTTCTCCCTCAGTTATTCTGCTATTGATTCCTTCTAGTGTAGTTTTCATTTCAGTTATTGTATTGTTCATCTCTGTTTCTTTGTTCTTTAATTCTTCTAGGTCTTTTTTAAACATTTCTTGCATCTTCTCAGTCTTTGCCTCCATTCTTTTTCTGAGGTCCTGGATCATCTTCACTATCATTATTCTGAATTCTTTTTCTGGAAGGTTGCCTATCTCCACTTCATTTAGTTGTTTTTCTGGGGTTTTATCTTGTTCCTTCATCTGATACATAGCGCTCTGCCTTTTCATCTTGTCTATCTTTCTGTGAATGTGGCTTTTGTTCCACAGGCTGCAGGATTGTAGTTCTTCTTGCTTCTGCTGTCTGCCCTCTGGTGGATGAGCCTATCTGAGAGGCTTGTGTAAGTTTCCTGATGGGAGGGACTGGTTGTGGGTAGAGCTGACTGTTGCTCTGGTGGGCAGAGCTCAGTAGAACTTTAATCTGCTTGACTGTTGATGGGTGGGACTGGGTTCCCTCCTTTTTGGTTGTTTGGCCTGAGGCAATCCAACACTGGAGCCTATCTGGGCTCTTTGATGGGGCTAATGACAGAATCTGGGAGGGCTCATGCCAAGGAATACTTCCCAGAACTTCTGCTGCCAGTGTCCTTGTCCCCACGGTGAGCCACAGCCACCCTCTGCCTCTGCAGCAGACCCTCCAACACTAGCAGGTAGGTGACCATTTTTCTTGCACGTGTTTGCATGACACCAGCCCCTCCCATCCACAGGATACTGTAGCTGGGGTTGGGGTGGGGAAGAGAGCTCCATTCTGAAGGGAAGAGTTTGTCAAAAGGCTACAGCTAAGATAATTTCTATGACCTGCCCTCCAGCTTCATTTACTCTTCCCATTTATCCTAACATAGGATTCTGGTTGTGTGTAAAATAGATCATTGACTTTAACCTGAAGCATATGGAACAAGAGCAAAAGCCAAAATAATGAGCAAGATCCACACGAGACAACGAGTTGAAAAAAATAACCAAAAATAGCTACAAAGAATTATGAGTCATTGAACCTCAGTGGAATGGAATCATAGCCTTACCCCACAGCCCCCCTAAAAAAAAATCCTGCAAGTGGGAGAGGTCAAACAAAATAGATTTTCTGAAAATATCTAATCTTTCTGCTGTTCCACCAAATATCTAAGTTGTGATGCAAACTGATAACACTTGGCACTCACAGAGGTTTTCATTTTCACACTCTCTATACAGAATCTAAGTAATTAATCCTGACAGCTCTACTTCATGGGATGCTGGTTAAGAGCCAGCAGAAGTGTGTGTGTCCACACGATTACTGTGTAACCTTGCATACATCAATTTCTTTCCTCTACAATTTCTCATCATCCACAACTTAAATTCTCATGGCAGATTTTAAGCAGTATCATCTTCAGCTTGTCCTTCTGTGTTCTTTTCAGGATCATGTCTCCCTTCCAACTTAGCCAACTCTGGTTTCACTCAGGTCATTCAAGTGTATCCCAGGATTCTAGTCTGAAAATGAAGAAAGTGCCATGAGCCCAGGGGTCTTCTTGTGTGAGGAGTGCATCTCTTCACGTTTGGGGAATGATGCTACAAGTTCTGCCTTCCAAGGTTTTTCCCACAGAATGAGAAGAGAAATAAAACAAAATCAAATACAAAAAAGGTAATTTCACTCTCCAAAGGAGAGAGAAAAGGAAACTCCTTGAAAGAAGAACAGAAATACCTCTCCCCTTCCTCTGTCCCATCATTTTTTCTTCATGGAAAAAGCAAGATTCAAAAGAGGTTACCTTATTTGTCAAAGGCTAGACCATCTCTCCATGATTGGACATATGATAAGTCAAGTTTTATACCAGGGCCCACTGATATGAAGAAAGAATATATATACATTGACATTAAAAAGCTATTTGAGTTTCCCTACTTCTAATATGTTCTGGCTTTGAAAGAAATTGAGCCTGGTTTGTGGCCACCTGTGCTGACATCTAAACCTAGTCTTATGGGCCTTGTCACCTGGCTCAGATAATGGGCTGTGATCAGTGTCCTAGCTGTAAATCATGCTATCCAATTCCTGATGAAATACTTGGGTATTCAGCAGCACTTAAAAGTGAGTCCCCTTCGAAAAAAATCTTAAAACACCTTTACAAAACATCTGAAAAAGGATGGTCACTTATACCATCCTGATGTGCAAAGATGTGGGAAAAAATTGTCTTCTGAAAAATAGCAGAAGTCCCATAAAACTACAGCACTGATAATCAAATGGTCGTAAGTATTCCTGCAAATCATCTGAATGATTTGAAGTCAAACAAATGTAAGCTTAATATAATAAAACCATGAGAGCCAAGATTTTTAATTTAAGTGATAATCTAATGAACAGAGCAAGAAAGGGGGAAAAATTACATAGTCCATTTTAATTAAACACTCCAGAAAACCTGATTTTACAACCTCATCCTTTCTACCAATATGGCCTCTTATTAATAATTTAACCTTAACAGTTCCCAACTGTGGACTTTAGGGATCACAGTTTAATAATCCATTTACAATGGCTATAAATTCCTCAAATAAGATACCGACCGTTCTATATGTAAATTAATGACTCTCTGAAGTCCCATCTAATCTTTAAAACATTACTATCTTAACATCCCCTCATTTTAATAAGACTGGAACTCTCTGAAAACCTCAGATGACTCTTTTCCAGGGATAGGGCCTCCTTAAGGTATCAGATTTTCTAAAACCTGTGTGCTCCATCCATGTTCGTTCCCAGTGGTTCCTGACTTGAGTGAGTTCCCATTCTGGCCTTCCCAGTCCTCCAGTTGGCAAGGTGACGAGGGAGGGGTGGGTCTTAAATCTTTGGAAGATGAGTCAGAGGAAAACTGCTTAAGAGCCAAGGAAAGCAAGGACTCCCATATAAATTCCTCCAAATGACTGGGCAGTTCAGAGATGTATTTAACTGGCATCCACATCCATGCAAAATCCAATCTAATGGAACAGAAGTACAGAAGTTGCCAGTATGCCAGCTGTAAGGGAGAAAATAGGGAAGGATTTATGCTTCAGGTGGGAAAAAAAGTATTCTGGTGAGAGTTAGGTCGAATGGTATGATCCTAGTCCACAAGACTGAGGTCCAGGGCAACGCACAGTCCTAGTATAAAACTTGAAGAATGGATAAAGAAGATGTGGTACATATATGCAATGGAATATTACTCAGCCACTAAAAAGAATGAAATAATGTCATTTGTAGCAACATGGATAGATCTAGAGATTGTCATACTGAGTGAAGTAAGTCAGCAGAGAAAGAGAAATATCATATGATATTGTTTATATGCAGAATCTAAAAAAAATGATACAAATGAACTTATTTACAGAAACAGACTCACAGACTTAGGGAATGAACTTATGGTTACTGGGGGGAATGATGGGTGAAGGGATAGTTAGGGAGTTTGGGATTGACATGTACACACTGTTATATTTTAAATGGATAACCAACTGGGACCTACTGTATAGCACAGGGAACTCTGCTCAATATTATGTAACAACCTAAATGGGAAAAGAATTTGAAAAAGAAGAGATACATGTATATGTATAACTGAATCACTTTGCTGTACACCTGAAAGTAACACAACATTGTTAATCAACTATACTCCAATATAAAATAAAAAGTTAAAGTAGAAGAAGAAATAAGAAGAAGGCCAGTGCTGCAGACTGGGACCTCACATTCCAGTTTAGAAGAAGGCTACCACATCATGAACTGTACAACCCATGGCTCACCCTACCTCAGGCCACTAGAAAGGTGTAGCAGCAAGATGATTTCCAAGCCAAATTCTGGTGGATCAGACCTGAATGATATACAAATCTCCTAGGTTAGCCTGGCTAAAGTCTTAAGCAGACTGGAGGCTTCAGGAAAAAGACAACAGTATCTGCACCTAGAGTGGGCTGGAGAAAGCTGGAGATGAAACACACAGTTCGCTTCCCCTCACTTAGCCTGTGAAATAAATAACAAAGATGAGTGTCAGGCTTCTCATGCCCTAGGAGCAATCTCAATACTGACTCACAGATGCATCTCCCTCAACCCCCATGTTATGACTCCCTTAGAAATGTACTATTACATCAGTACCTGATGTTTTCAAAGCTGGATGGAATCTACTCTAAACACACATTTAGTCTATTGAGAGGCATGAGATTTTTTTTTTTTTTTTTTTTTTACATTTTAACATCTCTTAAATCAGGATTCATCTAATATGATGTCTAACAACCACTCTTGACCAAGTGGTCATCATGACAGAGTTGGCATTGTCTGCAGGCATATGAACATGGTTGTCATTCCTGGGGCTTGTCTGGACAACCACAAACCCTAAGCACTTCAGTCAACACAGCACTTAAAGACCATTAGAAGAAGCAATAAAAAAAAAAAAAGAAGAGAAGCAATACAATTTCTGGTTACCATTTTCTTGTAAGATCAAAAAAGTGCCTGCATCAAAACATACAGAAATGCTGTAAGTGGCCCAGAGGAAAACTCAAGAGACTCCATGAGGAACATATTTAAGGAAACCTCTTGATAGCACAGAGGACAGCAGTGAATGGAAAAACATGGACATTGATGACAGACCTAAAAGCAATTCAGCAAAAGTAGGCTCTCAATGTAAAGAAGCTTCAGGAACCCATTAACCAATTTATTTTGCTTAACTTTCCCTTTATACTAGATAACACAATCATGATATATAATTTTTTTTAAAGTCTCAATAAGTCTAAAAGAATTATTTCAGTAATTTCTAAATGATAAAAGAGTGATTTTAAAAAGGCAATATAACTACTTAAGTTGAAGATTTTTTTCTTTATTAGGAGCACACAAATACAGTGGCTAACAGTCAAGAGCATTTTGGATTCAGTGAAATACAGCAATGTTTCTCATTTTTCAGCCTCTATATTTTCACTTGATCCTTTCAACAACTATATCTTACAACCACCACCCCATCCTCTGTGTTCCAACCTAACTGACCTTCCTAAAGTGACTCAAACACACTGCGGCAGAGAACACTTGTGCTCCTTAACACCCTGGTTTTTCCTCTTGTTCGAGGGTACACAGCTAGACTTGCAATTAAGTGAGACCTTCTGTACGAGCTCTGACTTTTGGAACATTTGTGGGAGTGATGTATGCCACCTGCAGACCTGGTCTCTTAATCAACTCATGTGATACTCTTTGCACTCACTCTATGCACCCTTCATAACACTCTTCATTCTGGCTGACAGATGATCCCCATGGCAACATTGGGAGCCATTGTTAAAAGTATCAGAGGCCCTCAGCCTGGATCCCTGAATGACTCAGTGGAACAGAACTCCCATAGCCTCTGATGCCCGCTAGATGCTGATATAAATGAAAGATGAACTTTTGTTGTATTAAACCACTGAAATATGATGGAGTTTGTTGCTGTTGTTTTGTTGTTGTTATTATAGCAGTTATCCTGCCAAGCACATTAACATCTCAGGCTTTTCACCTGCTGTTTTTTCTTTTCTCCAAGACATTCATTGTCTCAATCCCTCACTTCATTTAAGTCTATACGCAAATGTCACATCCTTAAAGATGCCATTCCTGACCTTCCAATCTCTCTAGCCCTTTATGCTGCTTTATTTTTCTATATAACATTAATCTCTATGTGATACTATATTATAGGTTTATTTATTTGCTCTTTTGCCTCCTCTACAAAAAATTAAACTCTGTTTTGTTCAGTGGTATGCCCCTCCTAGTGTCTAGAAGAGTGCCTTGAACAGAGTAGAGCCTCTGTAAATACTTATTGAATTAGTCAGTGAATTAACTATAGGAGAGAAGTAAAACAGGTTAAATTATTGTCCCCATTCAAGTCAGAGAAACTGAGTTACAAACAGAATGAGTGGAATCCCAAAGTCCTAAGCAGTGACCAAAATGAGACTGGTGAGCTAATTGGTAAAGTTCCAATTAGTTAAATTACCAATTCCTGGAGATATGAAGAGATCACAGACAGATAAGCATTTTTCAGTAACCTTCAAAAGTCAAGATGTGAAAAGAGTTGACCATAATTCTTCCTATTTTTTCATTCACACTAGCTAATTATACTCTCCTGATATAAGGGAACTGCTCTAACCAAGCTCACTGCTCCAGGGCCCCCAGCTTCTATTGCAGCAACACCCAGACCGATAGTGTTTTCAGCTAAATGTAGACCTATGACACCTACATTGAATCTTCCTATCTCCTTCCTTCCACCCTAAATGCATCCAGTCCTCATAACTCCCACAAACTATCTCCCAGAAACCAATTAGTAAATAATCTTCTCATAAGTGGACCAAAATCCTAACCCACACAGAATTTCTAAATGCTGGGTTTACAATTTAATCTCTCTTTTCTTGTCCAGAGAGAACAGTTAACCGCTGCCCTCACACACCATATCACTGAAGTTCTCCTTGTAAACTGAGTGTTTTCTTAAGTGCCAGGGCTGAACTCAAGTTTGGGAAAAATCCTGAAGTTGGGAAACATCCATTTTTGTGCCCTTGTTTAGCCTCTTCTTCACTGGCTAAAGCTATGAGAAGTTACAACTCCCTCCAGCCTGCCTTCCAAGGCAGTATTGCATGTGCTCCCCAAAAGTCTAGTTGTGTGAGATTGTCCATTATAAATAGTTTTATTCTCATATAATTGGGGGAAATCCTGCATCTTATACACCAACATCATGGATTCGTGTTGCATAAACATATATTAAAGGTTTTGAGAAACACTAGGGTATTAACTTTGTTTAAGCCATAATTCCGCAAATTATTTGACTAACAAATTACTTTCTTTCCCTCTTAATGCCTGCTAACTTGCCACTGAATTAGTGTTCCTTGAAAGGCTCTAGGTCTTTGTAATCCCAGTTACATACATCCTCCCAACCACAATTGCCACCAAAGCAAAACGATGTTTTTAAAAAAATCAATTTACAATTCTAAATGATTTCCACCACTCATCACACATCTGCATTTGTATCTCTGGAGCTGCTGCAGTTCTGACCTGGTCTGGTACTGGGACTGTCCTTGAAGGCACTGTCTCCTCCTGCCCTTCTCCTTGGCATTTGTTCAGCTTCCTTTGGCAAGGTCCAGTGGTCCTTCTCTCTAGAGTCATGTAATGACTCTGACCTGAATAGACCCAGCTATATGAGTTCTTTCTTTTTTTCTCTCCATGCGTCAACCTTTCTCCCAGGCATTCTGCTCTGAATTCTAAGTGTTCCCTGACATTTAAACAATTGCCTCATGAACTGTGATTAATTTGATGATGTGAAGAGTCAGGGTAGCCAAGAGACCAGGAAGACAATCACTTGTGGCTATCCAGTCAATCCCAGTTACCTCTGTCAATGAAGGAAGGAGGTGCTTTGGGGACTCCAAAGCATTCTCCCTCTGGAACCTCCAGAAAGACATTGGGTAAAATGGTGAACTCCCTCCCCCAACCCCACCTTATGGCCATTCCAGTCTGAGGATCATCATGGAATATAAATAACCTTCAGAATCTCAACCATTTGGGCCAATTGATCTCACAAAAAGAAACAGCAAAGGGAATAAACAACTTCTCCTCAGCATCAGGCAAATGACAACTGACCAATTCTCATAGGAAGTTTCTAGATGCTTCTAGATATAGAAAAGACCTCTGTAGAATTACAAAATAAAACTATGAAAGGGCTGCTGCACTGAGTGAGGTTTCACCTTTGGAATAAGTGCCAGCCATCTGCTCCAGACCCCGTTTTCTCTGGGGGATGCCAACTTGGCAGCATGAATATGAGCCTCCAAATTTTAGACCCTGGAAGTAGGTACAGCTATAAGGGCATGAGAGAAATAAGTCACAAGACTCTTAGGAACAGGAGTCTTATTTTGCTGCTGGTTTTATTTCCAATGATTTCTGAGCGTCCATGTTCATTCTGAACCCCCTTAAGCATTTGTAACATGGCTGCCTTCAGGATGACTGAGTCACATCTTATGACAGCTTGGAAAATGCTGTGGTTTTTCATACTCTTTAGAGCACACACTTAGGCTGAAGTTAACAATATAGGTTTGAAACTAATTAGACATGGGGTGTAGTCAGGTGACGGTGTTTAGTAGCTTCAGAAAGCTCCCATGTATAACAAAATGGTACTCTAGAAGGTAACAAGGAAAGATGCAAGACACTAGCGAAGAAACTTGCAGGTTTATGAAAATGTTTAACAAATGGGAGGAAGCATGAAAAACAATTACAAAACTTGGTTCTTTTCTTATTGCCCCCAGCCCTCTGAAACAAAGGGAACAAAGGAGCAAGAGAGTTAAGAACCTTTTGAGCATAATCTCTACATGAACTTGTGTCATCATTTACATCCAGCTCCTCTCTTTAAAAAACTTCAATATTTATTGGCCAATAGTATTCACTCTCTCATAATAAAAATGGATAAAAATAATTTTACTCGCTTCCACTTTTATCTAAAGTTAAATGAAATTTCCCACTAATCATTCATATCCATAATTTGCACTGAAAATCCTCTTATTGAAAGTGATTCTTGTGTACAGAAAACTCTATCAGGCATTCTGCTACCATCAAAGCTAAATACATCAGTGAGCGACCCAAACTTCTCAAGTTCATTTTGTGTCCTAGATACTGCCCCTGCTTCTTCAGATCACCCTTCTGTTCTTCTTCTCTCCCTCCAGACTCCTTTGTCCAGGACAAGAAAGATAGAGGGGGGACAAATCCAGGAAGTAAGGAGTTTCAAAGGTGCTT
This sequence comes from Orcinus orca, assembly GCF_937001465.1. Lineage (NCBI taxonomy): Eukaryota > Metazoa > Chordata > Mammalia > Artiodactyla > Delphinidae > Orcinus > Orcinus orca. The sequence goes on along the minus strand of NC_064559.1, from coordinate 12,877,115 downwards.
AAAACTGCTATCTCACTCAATTTGAAATTAATTAAAGGGAGAGTAAACAGTTACTTTTAGGCTATTACTGAGTCTTACTCAAAACATAAATGGAGATTTTGTCCCTTAGCGTTTTAAATGTCATTGTATATGACCTTTTGACCTATGTAAAAACATTACAATGATACATTTGAGAAGTAGCAACTCAAGTTTTCTCCTGATCTGCAAGATGTGTGCTTTTTTTCCTCCTCCCCAGAGCCAACACATGTACTGATACTGATCTGCTGTCAAAAGGTGATTCCTGCACAAAATTAGCCTGCAAATAATCTTGCCCCTAACTAGATGCCTTTGTACAAACATGAGGATGATTCATCTTTTCAAACAGAACGTAACTGGCAAAAATGTTGTATTTAATTTTGCCTTTGGGTTTGAAAAGAAAAAAAAGCAGCACTCAGCTATTACCGAATGAACTACTTATTCTTCAATGTTGAGTCTGACTTGACCAAGAGGGCATATAAACAGTTTGCTTACTTTAAGAACAGCTGGTTGACTCTCTGATTACAGTCAGCAAATTTTCTAGCTGTGTCAGAGCTTGCTTGGGATGGCTACCAGGGAAGCAAAGATATTCCTTAGGCAGGTGGGACTTTTAAAATCAGAGCCTGCTGTATTTAGGTATAAACTTTTAACAATACCATTTTATTTTTAAAATTGAGTGCATGTATTATATAAATTAAAAGTTAAAACAACATTAGACTATGGGAACAATTGTAGAGGTAAACTAGATGACGTGAAAGAAAACTGGCTACAGCAGGAATTTATGTAGATGTCAACCCTGAGAGAGCAAAATGTTAATGTCTTTAATAACACCGTTTTCCCCCAAACACTATTTGTCTAAAAAGATACAGTAGAAAGTAAATTTGTATGCGAATAACAAAAATAAATACTACTTAAATCTCAAAAAAAAAAAAAAAAATCAGCCAGCAGCTCAGGAAACTCAGAATTTCAAGTCCCTTGGTGGCTAACATCATGCATCCTGGGTCAGCCTCTTCTCCCTGTTTGAGATTCAGCCACCCACCTGGAAAAACATAATTATTCTTCATCACCATCAGTGTCTTCATCAACACTGTCACGATCATCACCCAAAGGAATTAAACTCCCACCTGCATAGGCTACAGTACCTGGTACAGTACAAACCTGAGGGAAGCAACATCTCCTCCCCAGCTCTCCCACTGTACCTCTATCTGAATCTCATTTACTCCCCAGTATTGGAATGAATGGTGCAGGTGTGTGCAGGCATGCATTTCTTCTGTAGTCTCGGAGACTCTGCACAAGATACTGTCACTTATTCATTCTTTTTTGCTCGCCACACTACCCCACCAGTGATGCATAATTCAAAGGAGGATTCTAAACAAAATTCAAGTGGGACCTGATAAAACTTCATCATCCAGAATGAAGCCTCAAAGTGATCATTTATTGAAATGTGTTTTGAGACATTTTGATAGCTATATATTTATTAAAATTACACAGATTAAAATATATAAGCAAATCTCTATTACCTTCATTAATGAAAAAAATATGAAGCAGTTAATTCAAAGCAGAACTTAAGACACCATGAATATTTGCCTTAGAAATGTTATATGAGTTTTATACAGTGATTTGATATGTGCTCAGGTCTCACTAAAATGAGTTTGCATTCCCCAAACAAGGTACAGGGGAGTATAACTCAGCACGTTCTGGGTGACAAGAGAGAGTCAGTAAGAAATGAATTAAACACAGCTGATGAACCTTAATATGATAAACTGTGTGTGTGTATGTGTGGGTGTGTGTGCGTGTGGGTGTGTGAGTGGCGGGGTAAAGAGAGAAACACAAGAGATGAATAAGACAGACCCAAGGCATGATAGGTTCTTTAGACAAAACATACTTCCAGAGGGAAGGAAGCAATAGAGCACTTCATCTGACTACAACAGAGGCATCACTTTCATTTCTTATTCTTCCAGGTTCATGACCCCAGGAAAGACTTCTTAGAAACCACAGAGACCCTAAGGCAGAGATTTTAGTATTTAGCATTCTTTTTTCTTCCCCTAACTCTAAGGCAAAGCCATTATCTCAGAACAAATTGCAAGTAGAGAATCCCACTGCATCCAGATAGATTAGAAATTGCTGACCTTTCAGTCTTGTGCTGCGTAATCCAGGAAAAAAATGCTCATCTCTGACAAAGATTCACTAACACTATGCTGCTTATCTTTCATTTGCCCTCACCACCACCCCCTCCCCATTAATTCTTCATCTTCATCCTCTCCACCCCACCTTGTGTCCGGGGTGGTGACTGGTACAGATAGCCTCGATAGGATTTCTGGATCCTGATTGGGTCCAGTCAATGGGAACATGGGCATGAATGGGAGGGAGGTGAGGTGAGACAGGGTCAGTGTGCCCTGGCCTTTCTCCCTGCAGAGTTCTGGCTGATGCCTGAGATGGGGGCTTGATGCTCGGGTCAGGTAGGCTTTGCCACACAATTCTCTGTCTGGGTTCCAGTAACCAGTCTTCCCTTCCTGTCCTCAGGCTCCCAGATACACTCTTCATTCTCCATTCCTCTGAGGGATGATACACTCCCTTGTGGCTCTTTATACCCTGCCTTCTCTTCTGAAAAATAGCTTATTTATTAAACTCTCTTCAAATATTTGCCATCCTCTCACATTCTGCTGTTGAGTTTCTGACCCTACTGGTAAAGAAAATTAAACTCTCAGAAAATTAGAAGAGTGGTAACCGAAGACCAGGGTTATGCTGTGAATCAAAGTGCAAGGTCATGTCAGTGAGAAAATGTCTCTCCTGGAATTGTCACTCCAGGATATTCCAAATCAGAAAATACATCAGAAACACTGATGTCCGTCTCATCGGACATAGAATACCAAGATTGAATGACTATTTTATTTCAATGCAATATATGTGCAATAAACGTTTGCATTTCAGAAGCATTTTTCTAAAATATTTGAGGAACAATATTCCTTCCTAACGAGCATTTAAAATTGTTAGGAAATTGTGTTTGGGTGTTTTTTTCCTTTGGTTTTTATCCTTTGCTCTTACTTTTTTAAGTCATCAAAAAATAATCATCCCTTGTTTGGCTGTTCTACTAAGATCGCAACTCCTCTATAGGAGTGTCCAAAAGGACACACGCCACCAGTCCCACTGGTTAGTTTGACCTTGCCCCAGAGACCTGAGATGACTTGACTTATGTGGTCCAACTCTATTTGTATCTCTTTCTGATTGAAATCCTGAATTCTATCCCCTTCTGAATGTGCCTGCTTTAACTCTTTAAACAGACATCTCCAAATAGGAAATAAAAGGAGAAGTATATAAAACAAATGATTGTCAGCTGTTTGGTCCAGTCTAAATTGATCACACACTTAAAATGAAGTGGAAAAATGCTTAACAAAATTAAGCATTTTCAAATATGCCAGGCAAATGTGTGTTTTAAAAAGAATCTTTGAGAAAATAATGGAACCTAAGCAATTTTATCCAAAGATCATTCATTCAGATATTAATTAATGGCTTGGCAGCGATCCAGAAGATGTATATGACAGGGTCTGCCTCTGGAATTTGCAGCATCATCAGTGAAGTGAGCTGAATATACCTTTAATAATTACTAAAGAGTATTAGCGAGTATATTCTGGAGTGCTAAATTGTGTCATTAAAAAAAGAGTAAGTCCTTGATGACTGATGGGGGAGGTCATCAAGAAGAGTGTTAGACCCATGTGCTGGACCCAGGCAATCAGAGGCTCCTCACCCCCTACCCTGTCCTTGGAAGGTGCAATCCTCTTGCCTTCTCTGCTCCCAGAAGCTGCCCCAAGTAATGTAATAGTGTCAACACTATTTGAACTGTGTAGGTGAGTGAACCCAGTTAAGGCCACCATATAAACTTTTAAGATTTGGCAGGTGGGTGAGGAAATCATTTTGCAGCTGCCCAAGACAAGCCTCATAAGGAAGTTCCCTTGCTTATTAAACCTGCCACCTACCTGTCTGGAGTGGGATGGCTCTTTCTTCGGTCTTTCCCTGCCCTCCGTGTATGGGGGTCAGTTTCAGATTCAGCTGGGAAGCTCCAAGGTTGCGAACTAAAATTGACCAGTGTTCAGAGAAGAAAAAGAGTCAATGTGGATTTATTGGTATAATGAAAGAAGACTTCATAGAAGAATTTTGAGTGTGATAATAACAGGGGTTAATATTTATTGAGAATTTCTTATGTGCCAGGCATAATTTTAAGCTCTCTTTACATATTAATGTATCAAAGGCTCATGACAACTACATGAGATAGTTATTACAATTTTTTCCATTTGCAGAGGAGGAAACTAAGGTTAATGGAGCTTAAGTAACTTTCTCAGTGTATACAATTCAGCAAGTAGAAGAGCTAAAATTCAAACTGGGCAGTCTGACTCCAGAGCCTCTGCTTTGAACTCTGCCCTCTGCATCCGTGTAAGTCACCTGCTAATGCCACGTCGCAGACGCTCTGCACCTCCATCAAACAATCTGCCATCTGGCCACTTCCATCTTGGCTCCTTCTTACCCAGCAGCTAAGTGTGAATTAGAAGATATTCTACTCCGGGGCCTCCAATAACTTGCTATGTAATCTTGGAAATTTCAGTGTTTGCTGCCACAGCTTCCTTATAGCTTCCTTATAGATAAGTTTGAAATAATGATACTTTCACAAATGTACCTTAACAACTTACAGGCTTATCAGAATTTTTTAAATGTGGGAATAAAAGGGAAAGCCTACTGAAAAATATGAAACACCTAAAAGATGAAATTAATGATCATCATTTTTATTATTATGTTTCCATCCAAATCAATGGCCAGCAGGTATCTATCTAACCACGATCTGGTAGGACAAGGGGGACTGGACAGAAGTCTGTGGCTGGGTCAGCATAGACTGACAATCTCTGCTAGATGAGCTACTCTGACCCGTACATCTTGCAGCAGATGGAATGGTAGGTGTGCAGATTTGGATTGCCCGGGGGTTTCATACATGCGGAAGAAGGAAAGAAATGACTTTGGGAACCAATTTTGTTTTCTGCTTGTGTTATTTTACACAGGACTACTTAATGTCTCATTTTCAAATTTCTCTGAATATACATTCCTATGATGCAAGCAAGACACAGGGCTCCTAAATAAAGGAAGAATACAGACAAACAGTATTGAGATTTATTTCTTTCTTCTTTGAAATATGTACTTCTATCCTGGCAGTGTATAGAAACCCTAAAGGAGCACTGAGTAGAATTTTTTAAAAGTGCTTGAACTGATTCAATCAACACTCACTTCATGAAGAAAACCTAGCAAACTCAGATGCCTGAGTCCACAGTGAAGTGACAGAAATCGAAAAGACTCTATATTACATAATATTGATCAGAGTTCCCAATATTATGTAACAACCTAAATGGGAAAAGAATTTGAAAAAGAATAGATACATGTATATGTATAACTGAATTACTTTGCTGTACAACTGAAATTATCACAACATTGTTAATCAACTATACCCTGATATAAAATTAAAAGTTAAAAACAAACTGTGGCTGCCAAATTCACAAGATGATAATGCCTAAGATTGGCCTTGCACCAAGTTGTGGGAGCCCTGAAACACTTAATGTGGAACTAATAGTGCAGGAAGAATCTATTTTGCATTTGATAATAAGCAAAAGCCAAAGGGTTAGAGGTAATATTTCCTGGAACTTTCCATGTCTGATGAATTGGAGGGAAGTTTTCCTTGGCTAAAAAGAAAGCAAGCATAGAACCATAGATGTGACAGAAACATGGACAAATATTTATGCATTCATTATTTCATTCATTCATAAATTATTCAGTGACTGTTAAATAACTGAATGCATCTTAAGCACTCAAACACTGGGCTAGGTACTGCAGATAAAAATGAAAGAAACATAGTCCCCAATAAGAGTAGTTCACAATCTAGTGGCAGAAACATATATAAGCAGATAAACATAATGTGATGAGTTTAATCAGAGAGATGGACACAAGGTACTATGGGAGCATCTAAGGGGACACAGGGAAGCTAGAGGAAGGGTTACTGGAGAAATGACACCTAAGCTGAGTCTTCAAGTGTCAGTAGGAGTTGGCCAGAGAAGGGCACAGAGCATGCACACAGAAGGCCTACTTGGGTAACAATTGAAAATGAGCTGGAGAAGCATTCACACATTCTCTGCAGGCAACTGCACACAGTTCCTCATTCCCATGGTGGAAAATGCAGGGCAGGGTAGGTGGAGAAGAAACTGGAGAGACCGATGGGGACCAGAGTAGAGCAGGCTTTGCAAGACTTCTCAGGACAAGGAGCTTACACTTTTCCCCCATTGGCTAATGGTTCTCAAACTTTAGCATGCTTCAGAATTCCCTGATGGGTGTTTTAAAAAACAATGGTTTATGGGCCCTTCCCCCAGAGTTTCTGATTCAGTACGTTTGGGCTGGAGCCTGAGAATTTGCATGTTTAACAAGTTACCATGTGATGCTGAAGCTGAGACCAAACACTGTGGGCAACCAAAGGAACACACAGGATTTCAAGCCAGAGAGTGATAAGGTGAGTTTTGCCCCTTCAAGCCTTCGGGGGTGGGAAGAGTCCCTGTGTAGGCCGGATGGAGTCTGCAAGGTCTGGGGGAGCGGTGCGGAGGCCGAAGCTGTGGCAGAACCACAGGGGGAACAGGAGGTAGACAAGCCAAACCATAACTCTGTTAGTTAGAGATTCCATATTTATTCCCCACAGAACATCATAATGGACAAATCTATATATTATGTTTGCAGTGAATGGTTCTTTTATTTAATTAAGGTATCAAAAGTGAACAACATTAAATGAAAACATATTTGAGAGAGAAGAGCTATACACAATTTCTATCCAGAAATGAGTCCAACCGATTAAAGCCAGAGAATGGAGATTACTTCCCAAACAGCCTGGCCTTTTTGATGAGATAGTAAGAGATATCTCTATCTCCTCATTCCCTTCAGAAAGTAGAAGAATTTCTTCCCTGAGAGAATGAAAAGCTATGGCTTTGGAATTAAGAAGCAAGGAGTGTGTAGTAGGTACAAATGGAGGCCAGGGTGAGAGTGTGACGGAAGTGGGGGTGAGTGAGCTCAGACACAACAGCTCCCCAGCTCTGACGTCCAGGTTATGTCCTACACCCGCCAAACCACCCCTGCATCGCTGTATATTTATTATTTGCCTTTCCTCGAACTGAGTTGATCAGAGTCCCTCTCCCGGAACCCGAAGATTGTGAGCGAGATGCAGAGACTGAAAGATTCTGGAGGAAAGTTTTTAGAGTAAAATCCTAAGAGAGGGGAGGGAGCAGAATCCAGAGGCATCCTGGATCCACCTTTCCCTAGGTCTTTCAGAATGTGCTCAATTCTGTGAGTGACCCCAGTATTACTAGAAAGGGGCTTCATCAACCATCTGTGGAGAAGTACTTGTTTTTTTTTTTAAATTTCCAAACCATCACTCACCAGTGCTTTTGTAATACATGATAAAAATGCATTACTATAACTCCAGTCTAATCATAAGAAAAACATCAGACAAGTCTCAGTTGAGGGATGGTCTACAAAACACCCAATTAGAGAGACCAAAAGTGTCAAGGTCATCAAAAATAGAAAATGTCTCAGAAACTATCACAGCCAAGAGGAGTCTAAAAAGACACAATAATTAAATGTAATGTATTGTCCTAGGTGGGAAACAGAACATTAAGTAAAACCTAAGGAAACCTGAATAATTATGGACTTAGTTGATAATAACATATCAATATTGGTTCATTGATTGTAACAAATGTACCATGCCAGTGTAAGATGTTAGAAAAAAGAGAAACTGGGTGTAAGGTATATTTTCTGTAAACCTAAAATTGTTCTAAAAAAGTAAAGTTCATCTTTTTTAAAAATGAAATATGTACCAGAAAAATGAAACGGGAAAAAAAGCTGAACAAAATACAAGCTCAAATTTAATTACTATATTCAGCAGCCATAAAATTATAGTTTTATAACTATAAGAACAAATAATATCTAGAAAAAGAATGGGAAAATTTGTGCACTTTATTTATTGAAACCATGTGTATAAGTGAATAAATATTTTTTTCCTTCTGCACTTGTAACTAAACAAAGAGTTATGTGTGCAAGTGAGTCTCTGTATGAAATGGTTAAATGCACATTTTGAAGGAGCATAATATTTACCAGTACTAAAGTTCTTAACATGGCAAATGAGCATGCTTTGTGCTTGTTAAAGTATCTGATCTAGTTTGGATTGATTACAATGGTTCTCACCAGTGATAATGTATATCTAAATTGTTTCTGTGCTTTGTTTCAGTAACACCGACAGTACAGAAACCTGTCTCAACAGAAGTATGTTGACAGGAGAATAAGAGATAGTTTTTAAAGTAATTTTAGCAAGCTTGGACTATTCATGTCTGATTTTTATCCAAAATGAAGAAAGCAATGTTTTCTTTTTTCTGAATTCATGTTTAATCCTTCATCAGTATCCACTTCCAACAACTTATCCTACAAAGTCATAATTAAATGTAAATTATCTCTCAATGAAAGGAATGGATTTCAGCCCATAGATTTTCAACATAAAGATCTTTTAATGGAAAATACAATGTGAAAATTCTGCCAAAATCCAGAAGGTGTTTGGTGATAACGTTTTGCATTTTTGAAATATCAAGATTGTGACCTTTTTGATTATTGTTTTTCTATTATGGAACATGTCATAACCATGTATAGGAACTTTGTTCTTCTAAGCATCTGCATTTGGTTCTTGTCCTTTGATCTTATCTGCCATTCAAAATCATGCTGCACTTCTTCCTTGCATGGAAGTATTAGGATCATTATAATACCAAGAATATCAGACAAATAAGCAAATCCAGCTTTCCAATTCACCTCTTTAACAAGATGGGACCCAACAGGATTCTTATCTTGCAGAAACATTAAGCGTTTGTTCTATAAATAGATCAAGCATTCTCAGCTTTTCTTCTCTGCAATCATTGTGCCTCAACATGCAATGAAAGTCATTTATAATTCATCTTCCATATTATCACATAGTAAAGAAAGAGAATTATCTAGAATTTAATGCATTACCCTTTACTTACAATTTTTGTTATGTCACTTGGCACTTTATTTTGGCTAACATTGTTTTCATAGCAAGACTTTCTCAGTAAAGGAAGCAGTGCATTAATTTCCTTCTGGTCCAACCTCTTAGACATGGGGTAACTACTCCAGAAAATTTTCTTTTCACTGCAACTGTGACATCAGAGTATATTTTCACACAGAACTAACTCTGAAACATACATGTTAACTTTATAATCCATCACAGTTTTATACAGTTCAGAGCCAATTGTAACTGTTGACAATGAAGCTGAAAAAAGTGAATTCTTCAAACTGCCATCATGTTCAAATTGCACATATATGAAAAAAATTGCAAGCTCAGCAATATTTGTGCATAAGTCAAGGTGCAATGAAAAATACGTTTCTAGTTTATTTGTTCTTTGAGTTGGTTTTCCATATCATTAGCCAGTTCAAAAATAAATCATATATATACACTACCAAACGTAAGGTAGATAGCTAGTGGGAAGCAGCCGCATAGCACAGGGAGATCAGCTCAGTGCTTTGTGACCGCCTGGAGGGGTGGGATAGGGAGGGTGGGAGGGAGGGAGACACAGGAGGGAAGAGATGTGGGAATATATGTATATATATAACTGATTCATTTTGTTGTGAAGCTGAAACTAACATACCATTGTAAAGCAATTATACTCCAATAAAGATGTTTAAAAAAATAAATAAATAAATAAATCAAGCTATTGTGTCATTGAAAGGTGACACTTGAGCTATCTGCTTTGCTACAGATTAACCCATCTCCAAGCAAACATCTTTAAAACGGCTTCAGTAATTATATGTAGTTTTTAGTGCTAGCAACATGAACTTCCACCTTATACATGAAATAGTAAACATCTATTTCTTCCATCTTTTGAATTCCACACATTTTCTTTCAAAGATTTCATTTAGTTTTGAACTTATTTCTTTATGTTTTGTGTATAAATGCAACTTAAATTTTGACAGTTTTATTGTTTCATTAGCTAGTACATCTCTGAAAATTGAATCCAATAATATATAAAAAGATTAATACATCATGACCAATTGGAGCTTATCCCAGGAAATTGAGGCTGAGTTAACACTCTAAAAGGACAGTGTAAACAAACTAAGAAAAATCATATTATTATATCAGTAGATATACATTTGGCAAATTTCAACATTAATTCCATTAATTTCTGATAAATACTCTCAGCAACCTAAGAATAGAAGGAAACATCCACAACTTGATAACAGGCATTTACAAAAAACCTACAGCTAACATCATACTTAATAATAAAAGACTGAATGCTTTTGCCCTGTTATTGGCTGAATTGTGTGCCCCAAAATTCATATGTTGAAGTCCTAACTCTTCGTGCCTCAGAATGTGGCTATATTTGGAGATAGGGTCCTTTTTGGAGGCCATTGAATGGACCCTCATCCAATGACTGGTGCCAGACACACAGGGAAGAGCACGTAGGGACACAGTGAAAAGGTGGCCATCTACAAACCAGGGAGAGAGGTCTCAAAAGAAACCAAACCTACCAACACCTTGATCTTGGACTTGTAACTTCCATAAACATGAGAAATAAGCTTCTGTTGTTTAAACCACCCATTCTGTAGTATTTTGTTATAGTAGCCCTAGCGAACTATTAAACTTCCTACAATCAGAAAAAAGACAAGTATGTCTTCCCTCATCACTTCTGTTCAATATTGTTCTGGATGTATAGCCAGTTCAAGAAAAAGAAATAAAAATCCAGAATGGGAAGGAAAAAATAAACTATCTTTATTTGTAGATGACAAGATCATCTATGTACAAAATTTTATGGAAACTACAAAAAAGATAACAGAATTATAATGTGAGTTTAGCAAAGTTGCCACTTATGAAATCAACATACGAAGTTCTACTTTATTTCCATACACTAGCAATAAAAATGGAAATTGAAATTTCAAACCACTACTCTTTACAGTAACTTCAAAAAATATTAAATACTTAGGGATATATGTGATAAAAGGAATACAACACCTGTACACTGAAAACTACAAGGTATCACTGAAGTAAAGTAACAGAGACATAGACACATAGGACCTTTAGGGATTAGGAGTTACAACAATACTGTTAAGATATCATTTCTCCCAAAATTGACCTAGAGAATCAATGCAACCCCAAAACCAAGCAAAGACTAATCAAAATCCTAGAGGCATTTTTGTAGAAACTGACAACTTGATTCTGAAATTCACATGGAAATGCAAAGGACTTAGAATAGCCAAAACAACTTTGAAAATGAAGAACAAAGTTAGAGGACCAGCATAACCTACTTTCAAAATGTATTATAAAGCTAGAGTAGGAGTTAGCAAACTAGAGCCTGAAGCAAATCCAGCCAATGGCCTGTTTTTTACAACCCTATGAATGGTTTTTATATTTTTAACAGGTTGTTTAAAAAAGTTCTACAGAGGACATGTGTGCCCCTACGAAGCCTAAAATATTTACTATCTGACTCATTACTGAAAAAGCTTGCTGTCCCTGAACTACAGTAACGAAGACAGTGTGGTATTGGCATGTAGACAGATGAATAGATCAATGGAGCAGAGTAGAGGCCTCAAAAATAGGCCCATACTCATAAGGACAGCTGGTATTTTTACAAAGGTGCAAGGCAATTCAATGGACAAATGATAATCTTCTCAACAATGGTGCTGGAACAATTGGATATCGAAGTACAAAAAAGTGAACTTTGATCTATATCTTGCATAAAATATAAAAATTAACTCAAAAGTAATCATAAATCTAAAAGTAAAACTGAAAACTATACAACTCCTAGAAAAAAACATAAGAGAAAAACCTTTGTGACCTGGATTTGCCAAAAAATTTTAAATATAACACCGAAAGGAAGATCTATAAATTAAAAATTGATAAATTGAAATTTAATTTAAAACTTCTGCTCTCAAAAGTCACTGTGAAGAGATTAAAAGACAAGCAGAAAACTGGAAGAAAAAATTACAAATCATACATCTGACAAAGAACTAGAATATAAAGAATTCTGCAAATTCAATAATAAGAAAAGGACAACCTAATATTTTTAAATAGACAAAAGATATGAACAGACATGTCACTAAAGAACAATATAAAGATGGCAAATAAGCACATGAAAAGATGCTTAACATCATTAGTCATTAAGGAAATACAAATTAAAACCACAGAGAGATACCAGCACATACCTATAAGAATGGCTAAAATTAAAAAGACTGACCATATCAAGTGTTGACAAGGATGTGGAGGAGTTGGAACTCTCACACACTGCTGGTGGAATTGTAAAATGGAAGAACCTCTTTCAAGAACAGTTTGGCAGTTTCTTTAATAGATAAACATATACCTACCACATGATCAAGCCATTCCACTCCTAGATATTTCCAAAAGAAATGAAAACATGTCCATATAAAGACTTGTATCCAAAACTTCCATCTATTAAATAAATGTCATGGAAATGTAATGTACAGCACGTTGACTATAGTTAATAATACTGTATTGCATATTTGAAAGATGCTAAGAGAGTGGGTCTTAGAGGTTCTCATCACAAGAATAAAACTTTTATAACTATGTATGGTGATGGATGTTAACTAGACTTACTGTGGTAATCATTTACAAACATATACAATATCAAATTATATTGCAGTAATATACACAAATATCAACTTATTATGTTACACACCTGACCTAAAAACTAATATAGTACTATATGTCAATTATACCTAAATGAAAAAAATGGCATGTAACTGAGTGTTCATAGCAGCTTTATTTGTAATAATAAAAAATTGGAAGCAAGCCAAATATCATCAAGTATATAGATAAACAAACTGTGGTATAACCATGCAATGGAATACCACTCAGCAGTAAAAAGAATTTACTATTGGAAACTCAACAACATGGGTTGATTTCAAATAATTGTGCTATGTGAAAGACTCCACATTGAAAAAGAAAAAGCAGGTACTGTGATTCCATTTACACAAAATTCTAGAAAATCTATGGTGATAGGAAGCACATCAGCAGTTGCCTGGGGATGGGATGGGATGTTAGGCAGGACAGGGGAGGAAAAAGGAAAGGGACACCAGAAAACTTCTGAGGGTAATAGATATGTTCATTATCTTGATGGCGGTGATCCCTTCCCAAGTGTATACATACGTCAAAACATCAAATTATATACAAAATGTAAATATGGACATTTTAATTATGTCAATTATACCTCAATAAAGCTTTTTTTAAAATAAGGCAGGTTAAAATTTTGATTATGCTTTAAAAAATTAAACTCTTTTAAAATTTAAAGCACACACACCATTTAAGTACTGAGTGTTATAGAACATAAACTTTCATTGAAACACAAGCAAAAAGCAGGGAAAATCCAAGCTGGCATATCATCAGTTAGCAAATATAAATTTTTTGAGAAACTCTGGATATTGTACGTACTACATTTCACCATCTACCCCTGCCTCCATCTTGGATATTCTCTATGTACATTAGGGTACAAGAGACTCCACAGGTCCTGAAGGAAAGAAACTTCCCTAACATTGAGCCAAGCCCCTTTGACCAAATACAGTAAGTCCTCTACATATAAATGAGTTCTGTTCCAAGAGCACATTCGTAAGTCCAATTGGTTCATAAGTCCAACAAATTTAGCCTAGGTACCCAACTAACACAATCGGCTATATAGTACTGTACTGTAATAGGTTTATAATACTTTTCACATAAATAATACATAAAAAACAAACAAACACAAAAAATACAGAAAACATTTTTAATCTTACAGTACAGTACCTTGAGAAGTACAGTAGTACAGTACAACAGCTGGTGCTTCTTAGCAGGACCAGCTGCAACACCGCTGCTTTTACGCTTGCTTCCGGACATCCTGGGCTTGAAATAAAGACACTGTACTACTGTACTGCATATAGTACTGTACAGTAAAGTACACATAAAGCACACCACTTGTAGAGGATACATGCACATGACAATGTACACCAGACACGTGAACTAACTTATGTGATTGGATGTGTGAACACACATTTGCATCTTTGAACGTTTGCAACTTGAAGGTTCGTATGTAAGGGACTTACTGTAATTATAAGGATCCCATAGAAGGTGTCCATGGGATACACTTTCAGAAACATTTTTTGTAGGCTCTAGGTGCTAGCAGAGGTCAAGTGAGCGTGAAAAAAGTTGAGGGGTAACTTCCATCCCTTATATTTTATTCATCTATGATACTCAAAAGTTGGACCGTTAAGTTGGACCCATGATTAAAACATATGCTAGAAATGCTCCCACACCATTTCAATTACCTTTCAAATTTTGTAAAAGAAGAGCAGGAAATAAAAAAAAAAGGTAGTAAAGTCCAATGTCAATAAATAGTCTGATTTTGCTTCTTACATGTTTTATCACATCCTGTCCTTGTCAAGTTTCTCTATTATCTTAGCTTCAGGTTAACCCCTATGCTCTGCAGACTGTTAGTCCTTCAATAAGTTTTACATCTTTATGGTTCATTGTCTAAAAGGATAGCCATCACCTAATTAAAAATGCAAGTATTAATTTCAAATCTTGAAAATCTGCCTTGAAAAAACACTCTAGTGCATATATAAGTGCTCATTTTATATTCTTTATACATTTTTGTATGTATAATATATTTCTTTAAAAAACTCATCCCTGCCTGATTGGACCTCTTGGGACCCCATCCTTTGCATTTATCCTATCCCCACCCTACCTCCCACCTCCTTGAAGATGTTTTTATATCCTTGAATTCCAAACCTCAGTCTGCAATAGCACTCAATACAGTGCCAGAAAAAAATGGGCTATCCAGCCAGAGCAGGAAAGCCTTGCCTAACTTGCAAGATAATTCATGCTTAGCCACGCTCCCTTGGACGCCCCAGACCGGCTGCTCTTGATGATGTGGGATTGACAGACCAGTCTTTCATGCAGTTTTACAGGAAAAAAATAATTCTAGCAAGACAATTGACTTCTAATCTCCTCTCTTGGTGACACTGTGGATACAAGACTCCCACTACAGTCCTGTAAATACAACTCACTGGCCATATATACACCTTTTACACACTTTTTATTCTTTCCCGACCTCCCATCCTCTGGGCAGCCTCTAAGTACCTTCACAGCACTTTAGCAATTAGAAAAGTTAGAAAAAAACACAGCAGTGCCCTCATTTCTCAGACTCTGTAGACAACTCCCTTTGTCATCATACTTGGGTTGGGCTACTGTGTCTTCACTGTGCTATCATTTGAGGGGTTAAAATAGTGGGTCCCTGAAAGGGAAGGCATAGAATTTCTGATTTCCTGTGGGATTTCTTCTAATGTCTTGAAAAAGAATTCTATAATTAAAGAAATTGGGGAACTTCACAGAAATCCTTTGGTTATCGTAAAAACCTCTGTCTTGGCCTTGCACCAAACCTAAAACACCTTCACATCCATTATCACACTTAACTCTCACAATTAGCCCCATGGCATAGGCTGTGCAGATGTCATTGTGCCCATTTAACAGGTGAGGCACATGAGAATTTTATTGACTCACAGAACTGGAAAATCCAAGTTCTGACTAAACCGCCCAAATGAATCCCGAATTCCCAATTACATAGCTTGCATGTCCAACATCCATCCAGAGAAGTTAAGTGTCTTGCCTAAGATCACATAGCTCATGATGAGTAAGCCCAGGACCAGAACAGCAGTCTCCAACTCCAAATCTTAATGCTTTCTCACAGTTTCGTCTGGTGAAAAGAGAAAGAAGCCCAAAGTTCCCTGCTCAGGATTAATTTTCCCCTGATCTATATTCTCATATTGCAATGATGGCTCGTGTCACAGTGCATTATAGCTATTTGCTGATGTATCTATCTTCTGTGCTTGTGAAGGCAGACACTGTCTTATTCACCACTCAGTAGATGTCTTTTAAATTGAATTAGCATCAAAAATAATTTATCAATGGTTTGCCTCAATACATACTCTCTCTCACCACACACACATACACACACAGAAAAGACTTAGGTGGAACTTTGAAGAGAAAGCCACAGTCTTAGCCCTTGCCTTTTCATGGGTTATAACCCAGGACAGACAAGAGAGAGAGACATGGATGGGCACAGTGAACTTTGATAGGATAAACATGAAAAAGGGGTAGTCAAGAATCAATAAAAGGGTGAGTAAACTAGGACTTTTGGCTGCAGTCATTGAGGCAAGAACCACAGCACACACACAAAAAAATTATATTAGCTCATAGACCTGGAAAATCTAAGAGGTATATCTGACTAAAGATATAGCTGAATCCAGGGCTTCAAATTATATCATTTCGTTGTCCAATGCCCATCTCAAACCTAACATGTCAAAACGTGAGCTCCCATTATCCCTCCAAAGTCTGCTTCTCCTCTCCTCCAAAATTCTGCATCTCAGTAAATGGCAGCTCCATCCCTCAGTCATTCAGGCAAAACACCCTAGAGTCCATCTCTTTCTCTGAACCCCCACTTCCAATCCTTCATTATACTGTGACTCTGCCTTGAAAATACAGCCTGAATGCAACCTTCTGGCTACTTCTAAACCAAATCATCACCATCACTCATCTAAATAGTTACAATAGCCTTGCCTTTCTAAGGTCAATTTTCAACTTAACACCCAGAGTGATGCTATAAACAAACTCAGATCCCATCACTCCTCTTCTCAAAACCCTACAGTGCCTTCTGCTCTCACTCCACATAAAAGCCAACATCCTCACAATGTCCTACAAGGCCCTACAGTATCTGTCTGCCTTACCCCTGGGACCTCACCTCCTACTCTCCCCCTCACTCGCTCTGCTCCAGCTACACTGGCCCTCTTCCTCTTCTTCAAACACACCTGGCATGTTCTCACCTCCAGACATTTCCATTTGCTCTTCCCTTTGCCCAGAAGCACTTCCTGCAAATATTCACAGAGCTCACACCCTCCTATCCTCCAGATCTTTATACAGATGTCACTTTCTTGGAAAGGCCTTTCCAATACACTCTTTCAAAATTACAAAATTCTCTACCACCGCCACCCAATGTTCCCTACTGTCCTTCCTCATTATTTATCTTCACAGCACTTATCAAAATGCTCTACAATATACTAACGTGTCTTGTTTATTGTCCATCTCACCCCTCTGAAATGTAAGTTCCTTTCTCCATTGGAGGACACCAGTGTGTTCCACACAGAAATGATGGACAGTTACCTCTTTCCCTTTCTCTGCAGTGAACTATATCACCCGAGCCGTAACTCTCACAAAGGTCTGTGTCAAAAAGGACCCTTTCAGCTTCTTCCAGTGCTCCTTTTCCACTTGGGGTCAGACTTTGCCCTGGAACCAGGCAGCACAGGACACCATTCTGCCTCTGTTAGGGAAGCTGAAGACATCCTCTTCCTGAGGAGCAGTAGGTGCCCAGAGCCAAACTTCTTTCCTCCTCCTTCTCCTCCTCTAGTCAAAACACAGAAATTCTCAGACCTATCATCTCAGCCACAGAGACCCAAGATGTATCTGTGTGTCGTCATGAGCCAGGATGGGGGCAGAGGGGCAAAAGGAAAGAGCCTTATGATCTGGTGTCAGCTTGGGTACAGTTGGGACTAGGACCCTCCAATTGTGAAAAAGACTGCTGGTTGGCCAACAATATCCATTTTGCCTTCTTTAGTAACAGAGAGTTTTAGCTGAGCAGCCTATGTGATCTGTGAATAAACTCTGGCCAACAGCATGTGAGAAGTGAGGTGCGCCACCTACAGGTCGTGCTTCTAAAAAGAAATGTGTGCTTTCTTTCCTGACTCCTTTTTTTCTCTCCCCAGGTTAGGGGGATGATAAGAATTAATCATCCGCTCTGGACTCAGAAGTGGAAGCTCTAAATGAAAGACACCTTCGCTACCCTACAAGGCCTAGACCACTTCCCTCTGAGCTATCATAGGAGGGACAGACAAATTTCTATCTCGTTTGAGCCATCGTACCTTGGGGTTTCTTTGTTACAGCAGCCTGGACAATACACTAACAAAACAAGTACACTTAGGATGTCTTTCTTGCCATAGAGTATTTCAGGATCAAAGGAAAATAATTGAGAGTTGTGCAAAGGAGTAGAAGTAAAATTAACGATTCTGAGTTCCAGATCCAATTCTGCCACCAAATGCTGGAATGTCTAACATCATAAACTGTTAGAGCTGCTATTTGGGCTAATGTGGAGTAGTCTCAAGAAAAATTGCTAATATGCTATCATTATTCAATTTTTTTTAATATTTATATATATGCAAAGTTTATAAGCATAGAATATTTCTGGAAGAATATCAACAAAATTGTTTAGCGTGGCTACCTCTGAAGATGGGAACTAGGGAGCACGGGAGATGGAATGTTGGAGTAAAAGGACTTATGTTTGGTGCCTTTGGGACGTTACCATTTTTAACTATGCAAAGATAATAATATTTAAGCCTCAAAAAAGTGAACCAATCTAAAATAAATTGCTGGAATGGCTAGAATCTTTTCTATTGGTCCTTTACCTCACATGAATTAATTTCACCCTATTTGGGTGACCATAGCCCACAGTGGGGCAAGGAGAAGAGAATACAGTATTTTTTTTTTAACACCTTTATTGGAGTATAATTGCTTTACAATGTTGTGTTAGTTTCTATGGTATAGCAAAGTGAATCAGCTATATGTATACATATAGCCCCCTATCCCCTCCCTCTTGCATCTCCCTCCCACCGTCCCTATCCCACCCTTCTAGGTGGTCACAAAGCAATGAGCTGATCTCCCTGTGTGATGCAGCTGCTCCCCACTAGCTATCTATTTTACATTTAGTAGTGTATGTATGCCAATACTACTCTCTCACTTAGTCCCAGCTTACCCTTCCGCCTCCCTGTGTCCTCAAGTCCATACTCTACATCTGCGTCTTTATTCCTGCCCTGCCCCTAGGTTCTTCAGAACATTTTTTGTTTGTTTTTAGATTCCATATATATGTGTTAGCATACGGTATTTTGTTTTTCTCTTTCTGACTTACTTCACTCTGTATGACAGACTCTAGGTCCATCCACCTCACTACAAATAACTCAATTTTGTTTCTTTCTATGGCTGAGCAATATTCCATTGTATATATGTGCCACATCTTCTTAATCCATTCATCTGTCGATAGACACTTAGGTTGCGTCCATGTCCTGGCTGTTGTAAATAGAGCTGCAATGAATATTGTGGTACATGACTCTTTTTGAATTATGGTTTTCTCAGGGTATATGCCCAGGAATGGGATTGTTGGGTCTTATGGTAGTTCTATTTTTAGTGTTTTAAGGAACCTCCTTACTGTTCTCCATATTGGCTGTATCAACTTACATTCCCACCAAACAGTGCAAGAGGGTTCCCTTTTCTCCACACCCTCTCCAGCATTTATTGTTTGTAGATTTTTTGGTGATGGCCATTCTGACCGGTGTGAGGTGATACCTCATTGTAGTTTTGATTTGCATTTCTCTAATGATTAGTGCTATTGAGCATCCTTTCATGTGTTTGTTGGCAATCTGTATATCTTCTTTGGAGAAATGTCTATTTAGGTCTTCTGCCCATTTTTGGATTGGGTTGTTTATTTTTTTGATATTGGGCTGATATGAGCTGCTTGTATATTTTGGAGATTAATCCTTTGTCAGTTGCTTCATTTGCAAATATTTTCTCCCATTCTGAGGGTTGTCTTTTTGTCTTATTTATGGTTTCCTTTGCTGTGCAAAAGCTTTTAATTTTCATTAGTTCTCATTTGTTTATTTTTGTTTTTATTTCCATTTCTGTAGGAGGTGGGTCAAAAAGGATTTTTCTGTGATTTATGTCAAAGACTGTTCTTCGTATGTTTTCCTCTAAGAGTTTTACAGTGTCTGACCTTATATTTAGGTCTTTAATCCATTTTGAGTTTATTTTTGTGTATGGTGTTAGGAAGTGTTCTAATTTCATTCTTTTACATGTAGCTGTCCAGTTTTCCCAGCACCACTTATTGAAGAGGCTGCCTTTTCTCCATTGTATATTCTTGCCTCCTTTATCAAACATAAGGTGACCATATGTGCTTGAGTTTATCTCTGGGCTTTCTATCCTGCTCCATTGATCTACATATCTGTTTTTGTGCCAGTACCATACTGTCTTCATTACTGTAACATTTTAGTATAGTTTGAAGTCTGGGAGCCTGATTCCTCCAGCTCCATTTTTCTTTCTCAAGATTACTTTGGCTTTTCAGGGTCTTGTGTGTTTCCATACAAATTGTGAATTTTTTTTTCTAGTTTTGTGAAAAATGCCATTGGTAGTTTGATAGGGATTGCACTGAATCTGTAAATTTCTGTGGGTTGTATAGTCATTTTCTCAATGTTGATTCTTCCAATGCAAGAACATGGTATACCTCTCCATCTGTTTGTATCATCTTCAATTTCTTTCATCAGTGTCTTATAGTTTCCTGCATACAGGTCTTTTGTCTCCTTAGGTAGGTTTATTCCTAGCTATTTTATTCTTTTTGCTGCAATGGTAAATGGGAGTGTTTCCTTAATTTCTCTTTCAGATTTTTCATCATTAGTGTATAGGAATGCAAGAGATTTCTGTATATTAATTTTGTATCCTGCTACTTTACCAAAATCATTTATTAGCTCTAGTAGTTTTCTGGTAGCATCTTTAGGATTCTCTATGTATAGTATCATGTCATCTGCAAACAGTGACCACTTTACTTCTTCTTTTCTGATTTCGATTCCTTTTATTTCTTTTTCTTCTCTGATTGCTGTGGCTAAAACTTCCAAAACTATATTGAATAATAGTGGTGAGAGTGGGCATCCTTGTCTTGTTCCTGATTTTAGAGGAAATGGTTTCAGTTTTTCACCATTGAAAATGATGTTCACTGTGGGTTTGTCATATATGGCCTTTATTATATTGAGGCAGTTTCCTTCTACGCCTACTTTCTGAAAAGTTTTTATCATAAATTGGTGTTGAATTTTGTTAAAAGCTTTTTCTGCATCTATTGAGATTATCATATGGTTTTTATCCTTAAATTTGTTAATATGGTGTATCACATTGATTGATTTGCGGATACTGAAGAATCCTTGCATTCTTGGGATAAACCCCACTAGATCATGGTATATGATCCTTTTAATGTGCTGTTGGATTCTGTTTGCTAGTATTTTGTTGAGGATTTTTGAATCTATGTTCATCAGTGATATTGGTCTGTAGTTTTCTTTTTTGTGACATCTTTGTCACAAAGATGGTTTCAGTATCAGGGTGATGGTAGCCTCATAGAAAAAGTTTGGGAGTTGTCCTCCCTCTGCTATATTTTGGAAGAGTTTGAGAAGGATAAGTGTTAACTCTTCTCTAAATGTTTGATAGAATTCACCTGTGAAGCCATCTGGTCCTGAGCTTTTTTTTGTTGGAAGATTTTTCATCACAGTTTCAATGTCAGGGCTTATGATTGGTCCATTTATATTTTCTATTTCTTCCTGGTTCAGTCTTGGATGGTTTTGCTTTTTAAGAATTTGTCCATTTCTTCAAGGTTGTCCATTTTATTGGCATATAGTTGCTTGTAGTAATTTCTCATGATTCTTTGTATTTCTGCAGTGTCAGTTGTTACTTCTCCTTTTTCATTTCTAATTCTGTTGATTTGAGTCTTCTTTTTCTTCTTGATGAGTCTGGCGAGTGGTTTATCAATTTTGTTTATCTTCTCAAAGAACAGACTTTTAGTTTTATTCATCTTTGCTATTGCCTCTTTCATTTTTTTTTTCATTTATTTCTGCTCTGATCTTTATTTCTTTCCTTCAGCTAACTTTGGGGTTTTCTTTGTTCTTCTTTCTCTAATTGCTTTAGGTGTAAGGTTAGGTTGTTTACTTGAGATGTTTCTTATTTCTTGAGGTAGGATTGTATTGCTATAAACTTCCCTCTGAGAACTGCTTTTGCTGCATCCCATAAGTTTTGGGGCATTGTGCTTTCATTGACATTTGTTTCTAGGTATTTTTTGGTTTCCTCTTTGATCTCTTCAGGGATATCTCAGTTATTTAGTAGCATATTGTTTAGCATCCATGTATTTTTACAGGTTTTTTCCTAAAATTGATATCTAGTCTGATAGCGTTGTGGTCGGAAAAGATACTTGATACGATTTCAATTTTCTTAAATTTACCAAGGCTTGGTTTGTGACCCAAGATATGGTCTATACTGGAGAACGTTCCATTAGCACTTGAGAAGAAAATGTATTTTATTGTTTTTGGATGGAATGTCCTATAAATATCAATTAAGTCCATCTTTTTTAATGTGTCATTTAAAGCTTGTGTTTCCTTATTTATTTTCATTTTGGATGATCTGTCCATTGGTGAAAGTGAGGTGTTAAAGTCCCTTGCTATGACTGTGTTACTGTTGATTTCCCCTTTTATGGCTGTTAGCATTTGCCTTATATATTGAGGTGCTCCTCACGCACCCCAAAACAATGGTCTCTTGCCTCTTAGGCAGGTCCAGACTTTTTCCCAGACTCCCTCCCAGCTAGCTGTGGTGCACTAGCCCGCTTCAGGCTATCTTCATGCAGCCAACCCCAGTCTGACCTCCAAAGCCTGAGCCTAAGCTCCCAGCCCCCACCCAACCCAGCAGGTGAGCAGAAAAGCCCCTTGGGCTGGTGAGGGCTGGTTGGCAGCGATTCTCTGTGCGGGAATCTCTCTGCTTTGCCCTCCACACTCCTGTTGCTACGCTCTCCTCTATGGCTCCGAAGCTTCCCCCCGACCCACTCCCAGTCTCCACAAGTGAAGGGGCTTCCTAGTGTGTGGAAATATTTCCTCCTTCACAGCTCCCTCCCAGAGGGGCAGGTCCTGTCCCTATTCTTTTGTCACTGTTTTTTTCTTTTACCTTATCCAGCAATGTGGGGATTTTCTTACCTTTTGGGAAGTCTGAGTTCTTCTGCCAGTGATCAGTAGGTGTTCCGTAGGAGTTTTTCCACATGTAGATGTATTTTTGATGTATTTGTGGGGAGGAAGGTGATCTCCATGTCTTACTCCTCCACCATCTTGAAGGTCCCATCATTTTTTTAAGGCCATTGTTGTCAATGGATGAGAAGACAAAGTTGCTTTTGGACATACATATCTTATAGTTTTCAAATAAGGTACAAGAAAAATAAGAGCTTTCCCCAATGTATTTGTTTGTTTCCAGTGGAGGCAAGAATCAGTTGGCGGCAGCCTACCATCCTTGAAACTTCTGCCCTCCCCTCCTCCACACATACACATCATCATTTTTTAAAGGTCATCCCATAATGAAGGAGTTGCCAAGTCAGGGTGGAGACAGCTCAGCCAAGGCCCTCATTACACTGATCTGTGCTGTCTTCCATCCTTCAACAGCACTGAAGTCAATATTTCATCTGGGAGCTAAAATTGAGTCATCACCCCTCCTATGAGCAACACTACTCCTGAAATAAAAATTTTACAACATTAGGTTGGAGGAGGATCACTTAGCATTTGAAAACACTTCCCTGTGACCTTGAGCTTTTATCTCTTGGCAGTCAAAATAAAATCTCTGAGGCAAGATTTATGAATAAATATTTAACCCTGAAAATAAAATCAGCACTGGAAAAGTAGTGGGTCCTTTCCATTTACAGGCAAGTTTCTTTTGTGGATGTCACTCTCTCTTCTGTGCACACAGCATTTTTAGGAAAAAAAGTTCCAAGATGTGCCAGCCTGACCTAACTGCAGGAGGTGTGAAAACATGGGGACAGATTCTGCCTCTTCGTGTGTCTTCCTGGATCTTCAGAACTTGCCTGGGTCACCCAGACACTGAGGGGCAATGGCAATGCTCACTGTTCATCCTTGGTACCTTCTCCCCACCCCAGTCCACCTTTTCCAACAAGAGCATGGGGGTTCTCTCCCAGGGGTCTACCAGCCAGCCCAGGTCCTTCTCAGATGAGATGCTGGGATGGGGAATCAGCAGTGACTCAAGTCCTTCAGAGAAGACCCCAGGGCTCGTACAACCAACCCCCACCTCAGTGTAGGGCTCTCCAAGAGTAACTCACCCAATGGTACAAAACTGATGACACTGGGGAAAGTTCAACCCACTTTCCAGGCAACTTGGAAAAAAATTAAATAAAGAGAGCTCCCTCTCTCCTTTAAATGAAAACTCAGCATCTGGAGAAAACCAGCCTGCTGTCCTTGGCTCTGACTCTCCTGAGTGCTCTCTGAGGAGCTGCAAGTGCCTTTCCCTCCTCTAAAGTGCTAGCCACCTGCTGAGCAGCCCATTCTCACCCCCTTACATGCAACCAAACACCTGCAGTGTGGGGAGAGGAACGCAAAGAGAAGAGGCTTTGCTGCCCTATGGGAGAGAACAAGAGTGTTGGACCTTCTGCAGAACACGAAGCCAAGGGACCTCCAAGTGCATCCTGGGCCCAAAATCCATGAAGATGCATAAAATAAAATTGAAAATCTACACTTTTTATTTTTCATTTCCATGGCTCCTATTGTTTTTCTTTAAACTGATCTAATCTGCCTCCTTGCTGATTCATTTGAGTCATGTATTCATTGAAGAAAGATTTTGCATCAAATCATTCTGGAGCCCAACCACCTGCCTAGGGTCAGAAGAAGACCCTTCCCAGCCTCCTGAATCTCCTTGGGGAGGAGGTGGAGGGAGGGGAGAGTGGAAGGAAGGGATGGGGGGCAGTGAGTCCTCAAGGGAGCAGGCTGGGTCTGGGAGGTTCCCTGTCCCTCTATTCAACACAGAAGCATACAGGTTGGTGGGGAACCCTGTTCCCAGAAATGAAAACAGCAGAAACACTCTTCCCATAAAATGGAGATTAAGGCTCTTATAGCTCCCAGTTCCTCTCAGAAGTGAGGTTCATTTTAAGAATTCCTCCAGGGCTTCCCTGGTGGTGCGGTGGTTAAGATTCCCCCTGCCAATGCAGGGGATATAGGTCTGATTCCTGGTCCGGGGAGATCCCACATGTCATGGAGCAACTAAGCCCGTGCGCCATGACTACTGAGCCTGTGCTCTAGAGCCCACAAGCCAAAACTACTGAGCCCGTGTGCCACAACTACTGAAGCCTGTACGCCTAGAGCCCAAGCTCTGCAACAAGAGAAGTCACCACAATGAGAAGCCCGCGCACTGCAACAAAGACTAGCCCCCACTCGCCCCAACTAGAGAAAGCCTGCACACAACAACAAAGACCCAATGCAGCCAAAAATAAATAAATAAATTTATTAATTAAAAAAAAAAGAATTCCTCCAGCAGGACCTTAGGGTTCTTGTACCTTTGAGATTCCAGGACTCCCACGCTTCCTGTTTTGAGCTGGGGCCTTTGGTGAGTTTGCTTCTCCATGACAGACTCTCACATTGAATTTCCACCTTGAAGATTCTTTTGAGATAATATTAGCACTTTGCAAACCCAAAGCCTGACACCAATGTCAGTGTGTCTGTTTGTTTAACAAACTGCTCACTTCTGTTCTATATTCCTGAAAAACTTAAACTGCAGACTATTTATCTTATTCTTAAATCACTCTTTTATTCTTGCCATAAATGTTTTTAAGCAGCTTTATTGAGGTATAATTGACATACAATAAACTGCAAATATTTAAAGTGTACAACTTGATAAGTTTTAACAATGCCCATAAAACCATCCCTCCAATCAAGATAAGAAACATATCAATCACCTTTAAATTTTCCCAAGCCCTTCTTAAATGCATTTAATAGCAAAATAACATTGTTTTTGCCCTAAATCTGGCCATAGCCTGGTGTGTGCCTTTGGGCTTCTTTGCAAGTTTTCATTTCCTCACATGTTAAATGAGGGGATTGGACTAGATGATCTCATCTAATGAGGACCAAGCTTCTTCTAATCTATTCTTGAAACTAACCATCAAGGGCAAATGGTCACCCATGGGTTTCCTCATTGTTCTTTCTGCCCAAAGAATTCATCCTCCAGCTATACGACATAATGCATGGCATCATAATGTTTAAATTTTTTGAACAAAATTCCATCCATACTGTTGCACTTCTAACAGGACCGGTGTGGTTACACAAGGCTCCACCCTCAGAAGGGGCATGCATACACTTGCCATCGTGAAATTCTCAATAATCTTATCCTTGAACTTGTGCTTAGTAAGTGAAGTCTGTGGGACAATGGAGCAGGGGGCTTGGAGATTTGTCTCTCATTCATCCTACCAATCACCATTTCCCCACCTTCTCACCTCTCAGCTGTCTGCTTTCTCTGCAGTGGTACCCTGGTTTCTCATTACTGACCCGATCCTAAAAGAACTGTGTACTCCACCTCGGGTGAAAACCAAGTAACACTTGGGGGAGAGGCCTGCATTCTGCTGTCATCCTCTGCCCCCAGCAGGGGGAGGATCAGGGAGAGATGTTCACTCTATAGTATCCTGGAACAGAGCCGTCCTGCCCCTGCTTGGCAGCACCACTGCACATTTGATAGGCAAGTTGGAAGATGGGGAGGGTCAATTTCAATTCGGGCACCAAGCATATTCAGGCACAGGTTAGGGCAGCTGGTATATGGGAAAGGGAGATTGACTTCACCACCTCACCTGGCCCCACATTTTCATTTTGCACTGGGACCCACAGAGCATCTCTAAGATCATATTTTATGAATATGAATTGGCTGGTATAATCTAGGAATCAACAGGACAGCCCTCATCTATGCTATGCCAAGAAGTAAGGCAGGAAATGACACTTCAGAGTGTTAAAGTAATGACTATTTAATGATCTTCTGCCTCTGGTCATTGTATTACCCAAGGGCAGGCAGAAACAGATGAAGAATCTCCAGCTGGTTCAAGGAACAGCACAAAATGGTGTCAGCCAAGCTGGAACTGAACTGTAGTGAAGGCCAGGCTGAATTATTCTTCCAGGTTGCACGAGTAGAAGCATCTGAGTAGATGGCAGCCCTTCCTGGTCTGCTCGTAGGTCAGGGCTCTGCCCACCCTCCTCCAGATACCTCTCCCACCAGCTCACTGCTGTCTGAAATGGCTTTGCTGGAAAATAGCACCTGTGTTAGTTTGCTAGGGCTGCCATAGCAAAGGACCAAGACTTGGGCTTGGAACAACAGAACTTTACTGCCTCAGAGTTCTGGATGCTGGAAGTCTAAGATCAACGTGTCAGTAGGGTTAATCCCTTCCACTGTGAAGGAAAATCCAAGCCTGTTCCAGGCCTCTTCTCTAGCCTCTGCTGGTTTGCAGGCAATCTTTAGTGGTCCTTGGCTTGTAGCGGTATCACCCTGATTTCTAACTTCATGTTCACATTGCGTTCTCCATCTGTGTGTCTGTGTGCAAATTTCCCCTTTTATAAGGACACCGGTCATATTGAATTATGGCCCACTTCATCCAGAATGACATTGTCTAATTACCTCTGCAACAACTTTATTTCCAAATGAGGTCACATTCTGAGATACTAGGGTTAGGATTCCAACATGAATTTCAGGGGAACACAGTTCAACCCATAATAGTACCCATGAGTCAACCATCAGAGACCATGCTTTAACAATTACTCCTGGGAGAGGAAGAACATTGGCTAGCTCAAAACTCTCACCAAGGGTAAGCCAGTTTTGACTAGAGAGGAGAGAGAAAAATCTAAAGTCCCTTGGCTGTAGGATACAGTTGGGGGTTAGGACAGAGGGTTGGATGGAGAGAGGAGAAGGAAAGAAAATAAAGGGTCATCACAGAATAAGGGGATAAAAGAACATATAAAAGAATGACAGAACTGAAGGACAAGTTTTGCTAGCTCCGTAAAAGGTCTGACCCCAGTTCTGAGCTAGAGAAAAGCTACTTTTTGAAGAAGGTTGCCTGTCTCCAGTCTGTAACTTCACTCTTATTTTCCCAATTTGGAAACTTAAACCACACACACACACACACACACACACACACACACACACACACAAACTACCATCAAATAACTCATCTTTAACAATCTTCCCTTCATTGCAGCAAGAGCTGGTTTCTTCCCCAAAAGCGAGTTCTTCCAAGAATGTGTCCTCCATCTCCAACTGTGCCCAAGCCTGAATCAACACTTCTTACCTGTGTTAAAGCAAAATCCTGCAGCATCTGCAAGCCTGGATATCAGAAGCCTGTTAAAAAAGAAGAAAAGAAGTTGCAATTGCTGCACCTTCCTGAAAAACAGAAATTAATTTAATGCTTCTTCAAATACATTCAAGTGTACATACAAGATGACAGATGGGTATTTAAAATCCTATTTAGAGCCCCTGCCTTATGAACAGTCATCCCCAGCAACTGTAATCTCTTCTTACAATCCTGCTTTCCTAACAATATCCTATGGTGTTAGCTAACTGCTTATATAGCAGAGGAAATGTACGTGTATGTTCCAATGAATATACACTTATTAATGGCCCTAAATGTTCAGCAACTTAGCAGACTTTAAAAATTCATTAACACTTCTGTTCTTAATCCATGGATTTATTCATTTAATAAACGCGAGCTCATAGTAAGGAGCTATTAGTCTTTTGTGATTGCTATTTGGGGGCATCTGGCAAAGTGATGAATTAGATGGCGTTTTAATTTTTTTGGAAGCCACATGTGTTGAAATCCTCTGCAAGAGGAAATAACCAAGCCTTGCCCAGGGGTGGAGTCACATGGTTTTGAATGGCCCTGGAACTCCAGAATAATGATTGGCTTGAATAAATACTAAGTACTCTTTGCACCCTTCCAAATACCCTACCACATAGGTACCATCATTATCCCACTCTATGGTCTTAAATCTCAGTTAAGTGGCAGTCATTAAGAAACAGCAACTGCCAAGAAACAGAGATTCCAGAGAAAAGAGCTATTTGGGGGCAAGAAAAAAAGAAGAGAACTTGAAAAAAAGGAGAAATGCAATCCACTTTTCTTTAGAGTGCCAGGATAGAGGAGGAGAAGGAGGGAGGAAGAGAAAGGAGAGTTCCACTCCTTCCCAGGATCAGCATCTATGAGTTGTTCCTCTTCTCATAGTTTCTAGTGTGTTCCTCCATTTCTGAAACTATAGATTCATAAAAGCTTCTGTTTTTATTCCATGTCCCTTCCTGCTTGATGAAGAGATTCTCAGCTCATGATAATTTAGGGAAATTAGAAGCTTTTATATAATAGTTATGTAATAAAAGTGACAGCTCCAAAGTGATGGTCAATGTGAGTCCAATGCACTCATTTGCTGACAGTTGCTGGACATTGGTGGACTTCACAGAAATTAGCACTGTCTATATGCACATACACACAAACACCATGCCTAAACTCCAAATAAAAGAGGATAACCTAGTGGGGGGGAAAAAAAGGTAAGGGTATTTTTCAGTTCAGGCTGCCATAACAAACTACCACAGACTGGGTGACTTAAACAACAGAAATTTATTTCTCACATTCTGCAGGGTGGAAGTCCAAGATCAAAGTGCTGGCATGGTCAGGTTTGGGTGAGGGCTCTCTTAGTGGTTCTCAGACAACCACCTTCTCATTGTGTCCTCACATGGCAGAGAGACAGCAATCTTTCTCTCTTTCTCTTCTTATAAAGCCACTAACTCCATGATTAGGGTCCCACCTTCATGACTTCATCTAACCCTAATTACACCCCAAATGCTCATCTCTAAAAACCATCACATTAGGGGTTAGAGGTTCAACATATGAATACTGGGGAGGACACAATTCAGTCTATAGTATTCTGTCCCTGACCCCCCAAAATGTATTCCCATCTCACATGCAAAATGTATTCATTCTGTTCCAAGAGCCCCAAAAGTCTGATCTCATTGCAGCACCAACTCTAAAATCTCACCTAAATATCATCTTAATCAGATATGAGTGAGACTCGATGTACAATTCATCCTGAGGCAAATTCCTCTCCAACTGTGAATGTGTAAAACCAGACAAGTTATGTGCTTCCAATATACTTTAGTGGGACAGACATAGGATGGGCATCCCCATTCCAAAAGGGAGAAATTGGAAAGCACAAAGGGGCAAAGGGTCCCAAGCAAGTCTAAAACTTAGCAAGGAAGATTCCACTAGATCTTAAGTCTGGAGAATAATCCTCTTTGATTTAATGTTTTGCCTTCTAGACTCACTGGGGCAGTGGTTCTACCTCTGTGTCTCTGCTGGGTGGAGTTGCACCAAGGATCTGGGCAGCTCCATCCCCAAGATTCCACAGGGTGGTCCCAGCCACAGGGCTCTGCAGGACGGTCCCAGCCACAGGGCTCTGCAGGACAGTCCCACTCCCAAGTCTTCAGTCAGAGGCCACCTGACCTGTTGAAACTAAGGCAGTGCTGAATTGCATTCAGTGTTCTTCTTACATATTCTTGAAGAATAGTGCACATTTTTAACCATACAGCACTATGACCCAGCCTAAGATCTAAGAATTCCAAGAGCCTTCCTTCATTTTGTCTCATTTTTTCTATCCCTTTTAGTTCCAACTAACAATATCTTTGGTCGCATAATCCCATCTCTGTTCTTAGCTTCTGTTGTAATTGCTAATTAAGTCTACAAGTCACATCCAAGATATCTTTACTAAATGGTTGTTTAGCCACACTCTTAGTGTTCTCTTCAGAACAAGCTTTCTCATTTTTTTGCAGTATAGATAGGCTGATACTGTTGGTAGGAATGCAAATTAGTGCAGCCACTGTGGAAAACAGTATAGGGTACATATCCCCCCCCAAAAAAACCCCACTAATTTGAAAAGATACATGCACCCCAATGTTCATATCAACATTATTTTCAATTGTAAAGATATAGAAGCAAACTAAGTGTCCATCAACAGATGAATTGATAAAGAAGATGTGGTATATATATATATTTTTATACATATATATACATATATATACATATATATACATACATATATATATATACACAATAGAATACTACTCAGCCATAAAAATGAACAAAATTTTGCCATTCACAGCAACATGGATGGACTTGGAGGGCATTATGCTAAGTGAAATAAATCAGGGAAAGACAAATACTGTACTATGTCACTTATATGTGGAATCTAAAAAATACAACAAACTAGTGAATATAACAAAAAAGGAGCAGACTCACAAATATAGAGAAAAAACTAGTGGTTACCAGTGTGGGGGGAGCACTATAGAGGTGGGGGAGTAGGAGGTACAAATTATGGGGTAAAAGATAGGCTCTAAGGATGCACTATACAATATGGAGAATATAGCCAATATTTTGTAATAATTATAAATGGAGTGTAATCTTTAAAAATTATATACAGAATTTTAAAATGATAGGTAGATAGAGATATAGATAGATAGATAGATAATAGGCTGAGAATTTTCCAAATCTTCACGGTCTGTTTCCTTTTTGCTTAATAATTCCTTCTTCAGTTTCTCTCTCTCCTTGCACATTTTACCATAAGCAGTCAGGAATAATCAAGCTACTCCTTCAATACTTTGCTTAGAAATCTCCTCAGCTAAATAACCAATTTCATTGCTCACAAGTTCTACCTTCCATAAAACACTAAAACATCATTCAGCCAAGTTCTTTGCCACTTTATAAAGAAGATCACCTTTCCTGCAGTTTCCAATAACATTCCTCATTTCCAGCTGAGAGCTCACCAAAACCACCTTTTAACATGCCTATGACTTCCCTGGTGGCACAGTGGTTAAGAATCCTCCTGCCAATGCAGGGAACACAGGCTCGATCCCTGATCTGGGAAGATCCTACATACCATGGAGCAACTAAGCCCATGCACCACAACTACTGAGCCTACGCTCTAGAGACCACGAGCCACAACTATGAAGCCCACACGCCTAGACCCCATGCTCCACAAGGTAGAGTAGCCCCCATTCGCCAAAACTAGAGAAAGCCCGCACGCAGCAACGAAGACCCAATGCAGCCAAAAATTAATTAATTGATTAATTTTTTAAAAAATACATGTCTAGAGTGCACCTCAAAATTCTTCTAGCCTCTACCCATTGCCCAGTTCCAAAGCCACTTCCACATGCTTAGGTATTTGTTACAGCAACACCCCACTTCTCAGCATCAAAATCTATATTAGCCTGGGTTCTCCAAAGAAATAGAATCAATAGAAGGAGAGAGAGAGAGAGAGAGAACTGGCTGATGTAATTATGGATGGTAAGTAGTCCCAAGATCTGAGGTTGGCAAGCTGGAGCCCTAGGAGAGCTGATGGTGTGGATCCAGTCTCAGTCTAAGTCCGAAGACAGGAGAAGACTGATATCTTCAGCTCTAAGACAGGTAGAGAGAGAGAATTCTCTCTACTCCACTACTTTGTTCCATTCAGGCCTTCAATTGATTGGATGAGGCCCACCCACATTGGAGAGGGCAATTTGCTTTACTCAGACTACTAATTCAAAGGTTAATCTCATCCTGAAACACCCTCACAGACACACCCAGAATAATGGTTGACCAAATATCTGGGCACTCTATGGTTTAATCAAGCTGACACACAAAATTAACCATCACAGGACCCAAGGAAAATGAAGACAGCACTATGATAGTATGGTTTCAGCCTCTCCATTCTGTTCCCTCCTGGCTCCTTCCCACTGACCAAGTGTTGTCTTAACTGAATGAAGTGGGGAGAGGTAGGAGGAACAGGGATGGAAATGGACAGGATGGACGAAAGAAGAATTTCTAAATTAGTTTGGGGCCAACACACTTTTGGGATAAGAGTTAATTTGGTAGAGGGAGATTTTTTAATAATCCTTTTGTATTGGCCTATATCTCTAGTATGATAATGCATTAAATGGGATCGCATAACATAGTCAAGATTTGCAAGGAAGGGACAGGATCAAGAGATTTTTATTTTTAAAGAAAGGTTTTAATAAGCTCCCACAAGGTCCCTGACCCTCATCTCATGCCCCTAGGTCCCTTTGAGGTAGATATTATTATCCTCACGTTACAGATGTGGAAACTGAGGTAGAGACCCATTCTGCCAAGATGGTGGAGCAGGGACCGAAAGGAGTACCTGTCTTTCCTGGTCTGCTATTCTTCACTACCTCACACTCAGCAGCTGACCAGCTGTTAATTAGCAAAGGATGCCCCCCTCCTTCCTCCACATGTGTACATCTCTAGAGAACATTTTTCTCTCATTAGTATCAAAAACGAACAAGGGTTTTTAGTACCCAAGCTCTGGAATCGATTAAGCATTTTAATCAGATGAGAGTTACAAGAAGCTGTCAGTAGACTCTTTCCCAGCCAAATACTCTTGCCCATGGCTCATCACTTCTAATAAGACAATAATAACACTTTTAATCCTGCACTCCACAGTTAATGAGTCATTCCTAATTACCCTCATCTATGAGAGAAATCTCTTTATTAGGCCCTGAGCTAGCTGTCCTAGAACCCCTTCTATGATTTCACAAATTCTCTGGGACAGGGTCTGTCAAGATGAGAGGAAACAGGGAAATATATTTGTCCCTGTGCAGAGAGCCATGCACAAGGCATCACATTTCATGCAGCTGTAATAAAGCCAGGGGCTATTAGTCATAATTAATTGAGTTGAATTAAAGAGAGGTTGAACTTTTTTTCTTCAATTTATCTACCAGCAAAGAAGGGATCACAGCACATTTTTTAGTTTCCTGGAAAATAACTGCAGAAAGTTGGGTTATTCTATGTGGTCAGACTTAGCATAACTTGTCCTTGTTACTAGTCAGTTCCCATTCTAGAAAAAAGTAGGCTTGTGGCTCCTGTTCCATAGAAACACACTTGATGATTTTTTTTTAATTGAAACGTAGTTGATTTACAATGTTGTGTTTGTTTCAGGTGTACAGCAAAGTGAGTCAGTTATACATCTATTGTACATATATATATGTATATATATATATATATACATATATATATGTTCTTTTTCAGACTCTTTTGCCTTATACGTTATTACAAAATATTGAGTATAGTTCCCTGTGCTATACAGTAGGTCCTTGTTAGTTATCTAGTTTATATATGGTAGTGTATGTTAATCCCAAACTCCTAATTTATCCCTCCCCCCTCCCCCGCCTTTTTCCTTCGGGAAAATTGATGATGTTTTTAAGTAGCACTCTGATGGATTATTGCAAACAATGACCATCCTGACTTGATATACATCTTTCCCTAGGACACCAAAGGACACACATGGACACCCACACACTTCATCAGTACCTTAAATTGGTCAATTATGTTTGAATAAAAGGGACTTCTCTCCTCTGTGCCAGTGTTTGGTTGAGAAAGCCACCTGGGGAGGGAGAGAGGCATTCAGTTTTGAATATACAACTGAGCTCTCCATGCAAACAAGGCAATAGAATCAAAGACCCAAGAGAAACCTCTCAATGCCACTCTATCCAGCCCCCAATTCCTCAATAATAAATCCCCTTCCCTCCAAAATAGTAGTGAATGCTGCAAAACTGTCAATAGCAGCTTGGACTAGTTTAAGTCTAGCTGTCACTTTTCAGATAGACTTAATATTGGATACTAAACCAGAAGAATACAAATAAGGCCTGACCACAGAACACAGCAGGCAGTAGCTCACTGAAGCATCACGCGGAGATTGTGACAAATTCATGCTGCACTGTGTACACCTTCTGCTCTCCGTGCATTCCATGCCATCTGCTCCTTTGGCACTGCCACCGTGGCAGGACATCTCCCAGGTTACTGCAGCTGAGCTGAAACTGTGCCCTCTCCCCTGTGATCTGCTATCAGAGGAGCATTTAGCACTCATCCGCGAATCAGAGGGGACCATTTAATCCACAGGGACATGCTGTGTAGGCACACCTTGATAGGTTCTGCACGAGTCTGCACTGCTGTGAAAGGCAGACTTGGGAGAGACCCTGGGCTATTGTTTCCAAGCCTCATCAGGCCTAGAAAGGCATGACCACCTAGTAAACAGTAGCCCACCCAAATGCACAAGCCAGTAAAAAGAACACTGATTCTAACACTCCCTGCTTTCCCCCTCCCATGAGTGCTCTCTCCCATCTACCTACAGCACACAATGTATTCGTTCAGTCAATAAGCACGCTCTGGCACCTGCACTGAGCTCTGACACATAATTCTCACCCGCATGCAAGAGCAGGGGGCCAGTAGAACTATGTGGACAAGTTCTTAACGTTCACAAAGGGATTCAAATTTAGACTTGTGAAGTTACTGCCAAATGAAGTCCTGTATCAGTCACAAAGATATACTGAATGACTGAAAGAAATTTATCACCCAGACTTAAACTCATATCCAATCATCAGAATGCCTAATGCCTAATGCACTATGAATTATAATCAAGCTATAATTAAGCTCTGAATAGAAAGAATTCACTTGTGCTTTGTGCTTTATAGCATTGATATGTTCATTGTAAACCTCTAAAATGGACTGCAAGAAGGTTCAGACCTTCTTTTATGTTCCCGTACACTGGAAGCCTTGAAGAATGGAAGGGAAGTGGACCTCTCTCAACTGCTGTAGGGGAAAGAGTAAGAGAAAGGGGTAGAGAAGTGACCAACAGTCCATAATACATAAGCTCTGTTGTCCACCCAGGCCTCTGTTTCCCTTCAGGGCTCTGCTAAGCTAGGCTCCCACTTCAATTCAGAGATTTCTCCCTTCCCTGAACAGTGGCCCTTTCCCTATGTCAAATATCTAACAATAGACATTTGGCATAGGGGGGTCTTCTAACAATATGGCACACTGAACTGATAAGAAAGAAAAGAAAAGCCTCTTTCAAAATCATGTTAAACGCTTGATCAAATATAATACATTTTTTAAATCATGATTTACTTTGAAAGAATAAAGTTCCAGGAATAAAGAGGGGATCCAAGCCAGAGAGTTAATGGAGGCTGTACTTTCAGGCCTTTTTGTGTGCCAGACACTTGGATGAGCATTTTTTTTTTTTTTCACGTAGTAATTTCTTTTTTTAACATCTTTATTGGAGTATAATTGCTTTACAATGTTGTGTTAGTTTCTGCTGTATAACAAAGTGAATCAGCTATATGCATATGTATATCCCCATATCCCCTCCTTCTTGCATCACCCTCCCATCCTCCTTATCTCACCCTTCTAGGGGTCGCAAACCACGGAGCTGATCTCCCTGTGCTATGCAGCTGCTTCCCACTGGCTATGTATTTTACATTTGGTAGCGTATATATGTAACTGTTACTCTCTCACTTCGTCCCAGCTTACCCTTCCCCCTCCCCTTGTCCTCAGATTCATTCTCTATGTGTGTGTCTTCATTCCTGTCCTGCCCCTAGGTTCATCAGAACCACTTTTTTTTTTTTGGATTCCACATATATGTGTTAGCATAAGGTATTATTTTTCTCTTTCTGACTTACTTCACAATGTATGACAGACTCTAGGTCCATCCAGCTCACTACAGATAACTCAGTTTCATTTCTTTTTATGGCCGACTAATATTCCATTGAATAGATGTGTCACATCTTTATCCATTCATCTGTCAAAGGACACTTAGGTGGTGTCCATGTCCTGGCTATTGTAAATAGTGCTGCAATGAACACTGTGGTACATGACTCTTTTGGAATTATGGTTTTCTCAGGGTATATGCCCTGGCGTGGGATGGCTGGGTCATATGGTAGCTCTATTTTTAGTTTCTTAAGGAACCTCCATACTGCTCTCCATAGTGGCTGTATCAATGTACATTCTCACCAACAGTGCAAGAGGGTTCCCTTTTCTCCACACCCTCTCCAGCATTTATTGTTTCTAGATATTTTGGTGATGGCCATTCTGACCGGTGTGAGGTGATACCTCATTGTAGTTTTGATTTGCATTTCTCTAATGATTAGTGATGTTGAGCATCCTTTCATGTGTTTGTTGGCAATCTGTATATCTTCTTTGGAGAAATGTCTATTTAGGTCTTCTGCCCATTTTTGGATTTGGGTTGCTTATTTTTCTGATATTGGGCTGTATGAGCTGCTTGTACATTTTGGAGATTAATCCTTTGCCAGTTGCTTCATTTGCAAATATTTTTTCCCATTCTGAGGGTTGTCTTTTGGTCTTGTTTATGGTTTCCTTTGCTGTGCAAAAGCTTTTAAGTTTCATTAGGTCCTATTTGTTTTTTTTTTGTTTTTATTTCCATTTCTCTAGGAGGTGGGTCAAAAAGGACCTTGTTGTGATTTATGTCATAGAGTGTCCTGCCTATGTTTTCCTCTAAGAGTTTGATAGTTTCTGGCCTTACATTTAGGTCTCTAGTCCATTTTGAGCTTATGATTTCTTTCCTTCTGCTAACTTTGGGGTTTTTTTGTTTCTCTTTCTCTAATTGCTTTAGGTGTAAGTTTAGGTAGTTTATTTGAGACTTTTCTTGATTCTTGAGGTAGGATTCTATTGCTATATACTTCCCTCTGAAAACTGCTCTTGCTGCAACCCATAAGTTTTGGGTCATCGTGTTTTCATTGTCATTTGTTTCTAGGTATGTTTTGATTTCCTCTTTGATTTCTTCAGGGATCTCTTGGTTATTTAGTAGAGTATTGTTTAGCCTCCATGTGTTTGTGGTTTTTACAGTTTTCTCCTATAATTGATATCTAGTCTTATAGTGCTGTGGTTGGAAAAGATACTTAATATGATTTCAATTTTCTTAAATTTACCAAGGCTTGATTTGTGACCCAAGATATGGTCTATCCTGAAGAATGTTCCATGAGCACTTGAGAAGAAAGTATATTCTGTTGTTCTGTGATGGAATATCCTATAAATATCAATTAAGTCCATCTTGTTTAGTGTGTCATTTAAAGCTTGTGTTTCATTATTTATTTTCATTTTGGACAATCTGTCCATTGGTGAACGTGGGGTGTTAAAGTCCCCTACTATGTTTGTGTTACTGTCGATTTCCCCTTTTATGGCTGTTAGCATTTGCCTTAAGTATTGAGGTGCTCCTATGTTGGCTGCACATATATTTACAATTGTTATATCTTCTTGGATCGATCCCTTAATCTTTATATAGTGTCCTTCTTTGTCTCTTGTAATGGTCTTTATTTTAAAGTCCATTTTGTCTGATATGAGAATTGCTACTCCAGCTTTCTTCTGATTTCCATTTGCATGGAATACCTTTTTCCATCCTCTCACTTTCAGTCTGTATATGTCCCTAGGTCTGAAGTGGGTCTCTTGTAGACAGCATATATATGGGTCTTGTTTTTGTATCCATTCAGCCAGTCTATGTCTTTTGGTGGGAGCATTTAATCCATTTACATTTAAGGTAATTATTGATATGTATGTTCCTATTACCATTTTCTTATTTGTTTTGGGTTTGCCTTGTAGGTCTTTTCCTTCTCTTACGTTTCCTGCCTAGAGAAGTTCCTTTAGCATTTGTTGTAAAGCTGGTTTGGTGGTGCTGAATTCTCTTAACCTTTGCTTATCTGTAAATTTGTATCTGTAATTTCTCCATCGAACCTGAATGAGATCTTTGCTGGGTAGAGTAATCTTCGTTGTAGGTTTTTCCCTTTCATCACTTTAAATATGTCCTGCCACTCCCTTCTGGCTTGCAGAGTTTTTGCTAAAATATCAGCTGTTAACCTTAATGGGGATTCCCTTGTATGTTATTTGTTGCTTTTCCCTTGCTACTTTTAATATTTTTTCCTTGTATTTAATTTTTGATAGTTTGATTAATATGTGTCTCGGCATGTCTCTCTTTGGGTTTATCCTGTATGGTACTCTCTGTGCTTCCTGGATTTGATTGACTACTTCCTTTCCCATGTTAGGGAAGTTTTCGAGTATAATCTCTTCAAATATTTTCCCAGATCTTTCCTTTTTCTCTTCTTTTCTGAGACCCTTATAATTAGAGTGTTGGTGTGTTTAATGTTGTCCCAGAGGTCTCTGAGTCTGTCCGCAATTCTTTTCATTCTTTTTTCTTTATTCTGGTCCCTGACAGTTATTTCCACCATTTTATTTTCTAGCTCACTTATCCATTCTTCTGCCTCAGTTATTCTGCTATTGATTCCTTCTAGAGTTCTTTTTAATTTCAGTAATTGTGTTGTTCATCACTGTTTGTTTGTTCTTTAGTTCTTCTTGATCCATGTTAACTGTTTCTAGTATTTTCTCCATTCTGTTTCCAAGATTTTGGATCATTTTTACTATATTACTCTGAATTCTTTTTCAAGTAGGTTGCCTATTTCATCGTCATTTATTTGGTCTTCTTGATTTTTACCTCCTTCATCTGTAACATACTTTTTTGTTGTTTCATGTTTTCTTTTTTTGGTGGGTGGTGCTGTATTCCTCTCTTACTGGTTGTTTGGTCAGAGACATCCAGCCCTAGAGTTTCAGGCAGTTGGATATAGCCAGGTTTTTGTGCTAAGATGAGGACCTCAGGGAGGCCTCACTCTGATTAATATTCCCTGGTGTCTGAGGTTCTCTGTTATTCCATTGGTTTGGACTCAGAGCTCCCACCACAGGAGCTCAGGCCCAACTTCCAGCCTGGGAACCTAGACCCTACAAGCTTCGTGGCATGAGAAAGAAAGAAAGAAAGAAAGAAAGAAAGAAAGAAAGAAAGAAAGAAAGAAAGAAAGAAAGAAAGAAAGAAAGAAAGAAAGAAAGAAAGAAAGAAAGAGAAAGAGAGAGAGAGAAAGAAAGAAAGGAAGGAAGGAAGAAAGAAAGAAAGAAATGAAGGAAGGAAGGAAGGAAGAAAGAAAGAAAGAAATGAAGGAAGGAAGGAAGGAAGGAAGAAAGAAAGGAAGGAAGGAAAAAAGAAAGAAAGAAAGAGAGAAAGGAAGAGAGAAAGAAAGAAAGGAAGGAAGGAAAGAAGGAAGGAAGGAAGAAAGAAAGAAGGAAAAGAAGGAAGGAAGGAAGGAAGAAAGAAAGGAAGGAAGAGAGAAAGAAAGAGAGAGAGAAAGAGAGAGCAAAAGAGAGAGAGAAAGAGAGAAAGGAAGGAAGGAAGGAAGAAAGAAAGAAAGAAAGAGAGAGAGAAAGAAAGAAAGAAAGAAAGAAAGAAAGAAAGGAAGGAAGGAAGGAAGAAAGAAAGAAAGGAAGGAAGGAAGGAAGAAAGAAAGGAAGGAAGGAAGGAAGGAAGAAAGAAAGAAAGGAAGGAAGGAAGGAAGAAAGAGAGAGAAAGAATGAAAGAAAGAAAGAAAGAAAGGAAGGAAGGAAGGAAGAAAGAAAGAAAGATAGAAAGAAAGGAAGAAGGAAAGAAAGAAAGAAAGGAAGGAAGGAAGGAAGAAAAAGAAAGAGAGAGAAAGAGTGAAAGAGAAAGAGAAAGAGAGAGAGAGAAAGGAAGAAAGAAAGGAAGGAAGGAAGAAAGAAAGAAAGGAAGGAAGGAAGGAAGAAAGAGAGAGAAAGAATGAAAGAAAGAAAGAAAGAAAGGAAGGAAGGAAGGAAGAAAGAAAGAAAGATAGAAAGAAAGGAAGAAGGAAAGAAAGAAAGAAAGGAAGGAAGGAAGGAAGAAAAAGAAAGAGAGAGAAAGAGTGAAAGAGAAAGAGAAAGAGAGAGAGAGAAAGGAAGAAAGAAAGGAAGGAAGGAAGGAAGAAGGAAAGAAAGAAAGAAAGAAAGAAGGAAAGAGAAAGAAAGGAAGGAAGTAAGGAAGGAAGGAAGGAAGAACGAAAGAAAGAAAGAAGCAGTACAATATCAAGGAATAAAAAACAAAATAAAATTAGAAAGATAAAAAATATATTAGGAAAAATAAAACTATAATTGAAACAACTGCAACAAGGTAAAATAAAACTACAACAGAAAAAAAAGGGGGGGAGGAGAACAAGCCAAAAGGAGAGAACAATAACAAAGTATAAAGAATAAAATAAAATTAGAAAAATAAAAGATTTATTAGGAAAAATAAAAATATAAAAAAATCAATAACAATGAATCTACAAGGTAAAACAGAACCCCAATCTAAAAGAGGAAGAAAAACAAAAGGAAACCTTGGCTATGGGGGCGGAGTTTAGGTGGGGGTGGAAATTAGGCAGGGGCGGGGTTTAGGGTGGGGCAGGACCTAGGCGGGTGGGGGGTGACGTTTGAGTGTGGGCCAGGGCCTAGACTCAAGACCTGGTTGCTGGAGGTTCCTCCTGACCCCTTAGGTGTCTGTGGTCCCCCACCAGTGCCTGGTAGGTGCCCTAGTTGTGAGGAGACAAGAATTCCACGTCCTCCTAGTACGCCATCTTGACTCCACCCCTTGGATGAGCATCTTTGTACATAAAACTTTTCTTAGGTTTTAGTCCCCTCCCCTGACTGGGATGGGTCCATGGCTTCTAGGATAGATTCACAGATGCAATGTTCTTTGTATGTATGCCTCATACCTATGCATCCTCCTCATATATTCTGGTCACTGGCATCCACTTCCTCTCTTGCCATTAATTGTTAATATATGGATTGCCAAACCAAAAACACACTGTACCACAGCAAAAATTGCTTTTTGTAGGTAGATGTCCAAACACTGACATGGCCCTTCCCCCAGCTACTGGATAAACAGCAATGTGGTCACAGCTCTGGAATCCTTGGACTTGCAAATATCTCATTCTATGAGGACCACATGGGTAATCTCTGAGAAAAGAAGGGAGATGATGGGAAGCCCATCCACCCACTTGTATCCTTGGTCTTGGGTGGACTCATTTGTTGGTCCACTGGCACACCAAAGTGAGAGCCATCTTAAACTGAGTCCT
This sequence comes from Orcinus orca, assembly GCF_937001465.1. NCBI lineage: Eukaryota > Metazoa > Chordata > Mammalia > Artiodactyla > Delphinidae > Orcinus > Orcinus orca. The sequence continues at coordinate 12,835,615 of NC_064559.1, read as the reverse complement.
CAAACCCAGACCATCCTTTGTGAGCTGACCAAACTCACCAACCACCTCCACTTCCCACCAGTAATAGTGCTCCCACCATAATCTATGTGGCAGACAAAGTTTGTCATCCACCCAATACTCATTTCCCCTTCTACTTTGCTAGCACAGCCTCAATCTTGGAACTGCAATGTGCTCAGCTCCAGAACTACAGTTAGTTAAGCTAAACATAACTATCCCATTCCCCCGTTTCTGAGCCTCAGGATGTGTGGCTGCCAGCTCCACTTTTAGCCACTCAGGTGTAAATGAACAGGGGTGCAGTTCTGAAAAGGCTTTGGCATTCTTGAAGGAAGAAATAGACATAGCTAACAGTTGCTTTCCCTTTTCTCCCTGTCATGAATGTGTATGTCATGCCTGGAGCTACAACAGACAGCTTCAACCAGGAGGAATCAAACCAACCAGTTAAGACAGAGAGGACAGACAGAAAGAGATTGGGTCTTTGAGAACATGGCTGAGCTGCAGTTTCCATTCCGAACTGCAAAACTCTAAACTTATAATTAAGATAATTAAATGCCCTTATTGCTTAAGCCACTGTTGGTTGGGCTTTCTGGTCAATGCAGCTGAAAGCATTCCTAATATATCCTTTTTTCCTGCATTGCACCCAGGTCCACCATGTATGATTCATGGCACCTCCAGTATGATGAGTACCCCAAGAGCACTTATCATAATAATGCAATTTGTTGCTTATTTCATATATTATCCATTTCCTTTCTATAGTGGAAGTCCTACAATGTCTGACTAATTTCCTGTTATATTACCAACATCTAGAAAATTGTCTGGCACATAATAGGGGTTCAAAAAAATAACTGAATAATGTCAAGCTGGAAGGAATACATGAATGCCTGAGCTTTGGAAAGCAGTGGGAACATTAACAATGGATTTGTTTATAGTTGAGAAACATGCTCTGTGAATATGAGGAAAGTCAACTTTGATAAGTTAGTGCTGGCAGGAATTAATGGAATGGGATAACTTTAATCTGGCTGCCCAGAGATGAGAATGACCCCATTTCCCCAGCAATGGGTACACCAAGGGATTCTGAAGGCCTGTGGTAAAGAGGCCCAAACCAACACACTGATCCTCTTTCTCAGGTTTGGGGTAGATCTAGGGTGACACACACTTGCTGTTACCATTGGTCCTTGGAGTATCTGAACCTTAGTAAGGCAGCATGTAGCTCTGATCTTCACTTTCCAGTGAATACCTGCCATGCTTCTGTTGCTCCTAGGGTGCTGTGGAACCAGCTGTGGGTAACCTGATGATGTTGCAGACAGCCAGGAGGGGGCCAGGATTGGTGAGTGCTGACAACTTGGGCTATTCCCAAACACTGGAGAGATGCAACAATTCACATCCTCAGAGTACACGTAGGCTTCTCACCACTGCGATGGTAGCTGAAAATGGCTCTGGGGACCATCCCGATGGTCTCCACCCACTGTGCCTATATTTGTAAAGACATTACATGGCACACAGGCTTTAGAAGAAGTCATACCCAGCTCACCAAACCTTCATCGCAAACATGTGTGTGAATTTCACCTGTAGAACAAATGCCCAAATCAGAAAAATCCAAATGCAGTTTTGAAGAAATAACTAGAAGTCGCTCTACACGGATGACTTGGTCTCACACACTGAGTTTTCATAATCTGCCATGTACCTCTTCATAGGTGATAGAATGATCTTTTCATACAGCTTGGAACATAAATCATCTATTTCCTCTACATTTTTGCCTCAAAATGATTGCCATTCACCAGCCTTTTCCTCTCTGGGCATGGCTTCCTATTTTAAGCCCTTGATTCCCACTGATGTTATGGATATTACTTCAGTGACAGCTGCCTCAGAACTGCAGAATTTAGAGAGCACTGAGTCTCCCTTCACAGATGGACATTTTATGGCCTCAAAATGCATAGGTCCTCCCAACCCAGTAACTTTTCTGATGGTATTGAAATGCATATGGTACCATGATTTTCAATGCAAAGAATCTTAGAATATCCAAGTCAGAAGAGATCTTAAAACCCCTCACAATCTCTATTCTTTCACTGGCATTTGAATTTCCACTCTAATATCCTCAATAACTGAGTAGCTCTCTCTTTAGAAATCTTAAGGCTCCAGGAAAGTCACAAAATTCCAAACCGTTCCTTATATTTTGGAACAATTGTAGGTACTTGAAAATTCTTTCATACTTTAGCCAAAATCTGCCTCCCTATAATGCACACCCAGTAGTCTATGTACTGCCCTACAAGACAACCCTTCAAATGCTAGAAGTCAGAAAACTCATTCTCCCCATCCCTTCTTGGTCCCAAACTGATCACAGGTAGTTCCTCATTACAAACTTCTTTTCAAGTTATTATTTCAGTTAATATTTATAATATAATCTTTGATGTAGAGATGCTGTTATACCCATTTTATAAATGAGAAAGTGTGGGATGAGAAGAGTTAAGTGGTTGCTCTAAAGTTACCAGCTGGCAGGTGACAGAGCCTTGGCTCAAACCCAAGCCTCCTGATTCCCAGTCCTTTGCTCCTTCTGCTGCTGGAGAAGACATGGTTTTGAGTCCCCTCATGATCTCTCATGTTCTTCTGTGGACACAAACCTATAGTAAGTCACTCATTACTAAATCCTACACACCAAGGGTGGGGAGAGCACACAGAGCAGGGTAGAATTTCCATGTCCTTTTTCTGACATGCCACTTCAATTCATGCATCCCAAATTCAAAATGGTTTCATTGGCACCATGCCCACACTATTTAATTTTTTTTTTTTTACCATTTATGGAATCAGTATATGTTTATGGTAGAAAACAAGACAAGCAAAAAGAGAAATAATCTAAAATTCCATCAACCACATAAAACCACTATTAACCATTTTCCTATGCACACATTTGGTAATAAATAAGATCATATCATAATGTTTTGAAATCTGCTTTTTAAACTCAATTAATTATCTGTCCCTGTACTTAAATATTTTCCATGACATCAATTTAGTAGTTGCATAATATTTCTTTATATAAATATGCTCTATTTAAACCAGTGCCCCATCGTAGGAGACTTGCTTCTAATCTTTCTCGCTGTTGTTACAATACTAAAGTGAATATCCTTGCAGCTAAATATTTCCGCACATCTATTGTATCCTTTCCATAGAATGTATACCTAAAAGTGGCATTGCTGGGCCAAAGATATTCACATTTTAGGATTTTCTTATTTGAATTGCCAAATATACCTCCAAAAGAATCAATTTACACTGCAACCAAAAGTATGAAAACTGATAATCACAAACCCTAGCATTGTTGTATGTTATCTTTTATTTAATATTTGTCCATTTTATGGGCCCAAAATAGTTTTTAAAATTATATTTTAGTTTGCATTTTTCATTTATTTATTGGCCAAAGTTAACATTCTTTCATAAATTGCCTGTTCATATCTTTTGCCCATATTTTTACTGGATGTTTACATTTTTATTAATTAATAAAGTCATTCACACCTCTTTGTTGAGTAATATGAGTTTATCTGCATATTAGTCAAAACCTCCAAAACTTTTTCCATGATGCTGTTCAGACACAACTCTCCTATCTCATATGTATCTTATAGTTTTGGCTGCCATCTATGTTTCATTTACATGTCTTCTTATTAAATTTCATTTTGTTAGACTTCCTGTACTGTTACAAACCATTAAAATAATTTTATCCCCATCTCATCATATTTTCCCCCTATTCTGAGATATCCACCAATTTAACCCATATCTCTACATATTTATTTGGGTCAGGATAAAAGATCATAGGGCAGACATGACTCTTTGAGAGTCCTGAGACCTCCCTACAAGAAAACATCATTCACCACTTCTTTAACACTTCCTTTGGGTTATGTCAGAGTTCTTATTCATTTATTAAAGTGTGCCTGCCATCAAAGATATAAATAATGAGTCAAAGGATACAATGGCCCCAGTCATAGGTAGCTTATAGACTACAGAGAAAGACATTAATCAAGTATTCACACAAACATACACTGCTGTAATAAGTGCAGTAAAGGAGGAATATTCAAGCCTATGAGAGCCAATAACAGGGATCCATCAGTTACAGTAGTCCAACCAAGACGTGATGGTTGTTTGGTGTAGTGTGGAGATGGTATACAGAAAGAGAAGTACACCTGAGAAATACTTAGAGTAAAATCAAAAAGCCTTAGTTGGACTTTCCACTGGATATGAACAATATAGGAAAAGAATTTATCTAAGATGATTCCTAGAATTTTGGCTTGCACAAGTGAGGTCAGTGGATATAATCTCAAGGGTCCCATAGCGCTGTGTGTGTGTGTGTGTGTGTGTGTCTGTGTGTGTGTGTTTTCATCCCTATGCCAAACTAAAATTATTTTAAGCATATTCTGGATAATTTGTATGACCACTCCTTGAGTTCAACATTTTGACATTCTAAAGCTGGTGTTTGGGTTTGCCTTCAGGATCCTGTTAGCACAAGAGATCACCTGGAGTGACAGTGTTTAATCATTAGTGGATTGAGAAGTATGCTTACAGCCACAAGCTTAGTAGATCCTCTTATCAACAAACTTGCTTTAAGTATAACATTCAAATTAAATTTTTTCACCAGTTATAATGATCAGATTTTAAAGAATAAAACATTTTCATTTCTTAAGTTAGTAAAGTAAGGTTTTAAACTGTCATTATGAAAACTTCAAAGTAAAGAAGTAGCACTTCATTAATTGCCACAAAGTAATATGAAAAATCCCAAAGGGATCTGAGAAAAAATTTTGAAAGATGGGCTCAAGCCAAGGAAAGGATAAATATGAGTCTGCGGAAATGAAGGTTTCACAGTAGTTTGAACAGTAAAAGTGGACAGAGCCTTAATTGGCCTACAGCTGAATTCAGAAGAAAATGGGTAGCAGCAGTAAGGGCAATATTCACAGTAGTAGGAGTGATTTAAATTCAGAAAAAAGATCATTAAAATAAATTTGAATAATAAAGACAATGTAGTACTGGCATAAGGGTAGATATATAGATCAATGGAACAGAAATAAGCGTCCAGAAATAAACCTTTACATTTATGGTCAATAGATTTTCAACAAGGATGCCAAGACCATTCAATGGGGAAAGAACAGTCTTTTCAACTAGTGGCACTGAAACAACTATTTACCCACATTCAAAAGAATTAAATTGAACCCTTCCTTCCACCATATACAAAAATAACTCAAAATGGGTCATAGACCTAAATGTAAGAACTGAAACTATAAAATTCTTGCATATCCACACAGTGGAATATTATTCAGCTATAAAAAAGAATGAAGTACTGAAACCTACTAAAACATGGATGAATCTTGAAAACATTATGCTAAATGGAAGAAGCCAGACATACAAGGTCACATATTGTATGATTTCATTATATGAAATCTCCAGAATAGACAAATCAATAGAAACAGAAAATAGATTAGTGGTTGCCTAGGACTGGGCATTGGGGAGGGAGGCATGAGGTAAGAGGGAGTGGGAGTGGGAGTGACTGCAATGGATACACCGTTTCTTTTGGAGCTGACAAAATGTTAAAAAATTGGTTGAGGAGATGGTTGTGCAATTCTCTGAATATACTGAAAACCATTGAATTATATACTTTATTTTTTCCTTTTTATTGAAGTATAGTTGATTTACAATATTGTGTTCATTTCAGATATACAGCAAAGTGATTCCGAGATATATATAAATATTCTGTTTTTAATCTTTTCCATTATAGGTTATTACAAGATATTGAATATAGTTCCCTGTGCTATACAGTAAATCCTTGTTGTTTATCTATTTTACAATATATGGTAGTGTGTATCTATTAATCCCATACTCCTCATTTATCCCTCCCCCTGCTTCCCCTTTGGTAACCATAAGTTTGTTTTCTACATCCATGAGTCTGGTTCTGTTTTGGAAATAAGTTCATTTGTACTATTTTTTAGATTCCACTTATAAGTGATATTATATAACATTTGTCTTTCTCTGTCTAATTTACTTAGTATGATAATCTCTAGGTCCATCCATGTTGCTACAAATAGCATTATTTTATTCTTTTCTAAGGTTGAGTAATATTCCATTGCATATATACAACACATCTTCTTTATCCGTGAGCTATGTACTTTAAATGGTTAGATTGTATGGTGTGTGAATAATTTACATAAAATAAAATGTACTGATTTTAACTTTATAGTTTGATAAATTTTGACAACTGTATGCACCCACGTAACTACCGTCCCAAACAAAACACAGAAAATTTCTCTTTCCCCAGGGAGATTCTGTTTCTCAGAAAAATACCCTTTTTATTTAATTCATCCTTCCCCCAAAAGATAACCACTATTCTGATTTCTATCACCATAGCTTCTTGGACTTTATATGAATGGAAACAGACATTATATATTTGGCATGTACGCTTGACTTCTTTTGCTTAGCATAAAGTTTTTGAGATTAATTCATGTTATTACATCTTTCTTGTTTGTTTGTTTTTTGCTGCTGACTAGTAGCCTACTATAGGAATATATCACAATAATTTTATCAATTCACCTCTAAATGGGCATTTGTGTCATTGCCTGTTTTTAGCTATTAGGAATAAAAGTGCTATGAATATTTTTGTTTTTGCTTTAAGATCCTTTTAGTACCAAGGGTCACATGGAGTTCCCTCCCCCTAAATCTCGGCAGGCTCTCTCACTGCATGGTGAATTAAAGCATTGAGGAGTGATGCTGTGCTTAAGAGACTGGCAGCTTCCACTTCTGATCTCTTGGACCACTCATCTGGGAGCCTTGAGTCCAACAACCCAGCTGAAGAGACCACAGGTAGAGGCCCTAGACAGACACCATGAAAATAGAGAGGGCCCAGCTGCATCTAGCCTTGCAGCTGTCCCCATCGAGAGACTCAACATTCGAGTGAGGCTGTCCTGCACCATCCAGACAGGACCAGCCACCAGCTGAGGACCACCAAGTGACCCCAATGTCACATAGAGCAGGAGAGTTGCTCAGCCAAGCTCTGCCTGAATTTTTGACTCACAAAATCTTGAGCCATAATAAAATGGTGGTTGTTTTATGCCACTGGGTTTGATCCTAGTTTTTTACACAGCAATAAATAACAGAACAGGATGAGCATGGACTCATCCTGCACCTGGGGCTCTGTAGTGTAGTTGAATAGTGTCCCCCCAAAATTCATGTCTACCTGGAACCTCAAAATGGGCCTTATTTGGAAATAGGGTCTTTGCAGATATAATTAAGGTAAGGATAGAAATGCAGTTATACTGGTAGATCCTAGTCCAATGACAAGTGTTCTCATAAGAGACAGAAAATGATACACAGAGACATAGAAGAAGACAGTGTGAAAGCAAAGGCAGAGATGGGAGTGATGCAACTACAAACTAAGGATCCCCAAGGAGCACCAGGAGCCACCAGAAGTTAGGAAGATACAGGAAAGGATTCTTCCCTAGAGCCTTTGGAGAAAGCCTTTGGCCCTGCTGACACCTCAATATCGAACTTCTAGCCTCTAGAACTGTGAGGTAATAAATTTCTTTTGTTTTACGTCACCAAGTTTGTGGTCATTTGTTACGGCAGCCCTAGGAATCTACAACTTCTATTCTGTTGCATCAATCTGTGCAGCCAGCTCTCAAAAGTGTGGCTGGTTTCTCCATCTATGGCAGGGTCAGCTACTCCCTCAGCTGTACTTGTGTTACCAAGTCCAAGCTTGTACTGCTTGCCACACGACAGGCCAATATATCAAGAGATGAGTTGTTGGGGCAAGGAACAAGGACTTCATTTGGAAGGCTGGCAGACCAGGAAGATGGTGGACTAGCCTCCCAAAGAACCATCTTGCCCAGGTTTGGATGCTAGCTTCTTTTGTAGAACAAAGAGGGTAAGGTGAGGAGGTAAAGTAAAAAAAGGAGATACTTTTTTGCAAGTATTTCCTGGTTCTGGCCAGGCTCCAGAGAGGATGTGTTAATTCACAGGTAGGCCTGGTCAGGATGTTTCCTGTGAGCTGAACAAAGGTATTTTAGCTTAATGCTCAGGCATGGGAGACAGAGTTCCCAGAGTTCCCAGAGATGGGCCATTAGGTACACTTTAAACTATAGGCAACATCCCTTTAGTGATTAACTTGTAGCAAAAGCAATAGAATATAAAGGTTAAAGTAAAAGAAACAGATCTAATATGGAGTCAGATTTGTTCTTCCCTGTTACACTCACAGGGATGCAAGCAGCATCTTCTCTCCTGGAAAGTCCTGTTCCTTGCTAGACTGAAGTTCATTTAGATTTCTTTGCAACTTCAACTATCTGATGGGTTTTTTAAATGACTAGTGTGTAACTAATCTAGCTTTTTCATGTTGTTAAGATGAGAGCCACATTCTCTTGTAACTTTCTAAATTCTAACTGCAAGCTCATGCAGAACTTTTTAATTTGCCATATGTACATCTCAATAAAAGCTATCACATAATGAATTTATAGCTACCTTTTAGTTCTTCCCCTTTTTGTAATATTATAATAAAAATAATCTGAAAAAAAATAAATAAATAATCTGAACCAGCATTGGTATCTGAGAGAATCTTTCCTTTAAGTTCCCCTTCAGTATGAGAGGCAGTGGATTAGGTCGGTCAGTTAATAATGAATTTACCCAGTTTTATGCACTTCAGCCCACAATCCCCAACTCTACCTTTCTTGCTCCTTACTGTGCTTCTCACCAACTGTTCTGTCCCCCTGTTTCTCTGGCTCCACCCCTGTTCCAGGCCAAGACAAATATAGGACAGACTTCTTTCTGTCCAAAAATAAGACTCTCTAAAGCTGAAAATAAACTTGTAAGTAACTGTGTGTCCTAATTCCTACAATGCTAATGCTTCCTGTACCAGACCAGATCTCATTCCCTAGCACAGAGGAGATTTCTGGGGAAACAAATCTCCAGTCTCATTAGGATTTAACTAAACGGAAACAAATTTTTAGTGCTAAAATTGTTAGTGTTATAATTAGACAAAATTATAAATGGTTCTTTTCATAGTGAAAGCAAAAAGTAAGCTACACTTTCATTAGGAATTGAGCATCATTTTCCAGTTCGCCTCCAGGAAGTCCTGTCAACAAACTTGAAATGTACACTGCCTTGCAGATGACACCACACTTGTGGTTCATTCCTTATGTTCATCACTACATGTAGTGAAACATTCCTTTGTCTCCACATCAGACACTAACCAAGGATCCAAGGCCTGGGAGAATATAAATATTTTTCTATAAAAAAGAATTATAATCTGATTTGCTGCTCCTTCACCCAGATGTTTGCATTGCTGGTATTTTTTATCAACTCCACTGCAGACTGATCTTCAAAATGATAAAAGCTACTGAGATGCTTTCTTTTCTTTTTCCCATAATGATTTTTTAAAAAAAATACCCAGAGCTGACGAAATATTAAGTCATACATCTTTATAACTAGCTAAATCCAAGGTGGTTATGACATTCTACCTTTCCCCTCCCAGGGAGGTAAAGCCAGGTCAGATGGGCACAGGGCCAAACAGAGCAAGGTTCAATTTGGGTTTCAGTAGACATATTAATGTCCTAAAAAGAAGGAGGTGGAAAAAAACAATGAGGCAGTATGATTGTGTCCAAATAAAATGCTAAATATCAATCCTGGTGAAGCTAAATCCATTGTCAAGACTAAGGACAAGACTGGGAAGTCAGGAGCCAAGTGTACAGAAGGATGGAACAGTTGATAAGGAGCAAGGCAGGGACAAGGCCATCTGGCCCAGGACATCTATTGTGAGCAGAGCAGTGTTCTTATCAGACACTGATCACATGACACTGGGTTATAGGGGCTGATTTGAATATGTGGAGTTCACTGAGGATAGGAGAGGCCCTCACATTTCCAAACTGGAAGTTGAAAGGTCCTCATATTTCTTCTGGACTGAAAGTCTTAGATGTTTCATTGGCCCATGACAAAGGATGCAGTGGAACTGAGGGAAATCTCTACATTTCTCTCTCAAATGGCAAGAATTTATGTAAAAGAACCTATCTGTTCTCCAGGTTTGTGGCTCACCTCTACCCCCCACCTCCACTGGCTTCATTCTGATAACAGCTTCTTCAATTCTAGTTCTAATGTACCCATTGTACCTTATAAATAGCCCTTTATATCCATGTTCCTAGATCTGGAGCTCTGACTTACCTTTAGAAGTGTTATTCCCTGGAGACAGTTCCTGATCTTAAACCACAGAGGTTTAAGGCTCAAGTACAAGTGACTTGATCTCCTGGGCACTGACCCCACCTGCTTGGGTTCAGAGAAACAACCAACCCGGAGTCCCCATTGTGACCACCTCCCTTGGACCGTTGGTCTATCATGGCCACAGTCCTCAGGCACCAGTGGCTGGAGCCATTGCTCTCAGCCAGCACTCCAGCCATCAACCTACCCCTGCCACTTGTACTCAGTGACACAACTATCAGACCAGTCTGTGATTCACCCTTTCTTCAAGAGGGAAGAAAAAGCCAAATAACCCATATTTACATTTATTCCCAAATATAGTGTCTAGCAGTCATCATTATCCAAATCATTATCCCTACCCAGACACTTTCACAGGAACAATTATCATGGAAAAGAACAGTAGGGCCAAAGCCAATGATAAATTAGCATATTTCTCCAAATATTTTATGTTACTGAATATGAGTGCCCCTATATTTCAGAGATGTCAAACTATAGTCAACACCGAATGGATAAAAGAAATGTGGTATATATATATATATATATATATATATATACACACACACACACATACATAAGTACACACAATGGATTATTCAGCCCTAAAAAAAAAATAGGAAATCCTGCCATTTACAACAACATAGATGAACCTGGGATCATTATGCTAAGTGAAATAATCCAAACTCAGAAAGACAAACATCACGTGATATTACTTATATGTGAACTCTAAACAAAAGTCAAACTCATAGAAACAGAGAGTAGAATGGTAGTTACTAGAAGCTGGAGGGGAGGGGGAGGGAAGATATTGATCAATGGGTACAAACTTTCAGTTATAAGATGAATAAGTTCTGGAGACCTAATGTAAAGCATGATGACTATAGTTATTAATAATGTATGGTATACTTGAAATTTGCTAAGAAGGTAGATCTCAAGTCTTTCCACTACAAAAAAAAAAAAAAATTAACAATGGAACGAGATGGATATGTTAATTAGTTTGAGTGTAGTAATCTTTTCACAATGTGTACATACATCAAAATATCATGTTGTACAACTTAAATATGTACAATTTTTATTTATCAAAAATAAATAAAAATAAAAAATAATGTAGAGTCAACAAAATATGGAGATTTTCTGTATTTGGCAGGCTAGCACACAATTTCTATGCTAAAGGTCAGGCCCAGGACCCACTGGTAAGAGTAGCAGAGCTACCAAGGTGGATGAACTTGATGCCTGAGAAAGCCTCTTACAGAGAACCAGATATATCGGGGGCTACTAGGTACACAATCTAAAATAGCACTGATAACAGGCTCTGTTAGAGAAGGGACATATAGACACCATGCAATAAGTGCAGTCCTGGCCCAAGTCTAGCTCACAATGTGCTAATGGGTCCACTGGCTGATCATTTTTACGGTCCCAGAGAGCATAATTGATATTGATATACTTAGCCTCTGGCAGAGCCCTCACATTGGTTACTTGACAAGCAGAGTAGGTGCAATCAGGGTAGGAAAGGGCAAGTGGAAGCCCTTGAAACTTCCTGCCTTCCTGTTCAAATAATAATTCAGAAGAAATACTCTATCCCGGGTGGAATGGCAGCAATTAATTCTACACCTAACACCTAAGGGATGCAGGATCGGTGGGCCTATCATAAAACATTTAACTCACCAATATAGCCCTTGAAAAAATGAATATGCCTCCCTGCGTTCTGGCAGATGATGGTAGGTTATCGCAAATTTAGCTAATCTGTGTCCCTAATCACAGTTTGTATGCTGGGTGTAATATCTTTACTAGAAGGTGTATATATTTATCTGGTGAATGAATTCTTTTCAATATGCATCAGAAATACAGAGCAGAAGTGCCTGACTTCACATGGGATAGAGAACAGTACTTTCCTAGTCTTGCTCCCGGGCTATGTCAACACTTCTGCCTTCTGTTTCAATATAGCTTGAGGGACCATTGTTGATCTGCATATCCCACAAAACATTAGGTTCGTCCATTATAATGATGATATGAGTTAATTAGACCCAGTGAGTAAGAAATGAAAGAACTGTAAATGTCCTGGCAAGAAGCATGCACTCCAGAGGGAGGAAGATTCATTCAGGGGCCTGATACATTGGTGAAGTTTTGAGCAACAAAGTGGTTTGCACATGATAGAGCATCCCCTCCATTGAAAATATAAGTTACTGTACCTTCCCTCTCCTTCCACCAAAGAAACTGGCAAGCCTATTCAGGTTTTAGAAGCAATATATTATCTGCACTTGGAACAACTGATGTTGAGATCAGTTTATTGGGGCCAAAATAGGCTGCCAGTTTTTGTTTTGCCTTTTTAAAAAAAAAACATTTTTGAGCCACAATAGAACTTTATTTTTTTATATAAATTTTATTTCTAATTTATTTTTGGCTTTATTTCTAATTTATTTTTGGCTGCATTGGGTCTTCATTGCTGTGCGTGCTTTCTCTAGTTGCAGCGAGCGAGGGCTACTTTTCGTTGCGGTGCGCGGGCTTCTCACTGTGGTGGTTTCTCTTGTTGCAGAGCATGGGCTCTAGGCACACGGGCTTCAGTAGCTGTGGCTCGTGGGCTCCAGAGTGCAGGCTCAGTAGTTGTGGCATACAGGCTTAGTTGCTCCGTGGAATGTGGGATCGTCCCGGACCAGGGATCGAACCCGTGTCCCCTGCATTGGCAGGCGGATTCTTAACCACTGCACCACCAGGGGAAGTCTGGCTGCCAGTTTTGAGTGGGCATCCAAAGAAACAGAGAGCTCTACAATAAGTATAGGTTGTATGACAAGGAGGCCAGTTGGCACATGAACCAGCAGTTATCACAATGATAGGAGAATACGCAGTGGATAAAGTTATCATGTGGAGTTTTTGACAAGTCACAGTAGGAAAGTCATAACACAGAAATCTAAAGTTCTGGAGCATGCAGTCTGCAACAGAGAATTATACACCATTTGAAAAACAACTCCTCGTATACTGTGGCAACAATGGAGTGTCTGACCATGGGGCATCAAATGAACGTGTCTCTAGAGCTGTCCCTCATGAGCCTGGTGCTGTCAGATACACAAAAACCAGGTGGGCACAGCAGCAAATCATCAGGCTGGAAACTGTCTGTGAATAGATGGCCCAAATTCCCATGCCACTCATCTCTGTTGCAATGACACCTCTTCCTCAGTTTACACCTATTGTGTCATGGAGTGGAGTGGAGTAGAGTGAGCTCTACACAACCTGATAGTAGGGGGAAACGAACAAAGGACTGGTTCATGAATAGATCAACTCGATATTGATGTGAGCCAAAGGTAGGCTGTGACCCTACAGCCTCACAAGTGGGCCTGAAGACAGTGATGAGGGGAAACCACCACAACAAGCAGAGCTTCAAGTGATGTACTCGGTCATCCACTTTGTATGAAGAAAGAAGCAGCCATGGTAAGAGTATACATAGACTCCTGGGTTGTGGTAAATGCCTTGGCTGGTTGGCCAGGCACTTGGAAGAAGCAAGCCTGAAAGATCAGGAACAAGGCGGTATGAAAGAAAAACTTTAAGAATGGGTACAAAATGTAAGAATGTACGGAATACACATTAATGCCCACAAGAAAGGATCCAATGTAAAGGAACTATTGATAAAACAAAATCCAGCTGAGTAACTTTGAAGACCTCATTGGCTTTATTCAATGATTTATTAATCAGGCAGCATCCCATCCAGCAAGAAGAAAGGCATTCTGAGTAGTTGTACGATTTGAGGCATTAACACCACCCTCAGCTACCATTCTGTAGCTCCTGCAACTTTTGTTGATTCTCTGTTTTTGTTTTGTTTTGTTCTGAATCTCTGTGGCATTCACAGGTCACAACTTCAGATTCACATTTTCTAACTTGGTCATTCCCTTCATTTCTTTTTCGGTATTCCAATCTTAGGGAGATCATTTGGCAGTTAGCAGCTGCAAACATGCCCTTAGAACTTTTGAGAGAATACAATGCACCCAGGAGTTTATTATGATTATTATAAACAGGATAATTACCAACGTTTGGAGTGAACTTTGGAGTCATGGTCCCCAAGACCCAAACAATCAAAATCAAATAAGTCTAAGAAAGACCTTACTGAGGGAGTCATCTTTTTAAGCCAAGTGTCTTGCTCAGTGAGCTTATGTAACTGAGTTTCAATCTCCCTGGAAGTGTTAATCCAAGTGCAGTGGGTGATGTTGACCACAGCACAGACACCTCCTTGTTCAGCTAAAAGATAACCAATGGCTATTCTATTACCAAGAACAAATTTGGCCAGAGAGTCTAAGTATTTTTGTTGGGTATCTATTGCTTTAGCAGTAGATTCTGCAATATGCTCAAGAGCTAAGGAGAGGTTCCTGATCATAACCCCATCTGTACTCACTCCTAACTAGGGAAGTAGAGCCTTGCCAAAAGAAGTGAATCCTGAATAACGAATACCTCCTGGCAGGTCCCTTCTAACTCAATGATGTAAATCCAGGGGAGCTGACAAATGAAGTGTCTCAGTTTCTTTATAGATAGTGAGGAACACAGTTAAGACAACCTAAAAGGCGTTGTCCTGTTATGTGCCAGCCATCTAGGCATTAATAGGCTCAAAGAGAAAAATAACCACCACAAACAAAGATAAATCCCGTAGAGACACAAACAGCTTCCATTAAGGTGGCACAGGTAATGGACTCATTTTCAGATATTGTTGCATTTGCCTGTTCAAGCCAGGGGTCAGTTAGATTTTTTCCTAGCCTGAAATTAAAAAGTAGTTCTAAATTCCAGAGAGTATTCCCTTTGCAATGGCCTAGGAGACATGGGTAATGGTGTTTCCAGACCAGTGCGGGGAAAAGAGAGGGTTTCATGTTTAGTTGAAGTATTAAGTATTGATTCAGTGTCTTGGGTGGAAGCAGTCCACATTGACGTCAGCTACCTTTCTTCCTAGTCAATTTGACTCGAAGGTCTACAGCATTTGTACAGGACCACATGTCAGGCAGAAACTTTTTGGCTTTCAGATGCATAACCAAGGTTCAAACCCCTGAAGTTTGGCTGCCATTGTGTAATGAGGGGGACCTCGTATAGTCTCTTCCAAGGACATTTAAAGGCAGCCTTTGCTCTTAGGGATTCTAAATCAGAAGAGTGGGAGAAATTAGAAATGATAGTTTGAAGAGTTGTAGCCAGCTATTTGAGAAAACTAGAAGAATTCAGGATCCAGTCCAGTTTGCATACAACAAAACCTCAAAGACAATTAATAGAATTAGAATCTAATACTTACATTGGTGCAAACAAAATTTTTTTCTCTCTACAATTATCCCCATTTTTACCAAAGATAATCACAGTAAAACCATTTTTTTGCATTAAAATTGGCCTGATTATTTACATAAATGTAGCAAGAATAGTAATTGACCATATAAGGTCTTTTAAAGACTGCTTTGCTGGAACTTTTTATCTCAGATTGAATTCTTAAAAGCTTTTGAGGCCAGGAAGCCAAGTCAAAAACTCACCACTAGATTTTACCTGCAATAACATTTCAGTCAAAGCTTTGGTAATACAGCCAATGTTTCCAATTGTGTCCTGTTATAAAGAGAACAGATTCTTATTGAACTATGCAAATAACTACTGGAGGAATTAGGTGGGAGAAAAAGTAAATGTTTTTATCTTTGTCTAGAGAGGTATAATTTACTAACTTGCTGTAGGCCTTAGGTAGCTTAAGAGAAACAATTTCCTCAAATCTGGTAAAATAGCAATGTTTCAGAAAAGAAGTTGTAAAAAATTAGAATTATTCTCCTCAGTTCATTCAGTCCCATACTATTAATTCTTGTTTTGCTTTAATCCAGTTTTTTTTTTCCATTAGTCCTGGAAATTCTTACCCAGTTCAGTTCTATGTCTTTGAAGTTATCAGAATCCTGTAATTGTCAAAAGCCCTTTCCATGAATCTTTTTGAAAGTGAAGTACTTTTGCAGAAACACTTTTGCAAAAGTTTCTGAGTAAAATAGTAACTGTCTGTAAATGACAAAGATTTTTAAATGCCTATTGTTGGAGCTCATTTGGTAAGCAAATATAGTTATTTTTGTGATGTACGACATTTTATGATAACAGCTAGAATTATGATGACAACATTATACCAGGATATATCAGACTCTCAGGAATTTCACATAATTTCTGAAACTTATACATATACCTATGCAAACACAACATATAGAAGGCATAGTGTTACTTCTTACTTAACAATGCTTCCCATGTAATTTAACATAACAAATAAGCCTAATTAGTTTAACATCTTTCCTTTTATAAAGAAAGAGAAAAAAGTCTTTTGAGGTGTTTCAGGGACCCCTCTGAAAAATTCCAGTTAGTTCAAGGTCGAAAAGATTTCGTTGAGCATTTGATTTGGGTAAGTTTGCCAAAAATATCAAAAAATTAAAAAAAAAAAAAAAAAAACTTGGTCAAGTAAGATCATAGATTACTGTGAAACAATATTTAGTCACCTATTTAACCAAAGTGACAATTAAAGACTTCACAGGCACAAAAATTTACATAGTAGCAAAACAAACAAAATCAAAAGATAAAACAAACCCTAGCTATTTCAGTTGAGAAGACTGTTTTCTTAAGTAATCAAAAACCTGATAAGGCACAGGAAATTATTTTTTGTAAAATACAAAATCTTTTCCTTCTAGGCAGATTACCTAAAATCTAAAGAAAACTTTACCATCTGTTATCAAAATCAAACCAAAAGGGGGCTTCCCTGGTGGCGCAGTGGTTGAGAGTCCGCCTGCCAATGCAGGGGACGCTGGGTCGTGCCCCGGTCCGGGAAGATCCCACGTGTGGCGGAGCGGCTGGGCCCGTGAGCCATGGCCGCTGAGCCTGCGCGTTCGGAGCCTGTGCTCCGCAACGGGAGAGGCCACAACAGTGAGACGCCCGCGTACCTCAAAAAAAAAAAAAAAAAAAAAAATCAAACCAAAAGTCCAATAAGTCTTTCTCCTTTTAACAATAAGAAAACCAAATTTTAATCTTACCAGCATACTTTTGATATTAAAACTCATTCACTTAATTAAATTCATTTTAATCTTAGCCAGCTCTGACCACATATAAAATTCCTTTCTAGAGATTTCTTTTCCACAGCCTTCTTACAACTTTCTTTTTTACATTCAGATTTTGTCCTGTGTTTTTCCCTTTTCCCATTCGGAAATAACCAGCCTCACTTTAGGACAAAATTACTTTCTTCTCTCTCAACAAAATGCATTTCCATTCCTCATAACCTCTTTTACTGAAAACAACACATACCATCTTCCTTGCATAGAGTTGTTACCCCCATTATTTCCAGTAGCCCTAATAACATATACTAGAAATCTTAACCTTTAAAAGATTTTAAATTTTCAGGGTAATATAGAAGTATTTTGTATTACATATAAACTCTTTTATATTAGCATTATGTGGCTTGGCAGATTTGTAAATACTTTTTATAATTTCTATGCTTTCTCGTAGTAAATGTTTTAATGTAGCACAAGATATGTGTACTCACAAACCCAAAAATCTTGAATTTTTCAGCAACAAGAAGTCTAAAGCAGATAAGCCATGTTCAGCAATTAATATTTTAGTATTTTGTCCTATTTACAAATGATCCAGAAATTTAATGAACCTAAGATGCCGAAAGCACAGCCTCTCTGCACCAGTGGTGCCAAATTGAATCTCGGAGACAGAGTTTTGGGTGAAGTAGAAAGGGATAGCTTTATTGCTTTGCCAGGCAAAGTGGGGACACAGCAAGCTCCTGCCTTGAAAAATTATGTGTCCCAATCTGGGAGTATTTGATGAGGAGTTTTATAAAAATATTTCAAGGGTGAGGTTGCTGACAAGATTAGGGTGCGTGCAGGGCCTCAGGGTCTCCTAATGTTGAGGAGCTTCTCTGTTTCCTTTAATCCTCGCTCAGGTGGTTTCTTGGCTGCTCCTCCCTTGATTAGCAATCCACCCTTTGGAGCTCAGGGTAGGTCATGGAGGCTGGAGTCTTGCCTACAAGAAACCAGGGACAAAAAAGAGGCTTCTGTGCCCAGGAGCCCACAGGACTCCCTTCTCCCCCTTCCCCACAACACCCCTCCACCCCCCAGTTTCACTTCCATAATTTAACTTAGCAAAATTTTAAGGCTTCAGCTTATCAAAAATATTTGGGGAGATCATTTGAAAAGTTCACCTAAAAAACTTTAATCCAGTGTACATCTATTTAATTTACTTGTTCTTAACAATTATGTTTAGACTACCCACAAAAACCTCATGAGACATTAGACAAACTCAACCATTATCCCAAGCTATTTTTCTTTTTTTGTTGTTGTTGTTTTTTTTGTTTTTTTTTTCATTTTAACATCTTTATTGGAGTATAATTGCTTTACAATGGTATGTTAGTTTCAGCTTCACAACAAAATGAATCAGTTATATATATACATATGTTCCCATATCTCTTCCCGCTTGCGTCTCCCTCCCTCCCACCCTCCCTATCCCACCCCTCCAGGCTGTCACAAAGCACCGAGCCGATCTCCCTGTGCTATGCGGCTGCTTCCCACTAGCTATCTACCTTACGTTTGGTAGTGTATATATGTCCATGCCTCTCTCTCACTTTGTCACAGTTTACCCTTCCCCCTCCCCAAAGCCTCAAGTCCATTCTCTAGTAAGTCTGTGTCTTTATTCCTGTTTCACCCCTAGGTTTTTCATGACATTTTTTTTTCTTAAATTCCATATATATGTGTTAGCATACGGTATTTGTCTCTCTCCTTCTGACTAACTTCACTCTGTATGACAGACTCTAGGTCTATCCGCCTCATTACAAATAGCTCAATTTCGTTTCTTTTTATGGCTGAGTAATATTCCATTGTATATATGTGCCACATCTTCTTTATCCATTCATCCGATGAGGGACACTTAGGTTGTTTCCATCTCTGGGCTATTGTAAATAGAGCTGCAATAAACATTTCGGTACATGACTCTTTTTGAATTATGGTTTTCTCAGGGTATATGCCCAGTAGTGGGATTGCTGGGTCATATGATAGTTCTATTTGTAGTTTTTTAAGGAACCTCCATACTGTTCTCCACAGTGGCTGTATCAATTTACATTCCCACCAACAGTGTAAGAGTGTTCCCTTTTCTCCACACCCTCTCCAGCATTTATTGTTTCTAGATTTTTTGATGATGGCCATTCTGACTGGTGTGAGATGATATCTCATTATAGTTTTGATTTGCATTTTTCTAATGATTAGTGATGTTGAGCATTCTTTCATGTGTTTGTTGGCAGTCTGTATATCTTCTTTGGAGAAATGTCTATTTAGGTCTTCTGCCCATTTTTGGATTGGGTTGTTTGTTTTTTTGTTATTAAGCTGCATGAGCTGCTTATAAGTTTTGGAGATTAATCCTTTGTCAGTTGCTTCATTTGCAAATATTTTCTCCCATTCTGAGGGTTGTCTTTTGGTCTTGTTTATGGTTTCCTTTGCTGCACAAAAGCTTTGAAGTTTCATTAGGTCCCATTTGTTTATTTTTGTTTTTATTTCCATTTCTGTAGGAGGTGGGTCAAAAAGGACCTTGCTGTGATTTATGTCATAGAGTGTCCTGCCTATGTTTTCCTCTAAGAGTTTGATAGTTTCTGGCCTTACATTTAGGTCTTTAGTCCATTTTGAGCTTATTTTTGTGTATGGTGTTAGGGAGTGATCTAATCTTATACTTTTACATGTAGCTGTCCAGTTTTCCCAGCACCACTTATTGAAAAGGCTGTTCTTTCTCCACTGTACAATCCTGCCTCCTTTATCAAAGATAAGGTGACCATATGTGCGTGGGTTTATCTCTGGGCTTTCTATCCTGTTCCATTGATCTACATTTCTGTTTTTGTGCCAGTACCATACTGTCTTGATTACTGTAGCTTTGTAGTATAGTCTGAAGTCAGGAAGCCTGATTCCTCCAGCTCCGTTTTTCGTTCTCAAGATTGCTTTGGCTATTCGGGGTCTTTTGTATTAAACGGATCATACACCATGATCAAGTGGGGTTTATTCCAGGAATGCAAGGATTCTTCAATATACGCAAATCAATCAACGTGATATACCATATTAACAAATTGAAGGAGAAAAAACATATGATCATCTCAATAGATGCAGAGAAAGCTTTTGACAAAATTCAACACCCATTTATGATAAAAACACTGCAGAAAGTAGGCATAGAGGGAACTTTCCTCAACATAATAAAGGGCATATATGACAAACCCACAGTCAACATCGTCCTCAATGGTGAAAAACTGAAAGCGTTTCCACTAAGATCAGGAAAAAGACAAGGTTGCCCACTCTCACCACTCTTATTCAACGTGGTTTTGGAAGTTTTAGCCACAGCAATCAGAGAAGAAAAGGAAATAAAAGGAATCGAAATTGGAAAAGAAGTAAAGCTGTCACTGTTTGCAGATGACATGATACTATACATAGAGAATCCTAAAGATGCTACCAGAAAACTACTAGAGCTAATCAATGAATTTGGTAAAGTAGCAGGATACAAAATTAATGCACAGAAATCTCTGGCATTCCTATACACTAAGGATGAAAAATCTGAAAGTGAAATCAAGAAAACACTCCCATTTACCATTGCAACAAAAAGAATAAAATATCTAGGAATAAACCTACCTAAGGAGACAAAAGATCTGTATGCAGAAAATTATAAGACACTGATGAAAGAAATTAAAGATGATACAAATAGATGGAGAGATATACCATGTTCTTGGATTGGAAGAATCAACATTGTGAAAATGACTCTACTACCCAAAGCAATCTACAGATTCAATGCAATCCCTATCAAACTACCACTGGCATTTTTCACAGAACTAGAACAAAAAATTTCACAATTTGTATGGAAACACGAAAGACCCCAAGCTATTTTTCTTGCTGACAAATGTTGTAAGAGATAACATGAACTCATTTGACCTTTAATAAGCCTAAGTAAGTAGAATAAAAGTATTATATACAATGCTGACAGTTCTAAAGACATGCCTGTTTTAATTAAACTAACGAACAAACTAGTTTTAATAATGAATATTTTCCCAAATCACATGAAATTGAAATTCATTTGAGCCACTTGTTATTATATTTCTCAGAGTTTAATTTACATAAGCACTTAATTTTCTTTAAGCCAATTAAATAACAGCTCCTTTACAAATTAATTTTGGCAATACCATCTAGAGATAGAAAATGCCACACATATGTAATGCACATATATAGACACACATTAACATAAAAACAGACACAGAGACCTTATAACTTCCATTCTTTTAATTACCACCATGAATCAGATACAATAATACAAAACTCACCAGTTATAAAAGAAGTTGGATCTAAGTTGCTTTACTGATAGATGGAATAAGTTAAGGTTATCTGCTAGGATGACTAAAGCTTTCACACATGATTTTTCATTTGCCTAAGTTTCAGATGACCTTACCCCTACTTTTTTCCTTCAGATAAGAATTACTTCCCTGAAGTTTGCACTTTAAAGAGATGGCCTAGATAAGAGTTAACATTTACTCAGGGAAAGAATGCAAATTTCTCCAAGAATAACTTTGGTTTCCTAAGGCCAATATTTTACAGACATTTCAGATAAATGGGGGAGGTTTGGGGACTGGTAAAACAACTGATGGACTTCGAATTGTTTCTGGAGCCACATATCTGGTCCTGTAAAGACTAGATTTGTAAAACAAGGGCAGCTGTTTTTAATTACTCAAAGAATTGGTCTGCCAATAAATATCAAGGACTATCACACCCATACACCTATGTTGGAATGTTTTTTTCTTTCCCCCTGGGTAGTTTAGCTTAGGGGAGAAGGCCTAAAATAATTCTTATAAGACTCTGAATATCCACTTCCAATTTGGCCATATTTCTGATCGTAGAGTTACTAAATTTTTTCAAATTTATCAGTTTTCAGTCAATAGAAACAATATATATCTGGCAGTATTGAACAACCCCTTGGATTTAGGATCCATTCCCAAATAGGATGCAGAAAATATTATCTTCCCAAGATCTTAGAGCCAATCCCAAAAATAGCCAAAAGAAAGAAAGACTTAGATACTAACAAACAAAAAGGTAACAGTTGTCCCTGGGAGAGAAAGGATCAATAACAAATGGATCTGGATTTGGGCAGGAGGGAGACAACATGAAATCTTATTTTTCTCTCTCAACAGGGCTCTACATACATAGTATACTACTACAGTGAGTACTCAAATAAAAGAGGACAGAGGGCAGCAGTAGAAGTTACATCAGTCTTTTTTTTTTTTTTGTCTTGTTTTTTGATACCTCTTGTGTGTTTAATTTTTCAGTAGCCATTTGCAATGAATCTTTTAATGAAGCTAGTTTGGAATTTTGAAGTCTTTTGGAGGTTTCTGCATTACCAATTAAAATAGGTATTCCATTCTGTTTGATATCGGAACCCTTACTTTCAAGTGTACTTCTTAAATGATCATATCTAGTTGGAACGTTCCTCATAATAGCCATTGTAATTCTAGGATGTAATTTCCCCTTAGGGCTGGCATCAGTTTGGTAGGACCTTAGCCACAAATGGAGTTTAACTCATATTTCTATCCAGCCATATCTAACCGCAGATGGAATGCAACCCACATCTCTGTCTGGATATATTTTGGGACCCTCAACCTGATGTTTACCAAGCCAAGTTCTCAGAACACAAAATTCTAGGTTGTCTTAGTAAGATTTTGCCATTTTTGTAGATATTTATAGTTTCTGGGACCATAGTTCTTAAGGTATGCTGGTAGATTGTAACCAAGCAGGACCCCATGGGGCCCTTCCTGGGACATGCCCTCCCCCATATCCTCTGCTTTAGCTCCTCTCTGAAGTACCTAGATAATAGTATCTGATGCACATTTCCTGAGTTGTTTTGCAGAAGTAAAAAAAAAAAAAAACAAAAAACACCTCTCCTACAAATGGAAGATGTTAACTACCAAGAGCACATAGCCCCAGGCCTCCTGGAGCCCAAGGACTGATAATGTTAACCCCTATGACACCACCCTGCTACCTCACCATCAGCCAATCAGAGAATTGTGCACAAGCTGATCACATACCCTGCGGACCCCGCCCACCCATGCACTACCTGAGAAGAATCCATATTTTATCCAGACTTGGATCTATGTCAAGCCTTCCTTAGGGTGCATCACTCAGTAAGCACTGAGTTAGTGTTACTAACTGACGAAAAGCGGAGTCCTTCAGAAGCAATGAGCCATAAGTGAAAATTCTGAGGTCAACAGAAATGGCTCCTATGATAACAGAGTCTCTATAATGTTTCTCTTGATGCACTGGGGTGGCATTCAGGAACAATTAAAAAGGATCTACCATTCATAGAAGGGAACTTTACTGTAAAACTAAATTGAATCCACAGCCTACAAGTGAGTACACACATACACACACCCCAACTTCCCCATTGTGGAAAAGCAGCCATGCTCGATTTCCTTGTCACCAAAATGATTCATCCCTAGCAGACAAAAGAAATAGCCAAGTTCTATCCAGGCGCAGAACAAGAAATGCCTTTTTTCTCTTTGCACATCAAGTTAAAAACTACTGCTTGTGGAGCAAAGCTGAGATTACAGGACAAACGCAGCAAAATCTAGCTCACATCTGGGGAAATACTGAGACTCATTGCCGTTGAAAGCTTTGTCTACCTTTGAAGGAGAAACACCTCTGCAGAAATATAATAGCCACAAAATCTCTGTCTTTTAATACAGAGTTGCATGAGGCCTTTAGAACAAAAGAAGTGTGTATCTGTCTCCCCTACAAGACCTGACCCAGTGTTTTGCCACAGGTTCTTAGTAAATTATTATTGGATGGATTGCTCATATCAGAAAGCACCATGTGTCTTGCTGTCATCTAGATCCTTTCTACTTAACATGTGGTCTGTAGACCAGCAGCAGCATCCTGGGAGTTTGGTACAAATGCAGAATCAGGCTACTCCCCAAAGCCACCTATAGAATCTGAATTTTAACAAGATCCCAGGTGATTCATATGCTCATTAAAAGTTTTATAATCGCTGCTATAAACAAACGCTCTCAACAAAATGTAGAAACTCTGCCCCAAGATGACTGAGGGCCTATCCAGTCAATCAATCAACAACATATTTCCTGACAGTCTGCTCTGCACATGATGCCAATGGGGTAGCCAAAGCATTATCCAAACACTAGAACACTTATGCAAAATAACATCAACAGAATGACAGTTTGGCAGTAGTTCTCTGGAAGGCACTGGACATACCGCAAAGGGACAAATGAGAGAGGAAATTTGGGCCACATGGGATTTGTCTCAAAAGGAGCCCTGGGAGTTTGAAGTATATTAGTACAGCAATGATTATTCCCTTCAGCCTCTGCAGACCTCTCCAAGGTGCATCTCCTGATAAGGGGGCAGGCAGATCTGAATGAAGATGTTAACTTAAAGATAGCAGGAAATAAGCGAGCAGTGCATCAGAGTGGAGCAAAAACAGGGGAAGGCAAGAGGCAGAGGCCTGTCCCTAGCAATGACTTTAATAACCAGTCTCTGGGCTGCCAGAGACAATCTTCATCAGCAGTCATGAGCGAGTGAATGAATGGCTTCTGTCACCATTGTGGCTCTGCTCCAGCTGTAGTTCTATTGCCTGTTGGATTTAGTTTTAAAGTAAAAGAAAGAAGTACCCTGAATGAAACCAAACTTTGTCCCCTGGCTTCTATTTAAGTTCAGCAATGGCTGGTAGACAGGAGATCAGAAGGCAGACTGAGTGAGACATCAGGTTACTTCCTTCCTTCCCTCACCATCCACACGCCTTGCTCTGGGTGTGGCAAGAGGGTGAATTGGTCCCTGGGGGTATTTGGCCAAGTATAGAGACATTTTGGATTTCATAACTAGTTGGCTGGGTACTACTGTCATGTCATTTGTAGAAGCCAGGGCTGCTGCTAAAAATCCTACCATGGAAAAGACAACTTCTACAACACAGAATTCTATGACCTGAAGTGTTGACGCTGCCGAGAGTGAGACACTCGGCTCTATGAAAACAGCCCCATGGGGACCCTTCCTGCAAGGACCTCTTCAGGCGACAGATTCCTGCCGTTGTTCCTCCCACGTGCTTCAACTTCCCTTGGGTGTTTCTTAAACCTACCACTCCCCTGAAGTTAGCTCCAACATTAAACTCCCTTCAAAAATCCCAGGCATGTGAATCTTTTCGTTGCTTCCCAGACCCTACGTTGAGAGTTTAGCTAAGCTACTTCATGATATTTTTATGGAACCAGATTTATTTACCCGACTCGCAAGCCAAATGATGAGATGCCAAGGTTTGCAACAGAGAAAGTTTATTCACAAGACACATAAGTGAGGAGATGAGAGAAAAGATCTAAAATCCACTTCCCCAAAGGTAAGGGGTTTGGGGTAAGCTGGGTAGACTTAAGCATGGGAAAGAGTGAGGTAATCAGTGTTCTGTAATTTACCTGTTTCTTCATGGGAGGCATGTTCAAAAATGGAGATGCTTAGCATGATCTGAGGGTGGAGTTTTTTGGCCCTCTGACATCAAAAGTCACTCATCAGATACCTGTGCGGCCCAGTCTTAGGGTCGGTGGTCCCAACCAGTTTTACCTGGCTCAAACCGGATAAGAGGTGACTCCAAGTTCCTGAAAAACCCCTTAAGCCCCCATTACTATAGCAAGACATACATTAGAGGTGTTATCTATAGGAAGTGGTTAAGAAGTCTTGTGATATATCACCTAAGTTATGTGAAGCTTGGAGGGTATGCAATTAAAGAGAGGAAGAAATAACAACTAAAGCGAGTTTAGTCAGAGAAGGCAGTTTACAAGTGGAGGGGTTTTTAACAAGCTGTCCCCTTATCTGTTGTTCTGTAAAACAGGCTCAAGAATTTCTGCTGGTCACCAGCCTCCGGTAACCCTGTGGGACATTGTTGCAACACATCTGCCGTAGCATCCATCCTGTTTGGCCAAGTGACCTGTGGGACCATAAACCACCACTAGCCCCCTCATGCAGGCACGAGCCCTGGAGAGCAGCCTCAGAGTCACAAGCAAATGTAAGTTCTGATGTGACCTTCCAACAGCCCTTGTGACCAACAGTCTCCTCTCCCATCCGGGCCTTCCCATTGTGGGCCCCTTCAATAAGACTGCCTCCCCCCTAACGAAGCTTACAACATCCCTGTTCATTTGGTTTGAATTGACCAATCCAGCCTTAGGCTGGGAACCCCAAAGCACTCTACCCACAGACCCTAATAAAGGCATGTGTCCCAGGTCCTGCCTGTCTCTCTGCCTGCACCCTGCCTTGACCTCTACCTGTGGCTCCTTGAGGCTTGTGTGGAGGACCTCCTCTAGGATCTGTGAGTAACAAACTTCTCTGTTTCAATTCCTTTGTGGTCTTTTGTTGAACTGTGGCTCACAGCTGACACCCCCAGAGCTCTACCTAGCAAATGCTAATTTCGCAAGTCATAACACCACAACTGGTCCAAAGAAAGACCAGTAATGAGAAAAATAATACTAGGATTTGTCCTGAGGCAGTAATTCTTAATTGATGACCTGGCCAAAGCTGAAAAGAAGAGTGAATAAGGTCTGGAGGCAGGGGGGAAGTGGGGTTACAGGGTTCACGAAGAGCCTCTGCAAAGACTGTGATGGGGGCAGCCTTGGAGCATCCAACCCCAGCACGGGAGAGAGCAGGGAAGGCTGCGTGGGATAGAAGTGCCCTTCCCCACCCTCAGTAAAGCAGATTTACCTTGATGAACCAATGTTGAACTAATGAAGTCAAAGTGGTGGTATACCCCACTTGCATGAGCACTTTCCAAGGATGTCAGAGATGTCCTACCCTTACATTGTTATATATGTTTGTGAAATGCTCAAAAATGAGATATTTGAACTGCACCTGGTTAAGAATATTGCCTCTTTCCACACCAACGTTCCCTCCATCACATTTTCATTCTCTTAAGGTAGCATTAGGGGACACAGCTAAAACAAAGTTGAAGTGGCGATGCATGTAATTTGGATTTAGTGGGATGTACTTATGCAATTCACAGTCACTTTGGGATATGATAAAGTTATTGCTAGCCATCCACGTATAAGAATGATTTTCAGGACTACTTCTATCATCCGCTGTAAGAACTCACCTGCATTGTGACATGAAGGGTGTGTCCAGAGGTCATATGGAGATAGGAACCTGTCCAACAATGTTGCGGACACAGGAGAGGAGAAATAAGACTTGAAATGCATAAAGACAGACACTAGTCTATGAGAAATTCTTCCAGTCATCAGATGTGTAAAGTGTTAAAGATAAGTTAGTTCTCTTCATCCTCTGATCAAAACAGAAGTTCTCTCCTTCAGGAATATATTCAGTAATTTGGAATATACAATTATAGATGTACCATAGATTATTTTTTCCTTTTTGGAGAGGGAGAATATCAGGCTTGATTTCTGATTTCACTAAGGGTCCCCTCAGCCCCTTTGTGAGAGCACAAACTACACAAATGTGTATGCAGTAGCCTCAATGATAAGGGTTAGAAATATGTATACAGAGCCTAGTGAAACTGAGCAGAACCCTGTGTCCGCCAAGGACAAAGCCCCCTCCATGTCACCTGCCTCTAGTTTGTAGAAAAGGCAAAGTCTCCCAGGCCTCCCTGAATCACAAAAGATCAGGGCCGAGCAGTTAATGATTAGGACAATAGAGCTACAGAATGTTTCAGTGTTTGATGCACATTCCTGAGTTGTTTTACAGAGGGAAAAAGCTAACTGCATGATGACCAGACAGTAGCCGTGACATAAGCTGCTTCATCTTGAGCAGTACTGAATCTATGGCTAGCACAATTCCAGAACTTGACCTCAAGAGAATGAGATTAATACAATTGCTCATAATAATCTGTACCTTTGTGGGCATCAAAAAAATTGTAGATTGCTCTGCCTGGGCAACTAAAATTGTCAGCAAAGAAATGCTACAGACCTATGACAACATCTTCCATTCTGAGAATATGATGCCTTGTATCAGCATGAAGAAATTACGAAGACAGATCTTTGCCCATAATCCCATAGAAATGGAATGATGTCTGGCAGTGGGGATGTGTAAGCAGCTCTTTGCAGGAAAGAGCTCTCTGCAGGAGGCCCCTTTTGTCTCATCACCCTAGAAAAGCTGTATTGTAATTCACCTCTGCCCAAGCACACCTTTCAAATCTTTTGATGACACAAAGCCTTGCCTAACCTGTTGATTCTTTCCTTAGATCAAAGAAGTAGAAATGAAGAATAAGAAATTAACAGATGACCAGATCTTTTCCCCAGCTTCCCCTTCATAATCTCACAAGCAAACTGTGTGAATGATGTACCATCTAAAGAAAGATCACATAGAGTCAACAAGTCTGCATGCAGTGGGAAATGACAGCAAATATGACCCTCTACCTCAGTGATTAACTGAGACGACTTTCCCTTTAAAAACTTTCATGGCAGAGCAGAATCTTCCAAGTTGGTTCTGGGACATTAGTCCTCCTTATCCCCAGGTTGCCGGCCTCTTAAATAAAGCAACCTTTCTGTTCCTACCAGTACTTGTCTCTCGAGTATTGGCTTTTCAAACAGCGAGCAGCCAAACCTGAATTCGGTTAACACTAGCAGTGCATGAAAGGTGCATAACACATTTAATGAATAGATGGATGGATGAATGATAAATAAATTAGTATGGCCTCGAGTGGTTGGAGAGGCTTCCTGGAAGAGGTAAGAAGTCAACAAGATGTAAGACAAGCTCTGGAAAAGAGCCCAGTGTGAAGTGAGGTCGAGTGAGGAGGCCAGCTCACTGAAGAGGACTAGCCCTGCAGAGGAACAAAGGCAAGTTTTGCTGGGTAGGAGGGTAGGGCCAAACACTGGAAGTCCTTGGAAGCCAGAGTTTTTATGCTGTAAATAACAGGAAGTCCTTATAGATTCCAGAGCAAGGTGGTAGTATGATGAAAGGTGGTGTTTTCCAGAAATTATCTTGACAGTGGGACCCAAAACAGATCTAGCAGGGAGAAATCAGATACGAGGAAGCACTGTGGTAATGCAAGTACACAACATGGGCCTGGATTAGGGTGCTGGGAATGGTAAGGAAGAGGTAAATCTTAAAGAGAAGAGAAGACTCATGGTAGGAATCATCTCAAATTAATATTAATCAAAATCTCTATGGTGTTATAAACTATTTCACGGAATTGGCCATGGACATAAAGATAACTAACATCATGGCTCTGAGTTCTCAGATGAGCAGTTTGACCACCATAGACTCTAGGGTTGTATAATATGACCAAGAAAAATCTCTCCAGATATCTTGGTAAAGAAAATCTCAATGAAGCCAGTTTCTTGTCCCTTGTCTACATTCACAGTCAGCTGCTGCCACTGTCATTCTCTGCAGCTGCTCCACAGCGTATGACATCCTGAATGGCCTTCCCCGGAAATCCAGTGGGTGTTGATGCCCATTTTAGGGTCTGCTGTCTGACAGCAGAAATGCACGTTCTCCCTGAGGGTGGTGGGTGTGTTCCGGAGACTTCATTCAGATGAGTCCTCACAGACCTCCCCAAAGGAACTTCAGGATAATTAATTAAATCAGTGCTTTTCAGTCCTCTTGATTACACATTGAGCCATCCCAGTGGTTTTCCTTCTTTTGGAGAATCATCCCACTCAGTGGGGAACTATGTCATTTTTCTCTTTCTGCTGGTCTTCGGGCAGGAGAAAGCAAGTCCAGCCAGTGAGCAAAGGAACCATTCATAACTTTTGACAATACAGGCAGGAAATTGCTGTTGCTAAATGAATTTGCATTATTTATCCCTCATCCTTACTCTGCAATTTCATGCTGCAGGATCTACTTCTTACCCAGAACTTTAGAAGTATGGCAACATCCCCTGTGTGCAGTACCCAGGGTCAACTTGTGCTGTGGCTCACCGGGACCCTCTTCTTGATGGCCTGTGAGATCCGTCAGGCCAAGACTTTAGCTGCAGAGATGAGAGATACAGCATTACAGCTGTCCTCTTGAGGGCTGAATTTTTATTTCACAGGCCCAAGGTGGTTGAAAACTGTTCTCCAGAATGTTGTGCTTCCTTTTCCCTCAGAAGGATCCCTAATCTTAGCACTTAACCTATCACTCCCATTTTAACCAGATTAAGCTCTTAGATAGTGGTAAATGACCACAGAATTGTGGCCAAAAACCAGGCAAAAAAAAAAAATGTTTAAATAATGCAAAATCCAGTGAGAATGGAAAATTTGACAACGTAGATGAGGAAGTACAAAATTCATTTAACTACACTAATCATCCAGCCAAACGACTAGAGACCACAAAACTGGGGGTGAGAAGAGTTCAAGAATTCCTCCTATCCAAAACAGTCAATAAAATGTTGAAAAGAGGATAAAAATTGGGTAAAGGTGAAACTTGAGAGCACAGGCTGGGGTACTCTTGTGCTTAGCTGACAATTCCCAACCAAAAGAAAGGATTCCACAGATTCTTCTATGACTGAGTTAGATTTTACAAAAAATAAGTATCCCATTCACATCTCTGGAGAACTGTGTCCATTTCATGGCCCTAGACTTTACCTCTTTTGCCCTAGCCCACTTGATAGGTAGGATTAAACTTCTGCATTTATCAGATATATGATTTTAAAACTATAGGATGGTGCAAAAATAGACAGAGATGGTGAAGTATATAAAAACTTTGTTTGAATACCTTTTGTCAAATTTAGGAATGTTTTGCATAAGGATAAGGATATTCATATATTTTTCTTATTGAAACAATGCAATTTCAAATTTAAGTTACTTGTGATACTGTGATTTATAAGAAATATACTTTAGTCTTCTCTCCATTCCTGGCACAAAATCCTTGGAACTATAAATGTGTCTTTTGTTATGTTAACGAGGTAATTTTTGGAAAGCCCCTAGGTAACCTAAGGATGGGGGTTGGTTGCTAAAAGAACCAACCATGTAATTAGAGGGTTGAAACTTTCAGTCCAATCCCAGACCTCCTGGGAGTGGAGAGGGAATGGAAAATAAATTCAATCATCAATGGCCAATGATTTGATCAATCAAGCCTACAAAATGAAGCCTCCATAAAAAAACCCTGAACTAAACCCTGAACTAACCCAGGATTCAGAGAGCTTCTGGGTTGGGGAACATATGGAGATGCTGAAAGAGTGGTGCGCTTGGGGGCATGGAAGCTCTGTGCCCTTCCGCATATCTTGCCCTACACATCTCTTCCATCTGGCTGCTCCTGAATTACAACATTTTATAATAAACCAGTACATCATCTAATAGGTAAGTGTTTTCCTGAGTTGTGTAAGCCATTCTGGCTAATTCCACAACCCAAGGAGGGGGTTGTAGAAACCTAAAACCAATAGCTGGTGGGTCAGAAGCACAGGTGACACATGGACTTGTAATTGGCATCTGAAGCTGGGAGAGGGTAATGTTGTGGGACTGAGCCCTTAACTCAAGGGAGCTGATGCTATCTCCAGGTAGATAGTGTCAGAACTGAGTTGAATTGTATGACATTCAATGAGAACTGGAGAATTGCTTGGTGGTACCAGAAAAGCAGACATACACACACTAGACTTGTGCTTTTCATGCAAAAGGTGTAAGAAAGTTTCTTTGTAAACAGTTTGAAAGTTTAACAAAAATTTATGACACATAAACGTGAATTTATGACACATAAACATGAATTAGAGAGAGCTTGTTTTCTGGGTGTGTAAATTTGCTCTTTCAAGCATTTGATGTGTTTAAGGGAATCAGATAAATTGCATTTTAATGTATACAAAGATATTTAAAAGATATAAATTAATTAGGTTTGTAAATAGGGTTAATTGTTTAGAGAAAATCAGTCTGTTAAACTTATTAATTTATTAAACATTACTAATGTACATAGAAAGGTAATTATTCTTACCTAAATATTTAATAAATTTATAGGTAAAATAACAAATTTTGTAAGTTGAATTTTAAGCCTTAAGAAAAGTAGCTTTTTTATTTTGTGACTTTAATAAACTATGTATTAGTTTAAAGCCACTTAACTATAAATAGTCCTTTCCCCACACACAAACACATACACATACAAACACATACACACACACACACACACACACACACACACACACACACACACACACTCGCTCCCTGGGCAGTGTTAAAGCAGAAACTTTAAAAAACACACATCAATAGGATTTCCCTGGCGGTCCAGTGGTTAAGTCTCTGTGCTTCCACTGCAGGGGGCACTGGTTTGATCCCTGGTGGGGGAACTAAGATCCTGCATACTGCGCGGTGCGGCCAAAAATACAAAAACAAAAACACGTCAGGGCTTTCATGGAGTCCACCAATTCTCATCTCATCACGAAGTGTCTCTCCCCTGGCCTAGCTCCTTCCCCTGCAGGGAACACATCAGACTTTCAGGTTGGGTAAGAGGTGTATTTCCTTAGGGGCAGTGCTCATGCCCTCTGTCCCACTTGACCATAAACCCCATAAGGTGAGAGACCATGTCTGTTTTGCTCATCATTATATATCCCCATAATTTTCTCTTCAGCATGGGACCTAATAAGAAGTCACTTAAATATCAAATGAGTGAATGAGGGAATTGTGTCTAGACAGGGGTTTTAATGCCTTGCCCTCTTGCCTCACTCTCCAGAATCTGAACTCCTACAACTTTATACTACTTACCTGATGTGACCCACCATGTATCTGGATACATTCTAGCTCCAGTTTTACCTGGGTTGAGATCTCCTTGTCTCACTGAGTGATAACATTGAGGTTCTCCCACTGTTGGTCCCATTTCTATGACTTGCTCTCCACCTGTGGTCCTGTCATTCTATCCCCATGACATTTAAGTAATGAGCTGACATTTCCTATCTGATGTTCTCTCTTTTGCTTTCTATCTCTTTCTCCTTCACATTGCTCAACATTTTAGGGTCAAGGATTAAAAAGGCAAAATATCAGAAGGAGAGAGTTAAGATGAAGATGATTGAATCTCATGTTTCTCTTTTTATGCAGCCAAGAGAAAGTGACTATAGATAACCTTTATCCTTAAAGAAAAGAAATTTCTTTCTGTATACCCCTGGCTCCCCCGAGATGCCATTTTATTTTGTGAGAGTTAAGAAAATAAATGTAAAAGTTGGCATTGTACCAAAAAAATGCCACATATCTAATGGTGCTTCAGATTGTCAGCCTCACTCACAGGAACATATAACTCTAAATTTGAAATTTCTCTAAAATCTATTAAATATTAAAGGATAGATGCTGGTTTGGATATTTTTTATGGTTACCATGGATTTAATCTGAATTAAAAGTCAAACTTAGACATTTTAATAGTATTTGAGTGTCATTTCTGGTCAAAATAAATGGAAAACTTTCATGAAATGTATTAAGAAATGTAAATGCTTTATAGTAGTTGAAACAGAGGAAAAGCTTCCCATCTTTGTTTGATTTGTTTTGTCACCAAAAGAAGTGATCTCTTCAAGACCCGTTTGAGGCTTTGGTATAAACTATATGTGTCTAAAACCCTGGAAGGTGGTCCAACAGTGCACATCATCCTCTCTATTTGAAGTCTTTGGACTTTTTCAGGCTTTCAAGGAACACTGGGTTACCTCAGGCAACATGGTGTTTTGCTAAAGGGAAGAAATGGTATGTTAAAAAAAAAACAGACTTCATGGAAAGTTGTTCAGGACACGAGAGCAACGTTTATGTCCCAACAGTAGCTCCAACTTCTATCTCACCTCTCCTATGAGCTTCTTTTCCTTTCATTCTCTGTTTCTCTTGCCTCCCCCCTCTCTAGTCTTGGTTGTGTCCCTTGATTTTCCTCCCAACTAATGGCTTATGTTCATTCACTGTCCTCTCTGTGCTCTCTTAACATATGCTGCCGCTCTCTGTGGGTCATCTGTTTCTCACATAAAAATAGCCATTAAAGACTTATTTGGGGTCTCTTAGTCATTGTCCAATACAAAGCATGCTCAGTGGACAGGACTCTCCTGAACACCACCCAGGTGCCCCTTAAGTCAGGCACCAATCCACAGAGTCCAGGGAGCAGGGACACATGGTACAAATCATTTGTGATGACTTTTCTCCAAGGAAGGTAGTGAACATGACAGCCACTCAGAATATCTGAGCCAATATATTTGCGTTTTATAGATGTACGGTTCCAATTTATTTTTATGGCAACAAAATTAAACCTAAAGAAGGACCACATATTATTACATTATAAGCATCTTCCCACATATAACCTTGTACTACAGACTTATGGAAAATATAATAAGCCAGCTTCTCCATTTTCACTGAAGACACTGATAGAATGTCGAGCAGGACAGAGAATGAAGACAGAATCCTCAGGCACCCCACGTTAGTGACCAACCTGGTCACAAGTCAATATTCTTGCAATGCAGACAGTGTTTCAACCAGTTATGACTTTATTTGGCTTTATTATCCTATTTCTTCAACTTAGAAATGAAAAGAACTTTGTCAAAAGCCTAGTAGGCATTAAGCTACTTTGTGGATTTGGAAAGTTTGGCTTTTCCATTTTTTTAGTTATCCATAAAACATGTCATTATTGCCTAAATTTTAGGCTCTGAAAGTGAGCTTTAATACTATTATTGCTATTACCCAATCTGTTATATCACTCCAGCTGAGCAACTTCTTGCTGGGTTCAGTTTAGAGTGAAACTAATGCTCAAGATACTTTTTCCCCTTTCCATTCACAGGCTGTTCAGCAGAAAATTGGATTATAACAAGCATCAATGAACACTACCTGGTCTATCAGTTTAGTGACCCCATCACAAAATGAAGTGAGGTTAGCGTGACATGTTCTCAATGAATTGGTGTCGGCTTTTACAGTCATCACTGGTTCCTCAAAGAATTCAAACCGCCTGTCCAATATATAACTCCAGCCTTTGCAAGGGCATCAGACTTAGAAGTTTGCTCCTTCCAAACCCCAACATGTCCCATTCTCAAAAATGGCCTTTCATTAATTGAGCTGTATTTCATCTCCAAACTTTAGTTTCCATTAGGACTCCCACACAAAGTCTCTACTATCAATACTAAAACAAACAAAAAAGCTCACAAAAAGTAGGGGTGGGAGAACTACCATCTAGAAAGGCCCAAATGTGGTAGGCAGATTTTGCTAATTGTTGTTTTATCTTTCCCCACACGCATAATGCAAATGGCTCCAGCCTAAGATGCAACCCACTGATATGAGCTGAAGGACAAGATCCTTCACGGTCCTTGCCTGTGGCTCTCACACTGGACTCTAATTCCCTGGAGATTTCAACTTCCTGTTCTCTCCTTGAGAACTTCCTGCAAAGAATCCCATACCACACAAACTGGCGGGCTCCTTGGCTTCTGATTATTGATGCAATCAATTAGTATTCATTGAGCATATGCTGTGGGCCAGGAATTGACCTAGATACTAGGAATAAAGCCATGAATGAGACAGACAAAGGCTTTGCTCCCTTGGAGTTTACCTTCTAGTGTTTTTGTTGTGTGGAGCTTACATTGTGCCATATGGATTAGCACTGATAAGCATTTGCTCATTCTGTTCCAGCTGCTTTGACTCCCATCCCTCATCATTTCCGTTTAACTAATTTCTAACATCTTTAAAGCACAGCTCAACTCATACTTCCTCCATGACTCTTTCCCCAATTGCCCTGGTGGAGAACTTCTTTAACTTCCAACCAAACACACCCCTGTACCAATCATTTAGTCTCTAATACCTTACTTATTATTTATACATATTCATGCACATATCCTATCTCCCCAACTATGCCGAAGCCCTCTGAGAGCATGAAATGGATCTTGTATTTTTCTGAAGGCTTACACTAAAAAGAGTGCCCTTTGTGAAGAGGTTACATCTTAAATGGTGGTAGTTAATGAGAACGAGAGAAAATTGAATAATATTTTTCCTTTAATCTGGAACAAAGAGCCAGCAAAGAAATCAGAGATGTCTTGGGAAGTAGTATTTTTATTGGTGAAAATTTTATGAAAGGAAACTACCAACAGCCAGTTTTACTGATTTGGTCTAAAATACAGTTTAACTGCCTATTGTGAGATATATTTTGCAATCACTGTCTTTAAAATGTCCTCTTTTCAGCACTCAGAGAAAACTGCTCATTGATGCTTGCTTAAGTTTAATTTTCAGGTGAACAGTCTATGAATAAAAGAGGAAAAAAAAACTTTGGCTTTCATTCCACTTACACTGAATTGGTCAAGGAATTATTCAGCAGATATAATACAGCAGATTGTGTAATAATAACAATAGCAGTATATTAAAGTTTATTTGCAGAGGATAAAACCCAAGCATTAACACAAGACATGCTTTATAGATAAGAGAAAAACAAAAGGCCAAGCCTTTTCCAAACTCATGAATGTTATGTGATCAAGTAAGCTATGCCTAGTGGGAAAAGTCCTATTGTGCAAGCATTATTGCTGTTTCAGCTGGAATTTTTCACAGAGAGTCTAAAACATATGAGAATTTGGAGGAAGCAGAAATAAACATTTATATTTGATTATAAATAAACATTTATATTTATATTTGAGTTTCACCCTAAAATTTACACAGTGCTTTCACACACATTATCTCACTTAGTCCTTTCACAAACTCAGCAAAAGTACACATTATATCACTTAGTTCTTTCAAAAACCCAGAGAAGGTATTTTATACCCTTTTAAAATTTTAGGATAGGGAAACTAAATCTCAAGTGTTAAGATCATTATAAGGATTAGTCATATTAGATGACATTCCCATCGATGAAAGCTTCCACTTCCAAAGGAGATCTCTTTTTAAGCCTGGGAGAGAGTTCTCCATGCTGAAATGATGGGAAGGTATAAAATCAGATTTGCTCTATGAAAGAAATGTTTGTGCTCTGTACACAAGCATCATCAATCCAACAGTCTGTTCCAGTGGGCTCACATTGGATATTTGCCTCGTCTTCCCACACATGCCCACAAAGTGGTCCTCTGAGTTCTTGCCTCTGGTCTTTTTCTGTCTGTTTAAAATAAAATAAAAACAGTTCTGCTTCTGGCAAAGTGAAGTAACTTGTTTGGACCAATCCTCTCATTGACAACTAGGAAACACGGACAAAATACTTTGAAATATCTGTTTGAACACACCTAACAGCTACAAAGCCACTGAGGACTTGTGAATTTGATATCCTGGAGAGAAGGAATCTCAGAGAAATGAATCTAACCTTTGGTGTTTTACTCTCTATGAAGGCATTTGTCAGTTCAAAAGCAGCAACTGAGAATTTGAAAAACTAACAGAGTTTTCATAAGTCTCACAAGGAAAGGAGTGTAAAAGTTGGAGTTTAGAGCCACAAAGAAGATGGGTCCCTGGAAAATATTCCAGGTTTTGGGTTGTGACATACAAGGACTACAACCAATGAAAAAGAGTGAAGTAGAAGTACACTCACAAGAACTAAAGCCTAGCCTCAAACAGCTCATTTCCTGATTGGATTCAGATAATAATCCCACACCTAACATCCAGCTAGAAGTAAAACATTTTCCTTTCCTGGAGGAAAATATTATTCACAACTTCAAACTATCTCTATAATTTTTCAACAAAATGTCCAGCACCCACATAAAAAAGTAAAACCAGCATGCAAAAAGATAAGAATTGATCATAAAATAAAAGAAAAATACAATGAAATAGAATAAACTACAATAGAGTAGAATAGAAGCAGATAAACAGGAGATCCAGATATTGTAATTATGTTGAATGTGTTCAAGGAAATAAATGACAAGATGAAAAAATTTAGGATAGAAATGGAAACTACAAAAAGAAGATAAATAGGAATTCTTAATAAAAATTAAGAGCTCAATGGATAGATTTAACAAAATATTAAATTCCTCTGAAGAGAGAAGATAGGTCAGAGGAAAAATACCCAGACTGAAGCATGGAGAGACAAAAGGATAAAAATTACAAGAAAGAAAACAAGAGACATATGGGATACAATTTTTAAAATTCTAACTTACATTTAATTGGTGTCTCATAAAGGGAGAAGAGATGCAATGGGGCAAAAGCAATATTTAAGAAAGTAATGGCTGAGAATATTTAAACACTGATGAAACACTTCAAACCACAGATTCAAAAAACACCATAAACACCAAGCAGGAGCCACAAAAGGAAACTTATGCACATCACAATAAATTGATGTAGAAAATGAAGGACAAGGAGAAAGCAACTAGAGAAAAGGGGCATACTACCTCCAAGAGCACAGGAATAAAACTGATAGCTGAAATAATAATAATAATAATAAAGATGAATATGGACATTTCAGACAAACAATAACTGAATTTGTTAACAGAGTAATTCTACTAAAGGAAGTACTAAAGATAGTTCTTCAAGCTAAAAATAAAAAAAATAGTCCCAGAAGGAAAGTTGAAACCCAAGAAGGAATAAAGAGCAATAAAAACTTAAATATATAAATGATCATTGACAGTAAAAAACAATAATAATAATGTTCTATGGGATTTGCAATAGATAGATGATAGATAGATAGATAGATAACAGACTTAAAATAAATGCCAAACATAGCACAAAACATGGGAAGAGTTAAAAGAAGTTAGTGTTCTAAGACCCTGCATTACTCACCAAGTGGTAAAATACTAAATTATACCAGAATGTAAAACATCTAAGGATATATTTGTAATTGCTAGAGTAACTATTAAAAGAATATATAAATAACTAGCTAATTGAGCAGGACAGTAAATTATATTAAACATTTAATCTAAATATGTATGTGTACCAAAACAAAAATCTTCTATAATACAGTAAGGACAAAACAGATAATCCAATAGAAAACAAGGTACTCAAAGAATTTAATAAGCACTTCACAAAAGAAGATAACCAAATGGCCAAGAAACTTACCAAAGAGTGATCGCCCTTATCAGGCATCAGTAAAATGCTAATTAAAGCCATAATGAGATACTGTTATATCTGCACACAGCAGAATTTAAAGAAACTGACAAGAGGGACCTTCAAGATGGCGGAGGAGTAAGATGTGGAGAAAACCTTCCTCCCCACAAATACATCAGAAATACATCTACGTGTGGAACAACTCCTATAGAACCCCTACTGAATGCTGGCAGAAGATCTCCGACTTCCCAAAAGGCAAGAAATTCCCCACATACCTGGGTAGGGCAAAAGAAAAAAGAAAAAACAGAGACAAAAGGATAGCTACGGGACCTGCACCAGTGGGAGGGAGCTGTGAAGGAGGAAAGGTTCCCACACACTAGGAAGACCCTTCACTGGTGGAGATGGGGGGTGGACGGGGGGGGAAGCTTTGGAGTCACAGAGGAGAGCACAGCAACAGGGGTGCAGAGGGCAAAGTGGAGAGATTCCCGCACAGAGGATCGGTGCCGACCAGCACTCACCAGCCCGAGAGGCTTGTCTGATCACCCGCCGGGGCGGGCGGGGGCTGGGAGCTGAGGCTCGGGCTTCGGAGGTCAGATCCCAGGGAGAGGACAGGGGTTGGCTGCGTGAACACAGCCTGAAGGGGACTAGTGCGCCACAGATAGCCAGGAGACCTATCCAATACTCCAGGAAAAAGTCTGGACCTCCTTAAGAGGCAAGAGACCATAGTTTCAGGGTGCGTGAGGAGAGGGGATTCAGAGCACTGCCTAAACAGGCTCCAGAGACGGGCACAAGCCGTGGCTATCAGTGCAGACACCAAAGACGGGCATGAGATGCTAAGGCTACTGCTGCAGCCACCAAGAAGCCTGTGTACAAGCACAGGTCACTATCCACACCTCCCCTCCTGGGAGCCTGTGCAGCCTGCCACTGCCAGTGTCCTGTAATCCAGGAACAACTTTCCCAGGAGAACACATGGTGTGTCTCAGGCTGTTGCAAGGTCATGCTGACCTCTGCTGCCACAGGCTTGCCCTGCATTCCTTACCCCGCCCTCACCCCAACCTGAGGGAGCCAGAACCCCCTAATCAGCTGTTCCTTTAACCCCGTCCTGTCTAGGTGGGAACAGATACCCTCAGGTGACCTATACACAGAGGCGGGGCCAAATCCAAGGCTGAACCCCAGGAGCTGGGCGAACAAAGAAGAGAAAGGGAAATCTCTCCCAGCAGCCTCAGGAGCAGTGGATTAAATCTCCACAGTTACCTTAATGTATCCTGCATCTGTGGAATACGTGAATAGACAACAAATCACCTGAAAATTCAGGTGGTGGACTTTGGGAGCAACTGCAGACTTGGGGTTTACTTTCTGCCTCTAATTTGTTTCCAGTTTTACGTGTATTTTAGTTTAGTATTTACAGTTTATTATCATTCATAGATTTGTGTATTAATTTGGTTGCTCTCTTCCTTTATTTTTTTAATATATATTTTTTCCTTTTTCTCTTTTTGTGAATGTGTATGTGTTTGTTTCTTTGTGTGATTTTATCTGTATAGCTTTGTTTTTACCATTTATCCTAGGGTTCTGTCTGCCCGTTTATTGAGGGTTTTTTGTATAGCTTTTAGCGCGTGTTTTCATTGGTGGATTTGTTTTTGGTTTGGTTGTTCTCTTCTTACTTTCTTTTTTTATTACTTTTTTATTTTTAATAATTTTTTTAATTTTAATTATTTTATTTTATTTCATTTCTTTTTTCTTTCTTTTTTTTCTCCCTTTTCTTCTGAGCTGAGTAGCTGACAGGGTCTTGATGCTCTGGCCAGGTGTCAGGCCTAAGCCTCTGAGGTGGGAGAGCCAAGTTCAGGAAATTGGTCTACCAGAGACCTCCCAGTCCCATGTAATATTAAACAGTGAAAGCTCTCACAGAGATCTCTATACCAACGCTAAGTCCCAGCTCCACTCAACAACCAGCAAGCTACAGTTCTGGACACCCTATACCAAACAACTAGCAAGACAGGAACACAACCCTACCCATTAACAGAGAGGTTGCCTAGAATCATATAAGGTCACAGACACCCCAAAACACACCAACATGTACAGTCCTACCCACCAGAAAGACAAGATCCAGTCTCATCCACCAGAACACAAGCACCAGGTCCATCCACCAGGAAGCTTAAACAACCCATTGAACCAATATTATGTACTGGGGGCAGACACCAAAAACAATGGGAAATACGAACCTGCAGCCTGCAAAAAGGAGACCCCAAACACAGTAAGTTAAACAAAATGCGAAGACAGATAAATACACAGCAGATGAAGGAGCAAGGTAAAAACACACCAGACCAAAAAAATGAAGATGAAATAGGCAGCCTACCTGAAAAAGACTTAAGAGTAATATAGTAAAGATGATCCAAAATCTTGAAAATAGAATGGAGAAAATACAAGAAACGTTTAACAGGGACCTAGAAGAACTAAAGAGCAAACAAACAATGATGAACAACACAATAAATTAAATTAAAAATCCTCTAGAAGAAATCAATAGCAAAATAACTGAGCCAGAAGAACTGATAAATGACCTGGAAGATAAAATAGTGGAAATAACTACCACAGAGCAGAATAAAGAAAAAAGAATGAAAAGAATTGAGGACAGTCTCAGAGACTTCTGGGACAACATTAAATGCTCCAACATTTGGATTATAGGGGTCCCAGAAGAAGAAGAGAAAAAAAAAAGGGGACTGAGAAAATATTTGAGAGATTAGAGTTGAAAACTTCCATAATATGGGAAAGGAAATAGTCAATCAAGTCCAGGAAGCACAGAGAGTCCCATACAGGATAAATGCAAGGAGAAACATGCAAAGACACATATTAATCAAACTATCAAAAATTAACTACAAAGAAAAAATATTAAAAGCAGCAAGGGAAAAGCAACAAATAACATACAAGGGAATCCCCATTAAGGTTAACAGCTGATTTTTCAGCAGAAACTCAGCAAGCCAGAAGGGAGTAGCAGGACATATTTAAAGTGATGAAAGAGAAAAACCTACAACCAAGATTACTCTACACAGCATGGATTTCATTCAGATTTGACAGAGAAATTAAAAACATTTACAGACAAACAAAAGCTAAAAGAATTCAACACCACCAAACCAGCTTTATAACAAATGCTAAAGGAACTTCTCTAGGCAGGAAACAGAAGAGGAGGAAAAGACCTACAATAACAAACCCAAAACAATTAAGAAAATCATAAGAGGAACATACATATCGATAACTAATTTAAAGGTAAATGGATTAAATGCTCCAACCAAAGACATAGACAGGCTGAACTGATACAAAAACAAGACCCATATATATTCTGTCTACAAGAGACACAATTCAGACCTAGGGACACATACAGACTAAAAGTGAGGGGATGGAAAAAGGTATTCCATGCAAATGAAAATCAAAACAAAGCTGGAGTAGCAATTCTCATGTCAGACAAAATAAACTTTAAAATAAAGACTATTACAAGAGACAAAGAAGGACACTACATAATGATCAAGGGATCAATCCAAAAAGAAGATATAACAATTGTAAATATTTATGCACCCAACATAAGAGCATCTCAATACATAAGGAAAATGTTAACACCCATAAAAGGGGAAATTGACAGTAACACAGTCATAGCAGCGGACTTTAACACCCCACTTTCACCAATGGACAGATAATCCAAAATGAAAATTAATAAGGAAACACAAGCTTGAAATGACACATTAAACAAGATGGACTTAATTGATATTTATAGGACATTCCATTCAAAAAGAAACTGGATATTCCATTCAAAAACAATGGAACTAAGATCCCACATGCCCCACAGCGGGGCCAAAAAACAAAAGCAACTGAATACATTTTCTTCTCAAGTGCTCATTAAATATTCTCCAGGATAGACCATATCTTGGGTCACAAATCAAGCCTTGGTAAATTTAAGAAAATTGAAATCACATCAATTATCTTTTCCAACTACAATGCTATGAGACTAGATATCAATTACAGGAAAGATCTGTAAAAAATACAAACCCATGGAGGCTAAACAATACACTATTAAATAACCAAGAGATGACTGAAGAAATCAAAGAGGAAATTAAAAAATACCTAGAAACAAATGACAATGAAAACGAGACGACCCAAAACTTATGGGATGCAGCAAAAGCAGTTCTAAGAGGGAAGTTTACAGCAATACAATCCTACCTCAAGAAACAAGAAACATCTCAAATAAATAACCTAAGCTTACGCCTAAAGCAATTAGAGAAAGAAGAACAAAAACACCCCAAAGTTAGCAGAAGGAAAGAAATCATAAATATCAGATCAGAAATAAATGAAAAAGGAATGAAGGAAACGATAGCAAAGATCAATAAAACTAAAAGCTGGTTCTTTGAAAAGATAAACAAAATTGATAAACCACTTGCCAGACCCATTAAGAAAAAAAGGGAGAAGACTTAAATCAATAGAAATAGAAATGAAAAAGGAGAAGTAACAACTGACACTGCAGAAATACAAAGGATCATGAGAGATTACTACAAGCAAATACACGCCAATAAAGTAGACAACCTGGAAGAAATGGATTCTTAGAAATGCACAACCTGCCGAGACTGAACCAGGAAGAAATAGAAAATATAAACAGGCCAATCACAAGTAATGAAATTGAAACTGTGATTAAAAATCTTTCAACAACCAAAAGCCCAGGACCAGATGGCTTCACAGGCGAATTCTATGAAACATTTAGAGAAGAGCTAACACCTATCCTTCTCAAACTCTTCCAAAATATAGCAGAGGGAGGAACACTCCCAAACTCTCTGTGAGGCCACAATCACCCTGATACCAAAACCAGACAAAGATGTCACATAAAAAGAAAACTACAGGCCAATATCACTGATGAACATAGATGCAAAAATCCTCAACAGAATACTAGCAAACAAAATCCAACAGCACATAAAAGGGATCATATGCCATGATCAAGTGGGGTTTATCCCAAGAATGCAAGGATTCTTCAATATATGCAAATCAATCAATGTGATACACCATATTAACAAACTGAAGGGTAAAA
Organism: Orcinus orca; assembly: GCF_937001465.1. Classification (NCBI taxonomy): domain Eukaryota; kingdom Metazoa; phylum Chordata; class Mammalia; order Artiodactyla; family Delphinidae; genus Orcinus; species Orcinus orca. The sequence goes on along the minus strand of NC_064559.1, from coordinate 12,791,567 downwards.
ACCATATGATCATCTCAATAGATGCAGAAAAAGCTTTTGACAAAATTCAACACCCATTCATTATAAAAACCCTCCAGAAAGTAGGCGTAGAGGGAACTTACCTCAACATAATAAAGGACATATATGACAAACCCACAGCCAGCATCATTCTCAATGGTGAAAAACTGAAACTCTTTCCACTAAGATCAGGAATAAGACAAGGTTGCCCACTTTCACCACTACTATTCAACATAGTTTTGGAAGTTTTGGCCACAGCAATCACACAAGAAAAAGGAATCCAAATCAGAAAAGAAGAAGTAAAAGTGTCACTGTTTGCAGATGACATGATACTATACATAGAGAATCCTAAAGATGCTACCAGAAAACTGCTAGAGCTAATAAATGAATTTAGTAGGGTAGTAGGATACAAAATTAATGCACACAAATCTCTTGCATTCCTATACACTAATAATGAAAAATCTGAAAGAGAAATTAAGGAAACACTCCCATTTACCACTGCAACAAGAAGAATAAAATACCTAGGAATCAACCTACCTAAGGAGACAAAAGACCTGTATGCAGAAAACTATAAGACACTGATGGAAGAAATTAAAGAGATACAAATAGATGGGGAGATATACCAAGTTCTTGGATTGGAAGAATCAACATCGTGAAAATGACTATACTACCCAGAGCAATCTACAGATTCAATGCAATCTCTATGAAACAACCAATGGCATTTTTCACAGAACTAGAAAAAAAATTTCACAATTTTTATGGAAACACAAAAGACTCCGAATAGCCAAACAATCTTGAGAAAGAAAAATGGAACTGGAAGAATCAGGCTTCTGGAATTCAGGCTATACTACAAAGCTACAGTAATCAAGACAGTATGGTACTGACACAAAAACAGAAATATAGATCAATGGAACAAGAAAGCCCAGAGATAAACCCACACACATATGGTCAACTTATCTTTGATAAAGGAGGCAAGAATATACAATGGAGAAAAGGCAGCCTCTCCAATACGTGGTGCTGGGAAAACTGGACAGCTCCATGTAAAAGAATGAAATTAGAACACTCCCTAACACCATACAGAAAAGTAAACTCAGAATAGATTAAAGACCTAAATGTAAAGCCAGGCACTATAAAACTCTTAGAGGAAAACTTAGGCAGAACACTCTATGACATAAATCACAGCAAGATCCTTTTTGACCCACCTCCTAGAGAAATGGAAATAAAAAAAAAAATAAACAAATGGGACCTAATGAAACTTAAAAGTTTTTGCACAGCAAAGGAAACTATAAACAAGACAGAAAGACAATCCTCAGAATGGGAGAAAATATTTGCAAACGAAACAACTGACAAAAGATTAGTCTCCAAAATATACAAGCAGCTCATGCAACTCAATATTAAAAAAACAAAAAACCCAATCCAAAAATGGCCAGAAGACCTAAATAGACCTTTCTCCAAAGAAGATATACAGATTGCCAGGGAACACATGAAAGGATACTCAACATCACTAATCATTAGAGAAATGCAAATCACAACTGCAATGAGATATCACCTCATATGGGTCAGAATGGCCTAGATCAAAAAATCTACAAACAGTAAATGCTGGAGAAGGTGTGGAGAAAAGCGAACCCTCTTGCACTGTTGGTGTGAATGTAAATTGATACAGCCACTATGGAGAACAATACGCAGTTTCCTTAAAAAACTAAAAATAGAATTACCATATGACCCAACAATCCCACTACTGGGCATATACCCAGAGAAAACCATAATTCAAAAAGAATCATGCACCCCAATGTTCATTGCGGCAGTATTTACAATAGCCAGGTCATGGAAGCAAACTAAATGCCCATTGACAGACAAATGGATAAAGAAGATATGGTAAATGTATACAATGGAATATTACTCAGCCATAAAACATAATGAAATTGTGTCATGTGTAGAGATGTGGGTGGATCTAGAGACTGTCATACAGAGTGAAATAAGTCAGAAAGAGAAAAACAAATATCATATATTAACGCATATATGTGGATCCTAGAAAGATTGTACAGATGAATGGGTTTGCAGGGAGGAAATACAGACACAGATGTAGAGAACAAACATATGGACACCAAGGGGGTGGAGTGGTGTGAAAAATTGGGAGATTGGTATTGACATATATATGCTAATATGTATTAAATGGATAACTAATAAGAACCTGCTGTATAAAAAAATAATAAAATTAAATTTTAAAAAGAGTCATGTACCACCATATTCATTGCAGCACTATTTACAATAGCCAGGACATGGAAGCAACCTAAGTGTCTATCGACAGATGAATGGATAATGAAAACGTGGCACATATATACAATGGAGTATTACTCAGTCATAAAAAGAAGCAAAATTGAGTTATTTGCAGTGATGTGGATGAACCTAGAGACTGTCATACAGAGTGAAGTAAGTCAGAAAGATAAAAACAAATACCGTATGCTAACACATATATATGGAATCTAAAAAAAAAAAAAAAGGTTCTGAAGAACCTAGAAGCAGGACACAAATAAAGACTCAGAAGTAGAGAATGGACTTGAGGACACAGCGAGGGGGAAGGGTAAGATGGGATGAAGTGAGAGAGTGGCATGGACATATATATACTACCAAAAGTAAAATAGATAGCTAGTGGGAAGCAGCCGCCTAGCACAGGGAGATCAGCTCAGTGCTTTGTGTCCACGTAGAGGGGTGGGATAGGGAGGGTGAGAGGGAGACACAAGAGGGAGGAGATATGGGAATATATGTATATGTATGGCTGATTCACTTTGTTATACAGCAGAAACTAACACACCATTGTAAAGCAATTATACTCCAATAAAGATGTTAAAAAAAAAAAAAAAAAAACCTCACATGGTCTTCCCAAATTGCAAGCTGTGAAGCTTGATGGTTAACAGTGAGGGGAGAAGGTCACGGCAAAGACTTACTGCCAGAGAGCTGAAAATCCAAATGTTTATACACATATGCTACAGTTTTCCAAATGGTTGGAGTGATGTTGTGATCAATAAAACACAAGTTCACTTAAAAAAAACAAAACAACAACAAAAGAAAAAACATGTACCAGAATATCCATAGCAGTATTATTCATATTAGCTAAATATGACTCCAACGATTAAGTAGATGAATGAGTAAACTGTATTATACTCATACAGTGGAAAATCTCATAGCAATTAAAAAGAATGAAGTATTGGGACTTCCCTGGTGGCACAGTGTTTAAGAATCCACCTGCCAATGCAGGGGACATGGGTTCGATCCCTGGTCTGGGAAGATCCCACATTCCATGGAGTAACTAAGACTGTGTGCCACATCTACTGAGCCTGCACTCTGGAGCCCACAAGCCCACAGCTACTGAGCCCACATGCTACAACTACTGAAGCTCATGCACCTAGAGCCCACGCTCTGCAACAAGAGAAGCCGCCGCAATGAGAAGCCCGCACACTGCAATGGAGAGTAGCCCCCGCTCGCAGCAACTAGAGAAAGCCTGTGAGCAGCCATGAAGACCCAACACAGCCATAAATAAATTAATTAATTAATTTTTTAAAAATATTTTTTAAAAAGAATGAAATATTACTATACACAGCAACAATGATAAATCTTTCAAACATAATCATAATGTTAAGTGAATAAAGTCTCGCACAAAAGAATACATGTTGAATGATTCCAATTACATAATGATGGGGGAGGGGGAAAGGCAGGCAAAACTATTGTGTGAGAAGATATAATAGGGATTATCTTTAGGAAAGAGGAGGGGTAAGATGAAGGCTTTTGGGGTGCTGGTAGCATAGGTGGTCATGGTAACCACAGTGGATATGTTCAGTTTGTGATGCTGTGCATATGATTTGTGCATTTTATGTACTTACATTATACTTTAGCCTAAAAATGTATTTTAAAACAAAAATAAATGAAAATTAAACTTTTAAACCTATTTACCAAGATCTGTGAAAATATTAATTTCCTTTTACCCAGTAATCCAATTTTTGATGATTTCTCCTGAGGAAATAATTTTAATGGAATGTATTCTGTGGTATGGTTGTCTCATGTTTTATATAGCTATTCCTCCATTTTTGTATACTAATTTTGCTTCCAATGATATTTCTATTATGAAATACTTCTGTGGTAAACATCTTAGATCATCCAGAAATTTTTTTCTTTATTTATAATTATCTCCCTAAAGTAAATTACCATTAAAAATGCTTATGGGGCTTCCCTGGTGGCAGAGTTGTTGAGAGTCCGCCCCGGACGGGTTTGTGCCCCGGGAGGATCCCACATGCCGCGGAGCGCCTGGGCCCATGAGCCATGGCCGCTGAGCCTGCGCGTCCGGAGCCCGTGCTCTGCAACGAGAGGGGGCACAACAGTGAGAGGCCTGCACACCGTAAAAAAAAAAAAAAGAATCACAGGCATATTGAAACTAAAAAAAGTTAATGTTATAAAGTAGAAAAAAGCAGAGAGTGAAATTATAGAGCATAGCTATGGTCCTTTTTTTTAAATTTATTTATTTTATTTATTTATTTTTGGCTGCGAGGGATCTTCGTTATTGCACTTGGGCTTTCTCTAGTTGCGGTGAGCCGGGGCTTCTCTTGTCCCGGAGTACAGGCTCTAGGCACGCAGGATTCAGTAGTTGTGGCTTGTGGGCTTTAGAGCGCAGGCTCAGGAGTTGTGGCACACGGACTTAGTTGCTCCTTGGCATGTGGGATCTTCCCGGACCAAGGCTCGAACCTGTGTCCCCTGCATTGGCAGACAGATTCTTAACCACTGTGCCACCTGGGAAGTCCCTATGGGTTTTTTTTTTAAGTAAAGAAAAAAGACTGCAATGAAATATACCAAAGTGAATCACTGATTTTAATTGTCTTTAATGAGTGAAATTATGAGTAGGTTTTTTCTCTTTTTCACTATTTATTACTTGATTTTTATAGTAAGTATATATCATTTTTATAACAGTGGAATGTAGAAAGTCACATCATTAAAATGGAAAACGATTTGTAAAGGAACTCATCTAAGTTCCTGCCCTGGCTATGCCCCTTCTCCCCCAGGGGATCTGACGTGGAGCTGGTCTTGCAGAGTTCACCACTGTGCCTCATCACTTACACATGTTGCCTTGATTTTTATATCTTAGAACCCTCAGCTAAAATACAGTGGCAGGGTACATCATATCCTCCCTTCAGTTCTCTTCAACTCTCCCCAGCAGAGAAATCCATCCAAGCCAACTTGATATAACTTAAAAGCAGTACAATGTTGGAACACATACACACACACAACTCATTAGCTGATATAACTTGTTGGAAAGAAGGTATCATGTCATCTGAACAATAAAATAGACTGCTAAGCCCAATTCTCCCTGATGCCTTCATCAGTTCCTGGCATAAGCCAAGATACTTAAGGCACAAATTCATTTTCCTGACCCACTAAGTACTGGTTAGTGAATAGTTATTGCAAAATCTAGCTTTGTGGGAACTTTTAGACTTTTATGCATTTCCAAACTTTTATCTTAGTTAAAGCCTGGGGGTTGAGAAAATGAGGTACATAACCACAAAAAAAGCTCACTCATTATTGGCAGGAAACCTACTGAGAAATTCCATTTCAGAATCTTTTTTTTTTAATGAGAATTTCCATGGAAAAGGCAGAATTAATCTGTTCCAACCATATATGTTTTTGTTTCTTCATGAGTCATTTCATGTATTCATTCATTCCACACATAATTCTTGATTGTGAATGTTGTTTAAGACACTGTACCAAGTAGTGATAAAAAGAAAAGAAGTTTCTCCTGAGCTTAATGAGCTCAGAGTCTGGAGCAGAGAACAGATAAGTCAATGGATTCTCAAGTCAGTGGGGTCCAGGCTATGATGGAGATCAAAGTCTTAAAGGAACTGCCAGCAGGGGCACTGGATCAGTGTATCAAATTACCACAAATCTGTGGTTTACAACCACATTCTTTTATTATTTCACAGTTTCTGTGGGTCAGGAATCTGGGCACAACTTACATAAGTCTTCTGCTCAGGGTCCCACAAAGCTCCTCTCTAGGTGTCAGCCAGGCTGCCTTCCTTTCCGGAGCTCAGGTCTTCTTCCAAGCTTGTGTGAATGTTCAGTTCCTTGTAGTTGTAGAACTGAAGTCCCCTTTCTTTCTGGCTGTCAGCCAGGGGCCACTGTCAGCTCCTAGAGGTTCCCACAGATCCCTGCCACGTGGCCCTGACAGATCATCTCATAACACGGCAGCTTCCTTCTTCAAACGCAGTAGGAGAATCTTTTTGAATCCTAGACGCCCTTTTATGGGCTCGCCTAATTAGGTCAGGCTCACCTAGGATAATCTCCCTTTTGATTAATGCAGAAGTCAACTGATTAAGGACCTTAATTGCATCTGCAAAATTCTTTCATCTATGCCAAGTAATATAACCTAATGATGGGAGTGATATCCCATTATATGCACAGGTCCTGCACACAAAGGGAGAGAATTATATGAGTATGCAGTCTACATAGGGGTGGGAAACATTGGGAACCTCCTTCAAACTCTGTCTACTATAGGCACCTACCCCAAGATGGTACCTGCAGTAGCTTCCTAAAGGCAATGACACCAGAGCAAGTGTTGAATGGGAGTAGAAAGAGATGCAGAGGGAGAAAGACTATTCTAAACAGTTACTAGCAAGTACAAAGTCACCAAATGAGAAATATCATGGTAAATTTGAGCAAAATGTTCAAGTTTTTTTGTGTTTCTATGTTAAGTGAAAAATAGGTGAGGTTAATTCCACAGAGAAATGGATTTCAGTGGGAGAAATGTGTTCATCTTTGGATATATTGAATTGTCTTTGGAGCTTCCAGAAGAAATGACCAAAGAACTATAGGAGCATTGAGTCTGTAGCTTAGAGAGAAAGATTAGAACAAAAAGGACAGATTTGGGGCTATCAGTACAGAGTTGGTAATCATGCCATAGTAATAGATGAGATTAGTCAGTACATGTGTGTAGAGAAGAAGCCCACAGATGAGGACCTCAAAACAACACTATTCAAAAGATGCACAGAGAAAGACAAGACTGGGAGAAAGACTGAGAGGGAACAGCTAAAAGTGTAGAAGAGAAGCATGTTACCCCAAAAGCAAAGAGACAGACGTCTCAAGGAAGTGAAACCCAATGTCAAATACTGCCCAAATGTTCAGATAAAGACCAAAAAGTAGTCTATTTATTAACTGAGACCCTTGGTTATACTTGGGATAGTTGTTTAATTTGGAAGTAAGGAGAAAATCAGATTGCAGTGGTTTGAAGAGTGACTGAGCATATGAAATATGGTGTAAGATATGGCGTAAGCATAAACCATCCTTTAAAGTAACTTGAGAGAAGAGAGGTGGGACAATGCAGGATGGAATTTGATTAAGATGACTGTTGATCATAGTTCAGAGGATGCCATAATTCTGTCATCGGTGTCAAATCATGGTAACATGTTACAGCTGGAACAGACTATAGAAGTCACCTAGATCATTCTACTAATACTGGATGTCAACTAAAATCCCTTCCTCTGGAAAACTCTCATGGATCCCTTAGGCCAGATCTGGATCTTTCTTTGACATGCTTTTATAACACCAGCCTTACCTTTCCTTCAGAGCATTTATCACAGTGGTAATTTTGTGTATAGTTGTATGGCTATGTGACTGTATAGATTTCCTCTACTAATTATGAACTCCATGAAGGTAGAGATCATGCTTGGTTTGCTCACCATTTTGTCCCTAGAGCCTAGCGTAGGGCTTTGTGTATATCAACCATTCAATAAACATGTAATGAATACATAACTTGAATCATTTTATTTTACAGGTGAAAAAAGTGAAGCCCAGAGAGGTTAAGCTACCTGTCCTGGTTACACTACTATTAAAACCAGATTGACGTGAAGGTGGGTGTGTTCATTTCTGCTCATTTTTAAAGAATGGCCACTTCCTACTCACAGTGCTATTAAATTTCCTCTGAATCAGCATTAAGCACATGTGAAACACACTCCTCCAGCATCAGCAGCTTAGGGATACTGCTATCTAACCTCTTCACACATTCATGTGATGTTACCTGAGCTCTCTGATTCTACAACCCCTCTCTTTAAATTTCCGTTTATCATGTACTCACTCTGTGCTAAGCACAAAGGCGCTAAGGTCTTTATGTCCATTTGCTCATTTGACTTTCATAACAAGTCCTTAAGTTTGCTGATATTATACAGGATACAAAGTTAATATAGTTCTTACAGGAACTTTGGATAGTTAGTATCAAATTTGAATTAAACTGTTGGATACCCAGTTGGAGTCAGAGAATTAATTGATTGGTATGAGGAAAAAAACACACACCCTTGAACAGATTTGAGGTTCTACTATGAAAGAAAGAAGGTAAATATCTTTGGAGTAGATAGCCAGCAGTGTCTGCTATACTACCAACTGGTTAGTCCTTCAGGTCTCCCCTGCCCACTAACCTAGAAAATATAAATTTCCAGTACATTTTTAGAAGTTAAAATACTGAGGGAAGGGTACATTATAATCTCTTCATCATTAAAGGGACTAAACATCTCTTCTGGTCCCTATTCATCCAGAGACTGAATCTTGACCAAAGAACAAATGGTCACTACACCAAAAACTACCAGCCACTACCACTAGGGTGATTTCCTATGACAAGTTATACTGTGTTTTGACCACCTGCAAAGATTTTGTTATGGCATTTGTGAAAAGCTTATTCATTGAAATTATATGATGCCTTTATGAATTCATACAGAGTTTTACTGTTTCAGTAATTAGATAAATTTAAGTGAATTACCCATTTTTTTAAAAAAAATCTAGTCATATTTACTAGGAAAATACAGGAAATGCCATGCTCCTAAATAGAAAATCCCATCTCTTACTGTGTCATTCAGGCCCAGTCCCTTCCCGTGCTTAAGATTTACTTAGCCAAATCTCCTTCATAAACTCCTTGTCCCCAAGTTCATTGGTTTGATGCCTTGAAGCGCTTGACTCTGCCCTTTTTAGTGCACTCAATGACTCACACTCACCTACCACTCGCTCTACCAGATGTTCTGAGTGCCTCGCGTGAACCTACCTCCTTTAATCCTCACACCAACCACGTGAAGTAGATGCTATTTTTGTCCCCACTTTACTAATGAAAATCTGAAGTTTAAAGGGTAACTTGTCCAAGGTCACACAATAGTGTCGAAAAAGAAAATTTCATACAGTGGAATCAAGATTCAAAATCAGAGGCATAGAACTCCATAGAATCTGTTGCCTCATAACAGCAAGCTGTTTGAATGCTAATTTCTTTCTGTTTCATAGTGCTGATTCTGGTGAGTGATTTATCACTCACCTTAGAAGATGAGCAGGCTTGGCTAAGATTTTTTAAGTCTGTAGTTACATCTGAAAGACATGATTCAACCTGTGAAGACTCTGAATCCAGGTGATGTTGAATGTGGTGGTGTGGAGTTCTACTGTACTTTAGAATGTATGAGAATTATACATGCAACATACTCATAAAACCTCAGGGAAAAAAAGCAATTTTACTGGTGATCTGTTATTTCTGACTCAAAAGTAGCAAATATATCTGCAGTAAACCTCATCGATGATCATTCAGTCTGTGTAAATACAGTTAGTAACTGTGAGCACCCTCCAACTCGATAAAGTGGTCCCCTGTTAGACAGCACGAGTTGTCCCTTTATAATCCACCCAATTTCCCACCCCCAGTTTGGTCTGGAGTCAGTTACCCAGAACTGAACTAGGAAGTCCCAGAGCAAGTTCTTCCTTTCTGCTGTTCAGGTCTAACTATTTCATTTCCATTCCAAACAACCACAGACCTGAATCATGTCTTTATATACTAATTGACTTCATTCACTTCAAGCAATTAGAGATGACAACTGCTCCACAGACACCCACTTGCTCTTAAAGTATCTCTGCACAGGAAGAAGGACCACCCCCATCTCCCTGACCCCTCCTATAATCATGTTTAACAGCCAATCAGTTCATCTTCCATTGAACCCTATCCTGTTCCTCACATGAACTATTCCAAAGCATTGTTTTCTTTTTTAAAACTTTTTATTGAAATATCATTGATTTACATTGATTTACAATGTTGTTAGTTTCAGGTGTACAGCAAAGTGATTTGGTTATATATATATATTCATTTTTTACATTCTCTTCCATTATAGATTATTACAAGATATTGAGTGTAGGTCCCTGCACTATACAGTAGGTCTTTGTTGGTTATCTATTTTATATATAGTAGTATGTATATTTTAATCCCAAACTCCTAATTTATCCCTCCCCTATTTTCCCTTTTGTAACCAGAAGTTAGTGTTCTATGTCTGTGAGTCTATTTCTGTTTTGTAAATGAGTTCATTTGTATCATTTTTTAAAATTTTACATATAAGCAATATCATGTGATATTTGTCTTTGCCTGGTTTACTTCACTTAGTATGATAATCTCTAGGTCCATCCATGTTGCTGCAAATGGCAGTATTTCATTCTTTTTATGGGTGAGTAATATTCCAATGTATATATGTACTACATCTTTTTTATCCATTCATCTGTCAATAGACACTTAGGTTGCTTCCACATCTTGGCTATTGTAAATAGTGCTACTACGAACATAGAGGTGTATGTATCTTTTTGATTATGTTTTTCTCCAGATATATGCCCAGGAGTGGTATCATATGGTAGCTCTATTTTTAGTTTTATTAAGGAAACTCCATGCTGTTCTCCATAATGGCTGTACCAATGTGACCATACCAATTACAAGTACTGAAATTGAATCTGTGATTTAAAAACTCTCAACAAACAGAAGTCCAGGACCAGATGGCTTCACAGAATTCTATCAAACATTTAGGAAAGAGTTAACCCCTACCCTTATGAAACTATTCCAAAAATTGTAGAGGAAGGAGCACTTCCATACTCATTCTATGAGGTGACCATCACCCTGATACCAAAACTGGACAAAGATACCACAAAAAAAGAAAATTACAGGCCAATATAACTGACAAACATAGACCCAACAATCCTCAACAATATCCTAGCAAAACAAATCCAACAATACATTAAAACGATCATACACCATGATTAAGTGGGATTTATCCCAGAGATGCAAGGATTTTTCAATATCTGCAAATCAATCAGTGTGATACACCATATTAGCAAATTGAATAAAAACCATATGATCATCTCAATAGATGCACACAAAGCTTTTGATAAAACTCAACAACTATTTATGATAAAAACTCTCCAGAAAGTGGGCACAGAGGGAACCTACCTCCAAAGCATTTTTAGTAGCTTTAGATTTCCCAAACTTTTTGTCTCCCTCAAGCTCTGGAGAATGAAGGTACTTTCTCATCTCTCTCTCTCCAGCTCAAATACCTGTATAACTTCATTGGTCCTTCCTTCCCCCTACAGAAGAAGCACGATTCTCCATCCTAATCCAACCATTGACTTATGTCCTTAGTCCCATTTCCTCCAACTTTCTCCAGAACCTGTCTTCCTCAACTATCTCCTCTCTGGGATCATTAGCTGATGGTTTCAACTAAATTAATTGAATTAATTAATTCAAGAGAATTAATTAATTCTCTTGAATTAACATGAGACCATTAGCTGATGGTTTCAACTAAAAGAGTGAAGAGGAGGTAAGAAAAGAAAGCCCCAGTGCTGAGGTTTTTCTGGGTCATTGAGCAGAACAAAATGGAGTAAAGAAATCAAGAATGTTGAGAAAAGAATGATGTAAAGGGTCAGTAAACCAGAGCTCTCAAGTCAAGTCAAGCCCAGCACCTGTGTTTTTATGCCAAAAGTGAAGACAAGTTTTTGCATTTTTAAACAGTGGAAAAAATTCAGAAGAAGACTATTTCATGATAGAAAATTGTATGAAAATCAAATGTCAGGGTCCATAATAAAGTTTCACTGGCGCACAGCCATGCCCATTGTTTATGTATTCTCTGTGGCTGTTTTCATGTTACAAAGGCAGAGCTGAGTAGTTGTGACAAAGACTATGGCTCACAAAGCCTAAAATATTTACTATGTGGTCTTGTACAGAAAAAGTTTGCCAATCCCTGGTTTAGACGCTGAAGCATGAGGCCTTCAACACTTGATAAAGTAGGGAAGAGGAGAGAGGCATGAAACACAGAGGTCCCTGGGGTCTAAGAATAAGAAGGATGAGAATAAGGAAAGGTAAACAGTCTGAAAGGCCAGGAGGTGTGATCAGAGAGCCAGATACAGGAGGGAACGAGGTGTAGCAGTTCTAAGTGGTAGAGTGGATCACATGAGAGGCCCAGGAAGTCTGTTTTTCTACCCCATTATTAAGGTCATGAATCTGAGGCTGGATAGTCATGTGTTGCCTTCTACTACCAAACCCTGTAGCTGCCTGTAGCTCAGACCAACTAACCAAATCACAATGCTATCACATGCATGTCCACCGTCTGTCACGTGCATGTCTACCATCAAGTTAATTCTTGAATTAACATTAACATGTTAACATTCACATGTGAATGACATCATTAACATGAATAGCTTTGAATCATTGAAAAGGTTTGAATTAAATTTAAAATCTTTCCATTCATCACTTCCTGTGCTGCCTCCCACAAAGAAATTCAGGCATAAGATCTTCATTAAAATAACAGAATGGGGCTTCCCTGGTGGCACAGTGGTTGAGAGTCTGCCTGCCGATGCAGGGGACACGGGTTCGTGCCCTGGTCCGGGAGGATCCCACATGCCGCGGAGCAGCTGGGCCCGTGAGCCATGGCCGCTGAGCCTGCGCGTCCGGAGCCTGTGCTCTGCAACGGGAGAGGCCACAGCAGTGAGAGGCCTGCATACCGGAAAAAATAAAAAAAAATAACAGAACGTTGATTCTCCAGGAAAACGAAAGTGAAAAAAAGATCTATCACTCCTGAATTTGCTAAAAGTTTTTCCTGTAGCTACAAATAATCCACATTTACTTTATGTCCATAACCCTGGCTCCAGTGCATAGAAATAGGTCTTCTTCGTAATCTCATGCCCTGGGAGCCCAGGATTGATAAAACTATAGGTAGCTTCCATCCCTTTCATTTGAACCCCATAGTAAATAATGCCTGCAGTAGATAAATTCTGTTCGGGGACTGATTACAGCCAGTGGAACAGGGAGAAAAATGCCCCATCTCAGTGCTTTCTGGGTTAGAGCAGAATACCAACGTGTATTTCCCAAGACTGAAGTGATCATAACCGCGAGGTAATTTGACAGCTAAATGAGATATTTGCTCCTTATCCAGTTTTGCATAAAAATCACCATGGTACCAAGCACATGGATCAAGGGCAAATCACCACTTCTCCCTCTATGCATAGAGTAACGGAAGGAGATGATGACTCACCACTTGAAGTGTCATCAGTCGAACCCACAGCCAGGGATTTAGAGTCATCAGCAGTAAATTGAGGTATTGGTCTCAACTACAAAGAATTTGAAGATAATAGAAAATGGAGTTTTACCACTGAGGTTAAAAATACTCATATTCACATATTTCCACCAAAATCAGGAAAGGAGCAGCAAGTTCTCCTGCTTAGGAGTCCAAATAAGAAACTTCATAGATCAGAACAAATGCTGTATTTCCAAGACACAAGCATGTAAAATTATCCTCCATTTTGCAAAATGCAGAAGAAAACAGGGCATTTCAGAAAATAGGAGCAATCTCACCTCCCTGCCTGCAAAGAAGTCACAAGCAAAATGAATCTCTTCACTCCGTCACATCCTAGACCTTGATGCACCTCTGACCATGACCTGCCCATTTCTCTGCTCATTAAGTGCCTTATTCATCATAGAGCAGCCCTGCTCAAGTCAAAGGCAGAGCGTTCTTTCAGCTCCAGGAGCACCGAATTGCTCCATTAGTTTTCAGATATTGATGGCAGGTCAGAGGTTCCCTGAGCCTGTCTGGAACTGAAGAGACCTCACAGATCCTTCCAGCAGAGATTCTGGTGGAATCACCAATGGAGGAAAAATACCTTGACATAATGAAATTTAAGGGTAATCTCAGATAAAGGAAACCACAATTCTTTTCTCGCACTAACCCTGGGACCTTGAGTTATTTGGCTTTAAACGTCTTTTTTTCATATCACAAATGACTACAAATGCCAAAATAAATAATTTACAAGTTTTCCAGTTGCCATAGCCTATGGTTGAAAAAGCCTCTAAGGGCTTGCATGAAAGCGGATGCAATTTACAAATGGCAGTTAGGAGAGTCTCATACTTGTGATTATTTTAATACATCTTTCTAAGAAATCCTCAACATTTAAAAATCCTAGTTGAAAGAGGGCCTGCAGGCATATGCAGAAAAATTGATGAAATCCCATCTCATCTTTTTGAACTTGGTATTCTTCACCCAGTTCTACTCTTATCTAGTGTTTGCCATACTGATATTTCCCTCTTGGATCTGTAGAGTTGCCACACACGTGGTCCCTCCCCGCGCAACCCCTGCCAAAAATAAAGACTGTTTGCTTTGCTAAGAGGGAATCTGGCCTAGTAATAAAACACGAGATTTTCCTCCACAGCCTCATGCAGCCTTTCTCAGCCTTGATAAGCAGTGAGGGTGGGTGTTATGTCTGCCTGGCCCCTCACCTCTTATCTACTGCCTGGCACACTGATTAACATACACTGGACACTCACAGATCGTTATTGGATGAATCCAAGAATGAAAAAACTTTCCTAGGAGAGGGGGAGTTTGCTCATCGGCAGAGACTGAAAAACAAAAAAAAAATCATAAAGTTATTGTATTTCTTTTTTCAGTCCTAATTTTAAAAAAGATACCCTTAGAGATGGATAATGTGTGAGAAAGTCCTGTGGTCCACTCACGTCCAGAACTGGTTTTTTTAATCTGTTGGATCAGATCATGTCCAGAACTGGCTTTTTTACTCAAGTGGCAAAATCCTCTGAAAATATCATTATTTTGTCCTTTCCTGGTTTAAAGAAAAAAAAGTTTCATCATGGGTGACAAGAGAAAAGGATCCAATTGGATCATATGATTCATTTGTGGCTTCAAAATAGCTTTGGTCTAGTGGGATTAAACCAACAGGCTTAAAGCCCACCAGTAAAGGGCAAAAGTACCATTTGTCTTTGAGGAGACCGTAGCTTTCACTGGCCATGAATTAATGAG
This sequence comes from Orcinus orca, assembly GCF_937001465.1. NCBI lineage: Eukaryota > Metazoa > Chordata > Mammalia > Artiodactyla > Delphinidae > Orcinus > Orcinus orca. The sequence goes on along the minus strand of NC_064559.1, from coordinate 12,776,463 downwards.
AAACGCTGTTACTCATTTATTCTGAGGTCCTTTTCTTATTTTTCAAGTAGGCTGTCACAGTCAACATGTTTTGACTGATCAGAAGGAGATGCATTTTCCACCAAAAATAAAAAACCTCCTTGGTATTTCTGCTATTTTCTAGGAAGAGAATTTATCATAAGTTATTCTTCTGCAAGCGTCTTCAAAAAGGTTCATGAACTAGCTCTAAACTGAAGCCAAGAAAAATGTGTGTGTGTGAGCATTTGTGTCTGTGTCTGTAGGAAGTATGCTTTCCTCTCATTTACTGGTGGTCCAACAACTCTGAAGGGCAAAGGGGCAGTGAAGAACCTTAAGCTGTCCAAAGCCCAACTGCCTGGGTTGAACCTTGCTTCTGCTGTTTACTCTGTGAATATAAGAGCAGGTTACTTGCTCTCTCTATGCCTGTTTGCTCCTTTGGAAAGTGGAGATGATAATAGTACCTCCCTCAATGTCGCAAAGAAGGAATGAGATATATTACTCGCAAAACAATTAAATAGTGACTGACACAGTAAAAAACTGAGTGAGTCATTGCTACTATCCCTCATGCTAATAAATTACTAATACCATTAACAAAGGATGAACTGTACATATCTTTCATACATCAATCCTACTTGTAGGAATTTATTCTACCTATAGATGGATTCATTTGTCTGTACAAGATATATTGTGCACAAGGGTTTGTGGCATTGTGTGTGACAGCAAAAGACCAGACAAGCACTAAATTTCAAGGACTCAATAAAAGGGTTGGTTAAACTAATTAGGGAACTTCCGTACTATGAAATATTGTGGAGCCTCTAAAAAGGACATTACTGCATTACATGAACCAACATGGAGCTCTTTCTGAGCTGTATTGGTAACTTTTTTTCAAGAAGGATGTAAAAACAAATATCACATACTACTATTTCTATAAGAAAAGAAAGATATATATGTTTATATATCCAAACACAATCTCTGGAAGAAGATATAAGAATCTGACAGTGGTGATTGCCTCTAGGAAGAGGAACTCAGGGACTAGAAGAAAGCAAAAGGAAGTAGACATTTTTATTACTACCATACACTATTGTATCTGTTACCTATTCAAAACATAAAATATGACATAAATGATAAAATTTTATAAGAAAACTTAAAAGAAAATAATATGTCACACAGCAAGCTTGAAACTATATTGTCAACGTACAAAACTGAATATTTTTAGATTATAACCATGAAGGTGAGATGACCCAAGAGCAAAATTGCAAGCTCCAAAAGTGGGTAGCTGCATGGACCCTGGAGGAATGGTTCAGGCTGAAGGATCTAAGATGTGGTCCCCAGAAAAGGGGCAGATTCTGGATCCACTGAGGATAGAAAGGCCCTATGGTGCCACCCTCCACTTCCATCCTCTGCCCATAAAAACTGAAGTGAGACCTCTCATCTTATCTATGAGCACCTAAGGGCCAGACCTTAGTCAAGGCTACCAAGACTTGGAATTTCTGATCACAAATTACATCATTTTATGACTTCCAAAATACAAGACTAGGGAATCTCAATATTGAATGAGCCTTAAAAGTCCTCTAGATTAACATTAATTAATCTAGAGGTTGATCATGCTCTACAGTATTTCTGATGTGGTTACCAAGCCTCCAGCAGCCAGAAACTCACTAACTCCCAAAGTAGCCCATTCCCTTTTCATATTCTCTAATTTTGTCTTCCACTGAAACAAAATCTGTCATACCATTGTATCTATTTTTCGTTTGTTTGTTTTCAAAACAAACAACTTTTTGTTGAAGTATAGTTGATTTACAATGTTGTGTTAGTTTCCATTGTATCTAACCACTAGTCCTAGTTTTAACCCTTGGAGCCTTACAAAACAAGTCCAATTTCTCTCCTAAGTTCATTCACTCCTTTTTTCACCTATTATGCCCTAGGCACTATTCTAGGTGTCAGGAAAACAAAAATGAGTAAGACACAAATATGTCCAGTCTAAAGGAGTAAGCAGATATCTAAACAGATCAGTAAAAACAATATAAATGCGAAGATAGAAATAGACACAAGATATCATAGAAGCCCATGTGAAATACATGAATTCTCCATCTTGGGTGGGGTTTGGGGAAATAGTGCTAGAATAGGTGACATTTGAGCTGAGAGGGGCAGGATGGGTGGATCTGGGGAAAGTGGGTGAGGAGGGATAAAGGTGTCCTGGACAGAAGGGTCTTTGGGTATTTGGTCTCCAACAGACATAGACCTGCATGTGTGACTGTGGCTTGAAGGGTCAGTGGGGAGTTGTGGAGAAATAAAAAATTCATCTCGAGAAAATAATCAAAAATGTTAATGTTTTGTATATAGATTCATTTATGTATTATTTTTTAGATTAAAAAAATGTATACAAGAATTCTTTTGCTGTATATCTGAAACTAACACAATATTGTAAATCAACTATACTTCAATTTTTAAAAACTTTAATGTTAACTGTACCTATCTCTGCATGGAAGAAATATTGTCAACTTTTATCTTTATTTTTCATCATTTTCCAGTTTTTCTCAAATGACCACATAATGCTTTTATAACCAGAAAAGGCAAAATCATGATGAATCTGAAAATAGCACATCCCTCTGGGCCTTCCACAATCGTCCCCTCATCACCGAAGGCCTGAGTCAACAAGAGCAAAGGGTCTGGTGGGAGCAGTTCTGGGGTAAAATGTCTCAGCATCTCCATTCTAGAGCTGTATTTCCAAGTCTTTCCTGCTTCGTTATGACATTGTCACAACAGCAACATTTCTCAATTAGTTTGATTAGTTTGAAATACCAATATGTAATCATCCTTCACTTGAATTTTTCAAGACTTGTTTTTGTTATTTGTTTTTATTATTATTTTTTTATTTGCACCCATCATCAGGACGGGTTTGCATTTTTAAAAGATGCATGAGGTGTTCGGTCTCCCTAATGGCAAAGAAATGCCATGCTGGATGAGGAGCTCTGTGTTCTCAACAGATCCTGCCAGCAATGATGCAAGTTCATCAGGGACCAGGACCACAGATGAAGAGAGGGCTCTGAACAGGGACCATGAACTGGGAGGGAATGGGAAGACAGAGGTGTCTGAATTAAACCAGTAATGATTGTGGTTGACCTTCACTGAGCACTTGGACTTCACTTGCATGGTTTCAGTTAATCCTCACAAGAACCCTGTGAAGCAGGTAGTAGTAATAGTAGTTCCAGTAGTTGTTGTACCAGTAGTGGTAGTCCTAATAGTACTAGTAGTAGTAGTACTAGTAGGAGTCCTATTTTGCAGACAGGGTAATTGTGCCCTAGAGAGGTCAAGTAACTTGCCAAAGACGCCAGAGGTCGTAAGTGAGGAACTGGGTTTAAATCCAAGGGTCTTCACTACCACCCCGTGCTGTCACCTAATAGCAGACAGCAGGTTAGGACAGAGCACAAACGCACCAGACCCACAAGGAGCCCTGGCCAGCCTCTGTCACTCCTCAGCAGTGTTGCGAGGATTCAGGGTCCAGGTCCCACCAGGGAGCCACTTGAAGAGCAGAGCACAGCAGGCCTCAGGGCCACTGCATTTCCCTAATCGCATTTGCTGAGCAGCCTTGTTGCCCCTCCTCTGCAGCCCTTCCTCCCACTCTTGGTTCCTATCATCTCATCATTTCTTACCTGGATCATTACTCTCCCAACTGGGGTTCAGGCATCTGGGCTGGCCCTCCACATTGACGCTACAGGGCTCTTTCTAAACTGCAGGCCTGATCGTGTGCCTCCTCTGCTTAAAGCTTCTCAGCACCTCCTGATGCCTTTCAGAATCTAGGCCAGACTCTGTTTCACAAAGCAGAAAAGACCCTTCCGGGGCTGGTGGCTGCCTTGCCCTTCTAACCCTTCCCCTATCACTCTCACTCCCTTCACATCCCCACCACACACACACACACACACACACACACACACACATACACACACACACACACACACACACACCCCTGATCGGCCATCCCGAACTATTCATAGTTCCCCAGGTGGGCCATTAGCGTCGCATGGCTTTGTATGTGCTTCCCCTTGGCCAAATGTTCTTTTACCACTCCTTCAGCTTGTCAAATCCTCCTCTATTTTTGAAGCTTAGCTCCAGGACCACCTCCTTCAGGATTCGGATGTGGAAGCCCCTTCCCTTGCTTCATCCTTCCTAGCACTCATCACGCAGTCCTGTAGTAAATGACCCATCTGCCCGCCTCCCCCAGGAGGCTGCGATATGACAAGAAGGACAAAGTCCTATTCGATTTTGTATTTGCAACCCCTATAATAGCATCTGGGCTCAGCTAATATCTGTACATGTGTAATGAATTGTTTGGGGAGAATCCTGAGTTCCCCGACCTCACGTTCCTGTGCAGATGGTGGTCCACTAAAGCAACGCCCCCAGCGTCTCTAGAATAAACAGCATGCTCAGCTTGGAACCTCCTAGGCTTTCTTCTCTGAGTGAGTCTGCCCTCAAGAAGCTTGCCTCCCAGCCTACAATCTACCTGGCACTCAGAGCCTGCCCCGTGGGGGAGGCCTGTGAGGGTCCAGCTGTGAGGACTGGGTAAGTCCTTCTAATTAAGCAGGAAGGCGTTTGGTTGTTGACCCAAAGCTATGTTCTCCCATCGGTTTTTTCAGTAATAAAAGGGATATTTTTATCTTCATATCAGTTCCCATGTCAAATTCTCAGTGGGTTCCAAACTCATAGGAGGAGGAGAGAGATGACATTTATTGGTTCCCTGAAACCTGAACGAAATGTTTAATGAATGAATAAATTAATTACCACCCCCTAATTACCACCCTGAGATCAAGTCCCAGGCTTGGAGAAATTCCCCATTAAATAAGGGCAATGAGAGTAGAAGAGAGACTGTTTAACACAGGTTAGAAGGAAGGCTGGGTGGGGGCACGGTGACATGAACATCTTTGAATCAAAGAAGATATGTTGTGTGTGGAAGACAGTGAATAAATGTGATTGAGGCCCATGGAGACTGAATGTGCAAATATAAGGAGGGGAGACTGGGGTGGGATCCTGGAAAGAGTCCTAGGCCCGGACCCCAAGCACGGGTTCATGGCTGACTTTCCACTTATAGGTTCAAGGGCCTCTCTAGGTCTTGATTTCCTCCTGGAATAATCAAATATATTTCTCAGGATTGTTGTGAAGATCAAATGACTTAGTATGTAACAAGTCTGCATAAACTGTAAAGTGCTTTGCAAATCTGAATTGAGTACATGCAGAACCCCTTCCCCAGTGGCTGTCAGCGTTTCCACAGAATTACTCCTCCATTTTCCTCTTCTCACCTTTGGCTTTGCCCACAAGGGAGGCACACATTTGACTTTGAGAATAAATTTGGTTTAGGACTCTGGCTTCCAGGGAAGTGTCATCACGTCTTCCATGAACTGCCACAGAGGCAGCCCTTTGCTGGAGTCAGAAAGGGAAGGAGATGGGGCTTTTATTTTGCTAAAATGTGTTACTTAGGCCAACTGAATAAGCTCTTGGGAGAAAATGAAAAGATTTTCATAAAGTTAAATGAATGTACGTCTACAAAATAAGTGGGGACGTAGAGACCCAAGCTCTGACGTGTATCTCATCCCCATACACGAACACACAAGCACACTCACAAATGCATGAACATGGACATGTGCGTGCGTGCACATGCGTGTGCACACACACACACACCTTACTTTCTCTTCTTTGCAGAGCTAATTTTCTCAAATGTGGAAGCAGACAGATAGTTGCCCGCGCAAAGGTGGGGTGGGATGGTCTTCTCTTAAAGAAAATGTGCAGTGTCTTTGCAAAAATAAATGAAAAAACATATTTTCTGGTGCTTTTCTGAAACAGTGTCAGAAAACTTCTAAAGTAGTTGGTCTCACATCCTGCTTTCTTTTATTAAAATTTAAAAAATAATAATTCTAAGCTTTGCCTTATCATAATCATAAGCAGGTAAAAGATTATTATTATAAAAATAATACCAATCTTTTACCTGCCTCAATTTTCAAATTACTCGGGACTTACACTGAAAAGTCTCAGCTCCCAATAGTTGCCAGCAAAGCAAGAGCGACTCTGGTATTTCTCGATGTCACAGTCCCGACTTATCCAGTAAGAAACACAGTCCAGCGGGAATCCAGAGCGGCAGGAAAACTTCGGATGTTACCTGTTGCTCGGGTCACTTTGAGCTTCTTCCCTCCCAGAGCATCTTTTGTCTATTTCTGAATTCACCACCAAAAAACATTTCTTTGCTCCAAGAGTTCAGATATTCAGTCTAAGCTTGAAAGGAAACACTGAAGACTATGATTCAGGCCTTTCTTCGGAGACTTTTCTGCAGTATTTGGCACTGCCGACCCCTCTCTCCTTGAAACTCTATCCTCTCTTGGTTTCCATGACACCAAATCACTCTGCTTCTCCTTCCTTTCTCCTCTGCCCCTCCTACTCCTTTTCAGTCTTCTTTAGTGAGTCTTCCTCCTTTGGATGCCCTTTCTGCTGTTGTTCCTCAGCGCTCTGTCCCAGGGCTCTTCCCTTCCAAATCTTCATAAAATCACTGGAGAGTTGGCAGCAATATACCTAACTGCCAGGGAAGCGGGGAAATATGGTTTCATATTCCAAGTTGCCTTGAGCCCTGCTACATAGCAGGGGTTCCTCTACTAAGGAACACAGAGAGAGAGAATGGAGGTTTGCTAGGCAAGCAGAAGCCTGCTGCAAGGGATGTGAAGGGGAGATGAAGATACTCGGAAGGCAAATTTCCGCACGCCGTGATTTTGCCTTTGTGTTGATCCTGGAACGGTACCATGCAATGCGTCCTCCACGAAGCTTGCCTGACCTCCTTCCTCACCCATCACAAGCAGGCTCCACTTACACTTTGTTTGCCCCTCAGTTACTGTCTCCCCACACTTCATGCATACATCTCTCCCACCAAATGTCAGCTACTTGAGGGAAGCAGGGACTCCACTGTACTCATATCCCTCCTTCTGGTGGTTCAGAACCTTACTCATCATAGTCTTGAACAATAGCTCTTTGAATTGGGTTAAAACTAATCAAACTGAGTCACATGGAGGCCAAGTAGAAGACAGACATTTCTGGTACGAGGAGAATGGCCTGGGTCCTCACAGGAAAGCATCTTCTAGAAATAGCACGGCCCAACCATCAGTGAGCATGTGCTCTATATGGCCATCAGAGGGGTTTGTTCAGCACCAGTTCAAATCATTTTCTCCCAAATATCCCATAGAGCTATTTCTCATCTCTCACATGAGGACACCAAGCTGCTTTTCTGGTACAAAGATACACCAGATGTCACTCCACCAAGCTTTTCCATATACAGTCCTCACCAGCACTATGGATCGGCCCCAAAGAAACCTGAATTTTTCCAAGTGAGGAGTTCTAGGAGAAGTAGAAATACCATTGAGCCTACCTAAGGCATAGCACAGTTTATTCCACTAGTGGGACATGGAGAACTTCAGACATCTCAGGGACAGCCTTCTGGATCACTCAGTTCTTGAGAGTATCTTATTCTTATTATGTGGTAGCAGTAAGAACCAGCCTCCTGGTTATCTGAGCTGCTAAATCACGAAACTTTAGGTTAAAGGTCAGAAAGCACTCAGGTGGTCTCCAGCATCCTGAGATCATTTTGTGATACTACCTATGACAAGGAAACATACCTCTCTCTTTCCCCTACCGGACAAAGGTGAGCAGCATTAGTCCTCAGAGGCCAACTCAAGCTTCAGCAATTTTACCATTTTCCCACTCTGAGGAGACAGATTCAGCGAATAATCTAAAATGAGACAACAGGGGACCAGAGGATGAGGATGTGTACACGAAGCCAAGATAGGTGAGGGAAAGGCAAGGCTTGGGGTAATCAAGACATTCTATGTGGAACACAACCCAAGCTGCAGTCTCCTCATTAACTGACTCCCTGTTACCAGGAAAAACAACACAAAATTTTAAATGCCCAGAGGAATTTTTGAAGTTATTGTGTACTCAGAGGCCTTTGATGTTGATTGTCTCTGGCAAATTAAGAAGTAAATTTTTTCCTACAGTAATATTTTACTACTACTTTTTTTTGGCCACACCACATCATGTGGGATCTTAGTTCCTGGACCAGGGATCAAACCCAGGCCCCCTGCATTGGAAGTGCAGAACCTTAACGACTGAACTGCCAGGGAAGTTCCTACTACTACTTTTTGAATGTCCATAAATAGCAGACACTGCTATGCACAGGTCATATACATGAGCTCACCATGGAACACGTGCAACAAGAATAATGTCTCCATTTATAGAGGAAGGATCTGAGCTCAGAGAGTTTACAACTACATAGCCATTAAGTGACCAAGCCTTATTTCAGTTTTAATGATGGCTTACACATTCTTTTAATTTCTGAAAGAATTAAAGCTTTGTTTACTATAGAGTGAGATTTCTCAACCTCAGCACTATAGACATTTTGAGTCAGGTAATTCTTTGTTGTGTTCTGTCCTCCACCCTGTAGGATGACTAGATTAGCAGCATCGCTGGCCTCTACCCACTAGATGCCAATAACACTACCACCCCAGTGTAACAACCCAAAATATCTCCAGATATTGCCAAATGTCCTTTGGGGGACAAAATTGTCCCTGGTTGAGGACCACTGCTATAGAGTGAGTTTTAAATGTCCTTTACGTACATTAAAGGTAAATACAGAGACGGGCTTCACTGAAGATAGACTAAGGAAAATGGGACTTGTGAAAATTTGAGGTTAAGTGTCAGGACATTTTTCCCAATAGGGGATACTATTATGCTCTGAGTTGTGTTTATAGACCAAGCTGTAGGATCCTCATCTCTACGATCTGACTGAGGTGCTGTCTGAGGAGAGGCGGAGGTGGGAAGAACCTTTCCAGACCGTTCTAGCTGCAGGAGTTCATGATTAATCAGTAAGAAGGTGAGAACTGTCCACTTGGTTAAGTAGCCTGTATAGTATTTCTATATCTTAAGGAGTTCCAAGAAGGAAGAATGAAAGGAGACAGGAGGAAAAGGAGAAGCAAGAGAGAGATCCTTGAGAACATCCACCAACCCTATGGCGTAGCCCGTTGGGAAGGAGTTAGCAAAGTGAAAGAAATAAATGACAACACATGGCAGACTGGCCCGGTGGATAGGGAGGTGGGCCACTAATTGAATGTTCTGGACAAACACACCGCTCCACAGGTATCAGAGATCACAGGCCAGGGTGGGCCTGTTTTGCCCATTTTGGAGCTCAGGCTGAAAATCCAGAGTCCCTTGCATGTGTGGATTTGGCATAATCTAAATGATAAGGGGCCAAGTCACTTTTTTCTCTTCATCAGTATATTTCAAGGGAAACCCAGGCCATCTGTTTCTGCCTTGTCACATCTACAGCCACGGCATGGCTTTAGAGAGATGCAGTTGCCATCCAGATAATGGCATGAAGATTCTAATGTGCCAATGTAAGATTTTTCAGCTTTTTTGTTTTTTTCTTTAAACAAGAAAGTCTGGTTTCTCTGGGAGAAAGCAATCCAAGTAATCAAAGATAACAAACCAAATAGATTCCAAGCCTGGCCCAGGGCTCCTCTAATCTTCTGAACTTCCGACAGGAAGGAAATTGGGTGACACAGTGCTGATGTGCAAGGTCAGTGCCTCCGCCCTGTGCTCCCCTCTGTCCCACTGAGAATGTAGATGGAGCGCAGTGGATAAGTTCCACGTTTGTTTTACTGATCATTGCATCTCTCTGGAAGCAGAAGTAGCAACAGTGGGAACTGTGACTCTGGTGTCATTCTGATCAAGAGGAAAAACAGGGACAAAATGTGTAAGTAGCAAGTAACTTGGGAAAAATAAACTATATCACCTGAGAGTTCAAAATAGGAAAAGACAATAAAGCCCACGAGACTGCAAGGCAGCAAACAGTCAGTCTTGTTCACCGCTTTTTCTCCAATTCCTCACACAATACCTGACGTACTATAGGCACTTGATAACTATTTAGTTACTTATGGGCCTAGAAGTTTCCTAGAATCTAGAAAGGAAATTTGAGAGGAATAGATGGATATGATTTTTTATCATTGAATATGTCTTTTTTTTAAGTTGGATTCAAAAAATGGGAGTCAGCAATGAAATTCTGATCATACAATCTCTAATAATAAAAAATGAAGAAAAGGAAAATATATCAGTTAAGATGCATTTGGCGGTAAGTAACATAAAGCTAGGCTAACAATGACTTAAACCTAAGGATATTTATTACTTATCACAAGAAGTCTGCAGGTGGGTAATGCCAGGATTGGCTCATAAGATCCACACACAGACACTGGGTTGGGATACCTGTGATTCTTTGAGCTTCCCTCAACTTCATAAGATGGTTGTCATAACGCCAAGCATCACATCCTCACACATCTAAAAGTGGGAAACAGGCAACTGGCCGTAACAAGGAAAAGCCCCCTTGTGGTCCTCCCTCCTTGTATAAAGGACAAAATATCTTGGATTTGACACCAAAAACAAAGGCAACAAAAGCAAAAATTAACAAGTAGAACTACGTCAAACTAAAAAGCTTCTGCACAGCAAAAGAAACAATCAACAGAATGAAAAGGCAACCTATCAAATGGGAGAAAATATTTGCAAATCATATATCTGATAAAGGCTTTATATCCAAGATATATAAAGGACTCATACAACTCAATAACAAAAACACAAACAACCTGATTAAAAAATGGGCAGAGGACCTGAACAGACATTTTTCCAAAGAAGACACACAGATGGCCAACAGATGTATGATCAGGTGCTCCACATGGCTAGTTATCAGGGACATTTATATCAAAACCACAATGAGATATCACCTCACATCTGTTAGATTAGTTATCATCAAAAAGGCAAGAAATAATAAGTGTTGGCAAAGGTGTAGAGAAAAAGGAACCCTTGTGCACTGTTGGTGGGAATGTAAATTGGTGCAACCACTATGAAAAACAGTATGGAGGATTCTCAAAATATTAAAAATAGAACTACTGTATGAGCCACCCATCCCACTTCAGGGTATATATTCCAAAGGAATTAAAATTAGGATCTCATAGAGATATCTTTACTCCCATGTTCATGCAAAATTATTCACAATAGCCAAGATATGGAAACAACCTAAGTGTCCATCAACATATAAAAGAAGATAGATAGATAGATAGATAATGAATATTATGAATAATAATATTGAAGAATAATAATAATAATATTGAATATTATGTATAATAATATATTATAATATATAATTATTATATAAAATATATTTTATGATATAAAATTTTATATAATTATATATATAATTATATAAAATTATATTAAATTTATTATATATAAAATTATTATATAAAATTATTATATAATTATAATATATTGTAATAATAATAATAATAATGAATATTATGAATAATGGATATTATCCAGCCTTCTTATCTCTATCCAGAGAAAGAAGAAAATTCTGATGTTTGCTACAACTTGGATGCACCTTGAGGGCATTATGCTAAGTGAAATAAGTCAGACAGAGAAAGACAAACATGTATGACATCACTTGTACGTGGAATCTGAAAAAGCCAAACTCAGAAACAGAGTAGAGTAGTGGTTACTAGGGGCTGGGTGGTGGAGGAAACGGGGAGATATTGGTCAAACAATACAAACTTCCAGTTACAGATTAACAGATTCTGGGGATCTAATGTACAGCATGGTGATTATAGCTAATAATACTGTATTATATACTTGAATGTTGTAAGAGTTAAGGCTTAAATGTTCTCACCACACAAAAGAAATGGTAATTACGTGATGGAATGATGGTGTTAGCTAATGCTATGTTGGCAATCATTTTGCAATATATAAATGTATCAAATCAATACGTTATACACCTTAAACTTGAACAGCGTTGTATGTCAATTATATCTCTATAAAGCTGGGTGGGGGGGAAGAAGAAAATAATCAACAGTGTCAAATGCTCCTGATTGTCAAGTAAGATAAGGTCTGATCATTGACCACTGCACTTAGCAACATAGGGTTGCTGAGGGGAGATACTGGCAAAAGCCTGATTTGAGCAAGTTTTAAAAAATGTGAGAAGAGGAATTGGAGATGGTGAGTTTAGACTCTGAATTTGATTTTGAATTCCTTAGAAAAGTTTCTTGCAATGGGAAGCAAGAATTAGGGAAGTAGTTGTTGGGAGAAGTGGGATGGAGAGGAGATTTTTTTTTTTTTTAATGGGAGAAATAACAGCCTGTTTGCATCCAGCAGAGGAGGGGAAGATGATAGAGAAGAAGAGGAGAACTGCTGAAGCGATGACCTTGAACAGTGAGAGAGGATAGGATGTAGTCAGCTTCAGATAGGATCACTTAAAGCAACCAGGCAGTGGGAAGCCAGAGGTATGAGTGCAGATGCCGGCAGGCAGGTAGAATGTGGAGGTAAAAATCTGCCAACATTCTCTTCTACATGCTTCAGTTTCTTAGTAAAAGCAGGAATCAAGGTCAGCAGGTGAGAGTGAGGATAGAAGAGGATTTGTGGGAGGTTTGAAATGATGAAATGGCCATCTAGGAACCTGAGAGAGTAAATGGACCAAGGAGATATACTATGAAAATGATGCTGGGTAGCATTAAGATCTCATTTGAAGCTCATGGTCATGAATATAAAGTCAGACCAGGCATCAAGGTTGTGATTTTTCTCCAGGAACACTCACCTCTCCAGGTGTGGTGGCAGAACAGATGGAGAGAGAGATCTAACCAGGGCTGTAGTTTTAATAAAACCATAAAGTGGCAGAGGGGCAAGGGTACAGAAGGTACATATAAATGAGTGATTATAAGGAATGATCATAGCTTCAGCTGGGTAAGAAGTGAAGAGAGGGCGTCAAAAGGGTGAGGGGCAGTGTAAAGAGAGTAAGATTAATTTGCTGGAGGTCCTCATGAGATTGAATAATTGCTGAAGGTCATGGTTCCCAGGGGAGAAGATGAAAAACTAAGATGGTGTTAACAAAATTTGAGATGCATGGAACTGAGGGTGTGGACCACAGCAAACAGATGTCTAAGAAGCAGCATCCTAAAGTATTTGAAGAGCTGAGCTGCATTATGGAAAAAGACTTTTTCTGTATTATTTTTGGACCAGTATTTGGAAATTATAGGAAGAAAAATTTCAGGGCAAGAGGAGTGTTCTGTAAAAGGAGAAATGGAACAAAGATGCCTATAAAAGTAGTGAGATTTCTCCAACAGTTCAAGCAGAGGCTGGATAACCACACAGCCTCTTAGGAGAGGCATAAAAGGGAAGATTTCTGCAGTAAATCAATCATATGAGAAAACCATACAGGGTTCATCTTGCTGGAAAGTTCTTTCTTTTTCCAAAAAAAAAAAGGTTTTGCCTTATTTTAAGCCATAGAAGGGGAACTTTACAATAGTATGGCCATATTTGCTGATGGGAGCTGCCCTCCCTGCTAGGTCCCTTCTATCTTTGTGATGGTAGGGTCCCAGAAGTTCTGCAATTTCTACGAGTAACCTATTCCCAGGAGCTCCATCAAATACTGGAGGGTAAATATCGAGTAGCAAATCCAAAAACGTCCACTTGGTCTCCATGGCTTCTTGCTCTATCCTCCAGCTGCAATGCTCTCCTCACTGCTTCACACACCATTTCATTGTTTGTCCTCACCCACCACCTGCGAGGCCTGTGCCCCCTGCCCTCACCTTCAAGTCATCTCAAAACCAACCTTACCACAAGACCTCCCCAGGGTGTCTTCACCCCTGTGCCAGCCTAGAGCTTTCTTTCCCAACTATCACGGATGACACATTTGACACATTTTTGGAGAACTATTTCTCCCCATCTTCTCATATTTCTAAGGGATTTCTCCTCAAGAGCTCTCTCCCTATGTGGACGATTGTTAGAAGAAGCAATTCCAAACTCTATCTCTAATGGCTCCTTTGAAAAAGAAGAGTTACAATCTGACTGATTGAAGCCTGACATTCAACGGCCCATGTTTTACGAGGAAGCACGTTAACTGTGCCTCAGAATCAGGAACCAGGCCCATTGTTGATGCTGTCATTGTTGTTTTTCGACTCCTGTGGTCAGTGACAGTTTCTTCTCCATTTCCTGTCCCCATGCAGTATACACACGTGAGTCATTCAGCTTGTTGGTAAGAGCATTTACAATCACTTGTATAGGTCCAGTCATATTGGGATGGGAGAAATGAATCCCCACCATGACCTCAGATCGAATTCATATTCCCCAGCACAACTCACCAGAAGCAACGCTTGGGGTTATTACCCAGAGGAATAAATGAGTATCTCCTTTCCCATTTAACTAGTGTTGCTTTAATGATTTCTCTAGCCCCTAGAATCCTAGAGGAGCAGAGGTGAGAGGCAACTCAATCCTCCCACGCTTAGTATTTGCTCTCAAGTACCGATCTCTTTCAATGCACAGATGTTTTGCTGCCAAACAAGATTTTACAATCTTTGAAGGCAGGAACACCTTATGCCTCTTTATAACCCCTCTAGCACCCACCACAGTGTCATATGGGTACTTGTTATCCAATAGACTACTTGTTAACAATACTATCCACAAGCAAATAAGCCCATGAATCACTAGCCCTGCCCTTGTACTGCCAGCTCCCCAAACGAAGCCTTGCTATCAAATAAGAGCATTGAAGGGGTTGAGTGAAAAATGAGACTTGGAGAGGACACATCTGAATTCCCAATGTGTTTCATTTGTTTTTCCCAGTGGCACAGGCAAAACAATTTCTCATCCTCTTTCTGTGGATCGCAACACTTCAGAAACAATAGAGATTTTATCTCTGGTCCATTTAATTGAAAAAAAAGCAAGGTCACTGCAGCCATTTTGTCCCGTGCCTTGAGAACCATCACATCAACTGGGAATATTTAGCTCTCCTGTCGCCTACTGCTTAGAAACAATACAAGTGGCATTAATAGGTCTTTAATCTTCTCATTAGGGCAGGCAGATGGGCTGGAGTTTGTGAGAGTACTGCAATGAGTATGAGAAAAATAAGTTTCCATGGTTCTTTCAAATAAGACTTAAGATCACAAGAGCACACTGCAAATGCCATTCTCTTCCTCCCGTTACATCTAAAACTCTTTTTCAATGAGAGAGGAAAGAAAAAAAATACATTCTGGTCATAGTTAACTTGACCTCTTTTGCTTTGCGATAAGCCCATTTTGTTCTTAACCATTATCATTATATAGAGGAAGGATATTCATATGGAAGGAAGAGCCAAAACTACTTTGAACCTGAAACAAATGGACTGAGAACAAATGTGTTGCATTGTACAGGCCTGCCTAATGCACTTTTTTTTTTTTTCTAATGCGCTTTTAACTCGGCCCCAGTTGTAGGTGGTTCTTACCAGAGAAGCCCCAGATACCTAACAAACACCGATAGCACTCCTGTAAATGTGAACAGCGCCAGAGACCACATCTTAAAGTAACCAGTAAGGTACTCTGACTCACATTCCTCCCTAATATCAGAGAATGTACACTACCAGTATCGAATAAGATGGTTAATAACAATTTTATTGAATACCCATGCTCTGACTCATTTTTCCTCCTTAAGGTACTGTCCAGGAAGCACTGATGAAATGAAAACTGGCCTCTTGCTTTGTATGTTCTTAGATACATCAGGGTCACCAGTCATTAAACCGCTCTGCTTAACCGGCCCTTGCTCTTCAAGGCAACCTGAAGCCCCACCCCCTCTGCTCCTTGCTCTGACCACCTAAGCCTGCCCAGTCCTCCCAAAGTCCATTTCCTATGCCATCAACTCAGACATGATCCAAGCCCTCTGACTTCACAGTTCTTTAACACTTATCCCAGAATCCAATGCATCAGGGTTCAACCTCACGGTACTCAAAATCAACATTATTTTTGAATGTCTGTCATATGCAGCCCAATTAATAAATATGTATCAAGCACAGCTAAGTACTTCCCTGCATCACCTCTTATTTAATCCTCACTTTCACTCTGTGAGGGAGGTCCTATCACTACCTCAGTTTTATTGATGACAAGATAGAAAACAACAGGGTTACGGTTGTTGCACGAGCAACCACCCCAAAACATAGTGGCTTAAAATTACAATTGATTCTTATCTCTCACGGTCATGTAAGTTGATGGGGGCTTAGCTGGGCAGTTCTCTCTGGGGTTTCTCATGCAGTTGCAGTCAGATGTCAGCTGGGGCCACAGTTCATCTGGTGGTTTGACTGGGCCAGACGTCCAACATGGCTTCTGCACTCACAGGTCTCTTCCACATGAACTCTGTCTCCAGAAGGTATTCATACTTCTTCCATGGCGACTCAGGGCCCCAAAGACCAAGGCAGAAGCTGCTAATCCTCTTGAAGGCTAATCCTAGAATGGCTTAGCATCACTTTGGATGTACCCTGTTGGTCGAAGCAGGCTGAGACCAGTCCTGATTCAAGAGGGGAAACAGACCTCATCTTTTGATAGGAGAGTGTGAAAGAATTTCCAGCCATCTTTAATCTGCCACAGAGAGGTTAAGCAACTTACCCAAGGCCACACAGCAAATAGGTGTCCAAGCTAGGGTTCAATCCAGTTCAGTCTGACACAAAAGCCCATGCTCTTAGTCAGCCACTCTATTCTCTTCCCAGTGAAGGGCACTTCCATTAAGCTGCCAACTTGGGGGCAGAAGAAGTGAGCCTACCCGAGACTCATCACAGCTCAGGGAAGAGTATAACTGAGGACACAGGCTCTCCCAGGACTTTAGCCCTTCACTGAGTCCTAGTTCAGCTGTTGACCCCCGTCTGTGGGTACAGGGACCAAAGGCCCCACCTCTGGAGGTTAGAATTACTCTGACCCTGGCACAGAGCACCATGACCTTGTAAAATATATTCAAAAGTAACCCAGATTCTTTCTCTGAACAGTTGACTATGCCAGGGGTGAGACAGATGGAATCTCAAAAGAAAACCACAGAATTTTATTACGATACCAAGTTCCAGGCCAGCCATGTACAGAAATCCTTTGAGAGCCTTACCTGGACAGCACTGAGGGTAGAGGCGAATAGATTAGAATCTGGGGTCCCACATGGGACTCTCCAGTAAACATTCTGTTACCCAGAGGCAGATAAGTAGTAATGATCAAACTGACAGTGGTCCTAAGGATTTTGTTAGCAGAGAATCAGGGAAATGGAGGATGGGGTTGTAGGGAAATAGAGACAAGACAGTTAATCTCGAAAAAGAAGTGTCGGATGGGGGGATGCACAGGGCAAAGGAGCAGGGGTGTTGAGGGAAAGCATCATGCCTTGTCCTAAGAGGGATGGTCAAGGTCTCCAAGAAGAAGCAGCAGGAGGGCAGATTCTGAGAAAGCCTCTCCTCTTTCATCTCCAGGGCCACTGACCCTGGTCATTCTCCCCTGAAACGATTCTAAGTCTTTGGCACCAGCCAGACCCCTTGGCATCTTGCCCATGACTGAAACACACCTTTCCAGGCACCTCCCCTACCCTCCAGCCTGCACGATCATTCTCTCTTATCTTGGTAAAGCCAGCATCTTGGTAGCATTTCTTTGCATTAATCATTCATCAGCCAGCCCTTGTCTGCGGGGATGCCATTTCCTTCAGTAAGAACCCTCTGTCCATCCACAGTCATTACTGGAAACACACAAATCGCCACACACATTTTCATTTGCTCAAGGCAGTTGTTTTTATGAGCAGCGGTGAAAACAAAATTCCATTATGTCAAAGTTAATTCCTCCGCAGCCCATCAATAGACGCTCCTCGGAGGCAATGCATTAGCCCAGCTGCAGTCAGTAACTTAGAGGGCTGGCGGAATGAGAGCTTCGGTGATGCACTCGCTATTAGAATCACATAATGACCAATCCTTCCATTTACCTGGGGCTGCCTCATCTGGATGAATCCCAAAATGAGTCACTATCTACCTAAGTATCACTCATCCATCAGCTAAAGTAGAGTACCCATTTGGTAACCGCACCCAGCATATGCCTGCCTCCAATTCAGGTCAGAGAAACGTGTCCTGGGGGACAGTTCGCAAGGAGCTAAGCAGCTCTGACTTGCTTTTCTCTTGCCTATAAATCTGGTCTCCCGGGAATTTAATTTGGTCGGGGATCTCGCAGCTGCTTCCCACAGGCAGAGGCAGCTGGCAGGATCCCACAAGGGAGCATTGTGGCCACAAAGCCCCAAGGAAGGAAAGACAGATGTGAGTTCACATCAGTTAGTGCCTACCCAAGAACCTCTGGGCTGCTCCTATAGCAATGCGGGCATTCTAAAAGCCACTTGGGGCTGCTATGGGACTGGCATCAGGGATTTCCTGATGAAGCACACACAGCCTTAGGGAGTGTGAAGCCAAGGACTGCTCTGGGATCCAGAAGTTCAGGGTGGATTTGAAGATGCTGTGGGGAAAGGTCAGTGATGAGCAGATCATCCTTGTGGGTGGAGTAAGGAGGAGTTAGGGGAGATGCTTTTTTCCCCCCAACAAATGACATACTGTTGTAATGTGGGGGACTCCAAGAAAGTATCCTTCATCTCCCCAAAATAATAAGTTCACTTACAGGAAACAGAACTTCTTTAACAGGACACAAGGTTAGTCAATCCACAATTAGGACAAAAATCAAAATGCAGTTGTCCCTGGGAGAGGCAACTCATCATTTGGGTAAACGATTGATATGGGAGCCTCTTCAGACAGATGGGAAAGGAGAGAGGAAGGTGTCTCTGGGAACCTCATGAGAGGGGAAGAGGGTGAAAATACTGAGGGGGTACGGGACTTCAGAAGGAGGAACCACAGACAGCTCGCTACTTCACAACCAGGGGAAGGCTGCCCCTACTAATTAGAGAACTGGGGGATTTCCTCCGATGAGGATTCCTTTAGAGGTTGAGAGAGTTCAGAAATTAAAGATTGGAGGGAGTTCACAGTACCTCCCTTCCCCTGTCATTCTACCCCACGAATTCATCCTTGACAGCATAATTTTGACCCAGCAATGGCCATACCTGCTTCTCTTACCCTGGCTTAGGGAGATTCCAATGTCACTATTTTATTGTATTTCCTGCTGGAATAAAGAGTGCTCATGAGACTTTTCAAAGAAGGATGACTTAGAACCATCAAAGAAAAGACAACTGTGACGAGAGGAATATGGCATACTTGTTCCAAATGACCTTGGTTATCTGTCTACACTGGTTGACGCTGCTAGGTCATTTCACCTCGATGTTTCTCTTTTATTCATAAACTTGGTCAAGGTGACCATTCAGTAAACGTGGTCTCTAAACCTGGTGAGACAAAGAATAGTGGAAGGTGGGTCTGATGGCTGGGAGGTTACCACATGGCCTTAAGAAACTTGGGATGGGAAAATTTAACTGTCCAGTGTCAGAGAGATAGCTTGGGGGATCCTGAGATAGTTTGAAACACACCACCCTGGCTGCCTGTGGTCATTCCTTGCCAGAATAAAAAGTAATTGAACGTGAATAATTGAAGGTGATCTGAACTCCAAAATCCAACAACAAAGAGAATGCATCCCAGAGGTGTAGAATTTTAGAATCCACTTGGGTTATTTGCAATGTTAGGGTTTGAGGTAGATTTTTCATGCCTGAATCACACTTCTCATCCTTTCCCCCTAGAATTCTCAACAGAAAGAGAATACTCAGAAGGAACCAACAGCTCAGTGGAGAACAAAACACAGTTCTGTTTATAACAGTGACAATGCCTAAGAGCCCCATAATGCAGACTTCTTGGGTAAAACTGAATTGGGACACGTGGCTCAGAAGATGCAAATGGAGCCATCCACCTCCTCCCAGAGCAGAGCTTTGCTCCTACCTGTTTAAGCATACACTCCAGGGGTGAGAAGTATGACAAAATTTCCTAAGATGCCTGGGGTCTACTTGAAAGGGACTGGCCAATCTGTCTCAACAGATCCAATCCATACCCAACCAAGAAAGGGGGTGAAGAAAGTGCACATACTTTCCCTGTAGGAGGAGAAAGCTGGAATTGCGGCCCTCTATGAAGATATGTTGAAACCTGTGGAGATACCACAAAAGTCATACAAGCAATAGTTTGCAAGAATATCTCTATGTCAATGATTGCTTTACTGAGAAGTTCCATTCTGAGAAGAGGTAGGTAGCCCAAATGCCTACCTAAAGGCCAATAAGGTGTGAGATTCCTTCTCAATTCCACAGAAAACCACCTGGTTCAAGGTAGGGTAATGACCCTTGAATATAGAGACTTACTGGGATTCCTTGCCCTCACAGGGCCTACAAAGACTTTCAGGAAATGGTATAATTATGCAGAGAAAGGCAATGTCTAGTCATTTAGCATCAGGCACTTAGGACTTAGACTCTCCCACTGTGGATGGTGGCAAGAAGAAGTTGAATGCACCCATAGCCCATATACAGTTGGAGAACCTTGGATCATGGTTCAGTGCTTTGTCAGGGCATCAACTGACTCAGGAGAATTTGATGCCCAGAGAGATGCTGAGTGTTCAGAATAGCTTCAAGGGCTTGGCTGGTGGACCTGCTGTCTGAGAATGGGGGTGTCCTTGGTCCACAAGTTGTGCCCTCTCTTTTCTGGCCATGAGAGAAACAAAGAACAGTTGAGTAATACAAAGGTTAGCCTTTCTACTTCTGCTTTGTTTGGGATAATGAAAGCAGACCCTTCACACATGCCAAATGGCAAGATGGGAGAATGCCATGAGGTCTTTAGGTAATTTTTTGAGAAGACAGCTAAAGCATAAACAAGTGACAAAACTAAAAGAGTAAGGAAGGAAAGAGAGAGAGAATAAAGCCCATCTGATCTGAAGACTCCATCCTCACCTCTCCAAGCTTTCAAAGGTATTTCCAGGCCACTTTGAGGGGCAAGAGGAGGTGGGACAGGCAAGTTTTCACACTTGCTTCAATTATAGCCATTCAATTTAGTATTATATGTTGGGATTTTATACCAGATTTCATTTGGCCAAAGGGAAAGTCTTCAATCTTAAAAAAAAAGAAAAAGTTGAATGCCACTCTTCCAAAAAGGATAAAAAAGAGGAATTCCTAATATAACATGAAACAAAACTCTTGGCCTCTAGCATACCCAATTATATAATTTGACTCAAGCGTAACTGGAATTAAAACTGCTAGCTTCTGTCTGATTTACCCTCTCCCTTCTTTCCTATGGTTCAACAATTCCAAGATCCTGTGACATAAAAGTGCCCTGATGAAATGAAAGACATGAAGTAGAGATTTAGTTCCTTTATTTACTAGTGGTGTGATCTGCGTTCATCACCTCCGAGCCT
Source organism: Orcinus orca (assembly GCF_937001465.1). Lineage (NCBI taxonomy): Eukaryota > Metazoa > Chordata > Mammalia > Artiodactyla > Delphinidae > Orcinus > Orcinus orca. The sequence continues at coordinate 12,755,278 of NC_064559.1, read as the reverse complement.
CTAATTTCTTGACTGTAAAAGGACGTTATAATCACACCTTCCCTAACTCACAAGGTTGTGGGGATAATTTACGTGAAAGAAGCTTTTCATGTGAAAGCATAATGCAAATTTGTGTTTGTATTTCTGAACATCTTGTAGCACCTATGCATTTTCCAGTACATATTTCAGTCAGTGAATCACTTGTTCAAATCAACCAAAACTTCTGCACCTGTAGATAAGCATGGGGCGGTGAATGATCTAGACTCTTAAGTTTGGGAAATAAATTCTAGGAAAGTCATAGGATAAGGAATTCGGGAATCCCAAATCCCAGTGTGGATGACATGGCCCCATGTCAATTACTCAATGCCTCCCACTGGCCCTATGGGTGGGCTGAAGACCATGTCAGTCAGAATTACAAAAGGGGTCCCCCAGCTGCCCTCTGAGGGAGACCTGGCTAGGGGATCCACTCATCACTGCCCACAAGGCTCAGCAGCCACATTGCCACAACCTTGCTTCCTCTCATCACCCTGCTCCAGGTTCACACCCCAGGGTCACTGACGGCCTCAAAAGGTGGCTGCCCCTGTCCATTCTGGCTCACAACACCACGCCTTGAAAGATCAGAGGAAAGAAAATACCAAGGCTGCAGCAATGCCCACCCCTCCAAACCTCTCAGCACTTTCTTAAGCACCCAAACTCCCAGCATCAGGTTAGAAACCCCCTCATTCAGGAGTGTTCCTCATTGCTCCACAGCAGCTGCAGATTTAACCATGAAAATGCCACCAAATGCTGCAAATGGGTGGAGTGGTTTTAAACCATAAATTAAACCCAGGCACAAACGCAAGGTTTTACCTTAAAATGGAGAAGTACATGTAGCACTTTTAAATGCTGTGCCTCGGACAACTGTGTATGTGATAAATCTCTGTCCTCATCTTAATTAATGACCATGAGAACCAAACATGTTCACTGAAAGAACCAATCTCAAGATTATAAAATTGGAACTGGATTCTGAAGAGCAAGCAGGTAACAATAAAGTCAAAACAAAACAAACCACAATCAGACTGCACAGGAAACTGCTCTGTTGTACCTTCCATAAAAAACAGGACTGACTAGGGAAATGATCACATTAAATCGTGAAAATTTAAAAATGAATCCGAATTGACTCATAATTATACTTGACCTTTAAATATTGCCTTGCCATTTTCAAACACCTTTCACATGCCTTATCAAAGTTGCTGCTCACAGAAGCCTTGAAAATAGGCAACACAGACCCCGTTCCCATTTGGTTGATGGTCAAACTAAAGTCCAAAGTAGTTGTGTGACTTCCCCACAGTCACACAGCTGGTTAAGTGACAGAGCTGGGCCTTAAACCCAGGGCTCTAGGCTTTCATCTCAGGCTTCCTTCTATGTAAAACCTGCTATTATGAAAGCTAAGAAAAAGCAAATAAAAATCCTACGGGAAGCATTAAGTTGTTAAGCTTCTTGAAATGATATATCAGAAAAACTATGGCCCAAGTCAAGGAATGGCATATCATGATACTAGAAGGCATCGCCTTAGCATCTCTATGTTGTAAATCTACCTAGAGTCCCATTCTCACCTATTTTTCCAATAAACACACTGAGACATAGAGATGCTAGAAGATGGGCCCAGAATGAACTAAGGAAATGTCAAGGTCTTCCCACTACCAGTTTCAGTGCCAATGACCAACATCACTGAGTGCCTACTAGACACCAAGGCCTTGGGAAGATGGGGAGAAGGTGCACAAATGAGCAGAAGGCACAGTCTTGCCCTGGGCAAGCCAGCTGAAACAGCTCTCCCAAAGCAGTGTATGTTAACAGGGTCAAGGTCATCTTCACTTTTCTCTAAGGAATCTGGGAGTACCATTCTAGAAGGTCCGCTTCTCATTGACCATTGCTCTATTTCTCATGAGTCACAGCTCATTGTAGAACCACATGGAACCCACCTCAAAGTATCCTCAGTAGACAAAAAGAATCCATTTTTAAAGCCTCTGTACATGTTTTGAGAGGTACTACCTTCCATGTCCATGCGAGCTACCTACCATTTGGAGCAGGTGTTCTGTGTTTTGCATTTTGTGTCTTTGCCTGGATACACAATGTCATTTAAAATATTCATGCTCATAGAGCAAGGTAGGCCCCGCTAAGCTCAAGCAAGAAATATTACCTTTATTATTCAAATTACTATACCAGAACATGAGGAAACCAAAGCAAATGCCGGGCTCATTACTGAAATGGGTTTGACACCCAAGAGATGAATGGGCTATCTAGGCTCTGAGACAACACATTTTGTGGCCGTAACACTTTACTAGATAATGAATCAGCAAACCACCCTGATGGTTTGTTTCATGTGCCTTGAGGAAGATTGGTCTTCCCACCACACTGCTTTTCTGGTTACAATTTGGGGGAATGTTTTCTTTTCCAGTTCTCAAGAAATACCACCCTTGGTTTGGAGTAAAACACAGTCCTAAGCCTTGTAAGGAAAACAGAGACTAATAAAATAGAATGCAACATTGTAGAGGAAACTTCAGACCACCCAGCCAAGTACTGAAAGCCAGAGATTTTCAGCCCAAGCTGGGAAGAGACCCGGTATCTTGCTCTATGAAAACAATATCACAATGCTTCAGCATAGCTCCAGCAGGGACCACTCATGGATTAGCCTCGTGGATCAAGTTAATCAATCAACTTAATCAACTAATCAAGTTAATCAATCAACTTAATCAACTAATTAAGTTGCCAGATGGACTAACTGTGTTAAACATTTTAAGAGATAGGCTTTTACTCTCTAAAACAACCTACTCTCCTCCTGTTCTGGGTATAGGCCTAGGCGCTCCCAACCTGCCCTAGAATGTTCATGGCCCCTGTAAAGAGAAGGAAGGGGTCAGGAACTCTTGTTACTTGTTTAAAAACAGGGAAGCATAGTGTTCTCTTAAGGCAGGGTTTCTCAGCGGTGGCGATATTGACATTTTGGACCGGATAATTCTTTGTTGTGAGAGTGTATTGGTTTGCTAGAGCTGCTATAAGAAAAACTGCCACAAACTGGGTGGCTTAAAACAACAGAGATTTATGCTCTCATAGTTCTGGAGGCCGGAAATCCAAAAATCCAGGTGTCAGCAAGGTTGGTTCTTTATAAGAGCTGTGAGGGAGAATCTATTCCATGGCTCCCTCCTAGCTTCTGTTGACAACCGGCAAGCCTTGGCATTCCTTGGCTTGTCAATGCCTGGAGAAATGCATCACTCCAATACATGCTTCCATCTTCCTGTGGTTCTCTCTGTGTCTCTGTATTTTCACATAGCCATCTTCTTATAAGGGTACCAGTCACATTGGATTAGGAGGTCCACCTACTCCAGTATGACATCATCTTAACTAATTACAAATGTGACAACCCTATTTCCAGATAAAGTCACATTCTGAGGTACTGACGATTAGAACTTCAACATAATTTTTTGGAGAGACACAATTCAGCCCATAATGAGAAACACCTGTACCCACCTGGGCATTGTAGGATGTTTAGCAGCATCCCCGACTTCTACCCACTAGATGCCATTAGCATCCTCCCCGTCTTAATAATCAAACATGTCTCCAGACGTTATCAAATGTCTTCTAGGGGCAAATTCAGCTCTGGTTGAGAAATGCTGTCTTAAGGCTTTGGTTCAGAAAAATAAAAATTTAAATTCTGATTCTCTTTTAATTACTTGTGCTGTGACCTTGAACAATTTGGTTAAACTCTCTGGTCTTCACTTTTTTTCACCCATCTCATGGAGTTGCAGTGCTGTTGAGGATTAAATGAGACGGCGTATGAAAAGTGTTTGTTGCATAATGGGACCCAATAAATGAGAGCTATCATCTTTTGTAAATTAGGGAAGTTGCCTTTGCAGGATCCTCCACAGGTCTCACTGATATTGAACTCTGGCCCTTGTCCCTAAGATCTCCCGAAGGCAAAGAAGACTTCTGGGTCTGCTCTACATCCTCTTCTGGGGGGTAGAAAGTCCCCTTACAGCCCCGTGATGCCCTTGTGAGCGCATCTGTGAGTGCAACACCAAAGCTGAAGATAGCCGTAGATCACAGCCAGGGGAGGGGAAGCTCTGAGTATGACCAGAATACTAATGTGGCTGCATTGCACCATGGCCAGTAGCAGCCCAAGTGAATGCTGCAGAAAATCTGCTGGAGGAGACAAGGATGGGGAAGATGAAGAAATCTAACTCTTAGATGTTGGGTATGACCTGACTTTAGAGACTTTACCTCCCTTGCCATGACAAGGTAATCTGAGATCCCATGCTAGGTGTTTATATAAAACACATTGCAATGAACTATGATTAGTGACTTACTAGACTAGTTTCCTCCCCAGAGTTTAGGGAGCATAAGAACTATATCTTCTTTAATTGTCTATCTCACGTGCTCAAAAACCATGCCCACCATATGGTGGAAGTTCAATAAAAGTATGAATTTATTAAATGTGTCACCTCCATGTCCCCAAGCTCTCTCACCTTCAAGATGGCATTTTTCTTTAAAGCTCTAACACAAATAATCCAAGCCCACATCTTGTGGATTTGGGGGAATGCCTTATTTTTTCAGATTTCCCTCTGTCAAGGAATTTCTGGGCATTCCCAAGGAAGGATAATGTGTTCCACAAATCTGGTGGACATCTAACTCTTCCATCAATCATCCTCCAGGTTACCTCTTGCCATCTTTTAATTGGCTTGTTGTTGCTTACTCCATATAATTTCAACTCAGGTGTGAACCCCCCTTCAAGTTGCCCAATGCACTGCTAAGAGCAGGTTTATAGCATTTAACAGAACTGTTACCAAAGACTCTGCGAGACCAAGTGACCTCACATCTGCTAGTAAGCGTAGACACTCCTATGGTCCCCTGGCCTATATTTGACTTCATATCTCTGCCTATTTCCCCACATTTGGTATTTCCATTTGGTGGGATAAGGGGGGAGGTAGGAGCTCAACCCCCATAAGAATCTCCAGGCCTTTCTCTGCCCAAAGACCTGGCCCCATTCCAGTTTCAGACAAAAAAATGACTGTAAAATCCTCCCTCCTTTCTCATTTCCCACCCCAGGATGAGTGACAGTGGAAACATCATCTTCTTCAGGAACATGGTTCAATTTGGCCCCTATTGCTCCCCAAAACAATCAGCATATTTATCAACAATTTCTAAAATGTGGGTTTATTCAATCTTAAATAAGACCATTGAGGGTCTTCACTACAACAGCCCAGGTAACACTGAGCTAAGCCCAGTCCTGGCACTTTTCATAGTCATTCCTCTGGAGTAAGAAAAAGGAAAAGTCAAGCACATCATCCCTCCTGGCCCAGCCCAGTCCTCTGTGAACAAATCTGGGTCAAAAAGACACCCATATCTCCCAAGAAGAAACAATAACGTTCCAACATAGGGCAACACAATTCCAGGATTAAGTGGGAAACATCTAACTGCTAAAGACACACTCAACTCACACTAACAGAAGACTGAATATCTCTGTCTAAAGAATTTCTCTATGATTTACTTTGTTACTTCAGGTGTCTTTCAATACATTAAGGGTAGGTTTGTGCCTTATGTCTGACTGATTAAAAGGACTTATCTAGTGGTACATATCTACAATGGAATACTACTCAGCCATAAAAGAGAATGAAATAATGCCATTGCAGCAACATGGATGAACCTAGAGATTATCATACTAAGTGAAGTAAGTCAGAAAGAGAAAGACAAATGCCATATGATATCACTTATATGTGGAATCTAAATTATGACATAAATGAACTTGTCTACGAAACAGAAACAGACTCATAGACATAGAGAACAGACTTGTGGTTGCCAAGGGGGAGGGTAGGTAGAGGAGTGATGGATTGGGAGTTTGGGATTAGCAGATACAAATTATTATATATAGGATGGATAAACAACAAGGTCCTATGCAGGGACCTATATTCAATATTCTGTGATAAACCATAATGGAAAAGAATATGAAAAAGTATATATATATATATAACTGAATCTCTTTGTTGTACAGTAGAAATTAACACATGGAAGTGTATTGGACATTTTCATTTGACTGCTGACCAGGATCCAAAGCTCCTTCCCAGTCTGAGGGAACCCCCTTGTGCAGGTCCAGAAGAGCTAAACATGAGATTCTCGTTCTTTCCACACCTTGGCAACCAAATCAAGGACATGCACAAGTCCAGGACTGCTGCTGTTTGTTTTCACACCACCGCTCAACTCCAGGGTGTGCCATGCACATTTTAGTCACCCTTGATTAGTATGTTTGCTATAGCAAAACTCTGGCAGAGGAATTTACAGAAGGTTCTGTTTGGGCTCGTGGTGATCCTGGTCCAGCCCCAGCCAGTACTTTAAATCATGAACAAGTCAGGTTAGCTCTGTGCTGGCTGTCAAAGTTGTGTAGCCCTGGAACCCGTATGCAGTGGCTATAGGATCCAATGGTGACTGTGTCCATTGGCAACCAGATGTAGTGGCAGCAGCATTGTACACCAGTGGCAGTGGCCACACCCTGACCTGAATGTTCCTTCTGCTGAGCCTCCATTGGTTGCTGCCTATTTTCCACACCTGGTTTCTCCACTGATTCTGTGAGGTAGCCAGGATTCTTCCAGCTCCGTGCCTGCAGTGTGCAGCTAGACATACATAGAGAAAAACTCATGATCGTGCAAGCTGCCTGGCGAGCATACAATGTTTCCATTGAACATTTGCTTCCCTGCTTTTCAAGATACTATTGTACACCATTTTGTCTCTCCTCAATAACTTTTTTATCTCCCCCAATAGCTCTTCTCCCCATCTCCACTTTTAGCTGATAACTTCATGCTTCATTTCACTGCAAAAATAGGAGCAAATGAGAAACACCTGTACCCACCTGCTCTCCCTTCCCTCCTGTTGAAATGAATGCACTGTCCCTGCCTGGTCCTGTCTTCGCCTACCCATCCCTTTACGCTGGATTTATCCCTACTCATCTCCTCGAAGGACTCCACTCCTATAGTCATAACCTCTCTCCCATATCATCTTTCTCCTTGTCTCCAGAGTATTCCCCATTCTATCAGCGTCATCATAATCTGCTGAGGGAGACAAATGCTCCCATTTGATTAAAAAAAGCAAAAGATAACCTCTTTCAACTCCTCAGCAGCACCCTACTCAAAATTCCGATGGGGCACTGTACCCCCAGGAGACAAGATTGTAGACATCGTTTATATTAGACCCCTCCCATTACGGAGGGGCATCAGTTTGTTCTCACCAGAAGAGACTCTGATTTTTTAATATGCATTTGCTTTATCTGCATCATCCATCATGATTCTGCCAGTATATCCATTAGTGGACTTACTGTATGCATTACTGTATACACAGTTATGTCCCATAGAATATGTTTTCTGACCAAGTTGTTCACTTTATACGAAAAGAAACAAGGCAATATCACTAATGCCCATGGAGTTCAACGTTCCTATAGTGCAATCCATTACCCAAAGACAGTTATGGAATGGTGCAATGGCCTACTGAATCCTCAGTTATGGTGCTAGGTGGAAACAACACTCTGCCCTATAGAATGTGGTATGTACTCTGAACCAGCTATATATATAGAGCCCTCCAATATGTGTGTGTCTCCCAACACCACCAAACAATTAACTCAGTTCTGACACTACATAGCTAGAGATAGCCTCAGATCCTACAGGTTAAGAGCTCAGTCCTACAACACTGCCCCGTTCCTGCTTCAGACACCAAAAGCACATCCAAGTTGTCACCTGTGCTTCTGACTCACTGGCTATAGGTCAGAAGTTCCCACAGTCCCCTCCTTGGGTTTGATTATTTTGCTAGACTAACCCACAGAACTCTGAGAAACATTTTATTTACTAGATTACTGGTTTATTATAAAAAGATACAACTCAGGAACAGCCAGAGAGAAGAGACGCAAGATATGTGGGAAAGGGCAGAGTTTCCATGCTCTCTGGATGCATCATTCTCCCAGCACCTCCACCTGTTCACCAACCTGGAAGCTCTCTGAACCCAATTCTTTTGGGTTTTATGGTCCAGCTCCTCTCCCCTCCCTGAAGGTCAGGAGTGGGACTGAATATTCCAACCCTCTAATGAATCACGTGGTTGGTTCTCCTGGCAACAGCCCCCATCCCTAGGTCAGTAGGTGCTTTCCAAAAGTCATCTCATTAACGTAGCAAAAGACACCTTTACCACTCTCGCCATTTAGGAACTACCAAGTGTTTTAGGAGCTCTGTGCCAAGAACAAGACAAAACCAAATATATATTTCTTATTATAAATCATAGTATCACAAGTCCTATGTCCACTGTAGCCAAATACACAAGGCAATGAATCAAGGAGTAGAAGAGGACCAACAAAAGTGGCTTGGTCCAGTGGTGGTAGCTGTGTCCAGTAGCAGCCAAGTCTAGCAATGGCAGCAATGTCCTGAAGTAATGGTCCCACATCCTGGACTGATTGGCTTCTGCCCATTCTCCTAGCTGAGTTCTTTCTTCAGCTTTCCCTGTCAGTTCTGTGAGCTGATATCCTTCCATTATCCGTCAGAACTTTCATTTTCAGCCTAAGTTATTCAGCCTTGGTTTCTTTTTCTTGAAACCAAGGGCCCAGACTGTCACAGAGTTTTTATACAAAGATAATTCAGAAATTTCTTGCACTAACCAAAATGATAATTTTCCAGCTTTAAAAAATTTAACATTCAAGCTCCAATAGGCATCCCATTACAAATGAATGAATGTGAGAATGAATGAACTCCAGATTTCAGCTCTCCAGATTAGGTGATCACGTGCTTAGAACTCTGAATGGTACACCAAGCTCCTTATTTCCCTACTCTGCTTGGCCTGTTAGTCTTACCAGCCCTAAAACTGATTCAAGGGACCAGTCAATAGAACAAAGTAGAGGATTTGGATATACTGGGGGGGGGGGGTGTTTCTTGGGGGGTGGGAAGCAGACGAATGATGGCACTATTCTGTCTCCTAAACCATATACTGATTATGAAAAAATTCTTAGATGAAAACAGATATTTTTAAATCTGTGACACAAATTGATGTAATGTCTTTCTATCATGTTTGTAACCTCAGAGGGCTGCTAGGATAAAAAACAGAACCATAAAGCTTGTGCATCACCATTTGCACTTATTTAGAACTTTCTCCACCTCCACTAAAGAAGATAGATAAAATACAACTAATCCAACAAAGAGCACAGGACACCAACCATCATTTCCTATTGCTGTGCAATCTTTGCAAGATAAATGACTTTGATGCTCATTAACACCCTCTGAACAAAAGCAAAAGGGAATTTAACAACAGGCATTCTCTGCTCCTTCCCCCCCAGAATATTCATGAAAATGGCCTTATCTGGCATCCACAGTATACCTACTGCAATATCTGAAATTCATGGCAATGTTTTAAAAGCAGATTTTACTATTTTTCAGGTATGGTGAGGCCAACAGATCAGGAGACGACCTCCACTGAAAAAACTAGTCTATCACTCACAACATCCAAGAGGAAGGAACCTGATACATCATTCAGGGCCATGCAGGGGAGCATCAGGGTCCATCAGGGAGCAAAAGGAACAAGGGGAAAGGGGTGGGTGAGAGCTTTATTGTGTCTTCCACTAGAAAAACAAGGCAGGACAGGGTAAATAGGCTTAGGATTCCCTAGTTCGAATAATTTCAGTGGGTTCTTGGGTGTTGGGCCTCTCTCTACTTATCCAGTGCCTGGCCCTGGGTAAATAGGACAGAGGAATATTGCCTCCTAGAGTGTAAGAGCCAGATAGAAGAGGTGGTTTAGAACAGCAGTCCCCAACCTTCTTGGCACCAGGGACCGGTTTCATGGAAGACACGGCTGGTGGCAGGGAGATGATTCAGGCGGTAATGCGAGTGATGGGGAGTGATAGGAAGTGTCAGATGAAGCTTCGCTCACTTAGCCACAGCTCACTTCCTACTGTGCGGCCCCTTTCCTAACAGGTTGGGCACCACTGGTTTAGAGTATGGGCTCTGGATTTAGTTTGCATTTGAAAGGCATGTTTCTGGGTAAGTCCTTTGCTATTGCTAAGACCTGCTGGCCCTGGGAAGGACAGTCCCTCCCCAGGCGATGAAGAAATAGATGCCAGAGCGTCAAGAATACAAAGAATAAGGAAATATTGTTAATGTACGCGACGACACTGCACGTTCTTGCTGGGCCTTCTGAATCTTCTAACTGGAGGCGAATCTTGTTTATCACCATTTTGGTGATAAGTCCCATGACTTTTAGGATTCCTTGAGTTGCAAATGACAACAAAAGAAAAATCAACCTGGCTCAAGCAGGAAAAAAGTGATGTGCTTGCTCATGTATCTCAAAGTCCAGCAAGAATAAGAGTATAGACATAGGTATTATCTCCCAAAAGCCCAGGAAAGAGGTTGGGGGAATAGGTCATCCCTCTATTGTTAAGGATGCAATCAACAAAAGTTAAAATGGCTGGCTTTGAACCTGGGACCTTGAGAGCTCAGATGTAGAATTATACCAATGGGAAGAAAAATAAACTTGGTAAATAAAATCTTAAGGCAGTTTTCTTTTGGGGGGGGCCATAAAACTTATAGGAATATTTTACATTCTGGGACTGCCTGGCTCATTATAGTGACAAGTCCCTAAATGCCATCAGTTTAAAAAGGGACTGTTGTTTAAAAGTCCACAATTCATTCCTGCAATGAATCTCCCCTTTTGCTGGATTTGTGCTGCGTGAAAATTAATCCTCTCCCTCCAAGAATCACATTGCTTCCAATTCATAAAAGCTCCAAGGCAAAGGGCAACAAATTTTACAAGCCACAGGAGGAGGAAAAAAAGGCAATACACTCATCTGTTGATAGACACTTAGGTTGCTTCTATGTCCTGGCTATTGTAAATAAGCTGCAATGAACATTGTGGTATATGACTCTTTTTGAATTATGAGTCAGGGTATATACCCAGTAGTGGGATTGCTGGGTCGTATGGTAGTTCTATTTTTAGCTTTTTAAGGAACCTCCATACTGTTCTCCATAGTGGCTGTATCAATTTACATTCCCACCAACAGTGCAAGAGGGTTCCCTTTTCTCCACACCCTCTCCAGCATTTATTGTTTGTAGATTTTTTGATGATGGCCATTCTGATAGGTGTGAGGTGATACCTCATTGTAGTTTTGATTTGCATTTCTCTAATGATGTGTTTGTTGGCAATCTGTATATCTCCTTTGAAGAAATGTCTATTTAGCTCTTCTGCCCACTTTTGGATTGGGTTGTTTGCTTTTTGATATTGAGCTGCATGAGCTGCTTGTATATTTTGGAGATTATTCCTTTGTCAGTTGCTTCGATTGCAAACATTTTCTCCCATTCTGAGGGTTGTCTTTTTGTCTTGTTTATGGTTTCCTTTGCTGTGCAAAAGCTTTTAAGTTTCATTAGGTCCCATTTGTTTATTTTTGCTTTTATTTCCATTTCTCTATGAGATGAGTTAAAAAGGATCTTGCTGTGATTAATGTCATCGAGTGTTTTGCCTATGTTTTCCTCTAAGAGTTTTATAGTGTCTGACCTTACATTTAGGTCTTTAATCCATTTTGAGTTTATTTTTGTATATGGTGTTAGGGAGTGTTCTAATTTCATTCTTTTACATGTAGCTGTCCAGTTTTCTCGGCACCACTTATTGAAGAGGCTGTCTTTTCTCCGCTGTATATTCTCGCCTCCTTTATCAAAGATAAGGTGACCATATGTGTGTGGGTTTATGTCTGGGCTTTCTATCCTGTTCCATTGATCTATATTTCTGTTTTTGTGCCAGTACCATACTGTCTTGATTACTGTAGCTTTGTAGTATAGTCTGAAGTTAGGGAGTCTGATTCCTCCAGCTCCATTTTTCTTTCTCAAGATTACTTTGGCGATAAAGAAGATGTGGCACATATATACAATGGAATATTACTCAGTCATAAAAAGAAACAAAATTGAGTTATTTGTAGTGAGGTGGATGGACCTAGAGATTGTCATACGAGTGAAGTAAATCAGAAAGAGAAAAACAAATACCATATGCTAACACATATATATGGAATCTAAAAAAAAAAAAAGTGGTTCTGAAGAACCTAAGGGCAGGACAGGAATAAAGATGCAGTTGTAGAGAATGGACTTGAAGACATGGGGAGAGGGAAGGGTAAGCTGGGACGAAGTGAGAGAGTGGCAGTGACATATATACACTACCAAATGTAAAATAGATAGCTAGTGAGAAGAAACCACATAGCACAGGGAGATCAGCTCAGTGCTTTGTGATCACCTAGAGCAATGGGATGGAGAGGGTGGGAGGGAGATGCAAGAGGGAGGGGATATGGGGATATATGTATATGCATAGCTGATTCACTTTGTTATACAGCAGAAACTAACACACCATTGTAAAGCAATTATACTCCAATAAATATTTAAAAAAAAAAAAGGCAGTACACTTTTGCACACACATATGGTTTCTGTAACATTTTTCACATTTCCCATCCTGCTTTGTGCACACAACCCACCCCACCATCTTTCAGTTCCTGAACACACGAAGCCCTGGGGCTTCCTCACCTTTTCCCCCTGCCTGAAATGCTTTCTCCTTCAGGTTTGTATGTATCAGCCTCCTCATCAGGCAGGTCACTCACCTTTTCAGAGAGGCCACCCCTCCACATCCCTCTACCCTGTCCCCCTGTTCTAGTTCCTTCACAGCATGTATCCTTATCCCAAAGTATGCATTGGGTGGTTTCCTTATCTATGTCTACATAAACATATCAACTTCTCCCTCTAGAAGGAGTTCCATAAAGGGAGGGCCTTATGGGTCTCATTTACCGCTGTACCGCAGTAACTGGCAGAGGCCAGGTGTTCGATAAACATTTGCTGAATGAGTGAATGAACCAGAGGTGATTTCTAACTTGTGGACACTCTTCCCATTTCTCTTGAAAAACTGGAAGATTTGGCAACATTAGGCTTACATTCTCATGGAGCCACTGTTGCATGGAACTAACTGGTAGTTCCCCCATTTATGAGGTAGTTAATATAGTTTATTTTAACTGAGTATCAACCCAGCCAACTTTGGTCATTTTCAGGCCTACCTGGCATTTGTTTGCTACCTTTTGTGTTTGTCTTGTTCACTTCCACCCCATCCCCAGTAGCCTAGTGCAGTGCCTGGCACATACCAGGTGTTGTAATAGGTGAGCATCTTGGGTGTTGACCATGGAAAGAAGTAAAAAGAGATGCGACTCAAAGCAACAAATCTAGCAGTATCATGCGAGCTCTGCAAAAGCTTTGGTTGAATCAAAGCTGGGATAAAAACTGCCTCTCTAAGCCAGAAGATTTCTTCAAACACGTTTCCTATGACCCCTGCCTTGGATAACATTTTGCCATCACCCAAGGATCCAAAGTGGAAAGAAGTGGAAAGAACAAAGATTGAGTGCAGGTGACCTTTCATAGACAACGTGCATGGGGTGAGGCCTCTCATAACTTTCTCCATGTACGTTCTCAGCATGACATGCTTGGAATCTAAGGCCACAATTCTGTGCAACTGAGACTGTCACAATACATATACCATGTGACTTAGCCACCACTGCATAGGTTTAAAGCACTGAACAAACCCTTTCAGGAATTTTCTTGTCACCTCTTCCAGCCCACCAGTTCACCTCAGGCTGCAGTCTGGGGACACCACCATCCACCCACCCGACCTCCCTCTCAGCCTAAGCTGAGCCCTGGGTGCTATGGCAGCCTCTTCCGTGCCTGAAGAAGTAAGGACTTGTGCTGTTGAGCCTCAGTCCACTCCCTTTTGCCTCCAGCTTGAAATCCTTCTCACAGGCAGTGGCCCATCTGGTTGGCTTGGACAGAAGTTGCCATTTCTGGGGTTTCCTGGTGGCGCAGTGGTTGAGAATCTGCCTGTCAATGGAGGGGACACGGGTTCGAGCCCTGGTCTGGGAGGATCCCACATGCCGTGGAGCAACTAGGCCCGTGAGCCACAAGTACTGAGCCTGCGCGTCTGGAGTCTATGCTCCGCAATGAGAGAGGCCACAATAGTGAGAGGCCCGCGCACCGCGATGAAGAGTGGCCCCCGCTTGCCACAACTAGAGAAAGCCCTCGCACAGAAACGAAGACCCGACACAGCAAAAATAAATAAATTAATTAATAAACTCCTACCCCCAGCATCTGCTTTTAAAAAAACAAAGTTCCCATTTCTGGATACCTAGTTGGACCTCTTGGCCTCTTCCCAGCTCAGGAAGTGTGTTCTTCTTCCCCTTTGCACTCTCATTCTGTCTCTGATCCCACATCTTGTTTTTAGCAATATAACCCAAAATACATCCTTAGTCTTCCTTCCTTTTAGCCCTCCGTCCTTCCCTCCACTCCACCTCTGCCTGACATCACACTAGCAGAAATATCCCACTTGTTAGAAGGATAAGGACTCTTTGCAGACTCTGCACATTAATAGGACCTCAGCATCTCCCCTGGACCTGACTGAACAGCCAGACGCATGAAGTCTATGGAGATCTTTTGGTGTCTTTCTTTCATCATATTCATTTGTGTGGGAGGGGAGGTTAAAATAAGGTTGAAGAACTCTAAGTGGATTTCAATCATCAATATTGCTCCTCTCTACTCAATCATGAGGACTCAAGGGTGGTCCATCCTCAATCATTAGCAATCCTGTGGCCCAGTGAGAGTCCCCTGGTTCCCATAGGCCCCCCCATCAAAAGTAACTTTGTCCCCTGGCTGACCTCGACCGCACCCAATCTCATTCACACCCACGAGAACAAGAGCCAATAAACTGGATTACAGCCCAGCGATTTTGCCATCCCCACACATCTGGGCTCTGTTTGGGGCTGGTTAGTGAACTCATTGGTTGTTGGTTAGAAGAGTTTTGTTTTCATTCACAACTTTTCAGAAAACTGTTTGGAAAGTTGAGCTTGATTCAGAGTCTTTTCCGGGGTTCTCTTCTGGTCATTTCCTCTGGAGAGGAGAGAGGAAATACAAGGTAGCATCTAAGAAAACAAAGGCCAGTGGCTGACAGATCAGGGTGTAGGGGCTAAGCACACACAAGGATAACCAGGAGTCCCTTCCACCTCCCCCAAAGCAGCTGGGAGACTGTACCCAGTAAGGGGGAGGGCAGCTCATTCTGACCTTGTGTGGCTAATGCAGAACTATGCACAGATACACCAGGGCAGCAGATCAAACCGGGGACACTCTCTGCCCAGCACACCCCTTCCCTCAGCTTCAACCTGTCTCTCCCAGCAGTTTGACATCCCCTCCCTCTTGCTTTCCTGAATGTGTCCTTCCCTCTTGTGGTCTTGACTTTTCAGAAATTTAAAGCCCCTTTAATGCTATCGACTCTGTCCTCCTCTCTGCAGACACACAGAAGAACACACATAGCACAGATTTCAGACACGCATATGCACACACGCATGCCCACACACACAGAGCAAAGATTTATTGCTCTGGAAATGTTACCTCTTCTACAATTCTTTGAAAAGTGAGAGATTCCCCTCCAGGGATGGAGCTAGAGGGCATTGGTTGGGGGAGAGAGAAAGGCCTGCATATTCAGGCAGCCCACCCAGGCTCCAGGCATCTGGTGGGAGTGGGGTGGGTCAGGAAAGGGGAAGGAGCCAACATAAATCACAAAGGTTGGCAGACTGGAAATGCCACTTGTCCTTTGAGAGAGCTAAGGCTTTAGAGTCCTTGCCGAGATTCAGATGCTTCAGGGCTCTATCAAAACATCTGGTCAACCTGCAGGTGGATAAGCACCTCCATAGGAAAGCTCTCATTTCCAGAAGCAGAAGCTGCAGAGCAGTGAATCTCAAGGTGGAGACAACAGCTCAGTAAGTTATCTGGGGAGCTGGTACAAACTACACATGACCATTCCTGAGATTCTAAGAGGCACGTCAGGCCTCCAAGGCCAGCTTGCCTAACTTTAAAAGCTCCCAGTGGGGCTTCCCTAGTGACGCAGTGGTTGAGAGTCTGCCTGCCGATGCAGGGGACACGGGTTCGTGCCCCAGTCCGGGAAGATCCCGCATGCCGCGGAGCGGCTGGGCCCGTGAGCCACGGCCGCTGAGCCTGCGCATCTGGAGCCTGTGCTCCGCAACGGGAGAGACCGCAGCAGTGAGAGGCCCGCGTACCGCAAAAAAAAAAAAAAAAAAAAAAAAGTTCCCAGTGATCCCATTACGTCATCACTGTAAAGTCTTCCTGATACTGATTTTAACTCCACAATCTGGGCTGCCACACACACATACAGGAGGGATGGGACCTGGCTCTGAAATGTGCAATACCAGGTTGATTGGAAGCCCAGCTGCCTGGGCAAGGAAACTAGAAGGAGGAGCCCAAAGATCTCCACAGACTTCTGGGAAAGAGTCGGGACAATATTTTAGCGTATCCCTGAGAGCTCTAAATCTTCTTGCTACTTATAATGGCTGCATCTAAAGTTGTCAAAAGCAAATGCAATCTTGGATAGCATATCTAAGAGTTTAGGGTATGACGAAGAAGACAGTGCAGACCTGCTGCCCTCCACCTGTCAAGCCACCCAGGGAAGGAGACTGTGTTCAGTTCTGGGTACCACTTTATAAGAGGAAGGTGATAAGCCACAACTCATCCAGAGGACAGCAGTGAGCACACTGCAGGTTCTGGAGGGCTGTCACATGAGCAAGAAGAAAGGGGTTCATTAATAAGGAAAGCAGAAGGCTAAAGTGAGCAGCACGACAGCCTTCAGGGCTCTGAAAGGCTGTGCCAGGAGGAGAAGAGGTTGTTCTGTATAGCTACAAGAGGGACAAGTGAGAGGAATGAAGGGAAAGGCACTGCAATAAGCATTTCACAAATATCACCATTCAGCCCTCACCACAACCCTATGAGGTAAGTGTTTTCATACCCATTTTCCAGACAGGCAAACTGAGGCTTGATCATTTAAATAACTTATCCAAGTTAGCCAGTTCCCACTGGAAGAGAATTACATTCCAGTCTACATCTGTGTGATTCCCAGTCCTATTCTTTCCATTACTCCATAAAAGAAAATTTACCCCAGGAGCAAAACTTAGAGGAAAGAAGATAGTGATTCAACATAAGAAAGAATTGTGCTGGGTGCTCTCAGTGCCTCACCCCAGCCCGTACCCCAAGGTCTTTCCTAGTTGTGCAATCCATCTCCCCAGGTGCTGAAGAGTGTTGACTAGTAAACGCTATCTGCTCCCTTCTTGGGAGATTTGTCCTCTAGCAAACAAAAAGCTAGCCCCTTGCCCCACACCAGACTCCCCACACTGCATACCTCAGCCAATGACTGACTGGCTGACACAGAGATACAGAAGGCTGGACCCCTGAGCTCCCAGCAGGATCGACTCTGTGGTGTACTCGTGCTCCAGAGCATCCTGTGGGACAAGACTGCAGCTAGTGGCCAGCAGAGTGCCCATTATTACTAGCATTATCCCCTGCCTGATTCACTCTCCGGAGCATACTCCCCCACTTGCAGAAGAATCCACATTTAGGGCTGTGCTTCTGGAGAAACCCTAAGGTGCCTCACACCACTGGCTTCTTAGAGTCCGCAATTCAAGGTGTCCAAAGGGTGCGAGTTTGCAATGAAGAATCAAAAGAAGGGATGGGAGATTTATAATAGGGAGGGAAGGTTGCTAAGGGAGAACTCAGGGTCCAGCACCGTTCTTGCCCTGCAGAGTTGCAACCTCAAACACTCCCCTGAGAGCAGTGTGGCTGACTGAGCCCCAGCCCTAGGCTTCACTCTCATGGCCTGGGGTGATATATGGTTACAGCACAACTTTATTCCCTGGTAGAGTTTCTATTTAGCATTCATAAAATGTTCCAACCCAGGGGTCAAAAGAGAGAAAAATAAAGGGAAGGAATACAATTAAGCAGAATCATTTCTTGTAAATACAGACACTAAAAAGAAATAGTTTCTCTTTCCCTTTCTTCC
The DNA here is from genome assembly GCF_937001465.1 of Orcinus orca. Lineage (NCBI taxonomy): Eukaryota > Metazoa > Chordata > Mammalia > Artiodactyla > Delphinidae > Orcinus > Orcinus orca. The sequence goes on along the minus strand of NC_064559.1, from coordinate 12,737,407 downwards.
TCCCACACATGGGTCAACAGAATCCTCTTCTAAGCCAAACTCTATGGATGTGGTTGTCCGCAGTCTGAACGTGGAATGGGGTTGTGGTGGATTTGGAAGTGTGCCTCTCCAATCCCCCTTCAATGAAGGATTTCCCGCCCCAGTTGCTGGAAGTGCTGTAAGCAGATAGCCTTCAACTGTCAGCTTTCAGGTATTGCCTTTGCTGCAGAGAGCCACCGCACCAGGGTCACACTTTTGTCCATGCGGTCCACATCCAGTGACCAATCCATGCAAGAATACAGAGGCCTGGCCATCTCAGCCCGACTTAGGACAGCCCCTGTGGTCCCCACTCCCTGGCTGTTCATGCCCAGATGGAATCCCCTCTCCTTGAATGACTTGCTTCTAACAAACAGAATATGGCAAAGTGATGGGATGTCACATCTGTGACAAACTTACAAAGACTGTGACTGCCATATTGCTAGCTCTCTGTCTCTCTCTCTTCTTGGAACCCTCTCTTGCCCTTTATCCTGCTCGCTGTCTTGTGAGATGCCGTATGCAGAGGTCCACAAAGAACAGAGCAGGACTTTTACCAGTAGCTTGTGATGAACTAACAGCCCAGGAGAAACTGAATCCAGCCAACAAATACATGAGTGGGCTTGGAAGCAGGTTCTCTTGAGCCAAGTTTTTCAGATGAGACCGCAGCCCCAGCTAACCTGACTGCAACCTTGTGAGAGCTCCTGAAGCAGAAAATCCAGTTAAGCCATGCCCAGATCCCTGACCCACAGAGGCTGTGAGATAAGCCTTGGGTTCAATGTTACTGAACAATAAATAACTAATACAACCCTGAGGAGGTGTTCTAGCTCCAAAGCTCCCCACAGGGTCAGCTACTACTGGACCTTCATTAAAGTAAGAAGGAATACACCCACCTTTTTAAGGAATACACTCCCTCTAGCCCCTCTATTAAGGAATACACTCCCTCTAGCCCCCTAATATTCCTCTATTAAGGAATACACTCCCTCTAGTCCCCTAATATTCTCCCTTTCCCCTCCCTTCCTTGGATGTTGATGCCAAGAGCACTCCTTAATAACCATCCTGTAAGTTCAACTCCCTCTCTGACTCTGCTTCCTGGAGTCCCCAGCCTGTGACAGGGCTCATCCAATAAACATCTTATGGAATAACTGCAGCCTCCAAACGCAATTCTGGTTTAGTAGTATTTAGTAACATCCCTAAAAAATACATGATTCCATTCAATTCGATACATATTTATCAAGTACAAAAGTGAACAAGGCTGACAGATGTGGTCACCGGCCTCAGGATCTTATCACCTACTGCGGAAGACTAGCATTCAACAAGTAATTAATGAACTATGAACACAAACCTTCAGATTCTTGAAGAAGAAGGATCGAGAGTTAGCATCTCATCTTTCCTAATCCATTTTCTTTCTCCTCCTCCAAAAGGAGAGATGGAAAGGGCACCAATCTGTCTACTTCACCCCAGATGATCTTCTCTTCCAATGCAGAACTGGGAAGCCCACATTCTTCCCAGGGTCATACTCTCAGGACAAGGCTGGGACTTCTACCCCTGAACTAGAGTGAGCCGATGAGTCTCTTGATATGCTGTAGATTTTTGAGAGCTCCCCCAAATGTTAAAGAATAACCTAGGGGTGAGGAATCTCCAGATCAATCTGTACCCAGTGAATCTTCTGGGCCCTGGAGGTCAGCCAAAGTTCATCAGCACGTCCTTTCCCATAAGTGACATAAGAGAGAGAAGAATGTTGGAGAATGTCTCAACCAAAATACCAGGACATGGTCCCCTACCGTGATCCTAACCAAAATCATTACCATTTGAGGAGCTGTGTTTTATTTGCCATCTTCTTCATAGCATTTAACATTACATGAATTATGATACCCATTTGTTTACTTTTTTATTGTGTGTATTCACTTAGAACGTAAGTTTTTTGACGGCAAGGATTTAGATTGTCCACTGCAATGTTTCTAGTGGCTAGAGCAATCCTAAGCCATAGGTGGAATTTGATGAGTATTGGTTGAATGAAGGAGTCAATGAATGAATGAATGAGTGAATAGTTTAGTGCCAACCTTCGGATCCTCAGATCTTGCTCCATTTTAACAGTATAGAAGCTCTAGAGGAATGGAGAGAGGGGGTATCCCCACATAGCAAGAGCTCTGGCTGAAGAAGTGCAGGAGATGTTTTAATACTAGGCACTTTTTGTCATTTATTCCTCACAACAAACCTATGAGGTAGCACTTTGATCTTCATTTTACAGATGAGAAAACTGATGAATAGAAAAGTGAAGAAACTTCTCCAAAGTCACACAGCTGGAAAGTCACTGAGCCAAAATTTAAACTCAGATCTCTCTGACTCCAAAGCCTTAGCTCTTTTCCTTCGGCCTACCTTACCAAGACTGGATTTACAGACACAACAAAAGTATAATCCATTTATTTCAACAAATACTTTCGTACCACCAAAGGTATGTCAACTGTAGGCACTTTAAGAGCAGGAACTGAGTCTGCCTTTACGCATCATTGATCCCCAAGCCTGGGACCATGCCTGGCACAGAGTCAGTGCTCAATAAATATTTGGTGAATGAAATATGTGCTAGGTGCCTAGACTATATAAAACAGCCACCATTGTTTTCCTCATAACGCTTAGAATATAGTGGGGCCACAACCACACAGGAACACACCAGAAAGGATGATCATGAGAAGAATTTATTGAGCATTTGCTATGTATAAAGTGCTCTTCTAAGCAGTTTTCACTGATTAATTTATTTAATCCTTTCAACAGCCCTTTGTGGTTGGTACTACTATGATCCTTAATTTACAGATGAATGAATGGAAGCCCGGAGAAGTTAAATAGCTTGCTGAAGATCACAAAGCTAGTGAGTGGCGGAGGCAGGATTTGAATCCAATCAGTGTGGCTCTGCACCTGTGCTCCAGCCATAGGGCCCTCTACTGCCTCTGTAGGATAGACCATGATGATCACAACAGAAGTGGGTACCTGAATGCTGAGAATTCCTAAAGACATTTGATAGCATGAACTGAGAGAGGAGTGGATTGACACATATATTAGTCCACTCAGCTGCCATAGCAAAATACCACAGACTAGGGAGCTTAAAAATAGAAATTTATTTTCTCACAGTTCTGGAGATTGGAAATCCAACATCAAGGTAGCAGAATTAGTTTCTCCTGAGGCCTCCCTCTTGGGCTTGCAGATGGTGGCCTTCTTGCTGTGTCTCACGTGGCTTTTTCTCAAGGCCTTTGCACATGGCGTGTACATCCCAGGTGTCCCTTCTACTTCTTATAAGGACACCAGTAATAGTGGATTAGGGTCCCACCCTTACAACCTCACAAACCCTAATTACCTCTTTAAAAGCCATGTCCTCAAAAAACAATTACATTGGGATTTAGGGCTTTAACATACGAACGTAAGGGCAGGGGAGGGGCACAGTTCAATCCATAACAACCTTGTTTGAAATACAGCACCATCAAAAATACAGACTTCACACCTGCAGCAACATGGATGGATCTAGAGATGATCATACTAGGTGAAGTAAGTCAGACAGAAAAAGACAAATATCATATGACATCACTTATTTGTGGAATCTAAAAAAAGATACAAATGAATGTTTTACAAAACAGAAGCAGACTCACAGACATAGAAAACAAACTTATGGTTACCAAAGGGGAAGGGGTGGGGGGTTGGGGTAAACTAGGAGTTTGGGATTAAGCGATACACACTATTATATCTAAAATAGATAAACAACAAGGACCTGCTGTATAGCACAGGGAACTATATTCAACAACTTGTAATAACTTATAATGGAAAAGAATCTGAAAAAGAATATATGTATATATATATACACACACACATATATATACATATATATCTCTCTGAATCGCTTTGCTGTACACCTGAAACTAACACAATATTGTAAATCAACTATACTTCAATTAAAAACTTGAAAAAAATTACAGGCTTCATATATCCCCAGTGAGAGCTTCCACAAGCCCTGTGAGACCAAGCACAGCCACAGGTCAGGAGCAGAGCCATGTCTCTGTCCTGATTTGATCCATCTGTCACCTGCCCCTCTGCTGAGACTTTCCCACCCAAGGGGCTGACTACCTGAACAATATGCCTTCCTGACCCCATCGTCAGCCACACACACAGAGGCCATGTCTGCCCAGAGCTGCTGTGTTTGTGAAGACGATGAATTATTGATGTTCTGTTGGGGCCAGGCAAGTGGGGTCTTAACCCCAAGGAGCAGAGGTAACCCCTCCAAACAGAAAGCCCCTGGAGACTCGCCTCCCTTCAGCAGCAGCTTCCCGTAGTTCCTTAAGGGAAGGACACACACTCAGTTCATAAGTGTAGGGATTTGGTTTCAGATTGATGCTAAACTGAGTCTCCTTTTTTTTTCAATTTATTTATTTTTGGCTGTGTTGGGTCTTCGTTGCTGTGCGCAGGCTTTCTCTAGTTCCGGCGAGCGGGGACTACCCTTCGTTGCGGTGCGCAGGATTCTCATTGTGGTGGCTTCTTTTGTTGCGGAGCTCGGGCTCTAGGCGTGCGGGCTTCAGTAGCTGCAGCACGTGGGCTCAGTAGTTGTGGCTCGAGGGCTCTAGAGCTCAGGCTCAGTAGTCATGGTGCACAGGCTTAGCTGCTCTGCTAAGCAGGGCTCGAACCCGTGTCCCCTGCATTGGCAGGCAGATTCTTAAGCACTGCACCACCAGGGAAGCCCAAGGCTAAACTGATTCTTAAGAGTCTTGAGAGAGAACTCTCAAGAAGACCTTCTTAAGCTGATTATCTACAGAAGCCAAGATGCGATCATGAACTTCCTTGCTCATCTCCTAGGTTTAGGTCTGGAGGGGAGCCATTTAAGGAAGTGGGCTTTGAGAAGTTGTCTGCCCTGTCTTCCTGCCCTCCAATGGGATGGCTCCCAAACAATTCGAGAGTGGTATCAAACTGCTAGGATTTGTAAAAACTTCCAGAAAAGGAGAGGGAAGAAGAACACACTAGCTGGATTTGGGTCACACAATCCACCCCTCAACCAGCAGCCACAGCAGTCCAGAAGAATAATTCGTCCACCTATGAACTACCTTCAGGAAAACAGCAGCCACCTGGAAGGCATTCAGGTGTTTGCCTATGACCTAGGGGAAGGGGGGAACCCTGAGGATCTTTTGTGCTTTGTCATGTGGGGAGATGGGAATTACTTAGCTACACTTTGTGAAATTCAGCTTAAATAGAAGGATGTTCACTCACGCTCCCACCCCCCTGTGAAAAAGCTTTAAATGATTCTGACTGCAGAAGAGCCAAGGGACATTGTGGGTTAAAACTTACACCTCCAATGAGCCAGCAAGGAGCCAGCCCTGCATACACAGCACAGTGCAGTGTGCCCAGCATATGATATCACAGCCCTGGCGATCCACCCAGTGCCCTAAGGTAACAACTATGCTATTCACAGTGTCTTTGCTTCCATAATCTCCAAAATCAAATCCAATCTAAATGTGAGATGTTTCAAGGAGAGAGATCTCTAATGAGCATTTAGACTGAATGGCAAAGCACAGTCTCTTTTTTAACTGCATTACATTGAAGGGCATACTTAGAACGATGCATAATTGAAGGTTACGTTTCAGGAGAGGAGGTATCCTCAATGTGGTATGTCAGTTTGGGAGTCTATATGACAGTGGAGAGGTGATGAGAAAGGGGCCTATACCTAGAAAAGTTCTTTCAAAAAACCAGACCACTCAAAAGAACTCAGGCCATTTCCTCTTCTAAAGCATGACATGTGGATCGCTCTGTCACAGGCCAACTGTGGGAAAGCTGGTATTTTATGTCCGTCCAGTGAATAGGGATATCATCTTCCTCATCTTTTTCTTGAGGGGCCTAGAATTCACACAGGTTCAGCCTATTTCCCAAGATGACTCAGCCAATACCCAAGTCTTCTGACTCCCAACCCTGTTCTTTGTTCAAAGCTCTATGTGGTCACTTGGAAAAATAGGGCGCTGTCTTTATGAGTCTCTTCCCACCTCACAGACAATGCATCTACTTGGCCTGCCAGGGGTGGGTAACCATAGAGAGGTGCCTCTTGCACACTCCATTGCACCCTTTCTTCTCCACAGTACGTCCACTGTGTGTGCAGAACTTCAGTTTCAGCACATGCACACACACACACACACAAATTATAATGAGACATGGAGATAGGAAGATAGTTCACTGGGAGATTCACAGTTCTGACCGATTCCAGATCCTAGGGTTTTCTGATCTCTCTCCTTAAAAATCATAGCCCTGACAGATGGAACCCCAGTTACACACACAGACACACAGACACACCAACACCCACACCTCCCCCAAGTTCTCAACCACTAGTCTGTCTTTCAGAGCCCCCTACTGTGGTCAGACTGGCTTTCTCAGTGGCCCAGCTCAATCAGTCTCCACACGTAGATCACACATGGATTAAGAGATAAGTAAGTGCCGCCCACTCCCACCTCATCAATCATTTAGATCCAATCTTTCATGGGGAAGGGACAGCACGTGCCATAGTGGCTCAGAACTTAGGTCACATGGAGTTGGATTTAAATCTCCCTTCTCCCGCTCTCAGTCTATGGCACTACTCCAGAGAGCATCACACTGTCACCTCCAGGGGGCGCCATTCACAAGCTGCAATGTGAATGATGCCCCCAGAGTGTGGGCAGGCCATAGTCCTACCCACTAACTTGAGCCAGTGCTTAACAATCTGATCCTCAGTTTCCTTTATTTATAAAGTGACTACTTTAATGTCTACATCACCAACTTATTATTTTTAAGGTCACCTAATCTAGGATCAGGCCCACACAAGGACTGTCAGAGGGACTTGCTTTAAGGGCTTCATGAAAAGAAGTCTACAAGCCAAAGGTTTCCCGTCCCTACCCATGAGCTTTACTTAATTTGCCAGCCAATCTCAAACCCAGGTAGTTTTTACTACCTAGATTCTTCATGGAAAGGAGTAAAGTTGAGGAGAACAAAGCCACTATGGGACAGCTGAAGTTTGGATTAGAATGGTAAGGAGCCATCCCCACCATCCACTCCTAACCTGCCCCCATCGGACATGCCACCTCATCCTCAGAACAGGGGAACCATGAGACTCTCACCCCTACTCTTCAGGCAAGGGATTTGAATATAGAATTAACAAGGATAAGAGTTGGATACGAAGGAAAATAATCTCTTACATTTTTATCATGTTGTACATGTCATATAGTTTGTTGTAAGTGGCTCTTCCCAGCTAGGGTTCTGGGAGACAGTTATGCTCTAAGGCTAAAGGGCAGACGCCTTCATACATACAAGCATACACATCATACGTAATGAATTGAGTTCTCTCCTTCTCATGGTACTATCTATGTACCAAGGTTAAGAGAATTGAGAAAATCATCACTCAAGTTGTCTTCAGTGTTCCTTAGATAGGATGAGGAACCCAGGAGATAAACAGGGAAGATAACATTATTCCCAATTTACCGATGAGAAAACTGAGTTTAGAGAGGTGATTCACCCATGGTGACAAGACAAATAAGAGACAGAAGTAGAATTTGGTCTCCAAACTCCAAACCAAATGCTCCCAAAGGCACTCACATAGGTGCCTAAGATGTGTCTTAACAGCAACTGTAATCCTCAATCACGTGAGCGGGAGCTCAGAGACTTTCAAGGAGAAAGGGACTTAAAGTTCATCTGCTGCAATGCTCTCATTTTACAGATGAGAAAACATCGTAACAGGTGTCATTGCAATGTCCACTTCTCTCTAATGAGGTTGTTTCCACATTCCAGTTAATAGTCCATATTAATGTAACTTTTCTAATGTGGACATAATGGATTCTGCTAAATAAAAAAGATACAGTGGTATCTATTCTTTTTCATTAACTGAATCACTTTGCTGTACACCTGAAACTAACACAACATTGTTAATCAACGATACTCTAATAAAAAATAAATTTTGTTAAAATAATAACAATGATAAAAGTAGAAAAAATGCAATGGTAACAGATGGATTCAACAAGTCCTGTCTTTTTAGTGACATATTTATGTCCAGTGCCCTGGCTGGCCAGAAACTAGCAGTGTGACCTCAGGAAGGTCACTTCAACCTTTCCAGGCTGGAGTTTCCTCATTCAGATAATGAGGAGTTTGGATTGGAGAATTTACTTTCCATTAAGGTCCCTTCCAACTCTAAAATCCCTTACCTGTGAAAGTACTTTAAGAGGTCATCTACTACAGCCATCCCTACCCCAAACCATTGTTGAAGAGCAGTTTTAGTCCCACTTCATCGTTCTTTGTGTCTCTCATTCTGCAGATGGCTTTGGAGAAGGCACGTTTTTAAAACCTGTAGGTCCAAGCAACATTAACTCCAAACAGCCAGACCAGCCCTTCAGACATTAAAAGACAAGAGTGTCCCATTCCCCAGACGCAGCCCTAAGGCACCCAGCTCTGTGCCAGAGTGACGTCTACACTCACATTGGCAGAGCCCTCTTCCTCAGACACCCAAGATTTACTGCTCTAACCTGAGGCAGCCACCTGCTTCTGAGCCTCTCTACCCTGGAAAGGAAGCTAGGTACAAGGTATTCCCAGCAGCTCAGTTTCATGTGATCAAAGTCTGTCTGATGGTGGCAACTCTTCTACAAGAGAAAGAATATCAGGTGTCCAAAGGGGTTATTGAAAATAGGAAGTCAGTGTATAGAGTCCAATAGACACTAAGAAGATGACAACAGCAGGTAACAAGTTGGACAAGACAAAATATGATGGAATTTAGAAACGCAGAGCTTCACTCAAAATTGAAGGTTTTTTTCTTAATAATTTGTATTTGAGGAAGTATAAAAATACAGAAAGTAAAAAGAAAGAAAACTAAACTAGATAAAAAACACCCATAGTTTCTCCACTCAATTAAAAATTAGCATTTTGTTACATGACTCCATAAATGATAAAAAGAAATAAAACAGAATAAAAGATGAAGCATCCTCTATAGCCTACTCTCTGGAGCTCCCCTTCCCCCAAGACCCCCATAAAGTCAGACACATACCACACACACACACACACACACGTATGCATATGTGCACACACACGGGCATACTTAGTCATAAGACCATTCTCATGAATTTAGGGTCTAATCTTTTAACACATTTCATAACTCAGTTTTTGTTTATATATCTAGATCAGATTCATTTAAGGGAGCATGAAATGCTCTGTAATAACGAATCACAATCTCTGAGTTTTTACTTACTGGTGATGCCTTATGGGGATTTTTGCACTTAAGATACTCTTGCTTATTCTAAAATATATGGTTTCCATTACACAAATGTATATATATTTGCAAATTTATATATATGTACATAGGTAATATAATATGCCTATTTATCCCACTAATGATAAGGTACTTCTAATCAGAGGTCCACTCACAAATACCTGCACTACTTCTCTTAGCGATTCTTTGGATTCCTGTGTCTGCCCTCAGGTCCATATGAACACTCAGTCCTTGTCTGGCATAAAAAAGTTATAGTATCAGAGGTTTACATCTGGTTTTAACTAGAGAACTAATGGATAAAATCTTGTTTGTCTTTTGACATTTCCTTAAAATAAGAAAAAGTAGTCAGTCCCATTTCATGATGGGGCCACTGAAACAATGTCATTATTGTCATAAATAGAGAAGGATCAGAGAAGTACCAGGTCCAAAACTTACAGTCTTTCCTGACCTTAATCAGGCAAACAATCATACAGACAAGTGAAACACTGCCTTGAAGGCTCTTCAAGACCTACTTCCGGATCTCAAGAACTACTTCAACCTCTGGTTTTGCAGTTGAGCCACAGAGCATGGGGAAAGTGCTCAGTGCTGGGAAGGGGGATGGAAAGTCAAGTTCCGGACTTGGGGTGCTTGACTTCCCAAGTCATGTGAGGTCCGTCCTAGAAAGCTGGGAGTGAGCGTCAGGTTCTAGCCATAAATCCTAGAGGCGGGACCCTGATTTTCAAATGATACTCCATGGAGCAAAGGAGATGACTATAGAGCAAAGTAGTGACTATGTCAAGCACTGTGTTGAAATACTGAGGTCACTTTCAGGCTCTACAACAAAGAATTCTGTGATCAGTTAGCAATGTCTGCCATTGGCACTGAGGGAAAATATCATGATGTTACCTGTATGCAACTTCTATATTGAAAGAAACTATCAAAATTAAAATGTTAATATTCCTATTAGATGCCAACTGGTTTCCTTATAACACTCCTCTTCAAACATTCATTTGCATGCTCCCTAAAAAGTTTTTGAATATCTATGTATTTTTTTAGTTGACATCTAAAATTTTTCATCATAAGTTTAGAATCACAAAGCGTGTGATTTATGGGATGTTATAAATATTAATATTTTAAGATAAATACTAATATTAGTCTTGTAAGTATATGAGATGGAATTTAAGTAACAATTTAATAGCCACCATTATCCATTTTTTTTAAATAAATGAGCAACCCTTTATGTCAGAATATTTGCAACACTCCTTTTCCTCCTTGATTTTAGTTTCTTTCTATTTCTCTGCAAGTATTCATCCTAATTAATATAATATTTTATTTGCATAAAAGTGTTTTATCATAATTCACTGCAATAAAATATGTTTAAGTATTTGATAACTATAAGGCTTTAAGAGTTTTTAAATTTTCTCCTGGATTGAGTTATTGTTATATTTATTAATATAAAATTGATCAAAAGAACATGAATATATTAAAATTTTCACTAATTATTAAACAAATGTCATTTTTAAAATTACATCTCTTCATAAGATTGATGAGGCTGGTTTTTTTCAATTAGGTCTTCTATATGTGGATAAAATTACTTATAGCTAGACTGAGACAGAGTTTAGGATCTGTTTAGGAAAATTGTGAAAGATTTTGACATGGGCAAAAGAGATTTTGGGGTGTTCTTTCAATGAAAATCTGTGTGTTGCCTAGAAAGATGCCCCTGCTCCCACGAAGGTTATCTGATTCTATAGGGTTACATGACTTTGGTTGTCTTTGACAGTTTACTTTACAACTCTGCAAACTGTAACACATTGAAAGTAATAAAAATTATTCTTGTCCATAGAAAATGTAAACGAATTCTGTCCAACAGAGATACAATTGATTTCTGCTTTTTAGAAAACATGATTCCAAACATTAGATTCCATTGCCTTAGAAGATTATAAGCAGTATTGCATCTATTAGCAGATTCATTACAACATTTATGATTGCCTGTATATATGTATGTCAGGATTTTTCCTTTTTGAAAATTATGTTGTAAAAATCGGTTATATTTCTACTTTTTTTTATAGACAAAAGCACTAAAAAATTTGTTCATATATATGAGATAGATAGATGATAGGTAGATGAGAATGGAAGTTTAGTTACAGCAAAGTCACTCTATCTGATGTTCTGAGTATAGGTCAAAAATCATATAATAATCTACAATCAACATTTATTTTAATGGTCTTAGGACTAAACTCAATTTAGTCCTCCTTCAGTTTTGAGCCCCAGGGAAAGACTCCGAATGGGAGAAAGTTACTCATTTACTTTGTAAAGTGGAAGCAGGGTGCTTGTAAATAAGAAGGTAGGAGAGAAACACTACAGGCCTGTTTAAAGAGAGAGAAATTTTAGGAGAGAACATGTGTAGGAATTGAGAATATTGATATTGATTCCCTTAAAAGTTCTCTGGAAAGTCTTTGTGAACCTTCATGAGCATATGTACACAATGTGAAGAGCATTCCTTTAAGTCATCTGGGAGAAAAGCCACCCCATGCAGAGCAGTTGAATTCAACAGAACCAGCTGAGAGTCCTCCAGACTTTGACTTTGTTTCCCAATTTTCAATCTTTCCTTCCTTCCTGATTTAATTCTAGCATCCACCTTGCTGGACTCCAAGTTTCTTCCAGCAATTTCTGTACAAGTCTTGGTTGCTTTGCCTCTGGGATATGAACTGACTCAGTCTTTGATTCACTAATGCCCTGAACTCACCTGACCATTTTGGTTTGCTTTTCTGCACAATCTTCCCCTTATGCCAGGAAGTGTTTACAAAATGCTTTTTAGGCTTCCACCTCCAAAGTTTTCAGGCACTAAAACCTGTGAGAGTAGAGGCCCAGAACACCCCACAAAGAGCACAAATTTATTGTCTCATGCTTTAACTTAAACTTTCACTTGAACTTTGCCTTCTATTTCGCAGTTTGTCAGCATCCATCTTAGTTTTCTAAGATATTTAAAATCACCTGCCACTGAATAAAACTGATTCTCGAAGAGGAAATGTCAGGATTATCTTGTGACTTAGAGTACCTCCTTGCATTTCACCAGGAAGTTCTGTTTAAAAAGTGTCTCACGAAGCCATTAAAAACCATGACATGACACGTAATCAGGTCAGACTTAGCAGAGAGCAGGCCCTGAGAGAATGAAGCATAAGTTAGGTAAGTTTTAAATTTGGGAAGAAGGTGGATAAGAAGGTTGGGAACATACAACCCTTCCATTACAAATGGATGTTGTAATGGAGTCCTAGACAGTTGTGGGGGAAAACATCCTGGAGATACCCGGAGAAAGAAGGCACTAGGAAGGCATGGCAAGAGGAGAAGGAAGGGTGCAGCAGAAATATACAAAGGATAGATTGTTCACGATTTTGGACAGTCATCCTCCAGATCAACAAAGTTGTAGTCAATAGCACATAATATAGGGAGGAAACGGAGCTAATGCTTTTATTCAGACTTCTAAGGAGCATAACCCAAAGGCTAGCCTCCTTTGAAATGACAGCTTCAAAACTAGCCCCTGAGTCAGGAGTGCTCTAAGCAAGAACGTCACTTTAGGAGGTGGCAAGAGAAACACTGAATCTTCCTCACCAGAGAGGACAATTTCAACCTCTCCTTTTATCCCAGGCAGAATTAGAAACATATGCTCATTATTTTCAAGGTTGCAGGGGGAGAAATAAAAACAGCCTATTATTTTCATACCTCATTTGCAGAATGGACAAGAGAGAACACATAGCCCAGAGGAAAATGGGCATCCTCTTCAGGTCCTTGGGATGATGGGATCTGCTCCATCCTTGAAGCCCAGCAGAGGGAGGACCTACTCCCACAGGTTCACGTACAGCGGGGACCAAGACCTTAGCTTGCTTTGTTGATAATAATTTTATTGACCCCCATCAGCCTCTAAATCATGGGGCATCTAAATGATAATGCACTATGATGAATGGGCTGAATACCTATCAGAAGTTCAATAATTATTGATCCAAGGGCTAGGTTGGGACAACTGGGTAGAAGCCACACATATGGAGAAGTCTTTATTGCTGCCCTCAAGGAGTCTTCCTTCTAATGCATGCAAGATGGTCAATAGCCAAGTCCTTTAAATATGTCCATAGTGGGGACTTCCCTGGTGGTGCAATGGTTAAGAATCCACTTGCCAATGCAGAGGACATGGGTTTGATCCCTGGTCCAGGAAGATCCCACATGCCACAGAGCAACTAAGCCTGTGCGCCACAACTACTGAGCCTGCATGCCACAACTACTGAAGCCCATGCACCTAGAGCCCTTGCTCTGCAACAAGAGAAGCCACCGCAATGAGAAGCCCGTGTACTACAATGAAGAGTAGCCTCCGCCAGCTGCAACTAGAGAGAGCCCACGTGCAACAACAAAGACCCAATGCAGCTAAAAATAAATAGATAAATTTATTTTTTAAATGTCCATAGTGCATATAGGATCAATCCATCAATAATTATATATTACTCATCCACTTTGTATCAAGCACCACACTAGACGCTATGAGATTCTCAAAGAAGCAAAAGATTTGCGACCTGACTTGAAAATGTTCACAAGCTGGTTGGGCAAATGGGATTCACACACATGTGACATTTGTTGAGCAACAAAGAGTCAAAATGTTTCACAGGCAGGAATGGGTGTTCAGAAAAAGGAGGGGTCAGTAAGGTCTGGAACAGTCCTAGAAGGTTTTATGGAAAAAGAGACATTTAGCCAAGCCAGAAGAATAATTAGTATTTGGGCAGAGCTGAGAAAGAAGACACAATTTACAAAGACAGCAGTTGGGGTAGAGGCACTGAGGAAACAACAGCCATAACAGGAATTGGGAGCATGGAAGGAACACCAAAGATGGGGCATGATGGTGTGGACAGTCTGTGTCAGGAGTGGTGGGAAACAGAGTCAGATTAAGGAAGGTCAGGCAGAGAAGGTAGGCTTGACAAGGTCATCAAAAGAGGTTATGATTGGGCTTCCCTGGTGGTGCACTGGTTGAGAGTCCGCCTGCCGATGCAGGGGACATGGGTTTGTGCCCTGGTCAAGGAAGATCCCACATGCCGTGTAGCGGCTGGGCCCGTGAGCCATGGCCGCTGAGCCTGCGCGTCCGGAGCCTGTGCTCCACAACAGTGAGAGGCCCGTGTACCGCAAAAAAAAAAAAAAATTAGCTGTTGAGTAAGGAAAGGACATAGAAAAGCAAAGTTTTGAAAAGAGCATCTTGAAATAAGTGTGTTAATCTAATTGGATATGAGTTTTATCTTGAAGCCTAACCTGGAGAAAATGCTGGAAGAGGTAAGCCCCAAACTCAATTTGCAGTGTTCACAGTGCTGTGTGCACAGCAGTTGGCCTTTATTCAGTCATGCGTTCAGAAAACATGGAGTACCTACTATGTTCCAGGCACTGTGCTTGGCACTAGGAGTACAAATATAATGAATAAAATATCATTCTTTTCCTTGAGTCCACAAACTGCTCACCTTGGCTCTGTTAGACTGAATTGGTCACAATTCTTTATGCCTGACACAAGCAGCAGTTTAAAGTGTGCTTGTGTGGTTGGACAAGCTCTCTTGAGCTTCTGCTATCTTGATGAGAAGAGCTTCCCCCCACAGACCTCCTGCCCCTTCAGCCTGGACCCAGAATGAACATGTATAGAGCAGAGTTTCCCAGCCAATCCATGGACTTGAAGCCTGGAGGAACATCGGCTGACCAGCAGATATACAAGAGATAAATGCCTATTGTTACAAGCCGGTAAGTGTTTGTGTTTGTTATACAGCAATAGCTGACTGATACACTTGCTCTCAAGGCCCTCCCTAATCAACCCACAGTCTACATTTCCAACCTTATCTCCTACTTCTCCTCTACACATATCTTACAGTCCAAGTAAAGTGGACTACTCACTGGGCCCTCAACCAACCCTACTTTCCCACATTCGTGTCTTTATTTGATTCAAATCTCACTACCAACATCATTCTATCTCTGCCTATCAAAATCCTACTCATCTCATGTGCTACCTTCCTCTAAAGCTTTTCCTAATTCTAACTGTAGAGATGTGAACCACCCTAGACTGGCTCAACCCTATCTCCTCACCCCCAGCCCTACTCACTTGTCTTACATCCAGGCCAGACTTACCTTAGTGATAGCTCATGTTGTTTCTATGGTTACAAAGCCCAAGCCACCACTGCTGCCACCACAGACCAAAAGGCACTCACGGTTAAAAACTGACCATATCTGTGCACTGGACAGACTGGACCCACTGAGGCTCTGGCCTCCCAAGCGACCCGCTGAAGGCTGGATAGCACAAACCCAAATTGGGAGGAAGTTGGTGTCCACGGAACAGACTTTAGCTAAAGACAAAGAGGAGAGAGGTAAGAGCTCCCTCTTCCTTTTTTATGACTTTTCCATGCAGTATCTCTGGATATGGCCCATGTGATGGAGCAGCCATCTGGTTCCCTGCAAAGCTGCAACCAGCTTAGCAATGCACCATCTTGCATTTGCTTTCCCTTCCTGCCTCACTTCCCTTTTTGCCTCACTGCTATTTCCCTGGGATTGCACCCCCAATAGAGTATTGCATTATAAGATTTTGTTTCTGGTTCTTTTTTCCTAGAACTTCAGCTGACACACTAAATAAATATGATCTCTTCTTCCTTTGCCCCCAAATGGTACTTTTAACATCTCATTGATGATACTCTTTTCATTCTGCTTTGTGTTAAAGCTATTTCTGATGGATCCGCCCACACCATTTGCTATGTACTTTATATGTAGTGGGCACTCAATAGTGCTATAGTTAAATGAAATTAAATTTATATCATTAAATTCAAGTCAATGAGTAAAAACAATCATTCTAGTGATCAAAATATATTTGTCCCATTGGTCCCATGAACTATATTACCTTCAAAACTCTACTCCAATTTCTGCTTTTCCCAGAAGTATTGACACAAAACAATGTTTTGTTCCATTGGACCTCACTGTAAATAGAAATATGAATACTTGCAACAACTTCGTGGGGATGCAGAAAGGCAGAGAAAACATGTGGCTAATTAAGGACTGGGCAGGGGACAGTTAATATTTGTAAATCCTTAATAGAATAACAGAGTTACCACCCCCTTGCCAGCATCATGACAACATCCTCCTTCCACCTCTGTGTAAAGAGTACTTCTAGATGTTTCCAAACACAGCATGTTCTCATAAATCACAGTAGCATTAACTGAATCTCCTTAGACTTACAATCTATCACTACAATGATAACAACAGGAAAAATATTACAAAATCCAATGCATTATTGATGCATTGTGTAACGAATGCCCATTCAGTAATTACACTCCCTCCTATTAAAAATGCAGGGTAGTGTAGTTGGCAAGAATTAAAATGTTTGCTATAAAAATAAATTTGAGGATTTTCTCTTTTTTTAATTTTTATTGGAGTGTAGTTGATTTACAATGTTGTCCTAGTTTCAGGTGTACAGCAAAGTGAATCAGTTACACATATACATATAGTCACTCTCTTTTTAGATTCTTTTCCTGAGGATTTTCTGATTCAAATGCACTGTTGTTGTAATGTTGGGCATATTTATGCCAGGATACTTACAAGCACCATTACCTCAGCATAAGCAGTGATTCACTTGTTGTTTTTACCCACTCTCCATAACCCCCTTCCCATGCCTCCACCACCAAATCCTCACTTGTGGCCCACTCTCTGCAGAGGATCCTTTTCTTATAGCCAGAGGCTTAGGGCATGGCAAAGTGAGTAACAACAAGTCAGGGTCCCAAAATGGGACAAAAACAGGGAAGATTTCCAAAACGCTGTACATGGCTCTCCAGAAAAGAGCATGGATAGAGCCACAGTGATAGGACAGCTAACGGACAACAGTCCTCCTCCCCTGAACTCGTGGTTTGGAGCCCCACAACCAACTGGGGCTCGGGGGGGGGATGATCTCCATGTGGAAAGGATTCATCGTGGCCACAAATCAACCTTAAACAGCTCACCCCACCAACATAAATGCTCCGGAAGGTCACATCCTCCCATCCAGACTTCACCCCACAGGTTGCCCTCTTGTGGTTTCCTTTGCCCTCTGAGTATGGTTCACTTTCATGTATTTTCCAGAATAATCATTTTGCAAACAGAAGAGCAGGTGATACAGTGTTCTGGGATCCTGATAAAGCCAGGGATAGGGGCAGGGGAGGAGCAGCCTTTGAGCAAAGGAGGTGTCAGTTCCATGAGACATGTAGACACTTTCTTATTAACAGATAAACAGGACTTTTTAAAGTTTCATTTGCCTGAAAACATTATTTTGAAACAGACCCTTTCTACCATTTACAACTAGAAATGTTTTATTCCTAGACTCAGAAAAAGTGAGAGTAAAAGATAATTCCCTGGGGGACATTGACAACCTGGACCCTGTGAATGAAGATGAACTGAGTAAGGAGGAGCCTGGAAGATTTGCTCTATCAAGAACAGTTAAGGGGACTCAAGCACTGTTCTAGATTGAATTGGCTCTCCCAGAAAAGACATGTTTAAGTCCTCACCCCCAGAACCACAGAACGGGACCTTATTTGGAAATAGGGCTGTTGCAGATATAATTACTTAAGATGAGGTCATACCGGCATAGGGTAGACCTTAATCTAATATGACTGGTGTCCTGATAAGAAAGGGAGAGAGACACAGAGGGAAGATGGCCATGTAAAGACACAGAGACACAGGGAGGATGCCATGAGAAGATGCAAGCAAAGATTGGAGTGATGCCGTTACAAGTCAAGGAACTCCAAGGATCATCTGCTATCACCAGAAGCTAGGAGAGAAGCATGGAACAGATTCTCCCTTGGGAGGATCCAACACCGCTGACACCTTGATTTCAGACTTCTACATTCTAGAACTACGTAAGAATAAGTTTCTGGTTTTTTAAACCACCCAGTTCATGGTGCTTTGTTACAGCAACCGTAGGAAACCGGTATGGATGCTGACCATGGAAAAGCTGTCTCCCCACATGAGAATGACTGCTACATCAAACAGGGTGTATACTACCTCTGTGTGGAGTCAGCAAGAAGAAACAGGATCACTGGTTGCAAGACACAGCTCAACATAAAAAGAATCATGTAACAATTAGAGCTGCTTACCTAACTGAGTGTGGACCACCCAGAAGTCCATGAGACCCTTCACTGTATTTTGACTGTTCCTACAGAATCTAGATGACATTTTATAAGGGGGATGGTACAAGGGTTTCATAGTTAAGATGATATTTTCACCTCTAAGATGCTTTAATTCTGTGTGGTTTTCACAGATATGGTTTGCCACCATCCCCATCCTGATCCCCCAGGGAGAGCCATAGGGTTTAATGAGTCTCTGTATACCCGTACCTATTTGCCCTGAGGTGCTGGTGTATTATACATGTTTGCTAACATATTTGCATTTCTTATTTTGTTTCATGATGCTGGTAATGGAATGGGTATGCATTTCCTAAGTACTCACCCATTTTGTTTTGTTTTTTGACAGGAGGAAATGCTGTAATGTGCTGATGGTAATGGGAAGTGGTGGCTGGTATGCAGATGGATGATCAAGATTAAAAACAGGAAAAAAAAGAGAAGAAAAGAAAAGAAAAAAGTTTTGCATCAGGACACAGGACGCTGTTTAATCCATGGTGAGAAGGCTTGTATGTCTTGCACTAACAATTACCTAAAACCAGTCAAGACAATTCCCGGCACTTTTTTGGTTGCTTTTCCCAGCTTTGAAATAAAATGCTATTTGCATTCCTTAAAAATCTAAACAGTGAGATGAGTAACGTGTCTTACAATTAATGAGTTACATTTAAACCTGAGCAGCAACGCTGTGTGATCTCCAAGTCTAACAGACCGGGGAGGTCTTGTAAATGAAATTGCTATTCAGCAAACATATGTCCTTGGTGGTCCCTATTGGAGGACAGTCAGTGGGAAAACAAAAACAAGGAAAACCAATTACTGCAATTTGTACACCAAGAAGGACTGCATTCGATCTATGTGTAGAAAACTTCCTGGGTACAAATGGAAAAATGGCACTTAAGTGGTTTCACCATCATTTTTACTGATGACTTTTCACAAGTATCAAAAGGCAGAGGATGAGAAGTGAGGGAAAAGGGCTTATGGTAACAGCAAGTTACTTCCAGCCTCTGGTTTGGATTACTCTACCCCATAACGACTACAGTGAAATGGGCTCTCTAGTTGATAGGAAAGAGAGTGAGAGATCTTGCTAATGGTTAGTTAAACCAAGTGACTCTGTCCTCTGTTTCCACCCCAGCTGGGTATTTTACAACAACTCAATTCTGACACTAACCATCCAGGGTTATTATCAAACTCCACAGACTTAAAAATTCAGCCCTCCACAAGACCACCTTTATTCCAGCTTCCAGACACAAGTTTCAGGGGTCCCCAGGCCACCCACATGTCTGACAAAATTATTACACATTTGGGGGTTCCCAGGACGCCCTCAGGTTCAATAATTCACTGGAACAACTCACAGAACTCCGGAAAGTGCTAAGTTACAATTGCAGTTTATTACAGAGGGTCCACACAGGGCTGGGTCTGGGAGGGAGTCAGAGCCTCCGTGCCCTTCCCCTGTACAATCAGGCACATCCCCATCCCAGCACATCAGTGTGTTCATTAGCCAGGAAGCTCCACTGAGCTTCAGTGGACAGAGTTTTTATTGGCATTTGATTACACAGGCATAACTGATTCAATCATTGGCCACACTATTGAACTCAATCTCCAGCCCCCTCCCTTCCTCAGAGGGTGAGTTGGTCCAAGGTTCCAACCTTCTGATCACGTGTCTGGTCTCTCTGGTGACCAATATCCACCTTGAAGCTAAGGAGGGATCCACCACAATTCACCTCATTAGCATTACCAAGGTACTCCTTCACTCAGGAAATTCCAAGGGTTTTTGAAGCTCTGTGCCAGGAACCAGGGAAAAACACCCCCAAATTCCATCACCGACCCAGTCCCGTCCCATCTCCTGTGTTCACCACACACTTGACAAGCACAGGTGTTTTACAGGGAACCCAAGACATCTGGCCTCACCCCATCCCTAGGCAGGGACGCACTCAGTTATCCCTCTATCTGATATAAACTTTTAAAAAATGTCATCAACTTGACCTCACAGTATCTTCTATAGTACTCTGCTACATGCAAGTACTAAGTAAATGCCATCTGCAGTAGTAAAAGGAAAGGGACAGACAGAATCGTTGAGCCTGGGTTCTGTCATCATCTCTCACTAGGCTCAAGTGAGGACAGACCTAGGAATGAAGCCCTGTGCTTGTTCTGTTAATAGACATATGGTTCTGGCAGAACTCAAATGTAAGCAGTTATTCCTCTTTACTTTAGACTCTGAAACCAATCACTAACATTTCATGAGCACTTAAGCATTTTATATGTATTTAATTATTCAAGCCCCTCAAATATCTTATGAGATATTAACCAATCCCCTCTTGATGGACATTTAGATTGCTTCTGAGGTTTTTCTTAACAAAAGCAGTATTACAGTGAAAAACAAGGGTAAATCCTAAGGTTTGGTGTCATGAACCAAAACTTCAGCCACTTATTATTATCCCCATTTTATAAATGAGGAAACCAAGGCACAGAGAAAATAAGGATTATGGTTAAAATTTCAAAAAATATGGAAAGGTATTAAACGATAAGTTAAAATCCCCCTCCTCTCCGACCCTTAGACTATTCACTAAAATTAATAACTATTAAAATTTCATTGTGAATCCTTCCTTATTTTAAGAATATCATTCAGTTAGGACAGTAAAATAGATGATAGACAGAGAGATAGATAGCTCTTTTCTTTATAAAAATGGAATCATAGTAAAATATATATTCCTTTTTTACTTAATGTTATTAATTGGCTATTTCTCCATATTAGCACATACAAATTTACCTTAATCTCCTTAACGATATATCGTAATGTATTTAATCCATCCCCTCTTGATGGACATTTACATTGTTGCCAATTTTTTTCTTAGTAAAGCAATATTACAGTGAATGACGAGGGTAAACCCCAAGGTCTGAGTATCACAAACCAGCACCTCATTTATCTCTCATCTCTCATCCAAAGCCGTGGTAGAATCACAGATACCCTCACAATATTGGCCCTGAGACAGCCTCAGAGTCTGTGCCCCAGCAGTGTTCACAAAGCTCTGCAAGAAGCATCTTGGGTCTGTGTTTCTGCTCAGTGCAGGGATGCAGACCCCAATCAGGGAGCTGTCCCTCCCACCAAAACAAAGTAGAAGGTAAAACTTCCCAGTATTTCAAGACAACAGAGAACACAGAAATAAAACACCCAAGCAGTTGGCCAAAACACAGAATACTTATATCAGAGGAAAGCCCAAAACCTGACCTGGACCTTCCATGGGGGGAGGAGCATCCTGAGTGGAAAGGGCAGGTATTTCAGAGTCAGGAGCCACTGCAACCCTGCCTTTTACCAGTGATCTGACCTGAGCATTAGCCCCGTTTCCTGATGTCTAAAAGGCAAAAAGGAATAATAATTTGGAGCATACAGAGGAAAAATTTATGAAGAAATGTTACATAAAGTACTGTGATACCAGCTAATGATACCTTCCAAATATTCCCTCACATATGCCCAGGTAGCCAGAGATGTTTGTTATCATCTTGTCTATGCAACACTTCATTCAGGCACTTTACATCTGCAATCTGCTTCATCCTGTAGTAAAGATGAAAGTAGGCAAAATCTTCCCCAGTTTACCTATGGAGAAAGTATGGGAAAGTAGAGAAGTATGTAAGGGGCAGGCAGATATAGTTATAGCTGAAGGCACTTGACAAGGAGAACCAGAACCAGAATGCTGCTGGCTGCCAGCTCAGAGGGCTTTTTCTAGTCATTTACATCCTGTTGTTTGCTGTGGACATCAGCACATAATATAATGCCATGTTCTATCATCTCTGGACTGGAGTAAAAGATGTAGCAAAGTGTATCATTATCATGTACCCACTTTTGTGACTCTATTTTCCCCATTTTCCTGTGGTGGCTTAATTCCCCTGGATGCACTGTTTTCATTCTACAATCATTAGCTGCAGACATGAGTTGCAAGGATTAGAGAGCCACAGTCAATCTGTGTGATAGATGGTGGTCCTGTGTTCTTGCCTCTCCTGGCCGGGGCAGCTCATGTCTTGCCAGAACCAGACCCCAGAGCAGCAGGCTCCACATAAGAACAAATGAACCGCCATCAGCTTAATGCAGGGCATGACCAAAGGATGCTGAGTGTTAATAGGCTGGATTCCCTCTCTGGAGAGTCTAAAGACAGGGATCAGAAGTGAAAGGATTAATAATGCTGGATAGTTCCTAGGCACTTAGTACGATGATTCATCAGCCTTATAAAGCCCTTCGCAAGACCATTGCAGAGTTAATATATACACTTTCAACGCAGAATGGCACAGAGCAAAAACATAGACTCAGACTTCAAAGAGCTGGTTTCCAGTCCAAGACCTGCCACTTTCTGGCTGTGAGAGCTCAGGCAAGTGTTTTACCTCTCTGGGCCATAGTTTACTTATCTGCAAAATGGCGATAAATGATACCTGACTTGTCTACCTCTGAGATTGTTGGGAGAATCAAGCAAGATCACTCACGTGACAGTGTTTTATGAACTCGGAGGTATGACATAAAGTGGTTTCGATGACACAATGAGAGTGACGATTGATGGATGGATCGATTGATTGATTGATAGCGTCCTTCCTTCCCAGACCTACCACAGTCCTCATTATCATATTCATCGGGTTTTTTTGTTTTTGGGGGGTTTTTTTGCGGTACGTGGGCCTCTCGCTGTTGTGGCCTCTCCCGTTGCGGAGCACAGGCTCCGGACGCACAGGCTCAGCGGCCATGGCTCACGGGCCCAGCCGCTCCGCGGCATGTGGGATTTTCCCGGACCGGGGCACAAACCCGTGTCCCCTGCATCGGCAGGCAGACTCTCAACCACTGCGCCACCAGGGAAGCCCCATATTCATCTTCTGTGAACAGGAGAATCACGATTAGACTTTTGTGAAACATATTTATTCCTCACAGGATGTTCTTTCTATAAATGAGTTTTAGGTAATAATCCTGCACTGAACTTTCATAGCGGGAAGAGACTACATTCCAGAATTCCCCACTTTTCCAAGGCCTAGTCAAGAGGCAATGGGAAGTTTGACGCCGTGTCCTCTCAGCTAAAGGTCAATGTCTGTGAGCAACTAGTAAGTTCAGGCATATATGTATCTCTCTTTCCCGTGCTAAATTTTCAATTAAAAGGACTTGTCATTAGAACCATTAGCTTTGAAAATTGGTTTGCTGAGCCTGACTCCCTGGCTTGATGGGCAATATTTTGCAAATTTAAATGTAATTTGCAGAATTGCAAGTATACTTTTATTTCCTGAAGTCTGTAAAGAAGACATATGTCCTTGTTCTGGGAAAGAATCACAGGCACTATAAAGTTTCTTTTTTTTTTTTCTTACTTGTTCTCACCACAGAAAAGAAATGATAATTATGTGTCATGACAAAGGTATTGGCTAACACTACGATGGCAATCATATTGCAATATATAATTTTATCAGATTAACACGTTGTACACCCCAAACTTACACAATGTTGTATGTTAGTTATATCTCAGTAAAATAGATATATGATTGATAGGTAGATGGATAAATAATCAACAAACAACTTAATCCCTGGGACCCATGACTGTACCTCATATGGAAAAGAAAACTATGTTGCAGAGGTGATCAAGTTAAGGATCTTGAGATGGAGAGACTGCCCTGCCAGTATTATCCAAGTGGGCCCTAAATATAATCGCATGTGTCATATAAGAGCAAGGCAGCAGATTTGACACAGACATACAGAGGAGAAGGCAGTGTGACCAGGCACAGAGGCTGAGATTGGAGTGATGCAGCCATGAGCCAAGGAAGGTCCCAGCCACCCAGCTGGACGAGGCAAGGAATGGTTTCTCCCCTAGAACCTCCTGAGGGGACACAGCTCAGCCAACACCTTGATTTCCGTTTAACTACACTGATTTCAGACCTCTGGCTTCTGGTACTGTGAGAGAGTAAATTTCTGTTGTTATCAAGTTGTGGCCATTTGTTACAGCAGCCTCGGGAAACTCATACATTGATGTTAGGAATCAATAATTCCAGGGTAATCGGAAAGATGTGCAATTATAAAAATCAAAGGAATTAAATATACTGTACACACTACTATTAAAATTAAGTTGAAACTATCAATATGAACTCGTGGATTCTTAAATAAGATATTGCACTGACTCTAAGAATTACCTTTTTGGTTACCTTTTTATTGAAGTGTAATTAACATATAGCATTGTGTTAGTTTCCAATGTAAAACATAATGATTCAATGTTTGTCTGCACTGTGAAATGATCACCGCAAGATGTCTAGTCAACATCTGTCACCTTACATGGAGTTGACCCTTGAACAATACAGGGTTTAGGGACGTCAACCTCCCACACAGTCTAAAATCTGTGCATAATTTTGCAGTCGGCCCTCTCCTCCACAGCCATGGTTCCACATCCCTGAATTCAACCAACCATGTACGTCTAGTACTGTAATACGTATTTAGTGAAAAAATTTGTGTATAGGTGGACCCTTGCAGTTCAAATCCATGTTGTTCAAAGGTCAACTATGGTTACAAAAATTTTTTCTTGTGACAAGAACTTTTAAGATTTATTCTCTTAGCCACTTTTCAATCTGCAATACAGTGCTATTAGCTATAGTCACCATGCTGTACATTACATTTTATATGTTTTTACTTATTTTATTTATTTATTTATTTATTTATTTATTTATTTATTTATTTATTTATTTTTTGCGGTACGCGGGCCTCTCACTGTTGTGGCCTCTCACGTTGCGGAGCACAGGTTCCGGACGCGCACGCTCAGCAGCCGTGGCTCACGGGCCCAGCCGCTCTGCGGCATGTGGGATCTTCCCGGACCGGGGCACGAACCCGCGTCCCCTGCATCGGCAGGCGGACTCTCAACCACTGCACCACCAGGGAAGCCCTTATTTTATTTTTTTAAGTTAATTTTTATTGGGGTAGAGTTGCTTTACAATGTTGTGTTAGTTTCTTCTGTACAGCAAAGTGAATCAGTTATACATATACATATATCCCCTCTTTTTTGGATTTCCTTCCCATTTAGGTCACCACAGAGCACTGAGTAGAGTTCCCTGTGCTATACAGTAGGTTCTCATTAGTTATCTATTTTATACATAGTAGTTGTATATATGTCAATCCCAATTTCCCAATTCATCCCACCCTCCACCCACCCCTTGGTGTCCATAAGTTTGTCCTCTACATCTGTGTCTCTGTTTCTGCTTTGTGAATAAGTTCATCTGTACCATTTTTCTACATTCCACATATAAGCAATATTATACGATATTTGTTTTTCTCTTTCTGACTTACTTCACTCTGTATGACAGTCTCCAGATCCATCCACGTCTCAACAAATGACCCAATTTCATTCCTTTTTATGGCTGAGTAATATTCCATTGTATATGTTTACACATCTTCTTTATCCATTCCCCTGTTGATGGACATTTTGGTTGCTTCCATGTCCTGGCTATTGTAAATAGTGTTACACTGTTTGTGGGAATGTAAATTGGTACAGCCACCATGGAGAGCACTATGGAGGTTCCTTAAAAAACTGAAAATAGAACTACTATATGACCCAGCAATCCCACTCCTGGGCATATACCCAGAGAAAACCATAGTTCAAAAAGATACATGCACCCCAGTGTTCATTTACTTATTTATTTTATATAAAGTACCTGATTATTCTTCCTTTAACAGATATATTAACCCTAAAGACTAATGCAACTCTTTCTCATTCCTCTGACAGAGTAGAGTGTTAAGGGACAAGAGCTTGGCTGTCCTGGTTGTTCAGTTCCTTGGGGTCCAGGGTGGAGCCCATGGAGGGCAGGAGGGCGTCACAGAGTTGAGACCAGTGAGTAGAGTCATGTGCCGTGTCCTGCAGGAGAGCCGGAGCCAAATTGGAAATGGATGTCAGAACAAGCTGTCGACCCTGAGGATTTAGCCAGCAATAGAATAAAGACAATGGGCCAAAAAGGGATGTCGAGCAATGAGAATATGTCCCAGTGTCACTATCTATGGGACCATCTTATCAATTGCTAGCATCCATTTGCCAATGTGCGCCAGGATCACCTAAGTGAATTAAGACGATGTAATACTTTGTGAGTTGCATGACTCCAGAAATCCGCTCATCTAAATATTTTAAAATACCTTGTTTAAAATGTGCTTCTCTACTCTTTAATATGGAATCAAAAAGGTACAGTGTGGGACTAGCAATTATCTAATCAATCTCCCTGCCTATAGGTAGTCTTCCTTCATTTATTCCAAGCAGACAAAGGTCTATCCTCAAGAAGTCTGAAGAAGACAAACTCACAGCTTCCCCAGGTAATTTTCCTATAAATGTAATCATGTTTACCAAAAGAGACTTCTCCTGGGATTGTGCTTCCCAGTTCTAAAATCACCAAGCCCATATTTGCCTTCCCTCCTCCATTTTTTCTTGATCTCTGCTATATTTTCCTAATGACCCCTTCCCATGTAGCTTTTCTAACACACCAAATTTGCTTTTTATTTCCAGTGGCATCAAAATAGATATTATACACTTAAAAATGTATGTGCCAGAGACTATGTAAACAGCCAAGTCTAAACTTGACTTGTTTATCAGGCAGGAAGACAGAAGCTCCCTGGCACCTAACTCAGGACATGTGCACAATTAGAACCAAAATGTGCACTGTACTCAGTCCAGCTGGACACATGCCATGGCTTAAGCCAAGAAAGTGAGCATTGGAGCCCCATCCAGACCTGTAACACACGAGCTCTTACAAGGAGGCGCAGCACTAATCTCGCCTTCCAGCAGGTCACAGTCCTTATGCCAAGCATTCCAATGACACTCCTTTTCTGGTCCTTCCTCAAAGAAGGAGCTGGGGATACTGCCAAGAATCACATCTTGCATCTGAAAAATGGATCCCAGAGACATGTGTGCACTGATACCAGGGTTGGGTCTCATGGTGCTAAACTTCCAGACTCTATTTAGAGGAAGGGAAGCTGCTTCCAGCTTCCCAAGCACCTTCCTGGCTCCCCAGTACTCTCTCCCCACAAACACACACACACATATAAGGTCATGGACAAATGTCTGTTAGCCTCCTGGAGGAAGTGTGACACTGTCTGCAAGACTACAGAGGTTCCATTTGTATTTTGAATTGTTTTATTAGGGCAAGAATTTGTTAAAAGTGTAGCATACACACACACATATGACATATCCCTGGTAGGCATTCCCTCTGTTGCACAGATTCATTTATCCAACAGAGCGCTGGTATCCTTAGGAATAGAAGTAGTTGTGGCATCAGTAGTAATAACTAATAGCTACCATTTACTAACTGCCTCCTATGTATTAGATATTGTTCTGAGTGCTTCACATCCATAATTTCCAATTATCACGTTCACGCTTTGACTTGAGTTTTTGCTTCTTCTTCTACTGATGCTGAAATGCAGGCTCAGAGAAGCTTAGACACATGATCAAAGTCACACTGCTCACCAGCAGAGACAGAGCCAGGATGCAGGTCCAGCTGCATTCTGGTCCAATGCCTGGGCTCTTCACACTGCGCCACAACCAACCCCTTCTCACAGTGAGAACGAGGTGGAAAAAGGAATGTGGGTTCCAAGTCCAACCTGTCTGTTAACTAAATCTCCTTAGATGTAATTTATGTTAACTAAATCTCCTTAGATGTAATTTATGACCCCAGTACTTGGTTGAAATAGAGTTGGCCTCTTTTATGACTTTTTTTTCCCTTGCAGACATTTTGGCGCTCTTCTCTGAGTGCTTTTCTCTTTTCTTAATCTACTTTTAGCATGAGAATATTTGCACATATAAATAACACCCCCTCATTTGCATCTTACCAAGACACAAGTCAAAATGCTCTTGGGTATATTATCCATCTTCCACTGTATGTTCTCCTCTGCTTTACCAGTTCCATGTTTTCTTTTTCTTTTTCCTTTTTCCAATTCAGCCATGTAGGATAAATAATACACTTGTTCTACAATTGAAAATTAATCTGAAAACAGAGGGCTAAGTCGTACAGTATGAGAGGAGGACAGGTCCTGGGGAACATTTCATCTCCCTCCTTATATTAAATGGTTTCACCAGATGTTATGAATGTGAGGATATAAACTTTATCCCCCAGAAGTCTGAGTCAATAAAATTTTTTTAATTAAAAATAACAGAATAAGGGCTACTGTACGTGGGAAAAATTGCCAAGCTATAGACTATATTATTTAATAATAGGCTCTACATCTCCAGATTATCATTAATTTTATGAACCTAGGCACTTTATAAAACATTGATCTATTTAACATTCTTCTTCTCTCTACCTGAAACAATCATACTCTCTTCCCTGCCCTACTTTTCCCTCCCCTGGCTAATTTCACTCATCCTTTGGGGCTCATGTTAGCTATCACTTTCCCAAGAAGTCTATAGACTCCCCAGATCTGGGTTAGAAGACCTGCCTATGGACCCACAAAGCACTGTATTCTCCCCCCATTATAGCCCTTTAAGTTCTCACTCACAGTCCTTTCCACTCTTACTCCTCACCAAATCCTAGATGATACGCATGCCCGTGAAGATAAACCACCCACGTGATGATACATCCAGCAATGTGACCTTGAAGTTCATGGATCTCCCTAACTCTGCTCATTTACTCCACTGCATTTGGACCACCCATCCTCATGGCCACACCTGGTTTTGTCATCACCCAAAAATCTTGAACTCCAATATTCTACTCTCTGGCCATTCTGCTAGCCTTTAAGTTCCCGTAGTTTCTCATTCCTACTACACTTACTCCCTGGCCTCACAGAGTGTTCTAGTCTCTTGGCTTCTCAAACTTTTGCAGTCAGCAGTACTTTTCCTTCCCATCCAAGTCTACATCCCTGAATAGGTTACCTTAACTATTCTGTCTGTTAACCTCGATTACCTTGCATTGTTATCTGTCTACCATGTTACTTAGGAATATTCCAACCCTGAGTCAACCCTCCAATCCTCCTTCTCCATCCCTGTATCCACCAGCTGCACCACTGACAAAAGTCAGGCAGCTCTCAGGGTTGGTTCCACTACATATTCATGGCTTCAAAATTCATCTGAGCTCTAACACCAACCAGCAAACCTTTGACTTGTCCTTGGTCGGTCCCTCTTTCCATTCTCTGCAATAATTATTCCAAATGTTTACCATTCTCTTTCTATCCCTTAGATTTCTTTCTTTCAGTGGATGATTTTACCTCATTCTTCATCAGTGAAGCTGAAGTTATGAAGTGTGATCTTCCTCATCTTTTCTCACAATTATCTGTTCATTTATTTACACCCATATCAGTTTTGATTCCTTCCCTCCAACCTCAGAAGATGTGGTATCCTTCCACCTAGGACCTTGCTCTTATCTCCCTGGACATGGTCTCCTCCAGAAACCTCCATAACTTAACCCCCCCCTTCCATGAAGAACATGAAAGAAACAAAAAGCAGCATATCAGCCTTCAAATAATTTAAAATCTGCTTAGAAAGACAAGGTGGAGAGACATTGGGCCAAATAATAAAGCAGATGAGTAAAATCCTCAGCCTAGTATTGTCTCATGAATCTACTACCCAATCATAAAAAGCCAATACTGAAAAGGACTACAAGGTCATCAAATGCCTCTGTTCCAGGCAGGCATCCAACTAAATGGACCAAGAAAGATAGTTGTCTCATCGCCCATTAAAATGCTCCAGAGATGGAAATTCCAACAAGTTTCCATTCCAAATTGGCAGTTGAACTTCCCCCAGGAGCATTCAGAAGAGATGTATTTTGACAGTGAGCCAAACCTTTCAATTGTCTCCTATTTCTTAAAATGCCTCATTCAAAAAGACCACAAGGCAATCAACTAAAATTACTTTCTGGAAATGAATAATGTGAAACTCTGGGAAAGTACAGTCAGCCCCGGGACTATCAGAGTTACAATAGATAAATTTCTTCTTGGAGGACTTGAAGATAACTTACAAGAGTAGGGTGATCTTCGCCTGGTATCTGAGAGTAACCATATCTAGAGAGTGAGACATACACACTCACGTGTGTGCGCACACGCACATGCACACACACACACACACACACACACACACGCATATACACACACAGCTTACTTTGCCCCAGCCAGAATCTCTGATGTCCTTCTCTCCCTTCCTCTGCTTTTTCATTTCTCCCTGGGAGACTCAGTCTGAAGCCCTGATATTTGCCCAGCCTGCTTGATGGAAGTCATCCAACCCTGTACAGTGACTGATAAAGGCCTTGCAACAAGGTCATTAATCCTGGACAGTCAGCCAAACCCAATGCAGCAGTCACAAGGCTGATGCTCTCTATTAGCCATGGAGTAACTCCACTTTTCCTCTAGCCTACAGCATCACAGATGCGAGACACAGCGAGACACTGGAACCTAAGAGCGAGGACCACTGCACAGGGGCAGCCAGAATCCCCCAAAGAAGATTCCTGCCAGTGAATGTGAGACCATCTGTAATAGTCATTAGTAAAGTAAAGCCATGTTTTAAAGTTCCTGCTTATACGATTTAGCCAAACTTTATGTCCAAGATATATAGCCCCCAGATTTTCCACTCCTAAAATAGTTTTCCTTCTTGGAAGGATTTAGTCACTGAAATACATGAATAAGGCTTGAAGTTATTGGGAAACAGTGTGGTGGTATGTATTAAAGGGCAGGGAACCCAATTAAGGACAGGACTGAGAACCTGGACCTGTCTCCACCACTAATGTACATACAACAGTGACCAAGTTGGAGTTCTCTGTATCCGTGACCACAAAATAAAGAAAAATTAAAGAACTAGGAACACAATACAGGTAACTAGAAGTAAATTATATATATATATATATATATATATATATATATATATATATATATACACACACACACACACATATATAATTCATATATAATATATGTGAATATATATACATATATATCCATGACATTATTACTGCTGCATATGTATAAAATGGACCTTACTTTTAATAAAAAGAACTAAATAATTTGATGACTAAATTTATTCATTTCAAATCATCTGCTCCTTCCATCAACTTTGAGAAGCAACATGGCATGAAAGGAAAGAGTACTATATGGGGAGTCATCTAAATTCATTTCACCAGTGAGAAATCCAAGACCCAGAGAAATTAGATGACTTATCCAAGATCTCACAGCTTTTAAATGGCCAAGTCCAAATTCCAGCCCAGGTCTTCTGATTCCAAAATATGGTTCATTCTCTACGAAAGGAAAATGCTGCAGGTTCTGCACAACTTATCACTGAAACTTACCAGTTATTGCCCCTCCTAGAATATTCTTCCAAATTACAACACCACATGGATCTTGCTGAGCAAATTCTATATCAAATTTAAAGCTTCCCTGACTTTAAAGCTCTACCTGTTTTAACAGGTTCAGTGTCTCCAGTCTCAGTACTAAATATATGGAATTCTGTACAATTTTTCGGTTTGTATGACAGCTATTCAAAAAGAACAGGGCTCAGAGGAATTGCTGGTACAACAGGTGTAGTTTGGGATTTTGCAAGGAGCTCAGTACCCTATTAGAAATGTGTATTTGGCATTATCTATGACTGTTTTGCTATGGTCTTTAAGAAAAAAAGGCCACTTTTCTAGACCATAATGGTCAAAGAGTTCTCCATGGAAAGAGTTTTAAACAAAATACTTTTGTGCAGATATAGATCACCAACTTACATGAAGTTCTTTGGAATATAATTACCTATTAAAAAGAATGGATTAAAGCAGTGTTGTCCAATACAAATATAATGCAAGTAATTTCATGTCTTCTGGTAGCCACAATTTTAAAAAGTAAAAGGAAATAGGTGAAATTAATTTTAATAATATATGTTATTTAAATTCAGTGCATCCAGAATATTATCATTTCAACATGTAATCAACAAAAAAATTATTAACAAGATAGTTTACATCCTTTTTATTTTCATTCTAAGTCCTGGAAATCTGGATTAGCCACATTTCAAGTGCTCAATACCCACACGTGGCTAGTGGCTACTGTATGGAACAGAGCAAGGTTAGAGAAATCTATTCATTCAAGGGGATGCTCATGGTGTGTTTTTAAGGGGGAAGTGCAAGGTAGAGGATATTAGATAGTAAGAGTTCATGTTTAAGGGGAAAAAGGAATCTACACGTATCAGGTGTATTTATGTAGGCTTGGATGAATATGAAGAAAGATGTTGAAGAGTATACACATCAGGCTTTTAACACTGGTTATTTCATGAGAATACAAATTGAATGGGCTGGGTGGTAGATAGAATACTACTAGCTATTTTACATACATCTTCATATTGTTTCACACATTACAATGAGTCTGTATTAATTTTTTACTTTGTCTTCAATCTACCAAATAGATTGGCAAAAGTTGGGGGGCAGTGGGTTTAAGAAGAGGAGAATTTTAGTTGATATAGCAATCAGAGAGAAAGCAAATTAAAGAAATTTTATATTTAACTCAACACACTTAATGACAAAAACAAATCTGTTTGGAGATGATGTAGAAAAATAATAAGTTGTTATTTGAATTTTAGAATCAAAGAATATTGGAGAATCAGAAGTCAACTCCTCCTCCTGTCCCATCAAAGAAATTCTTCCACCTCAGCTTGAAAGGAAAACATTTGGTGTCTTACCAGATATAGCCAGCGCTAAAAGGTCACTCCTTTACCAGGAATCCCATTCCAAACCAACTGCCTTCCTAACCCAACTTTCTCTTCACATTTCAAATGAAAACACCAGAATTTGACATGTCAGTTAATAGCAGGAAGAAGTAAAAAGACATTGCCCCAGTCAGACCAAGGCCAAAGGCTACTTTGAGAAATGGATAGTGGACAGCAGGGTATCAATATAGTTCTGAAGGTAGATGAGGATCACCAAGCCCAAACCCATCCCAGCAGAGAGGGGCCAGGCAACGGCTAGAGAAAGGAGTTCAAGGAGGGCTCAGAGTAGATCCTCAAGATCACCCTCACCTCTACCCCTTGACAAATCTTCTTCCTATTCCTGTAATTCATCAAATTATGGCTTAATCTTTGCACACGGCAAAGTAAAATGGAAAACTGTGTCAATAAAAATGCTGACAAAAATACGGCCGAAAACATACACCTGGATGATTCAGAGAAATTAATTGGAAACAAGAGTTGGCTAAATAACTCGTTCTCCATTCCACTGAGGTTAGGAAAGCAGGCCCCTTAAAAACAAGATAGAATGGAAGCCTTAAACTTCTTTTAAAAAGTAAAATCTTAATAATAAAAGAAAGATAGCATGACAACTCTTTTCCCATTCAGCTGAAATTATTTTCCATAGTCCTTTCCTGAAGATTATTCTCCATATCCTGCTGTAATCAACATAAGAGACTTCCACTTACAAATCAACTCATCCATGAGCCATATCAAATGATGAGCTAATGCCTTTTGCTCTGGCAGACTCTCTTACTAACATGTGAAAGAGACTCCCACAATAATGACTCAATACTAGAGTTCTGAAAAGAATAAATCAGCAGACACTGGTGACTTTTTTAAAAAGTCAGCTGTGGGACTTCCCTGGTGGTGCAGTGGTTAAGAATCCACCTGCCAATGCAAGGGACACAGGTTCGAGCCCTGGTCCAGGAAGATCCCACATGCCATGGAGCAACTAAGCCTGTGCACCATGACTATTAAGCCTGTGCTCTAGAGCCCACAAGCCACAACTACTGAGCCTGTGTGCCCCAACTACTGAAGCCCACACACCTAGAGCCCTTGCTCCACAACAAGAGAAGCCACCGTGATGAGAAGCCTGCACATTGCAATGAAGACCCAATGAAGCCAAAAATAAATAAATAAATAAATTTTTTAAAAAACTCCCTAAACCAACCACTTGAGAGTAAAGGGCAGTCTGGGACATCCATCATACTGAAATAAATGCTACACCACCCCGTGACGGCATGGTGTGAGGCACAAGGAGAGGGGAACACTAAGGGTCTCTGTCCTCAAAGAGCTTCAGTTCAACCAGAGCCCTCAGATGGACGAACATGGAAAGTCAGCTCTAGCAATCCCTGAAATAGGCCAAGTAACAAGTGGGGTTGGCTGGGGACAGTCTCAGTGTGTTGTCCCACCATAAAGATTAACGGTCTTCCTTCCCACCCTCCCAAGAAAAAAAAAGCTCCCTCTGCTTAAATAAATAAATAAAGTCAGCTGTATGGAATCAAGGTCTAAGGAAAGGAAGCAAGGAAAGAAGAGACAGACAGAGGACATGGATAAAGCATGATGGGTGGAAATGAGTAGTGAGACATGTAACAGAGCTTCAGTTTGCTATTTGCAGTTAATCATAGCTCTCTGATGCTATAAGTCCCTATTCCAGAAAAAAAAAAAAGACAGCAGAGTGGGAAGACCCTGAATTTACCTTCTCCCACAGACACCAAAATTACAACTACTTACAGAGCAACTATTTATGAGAATGTCCTAATGATTAGCAGAAAAGAGTTCCCACAACTAAAGACACAGAAAAGAAACCAGAACAAGATTAGTAAGGGGGCAAAGATCTAGTATAGTCAGGACCCACACCCCAGGTCAGTGACTGACAAATGGGAGGAATATCACAATCATACATGTCCTCCCCAAGAAGCTAGGGGTCTGAGCCTCACATTCAGCTCCCCATCCTGAGGTCTCCCATCAGGAAAATGAAACCCTAGAATGTCTGGCTTTGAAGGTCAGCAGGGCCTGCATGTGGACAACCAGAGGGCTATAGGAAACAGAGACATCACTCTTAAGGGTGCACACAAAATCTCACACAGTCCAAGGCCAGTGCAGAAGCAGTAGTTTGAAAGGAGCCTGGGTCAGACCCACTTGCTGATCTTGGACAGCCTCCTGGTGAGGCAGGAGGCAACTGGGACACCCCCCCCCCAAGGATGGAGACACTGGCAGCAGTCATTTTGGGGAGCTTGTTCTACTGTGATAACACAAATGGTAGCAAGCCACAAGTTTTGGAATCCTCCCTCTAGCCTATAAGCATCAGGGACATGGCTCCACCCACCAAGAGGCTGGAACCAGCCCGGAGCCCCTCTGGACTGTGCAGACAACTACAAAAGAAGCGTAACTCACCCTCCAGCAGACCTGCAGCCATTGCACAAGACATGGGCTTGTAGCAAACCACGGTGGGGTTCATCCCCGCCTGCCAGTGTGCCCACAAAAGTATAAACCTCCAGTCATAAAATAAGCAAGCCATGGAGATGTAATATACAGCATATGGAATATGGTCAATAATACTGTAATAACTTTGCATGGGGACAGATAGTTACCAGACTTATCGTGGCGATCATTTCATAATGTATGAAAATGTCAAATCACTATGTAGTACACCTGAAACTAACATAATATTGTATGTCAACTATTCCGATAAAGAGAGAGGCAGACAGAGAGAAGTTCAAGAGAGTGTGCAAATAAAAACATTCTAGATATATATTGCTTAGGGAAAAAGCATTGTCATTGTCTTTTGGAGTCTCATGACCATCTCTTCCAGTGTCCCCCTTTGGTAGCATTTGAGGCATTTTAAGACTTCCATGATGTCAAAACTTGATGGTAATGTGATTTATTCCCAATATCCCTTGATTCCCCTAGTAGCTCATTATGAATCCATCATATCTTAACTTGTCTAACGTCTTGGACTTTTCTGTAATCTCAATCTGTGATGTGTCTTAGAGAATAATAGTTCCATATCATAGAGTCAGTGAAGACTTTGCTTGTGTTTGTCCTTAAACTGTTTCTCTCAGGCTTTAAGTGTTGCCTCTAAATTCTGTTACTGTGAAATTTACCATCAAGTCCATGTTTGTGCTATGTTTGTTCCCTTATAGTTTTCTTAACTTCTAGTGTTCCACCCTCAACCTGTACATACAGGACAGCCAGAAAAACAGACAGATTGGACTGTTATTATTTCTGCCTGGAAGGGTTTCACAGTGGATGATTTTCTACCAGAAAAAAAAAAAAAAAACTTTAAAAGCTTAGCCTCACATTAAGTCCCCACTTTATATCAAGGTATGAGGTCGATATGGAACTTTCAGGAAAGAACATAAATAGAAAAGTGACAAGGAACATGGCACCTATTTAACAAATTGTTTGCTAGACTAAGAGCTTTAATCACCTGTCCCTAGATCTTTATCTTCTTACCTCCTACCTATCCTCTGGTTTAAGATTCAGTATCACTTCCCCCAGAAAGCCTCCATGACCCACCAGGTCCAGGTTGTAAGCTCTCAAGGGCCCCTATAACACCTTCTCACTCGCCATTTCATCATTATATTATAGTTGCCTTTTATTTATCTGTACCATGTTCCCTGAACCAGACCATAACTCCCATGGCAGTCTTGGCTTCAGACATTATGTCCAGTGCCCATCACAGTGCCCCCAGACAGTGCAATAAATAGATGAGAAATGCATGGATGAGCCATTTTATCATAAATAACAAACTTTTCGACTGCATTAACAAAACAATGTAATGTGCATCCTTAAAAATTTATAAGCCATGTGTGACCAGGTCCCATATGAAGCCTCCATCACACTATCCACTCCCCTTACAGCAGGGCTCAACACCTCAATATACCCCCAAATTGATTAAAATTCATCCTTCATTAATAAAAATGAATACTTTATTGAAGAGTTCATGGGAAGACAAGGAATGAGGTTTACATTCTCATACCATAAGGAAAATTTTCTTTAAAATCCCCTGCATACTTTTCTATTCTTTCCCATGAAGTTCTCCTAATAGCCACATCACCCATCTTCTCTTCTCACGGCCCCCTTTCCAGCCTCGGAAGCCCCCTGGACACAGCCCCCTTCCTCTCTCAGCCCTTCCTCAGCTTCTGTCCATCTCCATGCTTTAGGTAGCAAAGATTCATTCCAACTTGCATTTGCCCCATCATCATCCAGTCCAACAAATAAATGCTTCACCTTGGGATCCACCCTCATTAGAAAGCTGAACTATATATCAAAATTACGTAAGCTTTCCCTGAAACCTACTTATAGATTGCAAGTTCATAGAGGGTAGAGATCATGTCCACTTAACCAGCCAGACCAATTCCACATCCAATCTACCTTCTTGGCTTCCACTCCTGAAAGATTTGACAAAAAGATCTTTCCTTTTATTCTATGTATTCTGTGATCATCACCTGTCCACTCAGAAGTGGGAGGGGACAGGGGTTTCAGCAGAAATTGTTTTTAAATACATTTCAAGAACCTTGAAATACCTCTTACCAAGTGGGCATCAAATACTTTGAAAACTAATCATCTCAGTCAAGGTTCAATCAGAAAAGCAGAAGCAGTAGGAGCTTATATTAAGAGATTCATTACAAGAAATTACCTATGCAGTTGTGGGCACTGGCTGAGCACACCGATATCCCTAAGGCAGTGAGTCAGGAAAGAAAGATCTCAGCGTTACCGAACTCAGGTCGGGCTGCCCACCGCTAAAAAATCAATACTCGAGAGAGAGACATATGTTGGTAGAAAGGAAAGATGCTTTTAATCAGAATGCCAGCAATCTGGGGAGATGGTG
The DNA here is from genome assembly GCF_937001465.1 of Orcinus orca. Classification (NCBI taxonomy): domain Eukaryota; kingdom Metazoa; phylum Chordata; class Mammalia; order Artiodactyla; family Delphinidae; genus Orcinus; species Orcinus orca. The sequence goes on along the minus strand of NC_064559.1, from coordinate 12,699,553 downwards.
GACTCAGTGTCCCCCAAAAACCATCTCCGAAGATTCTGCTCGGCCATGAAAGTTTTTAAAGGGAAAAAGGGAAGTAATCTCAGTCATTGAGATAAGGGGTCAGAGTCATTACCGTGCCCCACTGTGTGCGAGCTTGTGTGCGGGCCTGTATGCAGGCTTGTTGACGCCTTGTATCTTCCTCTATATAGTATCTTGTTCACACAGTTTAGTCACACAGTTTGGGAGATTACTGAAGGGGAAGCTAGGGAAGAGATCTAGTCACCTGTTAATCACTTATTCTTCATTTCCATTTACTTGATCTACGGAGAGAACCAACAGCTTAGGCAAGGTATTGTGTGATCAAAAGATTTGAAAGGTGTGCTTGGGCCAGAGATGAGTGGAGCATGGCGGGGAGGGGGGGGCCTGGTTAAAGGTTAGTGACAAGACCAAAGGGGTCTCCCGCAGAGAGCTCTTTCCTGCCCAAAGCTGCTTACGTGGGGCTGGAACTCACAGGCACAGGCTCAAGCTGTCATCCAAGAGCAGAATTCCTTCTTCCCCTTGGGAAGCCGCAGCCCTGCTTTTAAGGCCTTCTACCGGATTCAGTCATGTCCCCCCCCAGGTGATCCAGCATGATCTCTCTTAGTTAAAGTCACCTCCTTGGGGGCAACATGATAGATAATTATATCTGCAAAATGCCATCACAGCAAGACTTAGATTAGTGTTTGTTGAATAACCGGGGACTGTAGCCTACACAAGTTGACACATCAAAGAAGCCGTCACACCATAGTAAACACAATAAGAAGAAGAAGATGCACCTGTGGATCATTCCATGCCACACACTTCACATATGTTGTCTCTTTTACTTGTCACTATCACTCAATGTGACATCACTATCTCATTTTACACAAACTCTTCAGGATGACGATTAGGGTTAAAATGCCATTGGGAAGGCAGCAGGTTGTACAATACTCTGATACATTTTAGAGTTATTAGCCAACTGCTCTCTGTTAGTACAGACAGGAACACGAAGGGTGGAGAGGAAATTCCTCCTCCAGCATCTAGCGGAGAACGTGACAAAAGGCTCCTGGTTGGTGCCCCCGTATCTCATCCACCAGGGCCCACCTCCCACTTCCTCATTCAGGGACTGCTCATCAAGGGACTTCAGGGGCCAAAGACTTAGTACAGAGATTTAATGCAGACCAGGGTTTCTCAGCTGCATCATTACTGGCATTTGGGGCTGAAGAATGTTGAGGTGCTGTCCAGTGCATAGATAGGACATAGCAGCATCCCTGGCCTCTGCCCACTAGCTGCCAGTAGCAACCCCACCTCCCGCTACTTGTGACAATCAAAAATGTCTCCAGATGATGCCAAGTGTCCCTGGATATGGGGAGAAGGGAGAGCAAAATCTGGTTGAGGACCACTGGTGTAGACCAAGAGTTCACACAGACGACACCTAGAAGGAAAGTGTGGAGGCTACAACGTGATCACTCCAAACTAGAGGTCAGTGGTCTCTCTCCAGGAACGCACCCATTATTTGGGAATACAATGTACTCTCACCTTCAGGCATACTCTGCTCCCTCAGCTACCTGTCTTCTTTGCCTGGATAATTTCCAATTGTCTTTCAGACTCTCTGAGCACCTCAGGTCTGGGAAAGGTGCCCCTCCCATGTGTCCCCCACAGAGGCATTCATTGCCTGGCCTCCTGCCTGTCTCCCCCACTAGATGTATGTTCCATTCCAGCACTAGCTGTATCTTACTCAGCACTCCATCGCCTACGCCTATCACAGTGCCTAAGACTGGTGCTCAATTAATACTCTTTTTTTGATAATACTAAAATCTAAATTTTATTAACTTTTTACCCCATGCCAGGCACTGTGTTAAGAAAGAATGAAAGGGTAACTTGTTAATGAGAAATGAATGAATGAATATTGAATGGGAAATCTGATATAAGCTACATGTTATCCATCATGGTCAGAATTATACTAATTATCTCAATACTGAGCATATTCCTAAATAGGCAATGCAAAGACTAACAATTTGTAAAGAATTTGTACCCTGTTGTGATATTGTGATTATAATAAATATATATTTGGGTCATCCTTCAGGGTTCCTGGCTCAGCTCCCAAAACCCTTGGAATTTCCTGAAAAATAAGAGAAATGGGATCACTTTTTGTTATAATATTTTGTCCTTTGTCCTCATTTCCTGAAATCCCTTCAGAGCCCTCAAGGTGAAATGGGTATCACGTTATCAGCCCCTTTCCACCACAACTGAGTTTATGTTAATGAGGGGACTTTGGGAAATCACCTAAGAATGGGGGCTGGTTGCCAGGGGAACCAACCTGAATAGATGGTTGGAATTTTTAGTCCCACCCCCTGATTTCTGGGGAGGCAGAGGGGCTGGATGTTGAATCAGTCACCAGTGGCTAATGATTTAATCCATCATGCCAATGTAATGAATCCTCCATAAAAACCCCCAAAAAGGACACGTTTTGAATAGCTTCCAGGTTGGTGAACCAGAACGCTTCCATGTGCCATTGTGTTGGGACCCAAATTCCATTAGGACAGAAGCTCCTTTGCTCGGGAACTCACCCTATGTACCTCTTCACCTGGTTGTTAATTCCTATCCTTTACCATCCTTTGTATTAAACCAGAAATCAAGTGAGTTAACTGGTTTCCTGAGTTTTGTGAACGCCTCTAGCAAATTAATTGAACCCAGCGAAGGGGTTGTGGGCACCTCTGATCTATAGCCAGTCGGTCAGAAGCACAAATGACAACCCGGACTTACAATTGGCATCTGAAGTGGCGGGCAGTCTTGTGGGACTGAACCCTGAGCCTGAGGGATCTGACACTATCTCCATGTAGATAGTGTCAGAATGGAGTTGAACTGTAGGTCACCCTGCTGGTGTCTGAGAACTGCTTGATGGCGTGGAGAAGAAAGCCCCTACATTGTAATCGGTCCCAGAATTGAACCTATGAAATACATCTTACATTAAAACTTCAGTGAACATAGTTTGTTCATCCATAATAATATGGGGGTGCACATTTAAGGTATTTCCATCTTTCAGAGACATAAGTAGGAATATCAGTTATCACGTTTCACTCATGGGGGATGAGTCACTTGATATTCAGTTCTTGTTGATAGAACACCGGATAAACAGCCTTTTCTGAGGCAAAGACATGGTTTCTACACAATCTTAGTCACTTTTGAACCCCTGAACCATAATAAAAGGATCAGCAATTTTCCTTTCCCCCAAAAGGCAGTTACCATGGGCCCGAAGAGACATTTCTATTCTGTACTTAGCCTAGATTTTACACAAGGGACTAAAATGTTGTATTATTTGAGCCCAATCCATCAAAACTAATGAGCCTCCTGCACTTGATGGTTCCTCCTCTCCATCATAAGCTATTATCGGTGACCTATGTATCCTCCTCTTTCCAGAGCTGCCCAGGGGCTCAGCCACATAACTCGGGCATAACTGCCTCGTAGTCTTGCAAGCAGCCCTGCATGTTTGTGCAGATGGCCGTGCTGAGAAGCAATTCTTCAGATGGCTCTAAAGAGCTCTGTGCAATTAAGGACATGCAATCTGGAAAGGCCCCAAGCCCAGACAGTGTACCCAGCACTCTCCATTCAGGCCTTCCAGTGATCATTGGCTCAGCCCTGTTCCTCCAGTGGTGAGAGGAGTGACCTAGAAGGAGAGGGACAGGTATGCTCCTGTGCCGTGCTCAGTGACCGTTCTGAAATTACAGAAGGAGAGCAGTTGGAGAAGTAACCTCAAATAAATATTCATGAGAAGAAAATCAATTATCCACCTTATGTGCCACCTGCCCTACCAACCCAACTTAGCCCACACCTGTGGGAAGCAGAGGGGGGCATACACACAGATCACGGCTTCCCCTCGAAGGCACTCACAGAGTCCAAGGGTCCAATGCCAAACCAGGAATTTTGGCACACCTGACCTGAAAAGATGGAATTTTTTGTGTGTGACCTTTAAAACAGGAACCAAAGCCATAGAAAGATGGCATGGGGTAATGGAAAGAGCAAAGCTTTCCGAGTCAGACTGGCCTGGGCTCAAATCCCAGCATTAACCCTTCTTAACTCCTGCCGCTTACTACTGATTAGCTGGACAGCTTCACCATCCTCACCTGCACAGTAGGGAGAGACACCTACCTGTGTCGAGGGCTGGGAGACAGGGCAGAGGGACTGAGATAACAAATAAGAAGCATCCAAGCGTGGCTGAAATGAACAACTATTAGTTCCTCCTGTCCCCAAGGATACCATGTCATGGGGGAGAGACACGATTTGTCAGTGTCAAACCATTAACACTGATTGCCTTACTGGTGGACGAAGGTATGAAATTCCTAGAAGTTTATTGACTCCCCACAGGACTTTTTAAGGACTTGACATATTTAAAGGATTTGGTATTAATATAAAATATTTCTTGACTATTTTTCAGTTGTTTTAAATAATGTAGCTCGTTGCATAAATTCTTTATTTCCGCATCCAGAGCCATGGCAAGGACAAGGCCACCAGGGTTTACCCAGCATTAAAACATTTGGAGGGCTTTCCTGGTGGCGCAGTGGTTGAGAGTCCGCCTGCCGATGCAGGGGACACGGGTTCGTGCCCTGGTCCGGGAGGATCCCACATGCCGCGGAGCGGCTGGGCCCGTGAGCCATGGCCGCTGAGCCTGCGCGTCCGGAGCCTGTGCTCCGCAACGGGAGAGGCCACAACAGTGAGAAGCCCGCGCACTGCAAAAAAAAAAAAAAAACTTTAGAACCCCTCAAAATTATAAATTGTGTTTTCAAAAGTGTTTTACAAAATGGCAGAAATGAATAGAACCAGAGAGCCGATGTCAAGAACAAAGACCCCCATTCACCCAGGGGCCCCTTCTGAGCTCAGGGACTGTAGTCCCACGCTCACACCCCACCCTCCTCTGCACCACGTCCAGTGGGAGGCAAAGGATGGTCTCCATTGCCCCCAAGCTGATATCCCCTGGCAGTACACGATCCCCAACCTCATGAAGCCATCCGAAAGCAGACTCTGGCTTCCTACAATGAAAATTCCAGCTTTCAACATCATTCCAAGTGGGTGGGGTAGGAGAGATGGCAGTTAAATCGGGGGACCCTATGAAGAAGACGATTTCTATTCTAACTGCTTATGATTTGCGTCCAGGCTGTACCCTTTTTGCTTTGTTTTTTGGGTTTTTTCCCAGTTTGTTCATCTGAGTGTGTGTTTGAAAAACCAGGGAATAGAAGGAGGAAGAGAAAGGATTTGGGTGACTGATTACTCCACTCGATAAACACCCTGGGCTCATGGTTCAATGATGCCAAGAGAGAATCGAATTATTCTAATTCTGGGCTGTCAACCACTTTCCTTTGCCAAAGCAGAATAGGGAGCAAGTCGTTGGAGGCACCTGGGCCCCTTCCTGCCTCCCAGACAGCCAGGTGGCCATCACTGCTGCCTCCAAGCAGAGACAGATGTCAAACACCAGAGCCTCTGTAACCTGGAATTCTGCTTTTACATCGAAATTTCTCACCCTCCTCACAGGGAGGGGGGTCCAAAGTTTGACTCAGTGTTGCAAGCTGGCTTCACCCATGTGACACACCTGCCCTCTCCCGGCCTGTCCACAACATTCACACCTCCCACTGATGGCCGTGACTGCCCCTCAGCTCCCGGACCCACCCAATTCCCCCAAATGGAGATGGACAGTTTGCAAGAGAAAAGGCAGCAAACAAGAGACCTCTCGTGCAGTCTCACCACCTCTCCTACCCTGAGGGGAGAAACACACACGCGCCAGCCCATCATCAGAAGCCTGAAGTATCTACGTTAGAACCTCAGCCTTTGAACCCATGAAACCTCATGCCTGAGGGTGGGAACAGAATGCAGGTTTTCCCCTCAAACCTGGAGTTGTGCAGAGTGGGGCAGCCCAGAAGAGGCAGGGGAGGGAAGGAGGAGAAAAAAGTTGGGGGCTTCCCTGGTGGCGCAGTGGTTGAGAATCTGCCTGCTAATGCAGGGGACACAGGTTCGAGCCCTGGTCTGGGAGGATCCCACATGTCGCAAAGCAATTAGGCCCGTGAGCCACAACTACTGAGCCTGCGCGTCTGGAGCCTGTGCTCCGCAACAAGAGAGGCCGCGATAGTGAGAGGCCCGTGCACCACGATGAAGAGTGGGCCCCGCTCGCCACAACTGGAGAAAGCCCTCGCACAGAAACGAAGACCCAACACAGCAAAAATAAATAATAAAAAAAAAAAAGAAGGGAGTCATCCTTTAAAAAAAAAAAGAAAGAAAAAAGTTGGTTCATTAGACCCTGCTGTTTGGGGTCAAGACCCAAGGCAAGTCTTCTTTTTGCAAGTTCATGACCATCCTCCTCCACCATAGCCTTTCTAAGGGTTTTGAGAAAGAGCCCTAGAAGGAAACTGTAGCTCCTTCCCTGCCCTTGACTCTCTGGAAGCCCTCTCCATCTCAACCCCTGGGCCCACACAGCCTGGCCTTGGCCTCACCTGCGACATGTGTACACTCCTCGCTGCCCCTCTCTCCGAGGTCCCTTGGTACCCAGCCTTTCCTCCCTCCTGCCTTTTGCTTGTAGGCCCATATGCTCATTGGCGGTGCTCACCCAGCTGTATCCCAGTCCTGTCCATTGGAAACACCCCTTGATCCAGCTGATCCTGGGGAGACGTCAAGGAACGGCCTCGACTCAGAGCACAAGAAGGAACTCATGAGGCCACGGAGCTGGTGTTTGTCATCATCGTCCCAGGTTCTCTTCCATACATTTTCCTACTGTTTCCATTCCATAAAAACCGTGATGAAGGTCATTGAGGGTGATGAAGAGAAATAGGAAAAAGCAAACAAAGCCCTCGTGTCCGGGGACGCATGGGCCTCGTCCGCAGGCAGAGCTGCTAGAGTGACATGCGGCCTCAGGCCAGTGTTTATCAGCAGAGCCTGGCCCAACGGCAGCGTCAAAGGGAGGCTGAAGGATTAGAGAAGGGCAAGATGGATGCGGCCCCTGTGAGTAGTGTAGAGGTCAGCAAGTCACCCTGTCCAGCTATAAATACACGAGGTGTGACATCTTGACAAATGTGGAGATCTCCCTTATTTTCTTATTTTTTTTTTTGCGGTACGCGGGCCTCTCACTGCTGTGGCCTCTCCCGTTGTGGAGCACAGGCTCCGGACGCGCAGTCTCAGAGGCCATGGCTCACGGGCCCAGCCGCTCCGTGGCATGTGGGATCCTCCCGGACCAGGGCACGAACCCGCGTCCCCTGCATCGGCAGGCGGACTCTCAACCGCTGCGCCACCAGGGAAGCCCCCTCCCTTATTTTCTTTTCGATGGCAACTCTGGACATATTGCAACCCAGTCGCTGTATATAAATATTCAGGCCCTGACAGCTCCACAGAATGCCTTTCCCCACCCAACACGGGTATTCTCTGTTGCAGCCTGCGACTCGAAGCTGGGACAGAGCTGGCCTTCAGGCACCAGCAGGAAGGTGGCTCAACCACAGCTGGGAAAAGGGCTCACTTGTCTGCCCCGCAGGTTTGGGAAGAAGTAAGGATCCTGAAGGGTCCTGCCATCACCTCCACACTGCCTGGGCCACGTGGTGAACAATCATATTAAGTTTCAGCTTTAGATGCAGCATATGGCTTTGCAAAAGTCTGGACAGGGGCCTTGTCATCCCCTCTCCCACTGTCTTTCCGGGAAAAGAGACGGAGGTTAAGATGATAAATCTTATGCCCCTTAGACAAAACCAAGCCCATGATTCTCCGCCAAAGATAATTTCGTTCTCCATGCAGTGACTCGGCATAACATCTGTTATATTAAAGGTATTTGAACGTCCTCTTCCCTACCCTGTATCCTTGAACCGTGGTCTTCCTTTCTGCTTTTCTACTCCCTGCCCCAAGCCTGCATCCAGGAGCTTGTGTTTTCCATCCAGGGGAAGTTCCTCCCCAACCCCCACTGGCTACAGAAACCTCCTTATTCTCTTTCACACATTGTTACCTCTGCCTGGAATGTCCTTCTCTCCCTCCTTGCCCTTTTGTCCAACAAGAAATTCCCACTTCCAAGCTCAGCTGGGACCCCCGCTCCCAGGCTGTGCTGACCCCTCGCTGCCTTCCCACCTTGGAAGTAAGCGCCTCTCCTAAAGCCTTGACTACACTGTTTTGCAATTACATGTTTACATGTGTCCTCCCGGGAGTATCTGATTTTGTTCATCTTTATTTTCTTCATTGCTCTGCCCCCAGCCAGCATGAGAAGCATTTTAGATGCATTGAATACACTGACCAAGACCCTGGTCTCTCTACTTAATTCTCCAACTCTCCCAAGACCAGCATTATTCAGCCACAGCTGCATTCCCGCCCTGCTTTTCAGAGCACGGAGGGAAGTCGTGAAGGGTGTTCATCATTCCTGACAGTTTTCTATCACACCTCTCACTCTAGATAACCTCCTAGGACAGGCCACCTAGAAGAAATCTTTTTAAACTATGCTTTGGAAACCAGGTTTGGTAGCAAAACCCCTTTGTCACACCAGGAGGGTCAACAACACACTAGGAGAGAGTCAGAAGAGGGAGAAGCAGAAGGACCTCGGATCCTGACTTAGCAGCAGCGATGCCCTGAGGATGCCAGCCCTGTGCCAGCTCCCCAAGCCCCAGGGCAGACCCTTCCCCCCGAGGGCCTTTAGGCAGAAGCACCTCCCACACAGGGCATCTGAGGATGGAGGGCAGCCCACAGGGAACAGGCTGCTTCATCAGACATGTTTACCCTGCTGCCTGCTGGTGGCCAACTATTCTTTACCAGAACTAGACGATACATTTCATAACCCACCAGAACTTCAGCAGATGGAGAACTTGATGGGGATGACGATGAAAGAATCACTTGAAGGGGGAGGGGTAAATTGGGAGATAAGGATTGATTTATACACACTACTATCTATAAAATAGGTAACTAATGAGGACCTACTGTATAGCAGAGGGAACTCTACTCAGTACTCTGTAATGGCCTGTATGGGAAAAGAATCTAAAAAAAAAAAGAGTGGCTATATGTGTATGTATAACTGATTCACTTTGCTGTATACCTGAAACTAACACAACATTGTAAATCAACTGTACTCCAATAAAAATTAAAAAAATAAAAATGGGCTTCCCTGGTGGCACAGTGGTTGAGAGTCCGCCTGCCGATGCAGGGGACACGGGTTCGTGCCCCGGTCCGGGAGGATCCCACATGTCGCAGAGCGGCTGGGCCCGTGAGCCATGGCCGCTGAGCCTGCGCGTCCGGAGCCTGTGCTCCGCAACGGGAGAGGCCACAACAGTGAGAGGCCCGCGTACCGCAAAAAAAAAAAAAAAGAATCACTCGAAATAGGAGGGTCATAATATAGGCTGTGGGCCTCTGTTAACCCATCTAAATATCTCTGTACTCCAGACTCAAGGGCAACTGCCTCTTCATCACAATAACTCCTAAATTTATGGGACCTGGCCACCTCTCAAACATTTCTCTTAGCAGAGAGATGTTCCTACAAGGTGGAAGGTCTTGACTGCCTCCATCAGGAAGAAAATAACATCAAACTTGCACCTGACTGACCCTCAAACTAAGTCCTTCAGTGTTTCCCATCTATCGCCTTTCTGCCTCCTTGGTTAAAAATGGGAATGGCATTATGAATTGGTGAAGTAAAAAGAGAACGTGATCCGGAGTAACAGAGACCAAGGTTCCAATCTCAGCTCCACCATTTACTACCTGTGTAACCTGGAGCAAGCTCTTTGATCTTGCCAAACCTCATTTTCTTCATCTGTAAAATGCGAATGAAAGTGTACATTTCAGAAGGCTAATGTAAGAAACAACCTAATGTCTATAAAGCATCTAGCAGGTTTCCTGCAATGGAAGAACTTCAGTAAATGCTACTCCCTTCACTTTGACCCAGGTTCCCAGAAGGTAGGTGTTACATGTGTAAAAAGGGCTTCATAGGCAAATAAATTCGGAACATGCTTGGTTAGACAACTTTAAACCCATTTCTTCTCTGCAGGACTTTTCAGAGCTTTTAACCTGCCAACATGAGTGTGAATCTCCAGGAGGTACTATAGTACCGAGGCTTCCCAGGCCACTGTGACCACAAAACCCTCTTCATAGACACCACTCGGGGGCAGTGCTCTGGAAATGATGCTTATAAAGAGAATATAGCTTATAATGATGCTTATAATGATGCTTATAAAGAGAATATAGCAACTAGATGCTTTAAATTAAAGAGAATATAGCAACTAGATGTCACACTGTTCAGACGACCTCTTCTGGAATATGTAAATAGCCACTGGTTCCCTTTAGGGAAACCATCATCAAAGTAGAGAAGTCAAACTCAGTTTACTGCATAAAAGGAGTGCTTATCCCAGCCCTAACTTTCTGCTAGACATGGACCATCTAGCAGCACCCGCTGCCTCAGCTTCACTGCTAATTATCTCTGCTGATGTTTCCCAGCACTTGCTTTTCTGGAAGAATCAGGGGCCAAAAATAAAAGCAGAGGGGTGAATGATTAGGCATTTTTTTAGGTGTTTGTCTGATTGGATGCCTCATATATGAATGTTCTCTAAATAGGGATTTCTGGCCCAATTTGTAGCAACAGAGAAATTTTCAGCCATTTTATTAAGTTTTCACACCCTTGTAAAGGAAGCAGGCTAAAGACTTGCGTGCCTGGTTGGCGGAGTTAGAAACCGACAGCCAGACAGTGCAGCTGGAGAGCAAACCACCGTGAGAGGAGGGCATAGCCTCCCTGAGGCTCTGGTTTAGAGGCTTAACATTGTCTTCTACTGTCATCATCACTTCTACTCATCAGTTGCGGATCCTGGCAAGTTGTGAAACACGGCCAATCCTGCTTGTAAGTAAATTTCACCCTGCAGAGGAAGGGAATTAACATGCATGCTCCGACTTTCCAAAACGGTCTGCCAGGTGTGAAGAGCCCCTCTAGACGCTGTGGTCCAAACAAGCTCTGCCTAGTGACCTGCCTACAAGCTTCACACGAGGTTGTGGATTAGATGCAAGGACAGTTTATCCCTTCATGCAGATGAGAATGTCAGACGGCTCGCCATCACCACCGTCCCCTGAATCCCGGGGCACACTTAATCCCGCCGCTCAATCAAATGCAAAGCATAATGGTATCGACTTGGGCCAGGTGGAGGCGAGAGCTTTAAAAATAAGTGTTAATGTTACCAAGTTGCAACCTCAATATCCCCCTGTCCCCGCGTACCCCTCCCAGCTCCCTCCAGCTGCCTTCTTCTCAGTATCATCCCATGCCTAGAGCAGTGCCTGCTCCGACAAAACACACGGTCATTTCTGCAGAATGAAGAACCATCTGTTGAGCTCTTATGCTAGGAAGCCCTGTGTGGGGATCTTATCCTCACACCAGCTCTGCTAAATAGATAGTCTTCCCATTTGACAGATGATAAAATCATGGCTCAGACACGTTCAAAACATACCCAAGGATGCTCTCGCAGCATCTATATCCCAGGCAAGGCCAGAGAGGACTGAGGAACTGGACAGCCAACCTCCCCATGTCTGAAGTGGTGGACATCTGACTCAGTCACTGTTGAGTTGCCATTCCAGAAACTTCGAATATCGTTGAAAATGGGAAACAGTAATGCTGCATTTGTAATCTTGACACAATAATTTCCCTCCTCCATCAAGTGCTCCCTATTTGCCAGGCATTATTCTGCATAATTTATATATGTTACATATGTAATCCTCACAACAACGCAATTAACTAGGTATGATTCTTGTCTCTCATTTCAGGGAGGAGAGGACTAAAGTAAATTAAGGTCAAATGAATTCTGAAACATGCAAGAGCCAGAATTCAAATCCAGACAAGGCAGCCTGGCTCCAGAGCCCACACAGACCCCAAGCCCTCCATTTTCCCATCCTCCTGCTTTACTCTCATGGCAGGGAGGACTTCTTTTCTCATTAGATTAAGCGTAGTGACCAAATTTTATTCACCTTGTATATATGTGTATGTATAAACACACACAAACACACCCTTAGCACAATACATGGCACATAAGTGCCTCGTAAAATTTTAATTCTTACATTAGTTAACTCTACCTGACTGTCTCTTTTATGTTCCTAATTTGTAAGTGAGAAATCATGTATTATTTTGGTCCCATTTTTATAGGCAAGAGGTTGCCTTATCTCTTTCCAAACAGCTTTCAGAACTCATCAAAAAATAAAAAAGGAGTCCACCTGGAACAAAATAGCTGAAGCCACATCTGAAAATAAGCTCTTCCTAACAAACACACCAAACTCTCAGGAGGAAGTTTAGGGAAGCTGTTTGGGGAATTGATATGACTCACTTTCACCAGTGATCATCAGCAAACTACCTGCTGAAGGTTGAAGAAAATCTAGGAGCTTCTATCCTGCAAGATTTTGACAAGACCTGCTTCAGCCCTGACTGCCACTAAAACCACCTGGGAAACTTCAAATAAATGATGCTCAGGCCCACTCAGAGGCCAATTTTGTTGGTCCGGGGAGAGGCGGGGGGGTGGGGTCCCCTCCGGCACATCAGCCTCTTTTAAAAGCTTGCAGGTAAATGTAGCCAAGGTCAAGCCTCAATATACTGCGTTCAGAGCGGGACAGATTTGTCGGTGGAAAGACTCAAAGAATGTTCCTTACAAATACAGCCCAAAGCATAGGTCCTCACTTTGGAATGGTGTTGCGTTTTCATTCAGTTTTTCAGGGCATCTTCACAAACAGAAGGTGTATTGGTGGGTGGCTGACCTCTGCCCACCGAGAAGGCAGAGAGCTGAGGTAAGTCCATTGCAGAGACAGGTCAGTGGCAGGTGAAGACTTTAAAAATCACCGGCTCACCATCTATGGGGTCAACCTGGCACTCCCCAGCCCACCACATGGAAACAGCTTCTGCCCCCAGCCCCACCCCAGGACACCTGGTAACAGTCCAGCCAGCACAGCCCACGGTGGGAACCCCAGGGGATGCTCACAACACAATGTCTGAACTGTCCACTGCTGCACACCCAGGGCCTGGAACAATGCCTGGCACATAGTAGGTTCTCAATAAATATATGTCAAATGAGTCATAATATCGGGAACACTTCAAGCAGAACAGTCAACAAATTCTCAAAAAGTCTGTGGGAGGAAAATAACTCAAGTGACTAAGGCCACAAATATTCCAAAAGCACTCGACTCAACCAACAAACATTTCCAAACTATTATATATAGAATGGATACAAAAACAAGGTCCTACTGTATAGCACAGGAAACTATATTCAATACCCTGTGATAAACCATGGAAAAGAATATTAAAAAGAATGTGTATATATATATAACTGATTCACTTTGCTGTGCAGCAGAAATTAACACAACATTGTAAATCAACTATACCATCAATTTTCAAAATAATAATAAATAAATAAACAAGCATTTCATCAGAGCAACTAAGAGCTTAAAAAAACTACATATTTTTATGATTTCATATATTTTATGTAATGTCCAGGCATGTGCTCAGCATTGTATAAATAGGTAGTTATACACAATCTAACCTAAGCTTCAGAGTAACTAAAAGCTTCAGAGTTACAAAGAGGTAGAAACTAGTATTAACTAGGCTTGAATGTTACCAATGAGGTAACTGCAGCTTATAAAGTAACTTGGCCAAAGTCGAGCAGTGAGTAAATGGTGGGGCTGCCTGATGTGGAGTCTGTGCCTTCTCACCACACTCCTCCAAGGCAAGGTATAGAATACTCTGGATTAGAGACTCACAGCTGCAGGGAGAACTAGAAAAAACAGAGCATGGATGACCACAGACTAGGTCCTCCACCCCCTACCCCAGGTTCAGGGTGTTGAGGGCAACAATATGACCTTGTGATGGTTTCAGGGAAGCAGCTGTAAATCCTCTCAATCCTCCCAGATCCGGGAGCCCAGGATGGAGTCAGTGAGGTGATTCAGCTGATTCCCAATCTCTCTAGCAAGACTCTAGAGAGAAGTGTCCCCACCTTCCTTGGGTCTCTCCCACCTGTGTCAGCCTCCCTCATCACAGAAGAAGGAATCAACACCACGGAGACCACCTGCACTTGGTCCTTGGAGGCTAGGGTGGAGGCAATGGTGAGGTCACGGAGGGAACTGTGGCATGATTCAGACTACAGCAACTGTAATCAACCTCGGTATGAATATTCATGTCTCACCCAATCACTCACCTGCAGAACAACTTAATAGCCCAAGCAGACCCTTCAAACGAAATAGTGTTGTAGATCTACTAACACGTGATCAGTAGGAAGCCCACATTCACCCATTCTGCAACTGTCAGCTCTTCTCTCCTTCCCTTCCTCCCTCCCTCCTCATGCCCCCTCACCTGTGTTCCTGAGCACCCTATACCCACACATCTCCGAACGAGTCCATGCACACGGCAGATGAGTCATTCATGTATGTGTCTGTCTCTTCTGCTAAGCTGGGATACCCTCAGGGCAAGGTCCAGGTCTTCGGTATCAGTAAATCTCCAACATCTTGCCCTGTTCCTGGCATGTGATTTGTCCTCACGTTGGTGGTCCGGGTTAAAGTCCAACCATCATGCCAAAGTGAGCAACATTACCGAGGTCTTAGATGTCAGAAGGTCCTTGTGCCTTTACAGGGGTTCAGCATAAGCTGTTAAAATATAAATCAGAATACATGGGATCCCTCTTAGGCCAACTTTCCTTCCCTAGACACCAGGCTACTGAGACACTTCCGTGTTGTCCCCATCACTTCAGCCTTCTCATCCCCAGGTCTCTGACCCACAGAGGCACAATGAAGCATTTTCTTTCTTTTTTTTTATTTTAGGATTATTTTTGATGTGGACCATTTTTAAAGTCTTTATTGAATTTGTTACAATATTGCTTCTGGTTTATGTTTTGGTTTTTTGGCCACGAGGCATGTGGGATCTTAGCTCCCTGACCAGGGATCAAACCTCCACCCCCTGCATTGGAAGGTGAAGCCTTAATCACTGGACTGCCAGGGAAGCCCCACAATGAAGCATTTTCATCACTGTGATGACTCATTAATACAGACACACAGATTGGCCTATTCGCCAGTGCACGTGAAAAACTAGATATGGAAAAGGAAAAACTTGATCCCAGGCCAAGGAGTTTGCACAGCTTAAATTTATCCAAATTATTTTGGCTTTATTACCACACTGCAAAGTCTACAAGACATGGAAGCAACTTAAATATCCATCAACAGATGAATGTCTAAAGAAGATGTGGTGTGTGTGTGTGTATACACACACACACACACACACACACACACATATATATATATGTAATGGAATATCACTCAGCCATAAAAAAGAATGAAATAATGCCATTTGCAGCAACATGGATGGACCTAGAGATTATCATAAAAGTAAGTCAGACAAATACAAATATATGATATAACTTATATGTGGAATCTTTAAAAAATGATACAAATGAATTTATTTATGAAATAGACATTCAGACATAGAATACAAACTTACGGTTAGCACAGGGGAAAGGGGGAAACAAAGATAAATTAGGAGTTTGGGATTAACAGAACACACTGCTATATTAAAAATAGATAAACAAGTACCTACTGTATAACATAGGGAACTATATTCAATATCTTGTAATGACCTATAATGGAAAAGAATCTGAAAAAGAATAAATATATATATATAATATATATATATATGAATCACTTTGCTATATATACCTAAAAGTAATATAACATCATAAATTAACTATACTGCAATTTAAAACTAAATAAATAAAATGAAAAAAGAGTGCAGAATTCTGGTAATGGGCAAGTTTAAACCAAGACCCACTCCTGCAGTTACTTGCAATTACCACTTACTGCTTGAGTCTGCAGTGAGCTGTGCAGAAATAGCCAGTGTTCCCCTGGGGCTCTGCATGCCACCTGATGAGGTCTCTGGTGCCACCTGCAGCCTCCCGATGCCATCTCCATCCTCAGTAAGGCGGAGAGAGTGAGGGTAGTAATGTGAGGTGTGAGAGAGGGAGAGGGTGCATATAATAATGAGATGACAATGGAGGTGAGGCCTTGTGTGAGCAGCCTGGTGACAGCAGATAGAAGTATAAGAAGGATCCTGACTTCTTGGCCTGTAAAATGTTCTGAGCACCTCAATTCCAATGGGACTTGGAACTCAACACTGCCAAGCAATTCTCAGGTACCAGCTGGGTGTCCTACAATTCGACTCAGTCTTGACACTATTTACACAGAGATAGCATCAGATCCCACACATTAAGGGCTCAGTGCTACAAGACTGCCCTCCTCACCCTACTTCAGATGCCAGTCAAAAGCCCTGGTTGTTACCTGTGCTTCTGACCAACTGGCTATGAATCAGAAATTCCCACAACCCCCTCCTCAGTTTTGATTAATTTGCTAGAGCAGCTCACAGAACTCAGAGAAACATTTTACTTACTAGATCTCTGGTTTATTTAAAAAAGGTTATAACTCAGGAACAGCCAGATGAAAGAGATGCATAAGGCAAGGTATGGGGAAGGGAAATACAGCTTCCATGCCCTCTCCAGGCTCACCACTCTCCCCAAATCTCCATGTCTTCGTCAACCAGGAAGCTCTCCTAACTCTCTCTTTTTGAGTTTTTTATGGAGGCTTCTTTACAAAGTCATGATTGGTTACATCATTGGCCAACCTTGATTGATTCAACCTCCAATCCCTCTCCTCTCCCTGGAGGTCCACAGTGGGACTGAAAGTTCCAGCCCTGTAATCATATGGTTGGCTCCATTGCCAACCGGCCCCCATCCTTAGGTGAGGACCAAAAGTCATCTCATTAATACAACAAAAGACATCTTTATCACTCTCATCACTTAGGATATTGCAAGGGTTTTAGGAGCTCTGTGCTGGAAATGGAGACAAAGACCAAATATATATTTCTTATTATAAATCACAGTATCACAGCCTAGCATTCAGTCATCCAACAAGACTGGAGTCAAACCCCAGGTCACCATGTACGAGCTGTGAAACTTTGGGCAAGCCCCTGCCTGTAAACTGGGTTATCATGACTGCATGTCACGGGGCCACCATGAGGATGAAGTTACTAACTGTATATAACTGTGTTGGAACAGTGTCTGGCACATTATAAGTGTCATAATTTTGTTATTGTCATTATCTGGATTTTAGTCCACATTTCTGATCACCTAAGTGGCATCAAACTCTCTTAGCCCTAGTTCATTCAACTTTCCTTCATTCATTCAAGAGATACCTCTTTTTATTTTTTTGAATTTTTTTAATTTATTTTTTATACGGCAGGTTCTTATTAGTTATCTATTTTATACATATTAGGGTATACATGTCAATCCCAACCTCCCAGTTCATCCCACCACCACCACCACCCCCCGCCACTTTCCCCCCTTGGTGTCCATACATTTGTTCTCTACATCTGCGTCTCTATTTCTGCCCTGCAAACCGGTTCATCTGTACCATTTTTCTAGGTTCCACATATATGCGTCAATATATGATATTTGTTTTTAACAGATACCTCTTAAGTGCACAATAAATTGGACTCCCTGATCATCTCTGTACTTGCCCTCAGAGCTTTCCCACCTAGACCATATTTCCTTCTCTGCACGGCCAAATCCAAACTCTTTGAATTCCCAACCACCTCCCCTATGAAGCCTTCCAGGTTAATCCCAGTGGGCGTGGCCCCCTCCTCAATTCACAGGGTACTTCACTTTTCCTCTCATATAGCACTTAATACTGTATAACCCAAACCTTAGCTTGAAGCTCCCTAAGGGCAGAACCAGTATGTTATTCATCCGTATGTTTCCCACAGTATAATCTCTCACATATAGTATGGAGTCAGTAAATAAGTGTGGAATAAATGAAAGAGAATTTAGGCTAGCAACCAGGAGAAAGAGGCTCTCTGGCCTCTTACAAGAACCTGTTTAAAGAAACAGGAGATCATCCATTCAATTCCCCTCCCCCAAAACTGATGCCAAAATCTCAGCTTCTTTGTACACCGGTGCCAAATTGAATCTCGGAGACAGAGTTTGGGGTGAAGTAGAAAAGGATAGCTTTATTACTTTGCCAGGCAAAGGGGGAACACAGCAGGCTCCTGCCTCATAAAACTATGTGTTCCCCACTTGGAGAGGATAGTGAGAAGTTTTATAGTAATGGTTCAAAGAGGGTGTGGTCAGCTTGTGGACATTCTTCTGATGGGTTGGTGGTGAGGTAAGAGTCAGCATCATCAACCTTCAGGTTCCAACTGGTCTGGGGTCTACATGCTTGTGGGCAGCATACCATTGTTAATCGTTAACTTCTCCCACCTGGAGGGGGGTTCAGTATCTGCAAAACAGCTCAAAGATATTGTTCTGTGTATCCATTGATGGGGAACCAGGACCCTGCCCCAAGGATGCACTATTGTTTCTCTTGACTGTTCCTCCCGTGTCTCTGAAAACCCTCCCTTCCCTAATTAGCAACTGTTTGAACCTGCCCTTGGAACTCAGGGGAGGTCATGGAGGCTGAATGAAGCCTATGTCCTGTAATCAAGAAATGGGGGATACAGAAAGGCTTTTGTGCCCAGGAGGCCCACAGGGTCCTGCTCGGTTTCATGAGGCCTTCCCATATGCCCATAGCACATAGTTCAAACCTTCTTTGCCCTCCCTAAAAACTGCACAGTCTCTCAAGGTCTACCACCTCATGGCACACTTTACCATTATCCTGGGGCCACCAGAGTGAATGCCTCCGTTTCTCCCACTTACGCCCATCCTCCCCCCTTCCCCACATTGCTAGGAAACCCAGCCTTCTTCTTTCCAAAGGCTGCCCTTTCCTGGGCTCAGGACCCTGTTCCTTATTTTGATTTCTCCCAATCTTGCTCTCTCCCTCCAGCATCTTCCCTTCTAAATTTCCATAAATTATTTCTCCTTTG
This sequence comes from Orcinus orca, assembly GCF_937001465.1. Classification (NCBI taxonomy): domain Eukaryota; kingdom Metazoa; phylum Chordata; class Mammalia; order Artiodactyla; family Delphinidae; genus Orcinus; species Orcinus orca. The sequence continues at coordinate 12,680,712 of NC_064559.1, read as the reverse complement.
CTTACCAGGATCAGCTCTGCCCAGGGCAACCTTGGACAATTCGCTTAACCTCAGCTATAAACATTAAGAGAATAAAACCCATCTCTCAGATAACGTTAGATCTCCTTGAGAACAGAGATCACTTATTTTTACTCTTATTTGGGCATTCCTCAATATCTTGCAATGGGTCTGGCATATAGTAGGTATTCAACAGATGAGACAAACATAAGATTAATGAGTAAGTCCCAGTATGAATTAATCAAACCTCCCATATTAATTGAATCAGTTTTTCTCTGAGGAAGAGCATTTGACGTTAACACCTCACTCCCAATCAAGTGAGAAAATCCCGGCTGGGCCCCTTATCTCAGAAGGAGTCTTTTTTTTTTAATTTTTTATTGGACTGTAGTTGATTTACTGTGTTGTGTTAGTTTCAGGTGTACAGCAGAGTGATTCAGTTATATGTGTACATATATCCACTCTTTTTTACATTCTTTTCCCATACAGCTCATTACAGAGTATTGAGTTGAGTTCCATGTGCTATATAGTAGGTCCTTATTAGTTTCCTACTTTATACATAGTAGTGTGTAATGTCAATCCCTATCTCCCAACTTATCCCTCACAGCCCCTTTCCCCCCTGGTAACCATAAGTTTGTTTTCTAGATCTATGACTCTATTTCTATTTTGTAAATAAGTTCATTTGTACCATTTTTTTAGATTCCACATATAAATGATATCATATGATACTTGGTTTTCTCTGTCTGACTTACTTCACTCAGTATGATAATCTCTAGGTCCCTTCATGTTACTGCAAATGGCATTATTTCATTCTTCTTTATGGCTGAGTAATATTCCAGTGAATATATGTACCACATCTTCTCTCCCCATTCCTCTGTCGATGGACATTTAGGTTGCTTAAGGAAACCATAAACAAAATGAAAAGACAACCCTCAGAATGGGAGAAAATATTTGCAAACAAAGCGACCGACAAGGGATTAATCTCCAAAATATACAAACAGTTCATGCAGCTCAATATCAAAAAAAAAAAACAATGCAATCAACAAATGGGTGGAAGATCTAAATAGACATTTCTCCAAAAAAGACATACAGGTGGCCAAAAAGCACATGAAAATATGCTCAACATGACTAATTATGAGAGAAATGCCAATCAAAACTACAATGAGGTATCACCTCACACCGGTCAGAATGGCCATCATCAAAAAATCTACAAACAATAAATGCTGGAGAGGGTGTGGAGAAAAGGGAACCCTCCTACACTGTTGGTGGGAATGTAAATTGGTACAGGCACTATGGAGAACAGTATGGAGATTACTTAACTAAAAATAGAGCTACCATATGACCCAGCAATCCCACCACTGGGCATATATCCGGAGTAAACAATAATTCAAAAAGCTACCTGCACCCCAATGTTCATTGCAGCACTATTTATAATAGCCAAGTCATGGAAGAGTCTTTTAGATTCAGATCAAAATGTGATGCTATCGTCCAGATAGCAATGCCATCCCTAAGCCTCTCACATCTCTAGGCAGAGCTGAGCTGCTGGGCAAATTCACAACTCTCATCAATGTGTAATAGATCTTGATCAATCATAAGACTTCAGTCATTTATGGGAACAAGGTTTTTATGCTGTTGCGTTATATAAATCTGATTTCTTTGGGCGGGTGTATAAATATTATTTGTCAGTATAAATAATTTGTTATACCAATTTGCTGGTTTTGCTCATCTGTAAATCCTGAGTCTCTAAAAACCCTGATGTGTGATTCATGCACCCATACCTCCCCAATCCTAAGGGACAGAAGCCTTTCCTGTCACACATGCTGCCCTCTTAAACTGTCATCCTGGGTCTCACCTCCCTTTCCTTATCAAACCCTGGTCACAGTAACTTGAGTCATGCCCTCCCATACCTGAAGCTCCTGAAATGGGGGCCACCCTCTCCCATTCAGCTGCATCCTCCAATCCCACTGCCAGATTGGTTAGCATTTTCTTGGACTTTTCTACAAGATTTCAAACCACTAAGCAACCCCTCTTTCCTGAATCTCTTGCCTCGGTTGCCGGGACAGGACAGCACCTCCTGGCTCCCTTTCCCCCTCATCCCTAACCCACCCCTGTCCCCCAAGTGCCAGCCTCAGACCTCTGACCCCTCATTCCTGAAGAGCTCACTCATGCTTTGGCTCCCACCTCCCCTTCATGAGGACACAACCTCCAACTCGGGCCCCTCTAGGCTCCAGGCTGGAATTTCCAGCAGCGCCCTGGACACCTGCACCTGGGCGTCCTGCCAGCTCCATGTTTCTAACACTGGATTCCTCATCATCTTCCCCAAAGCACATTCCCAGTCAGAGATGCCACGTCTCTGTCCATCCACTTGTTCCGCAAGCACAGGGCAGGTCATGCAGCAGCGGGCAGAATCCGGCCCCCGCCCTCAGGGATGAGAGAACTCAGACAGTAATCAAAGAAATAGATATAAACTACAACGCAGATGGTGATGAAAGAAAATACAGCAGGCTTCAGAGACAGCTGCAGCGAGAAGCTCTATTTTACGCGGATGTTCATCGCTCTTGGTCAAGATGTGCTCCTCCAATACGTGAGTCTGGAGACAGAAGAGGAGAAGATCTCACCGCGGGATGCATTGATGTCTAGAGAGGAGGGTGGGCAGCCTGGGAGACCGAGAAGGAGCTGCTAGGGCAGTAAGAGGACAACGAGGAATAAGGGCCTCGAGGCAAAGGCAGGAAAAGTGTTTCAGGAAGGTCAACCGAGGCCAGTGCCCCAGTGGGGTGAAGACTGAGAATAGACCCTTGGATCCGGCAACATGGAGGTCACAGAGACGAGACAGGGGTAGATTCAGTGGCGTGTGGAGGAGACGGGTGAGAGAACGAGAGGTGAGAGACGAGCTAGAAACAGCAAGTCTTCCGCGGAGCTTTGCAAAGAACTGGAGCAGCAGCTAAAAGAAAACAAAATCTAGGGTGGGGTTTGTTACGTTGGGAGGTTACCGCATGTTATTTGTATGCTGGTGTAATCCAGTGGAGGAGGAAACTGTGTGGGGCAAAGAGAAGAGGTCGTTGCAGAAGCAAAGCACTTGATGGGAGAGAAGGTTTAGGACCCGGCGCGCCTGTGGACAGCGTGCTTTCAAGAGGAGCAGGAAAGGGTCTCGTTGACACCTCCCTAAAGCCCTAATCTCGCCTCTAATCTACACTCCAGATTCTTCAGTCTTGAATCAATGGCCAAACATGGTCTTTTATTTACCCCGTACTGTCGATCACTTCCACCACTTGGTTTTTGTTCTCACTGCCCTCACTCACAGCTCTATTATTACAAGTCTTCTTCTCTATAAAATATGTTTGCTTCAGCGTTCAAAGCACAATCACAGGGAGCCCTCACCTGCCCAGATGAGCAGGCCAAGAAGTTTCTCCCCATCGCTGGACATGGTCTGTGGAGAAGGGGCGCTCCTTGAGGCCTGTTTCCGCAATCATGGCCCTCCAGATGCTGGTCTCCGCTGCCTCCTGCCCATCTGGGCTCCCTGATGGAGCCCAGAGAATGAAAGCAGGGCAAAGAGAAGGCCCCCAGGAGCCACAGCTGCTGCGACAGGTGCTCTCCACACTCACCCACGGATCCCAAGACCACCAGACCTCTTATCTTCTGACCTGCTCATTCAGCAGAAACAGCCTAGACCAGGGGCAATGGCTCTTAGCAATGACCTCTTTCCAGCCACAAATTCTTTAGGGAACAAGTACAGCTCTGCGGATGCCTAAAATCAGTCCTGGCTTCTCCCGTGGCTTTGCATGGAGGTGTGCACCTGGCAGGCACAAGCCAAACACTGCTGAAGCTGCTCCCCCACTGCCACAGCTGGGAGTCACCCTGCAGGGTCAAGGGTAGCTCATCCCCAGCATTGGAGGTGCCCCAGGACTTCACACAATCAGAGTCCGGGCCTGAGAAAGGAGGAAGGTGCTCTTTCACCCAGCCCAAGGACTGTCTTACTCTTGCCCAGGATGATTGACCGTTGAAACATCAATTTCTTGAACAGTAAATCCCATCCCTACCTGTAAGGACCTGGCCGTTTTCTAGGAGCTCAACGATAAAATAATCCAACATGGGTATATTTTCCAAAGTCTAAGCTATTCAGGCCTCTCAATGGCTTGTCAATGAAGGTAATGCTAAATTTTATACAGATAAACCCCCAAATATTAAGAGTTAATCCAAAAGAAGTTAATTATTGCTCTCATAAAATCCACTGGGTACTGGAGAGCTGGATGGAGCTCTGGTCCATATAGTCATTCAGGATCCAGGCTAAGCGAGCGTCAGGCATCTTCAATACCCGGCTTCCAAGGTCACTGCAGTGCAATTCTGACACCAACTATCTAGACTCAGCAAAGACCCCACAAGCTTAGGGCATGGCCCCCACTTAAGACACCAGCTGCCAGCTCAGGCCACCCACACTTCTGCCCAACTAGCTACAAATTTGGAGGTCTCCACAACCCCCTCAGGCTTGATATTTCACTAGAATGACTTGCACAACTTAGAAAATTACTGTATTTGCAATTACAGTTTTATTATAAAGGATACAAATCAAGACCAGCCAAATGAAGGCAAGGTCTGGGAGGGTCTCAAATGTGGAGCTTCCATGTCTTCTCCCCAGGGAATCAGGATGTGTCACCCTAATGCCACATCAGTGTGTTCACCCACCAGGAAGATCACCCAATCTCAGCATCCAGGGTTTCCATGGGGGTTTCATTACATAAGCATGATTGATTGAATCATTGGTCACATGATGGAACTCAATCTCCAGCACCACCACCCCCATCCCTTTCCCAGAAGTCAGGAGATCAGGCTGATATCACAGGACTCAAAACTTCCATCTTCTGATCCCATGGTTGTTCTTTCCCATGGCCAACCGCCAACCTGAAACTATCAGCGTGCCCATAATGAGTCACCTCATTAGCACAAACCCAGCTGTGGTCCCAGGGCCCATCATGAATAACAAAGACAAAAGCTCGGTCACCTTGGTCCTCAACACCCACCTGGCTGATAACGGAAGAGAGAAAGTAGACAATTTCCCAAGAAGTAGGTATGAGCCAGGCCTGGAGGTGATATATGTGGCCACACCTAATTGCAAGAGGATCTGGAAATTTTGATCTAACTGTATTCCCAGGAAGAAGAGAAAACAGATTTGTTGAACAGTAATGCCACAAGGATACCTTATTAACCTGGGATAATGATATTTGTCTTAGAGGGACAGGCTGAGGATAAGAGATTATAAAGTTTCTTAGCATATTACTTGGTACATGATGGGCAAATGACTAGCCTCCTAACTATTCTCCCTTCCTCCTTTCTCCCTGATCTGTCTTCTCTCTATTCTTTTCTACCCTTTGTTTCCTCTTTAATATTTCTGAAAGTTCTACTTTTCTCAAATCTTTCCCTACTCCCCACCCCATCTGGAGAACTTTGACAGTTCCCCCGTTGCCTTCAGGGTAAAGTCCAAACTCCAGAATCTGGCATTAAGGCTCCCACCCCAAATTTCCTACTCCCCCACCAGTAACCCCCCATCATGAAACAACTCCTGCTCTCAGAACATACCATGCAGGTCTGCTTCAATTAGATTCTATCTGATCTCTGGCCCCGCCGAAATCATACACATACTTCAAGACCTAACTCATTTCCCATTTTCTCCGTGAACCTCTACTGTCCACCCAGGTGTCACTCCCTCAGACTGAACATGTCATCTCTTCCTACTGGGCATTTGTGGTACTTCTTCATATTATTCATTAACTTCCATCTGTGTAAGTCTTCTTACCGCAACTCTATTCTAATTCCCTGAGGGCAAGAACCATGTCCTGTACTCCTTGCATCTCTCTAGGTTACCTAGGGCCGCACTTTTTTGCAGAAAAGAGACCTAAATAAGTACATGTTGATTGAGGCATGAACTTCAATAGTACAATGTACTAGGAAGAGTTCAGATCTGAGCCTAAAATCCAATTACAACATTTTCAAGCTGCATAATCAGAGACAAGGTCATCCTTGAAGACATCTCTAAATCAAGGCTAATTAGTGCTACCAGACAGGGCGGTTGTGAGTAGTAAGTGAGATAAACGTATGTAACGCACCTCGTGGGTCCCTAAAACACAGTGTGCCCTCAACAAATGTTAGTTCCCTTGCCCAGCCACCCTACCTGAAACTGACGACACAGAATGACCTGGGAGGAGACAGGCAAAGCTGACAAATGTACTTTACCTTCCAAAGCTCAAAGATCCTGGCCCCGGGGAGGGCGGTGGGGCTCAGCTCTTTTGACAATATGCGGAAGACAAGATGCTCTTTGACTCTCGGGAGGCCTGAAACGAGGTTTGGGAGATGGCAAGATGCTAGCAAGTTCAAAATCAGAGTTATTTCAAGAATCATTTGCATCTCAAAGGTTTGACCTCAGCAGGGAGCTGGAGACTGTCCACCACTCTGTCACTTTGGCAGGAAGGTGAATGTTCAGCCCCGAAGAATCACTGGCCCAGACAGCCCTGGTTTAATAGCCCAGCAGTAAGGGGACTGGCCTGTCCCAAACCAAATGGGGGAGGATGGAGGCTCATTCGCTCAGGCCTGGACCAGCAAGCTCATGTCCCCCTTCCATGTTGACAGATGTCTTAAACTGGCCCTTAGGAGAGCCACCCTGTGGGACACCCAGTTGAGTCCATGGCTCTTTATAACGATGAATGTGTGCAACTCGGGATAAAAATAAAGCCCTGCACCTACGTGGAGGAGTAGATGTATATCTGTATGTCCTTTGAATTATCATCAGTGATTGAACGAGAACTCATTGCATATTCTTTCCAGAGCAGCCTCTAGGCACTTTCTAATCCGAGGGAAAAGGCAGAGTCTCTGCTTCTCATATGGGGCAGTTGAGTCTCCTGCCTACCTGCTTTCTCAGAGACCTGAGTTAGCCTCCCAGCTCTACCACCCACCTGCCCCAGGACTTTCCGAAGTGATTCACCTTCGTTTCGTCAGATGTACTGACCTTGCACGTGCCGTGAGCATTAACTGAGAAAGCTGATGTCCCTAAAGTGCTAGCAGTGCCCCTACTACGCCATCCATGAGAGCTATCGGTACATTATTACACGTCAGGAAACTGAAGAGCAGAGACTAAATTGTAACAGTTTATTAAGCATATGTAGGGACCGAGTCTGGGCAGACACAAGCAAAAATGAAAAGGGACTGAATTGGTGGGAATGGCATCAGCCCATCTCAATTTGAGGCCCCTCTACTGGCTTGAACACTTCTTCTGACATCACGTGTGGCTGTCTGGCCACCTGATTTGCAAACCTTCTAGGTTCTGATCGATGTGCATGCCTTTGGAGAGGTTCAGGCCCTCTCTCAACCATCCTGCCCATTCAATCTATATTTTACAGATGACAGCAGAACACGAAGGCATCAGTGAAATGACATTTCCAAGGTCAAAGGGCTAGTTGGTGGCAGAGCTAGAATGCAGGACTGTTGGGTCTGCAGCCACCCTCTCAATCCTGTACCTTTCTTTCTAAAGCCCTGACCCACATGGGACTTCGCAGTAGCGGCTACAGATTGTGGAGACCAGTGGCAAGATGATTGTGAATTTGCATCAGAGCCAGTGAGTCCAAATTTACACTTACAGTTGGGTTGGAGAGACCGCATCGTAACTGCTGGGCAGAGGGGCCAGTGAGAAGTTTGGCCCCATCACCATGACAACATGCAAACAGCACTTCCTCCTTGCCAGTCCCATCCATGGCCACCTGTGATCTTCACTCTGCTTACCTTCTAACGTGGGCCAGAAAACTGATCCCTATTCTAACTGGTAAAAAACCTGAGGGTCAAAAAAAGTGGCATGGCTGCCTAAGTGCAGGGCCAAGCCGCTCATAATTCAGGAAGAGCCAACCAGACAATTAGAAGGGTCTTCGCACGACGACTACACTTTTATGCAACAGTCGTGACAGAGGCACATCAGTGCCAGATCCCAGGCCTATGGCTGAGCTCAGCTGCTTCTCATTCTCTTCTGAGGCCAGGCCTGCTGGGAGGTTTCATTTAATTGTGTATTTTTATCATTTGATATATGTAGCCAGATGCCTGTAAGCAATAAATGCCCTTTTCCATCAGTTCCAGCAAGAAAATGTACCTGCCATGGTAGTATTTGCTTCATTGGGCTGCTGACTTATTTTAGGAACTAAATCTTTCCTGTTACTATATTTTTCACTCTGGGGTGCATGTACTCCAAGACTGACATTAATAACTTAACACGGAAGGCACCGTCCTCTCGCGTGAGAACGTAGCGCCACCTAGTGTCCACTCTCTCAACCGCAGCCAAGATAAGCAACGGTGGTTAACCTTGACAAAAGTTTTGTGCTCTCAAGGAGAATTTCTACGCGCATTCTTCTCTTCTCGCATAATAGAGCTTGCCTAGCAGTATTATATTTGTGTTATTTTTAATATAAATAAGTTAAGACACAAGGCTCCAACAAGAAAGCTGAGTAAGTTTTCTACTTGCCAACTCCGGGTCATACTTTCCAACTTGGGTGGCTGTCATTTATAAGCGATGAGCTCATGAGAGAGGAGGACTAATGCAACCCCCAGGTGCCCAAAGCACAACCGTGGAGAAAGGCAGCCCTCCCGCGGGACCTGATGCAATTGTCTTGGCTTCACTTAGCCTTTCATACCAGCGACTCTAAGCTCTGGATGCAAGATTATCCTCACAGCACCCCCAAGGAGTATAAATCTCAGTGTTATTATTACCTGCAGGAACTCATATGTAAGAGGTGTTAAGTCTTTCCTCTGTGGCAGCTACCCAGAGATGGGGCTGTTTACAGCCCCTGTAAACTCAGCGCCCCTTTGCTCCCCTGCCAGTGCGAGAACCAAAATCTATCATCCCATTATCACTCAATGGTTCTGGCCTTCAAGCTCCCCATTCTTTTCAGATTTCTAGAGCAGAGTTTCTCGCCCATCAAACCAGAGTTTGGCACCATGGAGTTGGATGACTCTTTGTTTGGGGGCTGGGTGGCCTGTCCTGTGCACCACGAATGTTTAGCTGCATCCCTAGTCTCTACCCACTAGGTGCCAGTAGCATCCCTCTCCCCCGTTATGGTAATCAAAAGATCTCTAGACATTGCCAAATGTTTCCTGGGCATGAAAAATCAACCCTAGTTGAGAACCACTCTTCTAGAAGGCAAGTACACAGACATATAAAACAGTAATACTAACAACAACAACTACTGCTGCCACTGCTACCACTTAAAAGGCACAAATTGCATGCTAAGGGGTTTATGACATTATCTTATTTAATCTTCACAACCCAGAAACCAGTTTGTGTTGACTCTCTGAGGAAATACTTTACAGATAAAGAGACTGGAGCTCAGAGATGTCAGGTAATGTGGCCAAGGTCACACAGCCAGCAGTGGCAGAGTTACCATTTAAAACCAGGCTTTTGTGACTCCAAACCCTGAGCTCATCACCACCTCCAGATCCTGGGACCACAGGTCACACGTGTCTCTGGAACAGTCTTGATTGTCCACAGTCCTTCTAGAGTGTGCTAGCACCATTAAAATAATATATCCAGATTTAGGTTTAAAGACATAAAGACTGTAGCTCTTCTCTGTAAGAAAATCAATCCAAAGTGTTATGGCAGAGGAGATTTTGCTCCAGGGGAAAGCCCTGGGTCTGGGTTCAGACCCTGTGGCCAATAATTGACTCTATGGCCTTTATTTGGGGTCAATTATTTAAGCTCTCGAATCTCTGTTTATTCATCTACAAGATAAAAAGGATGGGTTAAATGAGGTTTTCAACCCTGGATGCACACTAAAATCACAGGAAGCATACTAAAAGGAATGCCTAGGAGTCACCCGAAACCAATTAACGCAGAATTTCTGGGGCCTGGGCAATAACATTTCTAAGCCCCCAGGTAACTCTGAGTGTGGCCAGAACTGAGACTCATGGGACTAAGCCCCTCAAGTTCAGTGTTTCTACCTTAGGACCCAACTCCCCTTAGACGGGAGGTCCTCTTTTCCCCCTTCCACAACACACAAAGCTGTTTCGGGGGTGCCTAGCTTCTCTGTCTCCTAAGACTGTCCCAAAAGCCTTGAACAATTTCCTGGGACCTCCTCAGTGTCTCAACTGCCCTCCAGTCCCTGAACTCAACATTTCCAGCCTCTCATCCTACCAACCCAAAGTCTGGAAATCCCACCCCACTGTCTATGGCAGGTGGTGTGTGGAAACTCCTTCTACAAAAGGCTGCAAAGAGCAGGGAACATGACAGAAGACAGCTGACAGCTGCGTCCAAGAAAGACTATCCCCCGCCTGGCCTCACTGAGCGCTTGCCCAGTCTGACTTTAATAAGGTTAATTCTAATCCGTGGTCTTTGGGGAGGTGAGAGAATCTCCTCTTTCTGGACATGACTCACTGCCTCCTATATCAGCTCAGAGAAGAGTGATAACATCTCACTCAGCAGGTCCCCGAGAGGAGCTCTGGATGCAGAAATGGGGCTGCATCCCTTCTTTTGCCTCCTGCCACGTCCGTTTCCGACAGATGATAGGAGGGCTTCACTCAGTACTTCTAGGTACAAATGAGTAATAAAAGTAATTTACATCAGTAAGCGCTCCCCAGACACCAGGCTCCAGATAGAGTATTTACACGCACTGCTTCATTTCTTCTTCCCAAGTACCCACATGAGAAGGCATTATTGTTATTAACATCATCATCATTTTACAAATGAGGAAAGCGAGTTGTCTGCACTCACCCTTCCTGTTCCTCAGCCTTGGTCCCCATGATGCCACCAACTATCTGAATGACGGCAGTTTCCCACCGGCCCATGAGCTCTACAGGGACAGGGACCACATCTGGTTTGGTTCACCACTGACTCCCAGACTGGCAGGAAAAGAGCCAGAATTCAGGCTCAGGTAGGCTGGGCCCTGCGTGCCTGGACAGTCTGTAAAGAAGGCTGAGAAACCATTTCCTGGGAGCTGAGCAACCTGTCAGGAGTGTGGACCATGACAGATACGAAAGAGAGTATCAAAGGAGGATAAATGGCCAGTGGTGTCAAGTACTGCCAAGACACCGAGGTTTTATCCATGACGAGGCCAGGGAGGGTCATTTCAGGGGAGCTCTGGGGTAGAAGGGAGCTGGAGGGTTGAATGAGTGGGAGGTGAGGAACAGAAAGAACTGTTACCAAGTCCAAGCTTGTACTGCTCTCCGCAAGATGGGCCAATAAATTGAGAGACAAATTGTTGGGGCAAGAAATAGGGACTTTATTTGGAAAGCCAGCAGACCAAGAAGATGGCGGACTAGTGTCCCAAAGAACCATCCTCCTCAAGTTGGAACTCAGGCTTCTTTTATACTAAAACAGGAGGGGGGAGTGTCCTTGTTGCAGCCAAACTCCAGAGGAGATGTGTTAATTGCTTCCTCCCTGCAGCCATTCACACATGGGCCTGGTCCTGTGAGCTAAACAAAGGTATTTTAGCTTAATGCTCCTTACCTTGGAGGCAGGGTTCCCAGAGAGGGGCCATTATGTATAATTTAAGCTTTAGTGATTAACTTGTAACAGAATACAAAGTTTCTTCCCTATTATGGAACAAGTGAAGACAACTCCCTGGGGTGGAGGGAGAGTTTGTTTTGGTTTGTTTTCTCTTGTTTTATTATGCTTTTTGTGAGAGAGATTCCAGCACGTTAAAAGCTGATGGGAAGTGTCCAGTGGAGACTGAGAGGCTGAACGTTGGAGGGATAGAGGGCAGAGTGGGTATTGCAGGTCCCCGGCTGTCTCTGCCACAGCCAGAGGGAAGGCCAGAGGGCCGACCAGACCTCGCAGGTCCACGTGGTGGTACCTGAAGGGGAAGTGAGTCTGGCCCTGGGCTGGCATCTTTACACCAGAATTTTGTTCTACCCTCACGAACACCCTGAGAAGGATGGACACTTTAGCCCCTCTGCACAAGTGAAAAAAACAGATCCTCAAAAGTTAGGTAACTTCGGTGCTGCCAGCAAAGGGCGGAGCTGGGCTGGGCACCAGGCCCCTCTGACAATGAAGACTGAGCTGGTCCATGGTGCAGCCTGGAGCCCTCTGCAGTCAGCAAAAGGTGACCAGGACCAGGTGTCACTAGATTCTAACTCAGTTACCAGACCCCAGAGTCCCCGGTCTTCCCACTGCCCTGCCCTCCCCCTGCACTTTGATCTACAAGTGATCAACCTTCACCTTCCCGGAGTGAGCCAGTCTTTGTTGGCTCAGCAGCTCATGAACAGATGCCAGGATCAGCGGCACCAACCAAATGAGACCTTGTCTGAGCTAGTAAATTAGCTCAGCAGGTGGTGGGGCTAGGGGTGCATCTTCTCCAGCCTCTTTGGTCTTCACCCCTCCAGATTCCTCCCTCCCAGAACAACCTAAACACCAGCAACCCCGGTCCCACCACTAACTGGCCGTGCACCCTGACCCAATGACACCCCCGCACGGCTGGTGCACACCTAGCTCCAGACTCAGAATTGAAGTGCGTGCATCGATCCCATCCAAAAGGCCAGCAATCTGATTAAAATCCTGTCTGAGAGAGGTCTATTTTGCATGAGATGGGACCAACATCCAGGAGATGAATTTCGTTACAATGATTTTAATAAGCGGGTGCAATCCATCGGGCATAGGGCAGGGAGGCATTCGCTCTTGAACTGCCCCCAGGAAGGTCAGAGTCCACCCACCCACGTGTGGGACACATCTGGCCTGTTAAAATCAGACACAGGGCTTCCCTGGTGGCGCAGTGGTTGAGAATCTGCCTGCCGGTGCAAGGGACACGGGTTTGTGCCCCAGTCCGGGAGGATCCCACGTGCCGCGGAGCGGCTGGGCCTGTGAGCCATGGCCGCTGAGCCTGCGCGTCCGGAGCCTGTGCTCCGCAACAGGAGAGGCCACAACAGTGAGAGGCCCGCGTACCGCAAAAAAAATAAATAAATAAATAACAAATCAAACACAGAGACCAGACTCACAAAGTCCCTGAGCAGACAAGACCAGTTTACTTATACAAGCAAAGCTTAATTTAGCTTCTTTTGCAAAACAAGCAAAAGGTTAACTTGACCTAGATCACTTCTTCCTTATGCTGCTGAAAATCAGAAGCAAAACATAAACTGTTCCCCAAAACTGATACGAGGTAACCAAGAAACCAATTCTTTTTCATTTCAGAACATTCTAATATTGTAAACAATTCTAATACTGTAACCAATCGCTGTGAAGAATCAACAGTCACAGACTCCACACTATATAAGCTGCTCTATAGCAATATTCCTTGGAGCTCATTCCATGGTTCGGTTTCAGTGCTCCCCATTTGCAAACCATCTTTTTGGTGCGTGCACAATACTCTTACTATTTACTGCTTCAGTGATTCATTGGTTTTACTTCTGTTTTTTTTTCTGAACCCTTGACAGCTGGAAGCGGTATGGGTCCGGGCTGTTGAGAAGAGCTGTGTGCCCTGAGTCATTCTAGAGGATGCTATAGCCCCTCCCACCAAGGGTCTGGGCAAATAGAGGAGAGGGTCATCTAGGACTCAGGGTCCCTGACCCCAGCATCCCAGATTCTGAGCCCCTGAGCCCCTCCTGTGTCCTGAGTTCCCATCAACCTGGGGGTGGGGGGGAGGTGCGGGTCAGAGTTCAGACACCTGGGCCAGGCAGCCAGCTTCACTGGACACTAAGAACATTGCAATGCACTCAGGTATTTACCCTTCCTCTCTAGCACTAAATGGAAACCTGGATGGCAGGGATTCCTATTCTGCTCATTTTGAATCTCCTGTAACTAGACAACCCTGTATGCTCTATGCTTCCTGAGACATGGGGCCACAGTCCCTAACTGCTCTCACTTCCACTTGTGAATCTGTGTTGGGTTTATAAAGCAATAGGGTCCTCGACTTCCTGCCCCTCCCCTTCTTTAGTGTTTTTCCTCTCTCTCTCCAAGCCCAGACTCTGGGATTCTCCCAGCTAAGGGGTCCTATTCCCACCCCACACCCCTAGATCACTTGTGGGTGGGTGTACAGAGGGACCAGATCCCAGGGAGGACCCTCCAATTTCCTCCCTCTCTTCACATCCTGGCCCTCGGGTACCCACTGAAGAGCCTACCTTTCATCTTGGACGTCAGCCCCTTCCCCTCCTGGGGCCAAACTTCCTCATCTTCAAAATGAAGTGCAGGCTACATAAACTTGAAAGTCCCCCCTGACCCTTACACCTCACGTCCTCACCTGATTTTGGATGGGATAGAATAAGGCCTGCTCCCAGGACAGCGGATGCAGGAACAGTGATGCCGAGGACAGTGCAGCAGAGCCGCTGCCGCAGGTGGGTGGAGAGCCGACCTCTGTCCTACATCCCCACCTCCCGGATGCAGGAGACTCAGCCCTGCACAGCTGGAGAGAAAGGAGAGCTTGTGGGTGACCGGCAAGCAAAGCAAACTGCCATGCACACTGCTGCCTTACAGCAAAAAAAAAAAAAAAAAAAAAACCACAGCATAGTTGAGAGACTTCTGTTTCTATGTCCTCCTCTCCCTTCACCCAAATTGGACCTTGGAGGCCTTCCCTGCTCCCAGTGCCTCAAGCCGGAATCTCCCCGAGATGTTCTGCTCTGGGTCAACCATACACTAGGGGGAGATGTTCAGCCTATGAAGAACAACGCCTGTCATGTTTGTATCTGGTACTTCACAATCTCTGACCACTGTCAAGTTCACAACTGTGTTGAATCCCCCAGAGTGCTCTGAGATAGAGCCAGAATGATGGCCTCCATTTTACAGGTGGTGAAAGGGCTTGAGCTAGGGCTCGATGGAGGGGGTCAAGAGAAGGAGGAAGGGATATAAAATTAAATATAAAACCCTCCCAGACATGGTCCTCTAATGCCGTGTTACTTATGAGCAAATTACAGTCTTTGTAGGATGCCCACCCTACTGATCTTTCATCCTACAGTTCAGAAGTTTGAGTTGAGAGGAGAGGGTCCATTTTTCCGTCACATCCCACCTGCGGCTGCCTGCAGATCCTCTTCACCAGGGCTGTGGGGAAGGCTGATGCAGGTGAAAATCGCTGGTGAAGCTCCCACTGGCCAGAAGCAGCATGGGATCAAGAGAGTGGAGGGGTGCCTTGCTGCTGCCTTGATTCAATGCCTGATCTACTTGTGACAGGTTAACTTGTGTCCCCTCAAAATTCTCATGTGGCAGTCTTAACCCCCAGTACCTCACAATGTGGCCTGTTTGGAGACAGAGTCTTTACAGAGGTAATCAAGTTAAAGTGAGATCACTAGGGTGGATCCTAATCCAACATAACTGGTGTCCTTATAAAAAAGGAAATTTGAACACAGACATGGACACATATAGAGGAAAGAGACACCGGGAGAGGACAGCCATCTACAAGCCAAGGAGAGAGGCCTGGGTGGGATCCTTCCTCAAAACCCTCGGAAGGAAACAACCCTGCCGACACCTTGAATTTGGACTTGTGGCCTCCAGAACTGTAAGACAATGCGTTTCTATTGTTTAAGCCCCACCGTGTTTGATATTTTGCCAAGGCTAGAAACAAATGCACTCCTCAGAATCACCTCAGATGGAAAATAAGCCAGTTCTTGGTGCTTTTGGCAAGATGACGTGAGACATTAAAATCAGGCTAAGATGTTACAGGCAGAAGAAGCCACATAACATGAGAAATGGAGGGGTTTCCTAGGCTTGCTGGAGAGGGAGGAGAAGTTTGTATGCAAACAATGAAACTACCCGAGGAGTTTGCCCTTTATCCTTAGAACAATGAGAAGCCCCTGGAGGCTCCTGGAGCAGAGGAAGGAGGAAAGCCTCGCAATAGGCCAGTCAATCTCAGAGCAAAGGGCGGGGAAACAGGACAATAAGAAAATCCGATAGGCCAAGGAAACTAAAGGGTGTTAAAAATTCCAACTTGTATGGAGAGGCTGTGGAAGTGGAAGTAAAGGAAAATGATGATGACACCTCCCAAAACGTCTCCCTGATTTCTCCTGGCTCACAAAATGAACATCATCGTAGATGTCATTCATTCAGTATTTATTGAGCACCTACTGTAGGCTAGACACTATTCTAGATGCTGGGAATACAGCGGAGAATAAAACAAAAACCCTTGGCCTCGAAGAAGGAACATCCTAACCTGGAGAGAATAATAGACATAATATTAAGCACAGGGCTTCCCTGGTGGCGCAGTGGTTGAGAGTCCACCTTCCGATGCAGGGGACGCGGGTTCGTGCCCTGGTCCGGGAGGATCCCACATGCCGCGGAGCAGCTGGGCCCGTGGGCCATGGCTGCTGAGCCTGCGCGTCCGGAGCCTGTGCTCCGCAACGGGAGAGACCACAGCAGTGAGAGGCCCGCGTACCGCAAATAATAATAATAATAATAATAATAAGCACATTATCTAGAAGGAAAGAAAGCTAAGTAGCATGAGGCAAAAGGGCAGGATAAGGAGGACAGTGCAGCTTTAAAGGGGCAGGGGGTGGGTGTCTTGTTGAGAAACGGAATGTGAGCAGACACCTGAAGAAGGTGAGGGAGAGAAGCCTGCAGACCACTGCGAGCGGGTGACCACCATCCTCCTTCGCGCGGTGACGGGTCATGCTGCGGGCATAATTTCATTCCCTCAGTAAAGAGTTAATTAAGCAAAAGGAAATAAGGCATCGTTTCATGATCCCAATCATTAAAAAAAGAGCAGGGACAGAGCTTTACTTATTCACTCTAATGTCTAATAGTATGTAATTACTCAATAAATGTGTTGAATCAATTAATTCATCCATAATCAATAATTTATTTAAGTTATAAGAACCAAAGACATTCCCCCTATAACTTCCCTATAAGTGCGAAACTTGATACAATTTGTCATATAAACACTAGATTGGAGAATTTTTTAAGACGTAAAGGTACCACTCATAACGTCGTCGGAACATTATTTCATTTTTGCATTTTCCCTTCCAGCACTTATCTGTATGCATAACTTATCGTAGGTGTGATTTAGTATTTTGTAATCATAAAATTTTGAGACTGGGCTTTTTTCTACTTATTGTGTTGTCTTTATAATTGTCACTAATAGAGGATGCACAGGGTCAGTTTCAGACTGCCAGAAAGCAATGTTGCTTCCAATGTCCCTGAACTAGAGAAGTGCCCGTAGAAGACAGGCTCCATAGCTCAGTGGTTAGAGCACTGGTCTTGTAAACCAGGGGTCGCGAGTTCGATCCTCGCTGGGGCCTCGTGTTCCTTAGTACTATTTTTTAAAATCGTCCTGTATAAACAAGTACCAAAATGCAAAGTGATTTCTGAAAACGTTACTTCTGGCAGGATTAAAAGTTACTCCTGAAATGCAAATTATGAGCATCCTTACTGTGCTTTAGAAGTGACCCGGAAGAGAAAATCCTGGAATGCAACAAAGAGCAGGAAAAAGAAAAGAAAAGCGGTCCTCTGCGACCCAGCGCTACCCGGACCTGCGGCCCAAGAACCGGCAAAAGGGAGGCGCGAGGCTCCACCAGCTAGTTTTCAACGCCCTGCAGACTCCCAGCACTGAGTTACAAAAGGAGAAGGGGCGGCCGGCGATGGGAACTCGACCTCCGGCGGGGCGCGCGGGGCGCGCGGAGGCGGTGCTGCGCTTGCAGTTACGCCGCTCGGCCGGCGGGCGGCGCTGTGGCCAGGCTCCCACTCTCCTGATCCCGGCCGGCGAGTGCACCTTCCGACACTATTCCCGGGGCTCAGAGAATGGCCAGCGTGGCCTGGACTGAGGCCCGCGCTGCGATGACACGTGGCAGCCCTGGCTTCGGAGCCCAGCCTGGCTCCAAGGTCCTGCCCCCTTCGAGAGGAAGGGGGAGCGATTCGTAAAAATAGTCTCGGGCGGTTTGGGAAGCCAAGTTTTGCAACCGGTTTCATTTCTCCGTTTTTTCCCTGAATTCCAGAATGTCGCGTGACAGTAGGGTCACGAGAGCCTTTTCTGAATAAATGAATTCTCTCCACCCAGGATTTCTTGATAAAGGATTGTCTGTAAAGTAGCCACTAGTCACATGTGGCCACTGAGTGCCTGAAACGTGGATATTCCGGATTGAGATGTGCTGAAAGAATAAAATACACATTGGATTTAGAAAATTTAGTACCAAAAAAAAAAGTGAACTGTCCCATTAGTAATTTTTAATTGATTACGTATTGAAACGATAATACTGTAATATATTGGATTAATTAAAATAAGTACATTAAATTTACCTATTTTTTTAATGTGGCTACTAGAAAAATTTTAATTACATGTGTGGCTCCCATTTGCAGCTTTCATATTTCTGTTGGATGGTGTGGGTTCAAGGAGCCAGGGTCCTGTGACCTTGAGTTCAAGGTTAATTCTTAACCCGTGCTCACACCAGGTAAACCTTTCATCTCTGGGTCTCCCAGAGCCAGTACTGTGCCTGGCAAGCAGTAAGCATGGCATTGGTTGAAATGAAATCACATATCTAAAACTCCACAAAGAACAAGAGAATGTTTTTGTTTTTTAACACCTTTATTGGAGTATAATTGCTTTACAATGGTGTGTTAGTTTCTGCTTTATAACAAAGTGAATCAGCTATACATATACATATATCCCCATACCTCTTCCCTCTTGCATCTCCCTCCCACCCTCCCTATCCCACCCTTCTAGGTGGTCACACAGCACGGAGCTGATCTCCCTGTGCTATGCGGCTGCTTCCCACTAGCTATCTATTTTACATTTGGTAGTGTATATATGTCCATGCCACTCTCTCATTTCGTCCCGGCTTACCCTCCCCCTGCCCCATGGTGTCCTCAAGTCCATTAAGAGAATGTATTTCTTAAAGTGGGTTAGTTTTGAGAATGATGTAACTGTAAGAATTTCTACCTTGGCTTGCAAGATTTTAGCTCTGGAAAAACACACATGCTTTTGTTGGTTATTTTGCCCTTCTATGGTCTGGATATCTGCTGCTAGGAGTGCTGGGAGACAAGTGGTCAGAGTGCCTTGAGAAAATAGGCCCCATTTATGCAGGAAAAATATACATAATTATCACATAAGGGGCATCACTTCATTGGCGCTGAATGCCTTTTTGCAAAGCCATTTCAAATCCTCAAATACCTTAATACCAAGACTCCTTACCCTGGCTTTACATGGTCATCAAGTAACAGAATTAGTAAGAAAAAGATGCAATCCAGTCCCATCTCCCTCCAGCCATTCCCAGTCCTCATGTTTCATCCCCTTCCCCCTCCTCCTGCCGGTTTCTATAAAGAACAAGCACATGCGTGTGTGCATTTTTCTGAACCTTTCAACTCCTCAGGCTCTAAGGAAGTTGAATACATGTTGGCTGTGACCTAGTGGTTGTTTTCTCACAGTCCTACCCCTTCATGAAAGTTCACAGGCATTGCCAGCCACCTTCCAAAAAATAAAGCCACTTTGCCGGAGAGGAATACCCTGCCTCTCCCCCAGGTTCCCAGCATTTCAGGGTACCTGTTCAGTTCCCTTCTCTAGACCCGCTATCCTCCTGTTGAAAAGCTGTGTTCAGAAAGCCTTGAATTTGATGGATGTAGTCCTCTATTTTAACAGATGAATTCTGAGCACCTTTCTCTCTGGGCTCAAAACACTTTCCAGTGTTTAGGACGCTGCTCTTTCACTGCTGAGGGTGCAGGTTCAATCCCTGGTTGGGGAACTAAGATCCCACAAGCTACCCAGCATGGCCAAATAAATAAATTCATTAAATTAAATAAAAGCATGACCAAGAAAACCCACTTCCAGGCCAGAGCCTTTGTTTTTTTAATTGAAGTATAGTTGACTTACAATACTGTGTTAGTTTCAGGTGTACAGCAAAGTGATTCAGTTATATATATACATTTTTTTCAGATTGTTTTCCATTATAGGTTATTACAAGATATGGAATATAGTCGTCTGTGTTATACGTAAATCCTTGTTGCTTATCTAGTTTATGTATAGCAATTTGTATCTGTTAATCCCATACTCTAATTTATCCCTCCCCGCCTTCTTTTCCCTCTGGTGACCATAAGTTTGTTTTCTGTGTCTGTGATCTGTTTCTGTTTTATATATAGATTCACTTGTATTATTTTTTTAGATTCCATGTATAAGTGATATCATATAATATTTGTCTTTCTCTGCCTAACTTCACTTAGTATAATATTTTCAAGGTCCATTCACATTGCTGCAAATGGCAATATTTCATTCTTTTTTATGACTAATAGTCCATTGTGTGTATGTGTGTGTATACATACACACACACACACACACACACACACACACATATATATATATATATATATATATATATATATATCACATCTCCTTAAACCAATTGTCTGTTGATGGACACTTGGGTTGTTTCCATGTCTTGGTTATTGTAAATAGTGATGCTATGAATATTGGGGTGCATGTGTCTTTCCAATTAGAGTTTTCATCTTTTCTGGGTATATGCTCAGGAATGGGATTGCTGGATCATATCGTAACTCTGTTTTTAGTTTTCTAAGAAACCTCCACACTGTTATCCATAGCGGTTGCACCAATTTACATTCCCACCAACAGTGTAAGAAGGTTCCCTTTTCTCCACATCCTCTCCAGCATTTATTATTGTAGACTTTTTAATAACCAGTGTGAGGTGATACCTCATTGTAGTTTTGATTTGCAGTTCTCTAATAATTAGCGATGTTGAGCATCTTTTCATATGCCTGTTGGCCATCTGTATGTCTTCTTTGGAGAAATGTCTGTTTAGGTCTTCTTCCCATTTTTTGATTGGATTGTTTGTTTTTTTGATATTGAGTTGTGTGAACTGTTTGTATATTCTGGATATTAACCCCTTGTCAGTTGCATAATTTGCAAATATTTTCTCCCATTCCATAGGTTGTCTTTTAGTTTTGTTGATGGTTTCCTTTGCTGTGCAAAAGCTTTTAAGTTAGATTAGGCCCCATTTTTTAATTTTTGCTTTTAATGCTTTTGCCTTGGGAAACTGAGCTAAGAAAATATTGCCATGACTTATGTCAGAGAATGTTTTGCCTATGTTCTCTTCTTGCAGTTTTATGATGTCATGTCTTATATTTAGGTCTTTGAACTATTTCAAGTTTATTTTTGTGTATGATGTGAGGGTGTGTTCTAATTTCATTGAGTTACATAGAGCTGTCCAGTTTTCCCAACACTTGCTGAAGAGACTGTCTTTTCTCCATTGTGTATTCTTGCCTCCTTTGCCACAGATTAATTGACCATAGGTAAGTAAATTTATTTCTGGGCTTTCTATTCCATTCCATCAATCTATATGTCTGATTTTGCTAATACCACACTGTTTTGATTACTGCAGCTTTGTAGTATTGTCTGATGTTTGGGAGGGTTATACCTCCAGCTTTGTTCTTTTTCCTCAGGATTGCTTTGGTAATTCTGGGCCTTTTGTGGTTCCACATAAATTCTAGGATTATTTGTTCTAGTTCTGAGAAAAGTGTCATGGTTATTTCGATAGCGATCACATTAAATCTGTAAATTGCTTTGGGTAGTATGGCCATTTTAACAATATTAATTCTTCCAATTCAAGAGCATGGGTTATCTTTCCATTTCTTGAATCATCTTCAATTTTCTTTATCAATGTTTTAAAGTTTTCAACATATAGGTCTTTCACCTCCTTGGTTTAGTTTATTCCTAGGTTTGTTTGGGTTTTTTTTAACACAATTTTAAACAGTTTGGTTTTTTTTACTTTCTCTTTCTGATATTTCATTGTTAGTGTTAAATACAACAGATTTCTGTGAATTAATCTTGTATCCTGCTACCTTGCTGAATTCATTTATTAGTTCTAATAGTTTTTGCGTGGAGTCTTTAGGGTTCTCTATATAGAGGACCATGTCATCTGCAAATAATGACAATTTTACCTCTTCCCTTCCAATTTGGATACATTTTATTTGTTTTTCTTGTCTGATTGCTGTGGCTAGAACTTCCAATACTATGTTAAATAGAAGTGGTGAGAGTGGGCATCCTTGTCATGTTCCTGAATTTAGCAGGAAGGCTTTCAGCTTTTCACCATTGAGTATCATGCTGGCTGTGGGTTTGTCATACATGGCTTTTGTTGAGATATGTTCCCTCTACCCACTTTGGTGAGAGGCGTTATCATGAATGGATGCTGAATTTTATCAAATGCTTTTTCTGTACCTATTGAGAAAATCATATGGTTTTGTCTTTTCTTTTGTTGATGTGGTAAATCACATTGATTGATTTCCATACGTTGAACCATCCTTACAACTCTGGAATGAATCCAACTTGATCATGTTGTACGATCCTTCTTATGTATTGCTGGATTCAGTTTGCTAATATTTTGTTGAGGATTTTTGCATTTATATTCATGAGATAGGGCCAGACCCTATTTTTGCCACACGTCTTTGAAGAAAGATCGTACAGGAAAAAAATGAGACAGAGTGAGCTCATATATTCTTTCCAGAGGTTAGATCCAGTCTCCCTGAACTGCACCAGGATTTTCAGCCATCTTTCAACAAAATGATGCAGGGTGTAAGCCCTCCCATCTTTATGTTGATATCTTCATCTGAGAAGCTAAAAGTGTAAAATATCAGGGTTGGTCAGACCCTGAAATTCATTTCTATCCTGGAGAGTGTGTACAGAGAATGTCGCCTGCCATTTCAGTAAACAAAGGATGTTGTGGCTATAAGCCATCAGCCGCTGCAGCCTCCCCTGACAGTGCACCCTGAGGAGAATTCAGGATGGAGAAAAACAGGAGACTGGCTCTAGAGAGTTAAGATGCATACCTAAGGAATAATTTCAGTGAGCCCAGACTCTTGCATCTTCCCATACATAGAAAAGCACTAAGATCTTTAACTTGAAATGTCTCTTTGTTGTGATTAGCATTAATCTTTTGATGTTCAACCACATGTTTTTTGTTTGTTTGTTTGTCTGTTTTCAGCAAACACTCCCATATATCCTGGCTCCTCCCTTACCTCTTTGGAACAGTCCCTCAGAGCTACCTGAGGGGCTGCTATCCTGTGCTATAGTCCTCAGTAAGTCTGCCAAATAAAGTATAATTCTCAACTTTTAGATTGTGCGATTTTTTTCAGTCAACTAGAGCGTTCATAAGAGCTACAAAGGTAGGCAAAAGTAAAGAAAAGCAAAACCATGAGACAGGGCAAAGGAAGGTAGCTAAGAGATGATCTAAAAATGATCTTCAGAAAGTGATGACCAGTGTTTTGCATCTTTAATAAAGACAAAACAAGAGGAAGAGAATCAGAGAGGCTTGGTGTATTTAGATTAGGTTAGGTTACCCAACAAATGGAGTTTGCTAAAGAAACAAAATGGAATCTACTTCTTTGGAAGTCTAAAATAACCTGTCCAGGATATGTCCAACCTCATCTAAAGCAAGGATCACGTGACCTCTAAAAGTCCTTAACAACCCAGGCATTTTTGTTTTTGTTCTGCTTAAGTCAAATTGCCTATACCGTTCTGGATGCTTTGCACAATTTGGAGAACTTCTTGAAGACAGGGGTCATCTCCTCTCTTAGCCTTTTCATTCTTCAACTACCTGGTTAAAAGCTACCAACCCTCATTGAGGCCCCTCCAGGGAGGCAAGTTCACCGGAGGTTGACAGGAGCATTGGCTCACGTCCAGCTGACAATTCCCTGCTCCCTGGCTGCTGTGGTCTAGGGCACGTGGCTTAACCTCACCAAGCCTCACTTCCCTCACCGTCAACATAAGTTATGTGGCAACACATAAGAAGCAAGGTTTTGAGGTTTCAGATAATATAATATATAAACTTAGCACAGAATAGGTATGCAAAAAGTAGTCACGTTTATTATGCTGTTTACCAGGGCAAAATAGTAGGCACTGGAGGTACAGAACAGGACCTAACCTTATTCAGACCCTGATCTTTACAGGGGGCAAAGGAGATGACCATTTTAGAGGGGCTCTCCGAGCTCAAAGAAGCTTGTCTATTGGAGCAAGTGTTGATCTACTACCTTAGGTCACAGGCATTTACAAAGCAAAACATAAACACATAGTGGAATTCCAAGCAGGTTTACAGACTAGTGCACATGAGTAGCCAGGTGCCCTGGCAACATGGGGTTTGGTCTCCCCGCAGAAGCAGACAAGGAGCATCCGTTTAGATGGAAAAATTCCCGTGGACAGGACAACCGTGCCGCCTAAATCAAGCTCTCTCCGCCGGTTCCCACCTCCACCCCCGGCTTCCCATGCGTCTAAGGTCACCTTCAGCAGTAGCAGCTTCCGCGTGGCAAGGTGGTTCTCTGGGCACTCGTCCCCTGACCTGTCACCGTGACTGAAGAGGCAGAGGGACACTTCTGCCAGCTCGCCTCCACTGTGCCGACTGGCTGCCTCTGCCTCGGGGGCGTCTCGGGCTCTTCCTCCTCTTCCCCTGGGGGCCTGGGGACCACGCTCTGGCTCTCTGCTTTGCACCAGACCTTGGAAATGTCTTCCTGCTGCTTGTGGGAGAAGCCGGCTTCTTGGATGAGCCTTTCTGAGATGAGGTCCGGTCTGGACTGGAAGCTAAAGTTGCATTGGACAGTTTTCTAGCAGCTTCCTCGGACTTCTTCTTTAGCAAGTCCAAGACCATTTCTGGGAAACAAGTGTTTATTTAGGAGAAATATTAGTTCTGGAAAGTAGCTTGAAGAATCCTATGGAATCCTATGCCCACTTGAGGGTTCTTGAATATAAATTCTTTTGAAGTTAATATGTTTAATTCCCTGGCCTTGATCTAAATAGATTACTTTTGTAATGTGATCACTCCAGAGATGCATGGCTCTAGAATAGTTCCCTTAAGATACTGTCCCTCCCCTGTAAGTCTTTCCTGACTACCCTCCCGGGGGGAAGAAGTTCTCACTCTGAGGGCCTTCTCAGTCCCCTGGGCATGCTTCTAGCCAGAACCTCAATGCTATATTTATTTCTTCATTTGCCTGCACTACATGTCCTCCTCTCCTTTGATTCTAGACTCCTACAGGTCAGGTTCACTGCTGTATCCTCAGGGATTGGCACAGAGACTGCCACAAAGTAAGTACTAAATGAATGAATGAATACTTGAACGAACAAATGAATGAAAGAATGAATGGCAGCAGGTCACAGCAGAAGCAGGTGCTGCCCCCTCTCACCCTGGTACACAGAAGAGACATACAGACCACAGGTAATAGTCCTCAGTCAGAGGATAAGCCTTAGGTGAGGAAATAAGACCTGCCACCCCGGGATTGCCGCTGTTTGCAGAGGGCACTGTGCCGGCACCTGGATGCCAAGGCCTGAGCCTAAAGACAGAGAGGGACTCACTAGCAAGTGGCCTGAACTGGACCCGCTTACTCTTGGTTTTCACCGGCACTGGCTTGTACTTGCGCTTGCCTGGAGGTGCTCGCCTAAAAACAGAGAGAAAAAGTGAGGATACAAGACTCTGAAGATGGAACCACGAAATTCCGGTCACCAAAAGGCATACATGTGCAAGAGCTGGGTTCAGCCCTCCCTTATCCATAGGGATGGGACAGATGTAACAGGAAATCTGCGATGAGCTCAGACAGAGAGGAGAAAGGACATGGACATCACAGGGACACTGTAGTGAGGCACTTCGGGGGGGGGGGGTTGGAGCATGGGCTTGGCAACAGAGAGAATAGGGTACAAATCCTGGGGACCATGGGCAAGTAAACCTTGCTAAGTTTCGATTTTCGCTTCTGTAAAATAGAAAAAGTAATATCACCCATCCTCACAGGGAGACGAGGAGGATTAAATAAGAACTGTGTGCTTGGCACACCATAAGTGATTGATATATAATTTTTTTAATTCTTTTTTTGTTTGTTTTTGTTTTTTTCGTGGTACGCGGGCCTCTCACCACCGTGGCCTCTCCCGTCGCGGAGCACAGGCTCCGGACGCGCAGGCTCAACGGCCATGGCTCACGGGCCCAGCCGCTCTGCGGCATGTGGGATCTTCCCGGACCGGGGCACGAACCCGTGTCCCCTGCATCGGCAGGCGGACTCTCTACCACTGCGCCACCAGGGAAGCCCTAAATTATTTTTTAAATGAGATTTTAAAAAACGATTGGAGCAGTGCTCAGCACATACAAAAGTGATTCCCTTTAAAGAAAATCTCTTCAGATACTCATGGCACGGCCCCTTAAGTAATGGCAGCCTCTCTGCCTCCTAGTATTCTGATTCTCAAACTGCTGTCCCCTGGGTGCACCTTCTGAAACAAAAGGGACTTTGCAGACTAGGAACACTCCCGGCTAGTTGGTGGTAAAGCTGAGATTCAAACCCAGCATCCAGGGTCTATGATCCTAAGGGAAGGGCAGAAGGAAAAGATGGAAGGGGGAAAGCATACGTAAATAAACCAACTGCTCCTTAGAATGCTGGGGAGGGTTCATTTAGTGCAAAGACGGGCTAAAGAAGTAAGCAGAGCAGAATCTGGACCCACTGCTACAGAAGTCTGTACAATTCAAGTCGTCATTATAACTGAAGTGAATAGGTAGTGCTGAAATGACTGAGCCAGAAAGAGGAATGCGTTCCTATCCTCTGTCACCTCTTACTAGCTCTACCTTGGGCAAGTGATCAAAGGTAGCTAGGCTCAGTTACCTAATCTGTAGATTGAGGGTGTTACCCTGTCTCACTGGGATTCTGTCAGCATCAAATGTCAGCCTGCACACACAGCACCCAGCACAGTGCCTGGGACACAGAAATGACTCCATAAATGTCAACTGAGAGAAAGGCGCATGAGAAAGGGTGTCTTCAGCGTGGAGCAGCCTTTATAGTTGCTTTATGATTAATCTCTCATGCCACTAGAGGTAAGCTAAATTATCCCCCAGCCAAATCAGGAAACTGTCAAAGGAAAGAAAAAGGGATTCACATTGGAAACCTGTTGATAGAAAGAACAGAAAACTCCCCACCCAGGCACCTTCAGCCTCTGGAAGCACTTTAAAGACCCTGGGTTTGCTTCATCCCTCAAGCACAGGAGATCTGCATGGAGTAGACCCAGCAGTGGAGACAGCCAGTCCCTAATTCACCCCTGACAACCCTGCGCTCCACCAGGAGAGTCCCTGGGCACAACCTCAGGGACTGAGTCTCTTCTGGGAACGTCTGAGAACACCAAACCCAAGCCCGGTTGCCAAGGGGAGCTGTGCTGGGCTGGGCTTCTGAGCCCTCACCAGCAGCAAATGTACTCTGAACACCACCCCAGATATGGTAACAGACGCCTCACAGGGAAGTCTTCGTCTGCAGGTCTACCTTCAAGCTGATTCACGGGGAGACTTTCTGGCTTTGGGTAAGAATCCTGAGATAAATCCCGCACACTGCCCAGAGCTCTCAGGATGGATACACTGCATCACTCTCCCAGGGACAGATACGGACACACCTTCAACAACCTCACAAATGGGAGTCTGTAGTATGGCTTTTGCCTGATGAGTTGAAGGTTGGTTAGTCTCTGAGAAAGGTGGGCAGAGAAGGAGAGTTAAACATCGTAGAGTCTACCAAGTGAATAAATCCTCTCACTGAATTCCAGGAAGGGTCAGGCGGAGACACTGAGAAACCTGACAGTTTTAGATACAGCTCCCAGGGATGGGTCCCAGGACCTCACAGATACCAAAACCCACTGGTGCTCAAGTCCCTTATGTAATATGCTATGGTGTTCAGCATATAACCTACGCATTCTCCATGTACTTTAAATCACCTCTAGATTACTTATGATACCTAACACAATGTAAATGCTATGTAAATAATTGTAAATAAATATAACTGCTATGTAATTAGTTGTAAATATTACATAAATAGTTGCCAGGGCATGGTAAGTTCAAGTTTTGCTTTCTGGAATTTTCTGGAATTTTTAAAAATATTTTTGATCCACAGTTGGTTGAATCCACAGACGTGGAATCCATGGATACGGAGGGCCAACTGTATGTGCCAAAGACCAACCCGTGGGATAGGGTGGCAGTATCTACTCAGGTGGGCAGAGGTGTACACCCGCTGTCAGATGATCCCAGATAGAAGTCTCCAGAAGTATAAAAAAAAAAAAAAAAAAGACAGGAGCCACAGGTCTGGACTAGTCATCCTAGAAAGGCTCAAGATCCTCATTTCCAACCACAAAGAGAC
Organism: Orcinus orca; assembly: GCF_937001465.1. Classification (NCBI taxonomy): domain Eukaryota; kingdom Metazoa; phylum Chordata; class Mammalia; order Artiodactyla; family Delphinidae; genus Orcinus; species Orcinus orca. The sequence goes on along the minus strand of NC_064559.1, from coordinate 12,652,715 downwards.
CATTTCCCCAATATTCCATAATTCCTACAGATGCATTGTCCTACACATTTGTCTGCCCAATCTGCTTTTTTTTGTTTTAATGTATTTATTTGGTTACGCCGGGTCTTAGTTGTGGCACGTGGGCTCCTTAGTTGCAGCTCACTGGCTCCTTAGTTGCAGCGTGCATGTGGCATCTAGTTCCCTGACCAGGGATTGAACTCGGCCCCCCTGCATTGGGAGCTCAGTGTGTTAACCACTGCGCCACCAGGGAAGTCCCAGACCAGTCTGCTTTGCATCTAAAAGAAAGATACGCTCCGTTGATCATATCTGGTAATTCTTGGGGAGTGAGGACTGTTTTTCTGACCTGCCATGGCGATAAAGACAAGCTCCAATCACCTGAGAAGAAAAGGTAACCCAAGTCCCACCTCGATGGGTCAACAAATTTGTAAATGGATCCATGCGGCGTGTAGGCACTTGGGTAGGAGGTGGCCAGGAAGTAGAGCTCCCCTGATAAAACAGGAACAGGCCATCAAGGACAGGACACGAGGCCGGGCCAAGACAGCTGAACACACAGAAAATCATCACCAGGGGTTGTGGCCCTGAAATGCATGAGCCCCAGGAAGGGGTCCCTGAAATCCTGACTGACAGTGAGGCCTCAAGGTCTGTGAGCTCCCCAAGGAGAAAGTCCATCTCAGCCCCCCAGACCAGCTTGGGGTGTCCCCCACCAGAGGCACGTTTCTGTTCATGTTCCGAGCCAAAGGGCTTCTCATCTCATTTATCACCTCTTTGCTTTCAGAAACTTCACCTCAGTGAGCCTCCCTCTCCCTCCCCAGTTCTCCACTACTGATAAGGAGTCTCCGTAAAGCCCAGAGATAGGCAAGCCACAGGCTGAGGACCACTTATTAGATACTTTATATTCTATTATCCCTTCCTTACTGTGTTAGTCCCCCTTCCCCCATCTCACCGTGTCCTCCAACTCCACCTTCTTCAGTCTTGGGTTCCTTATTTCCTGTGACACCCTCTACTCGGCACCCCCTTGGTCTTCTCCACACCCCACAGAAATCACCTCCACCCACTGTCTTCCTCATCTCTTTTACCAGGGACCCCCTTTTCCTCCCATTTCCTCATGTTTGAACTCCAGAAAACACTGCTCCCTTCTCATGGTAAGTACCTCATTCCACCTCATTTCACGGTTCCCTGTGAGGGACAGTGTAGGGTTTATGGCCCAACTTTGGGTAGATAAAACTGAGTTTGAAATCTGATAACACCCATTACCATCTGTGTTGTCTTGGGCAACCTCTCCACCTGGGTAACCCTCGTGTTATTTATTCACTTGTAACAGGGAGATAAGAATATCCTCCCTGATTATTAGGTATTAAATGAGAAAGTGTTCAGTCATCGGCAGTTCCTCTTACTTCCTTATGTCTCTGTTCCCTAAAGCCTGGCACCGTGACAGTTTTGTGAGCCTGACACAACTTTTGTGCTATCGCACTGGGTTTAATGCACTTACTGTTGTGTGATTTACACAAGCTCTCTCTCAACCTTATGGAAGGAAATGTCTTACTAAGGTGCAAATTGGAGAAGTCTAGAGCTTTAGACAGCTCTGAGCTAGTTAAACAATCTTCTTCCTTGAATTCGTGGAGAGCAGTGACTAATGTTTGTCTCAGGCCGAGTGTGAGACTGATGTTCTTTGCAGAGGTAACGCACACAAGGTAACAACTGACTAATAGACTTTGGTTTTGTGTATTGACAAACTGTATTTATAATCTTCCCCTTGTAAGGGGGTCTGAGGACTTAGGACAAACCCTTCCCTAGAGCCAGTTTGCCCCTCTGATTAGAAACCCCAGGTACTGTCCAAGGTGATGCTGACATTAGATAAATGAGGTGTCTACCAACTGTCTTCATGTGCACAGGTCACCCTCGGGCAAGGGTCCCTCCAAACCACGCAAACAATTTCTGGTCTAAAAGGAGAATTGGAAACCCTGCATTGCTGCATATTCCCTACACATGACTACAGTTGGTGTAAATTATATGTTCCAAACATGCCATAGATTTGGACATGCATGTATTTTCAGGGGAAGACAATGCTAGAAGTGAATTTCATTTGTAGGGTCTGACATTTTTAAAAAATGTATTTTAGGGCAAAAAAACACACCAAAAAACTATAACAGGCCATGTAAAGCAAAATGCATGCAATGTGAATTTACTGCAAGCTTTGTGACCTCAGCCAGTCCTCCTGAAGATGTGCTTCAGTGACTGACATTCAGAAATCCAACCCTTCAGAACTCAGCCACGGGTAGCCCCACACCCGCCACTCACTTATTTATTTACTCACTCGTTTATTTGTACCAGCTGTTGGTTAGAAGAACTCAGGAAATAAACTGTAGCAACAGTGAAGGCAGAGCTCTGGTGCAACTAAAATGTGGCTTATCTCAAGCTGGTGACTAATAGTAAAATAATGAAATAAACTGAGTTCTAAACAGGTCAATAATGGGAAAGACTATAACACATGCAGAAAATCTGAATCACTCTTTGCAAAAACACAAAAGCAAGCAACTCTGGAAGAAAATAACTTGCCTCGGGGACAGCCTCCCTGGCTTTAGGGAGCCATGGCCGCTGGGCCTGCGCGTCCGGAGCCTGCGCTCCGCAAGGGGAGAGGCCACAACAGTGAGAGGCCCGCATACAGCAGAAAAAAAAAAAAAAAGGTGACTAAATGACAGTGAAAATAGAAAAAGTGGTAGTTGCATTTTCAATAACAATAATAAGAGTAATAATAACAATAGTAATAATAATGATTATTATGATAATAAATGTTCAGTTCACAATGCCTGTGATTATCTAAGTTCCAGTAAGCAGAAACAGAATAACCTTGTACGTTTGTTACCTGCTTCATCTTCAGCAAAGGAGATGATAAATTTGCTGTATGTGCTGATCAACCCTGGGAAGGCACAGGACTCAGGGTTGCCCAGGCAAATGTCCTGTTTCTCCCATTTCTTGGTTTTTCTATCTTCCTGCAAAGCCATAAGTTGACTAGATGAAAAGCAAAACCTTATATTTTAGGAATCCATATTTCCACCCTGCAGGATATTTTTTCCTCCTAGAATCAAGGAATCCTTGACTATCAGGAGTGAGTCTCCCATAGGAGACCAATAACTAGCTTCCCTCAGGAATCAAAAAAGCTGCTGCAGAGATATTTCGGTCACCCACTTGCCCTAGATGGGGAAGTTCACTTGCTATTATAAGAGGAGCTTGGTGCTCTGTGAAGGTTGCACCACTACAAAAGACTAATCTAATTTTTATTAACTGGTTAGTTGCTCAACACCTCTAAGCCTCTATAAAATCTATCAATCTATAAAATGGGGGACGGTAAGAGAATTTACCATAGGCAAGCATTGTGAATGTTAAATAAGGTAATATATATAAATATCTCGCTAAGTGTCTGGCATATAGTGAGGGCTCAAAACCCAGTAGCTGGGGCTCAGCCTTACTCTCCGCTCTACAAGAACTCTCAGTCCCTTCCTTCAGGCAACCACACAGGGGTCAGTCTATCACTTCTTCATGCTCTTTTCAATCCCCTAACCTGTCTATATGGGGAGAGAGAGACAAGGCAGAAAGGAAAAGGAAAAAAGGCAGCATGGTAGAGTGAAAGAGCAGGAGTGTGGGGTCAGTTAGAACTGAGCCGTTCATCTGACCAGGCATCAGTAACTTAACGGCCTTGCGTCACAGCTTCCTGCAAGGATGAGAATTCCCATGTTCATGGTAAAGGACCTGGGATCTAATGGTCACGCAATAATCAGAGGCTGCTATTATATTTAATATACTGATATTATCTAAAATCATTTCTCAAACGCTTACGGCTGCCGGCCCTTGCTTAGCCTCTGTAAACTCAAGCAAGCATGGTTCCAGGTGTAACTGTAAGGTGGGTGGCTGTAGCCATGAAGAAGCCATGGACTCAAGAAGCTAACTTGGGTTAACCTCAGTAATCAACAATGACTCCTTTATCATCATTATAAGCTAGTAGGTCTAAACCCAGGAAAGCTCTCCTATATCATCTCAGAGGACTGATGGGCAACATTTTGAAACACAGTACACAGCTGCAGATTCTCGTGGGTATGCCTCACCTCTCCGATTTGGGATCAGCTTTGCTGGGATCTGCCCGAGAAAGCTTCATCTCAGTAATCCGAATCTTTTCGACCCTCTTCTTGCCCAGGCATGAATAATAAATATAGAACTTGTGGTTGCGGTGGAATTGGGGATGAAAAGCCAACCCCAGGAAGCCTCTCTCATCCCCCATCCAGGGAGTGATCAGCACGATGCTCTTGAGGTCCAGGAAGGGTTGCTCCAGGCGACTCCCATCAGGCAGATAGACCCCCACCTGCTCGGCCACGAAGAGGCGACGGGTGCCATCCCCAGCGTGGACCATGGAGACCGGGTTCCTCAGCCCGGGGGCCACAGGCAGCCCCGAGGGTTCTCGGCCACCACCCCCAGGTTGCGGTTGAGATGGCCACTCCTCAAGACGTTAGGGAAGCAGTGGGCCTTGTCGGGAAGGTTGAGGAGCCATTAGAAGCGCGCGCCATCCTTTTCATGGGATTCCTGGAGGCGGCGGTCCTTGGTGAGCAGAGCAGGGAGACTGCGGAGCGGCAGTTAGAGTGGAATGCAGAGCAGTAGTCAGAGCAAAGGTCGGGAAGGTTCCGGAGGGGCGTCCGCGGGTTCTCAGCATCATAGCGGTGGGCTGCGCAGGGCGAGCACTCCTGGAAAAGAAGAGGCAGCTCAGCCCCAGCGGGCAGACGGACCACGGTGGAGCTGGAACCAGTTTTTGAGCAAACAGTGGGAAAAAAGATCTGGGAAAGAACCAGGATTCTGGAGCTCCTGTTACCAACTACTGGTAAAGCTCCTCTCTGGGACCCAAATTTTCTACCCAGTTAATGCTTCTGAAAAGCAGAAAGGAAAAAAAAAAAATCCTCACATTCACTACACCATCTCTAGCATTTTAAGTTCATTCTTGACATATAGAGTTTTATTAAACGATCACTTTTTTCTAAAAAAGAGAGAGTACCAAATGTCTCCATCTTTCCCTTTATCCTAAATGCTGTGTCTGTAAGATTTGATTTCTTTTTGTACATCTGAAGCAATGTGGTAAGGGTTTTACATTTGTTGAATCTCAGTGTTGGATCCGTAGTGTTAATTACTTAATTTTCTGTGCTTTTCCGTATGTTCAAAATATTGTATAATTTAAAAATAAAATGATCAAAATGAACACGCTACATCATTCCCAGGGATTAGGCATCTAGCAATTTCTTCCCTTATTTATTAAAAATATTGAAGTGTTTAATATACAAAACACCATGCTGGGAGCCACACAAATTTAAATTGTGGCTGTGGGGCCATATGACTGCTCTTTACAGACATACAAGGACTGTGAACCAAAGGAATATCTGCTACTTGGGCCTCCCTGAACTATAGCGTTTTCTAGGAGGAAAGTAGAATATTGTGGGCAGACAACCAACTCTCAATAGTGACAAAAGGCAGAGGCAAGTGAGATGAGGAAAGTAAGAAAGACCAATTTAAAGGGGGTAGTTTGGGGCTGTGGAGTAGGGCAGGGTCCTCTGGCCCAGAACCCGCTTCTGATCACTGATGCCTCCCCCAGGGCCGTCTCATTCATGTCTGTTCTCTCATCACTTTAACAGAGGGACCAGCAGCGTTTCTCAGATATGTTGAGTTCCCCATTCTTTCTTATTTCAGCCCTGATTGCAGACTGCAGAGTGACTTCTTGGTTATCAGAAAGAGCAGAAGAAAGAGCCCAGAGACTCACAGCATCTCTCCCTGGGCTGTTGTCTGCTTCTATTCAGGATACGTGTCAGAGCTGCTGACAAGAAGCCATATGAACCGCTCTGAGTCCCTGGCTGAGCTGTCCACCACTGGGGAGTAGAAAGAAGAGAGATGGAAGACAAAAATAAGGATGAAATACCCAGGAGCAAAGGAGGCTGTGGACATATAATCACTACCATGGCACACTCTTATGCAGCAATTTAGAGTCTGCACAGTTGCCTTTACTCAATCAGCTCAGTAACTATCATTTCTCTGTCTTAGAAAATGAAGGCCCGGGCTTCCCTGGCGGTGCAGTGGTTGAGAGTCCGCCTGCCGATGCAGGGGACACGGGTTCGTGCCCCAGTCCGGGAAGATCCCACATGCCGCGGAGCTGCTGGGCCCGTGAGCCATAGCCGCTGAGCCTGCATGGCCAGAGCCTGTGCTCCACAACGGGAGAGGCCATAACAGTGAGAGGCCTGCGTACCGCAAAAGAAAAAAAAAGAAAATGAAGGCCCAGGAAGTCTCTATTGTGTGCCAAGCACTGTCCTCTGCACGGGGGCTGTGACAGTGAGCAAGGTGCACAAAGGCTCTGTTCTAATGGACCTTACGCTTGCCCCAGGTCAGAGAACCACTGAGTGGATGGGCCAGGGCTGTTGTGACTCTGCTTTGGCATGGTGTGATCAAAAGGGCACGAGACTTGGAGCCTGAGCCTCCGGATGTGTGCCCCGACACTGTTTGACCTTCAGTAAGTCCTTTAAAACTCCTGATTCCTCATCAGTAAAATGGGGGTCCTAGTAGCTGCCTACAGGATCATTGCTGGGAACACACCACGTGTGGGGGGGAAGAAAGAGGGAGAATAAAGTTGTGAATTTTAATAGACACTTGTAGCTTATTCTTTTTTGTTTCATTTTTGGTTTTGTTTTTAGTTTTATTGAAGTATAGTTGGTTTACAATGTTGTGTTAATTTCTGCTGTACAGCAAAGTGATTCAGTTATACATATATATATTCTTTTTCGCATTCTTTCCCATTATAGACATGTGTAGGTTATTCTTATTCCTCAAATTCTTAAAACTGGAGAGCTGTTGAATTTGGCTTTCTGAAACCTCACCCAAAAGGGAAGGGGGAGGCAGGAGAGAGGGAGGGAAGAGACATTTTTATCAGGGGAATATCTCAGAAATTAAGAGTTTCGGTGCTGCTCATAAGAGCCCAGCTTCTGCCCAGATGGTTTTCCCAGAGTTAATTCTCCAGGAAACAGCCAAGGGGTGGAACCCGAGGTAAGAGAGGACAGCCCGGAGCGATGCCTCACAGGTGGCTGGCTTCTGTGCCAGCCTCTGCTATGTTCCCTTCACTGGGAGTTGGGGTGGCCCGTTGGCTCTGGAATCACAGCAGGAGAGCCAAGTAATTGTGCTGACATGCCCAGGCGGGTCTCAGATCAAAGGTCTGCCTGGATTTGCTGTGTCTCACCCCCAGCACATCATGAGAACACTCCTCCTCACAGCAACCTCTTTCACCTGCTCTCCAACACAGACTCTCCCTTGTACCCCTGAAGCCCTCTTCCCACAAAGTCAGTGTGTGCAGTCTGCATCCAGCGTGGGTTCAGGCTGAGACCTACTGAGGTGATGTCTGCCAAGCATGTGGCTTTTGGCTACTGGAGAGCCAGGAGAAGCAGAACCTCTGAGTCATTGCCACTCAGCAGCTTGAAGCTCTCCTAGGCCAGGTCTGGAAAGCTGGGGAGAGCCCCCATCATCACACCAGAGACCCCCTCGCACAAATGACCAGGACGAGGGCTGCATCCCCACGGATGCCACCACTTCCCCCATGCGCTCTGTGAGCACCACAGGTGTGTGCTGTGCTCAGCTCTCAGAGCCCTGCAGGGAGGACCCAGACCATGGCTGCCCAGACAGCTCCATGAAGAATACCAATCGCATTCTTCTGGGGCCTGAGAAAGCATCAGGGCCTGCAGAACCCCAGAGGGAGAGCTTTGGGAAACCTGTGGAAACCAAACTCCACCTCAGTGTGTCTGTGCAGAGCCCAAAGCCCCAGGTGGAGGCAGCTGGCAGGTGAGCAAGCTTCTAAAGGGCTTTTAAAATACAAACGTTTTTGTAACTATGAGAAAAGTCAAGGGGAGGGAGTCCTTAGAATGATCCCTGGGGTACTGTTCAACATCATACCTCGTTGAATGTTGCTTTTTAAAACATAATACAGCATCAGTAATTCATTGGTGGCTGTGCTGATTCCACGGGGTTGTTTGCTCGAAGTTCAGATAATGTCATTGCTCTGGAAGCCTTGGGCGGGAGGAGCTACACTTGGACCAACTTCCGCCAGTGAATCTACAGCCCTGAGGCCTCAGAAATGGGAGGTGACCGTTTACCCTGTGACGTGTAAGAATGAGTGCATTCTCTTGTTCCGTGTAGGACCTGAGAGTACTTTTTGATTGTACTAACGTTTGTCTCAGTTTTCCTTTGCCATGAAAAAAAAATTGAGTCCAAAGGAATGCCTCCTTTTTGGAAAATAATTTTAAATGATTCTGTTTACAGAATTAGAACTCGGCATTAAAAAACTTAACTTGGACATATGAAAACACAAATCTTCCTACCTACCCAGGACATGTAAATCAGATCTTATTGCTTTGGGCAGAGTGATTACAAAATTAGCAGGGAGAGACTGGCTTGCAGGTCCCATCAGATGTAATGACAGCATGAATTTCTCATTATTAAAATATGTAATTTAATATAATATTATATTGCATAATATATTTTAGATATAATACCATAATACATGTGGTTATGTAATAATTATGCAGTAATTAATTTTATCATAGATGTCTCAATGTCAGTTCAGTAGGTTTGTATGAGCATGTGCAAAGCATTATGCTGGAAGAGGAATGTTGAACAGAAAACTGATGCACAAAACAAACTTTTTCAAGAAATTTATGCTCTGAGAAGTTAAAATAAATTTCCAAATAATACAAGGCAGATTATATTAAGATAATAAGGAAGGAGCAAACTGCCAGTGGATTCCAAGGAGGGAGAGATGACATCAGGATGGAGGGGACAAAGAAAAAAGTCTTAATGAAGGTTGATCAGGGTATTGAGATAAGGTACAGATGGGGAAGAACGGAGGACAAATTTTGACTGTGAGGTGAGCTTAGGAGATAAACCTGGAACCACCAGCTGGGCCAAGACCGAGTATCTGAAATCACTTTAGCTCTCACTTTTGAAGCAGGCATGATATTTCCTTTAAAAACTATTGTATTAATTTGCTAGGGCTGACGTAACAAAGTACCACAAACTGCGAGGCTTCAATAACAGACATTTATTGTCTCACAGTTCTGGAGGCTGGAAGTCTGAGATCAAGGTGTCCGCAGGGTGGGTTCCTTCTGAGGGCCAGGAGGGAGAATCTGGCCCCCGTCCCTCCCCTAGCTTTTCAGGGTTTACCAGCAATGTTTTGCATTCCTTAGCTTGTAGAAACATCACCCCAATATCTGTCGTTGTGTTCATACAACTTTCTCCCTGTGTGCATGTCTGTGTCCAAATTTCTCCTTTTATAAAGACATCAGTCAGATTAGCACTCACTTTAATGGTCTTATTTTAACTTGATTAACTCTATAAAGATCCAATCTCCAAATAAAGTCACATTCTGAGGTACTGGGGGTTAGGATTTCAATACGTCTTTTTGGGGACACACAATTCATCCCATAGCAGTTACACACACACACGTTGTTTCCTATGGCAAGTGCCTTTTTTTTTTTTTAAATAAATCTATTTATTTATTTTTGGCTGCGTTGGGTGTTCGTTGCTGCACGCGGGCTTTCTCTAGTTGCGGCGAGCGGGGGCTACTCTTCATTGCGGTGCGCGGGCTTCTCATTGCGGTGGCTTCTCTTGTTGCAGAGCACGGGCTCTAGGCACACGGGCTTCAGTAGTGGTGGCATGCAGGCTCAGTAGTTGTGGCTCGTGGGCTCTAGAGCACAGGCTCAGTAGTTGTGGCTCGTGGGCTCTAGGGCGCACGGACGTCAGTAGTTGTGGCGCACGGGCTTAGCTGCTCTGCGGCATGCGGGATCTTCCCCAGCCAGGGTTCGAACCTGTGTCCCCTGCAGGCGGATTCTTAACCACTGCGCCACCAGGGAAGCCCAGCAAGTGCCTTTTAAAAACGATATTGTGAGGTTAAGGTCTGGTGTTTATCCTAGAATCAGGTCATGGAATAAAATAGAGAAAATATAAAAAGAAATGCTCCAGCTCAGTAGCCTTGCATATAGTTTACTGATTTCTCTGGCATCTATCTGCCTTCTCTCACAGTCTGAAAATGAGCAGGCGCGTTTAAGCTTAGGGAAAGTATTGACAATTCTTCTCATTTGTATTATGTACTATAGTTTATGAAGTATTTTCTCACTTCATCTCATGTAATCTTCACAATAATTCTATTAGCTAAGCAGGGTAGATATGCCATTACCAATGTATAGACAAGTGGCTTAAGTCTGAGAGGTTTCATGAAACATTTAGGGTCATGCTTTAGGTGACCGCAAAAGATGGCAAGGAAGTTTAGGTGTTCTGAATTACATCCCAGATTTTTCTCATTCCATCATGATGTATAAAAGTATTTTTTTAAAAAGAAAGTACACGAACTTCCCTGGTAGTCCAGTGGGTAAGACTCTGCACTCCCAATGCAGGCAGCCCAGGTTCGATCCCTGGTTGGGGAACTAGATCCCATATGCATGCCGCAACTAAGAGTCCACATGCCACAACTAAGAAGCCCGCATATGGCAACTAAAGATCCTGCATGCTGCAACTAAGACCCAGCACAACCAAAATAAATAAATACTAAAATAAAAATAAAAAAGAAAGTACAGCAATCAATTTTACTTGTCTCCATTCTGTAGGTAAAGAAACAATGAAAGCATATGATAAACCCAGGATTCAAACCTAACAGTCTCCTGAGGCCCTACCCTTGGCAGAAATTCACCAAGATTATTACTGCCTATGGGACAGGTGCACTCAGTCCATAGCTTTCATAAATTTTCATTCAGTTCTACTCAATATTTAATAAGCCAGAAATTCTGTTAGGTGTTGGTGATATGCAGATTATTAAGGCTAGGTAATATACTACTGAGAAAGACAGATGTACAAAGACCATTAAACAATGTGGTGATTTCACAAGAGTCTGTATGGGGAGGGATCAGTGAGGACACAGAGAGGGAACCTTCCACGCCCAGGAGAAAGGATGGGTGATGGATCCCCTCTATTCTTTTTCCTGCTCCCTAGCTCAGGGCGCTACAGGTTATAAACATGACTAAACTGGAAGGCAGTACACATAGCACAGAGTGTGACCTTTGGAACCACACTGATCGGGTTATAGTCCTGGAGCCAGCACCTACCAGCTGTGACCCTGGGCAAGTGACTTAATCTCTGAAGACACCACTTTCTTTCTTGTTAAGATAGGGATAATTCATAGGACTGCAGTGATGAGATGATGAAATGTAAAGCCCAAAGTGCTTGATAAATTTTAGCCATTATGACTCATGAAACTAGCTTTTAGTGGGCTTAAAAAAATTTCACAGTTGGAAAAAATTTCACATTGCTCTTATTGCACAATTAGATACAAACATTTGATAACCATATCTACTCATTTCTCCTTCATTCTCACCTCCATCCTGCTAGGGACCATGAGAATTCATAAATCCTATTTTAGAGTTTTTGACTATAGGTTTCAGGGAGTAGATGCCCTGACGATCTTGGCTTAAGCTTTGAGATTCTGTCCACATCCTCTGGGAATTTCACCCTTATGGTGTTGATCTTATATGGAACTCCTTTACCACCCAAGCATGGACTCTCAGTGGTGAAGCCAACCCTATTCATTGGTAGTTTTCACTTGCTTGACTTTGGTTCTGTGGGGCACCTACTTGTTTCACACAAATATAAAGTTGGGTAGTTATTTGTTGATAGTCATTTATCTACGAAGTATAAAATATCGAATTATTGACAAAGCATAATTTGTCCCCTAATTTTCTGACAGATGGTTTGAAATTGGTAGGAATATAAGCCAATGGGGAAAACGTGTGGTTTGCCACCTTAATATCGGACTTGCTCTGAAGTTAAGGAGCCTTCATGGAACTCAAATACTAGTTATCTGAACAGTAAATGTATATGAGCCAAGACAGTTTTCAAGAAGCACTTACTCCACCAGTTACCACAACATATTAGAAAGCTCAGCTGATATTCCAGGAAAGTTGTTCTTGGCTTCTGAGCAAAGCTTTCCAATGGGCTTCCTGTATGACCCTGGGACACTATTTCTCCACTGTCCAGCTACCCACTGCTGCATTCTGGTTTCCAAGAGAAAGGAGAGGGACACAGTAGTTCTAGAACATGTCTTAGATTGCTGTGCAAGGCAAACAAGCAAAACCAACAAAGCTAGAATCCTTTAAAGTTAGGCCAGTGCCAGCTAAAAGCAACCAGGCCCCTCCTACCCTCTCTGACCCAAATGAGTCCTCCAGAGTCAAAGGTAGCTCTCTACCAGAGGTCACTTAACCCCACACTACCATGTCTTACTACCAAAAGAGAAAGAGGAGGAGTTCTTTTCTAAATCCTTCTCTGTTTCCTCAACAGAACTCATCACCAATATGTTCTTCACGGTGGTAAACCTAACATAGATCATTTGCATCTAAAAGAATACACACGTTCATTTAACAGTCCCACAAGTTATATTTCATTACACAATTATCAGAGGCAAATTATCTGCGAACAGCAATAACTGCTGTAGAGCTATATGCTCTGATAAAACAAATATATTTTTATTTGAAGATTATTCCTTAATAAATGTTACATTTAACAGTACAAAAAAAAAGGAAAAATATATTTACAAAGAGCAAAGGCAATGAGACTGTCTCTTCAGCTATAACCGATAGTAAAAGAAAATATAACTTTTTCATAGCCAAATAAGCTACCTTCTTAAAATATCAAATAAATAAATACATTTAAAGCTATCAACTGAGTTACTACTCTGTAGCTACTAATCTGAAGTAACTAAAATTCAGTATCAGAGTCCTGGATTTACAATGCTGTATTTTTTCACTGATTTCTTCATCTGCTTAATTTTCTTCTTTAAGACTTGATGATCTTGTTTTGAAATATTCTGAAAATATCTACACCCTAAGAAACAAAACAAGGCAAAATAAAAAGTTTTAATACTGATCATCAAATTCTTCAAGTATATTTCTACATTTTAAAAATTTTGCTTCAACTCTGGCATACTGATGATTCTAAAAGTAGAAGGCTTTGTATTATCTACACCGCTATGTCTAAGCCCATTCTCAGAGCTGTCACCAATGAAATGTACTGCTTCCTACATACAAAAATATTTCTGATGCATCATAATTAAAGCATATACTTTAGCTTGTTTTCTACCTTGCCTCCTAAACCTTAGTTAAGGTGATATGCATATTATATATATTCATATATTAAATGAGCCTTCTCCAGAAGCAAACTACTAGAGCTTCCTTCTCAATGATAAGTTGGTAAAAGAGCCAAAGATGCATTTATGACAATAAGGAAGTTCTCTGTAGAAAACCCTGATGTGAAGAATTAGAATAAACAAATCATAGGTTAGAAGAAATCAAAAATTTAATCTAGTCATTCCCGCCATCTAGCAGGCAGCTGGATGGTGATCATGCAGATATGCCAAAGGTGCTCATCAGAAGTTCTACCTGCTTTTCATAGTCTTACAATGCTAAGAGGATCACTAGTTAAGTATTTCAGAGACATGAATCAAATTCCTGTAAGAAAAACGTAAACTGGATATTGTAAGAGATTTTCTCTATTTAATAAATGAGACCATAAAAAACATAGGAAAAATTAATTTTATTACAGTCTCAGTTTGCATTTATTCATATTCTCTGGGAACTTGCTAGAATATATATTGTACCTAGAGTAACAATTTTTTTTTTTTTTTTTTTTGTGGTACGCGGGCCTCTCACTGTTGCGGCCTCTCCCACTGCGGAGCACAGGCTCCGGACGCGCAAGCTCAGTGGCCATGGCTCACGGGCCCAGCCGCTCCGCGGCATGTGGGATCTTCCTGGACCGGGGCACAAACCCGTGTCCCCTGCATCGGCAGGCGGACTCTCAACCACTGCGCCACCAGGGAAGCCCTAGAGCAACAATTTTATTATCCCTGAAAATAGTAAGGTGAGAACTGCTAATATTTTATTAGCTGGGAAGCAGTGGCGTGTGTGGTGTTATATAATAATTTGTGTTTCTAAACACATCTACCACTTTAGCAAAAACAAAATACTTTGTACACAGATTTCTGCTTCAGTCTAGAATACAGAAAACTGGAAAAAACTCTGCTACCAATCTAACACAGAGAAAAAGCCAAATAAACTACAATTCCTAACTTCAAGCCCACCAAGCTAAAGTCACAGGGTAGCCAAGCAGCCTGAACTGTTGGGAGGAAAGGCCCCTCCAAGGAGAAATGGGCCTGGTTCACCTTGAGCAGAGCATGGGAGGAAGGGCAGCCACCGTACCCTACTCCAAGCTCAAAGTAAAGGGAGGCCACGACTAAAATTCGAATCCCAGGATGTACTGAGGGTAACCAGATCAAGAACAAAACCCAGCACAACTCCCAATAGCCTGACTCAACCCCCATACTAACACCCTGAAAGAAGAAAAGGTGAGTCCATTCTCAGACATTTTATGCCTGATAGTCGCAGGATACCTCAGAATGTATAAAGCACTTTGATGCGATGTTTGTGTGATGCTTAACAATCCTGTAAGCAAATAGGGCAGGTGTTACACTGCCCATCTCAAACAGAAGGATCCCAAAGGTTAACTGCTTGACCTAAGTGACATGGCAAGTAAGGGACAGAATTGGAAGTTAACCCAGGTCTCCCGACCCAACTCAAACACAGGTACCTTTTGATATCTGTACCAGGAACCTCTACACTCATAAAGTAGAAAGTCACAATCCAAATCACATTTGTTTCTTGTACATCAGAGAGAAATTTTTAAAACTACTTTCATGTTTGCTAATCCTTTTCCTCCCATAAAATCAGTATTTTACTAATCTAAGTAACCATCTGAAACATTAACTGAGAATACTAATTCCAAATCAATACAAATTATATCTAAACCGACCTGAAGAATCTCTTTAGGATACTTTAAACTCTCTGGCCACATAGTGCTTACTCATGGCCACTGTGAGGTCACTTTCTTCACCTCTGGACACGTTCTGTGGCAGTCTCATTTCAGTACTGGCTACCTTTCTATATTTCAGTGGTACAAAGCAGGTAAGAGTTTTAACAGCCAAGATATTCCCCAAAGAAAAGACCAATTTCCCTTTCTTTTAAGAGGACTTTTAAGTAAGTTAATAGGAGGTATTTTTTTTTTCTTTTCTGAAGGGAAGAAAATATCTCATCCTTACAGCAACAGGTAAGTAAATATAAATAACATAAAGCTGTCATAAAAAAAATGAGGTCAATAAAGAATATTTTTCTATGTCTAATATAGTAGATAATCTCAGTAAACTTTCTCTACAGCACAGCCAAATGGTCATTTGCTGTGAAAACGGTGTATCCTTTATCTTAATAGCCCCTAAAGATACTCAAGTTAGAGCATAAAAACCAATGACGATCAACAATATGAAATCACTGTTTCCAATCCATGGAAATTCCCTACAAGCAGATCACCTGGCCCGAATTCAGTATTCATTTTTCCACTCAGCAGTTATTTTTCCATCATATAATACCCTTAGATACTGTTTAGGTAAACTCTAATATGAATGAATGGTCACACTTTGTAATTTCAAAATCACCTGAAAGCTATGGCTAGATAAAAAGAAAACAAAACATGTACCTTTTCCTAACAATAACCCAGCTACCAAAGCTTTCTCACAAGCTAAAGCTTTATCTTCCTTCCAATCACTTTTTGCCCGAAAGTAGCTGAAGTGAAAGCTTGGCCACCAGTTTTTCCTGGAGTTCCACTCTTCTTGAACCCAGGCAAGATGACTCCTGGAAAAGAAAAGTGTCAAAAGGGAAGGTCAGTGATGGAGACAGACCTATAGTGTCAGAATCTGAACTTAAGTAGGGTCTGTGGAAAGATGACAAGGAAGATGTTTCCAAACTAGCTTCCAAGTATAGCCATGGCATAGCACACGCATGAAAGCAAATCCTTTTTTGTCCTCTTTGATCTCCACGTCCCATTTTCCATTTAATGAAAGAGCCAGTTCAGTACAGCACAGCAGTTAACAGCATAGACTCTAAGGTCAAAATCTCAGATTCAAATCCCAGATCTTCCATCTACTATCTATGTGATCTTCGGCACGTTGCTTAATCTTTCTGAGCCTCAATTTGCTTGAGGATATTAATGGTGCCCCTCTCATAGCACTGTTATTAGGATTAAACTGGTCCATAGTATAGCAAGTGTCATATAAAGCTCTTTGCATGCTGTCTGGTACAAAGTACATTTTCAACAAATGTTAGCTATTGTTATTTATTTCTTAAAAGTTACTTTAAAACCTTACTTTAAAATTATATGCTACAAAGAATTACTATCCAAATTGAGATGGCATTATTATACGAACACATAGGTTTGACAGTTGAACCCAGGCAGTGCTAAGTATTCCTCAATAATTTAATAGAGCAAAGACTTATTTAGTACCTATTTGCCCCTGTGGCAAAACTTCTAGAGGTTTAAAAAGTGAGCAGCACATTTCTCCGCCTTCAAGAACCTTGGGGTTAGTAAGGGTTTGTACAGTGCTTTAGATTTGGAAAGTGGTTTACAGGGAGTACATCAACATATCACACCAAAAATACTTCCTAATCAAGACTGTTCTAAGGTCAAGTCAGGTCTGAAGCCTGAAGCAAGTTCCCACTGATAATGAATTTCCTAAGCAACTAAAATGGATATAATAAATCAATGAAATTTAATTTTTGTGATATCCTTTATTCTCTCACACACAAGGTAAAAATGACAAGGGCCACTCCTTTTCTTTTACTCAAAATGTGGCACTGATGATTATTTTGATCAGAGGGATAGCTTTAGATACCCAGCTCACAAGGGACTTAATAAATATTTGCTGAATGAATAACCATGACGATTTTATGAGGTCCTAAAAAAACCCACTGAAAATGACTGAGAACTGTTGGGAGAAAAGCTGCTTCCCATGTGATCTTACAAGTTGATGACACAAATCACAAACAGCTTTACAAAGAATCTAGTGAAGAGTGGAGGTGACCCCTTCTGGTCCCTATTTCCAATTAGAAAGCACAAACTTAGCTCTTAGCAGAGTAGTGGTAAGGGCTATTACCCATTTTGATAGCACAAAAAGTCCGGATAGAATTTTTGTATGTTTTACTTGTGACTTCCTATTTCCTGCTCTTCTGACGTACTCAGAAGAAAACAGCTGAAGACACAGTTCAAGAAATCCAAAAACATAAACAAAGAACTTTATTAGCTAAAATACTATAAAACATTATTTATGCTGATCCAGTAATAAACACTGTATGTTTCTTACTTACCCCATTAAAGTCTGTCTGAGATATTTTGCCAAATATTTCCAAGCAGTTATATTTTTAGTGCATCCAGCAAAATCTAAGACTCCAAATAATACCTCCAACCCCAGTTTACGGTGTTCTTCGTTTTCTGCAATGGTCACAACAGTTAGAGTTTACAGAAAGCACTGAAGAGCACAAAGCTAAAAGATTATATTCCACTGATACAGTATCACTGAATCATAAGCCTTCTAGTTTAACAGTTTAAAACAATTCATTATGATCATACTCTCCTGTGATGAATCTGAAGAATTTGATAATTTAGTCCACATTAATGAAGGCAGGGTGGTGAGTCTGACCTCTATATGGGTTTATATTACTGAGAACATTACTTAAGGTACCGGCCCTATTTGGGCATTTTATATATGTTCTCTTCTATTACGAGAAGAACCGAGGTAGTCCCAGTACCTACTGGACTTAGTAAGCGGATTTCCTATGAAGAATTATGTTCTTTTCTATACTGAGGTGAATCCCAGTAAAGATTAAAATAAGCTGAATCATATAAATTGAAGCCGTTTTTCTTTTGCAACCATTGCCTAAATTCTATAGCAGAGGTTAGCACACTTTTTCTGTAAAGGGCCAGACACTATTTAAGTTTTGCAAGCCTTACAGGCTGTCATAACTACTCAACACTACTGTCATAGGGCAAAAGCAGCCATAGATGCTTTTATATTTTTGTATATAAATAAATGGACATGGCTGTGCTCTAACAGAACTTGATTTATGGAAACAGGCAGGAGGGGACTTCCCTGGTGGTGCAGTGATTAAGAATTCGCCTGCCAATGCAGGGGACACAGGTTCTACCCCTGTTCCAGGAAGATCACACATGCCACGGAGCAACTAAACCTGTGCACCACAACTACTGAGCCTGCGCTCTAGAGCCTGTGCACCACAACTACTGAAGACCGTGCACCTAGAGCCCGTGCTCCACAACAAGAGAAGCCACCACGATGAGAAGCCCACGCACTGCAACCAAGAGTAGTCCCCACTTGCCATAACTAGAGAAGGCCCGGGTGCAGCAACGAAGACCCAATGCAGAAAGAAAGAAAGAAAAGAAAGGAAGGAAGCAAGGAAGAAAGAAAGAAATACTAAAAAAAAAAAAAAAAACAGGCAAGAGGTGGTTCTGGCCCATAGCCACAGTCTGCTGAGCCACAGTCTATAGCTTGTCTGCACAAAGAGATTTAAAACAAACTACTTACCTGATTTTCTCAGTAATCTATGGAATTCTAACATCAGTTTATGAGATGGTACAATCTGATACAAAATCTGGAAGAAAAGATAATCTTGTAATTTTTACACATTCGAAAGGCGAGATCTCTAATTTCAGCTTACTTTCAAATAAAGTTCTTACTATCTAATATGCCCTTGGTAAAGGAATCAAGGATTTAAAAGATACTTTGCTTTGTTTTTTTTTTGCGGTACGCAGGCCTCTTACTGTTGTGGCCTCTCCCGTTGTGGAGCACAGGCTCCAGACGCGCAGGCTCAGCGGCTATGGCTCAAGGGCCCAGCCACTACACGGCATGTGAGATCTTCCCTGACCGGGGCACGCACCCGTGTCCCCTGCATTGGCAGGCGGACTCTCAACCACTGCGCCACCAGGGAAGCCCAAAAGATACTTTGCTTTTATCCAGTTCAATTATGGTATAGAAAGGTGTTCTACGTAAAGTTATTTAAAGAAAAAAAAATCCCTCCTAATAACAAGATAGTTGGTTGGGAGGGTGGGGGGATGTGGATAGATGGAGACATTTTATTTTCTCTATACTTATACTGTTTACCACACTTAAAAACTTAATTTCTTTTCAGTAGCCAGGACTGAGGAAAAAAATAAAAAGAGAATCAATATCACATAGGAAAAATATTTAATATTTATTGATCACAAAAGGTCATAGAATATACAAAACAAAACCCAAAAAGGCAAGGCTAGTTATTTTGGAAGATTGTGTTCAGGAACACAGTACATTAAGAGTATTCAAGTCAATATTTTTACAATCTTTTTACACAATAGGGACAAGTTAAAGGTTTTTCTTTCTAAAAATAGGATGGACAATTTTTATGAATATGCAAAAAATAGGATTGAAAGTATATTTCTCACTTAAACACATTTAATATTAGAGATGAATTTATTCTGTCTGCTGCTGAGGTAATTTAACCTTACACTGAAATAATTTCCCACAAAATGAAAAGTAAATTTGTTAATTTCTCTTAATAGTTTTTAAATTAGAGATCAAACAACATGATCAATATACCAATATCAGAGAGTATTATTAAAACTCAGTTTTTACAAAATCACATTTTCTTTTTTGATTTAGGGAATTTTGTATATGGTTCAATTCACTTAGATTTTTAAAAAATATATAACATATGTACTAGAAAGGTACACAAATCATGTGTGCCATTCAATAAACTTTCACAAGTTATACACACTCACATAATCAGCACCCAGATCAAAAGACAGAACACTATCAGAACTCTGGAAGTCTTTCATCAGTTTTGTAAAATTCTTAGCCATTGACTCATTAAATATTGTCTTTGCCTGTTTGTTTGCCTTTGAATCCCATTCTCTCTCCTTTCCCTGGGCTCCAATTACAAGTAGTTCAGACCTTTCACCAAGTCCTTTGTACACTCTTTTCTGCACTTTTTATTCTTTTTGCTCTTCCTTCTTTAGCCTGATTTTCTACACAGTTCATTAATTCTCTCTTCTGCTATGTTCAATCTATTTAAACCCATTTATTGAGTTAATTTCAAATACTGTATTTTTCAAAAGGAAAACCAGAATTTCTCTAAATCTATCTTGTCTTGAAGATAAGTGTTGAATACAGTTGTTTTCTATTCCATTTTTTTAAAGTCTTTTCAGAACACCATTAATGAATGACAACCTGAGTGAAGTTCAGCATCTTGCTTTTGTTGTAACTGTCCTTAGTATTTTCTTGCACAAATGGGTAAAGAGAAATCTTGAAGAGTAAAATTAAAATAGCAACTTTAAAAGTATATTACGCAGTTTGCAAGTAAGACTGTGGTACTGATATTAAGATTAAGACTGTGGTACTGATATTAAGATAAATCAATGGAACAGAATTCAGTGTCCAGAAATAAACCATATATATCCATGATCAATTGATTTTGACAATGGTGCCAAGACAATTCAATGGGAGTAAGAAAATTCCTTTCAACAAACAGTGCTGGGACAACTGGATATCCACGTGGCAAAAGAATGAAACTAGACCACTACATCACACCACATACAAATATTAACTCAAAATGGATCAAAGACCTAAAGGTAAAAACTAAAATTATAAAACTGTGAAGAAAACCTAGGTGTAAATATGTGTTACCTTAGATTAGGCAATAGTTTCGTAGATATGACACAACTAAAGCACAAGCAACCAAAGGAAGAACAGTAAATTGGACTTTATCAAAATGAATCATTTTTGTGCTTCAAAGAACACTATTAAGGGAACTCCCTGGTGGTCCAGTGGTTAGGACTCGGCACTTTCACTGCCGAGGGCCTGGGTTCAATCCCTCGTGGGGGAACTAAAATCCCGCAAGCCGCACCACTCAGCCAAAAAAAACCCATTATGAAGAAAGATAAAGATAACCCACAAAAAGGTAGAAAACAGAAAATAGTTGCAGATCATATACCTGATAAGGGTCTAGTACCCAGAAGGGTCTAGTACCCAGTTCTTTATATATATAAAGAACTCTTACATGTCAACAACAAAAAGGTAAGCAACCCAATTAAACAATGGGCAAAGGAATATTTCTCCAAAGAACATAAACGAATTGCCCATTAGCACATGAAAAGTTGGTCAACATCATTAGTCATTAGGGAAATGCAAATCAAAACCACAATAAGATACTACTTCCCATCTACTAGGATGGCCATAATAATAATACAGTAACAAATATGAGCAAGGATGTGGAGTAATTAGAACCCTCATACATTGCTGGGGAGAACGTAAAGTTGTGCAGCTCCTTGGCAAAACAGCTTGGCAATTCCTCACAAAGTGAAACATAAAGTTAGCATATTCTGGTGATTCAGCTTCAAGGTATGTATACCCAAGAGAATTGAAAACGTATGTCCCACAAAAAGTTTTACACAAAAGTTAACAGAAGTATTATTCATAATAGCTGAAAAGTAAAAACAACCCAAATGTCTATCAATTGGTTAATGGATAAACAAATGTTGTATATTCATACAGTGGAATAATATTGAGACATAAAAAGGAATGAAGTACTGACACATGCTACAACATGGATGAACTTAAAAATATGCTAAGTGAAAGAAACCATTCACAAAAGGCCACATATTGTATGACTCCATTTGTATGAAATGTCCAGAATAGACAAATCTATAGAGACAGAAAATAGATTAGTGGTTACCTAGGGTTTGGGTGGACAGGGTAGGTGTGGGCTAATGGGCACAGTATTTCTTTGGGGGGGGTCATTAAATGTTCTATAATAGATTATGATAATGGTTGCACAACACTGTACATATACTAAAAACATTGGATTGTGCACTTAAAACAGTGAATTTTATGTTATGTAAATTCTATCTCAAAAAAGCTGTTAAGAAAATGTAAAGTGCCTTGAATCAAGAATAAACCAGATATTCTTTAAAAATATTTTTTTAAGTATTATGCAGTAAAACAAAGCCTGTTGAAAACTTTATAAAATGTACAGTTTCCACATCTGAAGGTTTGATAATGTCAATTTTGATGACTATACAAGTACAGATTAGAGCTAATTGGCTTTTTAAAAGGAAGACTGGTAGAAAAGGATTTTTCTCAGTCATTTGTATAGGCTGAAAAGGACCTTTCTTTTTCCTCTAAAATATGATTAGAAACTGACCATGAAATATATAAAGAACTCCTAAATTCAATAACAAAAAACTGAAACACCTAGTTCAAAAAAGGGATGTAAACAGACATTTCTCCAAATAAGGTACACAAATAACCACTAAGCACATGAAAAGATGCTCAACATCACTACCCTCAGGAAAATGCAAATCAAAATAAAAATGACATACCACTTCATACACCTCAGGAGATCTATTATCAACTTCTTAAAAAAGAAAAGTAACAAAGTGTTGGTGAGGATGTGGAGAAATTTAAACCCTCATGCACTGCTGGTGGGAATGTAAAATGGTACAGCTGCTATGGAGACAGCTTGATGGTTCCTCAAAAGGTTAAACAAAGAAGTATCATATGATCCAGCAATTCCACTCCTAGGTATATACTTAAAATAACTGAAAGCAGGGACTCAGACACATACTGTACACCAATGCTCATAGCAGAGTCATCCACAAGAGCCAAAAACTGAAAACAACCCAAATGTCTACCAAGAGATGAATGGATAAATAAAATGTGGAATATATTTGTATAATATATATATATAATGGAATATTATTCAGGCTTAAAAAGGAAGGAAATTCTGATACATGTTATAACATGGATGAATCTTGAAAACATTATGAAATAAGCAAGACATAAAAGGACAAATACTGTATGATTCCACTTAGATGAGGTTCCTAGAACGAGCAAATTTATAAAGAGACAGAAAGTAGAATAGAGGTTGCTGTATGCCTGAAACTAACACAGTATTGTAAATCGATTATACTTCAATATATTTAAAAAAAAAGTAGAATAGAGGTTACTAGGGGTTGGGGGAGCCTATTGTTTAATGCATACAGAGTTTCTGTTTGTGATGATGAAAAAGTTCAGGAAGTAGACAGTGGTGATGGTTGCACAAAATTGTGCATGTACTTAATGGTAATGCCATTAAAATGTGCACTTGAGGGACTTCCCTGGTGGTTCAGTGGTTCAGACTTCGAGCTTCCAATGCAGGGGGCACAGGTTCAATTCCTGATCAGGGAACTAAGATCCCAGATGCCAAATAGCACGGCCAAAAAAAAAGAAAAAATGTGCGCTTGAGAATGGTTAAAATGGTAAATTTCATATTACATATATTTTACCACAATAAAAAAAAATTTTAAGGAATACCATATACAGTAACAATCCCAAACTTGAAAGACTTAGGGGTAAATTTAACAAAATATATACACTAAAAACTACAAAACATTTCAGAGAGAAATAAAATACCTAAATTAATGGAGAGACATACCATGTTCACAGTTTGGAAATCTCAGTATTACTAAGATGTCTATTCTCTCAAAATTGATCTACAGATTCAAAATCCCAACAAGATATTTTTTGTAGCAACTGACAAACTGATTTTAAAATGTACATGAAAAGTCAAAAGACCTAGAGAAGCTAAAAGCAATTTTGAAAAAGGACAAATTTGTATGACTTCCATGACATGATTCCAAGACTCGCTGTAAAGCTACCATAATCAGGATGTGTGGTATTGGTATACGAATGGAAATACACATCACTAGAACACAATAGAGTCTATATGCATGGTCAATTGATATTCAACCAAGTTACCAATGTAATTCAACAGGTAAAGGATAGTCTTTTCAACGACCCTTACCTCACACTACACAAAAAAATTAGCTCAAAACCTGTCCCAGACCTAAACATAAAACTGTAACACTTCTCGAAAAAAAAACACAAAAGAGAATCTTCATTATCTTGGAGTAGGCAAAGATTTCTTAGACAAAAAATACTAACTGTAAAAGAAAAATGAGTAAATTGTACTTAATCAAAATTAGAAATTTCTGCTCTTTGAAAGATACTGTAAAGAAAACAAAAAGGCAAGCCACGGACTGGGAGAACATATTTACCATCCATATACCTGACAAAGGACTTGTACCCAGATTATATAAAAAAACTTCCAAATCAATAAGACAAATAAGAGAAACTGAACTTTCATACTTTGATGGTGGGAATGTCAACGGTATAGTCTCCTCAGAAAACAGTTGGGCAGTTTCTTAAGTTAAACATATACCTTCCAGCAATTCCACTCTTAGGTAACTACCAAAGAAAAATGAAAATATATGTGCACACAAAAACTTGTGCATGAATGTTCACAGTGGTATTCATAATAGCCAAAGAGTGAAAATAACCCAAATGTCCATCAAGAAGTGAATGTATAAAAATGGAATAATACTCAGCAGTAATAAGGAACAAATTACTGATACAATAATATGGATAAATCTCAAAAACATTCTACTGAGCAAGAAAATCCAGACCTAAAGAAAGAAAAAAAAAGAGTACATACTGTCAGATTTCATTTATATGAAATTCTAGAAGAGATAAAACTAATCTATAGTGACAGAAAACAGATCAGTGACTGCCTGGGGCCAAGAGTACATGGGCGGCTTGGCTGCAAAGGGAAATGAGGGATTTTCTAGGGTGATGGAAATGTTCAATATCTTAATTATTATGGTGTTACACGGATGCATATATTTGTAAAAATGCATCCCAGTGTACATTTAAAATATCTGTTTTATTGTATGTAAGTTAAATTTCAATAAAGATGATTTCCTAAAAAAAAAAGCAATGCAGAACTTTCCAACCAGGGTGACAAAACAGTTTCTGAAATATTGATCCTCTCCCCTCCGTCTCACTTGGGCAGAAGATGGGGGAATGGTAGTGATGGGGGGTCTGCCGGAAGGCTGCTGCCTCCTGTCTTTACCTCAGTGTGCCATACATACACTGTCATTTTCTCTGGATGTTACAACATGAAAGTTGGAAAGCAGTGACCTAAGAATGTCTTAAAGTAGATCCCCAACCCTGTTCAAACACTGACATAAAAATTCTCTACCTTAAGCACACTTATCAATTTCTCTCTTGGTGCCTTCTCTCTCTTTAAAAAGTTGTATAAGTAGATATGAGCATTTGGATTTGATGGGAACTTTTCATCATAGGCGTAATTGGTAAGCACCTCTCGGGCTCCATCTTGATCCCCATAGAATTCCAGCATCTATATAAAATAAGTCATGATATCTTAGCTAAATTCTGTAAGATAGCTATATGAAATATCATGTACAACTTAACTTTATTGATGAGCACAAAAAAAGTCATACAACTGAAAAACAGCATTTACTATATAGGGAACAACAGTGATGCCAGTTTTTGCTTCCACCAGCATATGTTACAACCTCCATAGAACACAGAAGATCATAAAAAAGGCCTACATGGTTTCCCATTTTTCCCTTATCATATTTTGTTACTGAAAAATGCAGCAACTTCAACATAAGAAGTGTTCCTATGAGAAATAAAGTCTTCAAAGTAGGGCACATTAGGACCAAAAAAAGACCATACGATGCAACTAACCTCAGTGCCCTACATAACTTTAGCCACAAAAGGAGTGCATAAGGAATTATAATTCCTTTCCTTTCATTCCTTCCCGTCCTGACACAGGAATTTCCAGATTCACTAGCATACGGTTTCAGAGATTATCTTCGGACAGCATAATTATCACTTTAGCACTAATGAAACTTTCAAAAAGCAAGGGACCTCAGCATCCATGGATACTGAGGGACTACTGTATTTGGCCATGACACATTAACCAATGGTGAAAATAAACACAGTAACGTTTACAGTATATTGGTAAAATAAACAAAACTTATTCAGACCAAAAAGAAGCATCATATTCTTTTAATTTTTAAACAATTTTTTCCATTAGTTCCTTTCTGATCAATAAAGATTAAGCTTATAACAAAATGAAACTAATAAAACCTTATGAAAAGTTTACTTACCTCTACATAACTCTTCACAAAAGGGTCCCAAACTCCAGGAATTTGAATCAATGCACAAAGGTTTATAGATGTCTTCCAGCTGTGGTTGAGCATATTCTGGGACGCTGTGTTGTAAGTATAATCATCCTCATCTGTCCAAAGACAAAAGATTTTTTAAAGTATTCAGTACTGAGGACTTCTGCAGAATCAGTACTCAGTAAACTACCCACAAGAAAAGCTCAGACCCTGATGGCTTCACTAGTGAATTCTAACAATCACTTCAAGTATAGTACTAATTCATCACAAACTCTCCCCCTAAAAAAGGACAGAGAGAAAACACTTCGCAACTGATCTATGAGATCAGAATCACCCTGATACCAAAACCAGACAAACACAACACAGGAAAATTACAGACCAGTATCTCTTATAAGTATAGATGCAAAAATTCTCAACAAGATACTAGCAAACTGAATCTAGCAACACATAAAGTGGGATCTATTCCAGGAATGCAAGGTTGTTTAACATCTGAAATCAATTAATACAATATTCCAAATCAATAGAATAATGACAAAAACCTCATAACCATCTCAATTGTTCCAGAAAAAGCATTTGGCAAAATTCAATAACCTTTCATGATAGACACACTGAACATCTAGGAAAAGAAGGAAGTTCTTCAATCTGATAAAGGGCATCTTATGAAAAACCCACAACTAATATCAGAATTGATGGTGAATGACTGCATGCAAGAGAGAATGTCCTCTCTTGCAACTTCTATTCAACATTATAATGGAGGTTCTAGGCAGGGCAATTCAACAAGAAAACAATACAATGTCCAGATTGGAAAGGAAGAAGTAAAACTATCTCTACTTGCAGATGACATGATCTTGTACATGGAAAATCCTAAGAATACATTAAAAACTTATTATAACTAATAAATGAGTTGAAAGTTGCATAATATAAAATCAACGCACAATAGTCAGTTGTATATCTATACACTTGCAATGAACAATCCAAAAATGAAATTAGGAAAATAATGCCATTTACAATAGCATCAAAAACGATAAACTACTTAGGTATGAATTTTACAAAAGAGACATAAAATTATAGTCTGAAAAGTAGTATTGTTCAAGGAAATTAAAGAAGACCTAAATAAATGGAAAAGACATCCTGTGTTCATGGGTTGGAAGATTTATTAAATTAATCTATAGCTTTAATGCAATTCTTATCAAAGTCCCAGCTGGCTTGTTTGCATAAATGACAAGCTGATCCTATAATCCATATGGAAATGCAAGGGACCAGGAATAGCCAAAACAATCTTTAAAAAGAAGAACAAATTTGGAGGATTCACACTGTGACCTCAAAAGTTACTATAAAGCTACAGTAATTAAGACTGTGATATGGGCATAAGTATGGATATATATAGATCAATGGAAGAAAATTTAGAGTCCACAAATACAACTTCATATATGGGCAACTGATTTTTGATAAGGGTACCAAGACAATTCAGTGGGAAAATAATAGCCTTTTCAATAAATATGCTGGAACAACTGAATACCCACATGCAAGATAAAGTTGAACCCCTACATACCTCACGTGATATGAAAAAATTAACTCAAAATGAATTAGAAAACAACTGTAAAACTATATAACTCTCAGAAGAAAACATAAGTCTAAATCTTCGTGACCTTGGAGTAGGCAAAGGCTTCTTGGATGCGACAACAAAAGCACAAGCAACAAAAGAAAAAACAAACAACTTCATCAAAATTAAAACCTTTTGTGACTCAAAAAACACCTAAGAAAGTAAAAAAGATAACCCACAGAATAGAAAAAAAACACTTCCAAATCCTACACCTATCTGAAAAGGGACTTGTACCTAGAATATATAAAGAACTCTTACAACTCAATAATAAAATAATAAGTAATTCAATTAAAATAGGAGAAAAGGATCTGAATGCAAATTTCTCCAAAGAAGATATACAAATGGCCCACAAGCACATGAAAAGATGCTCAACATTATTAGCCTCTAGGGAAATGCAAATCAAAACCACAAGATACTACTTCACACCCAGCAGGACAGCTATATCAAAGACAGATAATGGCAAGTGTTGGGAAGGACGTGGAGAAATTAGTACCCTCCTCATACACTGCTGGTAGGAATGGAAAATGGCACAGCTGCTTTGGAAAGAAAACAGTCCAGAGGTCCCTCAAAAGTTCACAGCAACATTATTCAAAATAGCCAAAAAGCGGAGAACAACCCAAATGTCCATCACCCAATGATAGATACATAAATGTGGTATATCTATACAATGGAATATTAATAAATAAAATAAATAAAAAGGAATGAAGTGCCATTACATGCTACAATGTGGGTGAACCTTTAAAAACATAAGGCTAAGTGAAAGAAGTCAGTAACAAAGAAGTCAGTCCTACATATTTTAGGACTCCATTGTATGAACTGTCCAGAATAGATAGATCTCGAGAGACAGAAAGTAGTTTAGTGGTTGCCTAGGACAGGAGGAACTGGGAAGAGTCGAGTTACTGCTAATGGCTACAGCGTTTCTTTTTGGGGTGATAAAAGTGTTCTAAAATTGATTGTGGTAATGGATGCACAACTATGAATATTCCACAAACCACTGAATTTATACTTTAAGTGGGTGAATCATATTAAGAATCAGATCTCAATTCTTAATAAAGCTGTTGTTCTTAAAAAAAAACATGATTACCACACCCAATAAATTGGGTGACATGAAATCTCTGACAATAACAAATAATGAGGAGAAGACAGACAAAAGAAAGCCCGAATCAGACTACTAGTGGAATATAAATTGGTAACCACTTTGGAAAGAGTTCAGCCTATTATACAGTAAAGCTAAAGACACACATACTCTGTGACAACAATTCTACTCCTAGAAATACACACATATGTGTATCACTACACATGCCCAAGAATTTCAAAGCAGCATTAATTATAATAGCCCCAAACTATTAACAACCTAAATGGCCATCAATATATAGAAGGAATAAATAAACTGCATGAATATCATACAATGTATGGTTTTACAACAATAAAAATGAACAAACTAGAGCTAATTCAACTATATGAACACATGTTAAATGCTGAACAAAATATGCAAGGCCCCAAAAGAATATATACAGTGTGAATCGAAATATGACACTGAGATATAGGCAAAACTAAATTACAGATACATACTTGAGTGGTAAAAGTATTTAAAGAAAACAAGAGAGTAATTACCCTTAAAGTCAGGACAGTCTTCTTGAGACACTGGGAGGAGGTGTGATTAGGCACACATGGGGAACTTTTAGGGGGTCAGCAATGTTGTGATCCTTAATCTGGGTGTAGTTACATGGATGTTTGCTTTATAATTATCCATTCTACCAGACATTTGTTTTACACACTGTTTCAGGATATATTTCACAATCTTAAAGGTTTAAAAAGAGAATCAGTCTTTCGAAAGCAACAGCTGATAGAAGCACAAAACACTTTTTGGTACCAGTGCCACTTTTTGGCCAAAAAAGTAGCCCCCACCCCCAAACAGGGATTGGTATTCTCTTCCCAGTGGGTCAATTGAATAAATATCAATATGAACCTGGAAATGAAGTGGTAACAGGAAAGTAGGTATGAAATGATATCCAAAAAAATGGTTAAGAAAGAAAGGCAGATCCCTGAGTAAGTACAAGTTAGGTATGGATTTGCCATGGAAGGGAATTCCCAGCCGCCAAGTGCATCAAAGCTAACGAGCACAGGCCACAGCAGCAAGGAAAAATCCCAAACCAGCTCTGAGCATACATTCACATGTTCCATTCTTATGAGCTGGTTATACAGAACTAGTTCTAACTTTTTTTTCTCATTAAACAGACACATGAGGTTAAAGACCATCTAAAGAGCGCCACATATTATCCCATCTTTATCTCTTGTTGCTACAGAAGAGTGTCAGCTGCAGAAGGTACTGAATTATCTATCCATGGGAGTGATGGTGTAAATGCCACATTCCAACTGCTTTAATCATCATATATTTGCTTGAGTTCTACTTAAAGTGTAGGAAGAAAAGTAAATACTGACTTTAAAACTTACCTAAATCAGTATCAGCAAGCCTTTACGGCAGGCATTATGGCAAGGTTAGCAAAAGAAACAGAGAACAGATATATGACCTCAAAAGACTGATGAGTCTAGACAGGGAGATACAACAAAAAACACACATGAAAAAACTTAGAATGACTAAAAAGCAAGAGGTGAAGAGCCAAATGATATAGGCTGAACATGCAGCTGATACGTTAGACTTAAGGTAAAATAAGGCGGGGTCTAATGAGTCTTGAAGGGCAGATGGCATTCTAGAGGAGGAGAATGCACAAAGGCCTCACAATATTATCATGATGAAGACAGCATTTCAGAAGTGTCTTGGGGGAGATCAAAGATGGGAAACAGGGGCTTCCCTGGTGGTGCAGTGGTTGAGAGTCCACCTGCCAATGCAGGGGACATGGGTTCATGCCCCGGTCCGGGAAGATCC
This sequence comes from Orcinus orca, assembly GCF_937001465.1. Taxonomy (NCBI): domain Eukaryota; kingdom Metazoa; phylum Chordata; class Mammalia; order Artiodactyla; family Delphinidae; genus Orcinus; species Orcinus orca. Next base: position 12,622,224 of record NC_064559.1, on the reverse strand, counting down.
CACATGCCGCGGAGCGGCTGGGCCCGTGAGCCATGGCCGCTGAGCCTGCACGTCCGGAGCCTGTGCTCCGCAATGGGAGAGGCCACAACAGTGAGAGGCCCGCGTACCGCAAAAGAATAAAAAAAAAAAAGATGGGAAACAGGAGGGAATTTTGAGATTAGTGAGCCCACATGCCCAGAGACCAAGGAAATACTATCACATAAGGACAGTAAGGCAACACTGCTTAACACAAATGACGTGATAAATGTCAGAACTGAGACTTGGGTGGAGGATGTGAAAATAGAAAGGAAGGGGTCATTCCTAGAGGAGTTATGGAGAAAAACTATACAAGGGAAAAAAAGTACAGAGAATGATCACACAGCTCCAAAGAACAGAAATATAGGGACAGGAGAGGATGACATCACCACGGAAAGTCAGTTTGAGAAGAACACACAGTCAATTTTTGGGGTGGTCAGTAAAGAAAGAAAACTGTCTGTTCTGACCTTTATACAAAAGTGAAACAACATTATCTTGCCCTACTCTTTAAACGTATTTTCCTAAGAAACAACATTATGAAACAAACTAAACTCCACTGTAAACACACAGGAAATAATGCTTCTTATATGCAATAATGCCTGCTGAAGAAAATTTGTAACCTATCGTAGAAATCATGTTTAAGAAAGCAGTGAATCTAAAATGGTCATGAACTCAATCTATATATCACCTAATTGATGTCTGAAAAGTTTTTTTAAATATCAGAAATTTTATAAAGGATGATCAAGAATTTTACATCCACAGAAATGTCTGTTCTCTGTACTATCTGGATAAAGCCAAGCTTGGAAGTAGGGGAATTAGATTACTCCTCCAGACCCCTTCTGTCCCTCTGAGTCAGTCTTACTACTTATTACTCATATTCACTCACCAAGCTGAGACAATTCCATCTTCTTTTTAGACCAAATATAATACTGCAAAAGCCCTTTATAGGCCTGAATAAGGTTGATTAACACTTCCTGAGAAGACGACTTTTCACCGTATCGCCATGTCTCTGCCTGGCTGAGATTTCTGTTCGCATCCTCAAGCATACCATGATGCAGAAGGTATAATGCATGTTGTAAGGAGATCTGCAATAATAAGAAAAAGCCCACCGTCATATAGGTCATTAGATAACCCTTAGTCAAAAAGCTCAGTAAATATATGATACATTCAGGCTAAGACCTTGGTAGGACACAAATGTTGGAGCAATATTGTCCTCATTATCAAAACTTTCAATCTAACAGAAAGACAAATGAAAAATTATCATTATGTAAATGAGAACTAAATTATATAAACTTACAAACAGAAGGCAGTGTGAAAAGAACAGGGACGTTGAAGACAGAGTCCAGGCTCAAATGCTACTTTAAAGCTACATAAACCTGAGTAAGTTACTCTCACCCTTTGTGAGTCTCCTCTTTTATATGGAACAATTATTATTAACCCTTTTGAAGGGCATTAAGGGGATTAAGTGAGATGATATATTTGTATACCACCTAATACCTAGTTTAGCCCATAGCAGACAATAAATTATTTTATACATGTTCTATAAACTCAGAGAAAACATCTTAATAAGGGGTGTTGAAGAATGGCACTGGTTCAAATGGAAAGTGTATGCCTGATACAGGAGAAGCAATAAGAATAATTCCACACAGAAGGGAGGGGCAATATAGGTGTGGTGATCTTAATAAGAGGTACAAACTAATATGTGTAAAATAAGCTACAAGGATACTTTGTACAACACAGGGAATATAGCCAATATTTTACAATAACTGTAAATGGAGTATAAGCTTTAAAAATTGTAAATCACTATACTGTACACCTGTAACTTACACAGTATTATACAGCAACTATACTTCAATTAAAAAAAAAGAATAATTACACAAAGAACGAGTAATACAAATAGGGAGGACATTAAGGAGGAGAATAATGGGAAGTACAGTTAATCGTCTGAACAGAGTCAGAGTTCAAACCTTCATCTTAAACTACTGTAATAATTTCTCAACTGGTGTCTCTAATCCTGCCCCCGTTAATCCATCTTCCACGTGACCGCCAAGGAAATCTCATTAGTCATTTGTGTAAAATCCTTCAACAGTTCCCATTGCCTATAGAATAAAAATCTAAGCTCCTTAGAAATGGCACACAGAGTTCAGCTTCCCCTGGCTTCTACCCACATGATTTTTAGAGTAACTAAAGCATTAGACACAGAGCTATTAAACTCTTTATTATCTCCTGCCATGCTAGACTACTCTTTCCCGCAGTATGCACTGTGAATACCCACTAGCTTTATCAGACTCATCTCAAGCCTCACTTCTTTCTTTTCCGACTCCCCTATTCATTCAATCCCAGCCCTTTCCAAAATTCCAGAGAGCCGACCATTTTCCACTTTGTCTTCTCCCTGTACAGTACACTTCTACTATGGCACCCATAACCATTTATTCCATTTACATGCCTGTCTCCCCCTACTGCAAGAACCACGGCTAGCACATTGTCTAGAAAACAGCAGCAGGTGTTTTTAAAATTGTTAACAGCAAAACATGTTTTATTGCCTATCCTAACTACCACCCTCAGACTCCAGAGTATGAAATAAGGTTCCTCTCAGGTTTCCTTACTTCAACTGAATAGATTCCATGAGCTTAAAAGGATCTAGCCAATAATTTACTTAAAACTCTACCTTCCCTCCCCAATCAAATGGCTATCCAGTTTCTCCCTGAAAGAAGAAAATGGGAGCACACAACACCAAGGCAGACTATTCCCTTTTTCCAATTGTTCACTTACAAAATTCTTCCTAAAGTAGAACCATATGCTGCCTCCATTTAGTTTCTACTTGTAATGTATGTGGTCTACCAGAAAATAAGATCATAAGGGAGAACATGGCACATAAAAGAAGCAAAAAACTTTTCCTAAATTAATAAAATCTGAAAAGAATCCTAAACTAGGTAAAATCATTTTTCAAAATTAGAGAGCAGTGGGAATATAAAATGCTACAGCCACTATGGGAAACACTTTGGTGAGTCCTAAAAAAGTTAAACATAGAATTATATGTTCATACATACTTTATATATATATATATATATATAATATATGTATTTGTATATATGACAAAAAATACGATCCAGCAGTTCTAGTCCTAGGTATATATCCAAAGGAATTGAAAGCAGGAACTCAAACAGATACTTGCACGCCAATGTTCACTGCAGTGTTATTCACAATAGCCAAAAGGTGGAAACAACCAAACAAGAGATGAAAGGATAAACAAAATTTCACAGATACATACAATAGAATATTATATTGTATTAAGCCACAGAAAGGGATAAAGTCTGATACATGCCAACACATGGATAAATCTTGAAAACATTATGCTAAGCGAAACAGCAGAACATAAAAGGACATATATTATACAATTCCACTTATATGAAATACCTAGAATAGGCAAATGCATAGACACAGAAAACAGATCGGAGGTTACCAGGGCCTGGGAGGAGGAGGGAATGAGGAGTTATTGCTTAATGGGTACAGAGTTTCTATTTGGGGTGATGCAAAAGTTTTGGAAATACTAGTGAGGGTTACACAACAATGTGAATGTAATTAATGCCACTGAATTACACACTTAAAAATGGCTAGAATACCACATTTTATGTTATACATATTTTACAGCAATATAAAAATATTTGGAAAATAGGAAAAGTAAAAACAAAAAACCAGAGGGTAAATATTTTAGGCTTTGCAGGCCATATGGTCTCTATCACAACTCTGCCATTGTCCTACTAAAAGCAGCTACTGACAATATGGTGATGAATGGGTGTGGCAATGTTCCAATAAAACTTTGTTTGGAGACACTGAAAAAAAATTAAAAAGCAAAGCATTTAAAAATTTTATTGAGAAAGTGCTTTTAGTCTCATATATACCAGAGAGAGGGAGATGTCATAACATTTTGGAGTGTGTCAATTCTTTTGGATAAGGCTTTTATTAAAGGAGAAAGTTCCACCTAAACATTAGAAACATTGAAACATTTTCACACATGGATCAGAAGAGTCAATATTGTGAAAATGTCCTTACTACCTAAAGCAATCTGTAGATTCAATGCAATCCCTATCAAAATACCAATGGCATTTTTTACAAAAATAGAAAAAAATAATCCTACAATTTGTATGGAACCACAAAAGACCCTGAATAGCCAAAACAACCTTGAGAAAGAACAAAGCTACAGGTATCACATTTCCTGATTTCAATCTATATTACCAAGCTACAGTAATCAAAACAGGATGGTACTGGCATAAAAACAGACACATCAGACAAGTGGAACAGAACTGGGAGTCCAGAAATAAACCCATCCATGTATCGTCACCTAATATTTGACAAGGAAGCCAAGAATACTCAAAGGGCAAAGGACAGTCTCTTCAATGAATGTTGTTGGGAAAACTAGATATTTACATGCAAAAGAATGAAACTGGACCCCTAACTTACACCACTCACAAAAATTAACTCAAAATGGATTAAGGACTTAAAGGTAAGATCTGAAACTATAAAACTCTTAGAAGAAAATAGAGAAAAAAATTCCTTGATATTGGTCTTGGCAATGATTTTTTAGGGTGTGACACCAAAAGTACAAGCAATAAAAGCAAGAATAAACAAGTGGGACTACATCAAACTAAAAAGCTTCTGCACAGCAAAGGAAACCATCAACAAAATGAAAATGCAGCCTACTGAATAGGAGAGAATATTTGCAAATCAAGTATCTGATAAGGGGTTAATACTCAAAATATATAAAGAATTCATACAACTCAATAGCAAACACGACAAAAAACACATTACAATTAAAAATGGGCAGAGGACTTGAATAGACATTTTTCCAAAGAAGATACACAAATGGCCAACAAGCACATGAAAAGGTGCTCAACATCACTGTCAGGGAAATACAAATCAAAACTACAATGAGACATCACCTCACACCTGTCAGAATGGCTAGCATCAAAAAGACAAGAGATAACAAGTGTTGGTGAGGATGTGGATAAACAGGAACCTTTGTATACTGCTGGTGTACATTCTCTTCAGGATGTAAAGTGGTCCAGCCACTATGCAGAATGGTATGGAGGTTCCTCAAACAAATTAAAAATAGATCTACCATATGAGTCAGCAATCCACTTCTGCATATATATCCAAAGGTGAAATCACTATCTCGACAAGATATCTGCACTCCCATGTTCACTGCAGCACTATTCACAAAAGCCCAGACATGGAAGCAATCTAAGTGAGCACTGATGGAAGAATGGATAAGGAAAATGTTACACACACACACACACACGCACACACACATGATGGAATATTATTCAGCCACACAAAAGAATGAAATATTGCCATTTGTGACTACATGGATGGGCTCTGAGGGCATTATGCTTAGTGAAATAAGTCAGACAGAAAATTGTAATATTGTATGATCTCATTTTTATGTGGAATCTACAAACATCCGACCCATAGAAAGAGAGTAAAATGCTGGCCACAGGCTGAGGGGTGGAGAAATGGAGAAATGTTGGTCAAAGGACACAAACTTTCAATCATAAGATGAGTAAGTTTGAGGCTCTAATGTACAGCATGGTGACTATAGCACTGTTAACTTGAAAACTGCTATGAGGATAGAGCTTTAACATTCTCACCATAACAACAACAACAAAATGGTAGTTATGTGAGGGGATGGAGGCATTAACTAACCTCATTATGGTAAACATTTGGCAATATATCCATGCATCAAATCATCACATTTTACACCTTAAACTTACATGATATATGTCAATTATATCTCAACAAAGCTGGAAACAATTTTTTTCTCAAGTATTCAAATTCCCAATTTGTTTAGCTGTTTCCCTTTTCCAAAAGCATCAATTCTCAGAGATCTCAACTGACTTAAGTAAACATATTAGAATTTGGCCCATCATCATAATGAAGCACAACTGCCACCTCTGAAGGACTGATTCTGGCAGCCAGAGATACACAAAGAGAAGATACTTTCACTCAGACAACGTGGTAGGCAACAGGAAATGGAAAAGTAAATGGTTCTCACGATGCTGCTTTCTTTCAGCTTCTCTTATTGACCCAGGTGTCTTACCCCGTTTCTCATGCTTTTTACATTACCTACCTCATCACTGAGACAAGCAGTTTTAGAAATGAATGCCCCAGATGTAAATTCACAAAACCTATATACTCACCTTCAAGTAATTCATGACACCAATATTTTTCATCCGGTCAGCAAAGGTATTGAAAGTCTCCACACTGCTTTTGGGATGATAATAAAGAATTTCACTTCCAAGCCTCCAAATAATCTGTCAAAACAGAAATTACTAACAAAACTGTAAAATCCTTGCCTTAACCAATATCTAAGAAAGCTGATTTTAACACTGATTACAGTGTTAAAAAACCACCTATAGTTCCTTTTTCTAGACACCACTACCATCAACATTTTACTGTACTTTACCCAGTGAAACTAATATTATATCTTATGGGCTAAAAATCTTTTCTGCTGATTAAGTGAAAATACCAGGTAACTATAATAGTAGTTAGTAGTCTAAAGAAGGTAAGCAGTTAAGATACATATTGAAAATAACATTTTTAACTAGTATAGCAGGAAGAATATTAATGTCAGAAAACTTGGGTTCTATTAATATTGGCTTCTTCACTGCTCTCAGCCTCATCTTTATTATCTACCAAATGAGAGCTATGGACTAGATGTTTCTTGAGATCCTATCAAGTATCTACAACTATTGACTATATTTAGACTATATTTAGAGCTCCAATTTAAGAATTTTCATCAGCTATGGACAAATTTTAATAAAAATATTTTCACCCCAGACCACCAAAACTTTGGTGACAGAACTTGGAGCTCTTCTTTTGCATGGTCTATTCTCTTACCCCAATTTAAAGTACTTCAATAATAGTGACTTCAAAGTAAATTTAAGTGGATTTTAAATCAATTCCTTCTCTGAACATACATACTGATTGTTTTATGTAATCGTAATACTCATCTTCCCAACTCAGAAAGACCAAGATTTCATTTACAGAACACCAAATTGCAGTATTTTGATGCTTAAAGAAAATGTGGAGATTATCCTATCACAGTGGTTCTTAAACCTTGTTGTATGTAAGAATTACCTGGGACACCACTTAAAAATAAATATTCTAGGGATTCAGACTTCAGTTCAGTAGAACTGGAGTGCAGCACAGGAATCTATATTTTAAACAAAAGCCCTATGTGATTTAAACAGAGCCCAAACAAGTGTCTGGAAACCACTGATATAATTCTTTCATTTTGTAAAACAAACTCTGGACCAAAAGAGACTGTAACTTGCCCAATGTTTTACAAATCTATATAACTTTAGTCCATTACTAAACTTTCAATCAATGGTTAAATTTTTTTCTTTAATATTTTTTGGCTCTATTAAATATCTAACTGATGCAATGGTTACTGTAATAGTAAAAGCTACTTGAGATATTCATGTGAAGTTATTTGTGGATAAACTGTCTTTTACAGAATAAATTTAACAATATATGCCAGGCACTGTTCTAGATCCTTGCCCTTGTGTAATTTACATTCTATTGTAGAGAGACTGACAATAACCAAGAAATATAATAATTAAATTGGCAAGTATTATGGGAAAAGAATGAAGCAGGATAAAGGGATCAGGAGTGCCAGCTGGAAAGTGAAGGGGGTTGGTGTGCAGTTGCAATTTTATTTTATTTATTTATTTATTTATTTTTGGCTGCATTGGGTCTTCGTTCCTGCACACAGGCTTTCTCTAGTTGTGGTGAGCGGTGGCTCTCTTCATTGTGGTGCGCAGGCTTCTCATTGCGGTGGCTGCTCTTGTTGCGGAGCACGGGCTCTAGGCACGCGAGTTTCAGTAGTGGCTCGCGGGCTCTGGAGCATAGGCTCAGTAGTTGTGGCACATGGGCTTGCTCCACGGCATGTGGGATCTTCCCGGATCAGGACTCGAACCCGTGTCCCCAGCATTGGCAGGGGGATTCTTAACCACTGCACCACCAGGGAAGCCCCAGTTACAATTTTAAATAGTCAAGGTAGGGCTCACTGAAGGTGTGACTTGAAGGAGGGTGACCATAGTGATATCTGAAGAAAGACCTTCCTAGGTAAAAGAAGTAGCAAAGGCAAAGGCAATCAGGAAGGAGTATGGTTGTTTAAGGAAGAGCAAGGAGGCCAGTGAGGTTGGAGAAGGAGAAGCAAGTTGGACAGTAATAGGAGATCAGGTCAAAGGGGGAAAGGGAGTGGGCAGAGCATAGAGAACTTGCAGGCAATCAGAAGGACTCTGGCTCTTACTCTGACTGAAATGGGAAGACACTGCAGTGTTTTCAGCAGAGGAGTGACATGATTTGACTTATGTTTTAAAAGGACTATGTTGGGCTTCCCTGGTGGCGCAGTGGTTGAGAGTCTGCCTGCCGATGCAGGGGACATGGGTTCATGCTCCGGTCTGGGAAGATCCCACATGCAGCGGAGCGGCTGGGCCCGTGAGCCATGGCCGCTGAGCCTGTGCATCCGGAGCCTGTGCTCCGCGACAGGAGAGGCCACAACAGTGAGAAGCCTGCATACCGCAAAAAAAAAAAAAAGGACTATGCTGCATCATTAATCATTAGGAAAATGCCAACCAAAGCTACAATGAGATATCAAGAAGACAGACAATAATACGGTTGGCGAGGATGTAGGGATGTTGGGACCCTCGTATATGGCTGGTGGGAACGTAAAATGGTGCAGTCACTCTGGAAAACAGTCTAGTGGTTCCTTAAGAGGTTACATGTATTTTATGCTCCAGCAATGCCACTCCTAGGTATACACCCAAGAGAAATTACAACAAACATCCATACAAAAACTTGTACATAAAAAAAAAAATCTTGTACATAAATGTTCAAAGCGGCATTATTCATAGTAACCAAAAGTGGAAACTACCCAAATGTCTAAAAACTGATGAATTGATACATAAAATGAGATAAAGCCATACACTGGAATATTATTTTGCAGTAAAAAGAAATGATGTACTAATATGCTACAATATGGAAAGGCTTGAAAACATTATGTTCAGTGAAAGAATTCATTCACAAAAAGCCATATGCTATATGATTCCATTTATATGAAATGTCCAGAATAGAAAGTAGATAAGTGGTTGCCAGGGGCTGGGGGTTGGAAAGGAGCAACTACAAGTGGGTACAGGGTATCTTCTGGGCAAGACAAAAACTGTTCTAAATTTAGATTGCC